>NC_136071.1:1002088243-1004488243 GCF_964261635.1 Lissotriton helveticus | reverse complement strand
TAACATCTTTGAGGTTCTTGATGAATGCACTGAAGTCACACCTGACCCCTTTCCAGAGGCTCCCATTAATTTGAGCCATCCTCCATACAGTGCAATATTTAACCTTGTTTCTGATTCAACAACTCCAGGACGTTCGGTCTGTGATACTGATGTTTCAGCCTCAGTCCGGGGTCTCAGTGAGAGCAGTTCTGAGGCTTCCTATCATCTTTGCCTCATATCTCCTGCTTTTCCACTATTCCAGATTAGACATGTGGGTTCAGCAGTGGGACCTGAAGTCTCAGTAGGCTTAGCACCAGGGGAACCTGTCAGATTCCATCCAGGTTTTGGAGGAGACTGCAAAAGATTTGCAGGGAGACTGCTCAACTGCAATTGGACTGGCGGCAGACTCCTCTGCCTACCTCACCCAGAGTCAATGGTGGTGACAAATTCATCGCATGAATGGGGAGATAATCTTTGAGAGGTGATCAGAGAACTCTGGTCTCTGGTGGAGACTCACCTCCACGTCAGTCTGTTGAAGTTGCAGGTCATTTCCTTGGTGCTAAAGACCTTCCTATTGTTGATCACAAGGAGATGGGTCCAAGTCATGTTCAGGTTATTTTTGGCCCTTTTGGCCCTTTTTATTTACCAGACACACTGTGCTTATTCAAATCTCCTGTTGTGATGAGGTCTGGGTTGTATGTTTCCATGCAAGCCTTTTGCGATGCCACAGTGGGACCGTAACTTAGTTTTTCACTTTCCTTATGTGTACCAAATTTGAACATATGCACAGCTGTGCTTTGTGACTCATGACTCTCAAAGTGGTCTTTCTCCTAGCATTAACTTCAGCTCAACGCATGAGTGAGCTGCAGGCTTTCTGTTCATCCACTGTACACCACCTTTTCCCCAGACAAACCGGTGCTGCGGACTAAGGCGGCAATATGGCCTAAAGTTGTGATGCCTTTTCATGTCACACAGTCCTTCATCCTTCCGGCATTCTTTGCTGCAGCTGACCCCCTCGAAAGAGGAGAGGCACGCTGCTTGGACCGCAAAAGAGCCTTGAGCTTTTACATTGATTGTACCAAGGATTATTGAGTAGACAATCCCATCTTTACAGGGTTTCCTAGTGCAAAAAAAGGGTAAGGCAGTGCAGAAAATTACCATATGGAGGTAGATAGTAAGGTCTGCTAAACATTGGCAAAAACACACCCTGTGAAAGGCCTGAGGGCTCATTGGATTAGAGCCAAGGCTGCTACCACCATGTTGGCACATAGAGTACCTGTTTGCACATCCTTCAGGCTGTGACATGGGTATCTATTTATACGTTCATGAAGCACTACTGCCTTGATAGCCTGCAGGACTTTTATGGTTAAAGCTATTACACAGACCCACCACCATAGGAGGTTCTGCTTTGGTATATATTCACCAGGTGAGAAATTGAAGGTTAGATGTATCCATCAGAAGAATAAGTTACTTCCTTAGTGCTCTTTCTGGTGGATACTCTATCTGACTGCAGATTCTTTATCTCCCTCCCAGCAAACTGTTCTGTGGAATGGACACTTATGTCCATCTATAAAAAGGCTCCAAATTAGAGAGTTACACAATGTTACATCTGATCAGTTGTTTAGGTAAGTGTCCAACGAGGGATACATAGTCAAGATAGAAACTTAAATCAGCACATAGGGGTTGAAAATATATGTGTCTCCGGCATCACTTCTGGGGTAAGACGAAGTTTATGTGGAGGCGCACAACGTCACCTGCTGGTGCACAGGAGCAATGCTGGGAAAAATCTCCAGATCCAGTATGGCGCATGGGGTTATTCACAAGATCGAGAATCTATGGCTAGATGGAGTATTCGCCAGAAAGAGCATTACAGAAGGTAAGTAACTTGTTCATCTGAACTGTATTACCATCCAACCAGGACAATGTAAGGCCTTAGGATGCCGCCTGCAGAACTCCAGAGTTAATAGTGTGGACAACGGAGTGGAACGGGGGAAGAGCAGCTGATTGAATAGTGAGAAAGTAATTTATCCAGGATAGGGCTTGTGATTTTATCACAGTTGCCTGATGGAGATAGATGTCAAAGTGTCTGAAAGATCGAAAAGGACCAGAGCTGTTACACTACCATTATCCAAGGGCATCAAGATTATATTCAAGGCAGTGACCAGAATAGGTTCTCTGCCAGAAGTAGGGCAAAAACCTGTCTGGGGAGGCAAGAGCAGAGGAAGAATCAAGAAAGTTAGAGAGTTGACAACTGATAGTGTGTTCTAAGATTTGAGTTTGCAGAGAAAACAATGATAAAGTTTGAAAAGTAGCTAATATCTCTGGATCTGCTTCACGTTTTTAATCAGCAGTATTATGATTGCCTGCTTAAAGCAGGAGAGACAGTAGAGTAGAGGTAGGGTTTGGTCCTCCTTAGTATGGGACACATTAAGTCTGCTGGTAGTGAAAATGCTGCCAGTGGTAAGAGAGTGAACTTGTGTTCACCTTCTTTAGTGACCTTTGTCTGATGGTCGTGTTCCAATATTTCTACTTCCTGTCCAATTTGTGATAAGGGCTATGATACCTAGACTGCCCAGAGCAGGGCATCCTTTTACTGAGCTAACCTGGCAGCAACTAGATTATGAGAACGCATCTGAATTAATGTTGACCCTCCAGGATTCTGAGAGTTATAGAGAGAGAGGTGAAGGAGTTCCTTATGTTGTTCGTGTTGTGGTAAGAAATGACCAATGGAAGCTTTGACCGAAAGGTAACATTCTGAGCTTTTCCTCTTGAACTTCAGTTCACCATAAATGCTATGGCTAATGTCTTTGCGCACCTTCTGACAAGAATAATGCCTTTTCCGCGTATATCCCCTTTAACTCCTTTGCAGCATCTGAAGCCCCAGGCTAAGCCTATTTGACATCCTTGGTTTATGAAAGAAAACACAGAACCTTGCACATTTCCTCCCTAACCCACAATTCATTCATTTAAATGTGAAAATCCAGTGAGCTCGTTTTCATGTTTTCGATCACCGTCCACTAAAATGGCAACAAAGCAAGATGATAAAGACACGAGCATATCGAAGTACTTGGCTTTTTAAACCTCAAGAGTAGCTTTGAAGCTTAGCCGGCATCGGAAATACAACACACCTTTCTTTTCTAGGAACAACAGATGCTGCTCAGCAGATTATGGAGATTTCCAGGAACACATGAATAGCTTTTTTTCCTGAAATATCCGCCTCCCACTCTGCCTGGTGTTCTCTTAAATATATTGTTATCCTGAAAAAGAATTAAGAGCTGAGAAAAAAGGGAAACGGAACTCTGTTGTTAGCGTTGTAATAAGGATATTAACCGGCCGGCTGCAGTGATGGAAACATTGGTCTCAAACAGATTAAAACATAAACACACAGAATAACATAAACAAGAGATGCTTTTCTAAATCAGTCTGCTTGAAGACACAAATTATCTGTGGTTTTCAGCCAGTAAAACAGTTCAGTGCATTTAGCCACGATGCTGCTATGTCTATCTGTGTGTAACCATAACTTTCAGAGGGGCCTGTTCAGCTTTTCATCCTTCGGACTTCAGTACACTGTCACTGTTCGAATTTATTAGTTATCATAGTATAGAACAAAATAATCTCGTGTCCCAAGTGATATGTGTTACTGAGCAGCAGGATGAGTTACAGTGAGCTGCCTGACCCCTGTTTACGTAAGAGAAAGAATGTGCATGCGTGGTGGGGATTATTTCATAAAGAAAAAGTAAATCTCCAACAGTAAAAGTACTTCTAAGAATGGTTACAGATGTCTTAGTTCATAAACCTTCCCAGCAGCACGCCTGGAAAACTGCATAGGTGCTGGGCGTGAGAAATTGGGTTGAGCCCTGGCCAAGCAACAGCCAAAATCTCTTGCAGAGTTAACCACAACAAATCTTTAAATTAACCTGTGCTTAACCCTGGGTAGCTTGGCACAAAAAGCACTCAGGCTTAATTTATAGGCCATGTGTAATGAATTTATGCAGCACACAAACACTAATAGAGTTAAAACACAATACAAGAAAAAATCCTCACTAATTTAGAAGAAAGAGTAAATGTAATAAATTATTTGACGCCAAAATAACAAAAATCCAATCAGTAGGACAGGAGTTATGCATTTTTCAAGTTGATAGTAAAAAATAGCACCTAAAAGATCAAAGTGTTTCCTGACAGCTCCTTTACCTTTGCGCCCGTGTCCATAATACGGGCAGGAACACAGGTAAAGAGATTCCCTCATATGCATGAGGGCACAGTCTCCTGCAAATAAAGGAATGCCCTTTTGAGATTATGTGCGCCAGCGCTATCTGTATCACAGTAGGAACCACACAAGCTTCTGTAGCCCCTTCTGTAATACCAAATTGCCCCAGGGATGCACAGAGCAGGCGCACATGCTCGTAGCGCCTTAGGGCATTTTCTGTAATACAGCCCTTGGTCACCTTCTGCACCACTTCCAAGGGCCCGGGACTGGTGGGGCACCATTGGAGGGTCAGAACACACTCAAGATTGATTCAGGTGTGGGTCCAAGGTAAAGAAAGCGTTTTGTGTTCCTGAGTGTCAGATCAGGAGGCCTGCAAACTAGCCCTTTGGAGTAACAAACTCGTGCTGCCCTGGGTATTCACGTGAAATACAGAGCGGCTGCTTCAAGCCACTCTATGTTTCACAGTGCTGGCTGCCACCCACCCACCCTTTGAAGAGGGATTAGAGATCCCTTTGCAGGCGGGTGCAGTGAGTGACAATTATGCATGTTACCAAGTGAGACATAAACCGCTCACCGCTATGTTTACATGTCCACTGTACAAGGGGAATATCTTTCCTCCAGCTCAAGGTGGTACCCGCAATTTGGATCTATATCTATATTTTGGAATTTTGAACTCTTTCCTTGAAAGGAATTTGGTACATAATTGGTGATCCAAATTGTGGGCACCATCCTGAGCTGGAGGAGAGAGATTCCCCTCATACAGTGGACATGGACACATAGCGGTGAGCGGTTTATGTCTCACTTGGTAACATACACAATTGTTTGTGCATTATAAGCAAAGTACGTATGACACTCTATATTTTATTCCAAAGGAAAACATTGTTTTATAACACTTCCCTCCATGGAAGCTAATTGTTTAGATACTGACTGATCCCTTGCTGTGGACTCCATTCTAGGTTGAGGAGTCTGGTTACTAATTAAGTTCGTTGCAGTTTGGTGAGTCACCAGGGCCGGACTGGGAACCAAAACCGGCCCTGGCAAAGTTCTCGGCCGCCCCCATCCCGGGGGGGGTTGTGGGTGCCGCCGAGCTCTTTGCCAGGGCTGGTTTTCGGCCGATTTTGTTACAGGGCCGATTTTGCAGCTGTGCTGCAAAAATGGTCCTGTAACAAAAACGGCCCCCACCCTTGCGGCCCACCGTGGGATTACTCGGTGCCCGCTACGGCCAGTCCGGCCCTGTGAGTCACTTTGGCACTTTTTAATTTATTGGACAACACACAGCATTCTTACATGAGGCTTTGTTTCCTCATATAAGCTGACCCTGTTGTATTAGTTCTGTATCAACTAACACATACACAAAGGATCGAAACGTCAATGGGAATCTCATTGGTCCTAGGTCTCGGTCAACCATCCTTTAAATAAAATCAATACGGAGATAGGGGTGTATGTTGAACCAGTTGATATAAGAAGAAGGGACATCTCTTTATTTGCTTCATGTTTATTTGTTGTAGTGTTTTGTGTTAAGTAATGTTGCACTTTTTGTCACTTTTGCACTAAGTCACGTTGCATTTTTCATTGTGGTTTTGGGACAGCCATATATGAAGAAAACTGGGTATTTTATTGTTACAAATGGGAGTCCCTAGTTGGCAAAGGTAGGTACCTTCATCCAAATAGGGACCCTTACTTCTAGTCAGGGTAAGGGGGATACATACTTCAGATAACCCCTGCTCACCCCCTCGGTAGCTTGGCACGAGCAGACAGGCTTATGCCAAAGGCAATGTGTAAAGTATTTGTACAGTAATACAGTGACAACCCCACAAATGGACACCACAGCAGTTTAGAAAAATAAAGTATCTTTATCTAAACTCAACAAGACCAAAACGACAAAAATCCAAAATTCAAGTATTAATAAAATTACTTAAAAAAGGTTTTAGGCAACTGGGTTAATAGAAAACTATGGATGCGTGATTTTTCTCAAAGTACCTATAGTTGCAACAAAATTCTCAAGGCCAAACAGCCGCAGTGATGGGAGGTGTTGAATAACAAAGAGATGGGTTGTTTCCTGATTCCTTGGGGATGCGATACAACAGTTCTGCTGCATGCAGGAGAGCAGTGCGTCGGGTCCGGTCTGTAGTGGGAAAGCGATGCCTCAATTGTGAGGCGACACCGATCCGCAGGTGATGCATCGGGAAAACTTGCTGCTTAGGTATGATGTGTGGAAATCCGGGATGCATCAGCGATCGATGTGGTGATGTCGAGCGGCTCTGCGTCGGTTTCTTCAGTCACGATCCCTTGGTGCGTCAGTTCTTTCAGCGGCGATAGGAGCTGCATCGGTTTCGGCAGCAGAGTGGCGATGTGTGGAGATTCTTCTTGCACTGTTATGCAGCATTGTAAAAACTGCTGCAATAGGAGCGATGCATCGATGTGCCAGGTCCCGACAGCTGAAACAATCTCCAGAGGCCCAAGACAGTCACAGGCACCTCCTGACAGGTCAGAACTTCCAGCAAGGAAGTTCAGGGGAGCTGGGGGTGAAGTCTTTGTGTCCCTGAGACCTCAAAACGGGAGGCAAGCTCTACTCAAGCCCTTGGAGATCTTCTTCAAGCAGGGGACACAGCACACAGCGAAGTCCTACTCCTTTCCTTGGCAGAAACAGCTACTGCAGGCCAACCCCAGACACACAGCAAAGGGGCAGTACTTCTTCTCAGTTTCCCCAGCTCTTCTCCTTGGCAAAGGTTCCTTGGTCTGAGGTCAAGACAGCGTTGTGGAAGGGAGACAGGCTCTATTTAGGTGCAATGAAATCTCCTCCCACTACTCTAAATTGAGCCAGCGTCTATTTACCCCAGACCTGAGTCATCCAGTAAGGGCCAGGCACACCTCAACCCCCCAGTGGCTGTCTACTGTGAATGCACATCTCCAGCCCCTGTCACTCCAAAACCAGATAGTCAATACATAAACAGGCAGAGGCACACAGAATGGTCAACCAAGAAAATGACAACTACTTTCTAAATGTGGCATTTTCAAACACACAATTTAAAAACTCAGTTATTAAATTCTGAGATCAGGGAGCCTAAACTTTATGTCTCTATTTTGTCCCAATTGGAAGTTATGTGTATACGATGTTATAAATAAACTCCCATTCTATCCTATGGGGCAAGATAGCCTTTCAATAGTGTAAAACGAAATTGGCAGTATTTCACTTTTAGGACATGTGGCACACGTCAGTACAAGTCCTACCTTTCACATACTCTGCACCCTGCCCAGGGGGGTACCGTGAGCCTACCATAGGGGTGCCTTACATGTAGAAAAAGGGAAGGTTAGGGACCGGCAAGAATGCACTTGCCAAGTCGAAATAGCAGTTAACTGCGTACAGGCACTGCAGTGGCAGGCCTGAGTTACCTTTTCAGAGCTACTCCTGTGGGTGGCACAATCAGTGTTGCAGGCCCACTAGTAGCATTTGATTTACAGGCCTTGGCACACTTCACTGCACTTTACTAGGGACTTACCAGTAAATCAAATATGGCAATAAGGAACAACCAATTGTAACAACAATTTACACAGGAAGCACTTGCACTTCAACACTGATCAGCAGTGGCAATGTGCCCAAAGCATCTAAGCCAGCAAAAACAAAATCCAGCACAGCATCAAAAATACAGGAGGTAGAGGCAAAAAGTCTGGGGAAACCACACCAAAGATACCAAGTCTAACAATTATCTGGATATATGTTCGTGAATATACAAAATAAGTAATGGTTATGTTGTGTGTTATCTTTCATTGATTGTATTATGGGATTATTAAATATTGATCCGATGTAATACCCTACTCCATTAATGTTCTATATATATTGTGGACATAACTTTCTGGATCATATTTGACATTGGTGATATTTTAGACATCATTTTTATCACGCAAAGCAATTGCGACAACCGACAGAACACATTGAAGCTTATTTCATTATAATCCAAGGTTCTGAGGGAGACGGGGTAGCCCCATTATTTTTAATGGGAACAAAACAGATTCAGCAAAAAGTGGAGGGAATAAGGCAAAATGTTTGGGGGGGTGACCCTGCAGAGAGGGCTAGGTCCAACACTTGGAATGTCATGTGACATTTTCCCTGGGCTCTCATTTTCCCAATGTGTAAATCTCAATAGTGTAGATCTAGCTTCTGGGTGAATGGTGCCAGATGTGCAAATGCACATTTTGTTTCCTGATCTTTTTCTCCATGTGGAAAACGTTTTCCCTATGGTGATACCCTTTCTCGCACAGCTCTTCCACATTTGGGGGGATCCGCTCCCCTTCCCATCCTAAGGAGAGTTTCTTCTGCCATTTGCTGGAGTAAACCTCTGACCATGTCCAGCGTGGGAAAGGACTGAATTGGAGTTTTTCAATTCCCACAAATGTAGAAGTTTTTAAGTGTCCGTAAATTCACAAAGATAACCAGTCATTTTTCTGCTCACTTCCCACCTCTTGCATGGGAGTTTTTTTCGCTGCAATCCCCGGAACCCATGCCTGTACTGCATGTCATTCAGAATGTTGCCAAATTTGACCAATGCCGAGGTACACCTACAAAAGACTTTTACGCCTAATTTGTTTCAAAGGCTACTTTTCCCATGACATTTTGTTATTGTGTAATTCGTGAAAACAGTTGCAATTCGGCATATAATTAATTTGCACGTGGAACATCAGCTCTTTTTATAAACTGACCACGAAAAACCTTTAGTACAAGACTACAAATTTTTCTACGTTTAATAAAAAAAAAAGCCACAGTTCTGTAAACTAATTACGTACTAACTGCTGATAATATTGATGACTCGGGCAAAGGGGCGTGCAATGGGTGTTGCTGTGGGCGTTCCCACACAACACCCATTGCCTTTTGGCACTGCCTCATATTTACAGGGATCTGTAAATCTGAAGCAGTGCCAAAAACTAACACCTTTCAAAAGGAGGCGTTAGAGTGGGCAAACCAGGAGAAGTAATTTTATTTCTCCTTGTTTTTGCTCTTTCTATGTGTGCTGCAGCCGCACACAAAGAAGGAGCAAAACACTATTAATGATTGTTTTTGTGCAAGAAGGTGTCCCTTCCTGCACAAAGACAATCATCCCTGCAATGCAGGCACCATGGAGCAAGCGTGCCTGCACTTGTGCTATGTGTTAAGTTTTAACGGGGTAGACCCATAAAACTACCCGACCTGGGTCATAATAGCAGGTCGTTCAGGAAAGGGTTGAAGTAGTCCCTATATCTTTACATTAGCATCAACAATTCACCACAAAACAGTTCCGATTAAATTCATCAGGAACACAAGTTTATTTTTAAACAGAACATTCATTAAATGCTCTTGTAATTCAAAGCATTACTGTTCATCCATGTAACTACTTTCAATATACTTTGATTGCATGTAATATTTATAGTGCTCGCAGTGTAAATAGAGGAAAAGAAGGGTTTGAGGGAAATGGGGGTGATTGGATAGGTGAGGGACAGGGTAAAAGTGGTGTGACATAGGCACAATTTCATTTATGCACAGTAGAACATTTACAGCCTAATATAGGTCCATAGTTTCCTTTCCTGAACGTACTGCACCTGTGATAGACAGCTTTTTTAGCATAAGCGCAAGGGAAAACACAGGGGAGCACCGTGTTCTTGTAAATACTGCACATCCCTGCGTTTTTTAAATGGCGTGGCGCACCTAAATTGCTTGAAGTGTTGTTGTGCACCTTTTCATTGCAAATACACACCTAAATGTCCTCTATAGGTGAAGAGATTTATACATCATATAACCTGAGCCATATGACAGTAGCAGAGCACTGAGCACTGGAATCTGACAAGACAAGTTAGCAACCAGTGACATTTTCTTCAGTAGTGCCTAACGTTTTAGAGAATGAACCACAATTGATGTCTTCATTTTATGGTTAGTTTAGGGAATTATTCCAAATGTGTTTGCATATGCCAAACTCCAATTGTCCAGGCACTATTTATTTATTAGGGAGATCCAAGTGGAAAGATTTGGTACTATAGAGGGTATGTTCAGAGGGATAATGTTTATAGAATAAAAAGACTCTAGGTATGGATAGGAAGACACAAGGTATCACCAGAAGGTACTACAGGTACATAAGATAATACAGGAAAACCAGACACTAGAGAGAACAACTCCGGTGAGACACGAGATGACGCCAATAAGGTGCATATCTTGCTAGCAATACTGGAACCTCTGCTGATAATTGGACCGTGGTCAAAATAGAATGTGTCTTGCCACCATCAATAGAACTTTATACTAGGGTACAGCAAAACTCTAACAGCTTTGGTTATAAAATTCTTTATGCATGCTCTTATTACCTACGACAGTGGGACTCGCCATCTATCAAGCAAGAGAGTGCTGAAAACTCTGGTATGTCCTCCGGCATTAGGCATGTGCCTGGGTTGTCCTCTCGCCCACAGTCCTGTTATCCTCAGTTCAAAACTCTGCACACAAGGGTCCTGTAAACAGCTTGGCTACATCTATATGCTCAGCTGGAGGCACAGCAGCAGCAGCACAATAGTAAATCAATCTATTTTCAAAGTCTACACCCATGTGGACCACAAATGTTGTTGTATCATGTCTGCTGTTAATTTTTCATGTTGTCTTTATGCCATTGTGTCATGTCCAAAGTGTAATTGAGGGGATGAGGTTAATTTAACTATTGTTTATATATGTCACATTTACCTTACAAGGTTTGTATCATAGTAAGAGGGGGCACTTACCCAAGATGGGAATCCTGTGCCACGTCGACTGAAAAGAAAGCCTCTTAGAAGCTGTATAAAGAGAAGAAGGTTAAAGTCAGGAGAGATGGGAAATTGAGGCAAGACTAGAAAATACATATATGGAGAACAGAGAGAGGAGAAAAGAAGCAGACAGGAAAAACTAATAGAATGTACTTTCTGGCCGCAGGATGAATGGCCTGGAACAGAGTAGAAGAGAAAGTGCAGCAGAGAGATGAAGAGATGGGTGAAAACCAGACTTGGGATGCTTGTGTTCCGGTTCAGGGAGGACCTAGCCTGCAATTCAGGCTGGACTGTTACTATTGGAGCAGGGTCAAGACTGATTTGCATATGGCTGGGTTCAAACTGGAATGGCATGGCGAGCAAACAACTATGGATTTAGGCCCAGATCTCTGTACTGGTTTGAATGTATGACATTGTTCTGCATTCTGTCCATCAACTGTTGTTTTTGCATCTGTCACCCCAAGTGGGACGGGTATGCTCAGACGGGAGTCCCGTGCACTCCATTCCACTGGAATCAAGCTATCCTGGCTGATGAGGGCGAAAGCCGAAACCGGTCCTAGGATGCTAGTTTCCAGTCCAGGGAGGACCTGGTTTGGCAGTTCAGGCTGGACTGTTCCCACGGGGCACAGGGTCAAGACTGATTTGCATATGGCTGGGTTCAAACTGGAATGGCATGGTGAGCAAAAAAACAATGGATTTAGGCCCAGATCTCTGTACTGGGGTGAATGTATGACATTGTTCTGCATTCTGTCCATCAACTGTTGTTTTTGCATAGGTTAAAACTAAGGTGTCATTTTAGGCAGAAAAACAATGGGATGGAATGCTACCATGAGCAGTTGCCAGTGGTTAGACATATTACAAGCATTCCTCCCATCACTCTCTGTGTATTTGATATAGCAACCTAAGTGGGGATGTGTACGCCAAGATGTGCGTCTCGTGCACACTCTGCTAATAGAGCCAAGCTGCACCCAACTAATTAGCCTAATCAGGGTGAAACCAGTCTTGGTTTGCTTTTGTTTTCCCGTTCAGGGAGGATTTGGTCTGGCAGTCTTGGATGGACTGTTCCTATCGGAGCAGGGTCATGACTGAATTACATATGGCTGGGTTCGAGCTAAGGCGACATGGTGTACAAAACAACAGTGGGTGAGACTTATTGCAAGCATTCCTCGCATCACCTTTTGTTTGTTTCATTTGTTGTTCATAGTCTGCCGCTGATCACAAGATCATGTGGGAATAACAACTTTGCATTGGACAAGAGAGTGGTAAGTGATATAAGGAGTCTTTACAACAGTGGCTGTTGGAAAAATGGCATTGTCTGCAGTTTTGCACATGAAGTAGCGGACATGTGCACTCACAAGTTTTTTGTTCTCATCCTGCTGCTTTTTACTAGGCAGCCAGAAAGTAAGTGTAGACTGTCAGGACCACTGGTGAAAGAGATAGAGGGCCTGAGCTGCTCAGCATGCACCACACCCAGTTACCACCACTGAGAAGAAGGCAAAAGGCATGACCATTAGACTGTTCGTCTTCCAAGATGGTGATACACTTAAAGGCCAAGAGACTCAAAGCAGAGGCATTGGACCCATCTAAGGGGTTGCTGATGTGGAAACCACATGGCAGGAAAACTTAGATGACATGTCTCTTCATGGTCAGAATGAAACTAAAAACAATGATGTCCCAGGAACAGTTTCCTCCTTCATCAGGACTTGAAGCATTCCCTACCACCAGTGTCCGAGCCCTGATGACGCCAGGGCCTGCAGTATCACTCTGTCACCTCTCACCTATCTGCGAATGTCTGCCACGAACAACTGCATCCAAGGGTGAGATTTTCCTGACAACTCTGAGCTGTCTCGTGTCACTTCATCCGAGTCCTTAGTATGTGACCCTGATTTTTTTCCAGGAAGCCATGAGACAGCTGCCGGCTTGTCAGCAGGCACATTTAAGGGTCCTTGCAGAGGTTGTGGTGACAGTCAGGGCCTACCAGAAGATGCAAGCTGAGCATCACCTGAAGATCTGCTGCTTCCCGTCCTTCTGCGCATCAACCATATCCAGTCACCCTTGAAATCACACCTCCAAACCCCCTGTTGTGTGTACCCCAGTTCATCTTCGCCCTATGCCACCCACACTTCCCCCAGTGTGTGCAATTGCCTAGAGGTGTCTAAATGTGCCTGCATAGTGCAAAGCCAGCACTGCAGAAGCAGCCCCATGTAGTCCAGGTTTTGGATATTGAAGGCGGCCATGAACTCACCGCCTCATACCCGGGATGGCAGCAATTGCACCCTGTCTGATTTGAAGAGTGACATTTCATTTATTTGGACATATTGCACATTTTCTTACATATGAATCTTACTCCTGGCCTTTGAATATTTGTTTGAACTTTTCACATGACATATTCTTTCATATTCTCCATGGTACAGTGTATAAAGAGATTTGCCTTGACATTTTCAACATGATTTTTTCAGTTGTCCACCACAATCGAAGTCCACTCTTCCTTCCTGGACTGAGGCTCTATTGTGCTTATTTCTCCTCTTCCCAAGGACAGGTTATGTCCTACCCCTTTCGACCGTCCCTGGCACAACAGTTTCATGTTTGTTATCCTTTCCGATGTTTGTATCAAGCTTTATTTTATTGCATATACTTCGATATGTTTTGGCTCTGTTAGGACAGTGTAACCATGTCTGCAGATGGATGTGCATCAGCTGACCCAAGGGTGAATGGCGCATGACCAGGACTCTGTAACATAAAAACAGCTCAGCCTACTACAGTAGTCGAATGCACCCATTTTACGGCCAAAGCACACAAGAGAGGTCAGGCTAGTGGAAGGCAGGCGCAATTGGTGTTCACTCAAAATTAGTACCAAAATAAGAAATTACAGACATGTTCTGGGTTGACATGCATGCAAACATAAGTAGGGTGTGATGTCTGAGGATGGGGCAGTGACTAATAGCTGAAAACTTCATTTGGGTGATGGTTGCTGTTGTGAGCAATAGGAAGGTCGTCTGTATCCTCAGCCTTGAAACAATGGGATTCCAATGGGATCAGTATCTTTTTGTGCTTTTTTTAGAAGGTGGGTTAGTGGGGCTTGTCGGCTCTGCACGTGGTTGTTATCCGCCAGTAAACTGAAATGTGTGCCTCTGCCCTAGAGCTTATGACCTGCGCTGGTGAGCAAGGAACTGTATGAGGAACCTGATTGCTATATAGTCATGTTGGTATTTTTTATGTGGTTGACTCCTGAGAGGTTGTGAGGTGGAGATTGGTTAATGAGAGAGAATTCTGAATCACTTGCGGTTTTCTGTCCGTGAAAAGACTGAGAGAAGATTGGAGTTGCACCTGAGTAGAAGGGTGGAACGGGAGTCTACAAACTGAGGGATTGATTAGATGGGACTATCATCAATGGACTTTATTCTCATGTCTCAGAATTTGCAGTGCCACAGACTGTTCTATGGTGGAGGCTTCTGGCTATCAGTGTGGTTGTTTGAGATGTGGCATCCTGCATGGGGCCAAGAATATGTTATCCTCTGCAGTGGTTGAGGCTGCAGAGATAGCAGCCTGCAGACACAGTGGGGTTTCTCCTGGGATTCCGGGATGTCCTCTGTTCCTAGCCGGAATGGCATCATTGTCAGGTTGATTGTCCATGGGTGCTAAAATGGAAGGGAATTGGCATTTGGAGCTTTGAAATGTGCGAGGGTGAAGAGGCATGCAGTCACAAGCAGCAAGACATGATGCACTGTAACATAAAGGCACTGATGCCACTTCAGAAGAGATAAATGGGGCATGAACCACTCAAAAGGTGATGGGGGAATGCTTGCAATTTTTCCAGCCACTGGCAATCACTCAGGGTAGCACCCCAACCCATCATTCTTTTGCTCACCATGCCACCTCAGTTTGGAGCCAGCCATATGCAAATCAGTCTTGACCCTGCTCCTCATGGGAACAGTCCAGCCCGAGCTACCAGGCCAGGTCCTCCCTGAATCGGTACACAGGCAACCTAGGACCGGGCATATACAGTATGTGGGGCTTGGTAGGGGCCTATGGTCATAAAATACCACTGTGTTTTACTTGACAGTGTCACAAATACTTACTGTGTAAAAAGGACCACATGATGGCAGCTACTGCCTATTGTTGCCTAAACTGGGCCTCGAGCATGGTCCTTATATGCAGCAGCTGCAGAAAAGAATAATTAAAAATGTTGGAATTGTGACAGTGTGGCTAATAACCACTGTGATAGATGTGATAACTTGTGTTGATGCTGCTAAGTATCAGAGGGACGCACGGCATATTGCTTTCACGTGAACAAATTGATAACTGATCATATATTTACTTACAATGAGAACGGGTGCCAATGAAATGCATGGATGTTCATAGTAATAGCTGCACTAAGACCACTCATTTCCCTCCCTGCCAGTTCGTGGGGCCTCGATTGCTTCTAGCAGGATGTCTCCTGGTGTTGTCTGATGGGTGAGCCACGTGGGTGGAACCAGGGAATGTTCTGTCATTGCACCTTTGCAGAGAGACACTTACAGAGTATTGAAATATCACAACACAAGTAGTAGTTTGAGGGAGTGGTAACATGCTAGTGTTACGCTGTGATTAAACATCTGCAGCCCTTTCTTGGAGGATTGTGACAGAGGCAGATATTGCTGAGATGTGATAGACTGAGAGGTAGTGTGACAAAGTACACACAGTGATTGCCTACAAAGGAAGCATGGTTGAATTGAGTGGATGACAGAATATATATCCATATACTCAGGAATAAAATAGCAAAAACAAAAGATGTATGTTGTGCTCTAATGACACAGACCTGTAACTTTACGCGTTACTCCTCTTGGTGAAACATGCTGAACATGGGGTCCATATTAGGTTATAGAATGTTATTTTCACTATATTCGCACTTATTCAGAGGGAAAGAGGCATAGACAATTCTAAATTGAAATAGATGTTAGCTTAGAAATTGAAATTGTTGTTAGCTTGCCAGGATCTATCATCAATCTTGTGTCTAAGGTAAGTCCAGATTGGCACACAGGCAGTGCTGCAGTATTGTAGCTGGAGACAGGTAGCTAGGGGGCTGTCACCACAGGACCTGCACATGAGGAAATGACGTGATGCGGATGTGGCTATGAGGCTTATTCACTGACAATTTAACTACGTGATGAAGGCATTGCTATGCCTATTAAAACAAGAATCACATAGGGCAGTGTTGAGGCATGATGATCAGAGTGTGTGGTGACCGTGTTAGCAGTAAGGCACACCTGGCTTAGTCCTGGTTTGTACTATGGTGCTTGTCTCCATTGTGGCTTTGTCACAGGAGGGGTTGTTGCTGCTGTAGGTGTCACCTGCAATGCAGTAGACATAAGAACTGTAAAAAGGAAAGTTAGAAGGTGAAATGGTTATTGTATTTAGTTTTGACTCTAGACAGAGTTGTGTGTGAGTTACGTGAGTGTGGAATGGGAGTCTATAAGTGATGGGGAAAGATGTTTGTTATTTAGGGATAGTCAATCTTGACCAATGGGAAATCAGAGTCTAGTTTGAACATATTCTAAGAGAACTAAGAGTCAAGAACTAAGAGTCAAGTCAGTTGTCATGTGTACCCTATATGTGGCCTGGATTAGGTCGAGCATCAGTGCGCATGCTATATTAAATACTTCAATGCTCTACTAATAAAACGCGCACAGGCCCACCATGTGGTGATTTCCCATAAATATATGCCGGCATTTATAAATAAGTGTTCGTTCCAACCACTGGAAAACACCAGCACAAAATTAGCACTGATTTGTGTGCTTCTAGTGTTAGTGTTTGTGAGGTGTGTGTGATTTTCCACAGGTGTTGTTTAAATATCGATTACAATTTTTAGCGTAGGCTATGTAGAACTATGCTGATCAGTGAATACACATAATAAACCTGTAAAGTTGCGCAAATTAATTTTATGCTCATATTTCGAGTTGTGCATTCCCACTCATGTAAGAAGGAACGGTAGGTAATCCTACTATTTGGCATAACTCTCCACCTGGAGTATCTTAATGGCAGATATGGTGATTTTTGTGTAGGCTGAAATCAACGTGTCCAGATATCTCCACCCATAGATTTACTTTTCTGAATCAGGGCCTTCATAAGTATATTCTATGCCTATTGTTCGAACTGTATTTCATTGTGTTGTGATGTTGCCTATTTGATTTAAATAGGATGGTTTTGGACTTGGCCCTTTTTGCAGGGTCATCAAATAAACGTTTGTCTGACCTGTTTTTGTTGGTTTTATGACTCTGGGCACTTCACCACTGCTGATCAGTGCTAGAGTGCATATGCTCTCCCTATAGTAAATTGATGTATGGATTAGTGATTCCATGATTGGCTGGTGTGGTTTACTTGTCAGACCCTAGTACAGTGCACTGATTGTGCCCAGGGCTTGTAAACCAAATGCTGCTGGTGGGCTTGCAGCACGGGTTGTGCCACCCACAGAAGCAGCCTGTAAAAGTGTGTTTCAGGTCTGCCATTGCAAGTGCACCCACTTGCCAGTGCCTAAACCTTCCCTTTTCTTCATGTCAGACACCCCTATGGTAGGCCCAATGGCAGGGTGCATTGTAAGTATAAGGTAGGACAACGCCTCATGTGTGTGGCATGTCCTAATAGTGAATTACAGCCATTTTCGTTTTCCACTATTGCAAGGCTATCTATTCCCCATTGGCCAGAATGGGCAGTTAGATTATTACATTTTATAATCCTAACTGACTCAGGGAACTAGGTAGAAATTCGAGTTTAATGTGCCTGAACTCAGAATGATAAAATACGTCTTTTAGTGAAGTTGGTTTTAACATTCTGTGTTTGAAAATACCTCTTTTAGAAAGTAGGTATTTTTTTTTCAAGTAGGTATTTTTTTTTTTCTAACTACCCAAGCCTGCTTCTGCTAGGTTGTGTATTCCTTGTCTGGAGTTTGAGTGACGGGACTGGGGGATTCCAGGAGACAGGGTGAGTCCGCCCAGTGGTGAATAGAGAAATCTGCATCTAGATGGGAGGGAGGAGTTGCACCTGGGACCTGAATAGGACAGTGCCTGCCCCCCAAAGTGCTGGCTCCACCCCCTGTGGTGCGTCTGATGTCCCTGCCCTGACTGTGAAAGGAGAGAAGGTATCATGTCAACAAAGTGCTTCAGGGCTGTGCTTTCCCTCCACAATGCTGGCTTCACCTCCCGTGGGGCGTCTGATGTCTCTGCCCTGCACTGCGAAAGGAAAGAAAGAGTCATGTCAACAGTGTGCTCCAGGACTGCCCAGAACTGGTTTGGACTAGGCAAAGACATCTCTGCCTTCAGAGAACAAAGAGATAAGTAGTATAAATATTGGAACACAAACCCAGAAACTTTAGATCACTTTGGGAAACAAGAAGAAACCTTTGCTGAGGAGAGGAACCTGAAGGAACTGAGGAGAGACTATCCCTAAGCTGAAGTGCTGCTTGGGGGATTGGCCTGCAGTGGTTGCCTGGCTGCCAAAGAAAGGAGAAAGGAACTTTGTGTGCTTTATTCAACTTGTGAAGGATCTCCAAGGGCTTGAGAGAAGAGCTTGCCTCCTGCTGAAGTCTCAGGGACAGCAGACTTTAACCACCAGCTCCTCAAGAGTTCTTTGGAAGTGCCTGCAGCTGTTTTGGGCCTTCTGAGGGACTGCGTGTCGCAAGAAGCTTGAAGTGCGACTCACGAAGAAGAAGCGTGTCAGCGCGCAGCCGCTGCCGTCGCATCACGGAGATGTCGCCGCTGTAGCTGTCTCATTGCACCGCATCACAAGAAACGTCTTGCAACATCAAAGAAGCATGTTGCAGCCGCTGCTGTTGCATCACTGAGCAAGGGTGTCACTGCTGTAGCTGTCGCATTGCACTGCAGAAGCGCCTCACACCCACGGAGAATTATGCCACCGTCGCAGCCGCTGTCATCGATCACTTAACAAGGGTGTCGCCTCTGCAGCTGTCGCATCGAGTCGAGACATCTCGCAAAATCAGAGGAGCATGCTGCATCAAGAAGAAGATGCCATCTTTGTTTCTTTGCACCGCATCACCATCCCTGCAACACTTTCGTTGTAGAAGCGTTACGCATCTTAAGGTACATTGACTCAAAGTGTCGCATTTTAAGATCTAAAGAGAACTATGCTAATTCGACCATTTTAAGTACAGTATTGTGGATTTTTGTTGTTTGTGGTCTTGTGTTAAATCTATATATAGAATACTTATTTTTTATATAAAACTGGTGTGGTGTCCATCTGTAGTGTTGTCACTTGATTACTATATGTGTTCACAAATGCTTTACACACTGCCTCTGAGATAAGCCTGTCTGCTGGTGCCAAGCTACTAAGGGGGTGAGCAGGGGTTATTTTAGGAGTGTACCCTCTCACTCTGACTAGAGGCAAGGGTCCCTATTTGTCACAAGTACCTACCTGTGCCAACTAGAGACCCCAAAATCTAACAGATGGTAACTATTTTAACTGTATATACATATATTTCTATGTTGTGATCATATTCTCCTGCATACACTCGCTCAACATTGTCTTTTTTAATAGCAAATTGCATTACATACAGAGCACCTAATATGATGGTTAATAGAGAACATCTGCAATCTCAGATTTTACACCGCTAGATTGGTTCTTGTGAGCACAGGAATCAGAGAAACAGTCAGACATTCTGGCCCTCATGACAAGTAGGGTGTAGAAGAATTCCAATATGGAATTCCACCCCACCCAATCAGAACTGGGCTGATGTTCATGAATTCAGTTTTTCTGGGTGTGGGATCACCAGACCCGATCTTACCAGCTGATAAAACCACTTGAACCTTTGGCTGCAACAACTGCCTGCTGAGTTGTAATTTCTCAAGGAGTGGGTGGCGCAGCACAGTTACCCATGCAAGGGCACCTATTCCTCTTCCCTGTACCCTCTCAACCCACCCCATCCTACTCTCTCAAGCCCTCTCATGCCATTCCCACCCAGAAACTCCCCCCCCGCCCCCGCTCACATTTATGCTGAGAGCAGGGGATACATGTGAGCATTACACTGCATGTAATAGGAGATGTTTTGGGGTTTACACCTGGTAAATCTAGGTCCTCACAGTTATTCCCCTTTCCATCAGGTTTAACTTTCAATGGCATGTATTGACAGGGTGTTACCGCACAGTATCGGTAGTTGTAGTTGCAGATGCTGCGTTTGCACCCTGCAAGTACCGTGGAACTTGTAACAAGGCCCTCTGTGATAATTTTCCATTACCAGCTGTGATGAATATATTTGCGTGACAATTTGATCTCAATCGTTGGTTATCTGAAGGACCAGTTATAATATCTTTAAGCCTCTTTCTATTGACTGGAAAATCGTGCCATGTGTGTTATTTATTGAACTCTTATTTAAGGTCTAGTACTGGATGTTATTGCTCCCAACTAGTTTGTTTCAACATTGGTGCTAGATTTAGTCGTGCCTACAAAGACTGTTACAATGTCAGCTGGTTTTAGTGTGATTGTAGTATTTCGCTAATATTATATAGTGGAGTATGTTGATCTGTGGTTAAACTATTTTTACAGAAATGTCTTAATTTACAAGCTCAATAAACCATAAAATGCAACTTTAAATGCTATACTCTCTGATTTTGTCATATATGTAATACATTTACTGATCTTCAAGGCTTCTGGCTTATCCCACCCTGTTACTATTTCACAGGCCCCCATAGGATTTTGGATTTTTTTTAACCTGAAATGAAAGTTAAAAATAGGAAGAAGCAGGATATAACTATCTGTCATTATAATTGATATTTTGACTATGATGAATGATATGAATTCTAATTGTAATATAAATGTAGTGCACTGTAGTGGAACTGAGTATCACCACAAATCGCTTAACCTGAATTTTAGAGTTAATGTCGCTATATCTATTTTTTTTGCAGAAGAAGGCCTTACTCTCAAATTCAAATCTGTTTCAGGAGATCATCCACCATATCCGAAAGGTAAAACTTCCATATTAAAAATACTGGTTTATTTAGACTAATATTCCTGCCTTTTCTGTAAATGATACAAGAGGAATCCAGGATGCCAAATTAAATTTGGCCGTACCACATTATATGTACACCAGCTTCAGAATTTGATTTTACATTTAGAAATTAGATATCATACATGAGTACATAGTAGATACCGTGATTATTTTTAGAGTTTCTTGATATTTTAGTTTTAACCAAGACATTGAGAAGATCTATATTTTGTGTATATGATTTCTTCAGCATACTATTGTACTTAGTTAATGATGGGCCTTCTTTGGCTTTAAATGCTGTTGTTCTCGTTCTCTTAGCTAATAACAGTGTCGAAAAATGAGGAGCCATCTTTGCCCTTTTTAGGTCTCGGCTATTATATCCTGCAGGGGTTAATAGCCGAGTGTATAGAAGGCGAAACAAACTCTTGAACAAGCACGGATTACGTGCAGTTCATGTGATGCACTCGTGTGAGACGCGTGTGCACAAACCCATCAGCATCGCACCGCAATGGAATGCTGCCTCCCAAGCTGCTCCCCCGCCCCCCGCCATCAGACTTCATTGCAATGCGCTCCCTCCCCGCCCCCACACACCAATGCCAAGAGCTTGTTTCAAAGTGAGATGCGGCCAAGGTTTGTTATCTGGAACTAAGAATTGTCAATTCTATGTGTCAGGTTGTGGGTTGATAATACTTACCCTGCACCAAACCCTAAGTAGCTGCCTTAATGTTAACAAAGTGACTTTAGTGCTTTTGATACACATCAAGATTATTTTGATTGTGCCGCTGTTTTCCTTGGCCACTTTTCGCAGTTGAATGTATTTGTAATTTTGTTTAAATGTAAATATTATGCCCTATTTTTTTCTGTACTAATCGATTATCCACTGCATTCCCCCGCACACGTAAACCTAGTGACATTACCTTTCATGTCTTGGAATACTCAGTCCTATGCTATTTGTCATTTGAGTCCTCATCTTTTGTGTGCGTTAGTGTTTCTCAGATGTATGGAGAGAGTACAAATTTGCCCTATCGATGTCAACACAGGAGGCACCTAGATGTTTTATAGAAAAGTAAAAATTAATACTGAGGTATTTAACCATACACTAAATGTTCCTAAATACACAAAGAACAACAACCACATGACTTGACATTGTTTGTTGGTTGCGCTATCCTCTGTGTTGTCTGGGTATTATAAACGACCGAAGATCAAACCTGTTTTAATGGCTGCTTGTGGATGATTCAATTGGCAGATTACCTTTGCACATGTTTGGGCGGTGTAGAGAGCTTTTGAAAAGTTCATTAGGCTTTTCGGTTGGTACTTGGGCTACCTTATTCCTAGTCGCTTTTTCTAGTATATAAGTCACCTGGGGGGTTTGTTGCACTGGAACTGGAGAAACGTGGAAATATTCTTGCTTTTGTTTTAAGTTGGGATAAGATTGTTTGCCATTTTACACTCACTCTCTCACACACTCTCTCTCACACTCTCTCTCTCCCACTCTCTCTCTCACACTCTCTCTCTCTCTCACACTCTCCCACACACTCTCTCTCTCACACTCTCTCACTCTCTCTCACACACTCTCACACTCTCTCACACACACTCTCTCTCACACACACACTCTCTCTCTCTCACACACACACACACACACACACTCTCTCACACACACACACTCTCTCTCTCACACACACTCTCTCTCTCACACTCTCTCACACACACTCTCTCTCACACACATACACTCTCTCGCACACACACACTCTCTCTCACACACACACACACACACACACACACTCTCTCTCTCTCACACTCACACACTCTCTCACACTCTCTCTCACACACTCTCTCACACACTCTCTCACACACACTCTCTCACACACACTCTCTCACTCACACACACTCTCTCACACACACTCACACTCTCTCGCACACACTCACACACTCTCTCGCTCTCTCACTCTCTCACACACTCTCTCACACATACTCTCTCACACACACTCTCTCACACACACTCTCTCACACATACTCTCTCACACACACTCTCTCACACACACTCTCACTCACACACACTCTCTCACACACTCTCTCACTCACACACACTCACACTCTCTCTCACGCTCTCTCTCACACACTCTCTCTCACACACTCTCTCACACACTCTCTCACACACACTCTCTCACACACACTCTCTCACACACTTTCTCACTCACACACACTCTCTCACACACACTCACACTCTCTCTCTCTCTCTCACACACTCTCTCACACTCTCTCACTCTCTCTCTCCCTCTCTCAATCTCTCTCTCACTCTCTCTCTCCCTCACTCTCTCTCTCTCACACACACACTCTCACACACACACTCTCTCACACACACACTCTCTCACACACACTCTCTCACACACACTCTCCCACTCACTCTCTCCCACACACTCTCTCACACACTCTCTCACACACTCTCTCACACACACTCTCTCTCACACACTCTCTCTCACACACTCTCTCTCACACACTCTCTCTCACGCACTCTCTCACACTCTCTTTCTCACTCTCTCTCACACTCTTTCTCACACACTCTCACACTCTCTCTCACACTCTCTCACACTACTACACCCTCCAAATCCACCATCAGACTACACCCTCTAACTCCACCCTCCAACTCAACACTCCAAATTCACCATCCAACTCCACCCTCCAACTACAAATCCACCCTCCAACTCCACCCTCCACCCTACAAATCCACCCTCCAACTCCATCCTCCAACTCCATCCTCCAACTCCACCCTCTAACTCCACCCTCTAACTCCACCCTCTAACTCCACCCTCTAACTCCACCCTCCAACTCCACCCTCCAACTCCACTCTCCAAATCCAACTCCACTCTCCAAATCCCCCCTCTAACTCCACCCTCCAACTCCACCCTCCAAATCCACCCTCCAACTTCAACCTCTAACTCCACCCTCTAACTCCACCCTCTAACTCCACCCTCTAACTCCACCCTCTAACTCCACCCTCTAACTCCACCCTTTAACTCCACCCTTTAACTCCACCCTCTAACTCCACCCTCTAACTCCACCCTCTAACTCCACCCTCTAACTCCACCCTCTTACTCCACCCTCTAACTCCACCCTCTAACTCCAACCTCCAACTCCACCCTCCAACTCCACTCTCCAAATCCAACTCCACTCTCCAAATCCACCCTCTAACTCCACCCTCCAAATCCACCCTCTAACTCCACCCTCCAACTCCACCCTCCAAATCCACCCTCCAACTCCAACCTCTAACTCCACCCTCTAACTCCACCCTCTAACTCCACCCTCTAACTCCACCCTCTAACTCCACCCTCTTACTCCACCCTCCAACTCCACTCTCCAAATCCAACTCCACTCTCCAAATCCACCCTCTAACTCCACCCTCCAAATCCACCCTCCAACTCCACCCTCCAACTCCACCCTCCAACTCCACCCTCTTACTCCACCCTCCAACTCCACTCTCCAAATCCAACTCCACTCTCCAAATCCACCCTCTAACTCCACCCTCCAAATCCACCCTCTAACTCCACCCTCCAACTCCACCCTCCAAATACACCCTCCAACTCCACCCTCTAACTCCACCCTCTAACTCCACCCTCTAACTCCACCCTCTAACTCCACCCTCTAACTCCACTCTCTAACTCCACCCTCTAACTCCACCCTTTAACTCCACCCTCCAACTCCACTCTCCAAATCCAACTCCACTCTCCAAATCCACCCTCTAACTCAACCCTCTAACTCCACCCTCTAACTCCACCCTCTAACTCCACCCTCTAACTCCACCCTCCAACTCCACCCTCCAACTCCACCCTCCAAATCCAACTCCACTCTCCAAATCCACCCTCTAACTCCACCCTCCAAATCCACCCTCCAACTCCACCCTCCAACTCCACCCTCCAAATCAAAATCCTGCATCCACATCCAAATCCACCATCCAACTCTACAGTCCAACTCCACCCTCCAACTCCACCCTCCAACTCTACCCTCCAACTCCACCCTCCAAATCCAACTCCACCCTCCAAATCCAAACCAGTATTTGTAAAATCAATACATGTAAGTCGCATAAATACAACACATATTGCATTACAAATGCTATAGGTGTCACATTTGCAGAAGTTATAACTATTAGCGTTGTAAATGACAAAGCAATTAGTTTCACTACTTTCCACAACAAAACATTAAAATAAAATTGGTCATTTACAATAGCAATAGCTCAAACTTTCCAAATGAGAAACATAAAGCATTGCATTTTAACTCTGTTAACTTCTGCTGATCTGATGCTCACTTTCACCACGCCTCCTTCTCTAACTCCCTATTCTATTCTCTTCTCCTGTGCTGATCTGCTGCTCTCTTCCACTCCACCTCCTTCTTTAACTCCCTGTTCTCTTCTGCTGTGCTGATCTGTTCCTCTGTTCCAACAAACTCCTTCTCTAACTTCCTGTTCTCTTCTCTCCTCACGTGCAGAACTGCTGATCTCTTCCACCCTGCCTCCTTCTCTAACTCCATGTTCTCTTCTCTTCTCATGTGCTGATCTGCTCCTCTCTTCCAACCCGCCTCCTTCTTTAACTCCATGTTTTCTTCTCTTATGCTAATCTGCTGTTCTCTTCCACTCGCCTCTTTCTCAAACTCCCTGTTCTATTCTCCTGTGCTGATCTGCTGCTCTTCAACCCACCTCCTTCTCTACC
The DNA here is from genome assembly GCF_964261635.1 of Lissotriton helveticus. Classification (NCBI taxonomy): domain Eukaryota; kingdom Metazoa; phylum Chordata; class Amphibia; order Caudata; family Salamandridae; genus Lissotriton; species Lissotriton helveticus. The sequence goes on along the minus strand of NC_136071.1, from coordinate 1,004,462,637 downwards.
TCCCTGTTCTCTTCTCCCATCCTGTTCTGCTGCTCTCTTGAACACCACCTCCTTCTTTAACTCCATGTTCTCTTCGCCTGTGCTAATCTGCTGCTCTCTTCCACCCACCTCCTTCTGTAACTCCCTGTTCTCTTCTGCTGTGCTGATCTGCTGCTCTCTTCCACCCACCTCCTTCTTTAACTCCCCGTTCTCTTATGCTGATCTGCTGCTCTCTTTCACATCACATCCTTCCCTAACTCACTGTTCTCTCCTCCTGTGCTAATCTGCTGCTCTCTTCCACCCCACCTCCTTCTTTAACTCCCTATTCTCTTTTGATGTGCTGATCTGATGCTCTCTTCCACTCACCTCCTTCTTTAATTCCCTGTTCTCTTCTATTCTCCCGTACTAATCTACCGCTCTATTACACCGCCTCATTCTCTAACTCCCTGTTCTCTTCTTTTAGCCCTCTGCTGACCTGCTGCTCTCTTCTACCCCGCCTCCTTCTTTAACTCCCTGTTCTCTTATGCTGATCTGCTGCTCTCTTCCACATCGCATCCTTCTCTAACTCACTGTTCTCTTCTCCTATGCTAATCTGTTGCTCCCTTCCACCCCACCTCCTTCTTTAACTCCCTGTTCTCTTCTGCTGTGCTGATTTGCTCATCTCTTCCACCCACCTCCTTCTCTAACTCCCTGTTCTCTTCTCTTCTCCCGTGCTGAACTGCTGCTCTCTTCCTTTCTGCCTCCTTCTCTAACTCACTGTTCTCTTCTCCTGTGCTAATCTGCTGCTCTCTTCCACCCCGCCTCCTTCTTTAACTCACTGTTTTCTTCTCCTATGCTAAACTGCTGTTCTCTTCCACCCTCCTCTTTCTGTAACTCCCTGTTCTCTTCTCCTGTGCCAATCTGCTGTTATCTTCCACCCTGCATCCTTTTTAACTCCCTGTTCTCTTCTGCTGTGCTGATCTGCTCCTATCTTCCACCCACCTCCTTCTCTAACTCCCTGTTCTCTTCTCTTCTCTTCTCCCATGCTGATCTGCTGCTCTCTTCCACTCTGCCTCCTCCTCTAACTCACTGTTCTCTTCTCCTGTGCTAATCTGCTGCTCTCTTCCACCCCGCCTCCTTCTTTAACTCACTGTTTTCTTCTCCTGTGCTAAACTGCTGTTCTCTTCCACCGCCTCTTTCTCTAACTCCCTGTTCTCTTCTCCTGTGCCGATCTACTGTTCTCTTTCACCCTGCACCCTTTTTAACTCCCTGTTCTCTTATCCTGTGCTGATCTGCTGCTCTCTTCCACCGCCTCCTTCTTTAACTCCATGTTCTCTTCTGCTGTGATTTTATGCTGCTCTCTGCCACCCACCTCCTTCTCCAACTCCCTAGTCTCTTCTCTTCTACCGAGCTGAACTTATGCTCTCTTCCAACTGCCTTCTTCTATAGCTCCCAGTTCTCTTCTCTTCTCCTGTGCTGATCTGCTGCTATCTTATACCCGCCTCAGTCTTTAACTCCCTGGTCTCTTCTCCTGTGCTGATCTGCTGCTCTCCTCCACCCCACCTTCTTTTTTAACTCCCTGGTCTCTTCTCTTCTCCTGTGCTGATCTGCTGCTCTTGTCCACCCCAAATCCTTCTTTAAATCCCGGTTCGCTTCTCTTCTCCCGTGCTGATCGGCTGTTCCCTTCCACCGCCAACTCCCTGTTCTCTTCTCCTGTGCTGAACTGCTGATCTCTTCAACACGCATCCTTCTTTAACTCCCTGTTCTCTTATAATATGCTGATCTGCTGCTCTCTTCCACATACATCCTTCTGTAACCGCACACTCACATACATACAACCATGCACGCACACACATACAACACACATACAACCACACACATACAACCACACACATCTATCTATCGCCCTCACTCTATCTATCGCCCTCACTCTATCTATCGCCCTCACTCTATCTATCACCCTCACTCTATCTATCGCCCTCACTCTATCTATGGCCCTCACTCTATGTATAGCCCTCACTCTATCTATCGCCCTCACTCTATCTATCGCCCTCACTCTATCTATCGCCCTCACTCTATTGCCCTCACTCCATCTATATATCACCCTCACTCCATCTATCGTCCTCACTCCATCTATCTATCGCCCTCACTCCATCTATCTATCGCCCTCACTCCATCTATCTATCGCCCTCACTCTATCTAGCTATCGCAGAACAACAGCATCACTCAGGGGCACCACAACATCACTATGCGATACCACAGCATCACTAAGCGCCACAGCATCGCTTGTCGCCACCACAACATCACTCAGCGCCACCACAGTATCAATCTGTGCAAACATTCAACAACAACTGATTCAAATATGTTCTCTCAATGTTTCAAGCTTTATTACAAATGTCACAAAAAAAGTTGATATTTCACTTCTGTATTTTAGTTACGATAAAATACACTGAACATAATCTTCACAAAAGTTATTTACAAAAGTTTAAGCTATTGCCATTATACATTACAATAACTTTTATTTAAGTATTTTGAAAAAAACATTGTTATTTGTAAAATCAATACTTCTAAGTCACGTAAATACAAAACATGTTGCATTAAAAATGCTGTAGGTGTCACATTTTCAAAAAATAAAAGTATAACCATTGTAAATGACAAAGCTATTAATTTCACAATTTTCAAAAATAACACATAAATAACAAATTTGTCATGTACAGGACAAATAACTCAAACTTTCCTAATGCTAGACCTATTGCTTTGCAAATGCTTGTTAGAGTACTGGGAGATCCCCAATATGCATCACTTAGCTTTGTACATCTCTTTATGTTAGTCCTCCCCCTCCCCCCGGCAATGTCTCCATGATCTTGTTCTAGTAAAACTGCAATCTCCAGGCAGCTTGTTCAGCTCTGCAGCAAAGACAGCCAGAGGATGCCAAAGTTGCATTTTAGTAATTTTTCCTGGGTACCCTATGCAGGAGGTAACATTGGATATATTTAAACAATGCATTTCTGGACACTTTAGGGGATATGTCATTAATCGATTCGATTTATTCTCATAAAGTGATCTATCCAATTTCCTTCAATAGTGCCTTGCATGAAACCAAGCTTCTGAATTTAATTATATCCTAAATATAGAAATTCCATTAACTTCACGGCTTGCCAATTTGCATTAGTATAAAGAAGCTATGCCACTTATGGGGGCCAACCAATGGAGTCACAGAAGGACACGGCTTAACATGGTGTGTATTGCATAGCCCACTATACTTCTCAAGTCGACTTGTACCATCCTAGGGAGACTCCCCTGCTGTAAGGCATTAGATATTAATAGGTATCAAAGAGCCCACCACACCTCTGTTCCTTCCTTTTGCCTATTTCTTCTAGCTTTTGGTCACGTATCCATCGGACAGCCCATTGCAGCTGGGCTTCCATTAATTTAACTCATAATCAGGTGTACCCAGCCCAACCTGCCCCGTAGGAAACTTTTACTTTGCCAGTTTTACCCTGTGCCTCCCTGCCCCCATACCGAGTCTTCAAATAGCATATCCAACCACTTAAAAAGGTTCCTCAGGAGCAATATCAGTATGGGAGCAAAATAATAGAGGGCCTCAGGAAGCATCACTGGTTTGGCGAACCCAATTCGCTAATACACGATTTGGGATCTCAGTGCTGTTATTGTGGTACTCAGGTTTCCTTCCAATATATTTGTCTGAGTGATATGCCCTTACACCGAGATAAGGAAAAGTGTTTTGCCTCCATCTGGTCACCCCCTCCCCAGACCAATGCAACTATGGGCCAATCCGGAGGTAACAGGGAACAAACAGGATTTAGCCCAGTTGACACCCAAACCAGATTACTTCTCCAGTTCTACCAAGGATTTTGTGATTGATTTTAGATCAGTCTCCACATACTTAATGAATAACATCAAGTGGTCTGTGTAAAGTTATATTGAATGCACATCTCCACACCCCTCCCCTACTACAGCAGAATTCCCTATTGGTATCCCTATAGGCTTAGCTTGTCTGCCAAAGACTCCATTGTCAGGATAACAGTGGGGTGACAGAGGAAACCTTGACGCTCACTTGATAGGTGGTGGAGATGAGCTTAACTGTGTGCACACAGGCCATGGGGTATCTTAGACTTTCTCTAAATGAGATCTAGGAGAGTAAAGTGCGGCTACATAGGGCGTGACGCAGGACCTCCTGAAGCCTTCGGAATAATCTTCTGATGTTTATTACATTGCAGCTTCCAGTTATGAACCTATTCTGGTCTATATCTAGACCATCTCAGTTACAGTAGCACGTTCCTAGCCAATATTTTCCTTAGAGTTTTGTCATTATGTGTGTATATCATGGAGAGGGTCCTGTATGAGATCATTCCACATGGTCCCTCCCAGGTTTAGTAAATACCACAATCAGCACTCGATTGGGTTTAGGAGGTAGGCATCCAGGCTCAAAGGCTGCTTTGTAGAGCAACACTAACCTTGGGCTGGATGGTTTTAGGGGGAAGGCGTCCAGCACCAAAGGATACCTTGTTCAGTGAATTTAGTCCCAGGGTCAGGTGATCAGCAATGTGTGAGGCAAAAGTCCTGTGGGAGCCCGCCAACATCGGCATCTTCCGAGATGCCATATTCCGATGTACCCTCTAATCTCCTGGACTGTGATCAGCAAGATCCATATCCTCCATGTTTTCAGGGTCATCTGTGGGAGGCTTACCCTTTTCAGATATTCTTCCACTGTCTAATCACACACACTATTTAGTGCCCTAAAGTAACCATAAATTATCTTACTGATTTCTGCTTGGGAGTAACAGATGCCTTTCATCTCTAATTGCTGTAATTGGGAAGCTCCTGTTTTCAAGTTTAATCAATCACACCAATGCCCTGTTTCCTCTGTCTTCCTCCACGCGAGTCTTTTACATATATGAAGCATAGTCTAAATAGTGTTACCTCTTCACTAGAGTGGCCTACTTATCTTTGGCTTCCCTAAGGGGGTCTGTTTCATTCTGCTACCTTCCCCATCTCCAGATTGGCAGAGTCTTCCATGGTGGCTAACTCATGGTCTATAACCTTGTGGACTCCCACTAATGCCTGTATACGAGGACCTCTAATTATAGGTTTTGTTATATGGCCCTTAGGGACATTGTCGACATTGCTAAGTTAGCATGAGCTTTGCTGCTGTGATGCTGCTTTTGTGCATGTTACTACATAACTTTATTTTTGCAAGACTCTGTTTGTGCCATTCACATGAAAACCACCTGCATTTCACTTCTCTGCTGAGTTCTTGGAGTTTAGTCGGAACATGTTGTACAAGGTTGATAAACAATGCTCCTTGTTATTCTGTTCTGATCAGTCCCTAGCACTTAGACATAACATGCTAAACACAGCTGCAATGCTGGAGACTCTTGCTTTGATATTATGGGGATTCATGTTGTTTTAACACACACTTGGAGAAAGCCTTTCCATGAAGAACAGCTCTGCTGTTCCTATGATGTAAACCTTACATCCAGGATTTAAGGTATGGGGACTGCTGCCAGCCCAGAGATCTTCATTTATGTAATAAACTTCTTCCAGTCAAGGGAAGGGTGGTTAGGCCTTATAGTTCCTTTTCCACTGTCTTTATATAATGTCTTCCTCCTTTGTACTCTTTGTTTATGCATTTTGCAGCTGGTAGTGGCTCAACTGTATTGTAGAGCACGATAGTTAAATGAAAAATGTTAAACTATTACAGTGACTCTGCCAATTCTTATTGTGGACAAGTACGAGTGAGCTAGTGAAAGGGTATGTCTTGCTACTGCGATTCCTGAGAGAGTCTGGAGTGTTGTGTTATGGGTTGTCTAATCATTTGTAGCTTTGTGAGTTTGGAGGAGAACGACTGAGACATTATAGCTAGTTGGTTTGGGGATTTTGGGTACTAAGATGATAGGTTGGTACACCCCTATACACTGAGGTCCAGTTTCTTGTGCATAGTTCTGTGTAGGTGCAGAATACCTGCAACAGTTTGAATGCCTCCGATTCAACCAAGGGGCAGGAAGAACATCCTGAGTTATTAGTAAAGTCCCCCTCTATCAACTACCCCAGCATTTTGTAAAAGACGGGGTAATTTAGCATGGTGCATTTCAGGCAACATGTAGGTATTGGGGCATACTCAGTATGAGTGTATTATGAACTGAGATCACCTTGCCCAGAAATTCTGTGTGAAGCACAGATGCTTGTCATGATCTAGAGCAAACCACTTGATCCATTCTTACATGAAGGTCATGCTTCGGTGAATGAGTAAGTGAGTATTCCCTCACATCTGGAGTTTGCATCGTAGGGAGTTCACCAACCAACCAGTCCTTTAGTGACTATGCCATTTTGTCTGTTGAATGGGTAGGACATTAGGAATGTAAGTGATTCTGCACAACATCAAAAACACTTCTAAAATCACTGCCTATCAATAGTGGGTGAACCATCCATTCTGTCAGTAGTTAGTTCAGTAAAGCATAAAACACTAGCTGCTCGGCGTTGGTAGCATACACATTCTCCAATACAAATGCTGTGTCATCTAGTTACTCACCAATAGGATGTACCTGTGCTCACCATCATGCAGCCCTTAACCTGCCACAAAGGACACCCATGTTGTATGATGGAGAGCACCTGCCATTGAGACCTACTCTGTAATCTCAATCGTTCCACTGCTGCCAGATGGCAGTTTTACAGGAAGTCTATATGAACCCATTTTTGAGGTAGGAACTCATGTATTTTATACCTTTGACAGTACTCATGCCCCAGACATTCCATATGACTATTGTAAAACTATTATTCAATGACATAATCGGCCATTAGGTGCCAAATTCACTTGGCATCAGGAACGCTTTCAGGTGAGGTGTTTGTAGAATTCTTGTTATATTCAATTTCAATTTCAATTTCAAAACACTTTATTCGGTTTTAAGTTTTAAAACCATAAAAGATATATAGTTAAAACATATTCAAACACAATTCAACAAGAGTATACCAAGCATGAAGATCCTCCCGACAAGACTCAGCATAATTTATACAATATTCATTTTGTGCCCCCATCAGCCTACCTTGGTCTGTTTTAATGGGTAAACTATCCATCACCTGCCTGCTCACCAACCCAAGGACAGTAAAAGAAGTATCATCCATCCAAATGTTAAACCCAAAGTTCTAACTTGTGTTCCTCATATATGTATTCGGCATTGAGGAGAAGGGGGATGTACCCAACTATAAATTAATAATGTTTCTCCCCTAAAACTTCCATAGATCACCCCGCTTCTAAGTACCAAAATAACTTTTGGAATTCATAATGGATGAGTCATATGTCCAGCCTTATAAACGTCCACCCCCAATCGCCTCACATCATCAGAGTCTTTATAGCACAGTCATTTTAGCCAAGGTTCCTCACATTATATTCCAGGAAAGGATTCAGGGATATCCACCTCTCAATTTTATAATCTTCTTCATTCAACAATAGTCAGATCAAATTTTACGGCATCTGTGGTTTATGTCTGGCACATCTTCTTCCTCAATTCCAGGAATACTTGATCTAGATCCTCATCCTGAATGATCTGATTCTAAGTCAATGGCATTGGTGGCTGGCATCTACGGGGAGGGAGGATGGGAGTGCGCACAAATAAATAAAAAAAATTAAAACACCAGACACATCCTCCTCTCTGGACCTCTTTTTTCCTCAATTGCAGTGCCAGCACCAGCAAACTCCCTGGTCCAATCCTAGCACTGCTCACAGGCTGTTAACCAGCATGAGAGCAGCACCCTGATTGGAGGGAGCATCCTCTCTCGGCACTCTCCAGCATTCTGGAAGCATGCACTTGCTCTCAACCCAGCTGTCTTAAGACATACATGACTTAAGACAGCTTTGTTGAGAGGTTTAAAGTGGGCATGTCTGGCCGGTCATCACAGACATGCACACTTTAAACCGTGCATAGGCAGGCCTCTGCCTACCACTCCTCCTTGCTGCCACTCAGCCGGCCCGCCCTGTCCTGACACTCTGTTCAGGATGGGATGATGAAAAAACAAAATGGTAATAAATGATCATTTCATTTTTCATCTCTATGGCTTTGGGGGGCATTTAATTGGGGTGACGGTCCTACGCTCCAACGTAGGCGCTGCCCCTGATCAGTGGTCTCCTCTGTATCACATGAGGCCTCAGTCTCTGCAATCCAGCTTTCATGGCATGCATGTCTGTTTGGTTGGAGCCCTGATGCCATCTGCCACAGCCCACTGTTAATGCAATTACTGAGCTTATACAACTGTAGCCTCCCAACAACCTATGTAGCCCATTCTGTTGATGGCTTGTTTTTTGTACCATTGCAGCTTGTCAACTGGAGACAGGATTCTGATGGGTTTGGTGCCAAGAGTGTGTACACTCAATTCATTCCTGTCAAGTTGGCTGGCCCAGATCCCCACGGCCATTCGACCTTGATACCACTAAATGCGTCCACCACCCAAATTGCATATATATATATATATATATACACACATATATAGGTAACATGATGAAGTTATTTTTCGCAAATGTATACTCACCACTGTAATGTAATGCCTCTTTTTGTGTGGTCACCCCAAAGTTTTCAGATGGAGGCTGGTGTTTTTGTTTACTCTGAGTGTGCACTGAAGACTGCTAATCAGACCTCAGTTCCAGTGCCCTGACTCTAAAGTGCATGTCAAATTAGTTATAACCAAATGGAAATGGCTAGCCTACTTGTAAGCCTCTCATATAGGGTACCTAGTGCATGTAAGTTAGAGAAGTACCTCTCCAGGGAATTTGTATCAACGACTCTCGGGAAGGGGAACAATGAGTGACTGCAGGCCAGGGAGGTGTTAACTTCCTTCTGCAAGAAGCCACATGGGTGTTCGCTCCAAAAGGCAAGCTTCAAAGGGAAGTTGCCTTTTAAAGGGCAAATGTGAAACACTAGGGTGAAGGGCTGCTCCAATATTTAGGCAGACAGGCTGACATGGGGAGAAGTGAGAGACAACGAGTTGCCAAACTGTTTTCCCCAGGGACGTTTAGCCCTAAGGTGGTCACACCCCAGGGGCAGCTAGTGAGTCCCACACAATGAAAGAAGGACTTGCCATCTTGAGAGTAGGCAGAATGGTGCATCCTGGGAGACCAAGTGCCAAACTCAACAAGAAGGGGGCACCAGGTGGGAGGGAACCTGGCAACCCATTGGCTACCAACAGCATCCTGCCCTGGGGGCATTTTCTGAGCATAAAGAGGGCACCCCTGGTACCCGGATCTCAGAAAGCAACTGACCTGGAAGGAGAACCAATGAAATACTGCCCTTCTGTCAAGGACGGCACCTACTGCACCTGGTAACTAGCAAAGAGAGGGAGTGTACATGCCATGTCCTGCTCAAGGAGAAGTTGCCTCGAGAGCACAGCAAAGCCAAGAAACTCCAAGAGTCAGTCGACTGGCCTCCTGTTTGCATTACAGAGACACACAGCTGAAGAACCCTGCTGAGGCAAGTTGATAGCCCAAAGTCTTCAAACGGCCATGACCACCACTGTGCAGTACCAGGGAACAAGACCCGATGCACAGAGTTGCGTCCATTGTTGCTGAGCCTGGAAGTGCTGTTGAAGAACTGCTGGGACCCTCAGAGGGTGAGCTGTCGACCAAGGAATGATTGCCTGGGCACGTGACACTTCAGGGACACTTCAGGGAGTGAGGAGTGCCTGCAGGAAGACCCCCATCGACCGTGTCGCATCCACAGAATCATTCAAGTATCTTCATCATTCTTCATACATTGCATCATGACCACTCAATAGTGATCCATTGCAATGTGGATAAAGTGCCAGTAATTGCTTGAAGACGGCTTCTTCTTTGGAGATAACTGTTTCTGAGGACCTTGTTGGCCCCCATGACTAGCTCCCTGCCGGTGCTGGCAAGAACAAGTAACTTTGCCCGGTAGCATTGATACTTGATCAAGTTTTCCTTGAAAAAGTTTCTGTATCAAATTTGTTATATTTGCCATAGCTTGTTCACGGTTGAGTGAAATGCTTTGATTTATTATTTCTTGTTAGTTCCATAACTCTGAAATCCTCTGGTGGTTCTTTTTCATTTTGGTGTCTAAATTCTTCTAAAAATGCAGTCTATTGTTATAAATTGGTGCATGAGTGTTGTGTTAATTTCTTGTTCCTTTGTGTAAGCCTTGCTGCTCAGAGCCACATCTACCCAGGGTTGAGCTGAAGGTTTGACAAATGAAACCTAGGGGCCTTAAAGGAGTTGGATTGGAGTATTATTGGAGTATAATTGGAGTATTAGATTGTGGGGGTCGCAAAACAACACCATATAATGCAACCTATTTCCTCACAACCACCAGGAACTCACATTTTCTGATGACTATGGAAAATGTTCTATTCGATAAGTGGAAAGTAGTGAAAACCGCAGTGTGGAATAATCCCTTCTTTTTCAAAAGGCTTCTATGAAATGTCAGTGTCCTGAAAGTGGCTGCTGCATCTAACAGGCACCAGGTCAGTCTATCATCAGAATGACAGATGTTGTGCAAGGCCTTATGGGCAATACTGAGTGCCTTGTATTTGATACAACTTCTGACTGCCAACCAGTGTATCTTATAGAATGCCTGAGAGACCGATTGAAATTTTGGAATACCCAATAGCAACCTAGCTGCCACATTGAGCTGAGTTTGTAGTCTATTCAGATATCGTTCCTGCATATTCACATATATTCTGTTACAATAGTCATGTTTAGATAAGACTAAAGCAGTGGTGACATTTGTTTGGCATTAGTCGGTATATATGTATTAGAAATGAGGGTCTCGGGGGGCGCTAGAGGGCGCCGAGCATGATGGCCGCACCTGTGTGAGGCTCCGCCGAGACCAGCTAACATTTGCCTATTTATCCTGTAAATCGTGCCCCCTGAGCCCCGTAATTGAGGGCAGCTGACTCCGCTGCTGTCGGAGAAGTCCTGGTGCTGTTTTCAGCTGGGCGGCCGCTGCGGTGGGCGTCTTTTGGACCGGTCGGCCCTTCCCCGGGTTTCTGCCGGCGGACCCCCGGCCTGAGAGGGGGAATCAGCGCGCCGCAGACTGAGCTGGGAGCCTGCCTGCTCCCGGCGTGTGGAGCCTGAGTGCCGCTCGGCTTGGCGTGTGAGGTGGAGCTGCCGGACGCGGAGGCCTCTGAAGAGACCAGGAACGAAGGCGGAGAGGTCCCGGCTCTGCCGGCTGTGGTGAGTGGGGCGGGGCGCTACGCGAGCCCGGGGCTGCGGAGGTGGTGTCGGGCCGCGTGGGGCCGCGCTGCGCGACCCGCGGCTGGTGGGGGGTGAGCGGAGGCGGCTTGCTGAGAGGCGGAAGGTCCGGACGGCGCTGCTGGAATGCGCTGAGCGGAGACAGGCGGCTTGCTGCACGGCGTGGACAGGCTGGGCTCTGCTGTGAGGCTGAGGAGCGTTCTGTGCCCGCCATCTTACAAACTCTTGGATGCATCGGTGGCGGTAACGAGGGCGCCACCGGGAGTACATTAGCTACGGCACAGACGGTGCTGGGCGGACTGCATGTCGGCTGAGACCCGGGGATTGTAGCAGACCGGGTGATTGTGGTCACTGCTGAGCTGCCTGTTACGTGGTGCGAAGACATCCTGTGCCCGCCATTTTGCGCACTGTTGGCTGTGGGACTGCAGCAGAGAAGTTGATTGTGGGTGCTACTGGGTTGACATACACTGCGAGAGCTGGGTGATAGGTCGCGGGACGCTCTGGCTGCGCACAGAAGGTGGCCCGGCTTGCATCACGAAGAGCGCCATCATGGGTAGGACGGAGAGGAACCAGCCGAAGATCACCTTTGAGGCCAAAAAGACGGCGCCAGTGTCTTCTCAGGAGCCCACTAACAATGAACAGGGGGGCGCGACGGGGGGTGTCCCGAACTTGGAATCCACGCTGATTGCCATGCAAAAGACCCTCCAATCGATCGAGGGTACTATGGAGTCTGTCAATCACCGACTGGACCACATGGCGACGCAATTTGATCGTCAAAATGAACGGATGGGAGAGGTGGAGCAGAGGGTATCGACTACCGAAGATGGCCTTGCGACGGTCTCGACTAAGGTCTTCAACATGGAGAGGGTTCTGGCGGTCATTCAAACAAAGAATGAGGAGTTGGAAGGGAGATCCAGAAGGAGCAACATCCGCGTCACGGGCCTGCCAGAGTCCACAAATGTTGGTCGCATGGAGGACTTTATGGAACGTATGCTTATAGACATCTTTGGAGCGGACCAGTTGTCTAGCGTCTTCATAGTGGAGCGTGCTTATCGCTCCCTGGCGAAACGACCACCTCCCGGGGCCACACCACGTCCAATAGTAGCCAAAATTTTGAACTACAGGGACCGGGATACCATTCTGCGCCTTGCAAGGGAGAAAGGCTCCATTGAATATCAGGGTAACAAGCTTCAGTTTTATCCAGATTTTACAGTGGCGGTGCAGACTGCGCGCAAAGAATTTACCACAGTGAAACAACTTCTGCGTGACGAAGGTGTTCCTTATGCCATGCTATACCCTGCTCGCCTACGGATAGGACCGCCGTCGGATAACAAGATCTTCTCCTCTCCTAAGGCAGCTATGGACTACGCTAAAAAACAAAAGAAACGCAAAAGGGCGTCTGAAGGGCTTCAGGAAGATGGGGATAGACAGCAAGATGATGTTGCCTAACTTTTTGTGACCGTTTCCCTGTGGGGGTGCACAGTCGAGCGATGCTGCATTGCGCCTCTGCTGGATTTGTGCTGGGGGCGGCTGAGCCCGATCCTGCAGTCATTGAGAGTTGGGCTTGTCCCGGCCGGTCCTGTGGCTACTGCTGAGGGACGGAAGGACTGTGCTGCGTCCCGGCCGCCTAAATGCACCATTTGATCTACGGTATTGAACAAGTGCACCGTTGGTGCGGTGAGCGAGTTGGCTTGATGCAGGGCTGTGGGGCGGTACGGGCGCCTATGGCATGGATACTTTTTGCACTGGGCCCCCCTGTTGTCATCTTTGTTGATTTATGACGAGCTTCATGGATGTTATGCAACGTTGCGCTACTGTTTGACTGCTGCATTGCCTGCCTAAAACTTTTGGCAGATGGGGGTTCTGGAGGGGGGGGGGGGGGTTTGATCATTGAGTCTGGTCTTGCTCTCGTCAGTGTTCTGGCGGGAGTTGTGCGCCGCTGCGCCCCTGGTTATGGGAGATCCCCACACACAGTTGATTGCATGGTTGGGGGTTGCAATGGGGGGGGGGCTCGGAGTGGCTTTGGCAAATTGGGGCTGCTGAAGTGGGTGGGGGGTTGGGGGGAGAGTTCTTGGAGTTTATTGGGGTACTGTTCCATGTCCTGGTCCGGGGTCGGGGTTCTGAATTACCTGAGAAATGTATTACTTCCTGTTGGCAGCTGTTCGAGGTAACCTGCTGGTGTGCTAATGTACATGCTGGGTCGCTGGGTGGAGATGGTTGGGTTGATGGGTGGATGTTGGTGGGGGAATATGGAGTGTTGGGCTGCGTGAATGATAGGCGATATGGATCGAGGGGGTAAACTCACATGTGTCACGTGGAATGTGCGGGGACTTAATCGGCCGCAAAAAACGCGGCAGATGCTTGCTTTTCTGAATAGGCACGGTGCCCAGGTTGTGTTTCTTCAGGAGACTCATCTTCGGGGGAGGGCGGCTGAAATGGTGGGTAAGCAATGGGCGGGAGTCCGGCTGGCCACGTCCTATTCCTCATATGCCCGGGGAATGATGATTTTGGTCAAAAAAAATGTCCCGTTTGAAATACATCATGAGGAAATTGATCGGGAGGGTAGATATATTCTCGTGCAGGGTACATTGTGTGGTTTGCAGGTCGCTCTTCTTAATGTGTACGGGCCCAATGTGGATGACCCTGAATTTTATGTGACTCTCTGGAACAAACTTTATGCGCTTCCCCCGTCGGCTATCATCTGTGGTGGTGACCTGAATGTCACGTTGGACACTGAGTTGGACAAAAAGCAGGACAGGCCGTGCGGGCGTAAGAAGGCTACGGCTGCGGTGTGTGAGGGCATGCGTGGCTTGAGACTGTTGGATGCCTGGAGAATGAGGAACCCGACTGGGCGAGAGGGTACATGTTACACATCGGCACATGATACGTGGTCACGGTTAGATTACTGGCTGGTAACGCGTGATGTGCATGGTTGGGTGACGGGTGTTGACCACCTTCCTCGCACTATCTCCGATCATACGCCTGTGAAATTAGTGATGCAACTGCCTATGTTTGCGCCCGCTCCTTTCACGTGGTGTTTCTCCCCTGGTGTGTTGTCTGATCAAGTATTGCGTGAGAGACTGCGTCAGATTATTGAGGAGTTCTTTGTGCAAAATGTGGGATCTGTCGACGCTATGAGTGTTGTGTGGGAGGCCTTCAAGGTGACGATAAGGGGGGCGTGCATTGGCCTGAGATCTGGTGTGCTGACGTCCCTGCGGGGTTCTATGGCCAGACTGGAAAGGGAATTGGCGGTTCTGGAGCGTCGCCTGGAGCTCGGCGCAGAGGCCGCTTTATTGGCTGAGATCAAGACGAAAGTCACTGAGTATAATGAATTGGCGGAGCAAGAGGTGAAATTCCTATCCAAGCGCTCCACGGCCAGATACTATGGGGAAGGTGGTAGGCCGGGGAAGGGCCTGGCGGACAGGATCAGGGAACCCTGGGCAAGGTACTGTTCTGTGCAGGAGCTTGAGGATCAGGGGGATGTGGTGACGAGTTCGGAGAGCATTCTGAATTGCTTTGCGACACATTACGCAAAACTTTACGAGCACAGGGACACGGCAGACGAGGAGGATGTGAATAGGTATTTTGAGGACATAGCTCTGGTATGGTTGTCCGGAGGACAACAGGAATTTCTGATGCAACCTATCACTGAGGCTGAGTTTAGGGAGGCGATAGCTGCTTTACCGAATGAGAAGGCACCGGGCACTGATGGCCTGACCTCCGAATTCTATAAAGAATATGCAGAGTTGTTGATTCCTCAGCTAGCGGGGGTCTTGGAGGAAGCGAAGGAATGTGGCCGGCTTCCGGAGACCATGAGAGAGGCGTTGCTGGTGGCGTTGCCTAAACCAGGGAAGCCCCTGAATAAATGTGAATCGTATCGCCCCCTGTCACTCATGAACACTGACGTGAAAATTATTGCCAAAGTCTTAGCCACAAGACTACAACTGCTTCTTCCTGTTATGGTATTGCCGGATCAGTCAGGGTTTGTCCCTCTTAGGTCAACTACACATAATCTGCGGGCGCTTTTTGCTGTGCTCCATCTCCTCAACCCGGAGCTGGCTGCGGTGGCGGTCATGCTTGACGCCGCCAAGGCCTTTGATTCAGTGGCGTGGAAGTATATGTTGGCGGTTTTACACCGGATGGGGGTACCATTCTTTTTCACTTCACTAGTTGCACTCTTATATACTGAGCCCACGGCAAGAGTGAAGGTTAATGGTCATGTGTCCTCCTCATTTCCGATACAACGGGGGACGAGACAGGGCTGCCCGCTCTCACCCCTACTTTTTGCCATTATGATGGAACCACTGGCCTGTATTCTACGGCAGAAATATGCGGAGGCGGCGTTGAAATTTCCTCTTCGGTCCCTGGCAGTGTCCATGTATGCTGACGATATGGTTCTCTATGTTCGTGAACCGGCGATATACCTCGAAAACATACTCCGGGAATTCATCAAGTTTGGTCGCCACTCTGGACTGACCATCAATTGGGACAAATCCTTTGTGCTGCCTCTTACGGATGTTACGCGTCGGGTCCCGTTGGAGTTCCCCTTGGAATGGGCGACTGAGTCGGTTCGTTATCTTGGCGTCTGGGTTCACAGAGATCCCCAAGAAATTATTAGGGCTAATTATGGAGTGGCTGTCTCTAAGCTGGAGGATCAGGTGGCACGCTGGACGCGGCTCCCTCTGACGCTGGCAGATAGAGTGTCCTTAATAAAAATGGTAGTTCTGCCGAAGTTTCTCTATCTCTTCGTAAATATTCCTGTTCCCCTGACATCACACTTCTTTGCCAGACTGCGGTCCCTGCTAATAACTCTCACCTGGGCAGGTAAAAAACCTCGGGTGACATGGGAGGTGCTGACCAAACCATATGAATTAGGGGGGCTCACCGTGCCGGACATGAAGCTTTATTATCTCTGCGCGCAGGCACATTTTGCGATTTACTGGCTGTGTGCCCCTCCGTACACGCCGCATGTGGCTCTAGAAGCCAGTGCTGTTTTGCCATATCCACTAAGGGCCAAAATTGTTAATGACCACTCGGTGTTTGGAAAGGGGGAGGTTGACACTGTAGGAATCACAGCGAAGGCCTGGGAGGACCTGGGCAGGCGGGCAGACAGGTTGCCATTGTATGCGCCGGCCATGCCGCTGCTCTATCACTCGGGCATTTCGGTGTCTAGTGAGACGGGGGGACTGCAGGTTCTGAGGGACGCTGGGCTTCAAACCATGGGGGACCTGTTCCCTGGTGCATCGTTTATTCCCTTGCAGGCAATGACGGGCCGCTCCAATAACGCCACTATGGCTACCTTCACATATGTTAGGCTTCGGGCTGCGGTGCACACTCTGTATCCAACATACCCGGGGGAACCAAAGATACTTGGGGCGTTGCAGTTGCTATACACCACCACGGATAGGTCTAAGTTGCTATCTAGATTGTACCGAGCGGCGCAGGAGGATGAAGGGGGGGGTGCGACCCAAGCTAGAGCCCGATGGGATAGAAGTCTTCCTGAACCTCTGAGCGATGATGACTGGACTGAGTGCTGTACTTTGACAGGAGGATTCAT
The DNA here is from genome assembly GCF_964261635.1 of Lissotriton helveticus. Taxonomy (NCBI): domain Eukaryota; kingdom Metazoa; phylum Chordata; class Amphibia; order Caudata; family Salamandridae; genus Lissotriton; species Lissotriton helveticus. Next base: position 1,004,445,904 of record NC_136071.1, on the reverse strand, counting down.
GATAAATGGTAATTTTCGACTTCTGCATTTTAAGTACATACATCAGTGGTACTACACGCCGGTCCAGCTGGCTAGGTTTGGCCTTCGCGACTCTGCCTGCTGTGTTAGATGCGGAGAGGATGACGCTGATTTTGTGCACCTGGCCTGGGGATGTTCACGAGTGTATGACTTCTGGAAGGCGGTGACCGAGATGCTTACTGCTATGACATCGACTGCTGTTGCGTTGGATGTGCGCACTTGCCTGCTGGGCATTGTCTCAGGTGTGTCGGTTAAGTTTAGAAGGTTTGTGGTGTTAGCGCTCCAGTTGGCCAAACGAAGAGTGGCGCTGTGTTGGGGAGGGAGGGGAGCGCCTGTGGTGCGGCTGTGGCTGAATGATATAGCCTACTGTAGGGATCAGCTTAATTGTTATTATGAGGGGCTCCCTGAGGCGGCGAGACCACGGGACATATGGACTCCGTTTACGCTCTATATGCTCTCCCTGGACAACTCTGACAGCGAGGGAAGTGTGAGGGCTGCCTCTTCTGTGGGAGGTGCTGAATCCGAATGAGTTGTGACTGGGGAGCGTGTGTCGGTTGTCCTGCACGATGTCCTTGAGTTACGGATGCCCGTGGGGCCTTCACAACGCCATAGTTGGACAGTGGATCTAATGCTTGTGTCGTTACTTACAATTGCTCTTTACATCACTGTGAGTAGGTCTCTCTGTACCTGCCGGCCTGGGTTGCTACTTACCTGTTGTCAACAGGGAGAATTACCTTACAAACAATGTATTTTACAGGTTGGGACCACCCACGAAGACCAGGTTTGGGGGGGGGGGGTAGATTGGGTTCTATAGGATTGTTGAGTTTGGTTCTTCACTATATAAAAAAGAGACCGAGACCCACTCAGGGCGCTGAGGCCGCAGCCTTCTGGTGAGCTATGTACATTTTTTATGTAATCATCTGATGTGCCTTTCTGAGTTGAGTATTCATAATATGCATTCCAACGCTAATGCTGCTTATTATTGGTTTCACTTGTTTTGCCTGATACACCGATTGCGGCCGGCCCTACAGTGGGTTGTAGGAACACCGCTGTGTATATGTAACATAAACAATAAAGGTCTTTAAAAAAAAATAAAAAAAAAATAAAAAAAAGAAATGAGGGTCTCTAATTGGCAGTGGCTTGCACCCTGTCCAAGTAGGGACTCTTCCTTCTAGTCAGGATGAGTAATGTCCAAACGTAAGTTTGCCGGTACTCACCTTCTGGTACCCTAACACAGAGCAGTCAGGCTAAACTACAGAGGCAATGTGTAAAGCATTTGTATATAACCCACAGTAACACAGTGAAAACACCACAAATGGACACCACACCAGTTTACAGAAATAAAGTCTCTTTATCTAAACCAAACAAGAACAAAATAACAAAACTCTAACATACGCAACTCAAAATATCACTTGTAAAAGGTTTCTTGTACAAATATAGCTTTAGGAAGACAAAATCTCCAAATGGGGCTATCTTGAGGTCTTGGCTGGTAGCAACACAAATTATGGTGCCGATCACGTGGTGCATGGGCCGGCCATGGAGACACATAGACCCTCAGAGACACAGTACATTTTGTGATGGTCCTAACAATTGCAACGGGGAGGGGATGTGGTGCCTGTGCTGGGCGGCTTCGTTTCCCGTGGCTCCCACCTGGGAGGTGAGGTGTTGGTTCCTTACTGCCACAGGGGAGGTGAGGCTTTGATTCCTTACTGCTGCGCAGGGGAGGTGAGGCGTTGGTTCCTTACTGTGCAGGGGAGGTGATGCAAAGACACTACTTCAGTTCCTTACAACAGTGCGGCGTCTGGCAGTCACCCATATCGGTTATAAACCCGGTTATAGGGTGCGAGAAATGCTGGGGTCAGTAGGAGACAGGGGGTGTTTCATGCACTCCACGACCAGTGCCCTTAACCCAGGTGCAGGCGTCGGGGCTGCTGTGCCATCGCAGGCAATGCTGCGCTCACCCAGCGAGTGGTGACCACGGTGTCGGTGAAGGCAGTGGTGTTGGAGACGGCATTGGGAATCTTCTTCTTGGGGTTTGCAGCCTAAAAATACTTCCAATGGCTTGGATCTAGTAGTGGCACCACTAGACAGGTCAGAACTCCCATCAGTGAAGTTCTGTAATGAGGCAAGTGAAGTCCTTGTGTCCCTGAGACTTCAGAACAGGAGGCAAGCTCTACTTCAAGCTCTTGGAGACCTTCTCAAGCAGTATTTACAGCAAAGTTCAGTCTTTGTCCTCTCCTTTACCAAAGCAGCAACTCCAGGCCAACCCAGCTATGCAAAACACAGCAAAGGGGCAATACTCCTCCTCAAAGTTCTTAAGCTTTTATCCTTAGCAGAGGTTCCTCTTGATTGCAGGAGTTATCTAAAATTCTGGGGCTTTAGGTCTAATGTATATACCCCATTTTCTCTGTGTAGTCTTTGTTTCAAGTGTCTCTGAGCTCAGTAAAACCAGTTTTGTCATCCCTGGCCCAGCTTCACTGCAGGGGATGGAGACAGAATTGTGCAGAGCAGACAGCCTATTCCGGTGCTCGTGAAAACTCCTTCCACCACCCTAAATGCAAAAAGGTCTCTTCATCCTGGCTATGAGTCACCCAGGAAAGAAAGGACACACCTCAACCCCCTTGTGACTGTCTAGAGTGAATGCACTTCCCTAGCTCGTGTCAATATTAACCCAGACAGTGAATACACAAACAGGCAGAGGAGTCACACAACATGGTAAAGCAAAAAAGTGCCCACTTTCTAAAAGTGGTATTTTCAAACACACAATTTAAAAACTACCTCTACTAAAAGGTATATTATTAAATTCTGAGTACAGAGAGCCTATACTCCATTTCTAGCTGTCCCAATGGAAAGTTACACTTGTAAGATGTTACAAGGCAGCTCCCATGTTAACCTATGGGAGAGACAACCTTTCAACAGTGAAAAATGAAATGTACAGTATTTCACTATCAGGACAGGTAACACACAACAGTACATGTCCTACATGTCCTACCATTCGCATACACTGCACTCTGCCCCAGGGGTACAACCAGTGTAGCAGCCCCACTAATAGCATTTGATGTACAGGCCTGGCACACTCAGTACACTTTACTAGGGACTTACCAGCAAAACAAATATGCCAATCATGGATAACCAATCATAATCACAATTTACATAGGTAGCACTTGCATGTTGGCACTGGTCAGCAGTGGCAAAGTGCCCAGAGTACATAAACCAGCAAAAACAAAGTCCAGCACACAAAACCATAAAGTACAGCAGGCAGAGGCAAAAAGTCAGTGGAAACCAAGCAAATAATGCCAGGTCTAACAATATGGGATATTTGTTTTTATCAACTTCAGAGTGACGAATGAAGATAAAACAACAGCATTGACCTGGCTACCAAACTTCAGTTAGTCAATGATAACTCCTAAGTTTTTGCCTTAGTCACAGGGATAAGAAATCCCAGTTCCTTCGGCCACCAGGATGGGGCCCAGATAGGAGTGAGGTTTACAAATAACACAACCTCAGTCTTTCCTCAGTTTAATTTCAGGCAATGTAGCTGGAGATGTTAATCAGAGTGGTAGCTACATGTCTTGGTCACTCTCAGGCATCCTATCAGGTTGCATTACTGCAGGCCCTAGGCATGGTCACGCTCACTCTCTGCATCGTGGCATGCCAACCTGCACCTGTTCTTCTCCCACCTTCTGGCCTAGACCTGGGTAACCTCTTTCTGACCCATGGCTGCTCCATCAAAATAGGGCATTTCAAGATGTTTGACCAGTCCCCGACCACTTAATGCATGTGCAATCACCATTTGGAATAAAGGTAAAGTTTTCAACTTTCCAACAATGACTGGGGACATTGGAGTGTGATGTTATTGCGGTGGTCGGCGTCAGAGTCCCAGTGGACTACCCTAACTACCATTGAAGAACATTCTGCAGGTACTAGAATCTCAAAATTCAACACCCTCCCATCAACAATTAAAGAACCAATGTGTTTATCTTCTTTGAGATAATTAAATCATCTTTTTTATTTTTCCATTGTAAAATAAATGTAAATGTGGGTGTACTTGTAAAGTGCACTGCGACTCCATGGAGTATCCTGGCGCTGAAGACCGCTGGGGAACCCGTCCTGGTTTTCCCTGTGGGATGGTCCCTTTCTGGGTATCTCCAAGGTGAAACCAGGCATCCCTGGCATCTGTGGGGGGCCGTTGTATAGATGAAGCAAGCTTAATGCCCAGAGTTGCAGAGTGTGTTACCTGGTTAGAGTAGGCACCGAGGCGAGAATTATCGAGTCCGTTTTTTGACCCTGGTCCACGACCCTGCCGCGTCGGGAATTGAACCCTGGTCCCGGGCCGTTCTCTGCTTACGGGTCTGCCGCCTCTAACCAGTGAGCCACACCACTCCACTTCAATTGAACTTCATAGACTACTTCCCTGACTCAAAACATTAAAATGAACTGCATAGACTACTGTGACTGATAACATATATGTAGAGGGTTGGCTTAGCTGACACACATTTCACATAGATATGGGTTTGCCTAAGAGTTTTTTTCAAGGTAATAGTTGTTCAAAGAAACATGTCTTATAGCGTTTTTATGGTTACAATTCCCTTTTGATCAGAGTCAGTAGCCATGTCCAGGTAAAGGCTCTCATCAGATGCGTCACACCAGATGCTATTATTCACAACTAGTACATTAAAAAGTGTATAAACTAAGGGACACGTGTACGACCATTTCATTTTGCGACTTGCGACTTGCAAATTGCATTTTTTTTGCTAATCGCAATTAGTGAGTCGCAAAATGAAATGTACAACAGTGTCTCAAACACTGTTTGTGATCCCCAAATCACAGGGGACCTGCTTCATTAATATTCATGAGGTAGGATGCAATTTGCGCCCCATTGGGAATGGCCAGCACTCACAGGGATGGTGGTCTGCTGGGGTCAGCAGACCACCATGCCATGCTTGTGACTGCTTTTTCAATAAAGCTGTTTTTTTAATGCAGCTCGTTTTCCTTAAAAGAAAACAGGATGCATTAAAAAAAGAAAAATGAAACTTTTCTGTTGCATTTTTTGGGAGTAGGCAGTGATCCGTGGGACCACTGCCTGCTCCTTAAAAATGTTTTTGCTGCCAATCCCAAAGAGGAAGTGGTCGCCTGAGGACCCATTCCTGTTTTCTCAGTGCCGTAAGAAAACTTGAGGGAGCCCTTCTGCAAATTACATAGAGCGGAGCCCCATGCTCCGAACACAACAAAGGATCTCTCATGCTAGGGGCTGTGCACTGTCCCAAAGGGGGCTCCTGGAGTTTGGAGCCCCCCGCACTACGGGGGCTGTGGGGACTATTGTTCCACTACTGTGCTTGTAACTGGCTTACCACCTACTTGAGGTAGGCGGTACACTGCAATTGTTTTGCAAACTGATTTAAGTCGCCAAACAACCATACATACCCCTGCGATTCTCTATGAGGAAGGTTCGCTCTTGGCACTCCCCTTCCTAAGAGTGACTTACAAGCTCTATTTTAAAAGTCGGTAACACGATACCCCCTTGCAAAATAGGGTAGATACATGCTTCAGGGCGTTCTAGCAGTCGCAAATGGCCCGATTCTCCATTTGCGACATCTAAAAAGAGTCATACATGTGGCCTAAAATCATACAGGTACTTGTATGGCATGTTTCGTTTCCTGTATGAACCATCAATCATTTGTTATTGAATGATTCAATTGCGGTTACATTAACCTGCTCACAGGTACAGCAGTAAACATTATTTTTTTCTTCAGTTCATCAAATTCTTTATTTTAATTACTTTCTTTGGTATTCTGTGTTTGATTGCATTTTCATTACAACTTTTCCAAAGCACTCCCTAGTAAAGCCTCCTACCAAAAACGATGAGATGGTTAATACGAAAATTTCCCTGGACAGCGCCTTGTGTGGACTCCCCTAACCTACTTTCAGTTTTGGGTTGCACAGTGCTCTGCACAGTGGATCACTTGGAGAGCAATAATCAGTTAAAGACTTGGCTGCTTTCCTTATGTCATTATTTGAAACTCATCTCCACGGCCAGCTGATGAAGCCATAGACATTGGCTGAGAAAACCCCTCAAAGCAGCTATTTCCTATGAAACAAATCCATATATATTTTCATCTTAATGTTGCAACTTATTACTTTTCTCACTTTATTTATTTATTTTTTTGATAATGGGGGATTAGAACGCGTTTTGATATTGCTTCGCTGTTCAGGGCAGCGTTGTTGATACAGCGATGTTGGTTGTGCGCGCATTTTACATGTTGTCATAGGAGGGAACGCCTACTTTGCATCTCATTAGCGATATTTATCCCTGTCATGAGATGCGTTAGGAATTCGGCTGCTAACATGCGCTGATGAATGTTAGCGCCACCTTGTTAATAGGGCGATAAGCATATCGCCGCTTTAGCGTGCAAAAAGTGCCGCTAAAGCGGTGAAAATGCCCTTAATAATATGCCTCATATTTTTTAAAAGCATACTTAATTTTAGCATAAAGCATACGAGTGTTCCGTTCGCATTGATGTACCAACATTCCACATAAAGAGAAGCTGACCTCCATTGCTATTCCCTGCAGTGGAATTCTTAGTTTGGACATGTGTAAACTTGCAATTGTGATAGTTATTTTTAAACCCACTTTGTCTACATGGCTTTTTGTGGCTTTAATAATTGTTGTGGGACGATAGTGTTTATTACGCAGTGAATCACAGTCTCTCTGGGAGAATGCAATCCACTTTAAACATATGAAATATGTAATCCCTAATGTTCATCGCGCTCAATCACCATAAAAGATAAATATGTTTTCAGGCTGATGCGGCTGCTGATCTACTTAATCTTTACTGCTGGTTGAATAGATGCCCAGGGAGAACAGATTGGAGGATGGTTTTAAGAAAACAAAATACAAAGCAATGCAATTGCGTGGACAGAGCTCAGCCCACATGCAAAGTAAATTTGCCTTTGCAAAGTTTCTGTGCCCTTTCATTGAAAGTCCGTTGATGCAGGTTGTGGAGGCCAAAATATTTGCTTACATTTTGTGTGAAATAGTGACAGTACTTACATGCATCCAGCAAATATATCTTGTAAAGCAAGAGCTGGAGGCTAAAAATCTACCTAATCATGTAAAATAGCTTTATGAAAGTATCTACTAAATCATTTACAAAGTGTATTCATACCTATATATCTGTGCGTGTTTATACTAAATGGGTTTCTGTGTAATACGGTCCACTAATTCCATTGAGAGATTCTGGTGACAACAGAAATCATGAGTTTGAGGCTGAGTGAACTTAACATGGCGCCAGATCCATTAGATGGTAATTTTGTACCATATTACTCGGTACCCATCATGTATTTTTATATTACATGTTTATTGTGGGGTAATTAGCATGAGAAAACGTTTTAATTAAAGTATAGCTTACACTAGGCACTGGAATTAAACATTTTTGTTTTTTTCTTCATGAATAAATTACTCCTAAAACAATGGACAATGATGACAGTCAGTGGATTTATGTGATTCTGTGGCTGAAGCCACATAATTTTGATTTATGCACTGGTGGCATGTACCACATAATTTATGTAACTTGCAAATTTCACAAAAAATGTATTTCCAGCTCAAATGGATCAAAGTAATACTGCCTGAGAATGTTCAGCATATTTTGCTTTTTTTGCAGCATCATTTAAATAACCTTGCTGCATAATTTAGATAACCTGACAGAATCCTAGTGTCTCTGGCAGTAGTAAAGCGCTGCAAATGTGGTTGTGGACTGTCATTATGTTGATGAAATCTGTACTTCACAGGTTAACCATAAATGATTTCCCATATTTCATGATCCACTATGAAATATGTTATTTTATAACTCAGCATTTTGTTAAATAAAAGCACCCAAATATGTAAAAAAATAATAATAAAGATATATATATATATATATATATATATATATATATATATATATATATATATATATATATATATATATATATATATATATATTCACTGAAAAAACCATAGGTTATAGACCATATATAGTTAGGAATTAGCATTTACAAAACCTTGAAAATTCACTGAAAAAACCATAGGTTATAGACCATATATAGTTAGGAATTAGCATTTTTAAAACCTTATTTTACTCACACAAAACCATTGAAATTCGCATATATAGTTAGTTGTACTAACTATATATTTCGCGCACCCGCAATCCACTGCTGATGATGTCACATATTACATCATTCATGACAATGTGAGTTAGCAAAACTAAATCAGGAAACACAAGTAAGTAAAAAGATAATGACTGAGACAGAAAACAGTCTAATTAATGATGCATTTAGAAGAATGAGGAATAGAAGATAACTGAGAGTAAGTGAAGAACAGTCATAGAGTGAAAGGATGAAGGGAGACAGAATAATATACAACAATTGAAGGAAATGGACTAAGGAAGTTATAAGGTAGACACACTAAGAGAAAAACAGAGTGAGGTGGAGTACAATGAGTGAGAAAAGAAAAAAAGTAAGTGAGCAAAAAGAAGGAAAGAGAGGAGAAGACGACTAAAACAGTGGTACTGAGAGAAAATAATTTGGTGATGAAAGTAAAGAGAAGGACATTGAAAGAAAGGAAATGATGGATAGTAACGGAACCAGAGTAAAAGAAATGGGATGAAGAACGACGAGAGAGGAGCAGTGAAGTTGTTGTAAAAGAAGTGATAGAAGGTAGATAAACACAAGTGAAAATAATACAAGTAGAGTGAGGCACTGAGTACAGAGAAGTAGTGAACGAAAAATAGAGAGAAGAGGTCAAAAGTAAGAAGCAAACAAAGATAAGCGAGGGAGAGTGGATGTCAGAGAATGGGAATACAATTTAATTTACACAATCCAAACTATAGAATAATTTCTACAACATGTTACATAGTTTATTTTTGCTGTTCTCAGAATATATTGAATTTCACTTAAAGCAGTGAGTTCAAATTACTCATCATATGACAGCGGGAAAAAAAAACACAATCTAAAAGATTGTGTTTTAAAAAAACCCTTACATACTGACAAACGACAAATGTACGCTAATCTTTGATTGACTTACTTTTCCTTGAGGCCAAATAGTATATCATGGAGGTCCTTTTCTCGTTACATAGTATTTTGCTGTTCACTTAGAAATCCATTTTATCGACTTTCTACAAGAAAAGCTCCAAGAACATCTGAAATATTTTCAAAAATGTAAAATACTCCTTTTTTTCAGTCATGACTCTTTACTCATTCTTGCACCTTTCCATTTGGCCAAATAGTGTCAGATGTATCAGTATATACGAGTACTCCTCCCGTCTTCATAGGCCAATTACCTTTACCTAAATTTTGGCTGTAAAAACACTAGGTATGAATTTATAAAGCCAAAAGGCAAACGTTGTTTGAAAGTCAAATTATTGTCGTTACATTGGGTCCAACCTTCAGAAGTTTTTAAATAGCATGTGTAATGCCCTGATGTTGTAGAAGGACCGTCATGAAAAATAATAGCTACAGTTGCAAAGGTTCTTCCTGATATCGATAACTGAGAAGCCACACAATTTTTAATAGAAGTTGTCAATTTAGTTCTATCAGGTCTACATCGTTGGAACATTAAAATAACATAGTGACCATAATTTTGTAGAAATAATGTGGACAGCATTGCAGACTTACATTGGGTACACACCATATTGTGATCCGCTGCTTTAACTAGATTATTAAAAGACACTGATTTGCAGTCTGGTAAAGTTAAATATATCAATCTTTCAGTCTATTCTAGTAGTACTTGATGAAGCACAGTTATCACAGTCATGTTGCCATTGATAAGAAAGGCCAAATAGATTTTTTATATCTACTCCTTCATCTTGTAATACATCAAACATATACATTAAAAATTCCTGACAATCCTGCTGAATATTCTGTGAAAATTGATTTTGACCTGAACATATATCTAGAAGATTTCTAATTTCTGAAACACTTTCTATTTTAGCTCTATCACTACTACATTTCTCTAACACAGAATTCAATAAACAGCACAATGTTTGTTCCCGATTTTCAACAATCTGTCTTTGTAAATTTTGAAGAAAAAAACCAACATTAACTACTACATTAGCATAGCAGTTGACACCAGAACTGTTTTCAAACTGAAATCCAACAACACCTTCAACAGAATCCTTTTTGTTTCTCTTTACAATTACACTTTTATCTACTTTATGCCTTTTTGCTGATACCTCACTGCAATTACTCTCATTTCTTCTTTTTCGGCCTACCACACGTTTTTTACTCAGAGGATATTGAGGCAAATGTGGAGCATACTCTCTTCTTAACCTATTGTATTCTTTTACACAATCTAAATCTGCACAAATCTTTGTTTCATCACACTCAATCAAGTACAATCCTGCTAAAGTTCTGACTCGTGATAATGCCACATATGCCATACCCTCTTTAAACACAGAACTTCCAATGTTCACCAAAGCGCTATCTACACTTAAACCTTGAGACTTATGAATTGTCACCGCATATGCCAAACAAATAGGAAACTGTTTTCGGCGAACATATAAGTCTTTCACGAGCAAAAATCTAGCTGAACAACGACAAATTTGTTCTATTTCATCAATGTCATCAAATTTAATTTTTAAAATTTCAATTCCATCTCTGTTTTTGTAATTCAGAAAACCAACAACATAACCCATTGCTCCATTTACTAGACCTCTTTCAACATTTAAATTCCTTCTTAAAATGACACGACAATTCAAACACACATTCAGAGTCTTTTCAAAACCAGCAGTTTTAGATATAGTCTTCTCTAATGAATCCAATTTTGATTTCAAATTTTCAGACAAAATAATTGTTGCTCCCATATGCTCTATTTTATCAATAGCTTCCAGTTTCACTATCTCTTTCTTTTCTAACTGTAACATTTTGTTGTTGAATATGGAACATTCTTTCAGAGTTGGCAACAAACATATGCCAGATTTCTTCTCGTTAATTGTCTTAAATATGTTCTCTGGAAGAATGTTTTCATTTGGGTACAAATTTGAAATTAATCGTGCATGTAAAGCTTCTTTCCCTTGCTGACTTACTTTTCCGATCCTTACATCTTGTAGAATATTTTTATAATCTTCATCATTTGCCTGCCGCATATTTTGAAGCAGTTCTGCATATTTAAAGTTTAACCATATATTAACGTTTCCGATGCTCCCTAAGCACTTCCTGTTATCTTCATGTGTGAGCATTTTGAACACAGGTTGTCCTTTCACTGGAGTCAACTGCAGAAGATCTCCAAAAACAATAATATGTTTTCCACCAAATAAGACATCATAGTCTGTTCTAAGAATTTCTTGCATTCTCAAATGCACAAAAGCAAGCATGATATTTGACATCATGCTTACTTCATCAATGATAAGAAGTTTCATTTTCTTCAGGACTCTCGAAACTTCGGAACACACATCTCCTGATAGCTTGTGATACTCCAATCTGTTATCATGCTCCACTGGCAGCATCAGTAAACAATGTAAAGTAATCCCTTTAATGTTATGTGCTGCCAGCCCAGTTGGAGCAGTAACAACACAAGACAGCGGTGATTCAGTCCTTTTCTGCAGATAAGTTGCAATGGCTTTAATCAGAAAACATTTTCCAGTTCCCGCTTCTCCACTCACGTACAGTTGGACAGGCTTAAATGATGTACATGAGCATTCTTTTTTCTCATGACTGAATCCATGTTCAATCTGTTCTGTGACTTCATCATATATCTGTTTCTGCTCAAGGTTTAGTTGTTTCACCAAATCTTCTAAGTTAACTTCATCATCTTGACCTTATTCCATAGCTCTTTCCACCTCATCCATGGCAGTAGCAGCTTCATTTTGGTTAATTGGTCCTCCTAGTGGATCCTGACTCAATGAAGCAGAACTCTGACTACCTTGAGAACTGTCTCTCGCAATCTCTGCAGCAATTGTGGCTTCTTGCTCTATATCTTCATTCAACATTTGCAGATAATTTGGAAAAACAGGACATTCTATGGTATCCTTCGTTGCATTAAAGGAGTCTTCATAACAGAGAAAGTTCCTCACAACAGGAATAAGAGTGAGGCAAACAATTTCTCATGGAGCTTCACAATTTTACAAAATACAATTCTTCTATGCAAACAAACTCAATAAGCTTCCTACACTGTTTTAAAACACAGCTAACATCATTGTAAAGAGTCAAATTGACACCTGTGTCTAAGAATGCAGACAGGGATATGCTTCATGAAGCCTAGTCCACTGCACACTTAGATACAATCCTCACCACCTAGGCTCCCCAGGAAAGCCCAAACATGTACCTTTTTTTCCCCATATTTAAAAAGTGACACATGTATGCGTCATTTTTTAAACCTTTGCGCCACATTATACTCAAAAATGTAAAATCCATTTATTTTCCCCAAAATCGTTTTTGACATCACATTTAGGAAACACAGCACAGATCATATTTACAACCATCTGCCTCACAGCAGGGATAAGACTGAGGCAAAATCTTGCACATGAAGCTTCACAATTTTACAAAATACAATTCCTCTATGCAAACAAACTCAATATGCTTCCTACACTGAGTTAACACAGCTAACATCATTCTAAAGAGTCAAATATATTTCTATTAAACATGCACACATTCTTTATTCCTTTTAAAAAATGTAAAAACTATTTTTATGCTTCATGAAGCCTAGTCCACTGCATTTTTAGACACAAGCCTCACTACCTACGCTCCCCAGGAAAGCCCAAACATGTACCTTTTTGCACCGTATTTAAAAAGTGAGACATGTAATTAGATGCGTCACGTCTTAAACCTCTGGGCCACAATATACTCAAATATGTAAAAAAGAATCATTTCCCCAAAATCGTTTTTGACATCACATTTAGGAAACACAGCACAGATCCTATGTACAACCATCTGCCTCACAGCAGGGATAAGACTAAGGCAAAAGCTTTCACATGAAGCTTCACAATTTTACAAAATACAATTCCTCTATGCAAACAAACTCAATATGCTTCCTACACTGAGTTAAAACATGTAACATCATTGTAAAGAGTCAAATTCACACCTGTGTCTAACAGTGCAGTCAGGGATAGGCTTCATGAAGCCTAGTTCACTGCACTCTTAGACACAAGCCTCACCACCTACGCTCCCCAAGAAAGCCCAAACATGTACCTTTTTGCACCATATTTAAAAAGAGACACATGTAACTAGATGCGTCACTTTTTAAACCTCTGTGCCACAATATACTCAAATATGTAAAAAACATTCATTTCCCCAAAATCGTTTTTAACATCACATTTAGGAAACACAGCACAGATCCTATGTACAACCATCTGCCTCACAGCAATTATAAGACTAAGGCAAAAGCTTTCACATGAAGCTTCACAATTTTACAAATTACAATTCCTCTATGCAAACAAACTCAATATGTTTCCTACACTGAGTTAACACAGGTAACATCATTGTAAAGAGTCAAATGTATTTCTATTAAACATGCACACATTTTTTATTCCTTTTAAAAAATGTAAAAACTATTTTTTCCCCCTAAAATCGTTTTTTACATCACATTTACAAAACACAGCACAAGTCCTACGTAGAAGCATTCCATGTCACGACTAAAAATTCACAATTTTACAAAATACAATTACTCTATGCAGTAAAAACTTTTTACCAAGCATTATCAAAAAGCATGACACAAAGCAACATGTAAAGACCACAATTTTCTTCCAAATCTTCTCCATAGAGTATACAAGTCTCTATGTATATTAAATGAATCATAACTCACCTTTACAAATGCTTTAGGACATTCACAACAGTGTCAGATATACACACCAATATTTCCTTAGCAGAGCAAAAGGTATGTTCTCCAAGCACTGCAAACCATACAGGCACAGAAAACCTCTAATTCTACACAGATATCCCTTTTTGTTAACCAATTAAAACTCTTCCCTCTCTATATTCAAACCAACACCCTTCCCCCATCAGCCCTTTCTACCTGTTACCATAGCAACTCCCTCCTCACTGAGCTGCCAGGGTTAAAAGTTTATTCTACAATGTTGCAAATCACCTCTGCAAGGATGTTTGACCTGCAAATACACCAGCTTATCTGGTGTAAGGTTTCTTTAAATAACTTTTTTTTAACCATTCAAATTACTTCTTACACAGAACACAACCATGCACCCTAACTTTCAGTTTTCACCTATCTCATTCTACCAATCATTGCTTGCAAGAGCACTGAAACTCCACATTTTTTTTTTTGCAAACTCCTATTATTCCAACTGCCATTTCTTTTCCACACTTCATCTAACTGCACCAGAATCTCCTCTGACCATGTATTCTGTCTGGATTATTGGACATAGTTATATCCACTGGGCTCAAAGGTATGCTAGTACCAGAAATTTACACAACCTTGATTTATCAAACGTGAACATGAAATGGATTGCCACAGAGGATTAAAATGTCACCAATTGATTCCATTGGTGAAAACCTTTTTGCATTTGCCACACCCTGACCTGTTAATTCTGCACTGTGGAGGAAATGACTTGGGCACTTTGACTGGTGTAGGTCTGGAAATGCTTTTAACCCCTTCGACGCTCATGACGAGCTGGGCTCGTCATGAGGTAGCCTCCTCGCACGCTCATGACGAGCCCAGCTCGTCATGAATAATGGGTTTTTTAAAAAACAAGCACAGGGGCAGAATTTCGCTAGCGCTCATGTGGTTAAAGGACACCTTTGATCAATTGATGGCACTTTTTCCACAAACTTCCTTGGTATATTCCAATATATGCCAAAGGCAGAAATGGAAGTGGTCCAACCAATTTTGTCCACAATTTGAAAAAGCACGGAAACATGTGAATAAATCTGTTTCTGCTTACATGAGAGACTATGGAATGGGTTCAATATACAACAACAACTTGCGTTACAACATGCAAGATATTTACAGAGAAGGTGGTGTGCACTTCTCAGATGAAGAGAATAGAATATTCCTCCTGAATTTAAGACTGTGCATTGGTACCTACTTGTAGGTACCTAAATCAGCCACAGAACCCAAAAGCCCTTTTCAGGGCTACCCTATCTCTGATCACTCCAAATGATTATCTTTTTCTAACTTTTTTCACTATTTTTCACCAAAGTACGCTCCCCGGTACGCTTCCCGGTGCCTCCTAAGACCCCCTCAGAAAACCTAGAGGGTCAGGGAGCGCCAACCGTGCCCCCTTATACCCATTCCCAACGTTGTTTGTCCGCCATTTTCTGACTCAAATCTACCGAAACACAAAATGGAGGACTCCCGTGGCGCTGCCGGTACGCGTACCGGGGCGCGCACCGGGAAGCGCTCCAAAAAAATATAATAAAAGATAATTTACATAAAAACCACTGGAGACACTGTCACCAAATATAGAATAGGCAATACTACATACCAGTCCCTACCATTTTCCCAAATTTGGTGGAATTCCATTCAGCCATTTGGCCTGTAGCCCTGTCTAAATATTCTGAGGTAAATTACATAACAAAAACACATCTGAAGTGTTAGAATTGACAACCAATTAAAATGTTACTTTCATTTTCTATTTTTTTTTCCTGACATTTGATTGGTTATGTACATGAATATAAATGAAAAATGAGAGGGAAACACGGCCATTTTGACTACAACTACCTGAGGTACATCTTGAAAGGATTTTCGCATTTTTTCTTCTCCACCTCTCTCTAAAGTAAGTTGATAATTTGTAAGGGGCACTTTAAGTTAATTTGTAAAAACGTTTTCTGATAATTATTTACTGTCCCTCTGCTATAGTTATAGATAGAGATAGGCTCCTCTGTTATATTTATAAATTGACTTAGGCTTCTCTGCTATAATTATGAATTTACTTACGCTTCTTCACAGGCACTTTTTAATATTTCTACTTCCTGCCTGTTACCATACATTGCCCAAAGTTAACTTCACTATTAAAAAATCAAAACTACCTGTCTGAACTTAAACCCAACAGTGCCATATTTCTATTGATTGTTTTTTTAATGTAAATTTCAGCACAAAAATGGAAGGAGAACAGAACATTTCCTTTGAAATTGTCCTAGAGATGAACAATGAGGAAATCATTGGACCCATTGACTTGGAATTCATAGATGAATCCCGGGACCATGAACTTCTACAATGTGTAGAATCTGTGGATTTGTTAATTCAATATGAGGACGTTTCTGACAGTCAAATGTTGGAAGTTATGTTCACTCAACAAGAGAACATTTCGGACAGTCAAATGTTAGACGTTCTATTAAATTTTGAAAAAGAATCAGAAAAATAAATTTATATTTAATAATCAACAATTGTTCGAGACATTATTCATTATTATATGTAATTCATAAACTAGTACCAAATTGATTATAATATAAAGTCAGACTTATAGTATACTGTGCAACGTATTTGTGTTACATAATAATTTTGCTCATAGTTACTTCCTTTCTCCCACTATATTATCTCCAATGTGTATTTGACATCTCTTTTTCATCTCCTGCCTCCATGTTGTTTCGGCTTCCCTGACAGACTATGGTATAGATTCCATATACATACCACAATAACTTCTATAACAACATGCAAATTATCTACAGAGGAAACGGTGTACATTGAATTTAAGACTCTGCATTGGTACCTACATGTTGGTACTTAAATCCTCCACACAACACAGCAACTCTATTCAGAGATACCCTACCTCTAAGCACTTTATATTATTATTTTAGTGTTTCACTGAGTTTTCCCCATGTGTGGGGGTGTGGGAGGTGTGTGTGGGGGATGTGCGGGGGGTGTCTGTGAGGTGTGTATGTGTGTGTCTGTGTGTCTAGGGGGATGAGGTGTATAGGTGTGTGGGGTATATGGATGTGGGTGGGGATATTGGTATGTAAGGTGTGTGTGTGGGTGTGGGTGTGTGGGGTGTTTGAGTGTAGGTGGGAGTGTGGGTGTGTGAGGTGTGTGTGGGGTGTGTGTGGGTGTGGGAGGTATGTGTTTAGGATGTGTATGTATGTATGAGATGTGTGGATGTGTCTGTGAGTTGTCTCTGTGTGTGTTGGGGGAGATGTGTGTGTGGGATGTGTGTGGTGTGTCTGTGAGATATTTGTGTGTATGTGCATGTGTGTGTGTGGTGGAAGGGGGCTGAGGTGTGTGTTTGAGTGTGGGTGTGTGGGATGTGGGTGTAGCTGTGGATGTGTAAGGTGTCGATGTGGGGGGGTGGGGTGTTTGACTGTGGGTGGAAGTGTGCATGTGTGAAGTGTGTGTGGGGAGTGTGTGGGTGTGTGAGTGTGGGGTTGTGTGCATGTGGGTGTGTGTGGGACACACTAGTAGGTACCTAAAACAGCCACAGAACCCAAAAGCTCTTTTCAGAGTTACCCTACATGTAATCACTCAAAATGAATATTTTACACTATTATTTTCACTATTTTTCACCTAAGTACGCTCCCTCGTACGCTCCCCGGTGCGCGTACCGGGCGCTCCCCCCGCGAAAATTGAAAAACAAAATAATAATTTGTCCCACGGGACCCTTTTATGGCCCCACATCAAACCTAGGGGGTCAGGGGGGGTGTACCCTGCCCCTTTTTGCTCATTTCCCCCTTTGATTTTTGCCACCTCTTGTATCTCAATCCTACCGAGACACAAGATGGCGGCCGCTGCTGACTGTTTCGAATGTTTACAGACACCCGAGAACCAATCAGCTTGCCGTGCGCAAGTCGCGTGGCGTGCCCGGAGCGCTCCCCGGTGCGCGTACCGGGGCGCGCTTACAGATATATACATTTTTTTAAACCTAAATTATTCAAAATCCACTGGAGCACATATCTTGAGACATAGCAAAGGCACATCGGGCTACCAGTCCCTACAATTTTGCCAAGTTTGGTGAAAATCCATTCAGCCGTTCGAGCTAAAACTGCGACAGACCGCCCTATGGAAATTAACATGGGGAAAACACGTTTTACGACCCCCCTTTTATCTCGGCCCCCGCTTGACGAATCCCCCCTAAACTTTCAGGGAAGGAGCGGCGAGCCGCGAGGCAAAGTTGCTGAAAAATTCAGCCTGATTGCTCAACCGGCGCCAAAGTTATTCCAAATAGAATGTTGCGATTTCCCTATGGAAATCGATCCTAACTATATATACCTACTGGCGACCGCCAGTAGGTAATATATATATATATATATATATAAATATAATCTCAAAACGGTACCCCTTTGGGCTTAGAGTGCTGCATAGATTTTGCACAAAAGGAAGCAAGGAACAGTGTTACAGGGTGCTCTATATAGGAGCTGCACTACTCCGCCTAAACCTTCCAGAATTCCTTGTACATATGAATGAACGGCGTCTTATCCTGCGCAGACTTAGCCCAATGGGCGTCATGTATATGTATATATATCAAAGCAATGCTCCAAAAGAAGAAGAGACACCAGGCGGGGATGTTTTGGAGGCTTTAATTCGGAACACAAAAACGGCAAATGCATTTCGGCATACAACACAGCCTTCTTCAGTGCCTTGAGGTGTTCACAGGATGCGCGATAACTATCGCGGTTTCAAATACCCAGCTGCATCCTGTTGCCTGAGTGATAGCTCCGCCTCCATGGTGAGTAAAGTTTGTGGCAAGTTCAATAACGCCTACATGTCCCAGAATGCAAAATTCAGATGAGCTGAAAATGTCAGGGAAGGGGACGGCATCACATAGTTTCACCATCCTCAATGTTGATGTGCCTCCCAAAATTAGTACCTCCTCGGGTCCCCAGTACCGCATAAACCGCCAATCCTCCGGGCCAAGTGGAGGCAGGGACATCGGGAATGAATTCCACATAGCCCACCGCCCAGTACCTCCCGAGATTGATGGTGGGTTGCAGCGCAAATCCAGTACCCTGGAGACAAGCAGTGCGTCGAAACAGAAGCCAACAACACCGCAGCCGCTTTGCAATGCGGGGGTCTCTGACGCGTGAATGTTGGCGTTCACGCTGAAATATCAAAGCAATTCTCCAAAAGAAGAAGAGACACCAGGCGGGGACGTTTTGGAGGCTTTAATTCGGAACACAAAAACGGCAAATGCATTTCGGCATACAACACAGCCTTCTTCAGTGCCTTGAGGTGTTCACAGGATGCGCAATAACTATCGCGGTTTCAAATACCCAGCTGCATCCTGTTGCCTGAGTGATAGCTCCGCCTCCATGGTGAGTAAAGTTTGTGGCAAGTTCAATAATGCCTACATGTCCCAGAATGCAAAATTCAGATGAGCTGAAAATGTCAGGGAAGGGGACGGCATCACATAGTTTCACCATCCTCAATGTTGATGTGCCTCCCAAAATTAGTACCTCCTCGGGTCCCCAGTACCGCATAAACCACCAATCCTCCGGGCCAAGTGGAGGCAGGGACATCGGGAATGAATTCCACATAGCCCACCGCCCAGTACCTCCCGAGATTGATGGTGGGTTGCAGCGCAAATCCAGTACCCTGGAGACAAGCAGTCCGTCGAAACAGAAGCCAACAACACCGCAGCCGCTTTGCAATGCGGGGGTCTCTGACGCGTGAATGTTGGCGTTCACGCTGAAATATCAAAGCAATTCTCCAAAAGAAGAAGAGACACCAGGCGGGGACGTTTTGGAGGCTTTAATTCGGAACACAAAAACGGCAAATGCATTTCGGCATACAACACAGCCTTCTTCAGTGCCTTGAGTTGTTCACAGGATGCGCGATAACTATTGCGGTTTCAAATACCCAGCTGCATCCTGTTGCCTGAGTGATAGCTCCGCCTCCATGGTGAGTAAAGTGTGTGGCAAGTTCAATAATAATGTATATATATGTATATATATATATATATATATATATATATATATATATATATATATATATATATATATATATATATATATTCAAACAAATGTTTGTCGTCGGAAACCGAGTTAACGCACACTCCAGAGTCCAGAGCTGCTGGTACACAAGTTAAACATTTATCAGCGACACACACATACAAACAGTACAGTGCTAGTCTCCTTATGTCTGAGTTTCTATAAAAAGTGTTTTTTGTTTTAGTAATTACTTTGTTGAAATTTGATGATTTTGCATGAAATGTTCTAAAAAAAAGTTAATCTACCTCGGCATCTTCTTAGACAGGTTGGCTCTACTCCATCAAGCAGGAGTCAAGAAAAAGGTGGAGTTGCAATCCGTTGCTCTCCTATGATAATTCCAAAGAGAAAATTTGCTCTCTGTTACAGAAAAAATGTCTGAGTTAAACTTCACCAAACGTTGCAAAAATATAGAACTTTACTTAGAAATTATGGTTTTACTGGTTTGAAATAAATCTGTTCTGCTGTCTTCTAGAAATTAGTTTTAAAGATATGGTTCGCCCTGCAGGAATGGACAGTAGTGAACATTAAAAATAGAATAGGTGGTACCACAGTACCAGAGCTGGTACCAAGCAATCTAATCAGCTGGCCACATCACTGATTAAAATGATATGGCCACCTTTAAAGTTCTCGGGGGCTCGATTTTTATGTTCTGAAACTTAAAAAAGGCACAAGGGGTCCAGGCATGGACATCCTGAATCACAGGCATGGACATACTGAATCACAGGCACGGACATTCTGAATCCTAGGCACTTGTAGAGGAAACTATTTTTGGCCGCCGATATGGTACAGTGGTACTCATGTGAGATCCAGCGCACCCTTCCACGAGGTCCTCTGTAGCCGCTGTACAGGCTTCCGCCCCATGGTACCATGGTACCATGCATGCTTCCTCTGGAAGGCTCTACAGTACCGCAGAATCATGGGATAGAAACTTGTGTGGCAGGTACCGGGTACCTAAAAAAGTTATTTAAATAAATATAAGGAAATGCTGGTTGCATTCTTTGCTTTTTAAAGAGATTTATAAATATATTACACCAAATTTGTCAGGAAGCTAGATCTTGGTCCAGAAAGCGTGCTTTTTGTGATTTGGTGTAAATCCGTTCAGTAGTTTTTGAGCAATTAAGGATCAAAAACGTTGTATATTTCATGCCATGGAGGATCTGTGGGCGGGTGAGCAGTAATAACTTGATAGACACGGTGACCACAATGACCCCGTGGACACAGTCCCAACTCTAGGCCCTTTTTCACCCACTCGCGAAACTACCCCGCCCACAGCAGATTCATGTAGAGCTCGCTCACCAATGCTACCGGAGATGCTTGCAACTCACTAAATACGTGGTCCCCCTAAGCCCCGATATTGCCACTCACCGGGACACCCAGAGGTAGAGGTGCACTGACTGACACACTGTTGGCACCCTGGCACGAGGCAGGCATAGGCACAATTGGGGATCTGTATGTGGAAGGCACTCTCTCCTCATTTGAAACCCTGGTGGCTGACAGCGGCTTGCCAATGGGCCAGTTCCTCGTACACACGGCTATAACAAGGACTGTACCACAGGCATGGGAAGACATGACAAGCGAGCCACCGACACACCTGGTGATACAGTACATGCATGTTATGGGGGAGGGATTGCATGTAATCCACTGGTTAGTGCAGGCACTGCTCACACATGCACTGAAACCATTGATGAGTTTTCGCGCACGCTGGGCTGAGAACCGAGGCCAACCCTTGACGGATACGGAATGGAAACACATACTAGCTAGCTCTACCCACATTCCACGCAGCTCCAAATTTAAGCTGATACAAACATACATAACACACAGAGCGTATCTCTCACTAAATAAATACTACAACATTAACACTTTCGTTTGCCCACGTTGCCAGCTTAATAATGCCTCCTTCCTACATATGTTGTGGTCTTGTCCCTCACTTCTCCCTTACTGGAATTCGGTCACAGCAACGCTCACAAACTACACTGACACTCAGGTGCCCAACACATGGGAAGTCTGCATCTTGGGACTCTATACTCGCACCAAAAGGAACAGGGTGAAATCTAGGTTTTAGCGATCTGGGCCTTATCACTGCAAAGAGACTAGTCACGAAGCGATGGAAAAGTGCGGACATTGAGGGCATTTATACAGTCCACAGCTGGACATCCAATGCCTCAGACATAGTAGACGAGAGATGGAATTAGGATCAGAGTGCAGGGCAGCTGTCAGGTCATGGCAAATACAAGGACAATATTCAATGTACCTGTTGGAAAATATTCTGTACCCACAAACTATGGAGATACCCTGCGACGACGGACCCAGTGGCATCTTACACTGTAGGCCACTAGGCCACGAGCAGAGCAGCAAGCACAATACACACTGTTTTTACATGTAACATGTAACTCAGACGGCACCTCTAATGATGTTCTCATACGTAGGTCTTACCATATTTTTGTTTTCTTTTTGTTAAATATAACTGTATCTTTATTGTTATTTCTTTTCTTCTTTGCTACTCAGTCCCCAGCTCCAGCATGATGGTAATAATGTTTATTATTTGCGAAGATGTTTGAATGTAGCAATCAAATGCAAGCATCGGAGATGATCAGATCCGTGTCATATATGAGGCAAATAACTGCTGTTTGAAATGTGTATTGTAAGAAGTGGACTCCTCAATAGATAGTTGTAATCACACGATGTAAACACAGGATGTCAGCAGAAGTGGGACTCCCACGTATCAAGGATGGCAGTTATATTTTACATATGTACACAGACGTATCTGTCATTACAGAATAGGTTGTTATTCCTTTATGTTGGGAAAAACGCATCTAAGTACATGTATGTTTGCTGTGATATCATTCTTCAGTGCCCGATGCTTATGCAATCATTTGTTTAATTGAATACAAATCAATTAAAGTTATTAAAAAAAAATTCAAAAATGGAGGATCTGCGGGCTCGACAGATCTCAAGCTGAGATCTGAATTCCTGCCACCATATGACAAGGATGTGGCAGCAGTCATCTTAGAAATCGGGACTCGATCCGAGTCCCATAAAAAGGGGAAAAAAGATATAGGGGGCCGGGTAGGGATATCCTGAGCCGCTAGGTCTGGTGGCCCTGCCTGGGGCAAAAGATTGATACATTTTGCTGAAAACGTGCAGTGAATTCGTACATTTTCTGCAACAAAAGCACAATCTCCCATTCTACTAAATGAAACTCCACCAGGGTGGGCTGGGGCCCAGGGGTGTAAGGGGGGGGGCACCAATGCATTATTTAGGTGATAGGGAATGAGACCCCACGACCTATCTTAGATGCTTCAGGGGCCCCAGGGCCAAAGTCAAAAGAAAGGTTGAGGGGGCATGCGGCACTCATCCTGGAGCCTCAATAAGTCCTGTGGACCCCGTTCCTCTGTGATTATCTTAAATTAAAGGGAAGGGGGATGCACAGCCTCTCTCACCTAACCTGACAAGGCCCCAGGAACCCCATCCGCAGGCGATGTATACATATAAAATGGGGAAGTGAGGGGTGTGCAGCCCCCCTCCTCAAGCCTTAACAGGACCAGAGACCGCATCCCCTGGCTGAAATTCAAATGAAGGGGAGAGGGTGTTGTACTTCTTGCGCTTTCCCAAGTAACGCTGTGCGTTTGTTGGACAACATAAACTTTGGACTAATGCAAGAATGATTCTGCGCACCCCTCAGGATATGTTGGCCTATAGTCCTACTAGCTCACAGTGCACCATCTGCACCCCTAACCCTTAAGGGTAACACATTTGTATGCAACCTCAGAACATGACAACCCTGATCCCCCAAAGAAACTGTGATAACAGATCTAGAACCCTTTCGCTCATATGCATATTCAAAGAGATACACAAGAAATACACAACATGCAATTTCAATATTTATTGAAGCATTGTGGTTCTTGAGTAAGATACGTGTGCTGCAATGGGTAATAGAAGGAAAGAGAATAATTTAATTAGCATTATAAAAATGGTGAAAATGATGAACAATTCAACCATTTTGCACATTACAGAAAACTAAATGCTTGCATACCAGTACTGTAATATAGTGTACTCCTACCTAGCACATTCTACCCTATCGTGCTAAAGGTCAGTGGCTCTGTCAAATCCCTGTTGAATAGTCTAACTCTCCATTACTGTGGGTAAGTGTCAGAAAGCTGCCCGTCTTGGTGAAAACTAGGACTGCATCCCTTGCATGAGTTGAAAGGAATGAGCTGAGTTGGAATTCCAGCATGGACCGACCTTTCAGTGCCAGAAAAATGCTCCTCTGAATAAACAAATGCTTGATGTTATATATATATATATATATATATATATATATATATATATATATATATATATATATATATATATATATATATATATATATATTCACTGAAAAAACCATAGGTTTCAGGCGTTATATAGTTAGGAATTAGCTTTTAAAAAACCTTTGAAATTCACTAAAAAAAACTATACGTTTTAGGGGTGTTATAGTTAGCTGGACATTTCACTCATACAAAACCATTGAAATTGCTCCTATATAGTTAGTTGTACTAACTATATTTCGCGCACCCGCAATCCACTGCTGATGATGTCACATATTAGATCATTCATGACATGGTCAGTGACATCACTGATGACATCTCAAATGACATCACTGATGACATCACTGATGACATCATCCAGTGAATGTGGTTTGCTTCGTTATTTAAATATGCATTATATATATATAGCAATTTGCATTGAAGAATGAGTGCATATATATAAATAAATATTTGGATGGAGGATTTAGTAGCAGTGTAATTGACTGTTTACTTGACCAATTTATAATGTCTCACTAAATATAGTGGATAGTGACTAAACTGTGTGAATATCTGTATCACTTTGTAAGTAGTTGTGTAAACTGATTCTACAGTTGGTTACTAGCTATGTGAAAGTCTATATTAGTTATTGATTAGTTAACTGAGTATTTGTATGGGAGTGTGAAAGTGTGTGTGGTTCGGTGGGGTGTGTGTGACTGTCCAAAGATGTGTGAATAGTTGATTCAGTAGATATATGAAGTTAAAACTACATGTTCTAACAGTTTGGGTGAGTGAATCTCTTTATGGGTGTGGTGATGAGCAAATATATTTCATATATTTCTCAATGGTACACTTCCAAGAAACTAGAAAAATAAAAGGCAGTGTTTGTGTCAGTTGTTGTATATAAATAAGTATACATAAGACTCAATGATTGTGTGAGTGACTGTATGGATAACTGTATACTTGTAATAATGATTTTATAATTCACTAAGTATGACTTACTATCTAAATGAATAGATGAAGTGGTGTTTGTATAAGTGTTTTGCTAAGTAAATATGTAAGTATGATCCATTGTTTGCATAAGTGAGTAGGATGACTTCATATGTGAATAGGATGTGTGCTGTTGTTTAATGTCGATATAAGTGTATAAGTATTTTTGATAGTGTTCTATTGTTCATTGACAGCATGTATGAGTGAATCCACAGGTAAGTGATTAGATGTGTGTATACATCTATGAATCACTGAGTGGATGTTTAGATACTTGTATTGCTGTGACAATGGATTCAAATATGATTCTCTGTATTTTACAAAGAGTGATGAAAAATTGTAATAGTGTATGAAAAGGTGTATGTGATTGTCACGTGTATGATGCCATCAGTGATGTCATCAGTGATGTCATTTGAGATGTCATCAGTGATGTCACTGACCATGTCATGAATGATCTAATATGTGACATCATCAGCAGTGGATTGCGGGTGCACGAAATATAGTTAGTACAACTAACTATATAGGAGCAATTTCAATGGTTTTGTATGAGTGAAATATCCAGCTAACTATAACACCCCTAAAACTTATAGTTTTTTTAGTGAATTTCAAAGGGTTTTTAAAAGCTAATTCCTAACTATATAACGCCTGAAACCTATGGTTTTTTCAGTGAATTTCAAAGGTTTTTTAAATGCTAATTCCTAACTATATAAGGCCTGAAACCTATGGTTTTTTCATTGAATTTCGAAGGTTTTTTAAATAACAATTTTTAAATCTATTAATTGTTATTTTTTTTATACTGATTTACTACATTTTTGCAGGCAGGTGTTCAGAGGGCACGCCCCCTTTTTACAATGTTCTGCAGCGCAACCCCTGGCGCGTTTGCAGAGGAGGATCTAATTCCCCTTGCATACTGGGGGTCCCTGGGGGGCAACTAGCCCACCAGGAGCCTCCCGTATAAGCCAGGGAGCTGTATTACAGAGAGGTGTAATGAGGCCTCACCCTTTTTTACACCTCTCTGCAACGCAGTCCCCGGGCGTGTTTGCAGAGGGGGAACTAATTCCCCTTGCATACTGCAGGTCCCTGGGGGCCAACTAGCCCACCTGGAACCGGCAGTATGCACCAAGGGGCTGCATTGCAGAGAGGTGTAATGAGGCCACACCCTTTTTTACACCTCTCTGCAGCGCAACCCCTGGCGTGTTTGCAGAATAGGAACTAATTCCCCTTGCATACTGGGGGTCCCTGGGGGCCAAGTAGCCCACAAGGAGCCTCCAGTATGCGCCAAGGGGCTGTGTTGCTTTGCCCCGGGGGGGCGGTCCCTGGGGCAGTGTTGAAGGGATTGTGGACCCCCCACACTTCTTTATCACTATGCCGCCGCGATTTGGTCCCCCCGGGGGGTAATTTTTAAAACAACAGACCAGGTTTTTTAAAAAGAAATGTGGGCCTTTTTGGTCCTTGTGGGACCACCTGGGCAAGCCTATGGGGTCAGGGTGTATCTACCCTGCCCCCTTTTTGTGTTCCTCACGTTTGTTTTTCTGCTTTCTTGTGCCTCGGTCTATCTACACGCACACATATACACACATATATATATATATATGCATATATATGCATTTATATATATGTATGTGTGTATATACATATATATACATACATATATAAACATATATAATCTGCATATCTATATAAATACAAATATAAATGCATGCATACATATGCATATATGCATACATATGCATGTTATTTACATGAAAGTTTGAAAAACAATATTAAAAGCAAAGCTAAAAAGCCACCTCATTACAAACAGAATGGCTTTAACTTAAACAAGGGCGAGATCTATTGCATTTTCAATGCTTGTTTACTTTGGTTCCATCAAGAAGGCATTCAGATGTGTCACACATTTGCCATAAATTCTGAATGTTAGCACTCTAGTTGCTCATTATATCACTGTAGTAAAGCTACTGCTCACCAGGGAAGTCTGCTGCTGGTATTCAAAGTGCATGTTTCAGTCTGCATGTCAGAATTCTTTTAATGAAATAGAAGAGGATTTGAGAAGTCACTCAAAATGTGCCCTAATTTTTCTTTCTGAAGCACTAATCATACTTTCTATGGCAAAATGAACCCCCACATTGTGTTCCTTTTTAAATTAAATGTTTTCAGACTTACCACTTCATTCCAATCAAGATGGCTTCTGTTGTGCCATACTTTTGTCATAAGTAAGACTGTTAGCGCTCTAGTTGTTCTTTAGAACACTCTGGGACATTCTGTCATCGGGCTATACTTGGGCTACATCTGGGTGATATGTGGGCTACATTTGGGCTCTTTTGTCTCTGGTGGCCATCTTGGGAATCTACATGTCAGAATTTTTTAATGAAATAGAATAGGATTTGAGAAGTCACTCAAAATGTGCCCTAATTTTTCTTTCTGCAGCACTAATCATACTTTCTATGGCAAAATATATCTTCATATTGTTCCTTTTTAAATGAAATGTTTTAAGAGTTACCACTTCATTCCAATCAAGATGGCTTCTGTTGTGCCATACTTTTGTCATAAGTAAGACTGTTAGCGCTCTAGTTGTTCTTTAGAACACTCTGGGACATTCTGTCATTGGGCTATACTTGGGCTACATCTGGGTGATATTTGGGCTACATTTGGGCTCTTTTGTCTCTGGTGGCCATCTTGGGAGACTGCATGTCAGAACTTTTTAATGAAATAGAATAGGATTTGAGAAGTCACTCAAAATGTGCCCTAATATTCTTTCTGCAGCAATAATCATACTTTCTATGGCAAAATATATCCTCATATTGTTCCTTTTTAAATTAAATGTTTTAAGAGTTACCACTTCATTCCAATCAAGATGGCTTCTGGTGTGCCATACTTTTGTCATAAGTAAGACTGTTAGCACTCTAGTTGTTCTTTAGAACACTCTGGGACATTCTGTCATTGGGCTATACTTGGGCTACATCTGGGTGCTATTGGGCTACATTTGGGCTCTTTTGTCTCTGGTGGCTATCTTGGGAGACTGCATGTCAGAATTGTTTAATGAAATAGAAGAGTATTTGAGAAGTCACTCAAAATGTGCCCTAATGTTTCTTTCTGAAGCACTAATCATACTTTCTATGGCAAAATGAACCCCCTCATTTTGTTCCTTTTAAAATAAATGTTTTCAGACTTACCACTTCATTCCAATCAAGATGGCATTGGTGTGCCATACTTTTGTCATAAGTAAGACTGTTAGCGCTCTAGTTGTTCTTTAGAACACTCTGGGAAGCTGCAGTAGAACACAAAGGAATCAACTGACAGTCTCTGTCCTTGTTGGATGTACATGTTTTACTGAAAATGTCAGACTTCATTCTCACATGACTGAGAAAGATAATGTGAATTTACAGAAAATATGCTTTCAGTTTAGCTTATTGATCCCCTTCCAAACCACTGTGGGAAAAGCATGAGATAATAGTTTGCTTTCAAACATGATTCATGATATCCCAGCAGAAGGCTTTTTCACATGGTAAAATCACCTTAGAACACACCACAATTCCTAAAATGAGTTTGGTACCATCAACAAATGATTTCGAATTTAACTAAAGTCCTAAAACCCTCTATTAACTACAATGCTTTTTAATGAGGTGCTATCATGTATATTGGTCCCAAGATGGCTGCCAAAACTTCTTGGATGAAGAATTTGAATTTTGAAAACTATTTTTTTTTTTGCCTTGGGGGTCCTTGTGGGACCCCCTGAGCAGGTCTAGGGGATCAGGTTGTTTCTACCCTGCCCCCTTTTTGAGTTCTACACGTTTGTTTTTCTGCTTTCCTGTGCCTCAGTCTACTGAGGCACAAGATGGCTGCCAACACTTTCTGGTTTGGAGTGTTGACAGACATTGGCAGCCAATCAGAATGCAGCTCATGCTCGGAAAGGTAAGCTTACAGTAAGCTTACAGGTAAGCTGCTATAGATATATATTTTTTCTCTTTTGATTTTCTCAGGAACTACTGGAGGGATTTTCACCAAATATAGCAAAGGCACATCTGCGTACCAGTACCTACAATTTTGCAAAGTATGGCGTAATTCCGTTCAGCGGTTCGGGCTGTAGACTTGTCAGACCGTCCTATGGAAATTAACATGGGGAAAACACGTTTTGAGACCCCCCTTTTTTCTCAGCCCCCACTTCACGAATCCCCCCGAAACTTTCAGTGAAGGAGCGCAGCAGAGTTGGCCAAAATTTTGGAAAATTACACACAAATTCCTCTACCGGCGCCAGAGTTATTTGCAATAGAATGTTGCGGATTTCCTATGGTAGCCAATCCTAACTATATATACCTACTGGCGACCGCCAGTAGGTAATATATATATATATAATAACATCCTCCATGTTAACATGCCAAAGCCCCCGTTAGGGCACTCGTGTTTATTATATTGTGATAGCTTAGTCACCGAACTTCCAAAAACAAATAACAACTTAGCCCTTCTACAGAGTGTTCAAGGTGGTCTGGTATAGTGCCTATGAAATGGTATAATAAGCAGACTGAGTTCGAGGAATACTATCATGTTTATGCATACAAATTAATGTGTGTCAAATATTATTGTGTTAAAGGGGTGAGAAGGCAATTTAATAATGTGAGCATATAAAGATTGCGTTTCCCAAACAGGGCTAATACCTCCACATGACAGTGATCATGCATCCCTCCTCTCCAATCTTTAAAATGCCAAATGGACCCCATCCCTCAGGACCAGCTCACTGGTTGTATCCCAAAGAGCCCAACTCCGGGACACAGTTTGTCTGCCAGCAAGAGCGCGGCAGGGAAGACTTGAATGCTCACACCCGGCAGGAGCTGTTTAAGTGCTCCGGTAGGTGGGAGCATATATTTATTTTTAGGTCTCGCTAGACGATGCAAGACAACTTATGTTGTTACTTTTGGGGGAATGTGGACAGCAGACTGCCACGCGCTTTTTGAGGCAGAGATTTGACCTCGTGGGCGCGCACGGCCAGCCCGGCGCCGTGCACGTCCCCTGCCACAGATTACCTGAACACACACATACACACACGCACACGCAGGCAGGAAGGCGCACACACGCTCGCACCGCCCCTACTTCCCCACCGCACACACACACAGTAGCGCACCTACACACACGCACGCACACACACATACAGAGACACCACCACCGGCCCCCCTCCCCCACCCCCCCGCCGCCACCGCCACAACCTCCACCGCCGCCGCATACATACAAGAGCCCCCCCCGCCGCCGCCACCGCATACATACAAGCGCCCCCCCCACCAAGCCCCACTTACCGCCATTCTAAACTCTTGCAGCTCTCCCTCGGGCATGGGAACCCCGCGTCACCATCACTGCTTCTCTCCGTGGGCGCGTGCGCGGGCTTCCGAAGACGGAAGTCCCGCCCCATGGAAGGTTTCGATTTCAGTCCTAGCAACTTGTTTCTCTCGGATGCCACCCTCTTCCTACATGTGACATCATAATAAGGGAAGGTACTTAATTGGATACTTTATTGCACTTTCTGCACGACTCGTGTGGCCTTCATTTAAGTATATGGTGGGTGCTCTGCTGAATGCCCGTTTCTACATCACGTAAATAGTGTTGTGTCCGCGTTATTGGTTGGAGTCTGTCGGCGATAAAGGCTGTTTACAGATTCTCTGCTGATGCCTTGGTGTCGGGACAGGAGTGCTTCAACATCCTGCGCATGCTACGGAAGATCTTCTGGTGGATCCCCACGGAGACCAGGAAGACCGTCACCAAGGCCCTCGTCACCAGCCGACTG
The DNA here is from genome assembly GCF_964261635.1 of Lissotriton helveticus. Lineage (NCBI taxonomy): Eukaryota > Metazoa > Chordata > Amphibia > Caudata > Salamandridae > Lissotriton > Lissotriton helveticus. The sequence goes on along the minus strand of NC_136071.1, from coordinate 1,004,415,010 downwards.
GACTACGGCAACGCCCTCTACGCCGGAACCACCGCCAAGCTCCAGAAGAGACTTCAGCGGATCCAGAACGCCTCAGCCAGACTCATCCTCGACATCCCACGTAGCAGCCACATCTCCGGGCACCTGAGAGACCTGCACTGGCTCCCCGTCAACAAAAGAATCACCTTCCGTCTCCTCACCCACGCACACAAAGCCCTACACGATCAAGGCCCGAGCTACCTCAACAACCGAATCAACTTCTACGCTCCCAAACGCCACCTCCGATCAGCCAGCCACGCCCTCGCCGCCGTCCCACGCATCCGGAGAGCGACAACAGGAGGAAGGTCCTTCTCCTACCTGGCCGCCAAGACCTGGAACTCCCTCCCGACCGACCTGCGTCTGACCCAAGACCACCTCTCCTTCAGGAAGAAGCTCAAGACCTGGCTGTTCGAGCAGTAACGGCACCCCCCCCCCTAAGCGCCTTGAGACCCTACGGGTAAGTAGTGCGCTATACAAATGTCTTTGATTGATTGATTGATTGAGGACGGGTCTGGCGATGATCAAGAGACGGGGTGACCCGCGCTGCCCTTGGGAGGACGATCATACGAAGTAATGTGAATTAAGACATATTGACTTAGAAGAGCGTCCTACCGGAAGTGCCTAATTAATGTCTTGAGGGGGAAGATGGTCCCATGAAGGGAGGCAGGCGTTCAAGGCGCAGACCCTGTCAGAGTTTGGGACTTACTTGGAACCTGGCGGGCGAACTTGATGAAAAGAGCGGCGCGTGGGCGACATCGAGTGCTCCTCAGGAGTGGATCTAATAAAGAGAAAGGTAACGGCGGTAGGGGGTTGGTGGTGGGAAAGGATCACAATCTATTTACCGGGCACTTGAGGGGAGGCTGAGGTGGGGCAGATTGTCATGCTGAAGGGCGCCAGGTCCTACAAGTAAAAGGGTGTAGCTGCCTGTTTTCACCTGTTCTGAGTGATGTGGGAGTTTTCAGAAGTTGAGGCATGTAACAATTGATGTGCACTGCTGGGAGCGTTGCTTTAATTGGGCCGGTAATTGGGCCGGTACTGTCCGGTACTGAGTACCGGCTCTTTTTTATTGTGAGAGTGAGAATACCTGCACTTCTCAAGAGTGACCTAATACTTTTGAGAGTACCAGCAGTTCTCAGAAACAAGCAGGTAGTCTGGCACACGGTACCTGCGTTTCTATTTTTGCAATTCAAACAGTGGCTGGGAGAGCAGGAGTCAACAACCAAGACGGGTCGCGACTGAGCTGCAGTAATCGGTCATAGGCCTGGCCTGTCAGTCATCAGGTGCGAAGCTTCCGTTGACGCAGCAGGGGCCGTTGCACCATTGCTCAGAGGCCCGCATGGATTTTGTTGCTGTATTTCATTGAAACAGCGGCTGGCAGGGCAGGGGGGAATGATTTCCTTTTTTGCTCTAACTATGTGGCCTAGACACTCTGGGGGCGCTACTGCATTTCACGACGGAAGTGAATTAGAAGAGCTGAAAAGTCCGTGAGGGCGTGTCGTGACGATGGAGACTGCAGCAGAGCTAACTATCCAGTAACAAAGGCAGGCAGGGATTGGTGTGCATTGATAAGAAGAGCTGAGTGATTTGGGCCATATGTATTAAGCAGTATTTAAAAAAATAAAAGCCATTGTTATTTGTAATATCAATACATCTAAGTCATGTAAATAGAATGTCACATTTGCGAAAGTTAAAACTATTGGCATTGTAAATGACAAAGCTATTAATTTCGCTATTTTCAAAACCAACACATAAATAAAATATTTGTCATTTACAATACCAATAGCTCAAACTTTCCTAATGCGAGACCTATTGCATTGCAAATGCTTGTTCATTTGTGTAGGGAATACGAGATTTATCCCACCCAGTGGGAGCAGGGAAAAATCCAGCTCCTACCAGGCAGAAACAACGCTGGCTCCCACGTCGCCCAGGATAGGTGTATGCAGGAGAGCCGCCGGGGAAGCCATGGGCCTCCCTTCCATAGCCCTCAACGTTTAAAGTCTTGTGGGTGCCCCAGGTGGGACCAGGCAACCACTTTAAGCCCCTGGGGATGGGGTCCCAAGGACAAGTATTGGCCTTGAGAGGGGGTCTGCACACCCAAACTCCTCTTCAAACTAATGTTGGCCTCAGTATATGGGGTTCCCAGGGCCAGTATTGGCTTGGGTAAGGGGAGCTTCATGCACCTTCCCCTTTAAATGAATGTTGGGGTGATGGACTTCCCGGGCCAGAAATGGCTCATGGAGGGGGCCACACGACCCCTCCCGTTTTACTAAAAGTTAGCCCTAGGGGTTGGTGTCCCAGGGACTTTTCGCGGCATAGGGACACACCCCCTCCATAAAAAATTATCAAACAAAATTGCAGGATCTCGAGATGAGTGCTGACAAAGGAGCCAGTGGGGCTTTGGGGGATCTGGGGCTCCACCGTGGTCCCAAATGTAAACAAAAGGCAGTGGGTGTCCTGGGCCGAATAATAAATAATGTTTAAAAAGAGGAAAAATTAATAATAAATGAGCGGCAAGAGCCACTCGCTTATTATTCAATTCTCCTAGCAAGGAGCGCCCCATAATGCCCTAGGTCTTTTTTTAAGTACATATTTTCTTGCTGGCGGTGCCCCTAGAAGAGGCAGGAGCACCACTAAATATTTATTTTAATGTTGTGGGGGCTATAGGAAGTGCAGCAGCCTCCCAGCAACATTAAATAAAACCGTAACTCTCCTGGGTCATAACATTTATAACCCCAGGAGAGCTTACCATATTTTTTAAATCACTGAGCTAGAACTGTATTCTCTTAAGCTGAAATGCAGGGACCTCTAGTGGTTGGTTCTATGATTACACTTAGTGCCTTGAAAAATGGCAAAAGAAAGACTCGAAGACATGTTAATGTTTTTCAAAAAGTATTTATTAAAATTATTTTCGCTTTTATTAAACAGTTCAATGTGTGAATTAATGAAATATACATTTGTTTATAGTTATTGATGAGTTTTTGACAAACCAAGTATATCTGCCTTATTTAAAATGACACCCTTTATATTTTTACACATGGGGGTTGGGAGCAGCACCTGACCGATGGCCAAGCTCTGTGTCCATCACTGTGCCGCACATGGCCAAAGGCCTAGGGTACTTGCAGGGGGTTGGGCACAGGGACTGGCCTCATGCCAGGCCTTTCGCACAACCCTATGATGAGTGGGGTGTTGGGCGCAGGGTCTGGTCTCAGGCCATGCCCTGTGTCCAACCTTACTGTGCACATTACGATGGTCATCTTACTTTACATTAAAAGAAAAAAAATTACATTCATTAAAAAGTCATATGTTAAACTCATGTTCCAGTTAGATATGGTAATAATATTTTAGTTTGCATTAAAAAATCCTTAGAAATTCATATATATATATATATATATATATATATATATATATATATATATATATATATATATATATATATATATATACATATATATATCTGCGCAAACTCCCAAAAACGCCGCTTCAGGTCCTAGTGCAATTCAGAACCCACGAGCCAAGTGGGAGACGGACCACAGTCAGGATTCACAGATGTTTAATGCAAAGGTTGAAAATTGCGAGGGCAAGACGCGTTTCGGGCTTACAAAGCCCTTGTTCACATGCATCGATTCAATTAATTTTTTTAGTTTTATAATGCAGTGCAAGCCCGCCTCCCCGCCACTTTACGTTTAGGTCACATGATCACAAAGGTAGAAAAAAGACTCTACGTTGTAAATGACCAACTACATTACATGTACTGCACAAGTTACATTTACAAGAATAACTTTTGATAAAGAAATATTTCTTTTTAAAAAAGACATCTATATTCATAAAAGTTCTTATTCAGTTATTTTGGGATAAATCCCTGTGCAAATGTTATCATATGTGCAAAGTTCGCGATATGTAAACAGTGGGGGAGCGGGAAAAGGTGGTGAAAGTGCAAATAACAAACTGTCATTGAATCGCAGTCTGCAATTCATGGAGTAACTTGTATTTTGTGCAGAAATACAGGTAGAGGGAAGAGGAAAAGTGCTGTGAGTGCATGATGATAATAATCTAGATATAATATGTGTACATATATATATATATATATATATATATACATATATATATATATGAACAACACAAGCTCCGGTCCTGAAAGAAGCCGTCTTGCAGGGCGGTCCGTGATCAGGGCACCGGTAGCCCTGTACAATATCGCACCACAGCACTTCCCCACTACGGAAGAATTATCACGGACACCTCGCATGGATTTGCAGGTCATTTATTCAAATATCAGGCTGCACCGCAACGCGTTTCACTTTTCGGCTTGATCACGCTAAAGAAGCACTGCAGTTTACACATTTAAATATACTTCCGTGAATAAACATAAACAAGGGACTTAAACCATTGTGAAAAACATATGAATCACTGATCTAAGGTGGTACCGCCATTTTAACCTAGTCAATGTCATTAATCAGTTCAAATAGGAAATGCCACAGTTGTCAACTAAATCTCTGATGTACTGTAGAAAATGTATTAAATTCATACATATTCGGCATTACTACACATCATTCGTGAATTGGAAGGGTATCGCCCAAGTGGGCTGCAATCTCATATATTAGGACAATTTATACTCGACATTATTACATTCCAAGCAAGATTCACTATATCATTCGTAAATCAAAACGAGTACCGCCCAAGTGGGCAACGGTCTCATTAATCCAAACGAATACGAGTAATGCCAGATTAGAATTACAGGCGGAGAAGGGTCTCGCCCCAGTGGGTATAAATAGTCTGTGGTACTCCAAGTTATAAATGTGCAAATAATCTCATATCAGATGAGGTCCAAGTAGCGAAAACCACCAACATCAAATAATGTGCCACCACCTAAAAATAAAGTAAAATAATATAATCAACATACACTTTAAAAGCTCATACGGCAGCAGGTATAAAAACAACATGTATATATACAGGTACATCATAGGCATATCTCCCTAAAGAGACCCTATACAGAATTACCGTGATATGACTAACTAAAGACATCTCCGTTCACAAAAAGTCATTAATGCAAATGAATGGATAACTCTTCACTTGAGTTAAGTCCCTGCGGGATCTTGGTTTCAAGGTCAATAATATATTTGGACTCTAGTTTCCGCAGTGCAAGCTTGCGATTGCCCCCACGTATGTTATTGGGGACATCATCAATAACCACCATTCTCAGTAATTTTTCATTTTGGAAATGTTGTTCAAAGAAATGTCTGGCAACTGGATACTGTCTATTGTTGTGTCGAATGGCCCTGATATGTTGGAGGACCCGTTTTTTGGCACAGTGAATAGTACTGCCAATGTAGGCCTTATTACATGGACACAGCAAGGCATATACACAATACATGGTGTTACAGTTCAATTTCTTTTTGATGGTCATTTTCCTTTCAGTGCCTGCAATGGATAGAATTCTGCAATCAGAACTATTGCTGCAAGCTTTGCATTTCCTACACCTGGTAAAACCCCCAAGCGCTTTTTTCTCCATCTTTTGCTTAGCAGTGATCAAGCTAGGACTTAACTCATCTCTCAGCGAATTGCATTTCTGAAATGTAATCTGCGGTTTCACATTGAGATATTTCTCAAGGTTGACATCAGTTAACAACACATGCCAATATTTCTGTAAAATCTTACGCAGGTGCGATGCCTGCCCTGAGAACTTAGTTATGAACCTCAAGGTATTTTTCTCCGGGACCTCAATGTCAGGGTGAAGTAATTTAGTTCTAGTCACCGCATCCACCTTAGCACACGCATCCCCAATGGTCTTACTACTTTATCCTCTTTCCCGAAACCGGCTAATCATAGTTTGTTTCTCTAGTTAGTAGAGGCAAAAACAGAGGAACAAACAAGCCAAAACACGACGAAAGAAAAGATGCAACAACCCCAGTGGGAATGGTAACAAGGGATAAGAAAGCCCAAGTATGACGGTGATGAATCTCTCAAAACGTGAACTATCGGCAGAAGAGATCGGACTACTGGGACTAGGTTTGTCGTTTTGTCCTACCTCTAACTTTAATTTCCCCCAAACTCGTATTGATTTGTTTTATTTTTCACGCAAATTGAAACTAAAGAAATGGTCTGACACTAAGCATCATTCGAATGTGGTTAAAGAGACTGAAACACATAGTAATCTGAATAGAAATGATGTCGAGTTGCTAAATGTATTGACATCGCAAGAGGATGCGAATAACGAGGATGATATTGATCTGTTGCAGTATAATTTATGTGGTGATAAAAACCCTCGCAGTGGATTTAAACCCAAATCAATATTTTTACCTTTAGTGGAATGTGATGCGATTGATGTCTTTGAAAGAGGAGTGTTGAAGGATTTGAAAAAGATGATATATAGTAGAATACCGAGAGGTGAGAGGAATCTCACGTTAGGACAGCGGGAGGCTTTGGACAGTTTAAAGTCAGATACATCCATTGTGATACGCCCCTCTGATAAGGGAGGAAATGTTGTGGTCCTTGATAAAGATGCCTATTTGAAGGAGGGGTTCAGGCAACTATCGGACTCTACATGTTACGCCAAATCAGACAGATCATACATTACTCAATCTAACAGGATTTATGGCGAAATGTTAGGCGAATGGCAGGAACAGGGGCCCCTAGAGTGGGAGGAGTTTAATTATCTGAAATGCTCACATCCCCGTATCCCTATTTTGTATTTGTTACCCAAAGTACACAAGGACCCCACGAACCCACCAGGTAGACCCATTGTGTCATCCATTGGGTCTCTACTAGAAATGACATCTAGGTTCATTGATCACTATCTGAGGCCTTATGTTGTTAGTCTGCCCGCCTATCTTAAGGATACCACTCACTTCCTTACCATTATTGAAGGTATCCACTGGGAACCTAATTATATCATGGTTACCTTGGACGTGTGCAGTTTGTACATGTCCATAAGACATGATTTGGGTCTTAAAGCTGTGGAATACTTCCTCAGGAGACGCTCTATTGCTTTTCTGTCCCATTCCAATATGATTTTGAGTATGATGAAATTTTGTTTGGAAAATAATTTTTTTCTTTTTGATGATGTCATTTACCACCAATCACAGGGCACGGCGATGGGCACCTGCTTCGCCCCCAGCTACGCCAATTTGGTGATGGGCTGGTGGGAGGAGCGGGTGGCCGCCCAGTTGGAACAGTACGATCGCTGTGTCCTGTGGTTGAGGTATATAGACGACATTTTTTTGATTTGGGATGGAGATTTGGAATCCGCTCAAGACTTTGTGAAACAACTTAATGAGAATGAATACAATCTGAGATTCACAGAACACATGAGTCAAACTAAAATTGAATTTTTGGATGTCCTAGTGGAGATTGTAGATAGTACCATGCAGACTAAACTATTTCGCAAGAGCACAGCTGGCAATAGTATCCTTAATGCCGCTAGCTCCCATCCAAGATAGTTAGTGTATAGTATCCCCTATGGAGAGCTATTACGGGCCAGACGCAACTGTAGCTCGGATGAAAACTACCAACTAGAGAAACAAACTATGATTAGCCGGTTTCGGGAAAGAGGATACAGTAGTAAGACCATTGGGGAAGCGTGTGCTAAGGTGGATGCGGTGACTAGAACTAAATTACTTCACCCTGACATTGAGGTCCCGGAGAAAAATACCTTGAGGTTCATAACTAAGTTCTCAGGGCAGGCATCGCACCTGCGTAAGATTTTACAGAAATATTGGCATGTGTTGCTAACTGATGTCAACCTTGAGAAATATCTCAATGTGAAACCGCAGATTACATTTCAGAAATGCAATTCGCTGAGAGATGAGTTAAGTCCTAGCTTGATCACTGCTAAGCAAAAGATGGAGAAAAAAGCGCTTGGGGGTTTTACTAGGTGTAGGAAATGCAAAGCTTGCAGCAATAGTTCTGATTGCAGAATTCTATCCATTGCAGGCACTGACAGGAAAATGACCATCAAAAAGAAATTGAACTGTAACACCATGTATTGTGTATATGCCTTGCTGTGTCCATGTAATAAGGCCTACATTGGCAGTACTATTCACTGTGCCAAAAAACGGGTCCTCGAACATATCAGGGCCATTCGACACAACAATAGACAGTATCCAGTTGCCAGACATTTCTTTGAACAACATTTCCAAAATGAAAAATTACTGAAAATGGTGGTTATTGATGATGTCCCCAATAACATACGTGGGGGCAATCGCAAGCTTGCACTGCGGAAACTAGAGTCCAAATATATTATTGACCTGGAAACCAAGATCCCGCAGGGACTCAACTCAAGTGAAGAGTTATCCATTCATTTGCATTAATGACTTTTTGTGAACGGAGATGTCTTTAGTTAGTCATATCACGGTAATTCTGTATAGGGTCTCTTTTGGGAGATATGCCTATGATGTACCTGTATATATACATGTTGTTTTTATACCTGCTGCCGTATGAGCTTTTTAAGTGTATGTTGATTATATTATTTTACTTTATTTTTAGGTGGTGGCACATTATTTGATGTTGGTGGTTTTCGCTACTTGGACCTCATCTGATATGAGATTATTTGCACATTTATAACTTGGAGTACCACAGACTATTTATACCCACTGGGGCGAGACCCTTCTCTGTCTGTAATTCTAATCTGGCATTACTCGTATTCGTTTGGATTAATGAGACCGTTGCCCACTTGGGCGGTACTCGTTTTGATTTACGAATGAATAGTGAATCTTGCTTGGAATGTAATAATGTCGAGTATGAATTGTCCTAATATATGAGATTGCAGCCCACTTGGGCGATACCCTTCCAATTCACGAATGATGTGTAGTAATGCCGAATATGTATGAATTTAATACATTTTCTACAGTACATCAGAGATTTAGTTGACAACTGTGGCATTTCCTATTTGAACTGATTAATGACATTGACTAGGTTAAAATGGCGGTACCACCTTAGATCAGTGATTCATATGTTTTTCACGATGGTTTAAGTCCCTTGTTTATGTTTATTCACGGAAGTATATTTAAATGTGTAAACTGCAGTGCTTCTTTAGCGTGATCAAGCCGAAAGGTGAAACGCGTTGCGGTGCAGCCTGATATTTGAATGAATTACCTGCAAATCCATGCGAGGTGTCCGTGATAATTCTTCCGTAGTGGGGAAGTGCTGTGGTGCGATATATATATATATATATATATATATATATATATATATATATATATATATATATATATATATATATTTTCCACAGTTCTGCTTACAAGCAAGGAGACGCACTCAGGAATACTCAGCATAAATTTATTTGCCCAGTTAACACGCTACGCGTTTCGACAATGAATCTTGTCTTGATCACACGTGATTACCCCTGTGGGTCACAACATAATATACACTTTGTCGGTTTTTCATGGACATAAAGAAAGTCCCCTTGCATTGTTATTTTCACTGTTACAAGGCGCCACCATCTTGGAGTGGTAACCATCCTTCATGTTTACAATGAAATTACCATTTACAAATACCATTGATTCTCGATACCATTTACATATGCATTGTCAGAGAACTCATTATGATAAGTAAGGTAAAAACCACAATGATTATCACAATCGCGATATTTGTATATGAACTGTTATTAACACAGCCTCGAGGAACCACCATCTTGGAATGGTTTAAGTTAGTATTGACTATACTACATTGCTTGTATTTAGGCAACACAGTATATTTCCTCATTTTTATACATTTTCTCCCATTTTGTCAGGTCTAGATTTCTTTCGGACTAGTGCCCCGGTTGGCCCACAAATTGAAATAACCAAGGATTAGGTCTTAAAGTCTCCCGGAACAAAAGCGCCCCATGTTTCCTCACTTTTGGGTCGGTCTAGTGCCCGATTTAACATCTGTCCCGTGGAGACTCATCCCATGGCAAAGGGTACCCTTCGAGCATACTCCCGATTGAGTGTACAATGTTTATAACCCATAATACGGTGCACAATCAATAAAGTGAAAATATACTTTCATACAGGTGCTCAGTGTCTTTCATCCAATTTTCAGAAGGTCCAAGGACCGTGATGTGGACGTGACAGAAGTGAATTTCCTTCTCCTACAAAACACATAAAAACATACAGTTAAAAATTACATAAAATTATTTTGTTCCTTATTAACATTTTAACTTGTTGTAAATACACAGGATTTACGTTACATCTCTATCTCTTTATGTGCCTAATCAGTTCTGCTTCCAATTATTGGTCATACCCAACACTGTCTCATCTCATTTTTTATTCCTCATGTAAGTGGGTGGCAAGCTCTTCATCCCAATTATGCCCCCCAGGGAACCTGGTCTCGAGCTCCATGATCCAGCGTGATTCCTTCTTTCTCAACGCTAGCTCACGGTTTCCCCCTCTTCTCCCCATATTCACCTGTTCCACAGCATAGTACCTGAGAAGGGAGTTGTCAGAGTTATGTTCGGCCTCAAAATGCCTTGCAATGGGATAACGGATGTCCACATGAGTGATAGCCCTAAGGTGTTCTTGTACCCTCTTCTTGGCCATACACGTGGTACTGCCGACATATTTCTTTTTGCATGGACACACCAAAACATAAATGACAAACGATGTGGTGCATGTCAAGAACTGTTTTATCATTTTTGGCTCTTGCCTACCAGGTATGTCTATCTGCTTCACCATTGTACTGTTGGTGCAGGCTCTACAGTGCCCACAGGGGTAAAACCCCTTTAGGCCTTGGGAGTGTGGTTTATTTTCGGTTATGTCACCCCTGACTAGCATGTCCCTGAGGTTCCTACCTCGTCTGTAAGTTATTTGAGGTCTTTCTTTTAGGCTCGGACCCACTATGTTATCGGTTTTGAGAATGTTCCAGTTGCTTGCAAGGATTTTACTAATTTTCTTGGATTGCTGGTTATAGGTCGTAATGACCCGAGTACTCATCCCATCATCCTTATCTTTAGTTTCAGGGGGATTCAGTGTGTCTTTCCGGTGTATGAGAGAAACCTTATGGACTGCCTTAGTGAGCACACCCTCCGGGTACCCTCTTGTCCTGAATCTCTGCAACATGACTTCTTGCTCGGCTAAGAAACTCTCAATGCCACTGCAGTTCCTTTTCGCCCTCAGTAGCTCACCAAATGGAATGCTCCATTTAAGTGAATCCGGATGAGCACTGAGGGCGTGGAGGAGAGTGTTACCCGCCGTGTCTTTCCTGTGGAGATGGTTGTCAATCACTTCTATAGCCGTGTCAAGAAATTCTACATGTTTCTCATCCATGTTATGTGTAAGATGGATGTTGTAGGTGTTATTATTGAGCTTGTCAATAAATGATGTTGCTTCCTCCCGTGTCCCTTGCCATATAATGAACAAGTCATCAATGTATCTGACCCAGGTAGATACCTTTTTGAAGTCTTCTGTAAGATTTTTGTCATCTCTAATTTCCTCTTCCCATTTCCCTAGGAACAGATTAGCAAAGCTCGGCGAAAACGCCGAGCCCAAGGCTACTCCCCGTATTTGTTTGAACATATCTCCATTAAACATAAAGATGTTATTTCTTAAGCATATTTTCATCATGCCTATAAGCATCTGGGTATGTTCGGAGTAACATGTCTCCCTTTGTTTAAGGTAATGGTAACTGGCTTCCATGCCCTGTACATGATCAATAATTGTGTATAGGGCACTCACATCTAACGTAATGAGAAGAGAGCCCTCTACCCATTTTAAGCTGTCTGTGGGGAAAGGAGATGGAAAGGAGATGTATATCACCGAAGCACTGCATCAACTGACTAGTAGTAACTTTTATGCCAAATGTACTATGACAAACTATAACGATAGTATTTTGGAAACATGGGAAATGCTTAATGAATGGCGCACCAGTGGTCTACTCACATGGCAAGAATTTTGCTTTTTAAAAAAGGATTACCCCAAAATGCCTATATTCTATCTCCTTCCCAAAGTGCATAAGAATGCCACTGTTCCACCAGGGAGACCGATCATCTCGTCCATAGGCAGTGTAAACGAAAACCTCTCACAATATATCGATCACTATTTGAGAGATTACGTGAGTAAATTACCTGCTTATATTAGGGACACCACTGACTTCCTGCAGAAAATAGACAGCTTAAAATGGGTAGAGGGCTCTCTTCTCATTACGTTAGATGTGAGTGCCCTATACACAATTATTGATCATGTACAGGGCATGGAAGCCAGTTACCATTACCTTAAACAAAGGGAGACATGTTACTCCGAACATACCCAGATGCTTATAGGCATGATGAAAATATGCTTAAGAAATAACATCTTTATGTTTAATGGAGATATGTTCAAACAAATACGGGGAGTAGCCATGGGCTCGGCGTTTTCGCCGAGCTTTGCTAATCTGTTCCTAGGGAAATGGGAAGAGGAAATTAGAGATGACAAAAATCTTACAGAAGACTTCAAAAAGGTATCTACCTGGGTCAGATACATTGATGACTTGTTCATTATATGGCAAGGGACACGGGAGGAAGCAACATCATTTATTGACAAGCTCAATAATAACACCTACAACATCCATCTTACACATAACATGGATGAGAAACATGTAGAATTTCTTGACACGGCTATAGAAGTGATTGACAACCATCTCACTTCAAAGCTCCACAGGAAAGACACGGCGGGTAACACTCTCCTCCACGCCCTCAGTGCTCATCCGGATTCACTTAAATGGAGCATTCCATTTGGTGAGCTACTGAGGGCGAAAAGGAACTGCAGTGGCAATGAGAGTTTCTTAGCCGAGCAAGAAGTCATGTTGCAGAGATTCAGGACAAGAGGGTACCCGGAGGGTGTGCTCACTAAGGCAGTCCATAAGGTTTCTCTCATACATCGGAAAGACACACTGAATCCCCCTGAAACTAAAGATAAGGATGATGGGATGAGTACTCGGGTCATTACGACCTATAACCAGCAATCCAAGAAAATTAGTAAAATCCTTGCAAGCAACTGGAACATTCTCAAAACCGATAACATAGTGGGTCCGAGCCTAAAAGAAAGACCTCAAATAACTTACAGACGAGGTAGGAACCTCAGGGACATGCTAGTCAGGGGTGACATAACCGAAAATAAACCACACTCCCAAGGCCTAAAGGGGTTTTACCCCTGTGGGCACTGTAGAGCCTGCACCAACAGTACAATGGTGAAGCAGATAGACATACCTGGTAGGCAAGAGCCAAAAATGATAAAACAGTTCTTGACATGCACCACATCGTTTGTCATTTATGTTTTGGTGTGTCCATGCAAAAAGAAATATGTCGGCAGTACCACGTGTATGGCCAAGAAGAGGGTACAAGAACACCTTAGGGCTATCACTCATGTGGACATCCGTTATCCCATTGCAAGGCATTTTGAGGCCGAACATAACTCTGACAACTCCCTTCTCAGGTACTATGCTGTGGAACAGGTGAATATGGGGAGAAGAGGGGGAAACCGTGAGCTAGCGTTGAGAAAGAAGGAATCACGCTGGATCATGGAGCTCGAGACCAGGTTCCCTGGGGGGCATAATTGGGATGAAGAGCTTGCCACCCACTTACATGAGGAATAAAAAATGAGATGAGACAGTGTTGGGTATGACCAATAATTGGAAGCAGAACTGATTAGGCACATAAAGAGATAGAGATGTAACGTAAATCCTGTGTATTTACAACAAGTTAAAATGTTAATAAGGAACAAAATAATTTTATGTAATTTTTAACTGTATGTTTTTATGTGTTTTGTAGGAGAAGGAAATTCACTTCTGTCACGTCCACATCACGGTCCTTGGACCTTCAGAAAATTGGATGAAAGACACTGAGCACCTGTATGAAAGTATATTTTCACTTTATTGATTGTGCACCGTATTATGGGTTATAAACATTGTACACTCAATCGGGAGTATGCTCGAAGGGTACCCTTTGCCATGGGATGAGTCTCCACGGGACAGATGTTAAATCGGGCACTAGACCGACCCAAAAGTGAGTAAACATGGGGCGCTTTTGTTCCGGGAGACTTTAAGACCTAATCCTTGGTTATTTCAATTTGTGGGCCAACCGGGGCACTAGTCCGAAAGAAATCTAGACCTGACAAAATGGGAGAAAATGTATAAAAATGAGGAAATATACTGTGTTGCCTAAATACAAGCAATGTAGTATAGTCAATACTAACTTAAACCATTCCAAGATGGTGGTTCCTCGAGGCTGTGTTAATAACAGTTCATATACAAATATCGCGATTGTGATAATCATTGTGGTTTTTACCTTACTTATCATAATGAGTTCTCTGACAATGCATATGTAAATGGTATCGAGAATCAATGGTATTTGTAAATGGTAATTTCATTGTAAACATGAAGGATGGTTACCACTCCAAGATGGTGGCGCCTTGTAACAGTGAAAATAACAATGCAAGGGGACTTTCTTTATGTCCATGAATAACCGACAAAGTGTATATTATGTTGTGACCCACAGGGGTAATCACGTGTGATCAAGACAAGATTCATTGTCGAAACGCGTAGCGTGTTAACTGGGCAAATAAATTTATGCTGAGTATTCCTGAGTGCGTCTCCTTGCTTGTAAGCAGAACTGTGGAAAATAATTGTTTTTCGGTCGGCGTGGTCCGCCGAACTTTGAGACGCCACCTGGCTGGGGAGAGAGGATCCCGGAAGGGCCGCGCTGTTGTTCTGAAAATATATATATATATATATATATTTATATATATATATATATATATATGTATATATATATATATATATATATATATATGTGTTATTTTATTTTTTCACAGAAAAAAACAAAGGTTAAAGATACATTATAGTTAGGTGAAAATGCCAGAAATACATACTGTTTTAAACAAACAAAATCACTGAAATTCACCAGTTACCCGATGTAGCTACCTAAAGTAACTACAGCTCATGCCTTAAAGTAACTATAACTCATGCACCCACCATGCACAGTGTTGTCATCTTTGATGGAATTTCATATGTTTCAGAGATGTTATCAATGATGTCATAGAATATCATGAGTGATGTAATATGTGATGTAATAAGCAATGCATGCTCACAGTAGCCCTCCAGAACATTAAGAAATGCTTGCCGTGTCCTTGCCCCTTCTGGGGGCACCACCACGATCTAAAAAAATATTAAAAAGCAGGACATTATGAGACACTCCTTGCATGGAGTAGTCATTAATAAACAATTCCCCTGCTGGCTCCCCTGCCACCACCCTTCATAGGTGCCAGCAGGATCTGGCTTCTTTCTTTTGCTCCCACCCAAGTGGGAGCAGCTTTTTCTCAGATTTTTCCTGAGCTGGAGAAAAGTTGTGCTCCATGCCAAGAGAATGTGGATAGGGAATAATGTTTATATTCCCTGCCCGCACTCTCCTGGGCAAGGAACACCAGTGACTCAGGGAATGGGGTCCCAGGACACACTATCAGTCATCGACCCCAGGGATGGGGTGCCCGGTGCTGATGTATGGCTTGTGGACAGGGACTGCATGCTCACCTCCCAAAATTGAAGTATGGCCCCGGTGGATGGGGTCTAGGTGACTCTATGAGGCTATCTGGAGGGGGTTCCAAACCGATCCTGGACGTAACAAGGCACAGGGAGGGTGCCACACCCCCTCCCAAGGTAATGGAAAGCTCCCTGGGAATGGAGTCTCCAGGCCTTAAAACATCTCAGGGAGGGTGTTCCACGCTGCCTTCCCTATTTAATGTATAGTGGCCCGGGGGATAGGCCCCCATCCACTTGGGACTAAACAATACTCTAAAAGGCATGCCACACCTGAAGAGCTCTCCAAATTTTTTGAAGTGGAAAGAACACACAAAGTGCACTTACCAATAGGATGAGGCAGAAAATCTTGCTATTTTTATAACTGTTGTTCTTGAGTGAGTAAAGTTTTGAACCTTGCTCCAAGGAGGACTTTTTCATGGGGGATTCAATAATAGAACACATAAATGGTTTTACAAATCTGCTGTGGAGATGGCCCCTTTAATTTAACTCACTACATGATCTATAGGAGATTGCAAGCATCGTAGTAAGATAGCCTTGGTGTAGACCGGCTCAGTTTATTTTCTGCCAAGATGAATTTATTGTTTTGATGGCTTGATGACTATTACTATGCAGCAAGTGTTCTTGTCATAGAATGCTAGAGACATGGGTACTCCTTTGAAGCATTGATAGATCTATGCATATTAGTGCCATCGCTAATCATGTTTACCCCCCCCCCCCAATTCAGGAGACACACTCTTTTTTAACAGATTTTATTGAGGTTTATTACATCAACAGATTACAGTCTACTCACATTATTAATGGCTTGCAATACATCAAATCTATACAGTTGTCCTCAATAAATCAGTATTCAAACGCCCCAAATTCACCAACCTCCTCTCCCTTCTATAAGCCATGTCCCAAAGTGATCCAAACAGCTGTTGAAAAAGTATAAGCAATACCGTCCCATTATTCAAGGTGTTCATGCATGCCATACATGTTGTCAGTGAAATGTGTAATATCCTAAATGCTGTTAGTGTACACAGCTGTTCAAGGGGGAGCCGCAATAGGTGAGCCCCCTTGTGTCGTCGCTGATGACTGATGTTCCAGGTCCTTCAGGCAACGTACCAAAGTTTCCCATGCCTGCGTCATAGCCACCGAAATTAGTAATCTCCTAGCTTCTCGCAGCTGTACCTTCCCCTCATACCCAACCCATCTTTCAAGTTCCCTGCACCACGTTATGAGTCAGGGACCCCGTGAACCTTTCAGTTTCTAGTCATTTCCTTCTTCGCCAGTATGTAAGCCAAGTCTTGGAATCTACTTGTGACCTTAGTCTTGGAAGTGTATTGGAAGCAGTGTAAGAGACAATGACCTGGAGAGCAGGGGCCCTCGCTTAATATGACATCTGCAACCGCTCTTGTTACCTCTTCTGAGTAAGTAGTCATAGTAGGCAGGTCCACATCATATGCAGGAGTTCAGCTCCCACCTCCCCATACCTCAGACAGGATGCCACGGTCAGATTAAAATATTTATTGATGTGTCCTAGAGTCATTAAATTGATTAGCTTAAAGCAGGTATTTCTGGATACCTTTGGGATTCTCTCTAGAACTTTCTCCCAATCTCTGTCCGGTATGGGAATCACCAAGTCCTCCCCCAAATGGATTCTCATGGCTCTAGGGACTGAAGTGTGTCTTCCCGTATTGCTCTATACAGGGACATGACTGCTTTAACATTGCCTGATGTTGATGAAATAGACTGGCTGGCTTTAAGAGAATGTGTGTTTGTTGTAATCTTCTTACATTTATTATTATTATTATTATTATTATTATTATTAATATTATTAATATTATTAATAATATTGTGCCTTTTCAAATGTCCCCATAACTTGTTGCCTCACAGTTTCCCCTTTCCCCTTCTGTAATAGAATCTTCTGCCTGGAGCAGACATTAGAATGTTGAGGTCATCCGTTGTTCTAGGAGAGTAGATGACTGGAACAAAGAAGTGTTTCTCTTACCTCTTGTAGAGAATTAATTCTTCTTTGGAATTGCAACATTGGCGACGAGGATGGTAGGCCTGATTTCCTATGTTTGATCTCTGTTGTTATGGCCCTATAAAGTAGGATGTGACCCTGCTGTAAGTCAAAGTCCATGTGGAAATCTTCAAATGGGATGAGCTCACACTCTTGGAATATATCTCCCATTCTTGTCACCCCAGCCACAGTTCAAGCCCCCAGTTTCCCCCAATTGCCCCAGTGGGGTAGGATCTTCAGCATAGTTATGGGTATGTCAAGGGAATATGGTACCTTCGTACGCGTCTTTTATAAACACCTAGGCCAGCAGTTACACATTGCATGGAATTCTTGGGTGTCACTATGTGATGGGTGTCCAGTTCTCAGAAGCACACCTATCAGACTAGAAAGCCCTGGGACAGATGGCCCCATCTCTCAATTTGGGGTTTGTCAGCCCACCACCCATTGCATAAACCGTGTCAACTATGCTGCTAAGTAATACGTTTCCGAACTCTGACACAGGTATCCCCCCATTCATCGGGCGTTGTAATGTGGCTAATGCCACCCTCCTATGACCCGCTCCACAGATGAAGGCTATAATCAGAGAATCCAACTTCTGGAACTTTGCCCTAGCTACCCACAATAATAATACTTTGAAGTAATATAATAAATGGGGTGTGCTACTATCTTAAGCAGTGCTACTCTCCCACAACTGATAGAGGTAACGTTTTCCACAAGTCGGTATTCAACCTCAATGGTCCAATGACTTGTCTTGTATTCCCATCTAGAAGATTAGCCTGTCCATGATATATCTTGATACCTAAGTATGACAAGCATTGCGGTTCCCATATGAGCGTGTTCAGCCCTTCAGTGGTGTCACATCCAGCTTCTGTTGGGAACAGCTTTGATTATTGCCAGTTGACTTTCAGACCTGGTGAAGAACCACATTTCTCAAGCAAGTCTCTGGAGCCTTTTAGCTCCCGTTGTGCTACTAATTAGACACACCTAAACCCAGCACTCCTGAGAGGATACAAATGCACTGCTGCACCTTTAAATAACACACGTAAAACAGTACTCCCAAAAGACGAGGGGATAAAACAAGACCCAGCACTCTCTTAAGGTGGGGCAAGAAAACAAAGTCAGGTGCATTTAAAGTGACACACACATGTTTATTAATTCAATATTTTGGAAAGGAAGGCAAAACATATTGGTTAATGCAGATTCCCAAATATCAAGTAACTTAGGTACAAAACCAGAATAACATGTAGCATATATACATGGAGCAAAGAAAATTAGAAATTATATACACAGAGAAAGTAACTCCTCACCGATCGGTCACTTCACATCCTTGCCAACTTAAGCTGGAGGAGCCCGTTGAGAGCCAGGAAAGACTCGCGATTGGGACCCATGAAACACCGAGCTGACGGTACTTTCTATGTCAAGGTCAAGACAGAATCTGGCCAGGCCTCTGTATTTTGACTCCGAGACAGAGCTGTACATTCTACACCTTCCCTGAAAGGTACCAATCAAGCATCCCACATAACATGTTCCAGTTCCCTCTGATCGGTGAGGAGCAAAAACAAGTGAAGAGCGAAAACATCCCTTCCTCACTTTGTAGCTACGTGCGAACACAGAAAATTGAGTCTGTTACACAATATGTAGTCAGCACAGAAAATAGAGTCAATTGTGCAAAAAGGAGTCAATGGTCACTATATAACTCTTAATAGCGCTACAGCTCCATCGTCATATTCCCAAGGAATATCAAGAGATCATCTGCATATAATGCACTGTGGTGAGGATAAGCACCAATCCATATAACTTGATATCTATTCCCAGTTCTCACGTGACTGGCCAATGGCTCCATGGCTAGTGTGAAAGGCAAGGATAAGAAGGGGCACTCCGCCTCGTCCCTCACCCCTCACTGTAGCTCTCTTATATAGTCTGGTCCATGCATACTGTGGTTGTGGGGACCGTGTACAACAGTTTTTTTCCATGCTAGAAAACCTTGACCCACTTGCAATCACTCCAGCACACAGTATAAGATTCTCCATTCCAAATTGTCTAAGGCTTTTTCAATATCGACAGCAGACATTGCTGCCTCTCTATGATTATAGGTGTCAGCCTCAATCAGTGTCAAGAGTCTGTTGATTTTCAGTGCCATAGTATGGCCAGGTATAAACCCTGCATGACCAGGGTGTATCTGTCGTGGCTTAAGGGGAAGGAGTCTATTGGCTAAAATTCTACGGAGGAGTTTATAGCCGATATTCAGCATCTGCAATTGGCAATATGCTTTGCAGTCATGGCTGGCCTGTCCGGTTTCAGAGGCAGTATCACTAATGCCTCATGAGTGGAACTTGGTAGATAGCCCGTATCTTGTGCCACCTTGAACAGTTCCACTGGTTTTGGGGCCAGTTCGTCAGCATATGCATTGTAGAACTTGACAAGAACCCCATCCATCCTGGGGTCTTGCCTCATACCATACCTTTTATTGCTGCCCTTATCTCCTGCAGAGGTATTTCCCCACCCTATTCTTCAACTTCGTTGTTTGTGATATTTGGGATTGGTAATGTCTCAGAGAAAACATGTACTGCCTCCTTGGTGCGCACAGTTACATTGGTGTACAATGAAGTATAATAACGACTGAAGTACTGGTTTATCTCACCTTGCCTGCACAATTTAATCCCTTCTTCAGTTTTAATTTCCACTATCATTGAGCCTCTCTTCAATAGGTTAGTGAGCCAGGCCAGGAGAGACCTCATCTGATCACTCTCTGCATGTACCATGTAATTTTAGTAATCAAAACAGCGGTGCCTCTCAAATTGTCCCCCCAATTTCTCCATAGTATCAAGAAAGGTGAGCTGCAGCTCAGGTTTCCCAGCCTATTTTTTTCCACCCCCTACAATTCCTGCTATGTTGCCAAAACTTCCTGCATCAGTGTGCATGTAACTCTCACCGATTACACTTGCCTCTAATCATAGCCTTGAAGGTATCCCACTCCACCAGTGGGGAGGATGCAGTATCACGATTGTCCGCAAAGTACTGGCACATGTTTTCCCCAATCACATCTCAGTACATTTGGTCTTCCAATGACTCAGGCTTCAATCGCCATGTAGGGATGCAGGTCTTAGGGTGCTCCCATCACAGGTGGAGAAGGACTGAGTTGTGATCAAATATCGCCCGCACTAGATTTTCAGTACCCATTGCAAGGCTGTGTACATCGAGTGTGCAGAGGAACGTGCCACGGTGTATGTGCAGTTCATGAAGACTAAAAAAGCAAATTCTCCCATACATGTGGGTGCAATCGACGTCAGGAGTCAATTAGACTGCCTTTGGTCTGCTAGACTGCAGAGACCGGCTGTTCGTTACACCAAAGACACAGGGGCAGGTGGGATTGGTCAGTTGCAGGGTCCACTACACAAATAAAGTTGCCCCCCAAAATTGTTGATTGGATTAGGTAAGTGGCCAGGGTCCCAGATAAATTCACTAAAGAGAGTTGCTGTTCCTAAAAGAGAAGTGTGGGAGAGGTTGTTTTTGAAAGAGGGGGAGTCGGAGAGACTTGATGCCCTCACACACCCTGAAGGATGTCATGCTTCATAATAGGGAGGTGATCCTCATTAGGCCGGTGCTGCAATGCCCTATCGGTCCCCAAAGGGTCACTTTATCAGAGATCTTTTGGTTATCAAGCCGTATGGTGTGTGCGGGTCAGTGTTAATTCTGTGATAGGTGAGTGGTGAGTTATAAAAATGACTAGAGGGTATCCAGAGGGAATTATTTTGATAAGAGGGATCCCTCTGTCATGGTTAAAAAAAAACAGATTAAGGGCTCAAGGGTAGGTATGGCCCTCTGTAGCTAAAATATGTTGTGCTATTATGAAAGTGAAATGCTTTAGGTCAACATGTTGCAGGCTTTACGTGGTCTCAGGAGGAGATCCCAAGCACTTCTTCAGGATCAAGAAAGGGTGATCAAGGTATTAATGAGTGTGTGGGTAGTGGCCTCGTAAATGAAGTAGTGCCTCCGAAAAGACCTAGGAGGTGTTCCGATCTATTGTATATATGTAGATTTCCCCATGAGTCAAGCAAGAGCATGCTAGTCGTCACAATAGTTGTGTTGCCAGGCACAGTTTCTTGCACCTATTTGACCTCTTGGTTGCTCTTTCTTGGTCCTGAATAAATGCTAGAGATCTTCTCCTGAGACCACGTAAAGCACAGACATTGAAGCATCGGCCCAGCAGGGAGCACTGCCCTATGATGAAGCATAACAGCCTTTGGGGTGTGTGAGGGCATCAAGTAAAAGTCTCTCAGACTCCCCTCTTTCTAAAATGTACTCTCCCACACGTCTCCTTTAGGAACAGCACATTTTCATTATTCAGGAGCATAAGGCACTGGACCTTCATTCAGCTCCCTGTCCCCCTCTCCTTTTTTCAATTTTCCAGATAAAGTTGCCAGAAAGGCACCTTGTTTCGTGTTAGGGGCATACATATTAATCAGTGCTATATCTCACCCTTCTAGCCTGCCAGTCACTACTACATGCCTATTCTTTTGGGGTCAATTAACTCTCCTGAAAGGTTGAAAAGGGACCTCCGCCCATACCCATATCAGTGACCCCCTTGACAGGCTGAATAAGTAGTATAATATGCCTGACCTATCCACCTTCTCTGTAATGCTGCTCCCTCTTTTGCCATCAGGTGCGTCACCTGCAAGTACACAATATGAATACCCCTCCTATTTAGGAAAGAAAACATCTTGTATTACTTTGACATTGTGTGCATCCCTATAATATTCCAGAAAAATAGCTTATATTTCATGGGGGGGGGTCACCATTCCTCACATATGCATTAACACCTACGTCTCCAGTTCACAGCTTCAAAAGACACACTTAGGTGCTGGAGGGGACAATTATTCCTATTCATCTAATGCAAGAGTGGTAGTCCTGTGGCTGTGACACAGGGTCCTATTTGTGCCAAATAAGAAACAACCAAGACTCTGGGGGAGATTTGTCGTGATCAAGTGTCATGTATGTTGTTAAACTTTAGGGATCTCATGTGTATGTTCTCTTAAGTCAATTACATAAAGAGGGCAAGGGGAGGTTTATAGACCTGCAGGTGTTGATTCGTAACCTACCAATACCTTTCTCAAAATAAACACATGGGTCTCGGAACAAGAAAAAAAGAACAAGAAAAAGGGGACACAGAGCAATACCTAGCTAGAGGGCGGTGTTCCTTTTTAAGGATGATTCCCTCCTTATACCTGGCAGAGGATGGTCATATCTTGGGATCTCCTACCACGGAAAGAGTGCACCCTGAGTCCCACTCCAGGGTTACTGAGTTGAGGCACCTCACCCGACAACTGCAGGTTGATTAACAGTGGATCCATGTTGGATATGACAACGGACCACTGTTGGGTTTTGTATTCCTTAACACTTCTTTAAGCATTAGCACCTTATTCACAGGTCCTGAAGAATGCCAATAAACCACTGCTGAGTGTAAAATGCCAGAAACATGTTGAGCTCTTTTCTGACACAATGATGCACCATTAATGGTTCCCTGCTGTGTCCTTTTTTTAGCACTGACCCTGGTGTGTATTAATAAAGCTATTCTCACATGCTGTAGTCAGATTTAATTACTACCACTTGCATGCACTGCTTACCTCACAATGTGTTATCTCACCTTGGTAACCTACTCTCTGTAAAATATCAATTGAGCTCCTCCCTCAGTGAGGCGATTGTAGTTCGCACTGTGATCAGCTGTCAATCAATCAATATACTTGTAAAGCACGCTAAGGTCCCAAGGTGCTGGGGAGGGGGGTTGGGGGGGGGGAGTGTGCTGCTACTGCTCGAAGAGCCAGGTTTTGAGGAGTCTTCTGAAGGTGAGTAGGTCTTGGGTCTGCCGTATGTGGGTTGGGAGGGTGTTCCAGGGGTTCTGGCGGCGAGGTAGGAGAAGGATCTGCCGCCTGAGGTCGTTCGTTGGATGCGGGGGACAGCGGCGAGGCCGAGGCTGGCGGAGCGGAGCTGGTGGGTGGGGGTGTGGAAGCTGAGTCTGCTGTTCAGGTAGGCTGGTCCGGTGTTGTGAAGTGCTTTGTGTGCGTGGGTGAGTAGCTTGAAGGTGATCCTCTTGTCGACTGGGAGCCAGTGTAGGCTTCTCAGGTGGGGGTGATGCGGCTGCAGCGGGGGATGTTGACGGTCAGTCGGGGAAGGTGTTTTGGATGCGTTGTAGTCGTCGTAGGTGTTTGGCTGTCACAGTGCAAAGAGATTCCAGATGATGAAGCATGCCACCTCTTGTTGGTGAGGTGAATAGTCCTTAAAAAGGAATACCCCCTCTAACTAGGTATTGCTCTGTGTCCCCTCTTACCTTTTCTTCTTTTCTTGTTCTGACACCGAGACAGTTGCATCTTTCTTCACTGTGACGTGGTGACTTAAAATATATAACCAGTACTGCTGTTGACAGATTGCTCCCTCCTCTGCACAACTCACAAGTTTAGAGAACAACCAAATTATTTGGACATGGGCTACAGAATTGGAATTTGACAGACCTCTGGAGATTGGTCCACCCACTGGATGGGGAAGAGTCCGTCTATTCGCAAGTAGATAATTGCCTCTCCATATTACAACATACACTTGCAGGGCAGACCCATTAGGGTAGAAAATCTGGGATAATTTCCTCCTCTTCACCAATTGAAATTGAGCAGACATAGAACCTGTAGACCATCATAGTGATTACCGACTGTCTCCAATAGAGCTATATTATTCAGCGACTACATAATGTACGCTGTACAATGCCTTTTAATGGAGAACTCAAACTCCCCAGACATTGCTCAATTTCTTGATCTAACCCCCACAACGTTCCCTGTGATATCAGTATCCATTTGGCGATTAAGTAACTTCAAAACTCAGACCTCGCAACTCTCCAGAAATTAAAAGCATGTTGCAACATAGTTTGGTAAGGAAGGTCCACTGAATACCACGAAAATTGAACGTACTAGAGTCAAATACTTCAGCAATATATTATAAGCAGTCTTGGATGCTACCCTTCCTAGGAAAGAAGTTAGACGATGGTGCAGTTTAATACACAAACCCAACCTTGGTCTTCCAGTGAGCCAGGAAACCCCAGACTAAAAAAATAGATAATGTGAAAGAAAATGGTGGGTATCCTATGACCTGATTCTTAAGAAATGGTACTTGGAACTGAAGCCTCATGTCAAACCGCCGGTTTTGCAGGACGTGTTTGCAAAGCTCGTAACGTCACTAAAGATTTATATACAGTAATAGCAAAATTACAGCTCCTGAAGGCCACCCAAATAAGTACCCTCTCTTCAGTTAATTTCTACAAGAACATCACCTCCTTTATCCGCAATAGAATTAACACAATTCACACCAACATCTCTCTAGAAGACACATCCACTAACAATTAGCCAGTTCAAGCTCATTGGCAGTATCAATTTAATTATCCATCAATATAGTTATCCAGTTTTTCTGACTTCTCCCCCATTTGAAAGACATAATTTCCTTATCAGCCATTAAAGATCCCACTTGAACTTATAAAACCACTATGCTACCATTTTCTGAATTTTATTCAACATTTGGGGCATAGCAGAAAGCACTTGCTGTTGTCACGGTCTCACTCATGAAACAACACATGCAGTACTTGAGCAATGTTTAACAAGTTTGCTATTTCCACTACTGCTAGGCCCATTATGTAGCAAGCCCAACATCTTATTCTGCAAGACTCCTGTTACATATTTGAACACATTATTGGTTCAATTCTAGTTTGAGAACCATTCACTCAGTAATCCTATAATGCTTTTAACCTTCCCACATATCCCTATGTAGCCAATTATGTTTGGTCTAGGTGTGCCCAGTATGGAGACCAGATATCATTAGATCTTCTTTTCTCTGGCTGTGTTCTTGCATAGTTTTCTGCACTGACTTAGCAGTAGACCACATTTCTGAGACACACTTATGTGGTCCCCATATTGGTTTGCAGCCAGTGAATTGCTAATTCTCTTTTTTCTTTTTGGAGATGTCTGCTGCATACACCAAGAGGGCAACATTTGTGGGCTTTGGTATTGCATATCCCACAATCTGACCTATTATTTGCAATACCTCTAGCCAGAAGTTACTAATTATTTGGCAGGACCAGGCAAAGGGGGGAGAATCTGTAGATTGGCTGTAGCATCTATAATATGTATGTGGTCTGTTGTTATCTAATCTATACAGTTTTGCTGAGGTATCAGATTGCCACCAAAATTCTTGATATCGTCAACAGTTCTCTTTGCACAGGAGCCTGTGCGTAAAAAAAATCTTTGTTCGATCCTAATGACAGCAACAATGATTACCACATTTACTTTATACTGTATCTGGACAAATTAAAGCAATACATGATAGATCATGCCTTGCTTCACCCATATGAGGTATGCTTCCACCTTGGCAGAATCCCACAATTGTTTATCCTCTCGACATTAAATGACGTGCGCTGCATGTCAATGTCTATGATGTTGAAGTGGTAGTGCTGTTGGACCTGTCTGCTGCCTTTGACACCTTCAACCATTCTATTCTTCTCAGAAGGCTAAAGGATGTTGGGATCATTGGCACATTCTTACAGTGGCAAAAGTCTTATATCTGAGATTGAATACACATGGTCAACATTCCCTCATTTTCATTACATTCCCGGAAGCTATCATTTGGGGTCCTTCAGGTGTCAATCTTATCACTCCTACTTTTCAACCTCTTTATGCACCCCTTCCAATGATTACATCATGCCAATGATACTCAACCGATATTCAAAATTACTAAGAATAAGTCTGTCAGCATTGAAGGAGGGGACTCACACCTTAATCAGGCACTCTTAGCAGGCCTGTTGGTGAATGGCAACCAAAGGTTTTTTAAGTGAAGTCCAACACAATCTGAGCTCCTTCGCTTCAATCATAAAATGGACACCCTCGATTGGCTATCTTTTGTGGGCGTGGTTTCAGTTTGTAGTCAAGCATATGCAAAATGTATGGTTACACATCAACAGCCATGTACCAGTGGAAATACAAACCTCTAAAGTTGTAATCTCTTTTTTCTTCCAAATCCAAATCAAGGTGCTTTTCTAGACTCTAAACACTACTTTTCTGTAGTCAATGCTCTTATACAATCTGAACTTTACTTTATTATTGCATTCTATCTAGGATCCTCACAAAAATGTTCCACACGCTACAACTCAATGCAGCATAAGGGTGATGTGTGGCCTATCGAAGCCTGACATCAGGTCCATTATTATCAACTAGCATTGGTTGCCAATGAATTGCTTTTTATAGCAATGGTCACTATGAATATATGGCGAGGCATCATGGCCCGCAGACTTTCTCTGAGTAAAGTGATCAGGATTCAACCTAGAAATTCTCTCGCACTGCACACACAAAGGAAGACAGTTCCAAAATCCGTGACTGTGATGTTGAGAGATCATGCTTGGAAACCTTTCTTCCCTTGGTGTTAGGAGCTTAGACAATCTTGCTTTTATTTTACCATAAACCTAAGACCTTCTACAAACTAGTGTAGCAATGCACATACACCACCACCTGCATCTATTTAGTATGTTTATTATGTATCTGCATGAAATTCACAGTGACCAGTGTTGTGTTTTAGCCTTTGGAAAAAAAATATGATGGCCTCCGTACTTGTCACGTTGGATAAGCATTTTACTGCAGAGAGGGACATTAAATTTGCTCACGGGGTGTTAGGCACAGTCCATTTAATATCCATAGCTGTGTATTACACGGTGTCCCAGCGCTATATGTGTTTAGTACACACAATAGGAATTTACATTGTGGCTTTCAGCTATGTTTTGTTCATGTGTAGGGTACACACATGTCCTCTGTGTGAGGTACTTTCTTGGCACTATGTAAACCAGGCCATTCCAATAATGTGCATATGATAACTGTAACTCCTAGGCCGATCCACAGATCCAATAGACAGTGTTTGTCAATGCATGCACATTTTCTGCAGTGCCTACTGATGTTGCTTATTTTTACCCAGCTGTATCCACTATGTCGTCATGAGTGATGTAGTCTGTGGTGTTCACTCTTATTACATAATATATTATGTGAACTGATGTATAGGACCATGAGCAGTGATTTTGGGGAGTATATCAACTGCCATTTGTAGGAACTGTTAGTTTTGTGTTGCAAGTTGTCTTCCTTTTCTTCATATAATTGTTTTATCTGAGTTTATTTTATTTTTCACACATTTACATTTGTTGTTTTTTCCACATTATTTTGTTGCTTTGTGACTGCTCTCAATAGAGGAGCTCACTATGCCCCCTCCTTCATTTTCACACTCTACCCCCTTGCACTTGCATTGTTTTCCCATGATATTTGCCATGCAATTTTATTTTTAACATGTTGTTAAAATATCTCTTTTTCATATAATATATAAAATGAATAGAACGTATTGTTTTATAGTTCATGACCACCATTTCCGTTGTTATGATGTATTATTATGTTACCAGAACCCTTAATAAATTATGTGATATAGTCCTCAACTGCCAACTTAATGTTCCTGTGGACAGGGCCTCATATGTTATCATGTCGTCAGCAACCCAGCACTAGCAATACAGGTAATTAAATAAGGGATAAAGTACACCCTCCCATCATTATAAGGTTATTGCAAGTTACTGGGAGATCCATGACGAAACAGAGGAACAATGCCAAAGGCCAAGTTCTTCCATAAGGTCATGGAACACTGAGCCAACTTGCAATACCCTTTTGACATGTGGCAAAGGATATTTTATTACTTATATTACATGGTCACACCATTACCCTTCCCAAAAATACTTAAATCCTTGGGGGCAGATTTACAAACTTGTTTTAGAGAAAGGGTAGGAATGTGTCGTATCGAAGTCAATATGGTGAATTCCTCCCTTTTCCCCTGCGCTGGTATCCTTGTGGCAGCCTAGCTTCAATGCAGGCAACCTTGTACCATGGTTCAAGGGTGCCATTGTTGCATGCAGGATTGTTTAACACCTTGCGTGCGGTGCCCATTTCCCCCCGGTGCTGGACATTCCAGAACAGGGTGTGGTCGTGACGGAACCATTCCGTCATCAGCACAGCTCAACCGTGACTGATGACGGAATGGTTCCGTCACAAGCATCGAAGGGGTTAAAAGGGGCACCTTCCTGCACGAAAACAATACTGAGAGGCATATTCTTCAGCACATATAGAAAGAGGAGGTAACAAGAAGAAATAAGAATATTTCTCCTTGTTACACCTCTTCTGGGAAGGCGTATCTTTTTGGTGCATTCCAAGGTTTTCTAAATCTGGTAAATCTGGGAATACGTCAAAATCGATAGGAGTTCCCAGGGCAGATTAAGGCAACACAGCGATTTCTGCTGCACTGCTTTACTCCAGATGTATGGAGCCACTCAGGACCATACAAAGTGGCCTTGCACGGCTTCATAAATCCCACTTAAGGTTTGTGTTGCACATGTAGGGCATTGCTTGGTGCATACGCGATGCAAATGGGGTCATAAATATGGCCTGTGGTGTCTTGCTTTTTCAAGGTCATTGTAAAGAAGAAGAATAAAATAGCCTAGAGCGTGAAACTGAACTCACCAAAACAGCTAGTAATTTCTGCAAATAGGTATTAGAAGCAGTTTAATTTAAGTCAGTTTAAAAACCTGTTGTGTCTTAAACTGTACAGTGCAGAAATATGCAAAAAGTCTTTCTTTTCTGTACTTACCTATAGCGTGGAAAAACATGTAGGTATAAATATCTCCTTTCTGTTGATCATTACCTCTTTTAAGAAAACCGGTTCAGAATAAAGAAAAGCAATTTTCCCCCTTGTTTAAACTAAAGCTATAATTATGCTCTGTGACATGCTTTTCACTCCAGCTGCAGGTGCTGGTAGTGCCGGCATTGTGATCCCACAACTCCACTTTAAAAGCGTTTTACATTTGGGTAGCTACGTCTCTCCTTTATTACAGTTGACTAAATAAGTCACAACTCGAGTGTAGTAAGGAGTTTAGAGGCTTACTTTCAACTGGTATTGTAGCTCTTCTTATTGAATTTATAAAAAAAATGTGTACACTGGAATATTATGACCAGGTGACCCGTTCATATAGCAATTTAGTTCTGTAATACAACACAATATAAAATGTTTCAATTATAGTTTTTTTACTAGTCCTTCAGAGCCACAACTTAGCATTATGTTTGGTCCTGAAATACACTGCAACATCCATCTCCTAGCAGTTGCGTTTTATTTCCTGTTCATTATTCAGAAGATTGTGTCAGTAATTACAGCTTGACGTTAATCATTATTTATTTACAGGCTTCCACCGAAAAGCTGTGAGGTCATTGCACCCCTGCAGAACACGAGCGTGCACGAGGGATCCAAATATCATATTCATTGCACCGGGCTTTACTGTGCCAATTATTATCCAAATAGAGTGAAACATGAGATGCACACATAAAACGCACCTGGGAGCCCTTCTGCCAGGCCGAAGTGTGTGCTCTGTAAATCTTTTTATAGTTCATATCTCATTCCATATCTGCTGCATGAGCTCATAACTTCCAGTCACCTTCTTCCCTCATCCATGTAATGACACTGGCAATGGACTTGGTTTGCCTTTACTGAAACATATTTTACATTACGTCTTTCAGTTTATTTAAAATATGTTTGTATTTCTTTTTGCGTCCGGCAGAGTTCAGTTTTGTCAAAAGGGATTTCATTTTGAATATCAGCAGTAACTTGAACTCTCACTGTCTTTTGCTATCTGTGGCTCATTTGCCCACAAATGTACTCTACCGAGACCTTCACCTTTCTCTTCATCTTCTCCCTTATTTACAGGTCCGAGACCAGGGTTTTAGATATGCAGTGGCAATACCGCTCCCAGCAGCCCCTTCCTCTGCTTGCGACTACCTCTAAATAACTCTGTTGACTTGGTCCTCTAAAATACCGGAGCAGCTTGTTTACAGTACAATAACTCATGCTGAATTCTTCTAAGGCAGAGGATATATGATTTTCTTCTTCACCTGCTCCTGTCTTTGCACCATCCCTGTTGACATAATGACAGTCCCCCATCTGCCAGAATCTCTGACATTCTCTGCAATCTTACCAGGTGATTTGAATCCTTTGTCTGCTGCTGCTAGCTTAAGTCTGTAGCAAGAACTGGACATACATAAAATTAGAACCTTCATCAAATTCCACATAGCCAAAGTTTAGACAATTATCTGAAACCATCTGCTTATTGGCCTCCTGACCATTTTTTTGTCGCACCGACAGGTCTTAAACTGTGCATTAAGAACATCTGAAAGTCTTAAAGGCATACATGCATACCTTTCAAGTCTTTGACCTAGAGCTTTAAATATGCAGAGGCAATACCTTTCCTAAAAAATCAGCAGACCCTTCCTTTACTTCTAACAACCGCTCAGTAGCTCGCTGCCAGGCTGTTAAAAAACTGTTCTACAGACAAACTACTAATACTCGTATACTAGCTTAGTACCTAATTAGCTTTCTTCAAATCTTCCTGCTATTATGTCACTCTTAACCTATTATCTGCAACCAGAAGATCGCAGTTTCAAATGAAACACTCTGTGCTACATCAAGATTCTGGTCCCTCAACCTGCTTAGGCTCCACCACTGACATTCTATTTCTCCCATGCATTCAGGAGTTCAAGTCTTCCATAAAGATATATTTTCTGACACTGGAAGCAGCTGTTTGAATTTGGAGAGACCTCACAGTTTGAATTTTAAGAGAAATTGTCTGCAAAAGCATCAACATTTTATGGAAATAGGAAAACATACAAATGTTAAAATTCTAAAGTAGAATGCATAAAATGTTGACACTGGTAACTAAATCCATGTACTCCATACATTAAAGTATATTTTAAACTCTCAAGAGCAACCATTTTCACCCTTATTATGAGCTCCACATTCAGGTATAGGTAGAGTCCATTGGCACATTGAGCACACAACCCACGTCTGGGCATGCCTGTCACACTTAGGGCATCAATAAACAAAGTGATGGATGTAATGCTTGAAAAGATCTCAGCCACTGGCTATCAGTTGGGCCGCATCCCAATCCATCATTTTTCACCCACCATGCCACATCATTTTGGACACAGCCAGCCATATGCAAATCAGCCTTGACTTCCTTCAATGGGAGCAGGCCAGCCTGAACTGCCAAGCCAGTTCCTCCATGAACCTGAACACAAGCAATACAAGACAGGTTTCACCATCTAAACAATCATCTAATTCCTCTTTGAATTATTGAGTCTTTCTCACATCTAAACAAAATGGGACAAATGTATGCTTTATGAAAGAAATCAGGTCAAGACTTTGAAAGTCTGATGAAACTTAGACCAGGCTCCAAAGAAACTTCTTTATTTGGGTTTAATACTGGAGAAAATATTATTTAGACTTTGTGCAAATACATCTCAAAATTTAGAATAATCTGGTACAATTATTTTGGTTTTCGGCTTAAAAGCAGCAGAGACAAACAACTCATAATACTGGATGAGACTGTCTAAATAATGGATACAGATGTGTCCTACCTTTTGATGTTGCTCTCGGTGGCATCTAATGCTGTTGTCTAATAGATTTTGTCAGACTTACGATCCACACGATTAGGGGTTAGCAGTACTGTTCTAAATTGGTTCACTTTGTTGCTTACA
Organism: Lissotriton helveticus; assembly: GCF_964261635.1. NCBI lineage: Eukaryota > Metazoa > Chordata > Amphibia > Caudata > Salamandridae > Lissotriton > Lissotriton helveticus. Next base: position 1,004,382,883 of record NC_136071.1, on the reverse strand, counting down.
GGTGGAATTTTTTTTCCAGAATACAATTCTTAAAATTAGTTTGTAGTGTTAAGTGGAGTCTCTCAAGTATCAGCATCCTTGTGCAACATCTACGTACAACTTTTGATACATAGCCAATCACAATATACTGTATAACATTTGCCTATATTTTAAGATGGCATCTCTACCAGATATTGGAAAGTTAAAATCTTCAAAGTCCCCTGATCTCTAACACTAGACAAGATCTCTAAATGATGTGGTAAAGCTGGGAATTGTTCTGCACAAGTTAGTAAATTGGTGGTTGCAATCTCACAGACAAAACCCCCAGAAAATATTATTTTCTACTATCTAGAATTGTTTCAAGTGGAAAATCATCCAGGAAGGATGTCAAAAGTAACATTGTTGCAAATTCCCTAGACTTTCACCTGTATCTAGAGGGCTGTATTTCAAAATTAACAAAATAGGCTCTGTACAAATTGCAGATACTAAAGAATATTCAACCCCTGACAAGCATGAGAGTGTTATGTAAAACCACTGGCCTTATCTCACCTTGATAGTAGAAATGCCCTCTGTCTGGTCTGCGCAACACTTACCCAGCCCTAGTTAAAAGCCATCCTCCAGATTATTTGGTTGAAGGAATAAAAAAAGAATCATGACATTCCGAAAATTACGATGGATTAGGCATGCTCAAAATAGATCAAAGTGAGCCCGATCCATGCCAAATTTTCATCCAGGTCAACCACTGACTATATGAAGAAGTTTCATTTAGGTTCATGGTATTTATTTTTATTTTTTTTATCCTGGAAATCTACTTGGCTCAACCCTGCTCAGCCTATAGTGGACACCCAAGTGAAAAAACTTAACTTGCTGCTACTAGAAGTAAGATTCGACTTTAGGCTGTCAGCCATCTTGAAACAGTAAAATAATATTAAAATGTGCAAAAGTGTCAAAAACCTTTCCAATATGTCTGCCCTTATATGCATGCATGTGCATACATTAGTCGCCATCTTGAAAAGGTTTTACTTTAAGTAAACCAAATATAATTCCAAGATGTCTCCTCTTCAGTGCAATATTTATTTCAATACATTTTTTTTATTCTTTACTGTTCCAAGATCAATGCACTTTCACTGGGCCGCCCATATTAGAATGGTACACAATGTCTACAAGTATTCCAAAAGCTTCCAAAGATTCCCATATGTGCCCAAAATGACAACCATTTAGAATGTTCTAATTACTTTATTGTTCAACTGTAGCTGCATGTTTTGGCAACTGAAACATTTTATAAACCGAGGCCAGACCTGATGGTTATACCAAAACTTGTTTGTTGGTGTTACTTTTTCCACGCCCCCTTATATTTCTTCCTCTAAAGAGTCTTTTTAATAATACGTGGCAGTTCCCCAAAAATGTTTTAAATACCTTTGGAAAACCCATCACAAGATGGCTGTTGAGCCATGTGCATGTGACATGATGTTAATGCACATGTGGCAATTTCTAATTTATCATTCTAACATAGTTAATGGTTATGTTAGAACAGTATACTAAGATAAAAAACGAAAACAAAGTATGTGCAAGTACAAATAAAGAAAGCAAAATGTCTGTTAACACTTTGCAAAAAGAACTGTTGATGGACAGAATGCAGAACAATGCCATACATTCACCCCAGTACAGAGATCTGGGCCTAAATCCATAATTCTTTTGCTCACCATGTCATTCCAGCTTCAACCCAGCCATATTTCACCCTAAGTTGGCAGGGTATGCCCAGACGTGGGTCCCTTGCTCACTTTGCCACTGGATTCAAGCTAGCCTGGCTGATGATGGCTGATTAGCCAGAAACCGGTCCCAGGATGCTTGTTTCTGGTCCAGGGAAGACATGGCTTGGCTGTTCAGGCTGGACTGTTCCCATGAGGCACAGGGTCAGACTGATTTGCATATGGCCATGTCTGAACCGGGGTGGCGGAGTGAGCTAAAGAATGATGATGGATTAAACTCAGATCAGTTGACTGGGGTGAGTGCTTGCAATGTTCAACACTCTGTCCATCATCCCCTTTGGTTTTGCTTTGTTCTCCCTAAGTTGGCAGGGTATGCCCAGACGTGGGTCCCTTGCTCACTTGGCCACTGGATTCAAGCTAGCCTGGCTGATGACGGCTGATTAGTCAGAAACCGGTCCCAGGATGCTTGTTTCCGGTCCAGGGAAGACATGGCTTGGCAGTTCAGGCTGGCCTGTTCCATTGAGGCACAGGGTCAGACTGATTTGCATATGGCCATGTCTGAACTGGGGTGGCGGAGTGAGCTAAAGAATGATGAACGATGGATTAAACCCAGATCAATTGACTGGGGGTGAGTGCCTGCAATGTTCAACACTCCGTCCATCATCCACTTTGGTTTTGCTTTGCTAACACTTTGCGGCTGCCAGGCCCTTTAAGTCTGCAATTGGAGAATACAATTCATGCATCAGAACAGTGTGAGACTGGAATGCTCCTGGGTGGAATAAAGGAAACAAAGCCATGAATCATAATCTGATACTTGAGGTAGACAGCAAAGGAATGCATTCAAGGGCAAATGTCTGATCCAAAACCTACTATGAAAGTGTTTTTTAATTTATTGGAAATAGTAGGTCTGGCAATCAGTGGGTTGCTGAGACTTAAAAAGAGTATATGGTGTTTACCATCATTAAAGAAAAAAGACCTGAAAAATAGGAGACAATGAAAATGAAGAATTAGACAGAAAGACATGTAAGTTAAACCACACAAATGAAAACCCTTTAGCTATGTTAACACAATGGAAAACAATGGAAATAACAAGTGGAAAGCTACATTTGTACCGTCCTTCCCATTTTCCCTCTTGGCTCCCATGATTGTCCTTCTCCTCCAGTCACAATAAGACTAATGGGCTCATTATGATGGGGGGCGGACATCGTTCCGCCTGCCATCATAACTGTATTGGGACCGCCCGCCAGATGTGCGGCAGTCCCACCAGTGCAATGAGGATGCGTCTGCCATACTGGCAGTCCAATCCTGGCCTTTTAACATTGCGGACAGTGCTGCTGGCTGCAGCACCGTCTGCAATGTCAAAAGAGCATGCACAGCATTTCCCTGCACCACGTGGCAGGCACGCCCCAATACATAGAGAGGGGGCCCACAACGGGCCCACAAAGCCAGTCTCTGCATGTCTTTTTGCGGCAGGATATCCACCGCAAAAAGACAGGTGGAAGGGCATATCCTAGGCACCGCCACAATGTCGCCCTGGTTCCGGGTTCCACAAGGCAGACGGAAAAGGACCGCCTTGCGGAACCATGGCGGATGGACATTCCATCCGCTGCAGAACCATTATGAAACCCACTGCCATCCTAATTTGGCGGTGGGAATTTTCAGTATTATGGCAGAAGTACCGGCATTGCCGGCCCGGTGGTGCCGGTCCTTCCGCCATTATAATGGGCCCCTGAGAGACTGTCTATTGTACTATTGTCCTGTTTTTTTAATCTTTTCTTTCCTTGCTGTGTTTTTAAATTGTTTTTATCTTTGAATTCTTTCATTTAGGCTTCACGGCATTGGGGCAAGATGGTGGTCGCGTGAGACCGCAGTGCACACAGACTAGTGCTTGTGGTCTACGAAATGCAGATCGTGCAGTCTTCATGTGTAATATGCATCGGAGAATGAATGGGGAACAACTCTAAACCCCCACAGCAAGTGGTATTATAAAAAATAAAAAAAAACAGAGATACAGCCCAATTGGAGGAAATAACAATGTGGCACCGAAAAAGCCCAAATGGAGATGCTGGAGATGCTGGAGAAAAAGATCGGTGATGATACAAGGCCACCGATCAAAAGCCAAATTGTAACATTGGGATCTCTGATTGGCCTCATAGTGATTCGGTACTTGTGTAGGGACAGTTACAAGACACACAGAACCACTGAGAAAACGCACCTTTCCGGAGCTCTGGAGCAGAGGGCTGACGGAGGTTCTCTCACGGATACAAGCGGAGGCATCATGGCACCGAAGAATGCGGCAACAGCAGCAGCAGCCGCCAAAGCAAGGGCGGCAAGATTGGCAATGCGGGATGGAGTGGAACCGGCCAAGCAAGCCGGTGGCACCGCAGAACTGGCCACCGCATCCAGGACACCAAAGCAGGGAGCAGCTACTGTCGGGAAGGGCAGTCTGACCGGCCCTTCTGTCGCGGACCTCCTCCGTAAGACGCCGGCGAAACTCCTTCCGGGTCAAGGTGGGAAGAGTCAGCCGGGCGCACAGCAGCCTCCAGCAGCTGCGAGGAGGGCTGACGCGCAATGCGCTGCTATTGGCAGCCACACGGAAGCTCATGGATCGGTGAGCGATACCGCTATTGCAGTAAGCCCTGTAAGCCCAGCACTCAATGTTACAGAAGCTGGGGGTGGAGTGGGGATAAATGAAACGAACTGCGAAAAGGCCCAAAATTACAAAACTGCTGCTGACATTGTTTCACAAAGCCCCCCCCCTACACAGCCTCAGGTGACAGTATTCTTTCAGTTCCACCGGTGCACATGGGTGATCACATAGTGCCTGATGAGACGGGGAGGGCGGCTCCAGGTAGCACCAATCTGGGCGATCAGCCAGGGACTAATCTTGGACCAAATCAAACAAGTGCACCCCACACTGAGTCAGGTGCCGAGGGGTCTGTGATAGCGGTGGCTAGCGAGAAATATATTGAGGCGGACCAGGACAAAGATAAAGACCTGAGTGACTTTTACTCATTCTCAGATGAACTTGAGTGGTCTGATGACACTGGCTCCCCTCTAAGCGACGTAAGTGAGGATGAAATAAATTTGAAAGATTCTAAGGCAGGCCAAAAAACTGTCTTAAAATGCAGAAAAAGCCATCACGGTGCGGCAGAGCTAGCTTGGGACTACACTCTATCAAATCAGCTCCCAGTACCGTCAGTACCCCCAGGTCTAGTAAATACAACTCAACTATCAGGTTCCCCATTATACTTGAATCCAACCTCACCTACACTCGACACCGTATTACAAGCCATAGCACAGAGAGGAGACATCACAAGATGGGCGTAAGGCCCAAGCCGCTCTCCGCACAGTGCAAGGGGTGGTGCACAAACTGACAAGAACAGTCGGTGCATTCGGTGATCGAATGGCAGAGTTAGAGTACCGAATTGTTACTAATGAATCTGAGATCGCTGCAAATCACGAGCAGGTTGATGGACATGAGGCCGAACTTTCAGATGTGAGATGGAAGTTGGAGGACTTTGAAAATCGTCTACGAAGGAATAACCTGCACGTGCTAGGCATCCCTGAGGCAATGAAAGGGGAAGATGCTCGCTCCTTCGTAATACATCTCTTTCGCGACTCTCTGCCTGAGTTGTCCAGTTGGAACTGGGACTCAGAAATCCAACTGGCCCACTGTGTTCCTCTTACTCCAAGGCACCCAACTAAACCTGGTGGGTATCCACGGGCTATCCTAGTCTACTTTGATGACTTCCTCTTAAGGCAGGCAATTTTGGAGAAAGCCAGGCCTGAAGCAAAACGCTCCAGGGGCTCGACAACCTACTTCGTACACCCAGACTTCTGTCACCCAACTCATCAAACCCTTCCAAGAAAAAAAGGTGCAGGCGTACCTGAACAATCCGGCTCGGCTGAAAGTCATAAATGGGGGACATACGAAATTTTTCACCTCGGAGATCAAAGCTAAAGAGTATCTAGATGGTCTCAACTAAGAAATGATATATGATTATGATTTAAGCTCAAGGTGTTTTACAAGCTTAGCTGGAACTCATAAACTTAGCTCACAGGTCAATTAGGGTCTCTCAGTCGGTAAGCAGGGAAAAAAGGGAATAGGGGCTGATGGAATGAATGAATGGGGGTCAGAGAAAGAATGAAAGAGATAAAAGTGAATAAGAAAGAAAGAAATGTAAAACCGACAAAAAGAATTTGATAATACTGTATATCCAATTTAAGCACTGGTCAGGAGACGCACTTTCATCAAATAGACTCTAATGGAGCCTACGCGCCTCACTTTCAGGGGGGAGGAGGGAGGTGTGGGGGGAGTGGGTTTGGGGTGGGGGGCGGGCTTGAGGGGAAAAACAATAAAAAAGCAACCAAAATTGTACAAATAATATCTATATGGTAGGCATAAGTTTCGCACAGGCTAAAACCAGAAGAATTCATACTAGGTCTCTTACATCGAAACCAAAAATAAAATCTCATGGGTAAACTGAAATTATGCTCTTGGAATGTAGCGGGACTCAACGACAGGGATAAAAGGGCCCGGTTGTATGGAATAATCAGTCAAAACCCATCTGATGTACTCTTTCTCCAGTAAGCATGGGCGTAAAATCCGTTACGCTCGCGGATTTTTCGTATTTTCGGTAAATCCGCGAACTCTCGCGGATGTGGCGAAAATACGCAAATCCGTGCGAAGCGGATTTTTTGCTTGTGTTCGCACTGCTCGCGGGCCGCGGCGCGGGCAGCAACAATCTCGCACTCGCGAAAGTACAAAAATTACAATTGGGGAGGGGTGAAGGAAGTGGCCCAGTCTCCAACTTCCTGTTCCTGTCCAGCAAGCTCCTCCCATAGGGGTGGTGTGAAGGAAGTGCCCCAGTCTCCAACTTCCTGTTCCTGTCCAGCAAGCTCCTCCCATTGCTTAGTCCATTTCCTGGCCACTTTGATTTCGATCTTGACTGGGAAGGATTACTTTTTGTGGATGCTGCTGGATATTTGGATTTGAGGCCTTTTGGATTACTTTTGGATTTTAATTTTATTTCACAAGGAAGTAAGTTGATGTTGTTTGTTTGTGGTGATTTTTGTGTGTGTTGCTTGTTTTTCGACTTTTTTGGGGGGGAAATCTGCAAGTTCGTGAGCTGAGGATTTTTTTGCTTGTGTTCGCACTGCTCGCGTCCCGCGCAGCAACAATCTCGCACTCGCGAAATTGTAAAAATTACAATTCTGCACATGAATTGAAAACCACCAGGCTTAGTTATGGGTGCATGGCTGCATGCATGTATAACTGTTTTGTTGAATTTTATTTTTAACATGATTCTGGCCAGGGCATGGATGGCATTGGATTGTGGTGATTTTTGTGTGTTTTACGACTTTTTGGGGTGGTGTTGGGGGCTTGTTATGTGGGTGGGGGCCATTTTATTGCCTGGTCCCGTGTGGGTGGGGGTCTATGGGCCATTTTTAAGCCAGTTTGTGTGCTTTGTGCCATTGGCCTGCACCCAGTGTGCTGCCAGTGTGCTCTGATTTCATCCATTATGGCCAGGGGACCCAGAATCGGTCTGTTCGCGGATTTTGCTGGTTTTTCGGCACATTCGCGCCGTGAAGCAACAATCTCGCACTCGCGAAATTGTAAAAATTGCAATTTTGCACCAGAAAACCACCAGCAGGCAGCATAAGCCTTCTGAAACTTGATGGATGGCATTGGATTGTGGTGATTTGATTTGTGTTGTGTTTTTTGACTTTTTGGAGTAGGGGTTGGGGGCTGTCTATGTTGGTGGTGGCCATTTTGAGGCATGGTCCTGGCCATGTGGATGGGGGTCAAGCGGCCATTTTGAAGGCAGGCAGTGAGCTTTGTGCCATAGGCCTGCACCCATTTTGCCTTGCTTTCATCCATTGTGCCCAGGGGGAGTCAGTGGTACATGAAACTATAACCCTCTCTGTGTGTGCTCTCTTGGATCAATGTTAAATTCCTGTTTCCCAAAAATTTAGCAATTCTTAATTTTGAAATTTCCATATTGTGTGGTGTGCACGAGTGTATTCATAAATGCCTACTTGCAAACTAATTATTGAAGTGCTACATATGCAACATATATTTACTGATGTTCCTCTGTCTTCGTTTGCTTGTAGGTGCATAAAGTCAATAAATCCGCATCATCGTTGAGCATCAGTGCCAGGAAGAAGTCCTGCTGCGGCCTGTTGTTCCGCCATCTGAAGAAGATGGCTCCAAAAAGAGGTGCCCGTAGGTCCTCTAGAAAGAAAGATGACTCTACTAAGGAGAAGAAGAAGCAAGTGGCACCACTTACCAAGGAGACTGGTGGCACCACCACTAAATTTTTGTGGGGAAAACAAAGGCCCACCATGAGTGCTGCACAGGTAGCCGGTTTAATGGTTAAATCACCAACGACCAGTGATATTGGCTCATCGCAAGAAAGTAGCAGCACACCATCAACACAGGTTGTAACTCATCTCACAAGTACTATTCAACAACCAAAGCCGCAACAACAACTGTATGGGCTACTAGTACAAGCACAAGTACATGCGCAAGGAGCTGTCCGAGAAGGAGCTGTCCGAGAAGGAGCTGTCCGAGAAGGAGCTGTCCGAGAAGGAGCTGTCCGAGAAGGAGCTGGCCGAGAAGGAGAAGGCCGAGAAGGAGAAGGCCGAGAAGGAGAAGGCCGAGAAGGAGAGGTCCATGGAGAGTTGCAAGTAGCGATCAATGAAGAGGCCCATGTAGCGGCGCATGGAGCGGTGCAAATGCCCACAATGGTTGTTCTTCCAGAAGTAGGGGCACAGGAGGAAATTGACTTTGGAGCCGGGGTATCATGTCAGGAAGACGAAGGCACTCCTCCTGATGATTCATTTTCTCCCAGCTCCCCACCAAAGAAAAGATCAAGGAGTGTGTGTAGAAGTTCCTCTTCAAGCCCCGCTCCATCAGATGATGATCTGGATCTAGATTGGCAACCATCTGCGACGTCTGAGAGGGAGGCACACCATGAGCTGCAAAAGGTATCAAATGTTAAAAGGAAGGGCCCCGGAAAGCTCATACTTATGGATCCGAACGTCGGACTTGATGAAGTGGTTCATTCTGATGTTGATGAACAGGATGACAGCAATGACCTAGTCATCACACACGTCATTCCAGCCACACCGGCCATGCAGCAGACAGACATTTATACCCTATCCCGACGTCAGGCTGAGCGTGACCCTGGCGACGTGCCACTGGTAGCACCACCAATGCAGTCAAGTAGTACAACAAGTTCAACAAAACCTACAGCTCCCATATTTTCTCCCCAGAGGGGGACTCCATCCAGCTCGACTCCCTCAAGTAGGGTTGCTGAAATAATTGCACAACCCAGTAGATGTCTGCAAGGCTCATCCACCACTGCTTCATCTGGCATTGGCAGTATCATCTCGTGCGCCAAAACCAGAGGTTTCAAGTCCCCAGTTTGGAACTTTTTTAGTGTCCATGCAAAGTATGATAACATAGCCGTTTGTTGCATTTGTAAGACTAGCGTTAGCCGTGGTAAGACTGGTACCAACTATGGAACCGGAGGCCAGATAGGTCATCTTGAAAGAAGGCACGCTGTCGAATGGTTTGCGCACCTAGCAAACATCAAGGGAAAGCAATCCCAAAGGGCAAGTGGCCAAAATATACCCATACTAGGTGTTTTATCTGAAGATGACGGGGAGGTAGAAGAAGCGTCAGACATGTGTCCGGTTGCACCCAGTACCCCTGGCAGCACCACACCCTCCGGAACACATAGGAGGCACACTGAGAGTCTGGGAGACACACCAATGCGGAAAATGTCAACACTGATCAGAAGTGGGTCGAAGAAGGCATCAGCATCATCCCGTAAATTTGTCCAGCACACCATTTCAGCCATGTTCTCCTCAGATGTGCAATTTCAACGCAACCACCCAATTGTACGCCTGTATAACACTAAGCTGGCTAAAATGCTAGCGGTGGACCTTCTCCCTTTTTCGTTTGTCGAAGGTGTGGGTTTCCTTGAACTCGTGGCAACACTGGCCCCTAAATGGAAGGTTCCTAGCCGGTTCTATTTTGCCAGGGTTGCTGTTCCAGCACTATATAAAGAGGTGCTTGAGTTGGTTGGGGCAGCTTTGCAGAAGAGTGCAGTTCACACTATACACCTGACAACAGACATGTGGACCAGTTGCCAAGCCCTTGATTACATGTGCATCACTGCACACTGGGTCTCCTTTTCAGGGGTTGCACAACAGATAAATGCAGGTGGTGACTTGGTCGAGATTTTTAAGGGTGCTCGTAAACATGCAACATTAGCCATGTTTGGCATGGAGAAAAGTCATACTGCAGCCAACATTTTGGATGACTTTAACAACAAGCATTGGAAATGCAATAGGTCTCGCAGCATTAGAGTTAGTGCTTTTAGAATTGTTTATGGGTTTTTTTTTTAAATCTTTAGCATTTTTGTTTCCTGTAGGCAATGCTAAAGAATTACAAAGAAAAAAAGCCATAAACAAATCTAAAAGCTCTAACTCAAACGCAGGAACATTAACTAATTCTCCCACAGTCACAGTATACAGAAAGCCTGTGCGGTTTCCTTTTAGTATAATGACTCCACCTTCTGAGTTGTTTGCGTTGCGCCAATACCACGAAGAAAGCCTTAGCACTCTTGAGGGGACGCAGCTATGTAGGTTCTGGTAGACCGAACGGTGGATCGTGTCATTATGGCGGCGTTTTTCCCATTGACCGTGTATTGTGAATCCACCTTTAACTGTACCGGGGGGGCCCCGAGAAGACGCAGCTATGTGGGTCTTGTTGATCGGGGATCGGTGTGATTAGGGCAGCGCATTTACAATTCACTACGATGTCATATTGGTTTTCCTAGGAGTGGTTCAGGGGTGGCCAGCTGTTCTTACGTTTTGTGGTCAGTGCCAGGATTACAAGGTATGCAGAGATTGAACTAGGGAGTGGTTCATCAATATTAAACTGGCAAGGCAATGCAGGGACGGGGCTGGCCAGAGTGCAGCCACGTGACAGGCAGGTTGGGTGCCGGGAGAACCAGATGTCTTAGTGAATGTCTTACTGAATCGGGGTGGACACTTCAGTTCTGTCTGTGTTTCCAGCAGACGGTGACTGGCTTGCACATAGTGCAGCCACCTAGCCGGGGCACTGGTGCACTTTATTTCATAAATTGGCAAGATTTCCTCACAGCTGCTTGCGTTTCTTGAGAATGCTGCACGTTACTTAAATATTGCTTAGGAAGCTCTATCTTGCGACTGTGAATGGAAGGGGAGGGAACCCTGACGTAGTGAAAATATTGATAGGCTGAAAACTGGTGTTTATGCTAATTGGTGGTAACAACTGCAGGCAGCAAGAACTAGGCAGTTCGAGATTGGTGTAGACAGAGCACAGAGGTAGTCGTTTGCAAAGGTCCGAAAGGCGGACAGTAGGGCCTTCAGCTGTAGCGGTCGTCAGGGTTGCTGAGGAGCAGGGTTTGAATTTCGGCGGGAATGCTCGACATTGTGCGACTCTGGGCAAATCACTTAATTCCACAATGTTGGTGTGCCGTTGTGTAACGTACTGGAGCTCGTGCGAGGGGCTCTGATACCACATGGCTAACCGGTTAGTGGTAATATTGTGACGGGGGCGCGCAACATCTTGCAAATCTGGGGAAATCACTTCATTCCTGCATGGTGACGTTGCTAGTGAAGCCATCAGGTTTGGCACACCAATGAAATAGGGGTAAACCCGTTTTTGGGGGTCGAGTTTGGCTGGGTCGTTCAGCATGTTGGGTTTGGGCCAAAGCACTTGATTATCTCTACTGTTGTGTCGGTCGATAACGCAAGTGACGGAGGCTGGTGCTCTGATACTCCCATTGCCAATCAGTTGTAATCTAACAATTGGGGCGAAGTGGTTGGTGTTAAATTCATCTGAAGACTTTTAGTGCAATAAGTGGCCCTAGTGCGCGCTTAGAAGGGATGGTGGTGCAATTTGTATCTTAAGCCTCGGTGCAATTTGTATCTTAGGCCTCGGTGAGGGGGCGTCACCAGCATCGGGATGGCATCTATTACATGAGGTGGGAGAAAAGGATGGGGGTGGGCGGGGAGCGTAGGGACGGCTCAGAGGCCTGAGGCAGAGCGCACCATATGGAGAGGGAGGGGGGTGGCAGTGGGAGGGTGATTGATGGGCGGGGCAGTGCTGGGGAAGCCTTTGATGTGGCCTGGCGGCCGTGGAAGCCGGGCCTTTGAAGTGAAGCTAAGCTTCACTTCAAAGGTGTCGGAGGAATGCGGGCGGCTGTGCACGCGCTTTTAAGCTCAATGCGCATGCGCATTGAGCTTAAAAGTCACGGGCACTGCAAGGAATCGCCACGATTCCTTGCAAGTTAGATAAAGAGTAGATGAGCCCCTATAGTCTCGCTTGCTCGATGCGCATGCGCATCGACAGGCGAGACCTAAAAAGGTCTCGCAATGGCTGCCCCCAAGAAAATGCAAGGTTGGTTATGTTTCTACTGATAATGGCAGCAATGTAGTTAGGGCCATGGAGGACGGTTTCTATTTCAGAGTGCCGTGTTTGGCGCACTGTATGAACATTGTCGTGCAAAAGTTCTTGAAAAAAGAACTTGCAGTCGACAAAATACTGACCATCTGCAGAAGAATATGCACACATTTTAACCATTCGTTTAAGGCCCGGAAGGAGCTGAGGCGCAAGCAAAATGAACGTAGTATGCCAGTGAAAGCACTTATCCACGAGGTGGCAACACGTTGGAACTCAACCTTCTACATGCTTGAGCGTCTGCATGAGCTGTTTCCAGTAGTCAATGAGTATTTCTACAACCTGGGTGGTGATACGACAGAAATGATGCTAGCGGTGGAGCAATGGCAGCTAGTTAAAAGCCTGACAGACATGCTTCGTCCTTTTGAGGTCTTCACGCGTGACGTCAGCAGGGAGGACTGTTCTTTGAGCAAAGCTATCCCATTGTTGCTGAAGCTCGAGCACCAAGTCAAGGTGGTGTCTTCACAATTAAAAGATGCTGGAAAGAATGAAGCATATGAGTTGGCGCAGAGATTATTACAACGCCTAGTTAGCAATAAACGGCTTGTAAATATCAAGAAACAACAGCACTACATTTGTGCTACTATTCTGGATCCACGTTACAAAAAGCCATTGTTTGGCAAAGTAATAATTCCTTTTGAAACATCAGATGTTACAGAGTACAAAGGTTGGCTAGCTCAGTCAGCCATTCGTTTTGAAAGAGAGCGGAAGGAAACTGTACGAGAAGACAGTACTACTAGTGAATCAGCAGGCCATCAGGCGTCCCAAAAAAGCACTTCTGCATCTGTGCCTCTGGCAGAAGTGAGTGACTTTTCCACTAAGCCGTTAACCACACCAGCAACCGTATCATCTGCACCAGGCCCAGGCGATATGTCTGAAGCGGATTGGCTAAGTGAGCTAGGGTTTCCTTGTCCCAGAAAGGACACAGAAGTGCAAAGTACAGGAATGCGGGAGGACATTCTTTCAATGGTGCAGGCCTATCTGGATGACTCCACAGCGGTCAATATTAGTGAGGACCCATTGGCGTATTGGCATGGGAAAAGAAAAATATGGCGAGAGCTCACCAACCTGGCTATCAATTACTTGTCTTGCCCACTCGCAAGCGTGTCTTCAGAACGTGTTTTTAGTTCTGCTGGTGGCATTGTGACTTGCAAAAGGTCCCGCCTCTTGCCCGCAAATGTGGAGCGGCTCACCGTGATAAAGATGAACCAGCACTTCATACCACCAGATTACAAAGTACGAGAATGCACGCAGGAAGAAGAGGACACCGACCTACCTGAGGAAAGTTCTCCTCAGTTACCAGAAGTAGAACCGACTGATGAATTAGCAGAGTATGAGGACGAGTTCTGCTTCCCTGACAGCGAGTTCTGAAAATGAGTCAATGACTCATTAACTGTAAATTTAGTCCTCCTTATTCACTTTTATTCCTGTGTGTCTGTCTTTCTTTGTTTAGCAAGTGCTTCATCACATTCACAACAAAACTGTAATCACCCCATCACAAGCAACAACAAGCCCATCAGCAGAACTGTCTTGATTTTGATGCCGCAGCATTCCTCATGTTCACAACAGTTAGTTGACAAGAACTCAGTCCTGGTCGTCTATACTCCTCCTCCACTCATCCTATCCATTTCCCGTAATGCTGATGCCTGGATTCTGCACAATGAAGAAACTTACGTTGAGTCCCCTAAAGAGGGACTGGAAGTAGTGAGTCCTCATTTAAATACATTTTGCTAAGTGTGACTTTTTTCCCCCGATTTGCATTTTTGGCTGTTTGGGGGTGTCAACTGTCAAACTTGTTTGCGCTTGGGTTTACGGGTCTTGGCTGGGCCATTGCTGGCAAGGTCTATTAAGGGCTGAAATTGGCCAGTTGTGGCCCTGCTGCAGAACGCTTTACGACTCTGTGAATTCCAGGTGGAGCCAGCCCTCAAACACAAGTTACAGGTAAGATAAGCGTTTGGATGGGAGGTAGTATAATGGAGTGTTCGGAGAGGCGAGAGAGTGACAGTGGTACTAGTAGTAAAGTCCTAGGGCTCCTGAATTAACAAACTCTGTGACAGGCATTTACTTTGGAAAACATTTGGCCTATTGCACGTGAACGTTTAGGCGTTATTATTGCTCGCTTGCCTGTCTTAGGGGTGCTGTCTGTGGGGCTTCTAGGTTTTTGTGGTGTGTGAGCACCGCTGCCACATTTCTAATGTTGATTGCTTTTGTTTTACAGAAAATCCACGCCGGGAAACTCCAGTTGTGGCCCTGCTGCAGAACGCTTTAGGACTCTGTGAATTCCAGGTGGAGCCAGCCCTCAAACACAAGTTACAGGTAAGATAAGCGTTTGGATGGGAGGTAGTATAATGGAGTGTTCGGAGAGGCGAGAGAGTGACAGTGGTACTAGTAGTAAAGTCCTAGGGCTCTTGAATTAACAAACTCTGTGACAGGCATTTACTTTGGAAAACATTTGGCCTATTGCACGTGAACGTTTAGGCGTTATTATTGCTCGCTTGCCTGTCTTAGGGGTGCTGTCTGTGGGGCTTCTAGGTTTTTGTGGTGTGTGAGCACCGCTGCCACATTTCTAATGTTGATTGCTTTTGTTTTGCAGAAAATCCACGCCGGGAAACTCCAGTTGTGGCCCTGCTGCAGAACGCTTTAGGACTCTGTGAATTCCAGGTGGAGCCAGCCCTCAAACACAAGTTACAGGTAAGATAAGCGTTTGGATGGGAGGTAGTATAATGGAGTGTTCGGAGAGGCGAGAGAGTGACAGTGGTACTAGTAGTAAAGTCCTAGGGCTCTTGAATTAACAAACTCTGTGACAGGCATTTACTTTGGAAAACATTTGGCCTATTGCACGTGAACGTTTAGGCGTTATTATTGCTCGCTTGCCTGTCTTAGGGGTGCTGTCTGTGGGGCTTCTAGGTTTTTGTGGTGTGTGAGCACCGCTGCCACATTTCTAATGTTGATTGCTTTTGTTTTGCAGAAAATCCACGCCGGGAAACTCCAGTTGTGGCCCTGCTGCAGAACGCTTTAGGACTCTGTGAATTCCAGGTGGAGCCAGCCCTCAAACACAAGTTACAGGTAAGATAAGCGTTTGGATGGGAGGTAGTATAATGGAGTGTTCGGAGAGGCGAGAGAGTGACAGTGGTACTAGTAGTAAAGTCCTAGGGCTCTTGAATTAACAAACTCTGTGACAGGCATTTACTTTGGAAAACATTTGGCCTATTGCACGTGAACCAACACGATGACAGTGTTCAGTTAAATGAACTTACTGCAAAACCACCACCCACCAAGCTCAAAAGTAGTAAAAAAACAGGTATGCTCAGATAAAGTTTGAAAAAGTATATTTATATCCCTAACAAAATATTCTCCCACAAGACCCTCCCTAACCCCAACAAATAAATAGTCCTTCAAAAGTCCCCAAAAAACCCAACTCCCAATTCCCACCCCCCAAAAGTCTCTAAAAAAGGGGCAAGGGACACTCTAGGGATGCAAGCTGTTAAGTTTGGCCTCCAGGGCATCATGCCTTAGGGCCAGGGCATCATACTTCTCCTGGAGGGTGGCGTGATCTAGGCGGAGGCCCTCCACCACATTCTGATACTCGTTCCATTTCTGGACCTCCGCCTCTAGGTCGGACACTCTGCGGAGTGCACGGAGCAAGCGAGCCTTAACAGTACTGTGAGGTGCAGCTTTTGCTGCTCGGCGGTGGCGTCTTCCAGCACGGCTCCGGTTCGCTGGAGCACTGCGCTTACCGGCAGAACATGGGGTCACGGAGGAGGATGTAGATGTTAGATTTGATGCACTGGAGTGCGTGTCGTCCCCCTCCAGTTCCACCAGCCGCCGATATTCGGCAACAGTTGCTTCCAGCCTCCGTTGCCGGGCCAGTACAGCCAGCATACTCCTCGTCGGTTTGGAGGTTTTAGTATTGCCAACTATATGAAGAAAGAAAGACATAATATGTAACCAATGCTCTTTAAGAATATGATTAACACAAAATAATTCAGCAGGAAGTTGTGTCAAAGTACAACTAGCAACTAGCCAGCGCAGTACAAAAATATTCAGGCCAGTATCATGGGCGTCCGCAGGGAGGGGCAAGGGGGGGCGCTTGAATCACCATTTCCCTTCCCACAACTCACTTGTATCCTTGGTTTGATGCTCTTTCATATGAAAGAGATCTGGCAGAAGCCCAGGCGATATGTCTGTTTCCCTCTCTCTCTCTCTCTCTGTCTCCCTCTTTATGTCTCCCTGTGTCTCCCTCTACCTCGCTGTCTCTCTCTGTCTCCCTCCCTCACCCTCCCTCTGGCTCCCTCCCTCTCTCTCTCTCTTTCTGTCTTCCTCTCTCTCTGTCTCTGCCTCTATCTGTCTGTCGGTCCCAGCCTGCTGTAATTACCATATTGTAATTTGTCACTGGGCCACCACTGGATACACATCATATCCTATCTAAGAGTCAGATAGTACCATGATCCAGCTTACCTGTACTCGCCACCGCCACTGTCTCCTTCCTCACAGTCTGTACTTCTTGGTCTGACTCCTCTAGCGCCGCCTCCTCCCCAGAGTGATCCTCGGACTCAGAGTCAATGATCACCACCACATCCGAGCTGGCCCCGCCACCAGATGTTCCACCTACAAAGTAGATTTAAGAATGTTAGATTACACCACTCACTAGTATTTGGTCTATGAATGAAAAAATGTGAAAACAACAGAAAAATTAATTGACTGTCTACTCTAGTCTAAAGTAAAAATGTCCCTCCTTCCAGGGAAGGCTGTTGTCTTGCTTCATTTTTTTGTCACAATTGTTGAATGCTTGATTAATTTTAACACACACCATTTTTCTCTGAACAGACAGAAACTGGACTTCTAAGGACAAGAGCAACAGCAACTTCAAACCAGGTGAAAGCTCGGCTCGACCACAAGAAATGTGTTCCATTACTCATCAACTCAGCACCAAGCACTTTTCCATTTCCAACTAACTTTATTTTAATATATGTGTTTACTTAAACTTTTAATAAAGCTTTTAAACTTGAATAGACTCTGTGGTTTTTGGTCCTCCAGACTAGAGTGACTGAGCGAAAAGTTTTGCAATTTTTGCAAGGAGGAGTCCGTGCCGCTGACACTACCAGGTTTATACAGTGTGCCAAACACGGCACTCTGAAATATTATTACTCTGGTCTTTGGTGTCCATAGTTCGGTTTGTGGAGAATTGTCCCTGCAACAGTAGGATTATTGATTTTGCTCCTATCTAAACACTATTTCGAAAAAATTAAATTAGGAACGCTTGGACAACAATAGGTCCTCTATAATATTTAAATGAAAACTTACTGGGGCCAGCAAAGGAGCACTCGCCGCCCTGGCCTGCATCCTCCTCCTTTGGAGCCACTGCATCCGATTTTTCGGTCCGCTTGCCCCTGGGCGGACCTGACGTACAACATGAAAGAATTAACAGAAAACATTGATGATTGCTGCTTGCCGATGTCCTTGTCAACCAAATCAAACATTTAGAAAGAACAAGAACCAACTATTTCATCCAAAATGAGGGCTACAAAGGAAGGACTGCACCTGAGCCTCTACTCTAGGGGCAGATTTACAAGCCCCTTGCAGCTCTTTTGCTCCATTCTTGCGTCAATTTTGTGACGCAGCGCCACAACAAGAGAGGCGCCATGGTGTGGCGTATATTAACAACGTGACGCATATGGGAGATGCATCCCATTCTAAAGCCCTGCGCCATTAGGGAGCGTTCCAGCGCAAGGGAGGGCGTTCCTGCGCAGGAACGCATGCTAAAAGTGGCTATGGGGAATATATAAAATTTCAATCAGTCATTTAGGACAATGATGCGTCACTGAAACCCTGCGCCTGCATGAAGCAGACTTACGGCTTGACGCAGCATTGCTGGAGCTGCGCCATCGTTGCAACGCAACTCCATCAATGAGCCGCCTTTACGGCACCGATGCGTAACGCTTCGGTGACGTTTTGGGACCATGGTGTGCAGCATTGTAAATACGGCGCACCATGGGTGGTGCTGGCGTGCCGCACACTTTGCAGGGATGCGCAGGTAATTGCTAATCTGACACTTAGGGGCATACTTACGAGTTCTGAGCTGGACACCTCCAGATGTGCACCAGAACAAATGCGTAACGCAAAACTAACCTTGCGTCACGGCAGATGCGCCGCTATTACAATGCGGCAAACCCTGGCGCAAGGGTAGGCAGATGCGTGACGCATCTCGTGACGAAAGAGGGGCGCATCTCTAGAGTCGCGTCGCGGGCGCGATGCAACTATAGCAATGCTCAGGGCTGCCCAATACTCAACATACCGCATCAGTCCTTACGCCTGCTTCAAGCAAGCAGGCATAAAGAATTGACATAGCAGCGTCGCGGAAGTGCCTGCGTTAAATCTTGTAGATTTCACGCAGGCACTTTTGCGAGGCGCACAGCTGCCTGACCGCCCCCCCCCCCCCTCTCCCCCCTTGCGTGGGAACGCACCCATTGTGGCGCAGGCCCAGGCCTTCACGTGGCGCATCTCCTTAGATGGATCACGTTGTACATGACTCGCAGGGATGCGCCACGTTTACGTCACTGTGCGTCAGGTAAGGCAGCGTAAACGTGGAACAAGGGGCTTGTAAATCTGCCCCTTTGTGTCTAGCATTACGCAGTTCTGTAAAATACACTCATACATTACTCAGCCCAATTAAATGAACACAAAATAGAAAACAAATAAGCAGTGGCACCGCCACAGAGAAGGAGAACAGTGCACCTGAAATGCACAGAAGATTTTGAAATATTAATTTACCTCTCTTATCAATGTAATCAGCAGCATTATTGCTCTTTGTAAAAAAAATTAAAGCAAACATTTGCAATATAACACAGTCACACAGAGCAGGAGAAAAAACAGAGTAGTGAGTGATGAAAAAATTGCTACTACTACTCACCAAGCCCGGGGACCTCCACTCCCAGCACGTCTAGCAGGTCACGCTCTCGGTCCAGGATATCGGTCCAGCGGTGGGTGACTTGATTGTAGGTGCGCTGGACCCCCTTGATCTTAAAAAGGGCCCGGCACACCTGCCCCCACCGCTTCCGTCGCTCCTGGCTGTTGGTGTAACCAGCAGCGATCCTGCCGCCTGCCGCGATGGTCCTGGGGAGACGGCGCTGCACATAAAAAACAAGTGCGCCCACCTCCTCAGGGCTGAAGATCTCCCGGGGCACCACCATTTCCGCCCTCAAGCGACCACACGGGAGCCGGGCACGGGCTGCGGTGCCCGTCTTGGGCAGCTTTACAGCTGTCTTGACCATGTTCTGGGCAGGTGTTAGCAGTAAAGAAGAGACAAAATGAAAAAGAATAAGAGTAGGGAAGAAGGAAATAAAAGTTTAAAAAAGTAGTTGAAAAGTAAACAAAAGTAGCCTAAAACACAAAAATATAGATCTAGAAAAATAGAGGGATAGAAAATAAGTTAAATAGATCAAAAAAATATTAAAACAAGCAAAGGATGGCAGAGATATACAGAGGATAGAAACACCATACCCAGACACATAGGAATGAATGAAAAACAAGATGGCGGCCCGATCACGTGCGCGTAAGTTAGTTCGCACGCGATTTCTCTCGCGAACTCGTGCGAACTTACATTCGCAAGGCGCTCATTGCGCGAGATTACACATAGCGGGCGGAAACGGAAATACGTCACGCAAACAAAATGGCGGCGCCCATATTCAACCTTGGGGTAACTCGCACGAGTTCGCGGCTTCCACGGTCGAGTTCGCACGACGCCGTGCCTCGCGAATAGGGCGAAATTACCGAAAAACGAGTTTTGCAAAAGCAAAACCAACGAGCAGGTGCAAAAGTTCGAGCTCATCATTTGTAACCATTTACCTGTAGTGCTTCCTGAAGGGGCCCTCCAGAATCCGGTTGCCTACTTGCAACTATTGTGTGACCCTGCTCTGACAGTCACAGAATAGTTACAAGTATGCCATTGTATCCTGTTATTGCAACAAAAAGGAAAGGGAGCAGACAAGCAGGTGCCAGCCTTCATTAATGTCAGTTGGGGCAGGGCAGGTGGTGTTGTTTGCAAAACTTAGTGCAGGTGTGCTTGGCTTTGCCACAATAATGTACACTCACTAGTCAATCAGAGGGTGCTGTGATGATACCGAGGGTGGCATGGGTGTGCCAGCCAGAGGGTGGCATGGGTGAACCAGAGTGCCAGTGTTGACAGAGGATGGCAGTGCTTTGCTTTGCCCCAATAATGTACACTGGTGAACCAGAGGGTGCTGTGATGACACAGAGGGTGACATGGGTGAGCCAGAGGGTGGCATGGGTGACCAAAGAGAGTGCCAGTGGTGACAGAGGGTGGCAGTGATGAAGAAAGCCTTGCAAACAGGCTGGGCACGTAGAAACAACAAGTTCGCAAAACTGGCGACCCGACAAGTAAGTTCGCAATTTGCGAAATTGTACAAAACCCTCGCGAACTTGCAGAAACCTGTGCGAACACACCCCCCCCAAAAAAATACGCAAATCCGCGAGAATTCGCGGATTTTGCGTATTTTCGCAATCCACAAATACGCAAATACGCAAATTCGCGGATTGCGAATCCGCAAAATCCGCCCATGCTTAGTCTCCAGGAGACCCACATACCATTAGATGAAAGAGATTTATTAAAGGTCCCTATGTATAATTTGTTGGCCACTACAACACAGACATCTAGAACCCGAGGTGTCGCCATATTAGCCAGGCCTTTTTTGGGACAGGCCGTATGCAAGTCAGTTGACTCCCTAGGTAGTTGGGCTAATATACAGTTAAAAATCGGTATTACAATCTGTACAATATATGCCTCTAATCAGGATGACCCTTTCATATTCGAGGAACTAGAACTGGAGTTAGCTTCTTGGCTCAGAACATGAATATTTTGTAGGGACTTCAATATCTCTCTGGGGTGTAATGGGGTAGGACAAAACCTAGACACTAATATATATACCGGGCGAAAACCAAAAGTGTTTAGAGCCATCTCCCAACTTAAAGAGAGTTTAGATTTAATTGATATCTGGGACCTAAGACAGCAATCCGACCCCGGTTACACCTACTTTTCATATCCGCATAAAAAGAATGTCCAGATCGATTACATATGGTCAACTAGAGATTGCTCTGACGGGGCACAAATTAGCAAATTCCCAAAGACGGTCTCAGATCATATTCCTCTAGCCCTTACACTTGACATTACCAATCTCAATAGGCCACGTTCCACATGGACTTTTGACAGAAAACTACTGGTAAACAAGGACTATATAGAGTATATTAAGATATGGACTCAGGTTTTTTTTACTGAACCGATATAGCGCATCCAGGGGTACAGTTTGGGATTGTTTTAACGCTGCTCTAAGGGGAGAGACAATTAGCTTTGTAGCCAAGCGCAAGAAAGATACAGATAATGCCAACAAGCTACAGATGCAAGAGCTAGCTAATATAGAGGAAGAGCATACCACCCTAATAATGCGAGGAGAGGATGGAGGATCCACTCTAAGGAAAATGCTTATTCTTAAAACTGAGCTAAATAGTAGGCTCACTCAGAAAGCAGCTGAGACTTTCCAGTCAAATCGTAATAAAATCTACGAAGATGGGGAGAGAGTCGGGAAGCAGCTTGGTCTACGCTTTGCCCATCGCATTGCCCAGGGAAAAGGGCCAAGTTACCTGCGCAACCTTCTCACTATTCATCGCCCCACACGGAATCTTAGATCTGCTGGAGCGATGCTGTTTCAGCTCCCTCGCGTATGCAGGACTAGGATGGGAGGTAGCTCCTTTCGCTTTCTTGCGAGTAAGCACTGGAACAGTCTCCCTCTTGACTTGCGCATGGAGCCCTCAGAAACAAGATTCAGACTAAAATTAAAAACCTACCTTTTCCCAAGTCACTAATTGTTTCTTTGTAGCCTAGGACCCTGACCGGCCCCGGACCTTGGCCTCTTCAGGGAGCAGTAGCATTTCTAAGCGCGGGGACACACTGTTTTTAGTGTAACCAGGCGCTTTAAAAGTGGTTTTATTATTATTATTATTACGCACTCGCCAGAGGCAGTCTCTTAACACAATTACTACTATCGATGTAGAGGGACAGGAGTATACAACACCGGAAGATATATTAGAAACTTTTACACAATACTATAAAAAACTATATCAAAACGAGGATATGATCAGTCAAGAAGCAATCTGTAAGGATCCAAGCGTCGTTTCCACAGGAGTGCCAGGAACCGCTGACAAGACAAACCCTTCCCCCTGCACCTATTGCGTCTATCAAGCACTAGAACACAATGGTGGTATGGAGGGAAAGGAGGGAACAAAACAAGGAATGGCAGGGAAGAAAAAAGGACTCTTCGGACTGGTATCCCTCAGGGAGGAGACAGGCACTAAAAGGAATGGGCTAGATTAATGCAAATCAACAACAAATGGATAACAATCATTGAAACCTAGACTTTTTATCATACCTAAAATACAGTGATAGGGTTCTTCAGTATACAGGTTGAATTGACCTATGCCGCAATACTGAACCAGCAAATGATTTGCACACCTGACGCTTGTCTATAACAGTAAAACGACGTTATACCTCTTAGTTGCTTAAAGAATTATGCAAAAACTGTCAATTATGATCTCTTACCATGCAGTGCAAAAAATAGGGGTTCTGACTGTCAAATCTGAGGCAATGTGAATGATCAATATCTTATCAGAAAATGTAATAATATTCATGTAAGAATTCACAACTTTGCTTGCAGGGTATTAGTAAGAAATGCGGCGCTAATAGCGCTTTACCCGTTCTTCATGCCCAGGTACTGTAACGATTGCCAGCCTCCAATAAGACACCAGTGAGTCCAACAAATAAACAAAAAAAAAGGGAATAAAAGTCCTGGTGGACCACAACTCCCACAATCCCTCAGAGGGATCCCCAGCCTACGCTCCGCAAGTCCGGCCGGCCTACGGAACAAAAGTGTCCGGCCGACGGGCGGAACCGCAAGACCCAGGCGAAGGACCCCCTCAGGATCAGAGAGACGACAGCCAGCTCAGGGGGGAGAAAGATTCATAGATCGGGTCCGTCCAATACTGGAGAGTAGATGGAGTTCCGATGGGGGACTCAGGAGGACGGAGGCGATAAGGATGCACAAGAACGTGTATCCGCCAAAACAGCCAGGGATTGTTCTGAATGCGAATGAATCCGCAACAGGATCAGGATAGAGAGCAGAGAGCAGAGGATGCCGTAGCACGAACGGCTCAGAACAACGGAAACGGCTCAACGGAAGTGACGTGTTACTTCGGAAACACGAAGACACTAGAACGCGAAGCCCAGAGTTGCGGGGAAGTCAGGCTTTTGGCTCTTGCCTGTCCCCCTCACGCATGTGTGTTTCAGGGCGGCCATCTGTGATGGACAGCGTGATCCGATCGGAGAACTGGCAGGCGTGACACAATCAGAGAGGCCTTGAGCATATGGCTAACCGAGATAAATAAGGTCATTGATGATACCACAAGGGAAGATCTCGAAAAGAATATTACGTATAATGAGGTACAACTGGCCCTGTCAGAACTGGCCTCAGGTAAAGCCGCGGGCCCCGACAAACTCCCATTAGAATTGTATAAAATTCTAGGAGAAATTATAACACCTTATTTATTAGACCTATTTGTAGGGATTAGAGGAAGCGGCATCTCTCCTGATTCATGGAAGGAAACAAATATAGTCATTTTCCCCAAAAAGGGAAAGCCCCCAAAATTACCTTCATCATATCGCCCAATTCCCTTAATAGATTCAGACTCAAAGCTATACTCAAAGATCTTGGCTAATCGGCTCAGGAGGGTCATTGAACATCTGGCGTCCCCGTGGCAGCATGGCTTTATTCCTGGTAAGTCTACCACGGATCACACTCGGAGGGCCATATCGCTATTTGATATCACGAATGCAGCGGGGGGCCAGATGTCTATGATTCTCCTCGATGCCGAGAAGGCTTTCAATTTAGTTTCCTGGGAATTTTTATGGGCGGTGCTTGATAAAAACAACTTTGGGCCTTGCCTCTCTAAATCAGTCAGGGCTATGTACCATGATCCAAAGGCAAGGGTGCTAGTGATGGGCCAGGAATCTAGGCTATTTTATATATTAAGAGGGACAAGGCAGGGGTGTCCTTGTTCCCCGATTTTGTTTGCAATGTATATAAACCCCCTGATCCTGAAACTACTAGTAAGTGACGTAATTAAACCTGTTACGGTTGGTCCCCACGATACTAAGATACTTGCATATGTTGATGACGTGGCGGTAGTAACACCTAACCCATCCGAGGCAATAGTTGAAATAGAGTTGATTACTCAAGCTTTCGGTCAGATCTCAGGTTATTCTTATTAGAGAGAAAACAATGGTTATTTGCACGGACAATACTCATTTTGACGACCCAAAGAAGGTAGATAATGCTGTATATTTGGGAATATGTATATCCCCCAAGGTAGAGAGCATCAATGAATTAAATTATGAACTCTTACTTAAAACCATCAAGAAAGATCTAAAGAGGGTTGACAGTCTGCACCTCTCAATCATCGGGAGAGGGAATTTTCAGAAAATGAACCTCCTCCCTAGGTTATTGTATCTATTTCGCGCTATCCCCTTAATAGTGGAAGTTAAAGTCATTAAAACAATAGAATCTCAAATGAGTAAATTTATTTGGAATTATGGGAAAGTCAGAAAGGCCTTGAATTACTTGTCCCTTCCACCACACAGAGGTGGATTGGCAATCCCCAATATAATGTTTTATCTGTGGGCTACTCTACTCCAGCAAATGTCGCCTCTATTCAATATAAACACAACAGGTCTAACCACAGAAGAAAATGTCATGCCATCGATTTACGAACTAGCCTTAGGAAACAAGGCAAAAGGCCTTTTGCTAAAACAAGTAGAACCATCATTCTATAAGAAGGTTAAGTTCAAGATTATAAATAGCGCTTGGAGAATCTGGAAAAAAACCTTGAAACAACTCGATATTTCAAAATTTAACAAATATACACCACTATGGCACTCCTCCTAATTGCCAAGACAAGCTAGTGATGACATTTCTAGGAGATGGGAAAACTTGGGGGTTCTAATGCTTGGGGACTTCCTTTATGAGGACCCGGATACTAGGTTTCTGTAACTTCAAAACAATTTCCCAATCCCGGATACAGATATTTTTTTAATTTATCCAAGTCAATACTATCCTCAGTTTAAAAATCCCTAATATCTCTCTGTCAAACATCCCCTTATTGTATTGTATAGGAAAATCATCAACCAGGATAGGCATCCTCTATGACATGTTTTTAGAAAGTCAGAAGGATGACCTTGAGCACATTGAATCTGCATGGGCAAATAAACTAAACAATCCTGATGTCGACATTGACATGTCATTGCAGCTTTTATCTAAGTTATTTGTTTCCTCTAACTTAAAGGCTCAGCTGTAAAAAACGATATATAACTTATACTATACACCCGCCAAACTGTACACTTGGGGGAAAAGAGTGAATGCCGAATGCCCTAGATGTAGAACAAGTTCCGCGCACCTGCTTCCTATGTTCTATGAGTGTGATAAACTAACACCCCTCAGACAAATCCTAGCTAAATTTTGGCAAGAAGTGTTTGGCCACATTGTAGCTGAATCACCCACCCTATATCTATTAGGATACGATAATACTCTTAGGCACAGTAATGAAGAAGAAACATGCCTCTTTTTGGGTACTGCAGTGTACAGAATAATTCTAGCAGCATGTTGGAAGGATGCAGATCCTCTTAATTTTAAAATTTGTCTGACACGCTATTTGGGGATCTATAACCAAGAAAAGGCAATATATGCATGTAGAGGGAAAAAGGCCAGATTGCGAGGGTATAGAATTTGGGAGCCAATTGAGGCTTGGAATAATGGTATTAGATATGCATAATGAAATAACATCGTTTATTTAGTTTTAAATTTCCGCATTCCATAATGAGTTTAAAAATCTAAATTTAATAGCACTGTTAAAATTTGTTATATGACCTGCTTTTATTTTTCCCGATAACACAATGTTTTAGCTATATGACTTGTATTAATATTATGAAATATTTATGCTGATACAAGTGATATTTATGAAATTGCCTTCTTTTTTGTACAATTTTTAAGTGTTGCCTAATAAAATATATTTAAATTTTTTTTTTTATTTCATTTAATGAATTGTAAGTTATTTCTCAGTTTGTGGATTTTGTAAGGTAAAAATAATTTTTTGTTCAATGAATTGCCCCTATATTTATTTTATTAGCCAACAAATGAGGAATGTGTAAATGTTTTTTTTCACCAACTTGGTATTCAGAATTTTGTTTCCCAAAGGCAGCATAGTGTTGTATGTTTTTCTGGCACTTCCCATAGGACAGCGTGTAGATACGTGATTGTAAACATTTTTTATTTCTTAATTGTTATATGCAAGCAATAATTGTGTGAATTATATATACACAACATAACAAACATAAGCATATAAATAAACTGTTGCGTAAAGTACAACTCTGGCGCAGTTCTACAAGGTTTGCTTTACCACTCACAGGTGGCATGGGTGAGCTTGGTTTAATGCACTGACACTGGATGAAAAAGATAGGTTATTGTAGCCCTACAGGACTGCACCCAAAACATTGTTGAAGTGGAACCATTGCTTTTGGGTTAATACCAATCCCTAAGCCAGGATCTGGAGCACAGTGGTACCGGAAACAACCCTATTTTGCTCTTTACAATAGCACACACACTAATGGTACTAAGAAGAATAGACACTTTTAACTAAAATATTTTATTGTAGCAGGACAAACCTGTTTCTCAGCACAACTAATACAACCAAAAGGAATGTCATAAAAACAGTACAACGAGAATAAAATTAACACTTTGTCATTTAAAAGCTAAGACCCCAAAAACCTCCTTCTATTCTTTGTGCTAATAGAGCAAGGAAAGTAGAACTTGAAATCTAGACTTTCTTAGGGAGAATCAACGCACTGCATACCTTGTTGACAGAAAAAGCTGGGAGTATCAGAGAGGATGGAGGCAGTGTTCTCTGCGAAAGGAAAACACGTACAGTGGCAGAAACCTTTCTCCTTGACTCAGCCCTTAATCTGCATTAGGTGCGATGCAGCATGTTCTTGGTGTGTTGCCAGCAGTCAAGACCATATCCGGCAGTATTTTGTGCGATAATCTGGGTGAAGGACCTCATCTCTTAAGTCGTTAAGTGGCATAACTTTTATAGTATCTCTTATTGAGGGTTGAAATGTCTTACATAAGTTCAGGAATTCTGACATCGAGTATTTGCATCAAGGTGTATGTTTCAGACATATCCTGATGATCATTTATGGTACATCAACGTCAATTCAGACTACACTGTTTTGACTATATGTGTTCGTTCTTATTTGACTTTAATATAGTGATAACTAGACACTAGTCCCAGACTGGTGTTGCATTAGGTATGAGATCTGTGTCATTGTCTGAATGACTTTACACTTTCACGGTTCTTGAATGATAAGGTCAGACAACATCTGCATCAATGGCAGACATGACAATGATTCTGCATAAATTTACGAAAATTGTGACTCCCAATACCTAATATGGAGTCGGGCTGACTTAAAGTGAAGTAGGACCTTAGCTGCTTTAAGTCATCCCTCGCTTGTACTCTTGAATGTGAAATCATAGAAGAGTATTTAACATATAGGAATTTAATTAACATGTAGGGAAATCCATGCTCAAAAGTTATGGGAATATAAAAACATCTAAAACTTGATACATTTATAAAAACAATATATAAGATGTGGCAAAGCATAATATAAAAGCAGATATAATATATATATATATATATATTACCTACTGGCGGTCGCCAGTAGGTATATATAGTTAGGATTTTTTCTCTATGGGTTTTTTGAAAATTCTATGTCTAATAACTTTGGCGTTTGTGGACGGAATTGGCTGAAATTTTCAGGAAAATGGCACATTTTGTTTCTGAGCAGCCCTTGAAAATTTGGGGGGGGGTTCGTCCAGTGGGGGCCGAGAAAAAAGGGGGGTCCCAAAACGCGTTTTTCCCATGTTAATTTCCATAGGGCGGTTGGCCTCACTTTTAGCCCGAACGGCTGAATGGATTTGCACGAAACTTGGCAAAATTGTAGGGACTGGTAGCCCGATGTGCCTTTTGTAGGTCTCAATATATGTGCTCCAGTGGATTTTGAGAAATTAACGTTTAAAAAAAGATATATATCTGTAACAGCGGACTGGGCAGCGGCCCGGGACGCGTACTTTTCGCGCAACGGAGCTTTGTGAAGCGAAGCTGATTGGTTCTCCGGCGTCTGTCAACATTCCAAACAGTCCGTAGCGGCCGCCATCTTGTCTCTCGGTAGGATCGAGAGACAAGAGGAGGTCAAAACAAAGGGGGAAATAACTATAAGGGGGCATAGTAGATCCTCGCTGACCCCCTAGGTTTGATGTGGAGGTTTTAAAAGGGCCCCGCGGGGCAAAAAAAAAAAATAATAATAATAATCGAACGGCTGAATGGATTTGCACGAAACTTGGCAAAATTGTAGGGACTGGTAGCCCGATGTGCCTTTGCTAGGTCTCAATATATGTGCTTCAGTGGATTTTGAGAAATTAACGTTCAAAAAAAGATATATATCTGTAACAGCGCACCGCTTCGCGTACTTTTCGCGTTACGGAGCTTTGCGAAGCGAAGCTGATTGGCTCTCCGGTGTCTGTAAACATTCCAAACAGTACGTAGCGGCCGCCATCTTGTCTCTCGGTAGGATCGAGAGACAAGAGGAGGCCAAAGCGAAGGGGCAAATGACCATAAGGGGGCATAGTAGATCCTCGCTGACCCCCTAGGTTTGATGTGGAGGTTTTAAAAGGGCCCCGCGGGGCAAAAAAAAAAAATAATAATAATAATCGAACGGCTGAATGGATTTGCACGAAACTTGGTAAAATATTAGGGACTGGTAGCCCGATGTGCCTTTGCTATGTCTCAATATATGTGCTTCAGTGCATTTTGAGAAATTAACGTTCAAAAACAAGATATATATCTGTAACAGCGCTCCGCTTCGCGGAGATAAAATTATATCTGTATTACCTAGCTGTTGCTAACACCAGTTAGCGACGGCTAGTAGGAGATAGCGACCATCTTGGGTCCCACTTTGCATGTGAGTGATATTTATCACTAATGACATGCAAAGTGGGCATGCCAAGATGTTAGCGACTGGAAACAGTCGCTAACATCGCTATCTCCTAGGGACTGGTAGCCCGATGTGCCTTTGCTATGTCTCAATATATGTGCTTCAGTGCATTTTGAGAAATTAACGTTCAAAAACAAGATATATATCTGTAACAGCGCTCCGCTTCGCGGAGATAAAATTATATCTGTATTACCTAGCTGTTGCTAACACCAGTTAGCGACGGCTAGTAGGAGATAGCGACCATCTTGGGTCCCACTTTGCATGTGAGTGATATTTATCACTAATGACATGCAAAGTGGGCATGCCAAGATGTTAGCGACTGGAAACAGTCGCTAACATCGCTATCTCCTATTATCAACTTTTGGAAATATTCGAGATAAGCGCGAATATCTCCAAAAAGTAACAGCTTTACCTACTGGCGGTCGCCAGTAGGTATATATAGTTAGGATTTTTTCTCTATGGGTTTTTTGAAAATTCTATGTCTAATAACTTTGGCGTTTGTGGACGGAATTGGCTGAAAGTTTCAGGAAAATGGCACATTTTGTTTCTGAGCAGCCCTTGAAAATTTGGGGGGGGTTCGTCCAGTGGGGGCCGAGAAAAAAGGGGGGTCCCAAAACGCGTTTTTCCCATGTTAATTTCCATAGGGCGGTTGGCCTCACTTTTAGCCCGAACGGCTGAATGGATTTGCACGAAACTTGGCAAAATTGTAGGGACTGGTAGCCCGATGTGCCTTTTGTAGGTCTCAATATATGTGCTCCAGTGGATTTTGAGAAATTAACGTTTAAAAAAAGATATATATCTGTAACAGCGGACTGGGCAGCGGCCCGGGACGCGTACTTTTCGCGCAACGGAGCTTTGTGAAGCGAAGCTGATTGGTTCTCCGGCGTCTGTCAACATTCCAAACAGTCCGTAGCGGCCGCCATCTTGTCTCTCGGTAGGATCGAGAGACAAGAGGAGGTCAAAACAAAGGGGGAAATAACTATAAGGGGGCATAGTAGATCCTCGCTGACCCCCTAGGTTTGATGTGGAGGTTTTAAAAGGGCCCCGCGGGGCAAAAAAAAAAAAAAATAATAATAATCGAACGGCTGAATGGATTTGCACGAAACTTGGTAAAATATTAGGGACTGGTAGCCCGATGTGCCTTTGCTATGTCTCAATATATGTGCTTCAGTGCATTTTGAGAAATTAACGTTCAAAAACAAGATATATATCTGTAACAGCGCTCCGCTTTGCGGAGATAAAATTATATCTGTATTACCTAGCTGTTGCTAACACCAGTTAGCGACGGCTAGTAGGAGATAGCGACCATCTTGGGTCCCACTTTGCATGTGAGTGATATTTATCACTAATGACATGCAAAGTGGGCATGCCAAGATGTTAGCGACTGGAAACAGTCGCTAACATCGCTATCTCCTAGGGACTGGTAGCCCGATGTGCCTTTGCTATGTCTCAATATATGTGCTTCAGTGCATTTTGAGAAATTAACGTTCAAAAACAAGATATATATCTGTAACAGCGCTCCGCTTCGCGGAGATAAAATTATATCTGTATTACCTAGCTGTTGCTAACACCAGTTAGCGACGGCTAGTAGGAGATAGCGACCATCTTGGGTCCCACTTTGCATGTGAGTGATATTTATCACTAATGACATGCAAAGTGGGCATGCCAAGATGTTAGCGACTGGAAACAGTCGCTAACATCGCTATCTCCTATTATCAACTTTTGGAAATATTCGAGATAAGCGCGAATATCTCCAAAAAGTAACAGCTGCCCTGAGCAGTTCTTAGCCATGTTATCCAATGGGAGGTGGATAACATGGCTAAGAGCATTAGCTCGGTAATGCATGAATATCGCTGAGTTTTCAGCGATATTAATGCATTGCGGTCGTTTTTTATCGTATTTGCGATAAACCTTGATAATAGCAAGGTTTATCTGCGATAATTTCTGACGGTAAAAAAATCTTTGCAATGCATCGTTAGGGATAAATATCTTTTAACTTTGGTAATATGCCCCAACGTCTGTTAACGTTCGATTCGAAGGAAATCAGGAATTGTTGAAAAACATTGTGTGCGCCATCTTGTCTTTTTTCAAATGCCACACTTTTGTCGTGCACGGCAGCCATTTTAGATGCCTTGACCAGACCCACTCTGTGCACGCTGTCGATCCTTAGCATGGCTCCCCACCCTCGCAAGCATCTCACCCAGGCAGTGGTCACCCCCGCTCTCTGTCTTATGCATGGGTAATAAACCTCCCCCCATCTGCGCTGCTCTTCCCTGAGAATCACACCCTGTGCCCGCCCGACACCTCCATTTCGCCCTATTCACTACCGCACCCTCTGACACTCCTTTTCCTCTGTGTCCGATTGTCCAGGCCGGTCCTAGGCTATCAGCTAGCCCTGCAGATGTAGTTTATGGCCACAGCTGTAAAGAATCACCCCTCTTCAAAGGAGTTATAGTAGATCAAGGCCCACACTCGATGAGATCCGTCACAGCAGAAGCGTTGCTATTATCTGAAAACCATCCTGTATTGTGATTGGGGAGGGGACCGAGCGTGAAGCGGAAGATTCCAGGGATGACTCTTTGTACATCAAAGTTTTTACAATTATGTGTCACATTAAAAATATATAGCACTCCGACAAAGTAGTAAGATTATAAAACTTTAATAATTTATAAATATATACAAGAAAACAAAAATAGTAATAACATATAAACATTTTTAGGGAAAAACAACGAAGTAGCGGTCGGCTGTGCGAATAGTCCCAACGCAGCACAACGTCCAGATTTCCGGCGTGGGGCGTCGCGGGGGGTGGGTCATCAGTAGCAAACTGTTGTGCGAATAGTTCCAAGGCAGCAGAACGCGCCGAAATCTAGATGACACGAAAGTGATGTCTAGTAAGTTGCCACCCAGCAAATAACGGCGTGGGGCGTCGCGGGGGGTGGGTCATCAGTAGCAAACTGTTGTGCGAATAGTTCCAAGGCAGCAGAACGATGGCACCAAGGTGATGTCCAGTAAGTTGCCGCACTGGTTTTGGTATCCTACAATGCTGCTCCGAATAACGGCGTGGGGCGCCCCGGGGGAGGCGGCGTGAACGGGCCTCTCCAGGTGGAGTCTCATCTGTTTTAGTGGGGCGCCCCTTTACCGTTTCAGTTGCCATTCCGTCCGCTTTTGGTCCACTGTGTCAAAATCCGCCATTCAGCTGAGTTGCGCCCACTCTTGCGGTGCAGCGATAGGCGGCTGCCACAGGACTCTCAAAATGGCGGCAGGCTCTTTCCTTTTTGGGCGTGGTCCACTGAAATGGCCCTGGGACACCTTGGAAATCGGACGCTTGTCTGCTAGGTCTTGGACCCCATTCTCGAAAGCGTCCCCTCCGCCTTGAGAATTCATCAAAAGTTTTGGGGGCCCCGACTCCTGCCGGCTTCTGGTGGGGAGCGGCTGCCATGATTGCTCGCGGAATGACCACGACGGAGCTACGAGATGGTGGTGCTCTCATGCTGACGCCAGTTTAGTCTGAAACATCCAGAAACAAGGTGGGGCTTTCATCGTTTGGGGGAAAAAAAAAGTTTTCATCCAATGAAAAGTGTTGTTTTTAGGTCATATGATCAAGCCTTCCATCATTAGGAAACCAAAAGTAAAATGAACCAATGAAAAGTTTTATAAACAAGTCACATGACCTGTTATGCGGCATAGGGTATAAAATGCGGAGAAAATACGTTGGCACGTGAGGCGGCGTCAGTAGCGGACCGATGTGCGAATAGGCCGAAGGCAATACAACGCGCCAAGATCCGGATGGCACCGAGGTGGTGTCCAGCAAGTTGCAGCACTGGTGTGGCCATCCTACAATGCTGAAAGTCGGCGTGGGGCGCCCCGTTGGCCTGTGAGTTTGCGTCAGTAGCGGACCGATGTGCGAATAGGCCGAAGGCAGCACAACGCGCCAAGATCCGGATGGCACCGAGGTGGTGTCTAGTAAGTTGTCGCACTTCTGTGGCCATCCTACAATGTTGAAAGTCGGCGTGGGGCGCCCCGTTGGCCTGTGAGATGGCGTCAGTAGCGGACCGATGTGCGAATGGGGCCAAAGGCAGCGCAACAATATTTTCTGACTGACACCACAAGGCGCTGAGATGCCAAGATCCGGATGGCACCGAGGTGATGTCTAAGTTGCGGACTGATGTGCGAATGGGGCCAAAGGCAGCGTAACAATATGTTTTGTATGGAAGATACCACTAGGCGTTGAGATGCCAAGATTCGGATGGCACTGAGGTGGTTTCATAGTTGAGAGGCACTTCATCTGCAGTGGGGCGCCGAGATCCGGATGGCACCGAGGTGATGTCTAGCAAGTTGCTGTACTGGTGTGGTCATCCTACAATGCTGAAACTCGGCGTGGGTCGCCCCATTAGCCTGTGAGATGGCGTCAGTAGCGGACCGATGTGCGAATAGGCCGAAGGCAGCACAACGCGCCAAGATCCGGATGTCACCGTGGTGGTTTCATAGTTGAGAGGCACTTCATCTGCAGTGGGGCGCCGAGATCCGGATGGCACCGAGGTGATGTCTAGCAAGTTGCTGTACTGGTGTGGTCATCCTACAATGCTGAAACTCGGCGTGGGTCGCCCCATTAGCCTGTGAGATGGCGTCAGTAGCGGACCGATGTGCGAATAGGCCGAAGGCAGCACAACGCGCCAAGATCCGGATGTCACCGTGGTGGTTTCATAGTTGAGAGGCACTTCATCTGCAGTGGGGCGCCGAGATCCGGATGGCACCGAGGTGATGTCTAGCAAGTTGCTGTACTGGTGTGGTTATTCTACAATGCTGAAACTCGGCGTGGGGCGCCCCATTAGCCTGTGAGATGGCGTCAGTAGCGGACCGATGTGCGAATGGGGCCAAAGGCAGCGCAACAATATTTTCTGAAGAGAAGACACCAAAAGGTGCTGACATTCCAAGATCCGGATGGCACCGAGGTGGTGTCTAGCAAGCTATGCAGTTGAGTTGTGTGCGCACTTGCGGCGAATAGGTCGAAGGCAGCATAACAATGTTTTCTGAATAGGAGACACCACAAGGCGTTGAGATTCGGTTACCACCGAGGTGATGTCTAGCAAGTTGCCGCACTGGTGTGGCCATCCTACAATACTGCTCCGAATAACGGCGTGGGGTTCCCGAAGGGGGGGGAGCCGGCGTGAATGGGCCTTCCTAGGTGGTGGCTCGTCTGCTGTAGTGGGGCGCCCCTTTACCGTTTCAGTTGCCATTCAGCTGAGTTTCGGCTGCTCTTGATGCTACAGCGACAGGCGGCTGCAAGAGGACTCTCAAAATGGCGGCCTGTTCTTTGGATTTGGGCCTGGTCCACTAAAATGGCCCTGGGACACCTTAGAACTCGGACGCTCGATTTTTTTTTCCTTTCCTGTACATGCAAAAAAAGGTAAATGCCCGGTACGTTACACGCTTCATCTGCCACGATGAACTCTCCAGAGGAACCGAAAAAAAATATAGTTGTGGTAACTATACCATGCATCGTCATATGGAGAGGTGGCACCAATTAATTATAGTGCTGCATAAAAGAGAGATTTGGAGGAGAACCCCTGACCTGCTAGTACATTCATCAAAGAAGTGGCACTGAGAGCTTCAGAGGCAAGGGAAACGGTCCCAAATATTTAGAAGAACTTTGGAAAGATTAAAATGACATGTTTAGATTGTGGCAAATTAATTTCATGTGGACAGATGAGTGTTACTCTAATAAATACAGCATATGAACATCATCATAGTCGATGGTTGGTAGAGACATTTTGACTATATCCTGGACCTGCCCGTCCTCGCCCAAAATGGCGCCGGAATAAATGGGACTCGTAACTCCTTGTTGTGTACTGGTTGCAGAACCTTGAAATCACGAGATACGTATGCAGTTTTGAAGCACATGGCGGGCGGGGACGAGAATTGATTGAATATTTCGACATCCCTATTGATATTAAGTTCTGATGTGTTATTGATTACTGTACTGTTGAAAGTTCGAATTAACGTCACCCATGGTACTTGCCCGCAAATGTATATCTAGATAATTTTATTGTAACTGGCCCTGTCGTATTTTAATTATAAAATGTACGTCCACCGATTCCGTAACTGTTAGACACCTTAGTTCTTGCAACCTAATGGCCCGCCCGTTACGTTCCTCTACAGTGTAAATGTCTATTCATCATATACGATTACAGTTTGCTCTGTGGCAGGCCCACGTGGTTATAGGCTCGTATTTGTATAATGAAATTTTCACAATAAAGGTTTTTAAAAGAAAACATGGTAGTAGTATATACATTGGTAAAGTTTTTAATAATAGTGACTGTTTTAGAATCATTAAAAGGCAAGTAAAATAAAGCAGACCAATTACATGAAGGGTAAAAGGTATAATACGAAGGAACGCAGTAAAGATAAATGGTCAAGGGCTGTTGTGTTTTCTATTCCTGCAACATAAAGTGATCGATAAGAATCTCATATTCAGGCGTATCGGCGACTAAGACAGCAGGTCGACCCTCTTTTGCTCAACGGCTCCGTCATGGGACGAAGAAACGCTCTTTTTCTCGAAAAAAGAATATATTTTACTTGCAGGACAGTTGTAAACTTTCCGGGAAAGTACATTAGCCTGGAACATTATAACATATATTTAAGAAAAAATAATGTTCGGAAGTAATGAAAAGCGTACTTTTTAGGTCATATGACCAAGCCTTTCATCATTACAATAAGAAAAGTAAAATGAACCAATGAAAAGTTTTATTAACAAGTCACATGACTTGTTATGCTTACGTTACGCGCTGCGCGCCCCGGATGACTTCCGGATGCGCTAACGCGGCGCGTCATATGACGCATTACGCGACAACGCAGGTACAGAATATAGTCAAAATGTCTCCACCAACCAGCGGTCGGAACACAACCCCTTTCAGCAGGCTAAATAGTTCTGTTAAATGACAACAGAAGGGACAGGCAACAAGAACCATCAGTCAAAGAGGGGAGGGCTAGTTCTTCTCTACCGGGTTACATTGGGGCGCTACCGGAACTGATCGAATTGGTAGTCTACAGTGTTTCTGGATGTTTCAGACTGAAGCTGGGGTTAGCATGAGAGCAGCACAATTTCGTAGCTCCGTCGTGGTCATTCCGCAACCAATCATGGCAGCCGTTCTTTATCGTTATTTTGGGCGGGGTGGGTGGCGGAGCCGAGCTGTTTTGCAGCCATCATTGTGTGGAGTTCAGTTCATCTCACTAGTTTTGTATTTGTCATGAGGGGTTGTTCCTAATGTTTCTATTTTAGCGAGGTCAAAAAGAGATCCCATTAGTGGCCTACTGATTTTGCTCGATTCCTTTTCTTTTTTTTTACACGATTTTTCGTTATCTGCAAAGACTAAACAGAGTATTGCGACTCTGTGTTTGTTTGTAAATAGAGAATGAACCAAAGAGAACTAATTCTAAAACAGTAAATACTTGGATAACAATCAATCAAATGGAGAGAGAAGCAGGCACGACGGATTACAATGGGGGCAAAGGCCTGCGTTAACTACCTTTCACTATCTGCAAAGAGAGAGTACTCCTAATAGAAATGAGGGGGGGGGGCACCATTCAAAGCAGATCAGTGTGCATAAACACGAAAATGTTTTCACTTACCACGTACTTGACATTCGACAGCTTATGATATTTGCTATTAAAAAACCATTGAAATTCACTGAAAAAACCATAGGTTATAGACCATATATAGTTAGGAATTAGCATTTACAAAACCTTGAAAATTCACTGAAAAAACCATAGGTTATAGACCATATATAGTTAGGAATTAGCATTTAAAAAACCTTATTTTACTCACACAAAACCATTGAAATTCCATATATAGTTAGTTGCACTAACTATATATCGCGCACCCGCAATCCACTGCTGATCATGTCACATATTACATCATTCATGACATGGTCAGTGACATCACTGATGACATCACTGATGACATCTCAGTTATGTTCCAGTCCGGGCTTGCCATCTCCCCTTCCCATGATTAAGGTGCAGGCGCACCGAAACGCGTTGGGACACACACTAGGCGGGGCTGTCTTTGTGGCTCATCCTAATAAAGTTTGTGAAAACTATCGCCCGTGGAGTAGCGTCTCTGTAGTACTGGGGCACCTGGAGGAATGAATACACGCGGCAGGCTCCAAGCCGCGAGAGATGCACCGCTTGTGAACTTTTACAGGACTGCGAGGTTGGAACTTCATCAGCCTGCCAGCACGGACGATTCAAAAACGGAGCCAGGAATACAGCCCTGCAGCCCACTGGAGGGCTTAAAACATTGAAAGAAAAACGGGAGTAAATATGTGGCATGAACTACGGACCCTACTGAGAGGGTTAATTAGGACTTCAATACCCGGCATTCAGCTCACTGGAGAGCGTGATGCCATAAGGGACAAGGATTTTGATGTTCCAGTCCGGGCTTGCCATCTCCCCTTCCCATGATTAAGGTGCAGGCGCACCGAAACGCGTTGGGACACACACTAGGCGGGGCTGTCTTTGTGGCTCATCCTAATAAAGTTTGTGAAAACTATCGCCCGTGGAGTAGCGTCTCTGTAGTACTGGGGCACCTGGAGGAATGAATACACGCGGCAGGCTCCAAGCCGCGAGAGATGCACCGCTTGTGAACTTTTACAGGACTGCGAGGTTGGAACTTCATCAGCCTGCCAGCACGGACGATTCAAAAACGGAGCCAGGAATACAGCCCTGCAGCCCACTGGAGGGCTTAAAACATTGAAAGAAAAACGGGAGTAAATATGTGGCATGAACTACGGACCCTACTGAGAGGGTTAATTAGGACTTCAATACCCGGCATTCAGCTCACTGGAGAGCGTGATGCCATAAGGGACAAGGATTTTGATGTTCCAGTCCGGGCTTGCCATCTCCCCTTCCCATGATTAAGGTGCAGGCGCACCGAAACGCGTTGGGACACACACTAGGCGGGGCTGTCTTTGTGGCTCATCCTAATAAAGTTTGTGAAAACTATCGCCCGTGGAGTAGCGTCTCTGTAGTACTGGGGCACCTGGAGGAATGAATACACGCGGCAGGCTCCAAGCCGCGAGAGATGCACCGCTTGTGAACTTTTACAGGACTGCGAGGTTGGAACTTCATCAGCCTGCCAGCACGGACGATTCAAAAACGGAGCCAGGAATACAGCCCTGCAGCCCACTGGAGGGCTTAAAACATTGAAAGAAAAACGGGAGTAAATATGTGGCATGAACTACGGACCCTACTGAGAGGGTTAATTAGGACTTCAATACCCGGCATTCAGCTCACTGGAGAGCGTGATGCCATAAGGGACAAGGATTTTGATGTTCCAGTCCGGGCTTGCCATCTCCCCTTCCCATGATTAAGGTGCAGGCGCACCGAAACGCGTTGGGACACACACTAGGCGGGGCTGTCTTTGTGGCTCATCCTAATAAAGTTTGTGAAAACTATCGCCCGTGGAGTAGCGTCTCTGTAGTACTGGGGCACCTGGAGGAATGAATACACGCGGCAGGCTCCAAGCCGCGAGAGATGCACCGCTTGTGAACTTTTACAGGACTGCGAGGTTGGAACTTCATCAGCCTGCCAGCACGGACGATTCAAAAACGGAGCCAGGAATACAGCCCTGCAGCCCACTGGAGGGCTTAAAACATTGAAAGAAAAACGGGAGTAAATATGTGGCATGAACTACGGACCCTACTGAGAGGGTTAATTAGGACTTCAATACCCGGCATTCAGCTCACTGGAGAGCGTGATGCCATAAGGGACAAGGATTTTGATGTTCCAGTCCGGGCTTGCCATCTCCCCTTCCCATGATTAAGGTGCAGGCGCACCGAAACGCGTTGGGACACACACTAGGCGGGGCTGTCTTTGTGGCTCATCCTAATAAAGTTTGTGAAAACTATCGCCCGTGGAGTAGCGTCTCTGTAGTACTGGGGCACCTGGAGGAATGAATACACGCGGCAGGCTCCAAGCCGCGAGAGATGCACCGCTTGTGAACTTTTACAGGACTGCGAGGTTGGAACTTCATCAGCCTGCCAGCACGGACGATTCAAAAACGGAGCCAGGAATACAGCCCTGCAGCCCACTGGAGGGCTTAAAACATTGAAAGAAAAACGGGAGTAAATATGTGGCATGAACTACGGACCCTACTGAGAGGGTTAATTAGGACTTCAATACCCGGCATTCAGCTCACTGGAGAGCGTGATGCCATAAGGGACAAGGATTTTGATGTTCCAGTCCGGGCTTGCCATCTCCCCTTCCCATGATTAAGGTGCAGGCGCACCGAAACGCGTTGGGACACACACTAGGCGGGGCTGTCTTTGTGGCTCATCCTAATAAAGTTTGTGAAAACTATCGCCCGTGGAGTAGCGTCTCTGTAGTACTGGGGCACCTGGAGGAATGAATACACGCGGCAGGCTCCAAGCCGCGAGAGATGCACCGCTTGTGAACTTTTACAGGACTGCGAGGTTGGAACTTCATCAGCCTGCCAGCACGGACGATTCAAAAACGGAGCCAGGAATACAGCCCTGCAGCCCACTGGAGGGCTTAAAACATTGAAAGAAAAACGGGAGTAAATATGTGGCATGAACTACGGACCCTACTGAGAGGGTTAATTAGGACTTCAATACCCGGCATTCAGCTCACTGGAGAGCGTGATGCCATAAGGGACAAGGATTTTGATGTTCCAGTCCGGGCTTGCCATCTCCCCTTCCCATGATTAAGGTGCAGGCGCACCGAAACGCGTTGGGACACACACTAGGCGGGGCTGTCTTTGTGGCTCATCCTAATAAAGTTTGTGAAAACTATCGCCCGTGGAGTAGCGTCTCTGTAGTACTGGGGCACCTGGAGGAATGAATACACGCGGCAGGCTCCAAGCCGCGAGAGATGCACCGCTTGTGAACTTTTACAGGACTGCGAGGTTGGAACTTCATCAGCCTGCCAGCACGGACGATTCAAAAACGGAGCCAGGAATACAGCCCTGCAGCCCACTGGAGGGCTTAAAACATTGAAAGAAAAACGGGAGTAAATATGTGGCATGAACTACGGACCCTACTGAGAGGGTTAATTAGGACTTCAATACCCGGCATTCAGCTCACTGGAGAGCGTGATGCCATAAGGGACAAGGATTTTGATGTTCCAGTCCGGGCTTGCCATCTCCCCTTCCCATGATTAAGGTGCAGGCGCACCGAAACGCGTTGGGACACACACTAGGCGGGGCTGTCTTTGTGGCTCATCCTAATAAAGTTTGTGAAAACTATCGCCCATGGAGTAGCGTCTCTGTAGTACTGGGGCACCTGGAGGAATATATATATATATATATATATATATATATATATATATATATATATATATATATATATATAAATCTGTGAAGACGCTGCAGCAGCCCAATTGTCGCTTCTTAGCAGCAAACACGGACCAGGAAAATCGATGCTGATTGTTTTATTTCATTGCATGCTCGTGAGTCGCCATATATATATATATATATATATATAACAAAAGTTATCCCCGAAGGGCATTCCTCGCGCACTCTCTGATTCAAATTAACGATGTCCACACCATCCGTGTAGTTCAAGTTGTTGTATTTCATAACAGCCAAGCCAGCAGCACAACTCTACGCGTTTCGGTCTCTACGGAGACCTTGCTCACGAGACTGCTTAGAACCACATTTTTTCTTTTCTACAAAGTGTTGTTTAAATAAAATGTAAAAAATGGATACACGTGACATCCCTTCCTTTTTGGGGCAGCTAAGCATTTTGGGACATGAAGTGCATTTGTTTAACTCCAATTAGTGACTCCCTCATATGACAATTCTTTGACCAGAGGTTTCAATCCTTTCTATCAAGGCACATGATATTGTCATATTTATTTGCGGTATATAGAATCAGCCTTCAATTACCACAGACCATATATAGCATTTTCAGTTCCTTACAGACACTATATTGCTACGGACACGTTGCAACATGGTTCCAAATAAATAAACCAAAACATACTCATACCCTCCAGTGAGCCTATCCAATCCGTAATGCCCGTGTATTAAAGCCCTCCAGTGGGCAATAGCAGTTGCTCTATTGTTTGTCTATGGATGTGAAATAATATAACTATAGTGATTCAACCGTAGTGCACAGTGTTATTGCACCTTATTCCTGATTAATTTTCCTAATGTCACTTGTCCCCCAAAACGCGTCGAGTGAGCGTTACTGAATTAAATACACGCTGGAACTATACAAGCGGCCTGGACATTGTTTTGTTTGAAATTGTATTGAAACAATTTGGTGGAATATACATATATATATATATATATATATAGATGTACAATTAAAAATTGCATATGTAATGAGAGAAGAATGAATGCTTTTAAACCGTGCATTATTTAAAGTAATTCATGATTAGTTGTAAAACATAGTCTGTCTAAAGTGAGCCCTAAAGAGAGATGCTTTTTGGTTATTAAACATACCAGTGATGATGAAAATAGACCAGATTATAAATATGCAGCATAAAATTGGAACAGCAAAAATTAATAAGAGTCTGTTTCAAAACTGATCTCCTAGTTCATAGTACAGTTTCTGTGGTACATAAGTTGGATGTGGGTCTCCGGGTGATTCAGATGTTGATTTCTTTCCTCATCAAGGGGCCCTAGTCCTTAGAGAAACCAAATAATGTGTCTATGTTGTTGTTAGTTGGCAAATTCTATGGACCACCACTTGATTGCTCATCTGAGTCACTCTGCAATATTGAAAATTTTCCTTTGGAGGCTTGAACATTAACAATGAATCAAGCCACTCATCAAGTGTTTGGTCAAAAAGTGTGACTGGTAAGGCTAGCCTATCATAGTCAATATCCTGTAGGAGGAGCAGATGCATTGCTCTGTATTGTCCTTGGCCCTTTTGTAGTACTCTGGGACCTAATCGACACAACGTCACCTGACATCGCCTTCCTCACAGAAACATGGATGAACACATCATCAGCACCCGACATCGCCATAGCCATACCGGACGCGTACAAGATTATCCGAAAAGACCGCATCAATCAAACAGGAGGAGGCATCGCCATCATCCACAGAAACACCATCAAAATCACAACCAGCTCCGACGACAATCTTGCAACCGCCGAACATCTCCACTTTCAGATCCACACCGACCCCAGGACCACACTTAGAGGCACCCTCATCTACAGGCCTCCAGGC
The DNA here is from genome assembly GCF_964261635.1 of Lissotriton helveticus. Taxonomy (NCBI): domain Eukaryota; kingdom Metazoa; phylum Chordata; class Amphibia; order Caudata; family Salamandridae; genus Lissotriton; species Lissotriton helveticus. Next base: position 1,004,340,320 of record NC_136071.1, on the reverse strand, counting down.
ACCCGCACTCTATTCAGCGATGACATCACAGACTTCGTCAGCCCACACTCCCTCGCCTCCGAGAACTATATTCTTCTAGGAGACCTCAACTACCACCTTGAAAACAAACACGACAGCAACACCATCACCCTTTTGGACAACCTGGCCAATCTCGGACTCAAACAACTTGTTGACACCCCCACCCACATAGCCGGACATACGCTCGACCCAATCTTCACCTCCAGCAAGCACATCTCCTTCGATCGCACCACAGCTCTCCATTGGACGGACCACAACTGTGTTCACTTCAGCTACAAAAGCGCCCTGACCCACAACCGTCCACAACCTATTCCTCTGAGAAACTGGAACAAAAACTCCACCGACCAACTCCTCACATCACTCAACCAAAAGCCTCCCACCCTCCCAATGGACCCAGACCAAGCGGCCACCAACCTCAAGCAATGGATTACCCACAGTGCTGACGAATTAGCACCCCTGAAAAAGCACCAGATGAAATCAGCCAGCAAAAAGGCCCCCTGGTTCAATGATGAACTTAAAAAATCCAAGAAACTATGCCGCACCCTGGAGAAGATATGGAGAAAAAACCCAACTTCTGACAACATGGCCTCCCTCAAGACAGCCACCCGCAAACACCACCAACTGATTCGCTCCGCCAAGAAATCAGCATTCAAGGATCGTCTCGACAACAACACTCATAACAGCAAGGAACTCTTCAACATCGTCAAAGAATTCACCAACCCCACAGCAGCATCAAACGACATCACTCCCTCCCAAGACCTCTGCGACGCGTTATCCTCCTTCTTCTACAACAAAATTGCCGACATCCACAACAGCTTCGAGAACTCTCCCAGCGATCAACCCTCCCCATCCCCTTCAGATCCTACTCCACCAACTAACATCCTCAGCGCCTGGAACCCAATCACCACTGAAGACACCATTCGCCTCATGAACTCAATCCACTCTGGCTCGCCTTCTGACCCCTGCCCCCACCACATCTTCAACAAAGTTGACTCCATCATCGCACCCCATCGCCGCGATGTCATCAACTGTTCTTTCAACTCCGCCACCTTCCCAGACAGCTGGAAACACGCCGAACTCAGCGCCCTTCTGAAGAAACCCACAGCAGACCCTTCTGAACTGAAAAACTACCAACCGATATCCCTCCTCCCATTCCCGGCCAAAGTCATAGAGAAAACCGTCAACAGCCAGCTCGCCACCTTCCTTGAATCCAACAACTCCCTTGATCCATCTCAATCCGGATTTCGAGCCAAACACAGCACCGAAACCGCCCTCATTGCAGCGACCGACGACATCCGATCACTCCTGGACAACGGAGAAACAGTGGCCCTCATCCTACTCGACCTTTCCGCCGCTTTCGACACAGTCTGCCACAGCACCCTTATACATCGCCTCAGCAACATCGGAATACAAGGAAAAGCCCTGGACTGGATCATCTCATTCCTCGCTGGGAGAACTCAAAGAGTCCGACTTCCCCCATTCTACTCAGAGGCCACCGAAGTCATCTGCGGCGTACCTCAAGGATCCTCACTCAGCCCCACCCTCTTCAACGTCTACATGAGTCCTCTCGCCTCCATCGCGCGTCTACACAACCTAAACATCATCTCTTACGCCTATGACACCCAACTAATCCTTTCCCTCACCAGAGACCCCAACACCGCCAAAACCAATCTTCACGAAGGAATGAAAGAAGTAGCCGAATGGATGAAACAGAGCCGCCTAAAACTCAACTCAGACAAAACGGAGGTGCTCATCCTAGGATCCTCCCCCTCAGCTTGGGACGACTCTTGGTGGCCTTCCGCTCTGGGCACAGCTCCCACACCCACAGACCATGCACGCAACCTTGGCTTCATCCTAGACTCCTCCCTCTCGATGTCCAGACAAGTCAACGCCGTCTCGTCCTCCTGTTTCAACGTACTTCGCATTCTCAAAAAGATCTTCCGCTGGATCCCCCTCAAAACAAGAAAGACTGTCACCCACGCTCTGGTCACGAGTCGACTGGATTATGGTAACACACTTTACGCCGGAATCACAACAAAATTACAGAAAAAACTCCAGCGCATCCAAAACGCGTCAGCTAGACTCATACTAGACATCCCGCGCCAAGATCACATCACCGGACACCTAAAAGACCTCCACTGGCTCCCCGTCAGCAAAGGAATTACATTCCGCCTTCTCACCCACGCACACAAGGCCCTCTACAATCTAGGACCCGAATGCCTCAACACTGGACTGTCCTTCTACAAGCCCACCCGTCAACTAAGATCATCCAACCAAGCCCTCGCCGCAGTCCCGCGTATCCGGAAATCCACCATGGGCGGCAGATCCTTCTCCTTCCTGGCTGCCAAAACCTGGAACTCACTCCCCACCCACCTCCGCCTTACTCAGAATCACATCTCCTTCAGAAAAGAGCTCAAAACCTGGCTATTCGACAAATAATGTACCCCTTCCCCTAGCGCCTTGAGACCCTCTGGGTGAGTAGTGCGCTATACAAATGCTCGAACTTGAACTTGAACTTGGTTGCAGCATAGAGTTCACATCAACATAAGACACTGGGGCTGTTCCAGATGTAGGTCCAAATGATTCCAGTTGGACAGTTTAGGCACCAGACACAGTATATACTGGTGTAGCATTCATTTTGCGAAAGAATAGCATCCTGTTTTCGCTGAGTTCGGCTAGCCAGTGAAGTCCCAAATATCATGCTAGCGTCTCTTGCCAGCTTTGTAAAGCTTGATGAGTGTACTCCATGTTGCTGATTTCCTTGTTGTAACAGGAGAAATATGACAATACCTCAGCTGATTAGCAGTAATAGGATTGGAAGACCTTCAAACAGGCTGGAGAACTAAGGGGCATATTATCAAGGACAGGCGATACATTATCGCCGCTTTTATCGGCAGGAAACTGCCGATAAAGCGGCGATAATGGCCTTGATAATATGCTCTATGAATTCCAATCGAAGCCCATGTTAGATGTGTTCACACATCTAACATGGGCTTCGATTGGAATTCATAGAGCATATTATCAAGGCCATTATCGCCGCTTTATCGGCAGTTCCCTGCCGATAAAAGCGGCGATAATGTATCGCCTGTCCTTGATAATATGCCCCTAAGAGTAGAAAAATAATAGTAGCAGCCCAAATACTGCTTACATCCAGTCCCCACACTAGATCCAATGTTCTTCAAAAGATGCAAAACACCAATTATCAAAGTTTGAATATTGTTTGCACAATATCAGAAAAATGCGTCTGATATGTAAATGTAAATGTATATGTAAATATAAATATTTTTGAGCTTGTAAAGCGCACTGCTACCCGTCCATGGGTCTCCTGGCGCTGTATAACTCTGGGGAACCCGTCCTGGCTTTCCCTGTGGGATGGTCCCTTGCTGGGAGTCCCCAAGGTGGAGCCAGGCATCCCCGGAATTGGTGGGGCCGTTGTGGAGATTAGGCAAGCTAATGCCCAGAGTTGCCGAGTGGAACCCCTGATTAGAGTAAGCACCGAAGCGAGAATTATCGAGTCCGCTGACCAAGGTCCACAACCCTGCCGCGTCGGGAATTGAACCCTGGTCCCGGGCCGACTTCTGCTGCCGACTTCTGCTCTCGGGCCTGCCGCCTGCCGCCTCTAACCAGTGAGCCACACTACTCCATATTGTGTGTGGAACAGCCTTTGACACTCTGAAGCAGTTTTGGCTGTCTGCATATTATATAACTCAGCTGCAGAAGTCAAAGGGACTTCTTTTTTAATCAAAACCAACAATAATGTATTTAAGTCGCCAAAACAAATGTCCTTCACATCAATGTTAGGCTAAGAGATATTTCTAATTATGTTTTGAGGTGACAGGTCCAAGGTCCTTCCACAACACTCTATTCTTTTCGAAACTGTAATCACATATGGCTGTCCGGGCTCCAGCCCATAGCAAGTAACGTTTGTTAAACATAAATTCGGCCAATTATTCAACAGTTTGGTGTCTATTAGTATAGCGGGCAGATCACCACCGCCCAAACAGCAGTCGCAATCTGTCCGGTAGAACACACCACCATCATGCCATTTACCCCCCCCCGCCCTATTATGATGGCGGTGGGTCCACGGTGGACAGAAAGACCTTCTGCCGCTTTTCCGACCATCGACAAGTTGACCGGGTGAAAAAGTAGTTGAATATGGTGGCGGTGTCTGCAAGACACCGCCATCCATAGTACACTGCAGGTGGAGAGCAGCCTTTCCGTGGCGGCTGCGAGGCATGCGGTGTTCGCAGTTGGGGGTCCGGGGTGAGAGGGTACATGGGGGTACCTATGGTACCCCCCTGCATTTGCATGCACAAGGTGGCAGGCACCGCGCGGTGCCTGCCATGTTGTGCATGCAAATGCACAACATGCATTTTTCACATTTCGGCGGATGCGGCTTACAGCACTGCCCGCTGCAATGTGGAAAATGCAGGATACGCCTGCCAGCGTAGCGTGTGCATCCTATTTGGAATCGCGGGACCGCTGCACATATCGCGGGCGGTCCCATTTGCCGTTAAGATGGCGGGCGGACCACATAGTAGACGCCTTTGTCGTGTGGGGTGATAGATGGAGTGGGATTAAGGATAAAACACACATTAACCCTGGCATCAATGCTCTGAGCAATGACGTAGTATCACACAGAAGAGAGTCTCCCAGGAGATTTCTGTAGTCAGGTGTACAGATACACGCAGGGTCATATTCATTTTCATTTACACACTTGTAAGAAAAAGGACACTTCCATGAATGGAACAATTGTGAATTGTGCATGGTTTCATACCAGCCTACAGATTTATATTTTTGGCAGTGATGAAAATAAAACATTTTAATCAGTAGAGAAATGATACAATTTATTAACAATGTAACTGTTGGTGTGTCATTAATTGAAAATGTTGCTTCTTCCATTTACTCAATAGTGTATATGTGGATTCTTTCTTTTCCATTGTTTTCTGCATTAGTGTCAGATTATAAGAATAACAAATATCTGTTTTGTTCAAAAGTAGCCAATGCACAAAGCCTGACCTGAGTATTTGTAATGCCCAATATAATTGTATGCTACTCCTAGCTGAGCTTGTCCATGTTATAATAACCAAAAATCCCCTTTTATTAGTTCTGAGGCTAAGGACCGAATATCATTTAACCCCTTCGCTGCGAGGCCTCCCCTGCTCACCCGTGCTAAGTCTTTTTTGGGCTATTTGAGCTAGTTTGCGCTTAGGCCCCTGTAACGTTTTGTCCACATAAGGTATCCTTGTCAAATTTGAGACCTTTTCTTCCAACATGCTGAGGATTCTGAGGGTACCCAGGGTTTGTGGATTCCCATGAAGTGGACTGAGAAATTAGCCAAATTACAGCTAAAGTTTGATTGAAATAAAGAAATATTGAAATTGAGTTAAAAAAACACCCATTGGTGCCATCAGTTTCACCTGTACCTTCTTCTAAGTGTGGCAAACTTTTGAAAGCAATATACTGTTATGTTTGCTGGAGTATTCTGGTTGTGGTTATATATAGGACTTGTAGGTTCATCAAGAACCCGAGATACCAAGAGCCTGTAACTGAGCTGCGCCTTGCAATGGTTTTTCATTGTGTACTGAGTATATAGCAATTAATTTGGTAAAATACAAAGAGTGAAATATAGGTATCAAGTACACGTATGTATTTCTGATATATTGGAACAACATATAGAGTTTAGAAGCAGTAGTTATTTGCACATCTCCAAAATTGTGGGAACCCATAGTAGCAAGTGAATTAAAAGGCATTTTTCAAAATGACTTTTTTTTTTACATACTGTCTTACATTTATAAGGCAGAAATGCATAGAAAGTCAATTGGTAATAATATTTGTTCTACAATTCTGAGTTCCCCTGAGTCTCCCGATAAAAATGATGCCTCACTTGTGTGGGTAGGCCTAGTGCCCGCGACAGGAAATGGCCCAAAATGCAACTTGGGCACATCACATTTTTCCAGTGAAAACTGATCCTTTTTTGCAATGTGCCTAGCAATGGATTTTGGAACCACTTCAGCCAGCACCTAGAGAAACCTGGCAAACCTATACAATTCATTTTTGAAAACTAGACATCTAGGGGAATCCAGGATGGGGTGACTTGTGTGGTTCTCACTGGGTTTAGTTACCGAGAATCCCTTGCAAACCTCAAACTTTGGCAAAAAACATTTATGTGATGGAAAGTTCTGGAATCTGTGGAGATCCACAAACTTCTACCACCCAGCATTCCCCTAAGTCTCCCAATAAAAATGATACCTCACTTGTGTGTCCAAAATGTATTGTGGAGACATCAAAATAACCTATCACAAAATAACCTGTTTTTGCAAGGGGGCACCTGCGTGTTTGGTCCTTGGCTCGGCGGCCATTGAGGGAAACCTACCTAATCTAGACATTTCTGAAAACTAGACACCCGGGGGAGTCCAGAGAGGTATGATTTGCATGGATGCGCCACACGTTTCCTACCCAGAACCCCTGCAAACCTCAAAAATAGCTGGAAAAAATCAAAAGTTATCACATTTCTGTGTGGGGAAAGTTGTGGGATCACCTGGCTGCCACAAAATAACCTATACATGTGTCAGAATCATAAGGCCAAAAGGCTAACCCTTCAGTACAGTTAAAGGTTCAATTTTGGATGATATAATTTATTTCTGATTGTGACATATTCATTTCAAAGTGCCAGGTATTGAACAGAATCTAAAATACCTTTGATATAGACAGTTTCTTTAGGTATTTCATAGTAACGAATCCCAGACAAGTTGTCTAGTTTTATTCAGAAAAATCACCTCTTTAGGGACTATGCATGCTTTTTCATCAATATTTGCTTTTCAATACTCTTATCCATGGATAGCCATATTTTGACTAAACTCAGTGGAATAAATCAACTTGTTGGTAGTAATTAGCTTTTTATTAACCAATTGTGGCTTCTGTGAAAAACAGAAAGCTTAAGGGCTTAATCTGTCATTGTGAGAATTTGGGGACTGATTGACGGGTGCGAGCCCTCGTAAAGTAGCAACCACAATCCCTGTCAGGGTAAGACACAGGTAAACCCCAAAACAACCTGTGATCAACCCCCTGCTAGCTTGGCACAGAGCAGTCAGGCTAAATATAGGGGCATTGTGTAAAGTATTTCTGCAACACTTCACACAGTAATAGAATGACAACATCACACAAGAAGGATCCCACAACAAATTAGAACAATAGAGCTGAATATAATCAATAAAGCGACACCAAAATGACCAATATCCAATTACTGGAACTGGAAGAATAGTAAAAGTAAAACAATGACTAAAAGCCGAAAGTGCCAACCACACCTATCTAGTCACGCTGAACTGATTCAAAGTCAAAAGTTCAGGTGACCGCGATGGAGAGTGGATAAGACACTGTCCTAGAATAGTCCTACTGATGTTTTACCCTCTCAAATGTTGTGCCAAGAGTCTAATTTGCATTGGAAAGGGTTATTAGGAGCATGGAGACCTTCACAGGCAGTTGTCGCCATGGTGCGAAGAGCAGGCCGGCCTTCGCGGACAGGTGGGATGGAGCTTCACATTGGTGGTCCCCCGTGAGCAGTCAATGCTGCTGTATAGCGAGACAGCCAGGCAGCAACTAGCACTAGTTTTTGGTGTGAGTGGCGCGGTCTTGGTTTGAATGGCCGTGTTTGCGGTCACAAAGAGCCCAAAGCGTGATTTTTAAGAGTCCATGAGCCACACCAAGAGTACAGGACCTGAGAGGCACCACCTGAGACACAGAAACTCACTGAAGCTGAGTCCAGGAGCTGTTTGGGGAGTCTTTTATGTCCCTGAGGCTCAGATCAGGATTAGCTCTTAGATTGGCTCTGGGGTCCTAGGTTCGAGGGGACGTTGCAGGTCCAGTTCTCCTTCCCCAGGAAAGAGGGCAGCAGGCAATAGGTCAGCACAGCAGGGCAGCAGTTCCTTTAGAGAAACAGTCCAGCAGAGTTGCAGTCCTTGGGAGTATGCAGCCCTTGGGAGTATGCAGGCCTTTCTGTGGAGGCAGGACACAGCCTGTTCAGGTGTAAGTGGGGCTGTTCCCAGCTCCTATCTCCCGTCCCCTCTAGGCACATCTAAGATCCCTATAGTGTGTCAGTCTAGGAGTAATATACTAAGCTAAACTGTCAGCTAAACCCAGTTATGGCCATTCTGATAGGATGGGAGGGCGGAGCTGGGCACAGCCTCACTTACACCTGAAAAAGCTGTGCCCTGTCCACACACAAAGGGCTGCATACCCCCCTGTAGGGAGTCTAGAGCCAGAGCAGGAAGGGAGGACATCTGTGCAATTCAAAGACATCTCTTTGTAGTCTCCCCCACTTCAAAGACACCATTGAGTATAAGACGTCAGGCACTACCACTTCAGTTCACTGTTTTACTGTTTGAAGTGCTGTACAAATAATTTAAACATTTCCTTCAAGTTAGGCCTGACTGCTCTGTCCTAAGCTACCAGAGTGTGAGCACAGGTTAATTTGGTGTTTGCTTCTGCCTTACCCTAAATAGAATTATGGTTACTGCTTTGCAAGGGCTCATGCCCCAGTCAACCAGAAGCCTAGTTTATAACTCCCTACATATCACTAACCCTGGGCGAAGTACTATGCTACGCTTGCGTAGTTTGCAAAGTTTGTGCTACTTTGCACTATGCGAATTGCACGTAGCACAGTGCAAACACGCGTAGTGTAGCGTAGCATAGTGCAGCGGTCATTTTTTGCTTGCTTGTGGTCATCAACGTCAAGTTGGCGACCGCGAGCGAGCAAAATGATATCCCAGCAAGACTTTTTCCTCGTTCGCGATCAGCTACATCAAGTTGCCGATCGCGAGCGTGGAAAATAAATCTCCTGGCGAGATTCTCAATGCGGGGAGGTCAGGTTTCTCATTGCGAGTGGTCGTGTATGCTCGCCACCGCTCGTGATGAGAAACTACCAGTCCGCGTTGAGAATGCTGCAGCTCGAGTAGAAATCTACTTGAGCGGCAGAAAATGACCTCTTGCACTGTGCAAGATGCGGTTTGCCCTGTACAATGTACAGTGCGGACAAGCATCCGGCACTGTGCAATCAGTGTGAACAGCATTTTGCATAGTGCTCTACGCAGTTTGTGTAGCTACGCGTAGCTCGCGTAGTGCGATGTGCACTTCACGTAGCTATGCGTAGCGCTACTACGCGAACTACGCCCAGGGTTACATATCACATCATTCATGATATCTTCTATGATATCACTGATAATATCACAGCAATATTTACAAGGAAATTATTGATGAGAAATCTGTGCATGGCGTGGATGCGTGTTATAGTTACCTTATGGCACACGTTATAGTTACTTGAGATAACTAGAACTGGTGAAATTCAGTGGCTTCATATGTTTAAAATGTTACGTTGTCATTGAAATTCTCACCTTACTATAACGTTACACTAACCTTTGTTTTTTTGTGAGAAAAAATAACAAATATATATATATATATATATATATATATATATATATATATATATATATATATACACTTCACTAATTATCTTTATCTATTGGCTTGCATTTAGTTTCTTCCTACCATAGCATAAGGTAGTGACCATTTTACTGGGACGTTATAGTGGCACTCAAAAAAACAGTTTCCCAACAAAACTGCAGAAGACTCATGGCTTAACCAGTGATAGCTATATACTAGGTTATCTTTGCAAGTGTTCCACAGTCATCAAGACATTTATTGAAAGTTGCATTATTGATTCTTCAGCATAAACCAGCATTAGCATTATTGCCTATCCTTTTGAAACCAAGTCCAATGTATTAGAGTAGCAAAAGTGGAAGGGTACATTTTTATGTTGAAGCCAAATCCCCTCAACTTCGAGAAGACGATTTGAAGTAGTTGCACCTTACTCGAGAAGGACATTTAGGGGTTGATTTATTAAGATTTTAGATCAGGGCTGTTTGACACAAAATTATATTTGGTATTTAGTAAACCATGCAAAGCCACTTTGTGTGGTTTGATAAATACGATGTAACGCAATGCAGCGCATAACACTGCCTTGCATCACCTTGCATTCTGAAGGCCTTCCATGAGTGGATAATGGGCATTCGCATGCATCCATCCATGGATTGTTCCCCATTCACAGACTTACTAAAGCTAGAAAACCTGGGAATGAGCCAAAAAGCCACGCCTCCCTGAAGCAGGCATAATGAGGAGAAATATCTTTATTTCTCTTTGTTGCTTCCTCTTTCTAAGAGTGATGCATTTTACAGCACACATAGAAAGAGGAATATGTCTCCAAATATTGTTTTGTGCAGGAAGGTGTCCATTCCTGCTCAAAAACGATCCTGATTGTAAAGCAGACACCTTGCGCCATGGTGTATGGGAGCCGGCTTTGGCGCTAGGCTGCACACAGTGCAGCAGCCTGGGAGACAGTAGAAATATGCCATATCTTAGTGATAAGGCACATTTCAGCAATCATCTTTTCACCGAAGCAATCTTGTTTGCTGCCCTGCTTTGCATGAAATGTAGGTACATCTACCCAGCAGCGCCCATCCATAGGGGCGAAGAGGCCATGCCCGCACCTTTTCAATATAAAGAGTGTCTGTCAGGCTGAGCGAAGTCAGCCTGACAGACAGTCTTTATTTTCAGGTCAGGCAGCCAAGAGTTAGACATTTGCTAAATGCGCAGGCTTCTGGCTGCCTGAACTGAACTTTGCTGATCTGAGGATGTCACAGCTCCTGTGGGCGTGACCTCCTCAGCTCAGCAAAGGTCCCCGAGGCCCTCCCTCTCATAACAAACGGGAGCGTCAGTAATAGCCTCATAACTTGGCAATACATTTTTAAACCCTGAAGTGTCCAGAGTCGACTATCTATCACTGACACCTTGCCACAGAGTGGGGTGGGGTCAGCAGTCTCTCTGACCCCATCCTACTCTTGACCAGGTACGTCAGGTCCCTACCTTCATTATCTGCCTTAAAGTCAGCCAGTGAGTGGGAGAAGCGGTTCCAACCCTCCTGGCACCCCCGAGGCTTCCCTCCCCAAGAGCTGCAGTAGGAAAGTGTTATGTTTTAATTGACTAGTGGGTGCGTGCGTGCGTGCATGTCTCAATTTATGTGTATTTGTGATTGAGTGTTGTGATTGGGTGTGTGTGTCTGCATGTGAATGCTGTGTGAAAGTGAGTGTGTGTGCATGTGTGTGTGCATGTGTGTGTGTCGGGGGTCCCTCCTGTGTGTGTGGGGGGTCCCTCCCCCCGCACCCTGCATGGGGGGTCCCTCCCCCGCACCCGGCATCTGCCCCTTCGTAACAACGTTGTTTATTGTAGCTCTTTAACAGATTAATAAGCAATTGCAGGTGACTTGAGAGGGACATCTAGTAAAGGTTTGAAGGGCTGCAGGGTAGACACTCTACTTCTGGAGCTTAAAAACTACACAGATTATGTGAGAGCTAGAGAGAAATAAATACATTGGTTTCATTTTATTTAAATATTCAATATGTATGCCTCCAAAGGTGATGATATGCTCAGTGATGAGGAAGTGGAGGGTAAAGCTTAGTGAGGATAACTTGCTGCGACAGGGCGGCACTGTATTCTCGGCCTCATCCACCTCAACCCCTTGCGTGGTTCGACTCGGTCCATTTTCTCATGTACATCAGAATAGTGAATAAGATAGTTTCAGACAGACCAATGTAATCCTTTGTAACTTATACCTTTATGAAATGTGCTCTCATTGTTCGGATTTCTTGACTGATCAATAAATGAGAATTGCAGCCATCGTGATCAAAGAATAGCTGTTCTTTTTTGCAGTGAATAATGGTCGTCTAAATGTCTTGCTAGAGCAGCCTCCTCCCTCCCTCTTTTCCTGAATAATGACTCACGCTGTCTCCCCTTCCACTAACAAGTGCAGTCGTCATGTTTCATGGAAAACAAGAACATCACAGTCCGGATCAATTCTGTGTTCCTAGAAATCAATGTCAAGCAGAATGATTTACCTATTCGACATGAAGGCTCATGTTGAGCTGCCTCTTATTGTCCGTGCTTACGACACATTTGACTAGGAATCCTGCTAAACATATTGATGGGAACAATAGTGGTTCATCGTCCTATCGCCAGACAAGAGAAAAGAGCCGTAAGGAACCAGGTAATTAACATGTTTTGATAAGCAAGGGCACTGTCGGTGTTTACATCCAAATGAAGCAATCACGCTCAAGCTTGTTTACTTCCATAACTAACAGTAGAGCAGGGCTGCAGCATCATTTTTTAATGTCATGAACTAAAAGTCAAGTTTTTATTCAATTTTAACTAGGTCAACGAATGACAGTCTATGTATACCACTCAATGAACATATTAGCCTTGTATCGTCAAAGATAAGGCCTACCACCCACAGAAAGTCATACGTTTTAGTGAATGTCAAGGTTGGAAACTGGTATTTCTATCCCCAGCCATCTCAGAGGAGAGGCAGACTCAAACAAGGAGTTTAGTGATTCACATCCATCTTTAACCCCTTCCACGCTCATGACGAGCTCAGCTCGTCATGTAACGCGGCTTTTTTTAAAAAGCCGCACAGCGCGAAAAAAGCCACCGCACGCATGCGGTTAATGCATGCTGGAGTGTTGCACTGGCACAAAGTAAATCCAGGGATTCTGTAATCCCACCACCTCACTCCACAAAAAATCCGAAGACCACAGTTATCACTGAAGACCTGGGATCTGCAGACATTGTAGGCACATGCATGCAATGAAAACTGCAGTATTCCGCTTCTCAGACCAAGAGGACATGCCGGAGTGCACCACAGGCCTCCATTTTTAAAGACGAATAGATATGGGACAAGGGATCCAGAAGAGAGCCTCTTCTATGGACCGCAGACTGAACCTGCTACAAGCAGGAAAGGAAGGGAAAAGGCTGGGCCTTAGACTCTACACATGTGGTTGGAACGAGCCACCTCGCCAGCCATCATGTGTATCATGATTAGAAAATGTAGAGGTCATCAATACAAGTGTAAATGCTATCACCAAAACGGATGTATGACGGTACAACGCGTGGTATTACCATGCGTACCGTTACAACGCAGGTTTTACAATGCAAGTCGTTACAACGACCTGCGTTGGGGGGCGCTGGATGGTGAATAGTTTAATTTACTATTCCAACTCCAGTCCCCGTGGAGGATGTATGTTGTTACAACGCATGCTTTTTCCACGCAAGCCTTTCCAATGCAGGTTTTACAACGCAAGTCGTTACAACGACTTGCGTTGGGGGGGTGCTAGATAGTGAATAGTTTAATTTACTATTCCAACTCCAGTCCCCGTGGATAGTAGGGAAGGTGTTGGATAGTAAATTAAACTATTACCTATCCTAGAGAGCCCCCCAGCGCAATTCGTTGTAACGAATTGCGTTGTAAAAGTTGCGTGGTAATGGTACCACGTTGTAAAAGTTTCGTGGTAAAGGATGTTCCCCCACCAGAACCTATTTATAATTTTAGCCTATTTAAGTGTTTATCATTTATTCAATTCAAAGACAACTTTATTGCGGCCAATAGACCATAAAAGTATGAATTAAGCAACATGTTGATTAAAAAAACCATTCTCCGATAGATAATCTTAAACCATTAGAGGCCCAAAGGTTACAGCTCCAAATTTTTGTAGTTGCCCACTCCTCAATAAAAATGATCAAAATTCATTACAGCTCATAGATAAAACCATATAAAAAGGTATGTACAACACATTAAGAAACAAGTGCAGACAGATTTCACGGTCTACAACATGCAATGAACGTAGATAAAAACCACATGGGGGGCAACCCAGAGAAAAAAGAGGGACAATGATTTCAGTTACACCCCACTGGGGTGTTTTTTTTAAAAATGACCTGCGCACACACCACATATATAATAAAAAGTGTGACACCGCAAATACAATGGGAGTTAGATTATTATACTTCAGTAGCCTAAAAGCCTCCACACAGAGTCTCGTGCCCAAGGTTCTACATAATTGGATCAGCCAATGACACCTGCAGTTTCTATAACCATGGCAAAAAAAGAAGACGTATAGCTCTGGTTTCTGTGCATGGTCACAAGCAGTACAGCCTAGAATAAGTGCACCTGCCCATTTGTTCATGAAGGCGCGAAGTGGGAGGGTCCCATGCCTAAATTGAACATAGAGTTTCCTCGTTAAGGCAGGTTATATCTCATCCAGGGCAGGTTCTAGGCTATATTGATCTTTGGTCCTCATGAACGAGGCTACCATTGAGCCTGCTGCCGAACACCCCTGTATTCTGGATAGTCTGTTTCCTCTGTATCCCTGCGCCGGTTCCTTGCGAGAAACTAAGACACAGTTTTCCACGGGGGTGTGGCATATTCTCACTCTGCCTATATTCTGAAAGGTGTCTATAACATAAGCTAACCATGGTATTTTCCCGACACCGTTTAGAGTCAAAACCTCCTTTAACTCGTCCCGGTAGGCAGCCAATTCCGGGGTTACCCATAGACGGTGTCAGAGGAGTAGTGGTCTAAGGGCAAAATCTTCAGTGATGGGTGTTGTCCTCAGATCTAGGCGCAGTGGTATAAGCGGAGTACTAGGTGGAAGACCAAAAATCTGTCTGGTAAATGCATTCTTAATCTTGGTGATCTTTCTTAGAGAGTGCTGCCCCCAGAGTTCAGTCCCATACCATAGCAGAGCCCTTATTTTGTATTTTTATAAATTTACACTATTGGGCCGATGAGCTTAAATGGGGAGTTCCTAAATAGCTTCAATAACCCTCCTGTACTCTGTGCCAGCTTCATACTGGTTTTGTTAATTTACGAATCGTATTGAAGACCATTTATTTGGTCTGCAAACAGTTGATCTCAAGTCCCCTGCTGTCGCAGAAGGCCTTGAAGTTGTCGAGGATCATCTGTATGCACATTGGTGTTTTTGAGAGCAACAAAGTATCATCGGCAAACATCATTGCTGGTATTTTTTGGAATGGGTAAAGTAAGTTCCCCGTACTTGCCGAATCTAAGTTGGGCATAATTGCCTTCGTTCAAGCGCCTCAACATAAGGCAAAGATACGGAGGCACCCCCAGAGCACTTAGAATGGCCCACAGCTTCTTTCTTGGTTCCAGATCAAACGCAGATTTTAAATCCACAAAGATCAAATAGAGACTGCCATCCTCTATTGCCACCATTTTCCAGTACAAGAGTTGAAGCCTGAATATTTGGTCCACAGTTTAAGTATTTTCTCTAAAACCAACTTGTAGTGGGCTTAAGATGTTATGTTTGTCCATCCAGGCTTTAAGCTGGACCAACAGTACCCTGGCAAAAATATTCTGACTTATGTCAATTAAACTTTTGGGCCTATAATTAGAGGGAAGAAGGGGTGAACCCTTTTTGTGAACTGGGGGAATTTCCGCACCTCCCCATATTGATGGAATAGCCATTCCCTGCTGTATGGCATTGAATAAAGACCAAAAGTAGGGGGCCCAGATAGTTGGCTCGGAGTGAAAGAGGTCACCAGGGATCTTGTCAAGACCTGGAGCTTTGGAAGGGGTGCTTTCCTTTAGAGCACTCGTTATCTCAGTTTGGGTTATCTGCGGGGCCTCTAAATCCATATTTTGGAAAGGACTGATCTCATAGGTTATATTAATAACTGCATCTCCTAGCCCTTGGTACAGTGTCTCAAAATATTCTTTCCATTTATCGGCAGCAATGTTTGGTTCAATGGTCAACATCCCTTCCCTGCTGCCAATATTCACTATGCGCCAGAACGCCTTCATATCATGGGCAGAGAGGGCCTGCTTTAAGGACTCCCACTTTTCCATCTCCCAAGCTTTTTCGGCTTTAGTGATGACAGCCCTATAAAGCACCCTATTTGCTCTAATTAAAGGTCTATCTTTGGCTTTGATTGCCTCAATCAGGACTAACTTAGCCTTCCGCCAGCTTTTCTTAACCCAGGGATGTTTACCCTTTTTATGGCCACTAGGGCGGGACAGAGGGTAAAAAATATCAGCTAAACTAGTGATCAGTGATTCATGGGTCATAGCAATTTGTTCACGAGAGAAGAGTACACCATCACCAGAGATAGATTGTTCTGCTACCATCAGACAAGGGATCATTTATCAAGTTAAAAACTTTACATCAACTCGCCTAGTCAAATGGACTGCCACAAGAGCCATAAGACCCTTTCAAGTTTTAAACTATGTTAAACATTTAGAAATTGCCCAAGTCAGTTCTTTCCATCCTTAACTTACCATACATGGACGTTCACAGTTCTTGGGTGATGTATTAAGTACAAGTAGTTCAGTGTATACCTGATTTAAGTGAAGTATGTTTTTCCAGGAGGTACACCGAGTCAGACTTCGGAAAAGATCATTTTATTGATGGGTGTTGCAAAAAGTTGCTCACTGCAAATAATCTGACTATATTTGAGTTGCCATCATATATATATCCAGTTGTTTGAGCCTGAGCATAATTTATAAAATAAATATTTGTAGCAGTAACAGATGTATTTAGTATAGTATTTCATTACCTGTATAAAGCACTGTGCCTTGACCATAAACCTACCTGTGAAAATTCCCCATTGTCGCTGCATGCTGCATGCTGTGTGAGAAACCTCTAGAGGTAGACTGTGCCTGTATGGTGCTGCACTGAAGTATACAAAAGGTTAGACGGGTATGCCCAGCCTTGTGTCCAGTACACACTGTGCCACTGGAACTAAGCTATAGCTGACTGATGAGCCCTTACAAGGGCGAAACCTGCAGGAGCGTAGCTTGGATGTTAAGATTGGGTGGGTGTGAGCATCAGATTTCCAGAAAATCACGCTGGCATATAATGTTTAAATAGATTTTACGAAAAGCAAGGAGCATGAGAGGGTTCTTAAGGGGCAGTGGAAAGGGAGACCAATGCGTATTTGTAGGAGTACTAAGTGAGAGAAACACAATATTTTGTAAAATAATATTTTTGATGACATTCAAAAAAAGAGATGAGAGTGTATGTGTGTGTTTTTAACAGAGTGCTCGTGAAATCTGTAGTCACCTTACCATACCCAACTGAGAGCACCTGTACCCATTTATTCATCAGAAAATAAATATATTATAGGGGTGTTACACTACAAACAATATCCCCCGCACCCCTGCCGAAGGTGCGCCCCTGGACACCGGTCTTGGATTGCTTCTGTTTCGGTTCAGGAAGGACCTGGCCTGGCAATTCCTACTGGAGCAGTGTCAAGACTGATCTGCATATGGCTGGGTCCAAATCGTGGTCCCATGGTGTGCAAAATAATGATGCTCTGCGATCCGCCCTGTGTAATTACCAGTGGATAACACTAATTCAAGGATCCCATCCATTACTTTTTGTGTAGTTCTCTACGGTACAGGCAGGCAGACCTTTTGGTATAAAGATTGATTGGTGGGATAGTTGGCATTTTTTGCAAAGTTATGATTGACATATTCAGGTATATTAAAAAAGTTCTTTAGCAGGATTCATAGGGGTCTACTCTTATGGCATCGCAGTATTTTACCAAGATTAATAACTTTATGTTAACTAGTACTTTTTCTGACCACGGGTGCCTATAGCAGAAATTGGCAGCAAGTAATGCTTGATCCAAGATTAATGCAGTCTAATCTTTCAGCTACCTAATTCTCCTCAAATTTATGTTGTTTCTGGGACACAATCAGAAACCTGGGTTTTTGTTAATCCGAATGGCTTGTGAGAGAGTGAACAAGCATATCCAAGACTCTGAAAGAGGCTATTGCATCAAATGGCCCTGATGCGGACTCTTCAAATTTACAATGCTGTTCTCTCTCTTAATGTTTTCTTTTTTAGGGTAGGGCTTCGATTACATATGCACAGATTTACAATCACTTATCAAGTTGGGGCTCGTGTGCGGATGTACGACGTTACGACGCGTACCATAACAACGCGTGCTTTACCACGAATTGCGTTGGGGGCGCGGATTGAGAATAGTATAATTTACTATTCTAACACCAGTCCCCGTGGACACTAGGGAAGGTGTTGGAATAGTAAATATACTATTCTTAATACTCTTGCGCCCTCCAGCGCAAGTCGTGGTTACGACTTGCGTTGTAACGGACGCGTTGTGAAAGCCTTGCGGAGTAAAATCTGCGTTGTAAAGGATGCTCCCCTCGTATGCTGCTGCCTGGGCAGGAAGCTGTGGTGCTGCGGAACAATGGCGTAACGGACACCCCTGCAGCACCCACATTGGAGGGGGTGTTAGTGCAGGAAGCGGTGCCATTAGCTTGTGACCCAGGAGGAAGAGAAACGAAATAGTCAATTTGCTTCTCCTTCAGGCAGTGTGCAAGGCCCATTTGGAGAGTAGGTGGGGGCCCCTCAGATAAAGTGTCTTTCATAGGACACAGCTCATCTGAGAGAATGTGGTCTCAGGGCTACAATTACCGACTTTGGGCCTGGGGAACCAGGTTCGTGCCTCGGCTCAACATCCTGTAATTCTGGGAAAATCACTTAAGCTCTCCGTGCCTAACAAATAATGTGTCCTTGTGTTACGTAACTGGTGCTCATGTAAAGTGCTCCAGTACCTTCGGGTCGAGTTTGCGCTATATAACATCTGCACATACAAAAAAAAGAGATAGCACTGGAACTCAAGAGGACTTAAACGTAGGGCCCTGCAGCGCAGGGTGCCCCTCATCATTTTAGGGGCCTCCAGTTATTCAGAGGAGCCCCATTCCATACTAAGTCCAGTGATTTATGGGAGACTCGGGGGTCTCTCTTCAGGTTATGCAGGGGGGGTCCCATCATTTTCGGTGATGCCACTGCTGCTTCTTTTTTACCTCCAATAATCATCACATTTTGAGCAAGTTTCCAAGAGTAACCTGACTTAAAACACACTGAATTTGATATAGAAACACCTTCTACGCATGACATGGGTAAATGTGCCAAACATCAAGAGAAAACACACAGAACTATAGAAACAACTACACCTGACATGGGTAAATGTGGCAAACATCAAGAGAAAATGGAAGACTTTGCTTCTTTACAAACGGTGCTCCTGTACGTCTGAGTGCAGACAAAATGGCTGACTCTGGAGCTGACCCACTTTTTCATAGAGCCCAGGCTAGTTTATGAGCATTGTACCCTGCTGGCCGAGAGAGATGTGGAGGCTATGCTGGCATCCAAGCAGGGCTGAGTTGGCATCAAACTGGTCCTTATGCAGAAGCATTTGGAATCAGTAGTTACCAGCAGAGCAACAGAAATTGAGAGTTAACTGAGTACTGCACAGAATGGTGTTCACTCTTCAGGAAAAAATATGCATAATCTCCCTTGATCTTAAAGCTGCCCGGGATTGACTTGAGGACCAGTGAGGAGAACTTTAAGCAATAATACATGCCTTTTGGGGGACCTGGAAAGGCCTTTATCAGGACCTATGGCACGCTTTGTGGAAAAGCTCCTTAGAAACTTACTCTCAAATGCACACAATCCCTTCTCTTTTTGATTGAAACAGCCCACAGCGCCTTAGATCCGAAGTCTAGACCTGGACAATGCCTGGGTCCTGCACAACAATGAATAGGATATGATTCTGTGAAACACAAGGGAGACTGGTGAGTTATTTTTTGAGAATCATAAAGTAAGTTCTTACCCAGACTTTACCTTGACAGTTTGGTTCTCACAAGACTGCTTTATTGAGTGCAGGATTACACCATTATCTGGGGGACTTCAATGCAATATTAAAACCTGTGTTTGAGAGGTCAAACAACACTCCTGGATAGATTAAAGGCTTGACTTTGAAACTTTGGTTGCTTGTGGGACATTATGATCTGGTTGATGCCAGGCAGTAGAGCACCCTGTTTCTATTTGCTATTCATACTGTTCTTGAGTTGACAATCCAAATCCCCAAATTGGTTTTGTCTTAACTTTTCGATGTGTTACGTTTATCTTTCTATAATATTTTACTTAGCACACATTATGATTATTCGCCTTGATTCTAAATATGGTGTTACCCACTTCTTGTCCCTCCTCCAGATTCTGAAGGCTCAAGACTGAGGCTTTTGCGGATGCTGCCTTTCATCTACAATTAGATAATTAGATAAAATATATATATTTTTTTAATAACACGTTATTTATTTTTTGTTGAAAACAATACACCAGTCTTTCGGACAAATAACTATAAGTGCCAGCATTCACCAGGCCAACTGAGCCCTTAATAAAGGATTGCAGGATTAACATTACCAAATACCACTGATCACAAACCTCCCCCCTACTTCCAACCCCTGGGTGCCATTACAATCACTCACAACCAGTTCCCTTTTTCGTGTGGGCACCTGTCTAGTCTTGCCCTTATAAGACCAAATTTAGTTGGCTAGAATGTGGCAGGAATTTCCAACATTTTGTAGGACAATGCCCTGATATTGCCCCCATGCGGCTCATATCTTATAGTGCTTGAGTGGACAGCCTCTTGTCTTGTAAATGGGAGTGTTCGGACTCATTCTGGTTCTGCTTGGATTTTCACCTCTCTATGGATGGGGGATCACTCTCTTTCCAGGCTCTGGAAATGTCCATCTTGGCCACCATCAGTCCCAGCCACAGCAACGCTGTGCTATATCGGTCAGCATCAGTCTCCTCTGTGACATGTAGGAGGGCAAATTTGTGGTCTCGAGTTTGCTTCCACCCCAGCACCTGTTCCAGATGCACCAACACCCCCTCCCAGAATGGAGTCAGCCTCGTGCAAGACCAGGTCATGTGGAGAAAAACACACAGTTCAAATATGTAACACAGACAGGTTAGTGTGGCTACAGCTTCCATTTTCAACAACTGGTTCCATGTATATTAAGTCCTATGCTGGTATTTCCATTGTATGAGGCGGAACCACGAAGCATTCGCTGCTTAGTGGGGTGAGCCAGAAGCCTCCCTCCAGTCATCATTGGTAAGTTGCCCAGGTCTTCGGTCCCCGCTTCTCAGAGGTGATTGAAGGAATCCAGTTTGTTGATCACTGATGATTGATATATTTGTGAGATTTTGTGGCTGGTCAGATTACCGATGAGTATCTTAGCCTCGAGTGGGCTATAGTCCAGTATGTCTGTAAGCCCCTTAATGTATGGGGCGAAGGCATGATGCAATTGTAAGTACCGAAAAATTGTGAGTGGTTTAAATTATCTTCCTCCTGCAGTTCTTGGAGGCATTTCACTGTTAAACCAAATAGGACATCCTCCAATTTGTAGATGCTTTTTACATCCCAGAATTTAAAGGCCACCAAGGATGTGACATAGAGCAGCCAAGTTCCATGTCACGGTGGAGTTTGTTGTTTTAGGCATTAGGCCCATCCAAGAGCTCTATGGGTCTCCCTCCTTGCCTAGAAAGTTACCTGTGTGACAATCAGGAGGTCATCCGAAGGGGTCCTCCATATAACAGATGCAGGGTAGGGGTCCCCTGCATTGTCCATTTTTTGGTGGTGAAGGTGGAGTCAGCCACAGTATCAGACCACTGTTTATTAACAACAATGAGGTGAGAAGACTGATATCATGAGAGTATGTCTGGGGATACCAACATCATGTGTGGATTTGTAGCACTTGGTAAGGGCTACTGCCCGTGGAGTACAGTGCTGCCACAGATTGTCCCACAGCAAGTCCTCCTGCGTCTTTAAGAGTGGGTGTAGGAGCAGAAAGGAGCAGTTCTGCGCTTGAAATAGCAGGCAAGGCAGAATAGCCAATTTGTATATGGCCGAGTGCCCCAGAATCGACAAAGGTAGTCATCCAGAACCCTACATCTCGATCCAGGTGAGCGAAGACGTTTCTATCCCAGGCTCGCACAGAGTCCATTATCACATAGACCCCCAGATATTGGAAGCCCTTCTGAAGGGTTCGGATTAAGTACACCCAATAAAGCGCTGACGGAAGGCATCTTAGTGGGTAGATGGATGATTTTGGCCTTGTTAATAATTAGTCCAGAGAGAGCCCCAAAATCCCCAGGATCTGAAGGGCTAGGAGTCCTGAATCCAGGGGATTGTTCAGACAAATTAGGACGTTGTCCGCATATAATGCAATCCTATCCGAGATCCTGCATGCTTTTTCTAGACCTCTGACCAAGGCATCTATTCTGAGACATATCACCAGGTGTTTGATTGTGAGTGCAAAAAGTAAGGGTGATAGTGGGCATCCCAGCCTCATCCCCTAGTGTAATGGGAATCGGGAGAAAAGAGACTCCCTGCCTCACTTGCACTCTGAGTTGTAGTTCCATGTATAGGAGTTTCATCCAGCTAAGGAACTTAGGAACAAAATTCATCTTGAACCAAAGGAAAAAACAAATAATCCTACCAGACAGAATCGAATGCCTTGTGGAAATCGACTAGCAGATGAGCATGTGCTCCAGGCAGTCTGTCCACCAGTTCTATTCCATTGCATAGACATCGGATGTTATGGCGTGTGGCCTGCCGGGACAGAAAGCCGACTGATTCATGTGGACCAGGTTGGATAGCACTGTTCGCTGCCTATTGGCCAGGACCATGGCCCATATTTTAACTTGTATATTCAGCAGAGAGGTGGGTGGTAGGAAGAGCAATTGTCTGGTAAATTACCTGATTTATATATGACTATAATATCAGTCATTTAGAGGTCAGGAGGGAGCATGCCCTTCTCCTGTGCCCCCGTAAATGCCTTCCAAAAAGCGTCCATGAGCAACCCCCTGTAAAGCTTGAAGAACTCCACCTGGAAGCCGTTGGGGCCAGGGGGTTTTGCCAGTTTGAAACTGGGACAGTTCCTCTCCCAGCTCCTTTCCCCTGATGTCTTCATCCAGAGCATCTTGTTCAAGATGCGTCAGGAGATGTATGTACAGATTCCTCACAAAATCCTGGACATCCTTGGGGTCCACCTCTGACAGTGGGGCATACAGTGCTGTATAGTAAGTAGCAAAGCTGTGGGTGATAGCTGAATCACCCTTCATCAGTTATGTATGCAATAGGTTTACATTGTGTCATGTTGGTGCAAAGCCAATTCAGGGCTTGCTAGTCTTCTCCCCCCAGTGGTATATGTGGTTTTGGCTGGCTAGCCACATGGACCATGCCCTTTTCATAACGAGTTGGTGGAGTATTGTTTGTTGGTGCAACACTTCCCATAGCATGGCGGGATAATTCGATGTGTCTTGGGTCCTCTCTAGCTCTAGGATGCCCATTTCTATGTTAGTCATGTCTTGCCTGCACTTAGCGCGCTGTCCTGAGATATGACTGAGGAGTTCCCCCCCAATTGTGGTCTTTAATGCCTCCTAGAGAACCTCCAGGGTCTCCACTGTGCCCTCATTTGTGTCTAACTACTGTTCTAAGGCTGTGTGGATGTGAGTCTTGGTTTCAGCATCATGTAGCCACCAAGCATTCAGACGCCAGCCCAGTCGGGAGTGTTGTGGGCCTATCTACATTCTCATTTCCCTAGGGGAGTGATCTGAAAGTCCTCAAGCGTGTGTATGGACCTCTTGAATCCTGTGGAACTCCTAGGAGAGGAGAAGGAAGTAGTCTAACTGGTAGCGAAACAAACAAGATGATGGATGGAATGTTGCACAATGGCAAAACATTCACCCCCAGTCACAGATCTAGGTTTAATCCATCGGTATTTTGCTCACCAAGCCACCCCAGTTCAGACATGGCCATATGCAAATCAGTCTTCAACCTGTAACTAACTGGTAGACAACTTTGTGAGCCATGAGTAAAAAGTGTATCTGTATTCTCCCAGGTGTAAAGCCCTCCTCGCATCAAAGAGGCACATGGCCTCAATGAATTGTATGGAGGGAGATATTTCCAGATTAGCGACCCCATCCCTGAGGGCCTGTCCATCACCCAGTCTACCACTCCATTAATGTCTCCCCCAAATACCCAGGGACCCATCGGAAACTGCATCACACGGACCCCTAAGGTTTGCAGAAAGTCATGCGTGAATGAATGGCAGGATGCATAGACGCTATCCATTGTGATTGGGTGTCCATGAAGAAAACCAGAAATGGCTGTGTAACGACCTCGATCGTCATGCCGTATTTTGTCTAACGTCAGGGAAAGGCTGCCAAGTATCAGGATGGCCATTCCCTGACATCCTAGTCAAACCCAAAAGGATCACTTGAGTGTAGCCCATTTTGGTGAGGACCTACCATTTAGTACCAGCCAGATACGTTTCTTGAATGGGGAGTATGTCGACACAATATCTTTTCACTTGTTTCAGCACCACACCACACTATATTGGATGCCATTAACATTTCATGTTAGTACATGTACTGTGCCGTGTGCAGTAGGATCACTTTTGGTCACCATGGGGCGGGCAGTACGAGGGTGTCATTTGAACGAGGTGGTAGTCCAGGTTCAAAGTCAATCATGTCCGTATGTTGTGATGTCTGTCGTGGGAGCAAAACAGGCAAAGAAACAAAACAGTAAAAGGATCCTCCCACCTCCCTCCACTTTTGTTAAAAAAAATGAAGAACCTGTTGTGGAATAAACTAGGAAATGTCGCCAATCAGGCGGCCAAACCGCAACATCATTCCTCTCTACCATCGACAAATCAATCCCAATAACAAAACCCCCAAATGTAAGAAAAATAGAGAGAGGAGGGGCCCAAGTGGTCAGCTGTATGCCAAGTGGCAGAGTTTTGCCACCTTCGTGTATATTCCTGTACCACCACTGCAGTCGCACCCGGCCCTTGCTCAACCCTGTGATGTTACGCTGAGAGGGCAACAACGGCATCTCTCTCTGGATGGAGGGGGGGGGATCTCTTCTCCAGCGATGTCCATGCCGCCTCCGGTGTGTCGAAGAAGAATGGTTTGTCCTGAATGATGACTTTGAGGCGCACCGGAACAGCAGCATGTATTTAAGTTGTAGCGCTCTCAACTTCTGTTTCAGGGTCAGGAATGAGCACCGTTATTGTTGGACCTTAAGTTTGTAGCTGAGAATATCGATACCTGCAAAGAATCACAGGTCAGCATCTCCTATCGCCTTGAGGCCTGAAGGAACGTGTCACAGTCAGCAAAATTGATGATGCAGGTAATAATGGGATAAGCGGGAGCCCCAGGCGAGTCCGCTGTGTCAGGGTGCTATGTGCTTTTTCCACGCAAAGCAGGGAGATAGCCCCTCTTTCTGGACCTATGAAGTCAGCCATATAGTCACAAAATTGGTATGAGATGACCCCTCCACAATCTGCGGTACTGCCACAGTTCATATATTGGTGTGGCAGGAGTACCCTTCCATGTCCTCTGCCCTCAACATGGGCAGTTGTACAGTTTTTTGTAGTCCAACAATCACGGTCCACATTTCCTGGAGTGTGTCCTCTGCCGTTGTGGTGTGTAGCTCCACCTCTGTCGCCCTCGTATCATACTACGCAAGTTCTGCTTCAACAGGGACACATCAACCTTTAATTCACCCATTTTCCACTCCAAGGATACACGCCAAACTTGAATCATCTGTAGAATGGGATCTGAGGTGTCATTAGTGGCTGAAGTGGGTGCAGGTGCTGGACCTTTGTTGGGGCCATTTTTTTCTAGGCAAATGGTGGGTCTGTATCAAGTGAATTCACACTCAGGAAGACTTTTTCTGTTTATTTGCAGGGTGTTTGCATTTCTGTGGAATTAGGTTTTTGTGTAAATGCATTTTGAGGCACAATCAACCAACTTGAGAATGTTGTGAAAGGTTTGAAATATAATTACTCAGTTGCAGGGAATAAAATCATAATGTATTAAATTAAGCACATTTTAGATAAGTTCCTTCAGGCAGCGATTTCAGCAGCCGGTCCAATGCATTTTCTAGCCCAGGCTGCTAGAAAGAGAGAGAGATTAATGTTCTACCCAGGGTGCTAGAAAGAGAGAGAAATGAAATGTTAAGATACTAGATAAGACTAAAGTGTCTTGCATAGACCAACGCAGTATAGGTAAGATCTTTTAGTGATACCATGACTCACTTGTCTTAGTCTGGATCAGAAATCAAACAGTGATTATGCCAGGTGGCTATAGTGTGGATTGTAGACTATCAATGTTAGCCTTTAAATGCCTCTCTCATGCTTGAGATAACTTTGATTTCCTATCTTCCCGATGGAAAAGCCTACAGTTCAAAAGAGCTTACTATTGAGTTCTTCGATCCTGTCCTGCAATATGTTCTTAGAATATTTGTAGACTGGTCAACTACCTTTATCCACTAGAACATCATTGATTCAGTTCAGTTCAAACGTCTTTATTTCGCTAAGTTTCATCATAAAAGACATGCTAAAACACTATCAACTTCTATTTACAGCCATTGTCAAAAATATTAAAATAAGTGAATAAGAAAGTGCACATATTAAAATCATGAGTTAATAATAAAACCCAATCACATCTCTATCCTATACATAGTAGCACAGTTGCATATATACATAAAACAGGATTAAATAAGCATATAAAGACGTCCCTAAAAGTGCATTGAATATAAAAACATATCATCAAAACTTTATCAAGAAGAGGATTTAAGGTGCCTTGCTCTAATTACCCAGCTCCATCCCAAAATTGTAGCTACCGCAATGCCAACTGGAGCAGAAGTTATTGTCCTCAACCGCCAGATAGCCTCTTTTTCCAGACAAATTTTCAGGTTTTTACAAATTGGTTTTAGCCATTTTCTCCGGGGGGCTAAATAGGCAGGACATACAAAGAAAACGTGATCAACTGTCTCTGTTTGGTCGCAACACCATGGACATGTGGCCATTGTTGAAGTACTCCATTTCTTTGTAAATGATCTCAATGGTAATGTTCCAACCCTAAACTGGTGGTACAATTTTCTATCAGCACTCTTGGTAATTACATCCCAGTAGGTTTCAAACAAAGGGTCAAGCTTGTGAATCAGGAACCTACCAGTCAGAGAAATTAAATCAGACTGAGCCACACATTGGTTCCTTTGAGCCGCCCAGTAAAGTTCTTTAAATACCTTTTTTGGCGGGAATACATTACCACCAGGATTCAACCATAACTCACTTAAGCCCATTTTCTCTAGCAAGAATTTAACAGACTTAAACCAGGGGAGGTTACCAGAACCTATTATTGATCTAACATCTTGGATTTCATTTGCAAAAGATGCGAGTTGTAGGGTTGACCAAATCCTCCTCCACAGGGCAATGGGCCTGAAGCGTGCAGCTTCATCAATCGGTTGACATCCTAGATCCAATAATAGGGGTTTCATGGGAGTTGATTGGGGCAAACTAACCAGAGAATGCAAGAATTTGTTTTGCACTCTTGCCAGGGAGGACAGATCCAAATGGGCCCAAAGGTCCGCACCATACAATATTGCAGAGTTTATTTTAGCATTGCATATTTTAAGTGCAGGACCAATTCTTTTAGTTATTGAGGTTCTCTGTTCCTTAATGAGACACCCCGTCAAATGAGCAAACTTCAAGGAGAGTCCATCGATCTGTTCTTTCCACCTAACCCTATTCTCAAGAATGACCCCCAGGTTAGTCATTGTTTTCACCTGCTCCAATCGAATACCATTCATTGTAACATGGCCCGCCTGGGACTTATTTTTTGATAGCATCATAAATTTGGTTTTACTCACATTGACCTGTAGGTCATTGATCTTACAGAATTCCTCAAATGTATTCAGTGCTATTTGCAGACCTGTTTGGGTTTTGGAGAGAATAAGGGTATCGTCTGCGAAAATAAGGAGTGGAAACTTAGTGCCACCCAGAAAAGGAGCATCTGTCGGTGTGTCAGCAAAAAACTGCACTACTCTGTTAATAAATAATAAAAACAGAGTCGGGGCTAGGACACACCCCTGGCGTACTCCACGTGTGACCGGAAATCTCTGGGTAACCTGCCCCTGCTTCCCCCATCTAACTTGAGCATAGTTTGCCTCATGCAATCTTATAACCAGATCTAAAAGGTCACTAGGCATGCCCATGATTCTCAAGGCCTCCCATAACTTAGCTCGGGAGACAAGGTTGAATGCAGACTTTAGGTCTATAAACGCTGCATAGATTGTTCCGCCACCCAGGGACACTACCTTCCAATAGATGAGAATAAATCTGAACACCTGGTTGATCGTACTGACACAGGGTCTAAAACCGGCCTGCATAGAGGATAAGATGTTCTCAGTATCCATCCAGACCTGAATTTTAGCCAACACCATCCTAGATATTATTTTTTGGATCGCGTCTATCAGACTAATTGGCCGGTAGTTCCCGGGGACTGAGCGATCCCCCTTTTTAAATATGGGGAGAATTTCAGCTGCCAGCCACGAATCCGGAATCGGGGCACCGTTTGCGATGGCATTTGCAAGTATTGTAATGTATGGCACCCACAACCCAGGAGCATGTTTAAATAGATCAACCGGAATACAATCCATTCCTGGGGCCTTACCAACTTTCGTGAGACCCAGAGCAATCTCTGTATCTTTGCACTCAAATGCTACAGGAGGACACCACGGTCCTGTCTGTGCGGGAATTGATTCCGATACACCACTACACACATTTTCAGGACCTTTAAACTGAGATTCAAAATAAGCTACCCAAACCTCTTCGGCAACATGGTTGGATGGGGTTTGCAGATCGTTACTTCTCCCCCACTTTACGATCTGCCAGAACTTAGTCTGGTTATTAGACAGACTCACATCATATAAATCCGACCAGTACAAATCTTCCCAATCCCTTTTAGCCTCATTCTGTATCTTTTTATACACATGCCTAGCCTTCCTAATGTCTACGCTCACGCGAGTCTTTAAGGCAAGGATCAAGGCACTCTGTGCCCCCCGACACTTTTTGTTATACCATCTATGTCCTGGTTTCGCAGCCAAGGGGGCCAGGGACTTTGTGTTTTTTTTAGAGAAGAGGTCCTTCAAAGAGCTGAAAAGATGTACATGTAATGCACTTATTTGTCCCAAATTATTAACCAGAGAGTCAGACAAAGCCTGCAAGGCATGCAAAGTTCTCAAAACTAAGTTAGAGATCTTATCTAAAACTGCGGGTTCTTCCACTATCATGTTCCATGTTACCCTCCTTCTATCATTTGTTAACAACACTTCTGCAGTTGTACACTCGGTGGGGCAACTTTCAGTTGGTCTATTTTCAAACTTCAAACTAAGATTATCATTGAATACTCTGGTCCTGAATCCAAGGAAGCTATTGGGGAATTGTTCATTATACAGGCCTTTATCACTAATAAATGCATATAACTAGATCTTGTCTACATTTTTAGCTCTAAGGCATTACTAATGTACGCCCTTCCTTGTTCTACCAGATCAGGCAGAGTTTATACCTGCAAGATCCCCATAGAACCTAGAAAATGTCTCTCTTCTGTACAACATTGACCAAGATTTACCAATCATACTTGCATAGACGGGCCTGGACTATGTTGAATGGCCGTTTCTCTTTGAAGCCCTCCGACGCATGGGGTTTAGACAATACTTTCTTCCTAAGGTCTGATTGATATAAGCAGATCCAGTGGTGAGAAGTTGGGTAAGTGGAACTACTTTTAAAACAATTCATCCTGCCAGAGGCATATGGCAGGGTTGTCCCCTTTCACCACTCTTTTTGCACTGGCTATTGAGCCACTAGTAAAAGACAGGGGGTTTGCCAAGTTATGGCAATGATTAGGCATGTGATGGAGTGCTGCTTAACTAACAATGAGAAAATGGAAGCATGGCACCCAACCACCGGGGGCAGATTTACTAACATTTTGTGCTGCATTTTCTTCACAAAAGTGACCCAAACTAACGAAACAATATTAATTGGGTTTTTACTTTCCATTGCAAAACTTAATTTGCACTGGAAAGAAACGCTAATGTATTGTAAATTAGCTCTAGCACTGCTTCGCATCAAGGAGGTGTACCATGGATGGTACGTGGGTGTTCCCATGCAACCAGTCATGGTTTTGGATTCAAAGCCCTATCTACTAATACTTTGAGATATGCATTTGCATAAAAAATAACAGACTTTGAGGCTGGTGTTGAAAAGGAGAAATGATTTAATGTTCAAACTTTTCTAACTTTGCATGTGTACTGCACTGCACAGCACACATCCTAGGCATATTATTTTTCCTGGAAGTGTGCCCTTTCAGTACAAAACCTCACGTTTGGACAGTTTGCTTTTGTTGTTGCGATAATGAACAAGAGATTAAAATGTTGTGTATTTGTGGACTTCAAAATAGGGATCTTCTTCTTGTCTCTGTCACCAGATTTCAAACGCACTCTTAAAGGCAATTTCAAAAGCCACCCTGTACCACTGGGATCAGAGCTCCAAAATTTGGTGTGATCATTGATATTATTGGACCAAGTTTGATTGGATGACACATTGATGCACATATCGTGCAGCTCACATCATATATGGTGGGTGTGCACGTTCACATTAGCAATGCATCTGCCCTGCGACACCACTTGTTAATACTTTAAACCAGTGATAGTCAAAGTAGGCCTGGGGCCACATGCGGTCCTCCTGACCTTTGTATGCGCCCCCTGGTCACCAGCAGCACTGGTCTGCTGTTTAATCTACTCAGCAATAACATTAAAAAGATGTTAAAAAAAAACAGGCAAGCATGTATTTATGGTTAAAGAAAGGAAGTGACAAGGGTGTCTTGCTCCACTGAACTTTTTTTTAAAGTCCCTGGGAAAATGTTTGTGAGTGCCTATATATTAAACTGTGGTAAAAAAATATATGTGATGTCTGTCAATTACACTTTCAGCCTGCAGGATAATACCGTGGTTGCACTGGGATCAGCCTAGGAGTCACATTGCCATTTGCACCCTGATTCACAAAAATATGATTGGATATGAGGCTGGCAGACATAGTAGAGATCTTTTTTTATTTTTCATCATGCCGAGTTGGGATAGGGGATATTTTGGAAACAATTGCTACAAAAGTTGTTAATTATTTAAAAATTTAATGTATATCAATTGAGTACCACCTTAGCCTAAAAGTCTCGATTGTGTGTGGTTAGGTATTTTGATATTTGATATCAGAATTTCATGAAGATGTGGCTTTTCCTTAAGAACCTCGACCACCAAACACCTCAACTTCTTTGTCACTAAAAAATATAATTTTCTCTGTCTCCCAGCCATTGTCTGTCATGTCATTTCCATGTTGCTATTCAGGCGACAGTGACCGTCACCTCTTTTGTGCATTATAGTAAGTGCTACTGGAATTATGTAATTTTGTGGCCACAGCAAAATATAAAAATTATAAATTTGCTTAATTTGCCAAATGATCCATCATCTGTCGCACAATTAGCTGATTTTAACAAAATAAAATTTGTTTCTAGTTCAAACGGTACAAAAGTTACTAAAGATGCAGTGACACTAAGCAAGCTGGACTCGTCACTTTTCTGTTGATTATTGCTAAAGTGGGTGTTAAAGTTGTACTATGGACGTGCAGCCAATGACCATACAGTGCTATCAAGTTTAAAAATGACAAGCTAATGAAATAATACCATTACAAAATGTGGCGCATTATGCAGCATAGTTTGATCTTTCTTTCTGCATATTTTACTCAATCACCCCATAATTTGACCCTCACCTGCCATATCATTCCAGAGGCCCTGATTATAGTTTCATACGCGTGTGGTGTGGCTGTGTTTGCTATATTATCTAGGGAAAATGTAACCATTGTTTTTGTATGCGCCACATACTGCTTATGCAATGAATACTGACAAAGTTTGCCTCTTGTTTTTGCAGCAGGGTTTTTGGTGAAATTCAAATTTAATTTAAAAAAAAACATTTGGTGATATGACTGTTTTACTAGCAGAGGTTTGTAAGTTATAAGTATTTTGGTTATAGTGTGCATTCTGTCATTATTACTTGTGAAGGGGATAACAATAAATCCCTCCTCTCCAAGCACTCAAGTCACAGACAGCTACAGTGCTACTTAAACATTTTATAACTTTAAAAATGAGACAGAAAATAAATTACTATGTAACTGGGTACATAAAGTGCTGGCAAAATAAATAGCCAGTATTTAATGTTAATATAATAAATTGATGTTATAATTTGGCTTTGAATGGGCCCACAGTCTGAGTTGTAAATGTATTGTACTGCCATGTGTGACAAAACTTTATTAAAAAAAGAATATATATATATATATATATTTATATATATATATATTTATATATATATGTAAACTAAAAAACACTCTTTAAACATGCTTTGTCACTGAATAGAAAGGAACTATTTTAAGAGGGTGTAAAAAATGTTTACACATGCATTGTGCAGTCCTCATGGTGAAGTTAACCAGTGGGTGGTTAAAGTGGGCTGACCCATTTCTGATTGTTGTATGCTGTAGTGTCCAGAATTAAAATGTGAATAACCATTCAACAGACCAGTGTATAAAGGCCTCTGACTAAAATCCTTTTGTTGTATGTGTAAATATGATTGGGGTGGGGCAATATTCTGGTGAGACAGCTAAAGTTGTCTCAAGGGGCAGAACTAAAAAATAAATAGAAAGCTAATTTTATTGTAGAAAATTAAATTTGGCAAATCCTCACTAGATGTCCCTCTGGAGTCTAGTGTAAAGGTCTTACGTTTATCGAAAAATTGCAGTACTTCAAAATGGTTAGTAGCAGTCCCTCTTGAGTCAGATCTAAATGCTTCACTGCTTCACAGAACTGTGGCACCTGAAGTTCTTACTAGGTTTCCCTCTAGGGACAGACACAATTGTTTGAAATGTCATTCATAAAGTTCTAGGGGTGTTGCTTCAACTCAGAAATTTGCAAATATATTATTGTTACTTTGATTTGTTCTTGTTTTCTATAGTATAAATAAATATGCCAACGCTGGTTTTCAATGATGTATTGAACATTGCATTGTTCAATGCATTTCTTGATTTTTTTATGGACATTATTGAATGAACCCTACCATGCATAGGCTGTAGCAACCACTGGTAAATACAAGTGTCTTAAATTTTTACTATTTTGTAGGTGAATGTATACATGTGCAAGGGACAAAATGCTGCCACTTGAAGTGAAGATATCCAATGCCCGAAGCCGGCTGACCCATTGACCTATACTCTGCTCTGTGGTGGGAGGTACACAATATGCATTACATTTGAACATACACATGGCAAAAAGGGGTTGAGTGAAACCCCCTATGTATGTATGTATTATTGTTAGCATTTTTGTAAAAAAAACACTTGAGATTTGAAAGACACCTGAAGCTGCCTATAGACCATACCTAAGAAAAAGTGCGAATTCCACAGGATGCTTTGCCACACACTAGTCCAATGGTAACAGAATTACTTGACAATGTTGCTGCCTCACTCTAAATGAGAACATCACATTTAGCCAAGCATTAGCAGGCTGAAGCCCTGTCCTTGAGAAAGTTTGAAAGACATAATGAGTTGCCATCTGGCTTTATCATGTTTATAAAACATTTCCTGCAGGAAGAAGCTAGGCACCAAGGACAGTAAAAAATATTTCAACTTTCTCAGGCAGATGCAACAGCTGTTGCCTTAGTGGAGTTAATTGAAAGCATAGACATTGAACTGAGTATCCACTGAGAATGAGGATGTCTCTGACAGATATGATACCAATGGCTTGCCTTTTCTACCGCTCTTGGATACATCTATATGGCAGTCTGGGTACTGCATGATACTAGTTATTTTGCCTCTACTGCGCAATTACATTTGGGCTCATTCATACTTGCAGCTCAGACTCTAATGTAATCTCAAACATGTCTTTAGGATTGCAGGCAGTGGAATATGAGTTTCCTTGTCTGTAGCGTTACAATTCAGAACATCTTTGCACACCCAGGTGTTAATAGAATCAGATATTGAGTTTTACAGCTTTGATGTACTCTTATCAAAGGCAGAAACCAGTACCTTTGTACAGTGGGAAGGGGCGGGAGCTACCTCAAATTTCTAATAAGGTGCAAGGAAAGAGATTTTCCTTCTAGAAAACAAAATATAGATTTTTCCTATCTGGCACTGATTATAGGTATTCCCAATATATTTGTTTTGTACCAAGATCGCCACTGAGCATACTCCCATGGTTCTCTTAAAAGATTTTCTTATGCTTCTTAACTTTACAATATGGCTGTAGTTCACATGACAGAGGCCCTTTTGTACTAGATTTTCAAAACATGTATGAAAAACCACTGCAAGATGGTCACTATGCAAGCAAGCACATGCACTACCGCCATCGTGCAATGAATGTTCTTATATTTCTATGAGAACATGCATGGAAGCTATCTTGTGATGGAGTTAATCTTTTTAAAAAATGTACAGGGTGGCTGCTCTGCGTGCACACTTCAAAATATAAGAAAATCCATTAAAGATGGCCGCAATTCTTGTATGTGCATGCACACAGGCCAGCTTGCATTGGATTTTTATGATTATTTTGTTTTTAAAAGCATTAGTAATGCCTGCTGTCCATGGATGCAGGAATAGTTTCATCTTCTACTGGATTTTTAAAGAACATAAAAAAACATTACACAGTGACTGTTGTGGAAACAGTTGCATGCACCACAGCCATCCTGTAATGCACGTTCTTATATTTGTAGGAAATTAATTACGAGGTGCTAGCATGCAGAAAATCTATTACAAAAAGCATGCATATCTGTGTGTGAGTGCAGGTTGGCCATTTTGAAATAGTTTGACTGTGCAAATGTTTATGAATTAAGTCAGCTAACATTAGCAATGTCAAAAGTATAAGCATGTCAATGCCAGAAAAGCAGGGAGTTGAGGATAGTGGTGAATCCTCAACTTGCACTAGGTGGGAGTTGGGAGGTTTGTGGAACACAGAGACAGTGCGTCGGCTGCAAAACAGTGGGAAGGTCATCACATGGGACTACTTAAATCCCCATGTAACCTTGTGCAAAAAGCCATGGCTCTAACGACAGCTCGCCAGCCACTGACAACTTCAGAAATCTGTAACCGCAATGGCTGAAAATGTGCTGACCAAAAGTCTATTCCTCTTAATTGTATGTATGGGTGTATATGCATTGAATGTTAACTTGTCTTCTTAATAGCTACAGTTCTCTATGGGCAGTACCTAAAAAGTTACTTGGGTAAATGCATATTTCTCCATCATGATTTTTCTGTTTAGTGGAAAATACTAGGCAAGTACATTTTACAGCATTGTTTAACTTGTGGATTTCAAAAAGTACTTCTGAGATTCTTTGTAAATGCCACGAAAGTCGGAAATCTACACATGGTCCCCGAGGAAGCCTCTTGGCGCAATTGATGGATAACAAATGTTTATTGTTACTCAAGTCAATGATGCTCACTTTATTAACGACAACATGTTCAATAGATCTGTTGGTATTTGAATGTATGGTCATATGGTCAAACTGAAAATCCTGGAGTGGATACATAGGTGCAGAGAGCCACCAGATCCAACTCACAAGAACTTCCTATTAGGGGGTCGGTCGGGATTCGGATTCGGTGAATCCGAGTCAGAACCTATGTTTCTGACCAATTCGGATACATGTCCGAACAACCGATTACGATGCAAGGAAACTTTTAGGACTGTCCGAATCGGTTCCGATCGGCATTCGGACAGACCAAGGGCCAGATGTAGGTCGGTCGGTAACGGCCGAAAAT
Organism: Lissotriton helveticus; assembly: GCF_964261635.1. Classification (NCBI taxonomy): domain Eukaryota; kingdom Metazoa; phylum Chordata; class Amphibia; order Caudata; family Salamandridae; genus Lissotriton; species Lissotriton helveticus. The sequence goes on along the minus strand of NC_136071.1, from coordinate 1,004,304,907 downwards.
CGGTATTTTCGGCCGTTACCGACCGGAAAATCAGATTTGGTATGTAGGGCCCAGAATTTTACAGATTCGGTAAATTTACCGATCGGTAAATTTACCGAATCTGTAAAATACCGAATCGGTATTTATACCTATTCGGTATTTTTGATATGTAGGTGGGACTCTTCTGAGTCCCACAACCCTTACCGATTCTGTATTTTACCATCAAATATATTTGATGGTAAAATACCGATTCAGGTGTGCATGCACATGTGTGCATGCACACCTGTGCCATATGACAGGCAGACCTGCCCTTAGGGCAGGTATGCCTGCCACATGGCCCCCGAATCTTTTTTGGGGGTGCTAGAGGGTGTCAAAGTGACACCCCCTGCACCCTTGTCAAAATCTGTATTTACCGATTCGGTAAATACCGACCGGTAATGCCCCATTCATTCCTATGGGCTTCAAAGCCCATAGGAATGAATGGGCCATTATCGGTCGGTATTTACCGAATCGGTAAAAACTGATTTTTACCGATTCGGTAGCAGGAACATCTGGATGTTCCTACATCTCAACCCCTTAGATTTACTGATTTTTAATTACCGAATCGGTATGATTCGGTAATTAAAAATCGGTAAATCTATTTTACCTACATCGGGCCCCAAGTCATTTGGAGCCGAACATTTGACAGCTCTAATTTTATGATAACAAGTGGAATTCACATAATAACAAAAATCGTTCTTACTTTGCACCTCCCTCTGTGTGTTATCTGTCTCTCTGACGCACCAATCTTTACAATTCACTTTTTTTAGACTTTTGCTGCACGGAAACGATTTTGCATTTTTCAGTTTTTTCCGTTGGCATGTAATCTCTTGCAACTGTTTTAATACAGTCTCCTTTTCCATTAAATGCACTCAAGTTGTATCCAAGCTCTATACAAATACTTTGCTTATCCTTCCTTTTTATTACAAATACCTTTTTAATAAGAACATTAAGTGCCAATCTGTCTAGGGTGTCTAGGATGAGTGTTGCTTTTAATTATAAAGACATTTAAAATTGAAAGTTCTTCACTTTTTGTTCAGGGAGTTAAATGTCATTCCAGGAACATCAAACATTGCTCGGAGTCTGGAATGAAATAAATCGTGAAGCAGAAGTGACGGATACATTTCCTTGATATGCTTCATTAAAAATATATGTGCAATATCCGATAATTAGCTTGTTAGCAGATTTTAACCTTTACAGTTAACGTTTCAATGCCAAATGGCAATTCCAAACGGAAAAGCCAGATAACAAAGTGGAGGCGACTCATAAAGAGACATAAGGAGAGCTGTTTTTGAGCTAAAAATGTAGGCTTTCCAATTGTGATCTGGGCTACTTAAATTCAGATTCAGAGAAAACCTAAGCTCCATTCGTGCAATCTTCTAACCTTGACTTAGAATAAGTTATTTTCCACATTAATAGAACCTTTCTGGTACTGAATGTAAAGCAGTCTGCATCCGTTAAAATTAAGCATGCCAAAATGCATTATATTTTGCAACTTTAATTATAAAGAAGGAATTAAATTTTAATACAAAACTATGGTGATAAATATTTCATTTGGTTTGGAAAGAAGGGTGAGCAGTGTTCTGACTCTTGCTGCTGGACTCTTCTACTCGTTTTATAATTTCGGTTATTTAATCAGATAAGTGTGTAAGGCAATAATGCATATAGAGTTGTGTCATATGGATTTAGAATTAGAACCATAGACATTGAGGACTTGTCACTGCTTTCCCTGTCGCCACTCCATACACCTTCCCTGCAGAAGCTCATGTAGTCACAGATAACGCTAAATGTTTGCCACTCTCTTGGCCCAACAGCAGACCACAGTGTAACATTTTGAGTTGGTCGCCAAATGGGCGGTCTTTTTTTCGTCTGAAACTGCTGTTGCCACTTACGGAAGCTATTTCAGCAAAAACCCAAAACACCAGCCAACTATCGTGCCATGGTGGAATTGCAGGCCATTGCCATTTTTTGTTTTGTTTTCAAAAGGCAAACATTTGTTCGAGGGGTTGTTTTAAAAAAATAAAAAAGTGTTCCTGATGAGCAAGTGTTTTCTACCAGCGAATAGGACACAAGGGGAAAAATATCCGACATGGATTTGGAATGCCAGCCCTACTTATGGCAGATTGGAGGATGTTACCACTGAGTAGATGTGTATAACATTGAAGCCAGCTGTGGCGCGGCCATTCGCAAGACAGTGCTCTCTACTTCTAAATAATGTGTGGTAACCAAAAGCTGGGTGTCAATTTCTGTTGGATGCTCCTTTATTGCCACTTGTATATGAAATGATTAAACTCTGATGCCTTTTCACTAACATACCTATCACCAACCCATTCCATTTTGCTGAGACCAAACAAGTTCCCATTTCTAACACTCAATTTAATTTTGTTGAAAACCCACACACTCTGTAGATTTTCAGAATTGTTGTTTCTACTGTGGAAACAAATGTCCACAAATACTGATTTTTTTTACCATTTTTGCTCACTCATGGCACATTTTATGCATTAAATTAAAGTTTAACTCAAGTCTGCAGTTCTTTTTTTTAATTTTATCTGGCCCAGATACTGTAACTGGTATTCTACTTTACCTTCTTTTGCCTGGGCACTTCTGTGTAAGTTGAAAGTTGTTTTACACCCTTTTCCTGGAAGGACATTTGGTGTATTGACTAGTGCTAATGTCCCTTTCCACTAATAAGACACCGTCATTTACATCTCGTGCTTATAATAATAGCTGGGTGGGAGGTTCAGTTAGCAGTTGTGAACCTCCTGCCCCAGAGAAGGAAATAATGGTTCATTTAAATCTGCACGAAGTCAGACGGATAAGTCGTATACTACCTATCATCATCATAATACTTTATTCTGTGTTTTCCAACCATAAACGTACAAGGCAAATAAACAATTGAATATACAATCCACATAATTAAATTGGAATAAGACGATAAAATCACTTCGCAATCGAACTCAACACATATTAGGAGTTCAGCACAATAGAAATGAAAAATAAATGGTGTCCCTATCTTATAAAGGCTAAAAGGGTGGGCCATATTCAGATCTGTATAATGCAGGAAACACATTTAAGTTTTGCATAAAAGTCGTTTCATTTTTTCCAGAATTCCCTGGATAAAATGCTATTGCACTTCACAACAGACTATTAATAGCAGAGGTGTTGCAATTTTGATTAAGCATGGAGCTCATTGCTCAATTAAATAAGTGCAGGCACATCAGACTGGGAGGTGGGTAGTTGCGCAGCTGGACTTCGGAGGGACGGAACTAGTATGTGCTTCGTTCTATGGCCCAAATGTTGACGATTTGACATTTATTTGTAAGTTACAATCTAAACTAATTTTGGCAACTCCCCCTTTGATTTTAGGTGGTGATTTTAATGTCCTCTTAGATCCATTGAAAGATAGGTCCAATCAAAGCCATTATGCAGGGGCGCCCCGTGTCCGCTTTGCATTGATAAATATGTTGCATGATTTGGATCTGGTAGATGTTTGGAGGGCAAAGAGGGGAGACCTCCAGGGGTTTACATTCCATAGCAAAAAATATGGTAATTCCTCCAGGATTGACTATATTTTAACCGCTAGATCTACTTTGTTTGGCCTAACGGAGATTTCAGTTTTACCAAGTCATCTCTCTGACCATGCCCCAGTTCTTTTTTCCTATCTCAGTAAAGCATATACATTACAATCTAGATGGATGCTTAATAGAGCTATGCTCCTGGACCCTGAGATAATTCAGGCCATTAAGTTATCTTCTTTAGAATTTTTTTCTTTGAATATGGGCTCTACCTCCATGGATTTTATCTGGGATGCCTTTAAGGCTACCCTGCGGGGTAGGATTCTTGGACTTATATCTTTTAAGAATAAGGCAGGAGCTTGGGAGCTCCATGCCATCGAGGAGCAAATACTTCAGTTAGAGGACGAAAGAATAAACTTAGCCAAGGGAACCCAGGAAGCTGTACCAAATCCAGGGTGACCTGGAATGTGCTAGGCAAGAATACAGGGGCAAATTAGATGTAAAATGTAAGGCACAATGGCTAACAAAAAGTATGCAAAATTTTGAGTATTGGGAGAAGGCTGGTTCCCTTTTGGCCAGGAAAGCAAGAGCGGATCCCTCTAAAAACAACATCAATGAATTAATAATAAATAGCAATGGAGATAAGTCTAGTAATGTTGAGGACATGCAAGCCTGCCTGCCTTACCTTTTTTCAGACCTCTACAAGGAAGATGTGGCCCCGTCGATTGGTTATATACAATCCTGGCTGAAGAGTAAATCTTTACCAACTCTTACTGATGAGAGCCGTGACATCTTAGATGCTCCCATCACGCTTGAAGAGATAAAAGACCAAATAAAAAAATGTGAGAATAAAAAGGCAGCAGGCATGGATGCACTTCCAAATTAAGTGTACAAACTTCTAGTAGAAAAATTGACCCCAGCTCTGGGCACCACCTTCGACTCAGTATATTGCCTTACCAGTAAAGTCCCTAAGGCCTGGAAGGAAGCTACTATTGTTTTGATCCCAAAGCCTGAGAAGGGTCCCTTAAAAGCGGATTCTTATCGCCCAATCTCCCTGCTAAATGCCGATTATAAGATCTTTATGGGTATATTGGTGGGGAGATTGGCTAAACTAGTCCCTTCACTGGTTCATATTGATTAGAAGGGCTTTGTAACAGGGAGGTACATCCAGGAACAGATACAACTGTTAATAGGTAACATCGACCTGGCCATTGAAAGAACTGACCCTCTAGCCATAGAGGCCCTAGATGTGGCCAAGGCCTTTGATAGGGTCTGTTGGGTGTACCTCTGGGAGGTATTTGAGGTAATAGGCTTTGGCCCCATCTTCATCCAAACCTTGAGGAATTGCTATCAAGGGGCCTCTGCTAGGATCCTTCTAAATGGCTTGTTGGTCTCTAGTTTTAATATCCAGAGAGGAATCAGATAGGGCTGTCCTATTTCCCCTCTCCTGTTTAATATCTACATAGAGCCATTAGCGCAAGCCATTAGATTAGACGACTCAATCTACCCTTTTAAGTCTATACAATATAGCAGTAAGTTAGCTCTGTATGCTGATGACTTGATCTTATATACCAACAACCCTGAGGCGGCTATCCCACGGGTTGAAGCTCTACTAGAGGAGTTTGGTTCTTTTTCAGGTTATTTAGCCAACACCTCAAAAACCGAGGAGATGTGTTGGAATATCGACCAATGGGAGGGTATAACCAGCAATGCGTTTAGGTATCTGGGAATACACATTGTTAAAGATCTGGATAAAATCCCCATGACCAATTTGAAGAAGACCATAAAGGAAATAGACCGCCTCTTTAGTAGATAGAGGAATCTTCCCTTGACTATCTACGGTAAGGTAAACTTGGTTAAGATGGCCATACTCCCTAAGTTGACCTACCTGTTCAATGCGGCCCAGCTGGGGTTACCCAGCAGGAGCATAAGTAAGGTTCAGGGAAAGATCAGGAGCTTTATTTGGGGCGAGAAAGGTGTGAGGCTTTCCTGGAAAAAGCTGAGGCGCAAGTTATTAAAAGGGGGTTTGGCCCTCCGGGATATTGGTTGGTATTCGGTTGCTTTCCAATTTAAAGGTATCCGGATGTTACTCTCAAAACCAGAGGAGTCAGCATGGGCCAGACTGTTGGGTGAAATGGCTATGATGGAAGTTGGAGGAGGTGGAGAGGGTTTTCTGTATAAGTTTGGGTCCTGAGGTACTTCAAAGAAGTACGCCTGAAGGTCAGATTTTCCACCTATCTGGGATTCCCCCGGTACTCCTTTATGCCTCAGGGACAGCTTGGCTGTACCTATTAGGAGGGCGGGCATTAACATCTGGTTGGAATTGTTAGATGCAGAGGGAATCCATCCTTGGGAATTTTTAAGAGCTAGGATTGGTATTGGGTTTTCTAGGTTTAAGTATCTACAACTTGTTACCTGGTTTGAAGCAGAAAAGGAGGAGGTTAGAGGAAACTGGGAAACAGAATCGTCTCTTCAAACACCGCATCCAATTAAGAAGGAGATATCCATGTGGTACAACAAGTTATTGGATGCGGAAGATCTGGAAATACCATCACAACTCTTAGTGTGGAATCAATCCCCCCTTGAACCGATTATAGATGCCCTGTTTGAGCCTTCTCTGAAAGTACTATACACATTTATCAAACCAGCAAGCCTAAAAAAGAACCACTTTTTTGTTATTAACAGGCTCTATTATATGCCCGCCAAAATAGCCAAGTTTGCCCCATTACCTACTCCTAAATGCCCTAGATGTATAACCTCTAATGCCAACAATATTCACCTCTTTTATGAGTGTCTCGAACTGAGAAACTTTTGGAAAGGGGTGGGAGTCGCTATTTGTGGTATTTTTAAAGCGTGTATTGAAGTCAACTTGTCTTTAGTGTTCTTTGGTGATGACGGATCATTTAGCCAGAATGCATCTCAGCTACAATGCGGGTTGTTAGTATACTTGGTACTTCTCGCCCAGAGAGTGGTCTGTAAGAAGTGGAAAAACCCTCTACCTCCGAAACGTGATGAATGGCTTAAGGCTGCTTTTGGCATGGCGTGCTTAGATCAGGATGGAGTAGGGGAAAGCCCTATTAACACTTGGCAGCCCCTTTTGAGCTGTTGTTGCAACTTGAGACTAATATAATCAGTCCTATGATTACACCACGCTCCAACTAAATCGGGCTGGTCTAGGAGACCCAAGCAAGTGTGGTATGCCAAAGGGCACCTATATTGAAACATTGGCTTTAAAAGATCCTCAGAAGCTTATTGGTGAGATGATGACAAAAAAATGGGTGGGCCATACTAGCAAGTAAGCGAATCATGTAACCTCAGACACCATACTAGACCATTCTACTAAAAATAAATGTTTCCATTTGAGAATACAGGTTATATTATTGATAAACTTATATTAATCCACTGTTTTAAGGCAAAGGAAAACAGGGGGCAAAGAATCTAGTAAAACATAACCTTACAAAATCACTCAACATATTGCCTAATAACATTTAAAACATTCAAAAATACCAACAGTATAAACAATAAAACAATAATAAGACCTAGAAGCATAGAAAATGAAGAACATTTTCATAATATTAGGTTTAGCAGCGAAATTCTATATCATTAAGAGGTATTAAGGGCAGAAATTCAAGCCAGCACTTTATATCTAATGCACTAACTCCTATGCAAATATTTGTATACTGCACAGACAATTGCCTGTTCGTATTCTGTACGCAGTAACCACAGAACATCCTGTTGCTGTCAGGAACCCAATTGCCTGCATTTTGGAATAATCCAGGCTTTTTCTGGGGCTACCTCTCTAATCCTTGTAATCATAAATGCAACTAGATATGTATTGCCCTGTCCAAGTCAGCCATACTGATTTTAAAAAACTCTGAAAGAAGAAATTCTGAGTGGATGAACTAGGAGGCGAACCTGAGTCTTTAACACAGATTGTCGAAGTAGATCTATTAGTCTATTGAGCCACCACTAGACCTCAATGTTCTCATTGTGTTATATAAGAAGGGCATTTGTTTCCAGTTTCGACCTACTCAACTCCCTCATCAACAATACATACACTTCCCAACGAGGAAAGGAATCACTGATAGGCGCAGACTATGCAGGAGGGCCTGCTTTAGAAAACATGTGGACCTCGCTATCAATGCCCAATGCAGAAAGCCTAACCAATGGCTGGTTAAGAAAATGACTTGGTTAATGTCCCTGTGCAGTGCTCTGATTGCCACCTGTTGTTCACAGGTGTACATTTCAGAGATTTTGCTCAGTGTTAGGTTCTCCTGAGGCCACTGAGTTTCAACAATCCCTGTTTTTAAGTGCATGTTCAAATCGCATAATAAATGTAAATTTCAGATTCAGCAGTGGCCCATGCAGGTAAGAGCGGCAGGGCGGTTGTGCCGGGTTGGGAGGGGGGGATTCTACAGAAGACCACACGGGGGGAATTGAAAAAAATAATTAATTTTCCCTCAACATTGTCTGTCGAAACCACCTCCCTCCACTTGGCCCCACTGTTCTTACCTGCACAGGCCGCTACTGGCCAGATTATTATTGTTATTGTTGCTACTATTATCTTTGAATACCTTGTGTTACGTAACCATTTTTCTTAAGTAAAAGATGCCAGAATAGGTTCTAGCTTCAAACCTTCATCAGGAACCGGAAAGTGTATATGACCGCACAATCCATGGCTTCTATCAGTCACGCAGGGGTACATAAATAAATCAATGTGTCTGGTATTGAAATAAACACGCTGTCCATCCGCCCAATCCCCTCCTCACACATGCAACCCCTTCCCCCAAGTGATATTCGATGATTGGGTCTCTGAAGGGTGCACTTTATAGATTTATTTTAATTTTACTTCTATTCTTTTTATAAAGTGCTGGGCTAACCTCACTGATGCATCTCAATAAGAGTTAGATGAGCCAGCAAGTTAACAGGGAGAGCCGAGTCAGAGCCGAGCCAAATGTCTGGCTGAGCTCTATGAGCCCGTGCACGAGACAAGCCATGAAAGTATTTCACATATAAATCTTACAACAAACATCAAATGCGATAAAGTTTCTTCAAAATTCAAAAAAGTGTATTTCTTTTACATGCATAAGTGTTCCACCTTAGCACATCTGGTTGCATCACTGCATTGAGAGGTATTTATTACAAGTTTTTAAGCATTCCTGACTCTTCCTGTCCTGACAACAATGCAATTGGTGAACTAAGGGGCAGGTCACTTGTTATGTGTGTGCCATAATATGTGGCCTAGGTTCTTAGATGGAGCAACATTGTATTAATTCAAACACAAGGCGTTTTCATACAGCTCACATCCTAAAGTTGAGTATTTGAAGGTGTTCTAATATGTGACCATTAAAAAACAGGAAGCTTGGTAAAATAAAATATTTGCCAAGGATCACTGATTTTTATGAAGTTTTTTTAGTTTCACATTGTACAGTTCAGCCGCTAAAAGAGTAAAACTTGCTCTTGCCCGTTTCACATCAAAAGTTACTGCTTTGCCAATAATTCTTGCCACATGAGGGTAGAACACGGATGGCAGACAAAAGCCAAATGAAAGTTCAGCTAGCTTTTAAGCTTAAAGAGGACCTCGATCTGAATTGGAGCCTGGCTCATGCTTTGAGTGGCTCACCTATCCCTAATTTCAGTACTACAGATCAATGTTTATTCACTCTAAAATGTTGATGTAGTGAAAGTATTTGGAAGGCTTAATAATGTGTGATGTAGGCCAGTGCTTAATTTGAGCCAGTGGTTTGCAGTGCTTGCCACCAGCACTTATTTGTTAGCACTGGCACTAATGACAGTCTGACACATGGTGGCACTGTCTGTCTAATCTAGAGATGAGCACAACAGTTTTTAAATTCTATATACATTAAAATAACTTATACATGCCACCCAAGCAATTCTTATAGCTTTGTGGGCATGGAAAAGTCTGAATTGTCACACTTGTAACATTGTGATGGTTGATGGTTGTCATTGGAAGCGCTGGCATGAGCAATGGTTGGTGAAAGCTGCAGTGCTCTCCTGATGCGGTCCCTGAGATTAATCCAAACTAAGCACTGATGTGAGCATGACTGTAACCTCGGGTAGTGCAGACATTCTAAAATAGGTATCAGGCAGGACAAGTAAATTGAAAACTGCATGCAAAGACTGAGCAGCAAATTCCCAACACAGCAACGTGATAAAGCCAGTGCTTAATTGGAGCTGATGGTTGCAGGGCAGCCTGCCGGCAATCATTTTGGGCATCAGATCAGCTCTCATTTTTCCTCATCAGACTTTGGCCCAGATCGAGAATGAGAAAAAAACAAATGAAGGTAGAAGAGAAAGATGGAAAAACAGTGACAAAGGGAGAAAACAAGGATGAAAAATAACCTGAAAAAGTGAGATGGAGGGGACATGAAGTGTTTGATGGTGCGTGAAAAAGGCTTGAGGTGGAATCAAGACAATGCAGTCAGGGCTTTCGGCACCCTGACATATGATAGTGGCAACCGTAGACTTTGGAGAAAACTTTTCGCCCTGACACTTACATGGGCGTCCGCAGGGGAGGGCAAGGGAGGGCACTTGCCCCCCCCCCCTGGAACATCGGTCCGTCACTATTGATAGCCCCCACAGTGGTGTTTGTCTGCAGGGCCGTCAATTTTAAAAGCGTGAGAAAGCACTTGCAATGACGGTTCTGCTTGATGAGCGGGAAAACTGATGCTGATGGGCAAGAGAGAAGGTCCGGGCATGGCTGCTCCCACAGCTTGAAGCAGAGGCGCACCTAGAGTCGAATTTCGGGTGGGGGTCACATTTTTCAAGCTAAGGAAGAGTGGAGCTGCAGCCAGGGGCCCTAGGAAGGGGTGAAAACCATCAAAGCCTCATTAACGCCGGCAGGCCCGGACTGGCCGTTGCGGGCACCGGGCAATTCCCCGGTCGGCCGCAAGGGTGGGGGCCGTTTTTGGGCCCCTGGGGGTCGTTTTTGTGACAGGGCCGTTTTTGCAGCAAAGCTGCAAAATCGGCCCTGTAACAAATTCGGCGGAAAAGCGGCCCTGGTAAAGAGCTGTGTGGCATCCCCCCCCTTCCCCCAGGGGGAGGAGGGGGGCCGGCCGAGCACTTTGCCAGGGCCGGTTTTTGTTCCCAGTCCGGCCCTGAACGCCGGCACCGAATTACACAATTCGCCCAAAGATGCAATGGGTGTGTCTGCCTGTTTTTTCGAGATCAATTGGAAAGTCCTTCTGTGCACTTGTGATTTATTCGTACTCAAACTATATTCCTTTCTTTTGTTGGTGCTGCTACATCCTGGTACCTACTCTTTAGGTGCCCTTTCGTATACCATATCGTGTGTGGTGCAGACACTTCTGTTCCGATGGATGTGTGCACTTTTCAGCGAACATTAAAGTTTCATCAATTTCTTTTCCGTGGTAATGATCAGTTTTAACTCTTTTTCAGTTGTCAACAAAACGTTTTAATTCATATTTTGGTTTCCATTGTTAACTGTTGTTATACGTTTTTTAATGTATCCATTAGTTCTAAAATAAAATATATAGCTCCAAAGGGGCAGTCCCTCATGTTCATTGCAGTATCGAGTGTAGCCCCTGGACCACTGTCTGTACTCACTGTCGCCTGCCATGATTCACGAAGGGAAAGCTGTCCCAAAGGGACAACTTTTCTTTTCTGAATCATGTACCAACTGCAGCTCAGTGTTGGTATCAGATCAACGGTTTGCAACTGCCATTGCGTTTGAAAACCATTGATATATGTCATTGTAAATTGCAATTTGAAGATAGCACCCTTTTCACTGCCCCTCCAAATTCCAATATGAAGTAAGATGCAGAACCCCTTTTGTCAATCATGAAGGTTATACACAACTCTAAAAAGGGGTTTTGCAGTAGCAACCACTGTGATGCTGCAAATTGTAAGCTTTATGACCACAACATCCTTTTGTATTTCAGGGCCCTAGTTATTTAGATAAAGCAGGATGCGCAGTGAAAGGAATGACGTTACAAATGAGCAGTGCCTTTAATGCTCTGGAAATGCCAGGATCTCCAATCTACCGCTCTACCTCTACCTCTACCTCTCGCTCTCTACCTCTCTCTCTCTACCTTTCTCTCTACCTTTCTCTCTACCTCTCTCTCTACCTCTCTCTCTACCTCTCTACCTCTTTCTCTCTATCTCTCTCTACCTCTCTCTCTACGTCTCTCTCTTTATGTCTCTCTTTACCTCTACCTCTCTCTCTACACCTCTCTACCTCTCGCTATCTCTCTCTCTCTACCTCTGTCTCTCTCTACCTCTCTCTCACTACCTCTCTACCTTTACCTCTCTACCTCTACCTCTCTCTACCTCTCTCTCTACGTCTCTCTCTTTATGTCTCTCTTTACCTCTACCTCTCTCTCTACACCTCTCTACCTCTCGCTATCTCTCTACCTCTACCTCTCCCTCTCTATATCTCTCTCTCTCTACCTCTCTCTCTACCTCTCTCTCTACCTCTCTCTCTCCACCTCTCTCTCTACCTCTCTCTCTACCTCTCTCTCTACCTCTCTCTCTCTACCTCTCTCTCTACCTCTCTCTATACGTCTCTCTCTCTATGTCTCTCTTTACCTCTACCTCTACCTACCTCTCCACACCTCTCTCTACACCTCTCTACCTTTCGCTATCTCTCTCTACCTCTGTCTCTCTCTACCTCTCTCTCTACCTCTACCTCTCTCTCTACCTCTACCTCTCTCTCTCTCTACCTCTCTCTCTCTCTACCTCTCTCTCTACCTCTCCCTCTCTATCTCTACCTCTCTCTCTACCTCTCTCTCTCTACCTCTCTCTCTCCACCTCTCTCTCTCTCCACCTCTCTCTCTCTCTACCTCTCTACCACTACCTCTCTACCTCTACCTCTCTCTCTACCTCTCTCTCTCTCTACCTCTCTCTCTCTACCTCTCTCTCAATCTCTCTCTACCTCTCTACCTCTACCTCTCTCTACCTCTCTATCTCCACCACTCTCTCTCTCCACCTCTCTCTCTCTCTACCTCTCTACCACTACCTCTCTACCTCTACCTCTACCTCGCTCTCTACCTCTCTCTCTTCCTCTCCCTCTCTACCTCTCTCTCTCTACCTCTCTCTACCTCTCTCTCTCCCTCTCTACCTCCCCCTCTACCACTCTCCCTCTACCTCTACCACTCTCCCTCTACCTCTCTCTCTCCCTACCTCTACCTCTACCTCTACCTCCCCCTCTCTACCTCTCTCTCTACCTCTCTCTCTACCTCTATTACTCTACCTCTCTCTCTCTCTCTACCTCTCTCTCTCTACCACTCTCTCTCTCGCTCTACCTGTACGTCTCTCTCTACTGCTCTCTCCTTCTCTCTCTCTCTCTACCTCTCTCTCTCTCTCTCTACCTCTCTCTCGCTCTACCCCTCTTTCTCTCTCTACATCTCTACCTCTACCTCTCTCTCTCTCTCCCTACCTCTACCTCTACCTCTCTCTCTCTACCTCTCTCTCTCTACCTATCTCTCTACCTCTCTCTACCTCTCACTCTACCCACTCTACCCCTCTCTACCCCTCTCTACCTCTCTCTCTTCCTCTCTGTCTCTACCTCTCTCTCTCTACCTCTCTCTCTCTACCTCTTTATCTCTTTATCTCTTTACCCCTCTCATCCTCTCTACCTCTCCCACTCTCTCTCTACCTCTACCTCTACCTCTCTACCTCTACCTCTCTCTCTACCTCTCTCCCTCTACCTCTACCTCTCTCCCTCTACCTCTCTCTCTCTCTCTCTCTACCACTCTCTCTCTCTCTACCTCTCCCTCTATCTCTATACCTCTCTCTACTTTTATACCTCTACCTCTCTCTCTACCTCTCTCTCTCTCCCTACCTCTACCTCTTTCTACCTCTCTACCTCTCTCTCTCTACCTCTCTCTCTCTACCTCTCTCTCTCTCTACTTCTCTCTACCTCTGTCTCTCTACCTCTCTACACCTCTCTCTCTCTACCTCTCTCTTCCTCTCTACACCTGTCTACCTCTCAACCAGTTGAGATCCGGGAAGCCCAAACCATCAGTATTTCAAATCTGCGCATGAAACGTGGGTAGGATGAGCCGTGCAGCTCAGAAAGGGATGTTCTTTTTACATCATTTGTATTTAATAGAATTGGGAAGCAGGAGAGAAGTCTCACAGTTGAGATAGGGATTAACATACACTGGTGACAGCTTTTGAATTGGCTTTAAAACCATTCAAAGATGGCTGCAGCATCTACGTGGGATGTGGTGGACTAAGTGGCAGCCGGAGCCATGTAGCACTGCTTGTCATTTAAAAAAAAAACCAGCATTTACATAGCCAATAGGTCTCCCCTTTGGGACCTTACAAGTGTTTAGTTGTCTAGTACAATATCCTTGGTGCAACAACTTCAAGTGTTGCATGGCTAAACACTTATAAGGTCCCAAAGGCGAGACCTATTGGCTATGCCAATGCTTGTTTGTTTTTTCCTCTGTTTCATTGTGGTTGCCAGGTAATCTGCTGTGAAGCCTCACATGATTTTTCTCCCACCCCATGGGTTTCTTTGTTTATTTAAGCTCTTTGTCTTAGATTGTTTTATTTGTTTATTTAATACTTGTGCTCAATCATGTCGGAGGATGGTGATGAAGTAAAAATGTTGCCCCCCCTTGGAAAAATTTCTGCGGACGCCCATGGACACTTATTGTTTTACAGATTAGTACTGGATTTAACCAACGTTCAGTTTCCTTTTCAATATGCACAGCACCGTTTTTTCAGGTACTAGGAAAGGGCTTGGCCTATAAATCTGAAAGCGGTGCACACAGAAGTGTGCTGTCGCACATTCCAATAAAACATGGTGCAATTTAAGTCGCAAAATCAATAACATAAAATTTTTTGCTATTCATTAAACAGCAATTCCTGAATGTCATTTGTAAATTCCTACAGTTAACCACTTTGAGAAATATATACCTCTGTGCATATATTGCAAATCTGCTGCTATAGTGATTTGTAAATAACTGATATTTTAGAAATCTCATCACTGTTTCTGTGAATCCTTTCCCATGTGTTTGGTTCATTTCACTTGGATGCACATTAAGAATCTGTTGCTCTAATATTTTTGCACTGAAGTATGCAAAAAGTGATGGGTGGAATGGTTGAATTAATCTCAGCCACTGGTATTACTCTGGGCCAAATCCCATTCCATCATTATTTTGCACACAATGCCACCCCCCCCAAGTTTGGACCTAGCCACATGCAAATCAGTCTTCACTGAGCTCCAATGGGAACAGTCCAGCCAAACTGCAAGGCCAGGTCCTCTATGAATCAGAACACCAGCCACCTAGGACTGATTTCACCCTCATTAGGTCTCATCAGCCAGGTTTAGCTTTGTTCCAGTGACACAGTGTGCACGGAACCCACGTCTGTGTATACCTGTCCCATGTAGGATGACACATTGACGTACACAAACACTCATGGATGAAAAGCTTGAATTAATTTTGGCTACTGCATCCCAGTCCATTGTTATTTGCAACACCATGCCACCTCAGTTTGGATCCATCCATATGCAAATCAGTCTTGACCCTGCTCCAATGGGAACAGTTAGGCCAAACTGCCAGGCCAGGTCCTCCCTGAACCGAAACACAAGTAAGCTAGGACCTGCCTCACCCCGATTAGAGCTGATCGGCCAGGTATGGCTTGGTTCCAGTGGCGCAATGTGTACGGGACCCAGGTCTGGGCATACCCATCCAACTTAGGGTGACACACTGAAGTATAGAAAAATTGATGAATGGAATGCTTGAATTAATCTCAGCCACTGTTAATTACTCAGGTAGCATCTAATCTGTTGTTACTTTGTACACCATGCCACCTCAGTTTGCAACCAGCCATATGCAAACCAGTCTTGACCCTACTCAAGTGGGTATACTTTAGTAATATTTATGCAGCTCTTGCCACTGGGAGAGTGATTTTAATTGCTTTAACTGCCCTTGTTGTCATGCAAAATCAGTTTTTTTTATAGACAAAGTTGGTATACAGGTTAAAAATGGCTGTTTTGAGTGAACACTATTGCTTTACTATTAGGCTGGCTTAGAGGCCTTTCTAAACTTGCCTTCTTTTATTTTTGTCACTGATTCATGATTTTTTTTCATTATTTTATCCTTCGTGATTTTTTTGACAATTTTTCAGACTGATTCTGTTCATCATCATATCAAACTGTCTGTAGTCCAAAAAAAACGACAACATATAACTGTTTTTTTCTGGTTGTTGAATTCCATTATTTTGAGCTGAGATTAAAATATATCATTAACCTTGCTATTTTTCAAGATGCAATCGACTATAAGTTGCTTTCTGCAGTTTGACAGAATTAAATATTGAATGGACCCCATTTCCATTATTAGTTTAAATGTGCCTGTATGTTGAACATCAGTTCACCGGTGCACAGACATAATATCGACTCCACAATATCGAATGGACAAAATATCGAGTTAAAAATATCGAATATGAGAAAATATCGATAACAAAAATATCGTTGTTTAAAATATCGATTACAATAATGATAATAAAATATCGAGTACAAAAATATCGACTCAAAAATATCGACATGACAAAATATCGATTAATAGTGAAAGGAAAAAATATCGATATTATGTTGAAAAAAGGTAAAAAATATAAATAATTTTTAATAGTAATATAAATTGTAGTTAATGTTTAGGAGCGGGATGTTGGGTTAATAGGGGATAAGGGTGGGGAGTAATTTAAAATAAATAATTAATTTATATATGTTTGTAAATATTTTTATTATTTAATTAATTGGGAAATAATTAATAATAATTACTTAATTAATTTATATACATTTCTATAAATGTTTAATTAGTAATTAATTGGTAATTAAATAATATTATTAGTTAATTGGAAAATAAATAATATTAATTAGTTAATTAATTAATATAATTGGAAATAAATTTTTAAGTAGTAATTAATTGGTAATTAATTATTATTAATTAGTTAATTGGAAATAGAATATTATTAATTAGTTAATTAATTAATATAATTGGTAATACAATTTTAAGTAGTCATTAATTGGTAATTAATTATTATTAATTAGTTAATTGGAAATTGAATAATATTATTTAGTTATTTAATTAATATAATTGGTAATAACATTTTAAGTAGTAATTAATTGGTACATAATTATTATTAATTAGTTAATTGGAAAATAAATATTCTTTATTAGTTAATTAATTATTATAATTTTGTTTTAATTTTGTATTACTAATTCATTGGTAAATAATGAATATTAATTAGTTAATTACATTATTTAGAGTAATTGTTATATATATAAAAGTTGTTATAGTTTGTTACATAATTGGGGGAAAATTCATTAATAATTAAATTAAATTAATTACAGTTAATGTGCTAAAATATTTTCATCGTTGTTATTGGTATAAATTGTACTTTATGTTTAGGAGCGGGATGTTGGGTTAATAGGGGATAAGGGTGGGGAGTAATTTAAAATAAATAATTAATTATGATATGTTTCTTATACATTTATATTATCAATTAATTGGTAACGATAAAATATTATTTTTTTAAATAAATCATATAATTTTGTACATATTTATCATTAGTAAATAATTAGTAATTAATTAATATTAATTAGTTAATTCAATTATTATTTATACAAATTTTTTATTTAATAATTTGTTATTATTAAATATTTGTTTGGGAATAAATATTATAAATAATTACATTCAATTAATTACAGCTACTTTGCTAATATATTAACTTATTATTTATAGTTAATAATTCATTAATAGTTAACTAAATAATATCAATTACATTTGGGTACAGGAGGACATTTTTGTGTTCAGGGTCAGTTTTCTCTCTTTAGATAAAGGGGTATTTTTTTGTTTCAGGCTCAGTTTTCAGTTTTAGGGTAAAGGGGTATTTTAAGAGTTCAGGGTCAGTTTTCAGTTTGTGGGTAAAGGGGTATATGTAAGGTTCAGGGTCAGTTTTCAGTTTTTGGGGAAAGGGGTATAATTAATGTTCAGGGTCAGTTTTCAGTTTTTGGGTAAACGGGTATTTTTAGTGTTCAGGGTAAGTTTTCAGTTTGTGGGTAAAGGGGTATATTTAAGGTTCTGGGTCAGTTTGCAGTTTTTGGGTAAAGGGGTATTTTTAGGGTTCAGGGTCAGTTTTCAGTTTGTGGGCAAAGGGGTATATTTAAGGTTCAGGGTTAGTTTTCAGTTTTTGGGTAAAGGGGTTTATTTACGCTTCAGGGTCAGTTTTAAGTTTGTGGGTAAAGGGGTATATTTTTAGGTTCAGGGTCAGTTTTCAGTTTTTGGGTAAAGGGGTATTTTAAGAGTTCAGAGTCAGTTTTCAGTTTGTGGGTAAAGGGCTATATTTAAGGTTCAGGGTCAGTTTTCAGTTTTTGGGTAAAAGTGTATTTTTAGGGTTCAGGGTCAGTTTTCAGTTTTTGGGTAAAGGGGTATATTTAAGGTTCTGGGTCAGTTTGCAGTTTTTGGGTAAAGGGGTATTTTTAGGGTTCAGGGTCAGTTTTCAGTTTGTGGGTAAAGGGGTATATTTAAGGTTCAGGGTTAGTTTTCAGTTTTTGGGTAAAGGGGTTTATTTACGCTTCAGGGTCAGTTTTAAGTTTGTGGGTAAAGGGGTATATTTTTAGGTTCAGGGTCAGTTTTCAGTTTTTGGGTAAAGGGGTATTTTAAGAGTTCAGAGTCAGTTTTCAGTTTGTGGGTAAAGGGCTATATTTAAGGTTCAGGGTCAGTTTTCAGTTTTTGGGTAAAAGTGTATTTTTAGGGTTCAGGGTCAGTTTTCAGTTTTTGGGTAAAGGGGTATATTTTTGGGTTCAGGGTCAGTTTTCAGTTCTTGGGTAAAGGGGTATTTTTTGGGTTCAGGGTCAGTTTTTAGTTCTTGGGTAAAGGGGTCTTTTTTGGGTTCAGGGTCAGTTTTTAGTTTTTGGCTAAAGGGGAATTTTTAGGGTTCAGGGTCAGTTTTGGGTTTTTGGATAAAGGGGTATTTTTTAGGGTTCTGGGTCAGTTTTCAGTTTTTGGGTAAAGGAGAATTTTTTGGGTTCAGGGTCAGTTTTCAGTTTTTGGGTAAAGGTGTATTTTTTAGGGTTCAGGGTCAGTTTTCAGTTTTTGGCTAAAGGAGAATTTTTTGGGTTCAGGGTCAGTTTTTAGTTTTTGGGTAAAGGGGTATTTTTAGGGTTCAGGGTCAGTTTCCAGTTCTTGGGTATAGGAGTATATTTTTGAGTTCATGGACACTTTTTAGTTTTAGGGTAAAGGGGTATTTTTAGGGTTCAGGGCCTGTTTGGGTATATGAAGTGTGAGAAAATGTTTTCTAAATATTACAAATATTTGACATTTTTGAGTGACAAATAGTTGCTATTTTTTATGCTAATAATACCTTTTTTGAACTACTCAGCAAAAAATATACTAAAAAATTATGTTTATAATATTTATACAATATATATAAATATTTGACAATTTTTACACAATAACATTATACTAAAGTAGCTATTCTAATTTATACATGGTCAGTCTTCAGCACCTTTCCAAATATTATTTTTACTTGAGTAGGAATATGAAATAATAATTGGTCAGTGTCCAGCAACTTCTCTGATAATACTTTGACTGGAGTAGGAATAGCAATTATTAATTGGTCAGTGTCCAGCACATTTGCATATAAATTTATTTAGTGTGTTATTATATTACAAGACAATGCAAAATGGATGTTTTCACAAAACTTTATTACAATTTTTTTTTCCATGTGTAATGCAATACAATCACTATCAAATATAACATTAACATTTTTGGAAATGTTGTATTTGTAGAATAACACATTATCATTTATGTACATGTTTTAATTTGTGACACAAAAATTTTTCACAACATTTTTTATGTCAAAACAAAATCTTATTATCAATCACTTTCTGTTACAAGTATTTATATTGAAATAAATAAAATACCAGTTATTTTTCTGTTTCTTCCATGTATATTTAATAATGTTAATATTATATATTAATATTATAAAATATTTAATTTTAATATTTACATTTGTATAAAGTAACATGACAATTATTATATTTGCTCAAGATATGGAAATACTAATTAAGACATTTTTTTACACATATTTCTGACAATGTTGTTTTTAAATTATACATATAAATATATTATGTTGTCAACTTTATAACTGTAAAGGGGAATAATATGTATAATAATAATATCTGGTATTGGTAAAAGATTATTTATGCAATTATATACTTTTATAATACTTTGACATTATTATTACAAATTTATAATTAATTAATAAAAATAATAACAAATATATTTAATATTATTATTATTAATTAGTTCACTTAAACATTTATCTTTTCTTTTCAGAAATACATACATTCAGAGAAATAAAAATACTTTATTTAAGGCAATTATTTATATAGTAAATGGTTATAAATTTTATATTAATAATAATAAATAAGTTATATTATTTATTATTAATAATTATTAACAAAACAATTAATCATGTTTAGTTATAAAGAAACACAATTTTTTTCCTATAAATGTACACAAAAATAATTTTTTTACATATATTATTTCAAGTGTTACATACTTATTTAATATTATTAATATATATTAATTACTATATATTAATTATTATTAAATACATTTATTTTTTTTAAACTGTTTAAATTATAATGAGTCTACTGTATTAATTTGTTTCAAAAACAATGTGTATGTATTATATTTTTTGACTATAACATTGTATTTTCTATGATACCTTCTCAAAATTGGTTTAAGGGGACTACTTTTTTACCGCGTAAGGTTATTGAGCTTCATTCAGGACTGGAGAAGCTCGCGGTTGGGTGTTGCTTCGTGTGGAGAGAGGTAAGGTAAATTTTATATACTATTTATGACTGAGTGGTAATGTTTGAGGGTATATTCGAACTGTGTTGTGTTTTTGAGTGTATGTATGAATTGTTTATGTAGCGTTTAGGTGTAATGCCGTCGTTATAGATGCGTCGTGTATGTTTTAGTTCTAGTGTTATTTGAATTGTTAGGAAATGTCTTCTTACATGGTTAATGTTAATTGTGAGTGTATTTACAAATTTTATGTGCTATTTGTGGGTGGGTTTCGTTATGTATGTTTTTTTACAGGTTCCGGTTCCTCGCATGAAAACTACATGGAAGGAAGCGTGTTTTTTTTCTGAGATACTAATGTATGACTTATTATGGTTATATTTTTACGTGTATCTCCTATTTTTCGTGTTTGCCAGGAGCGGATTTTAATCATTTTTACCTTTTTTCGGGTTTTTTGAGGGTTTCGTATTGGATTGCTACATTGGTATGCGTCACGTTTTTTTTAAAGTTGTGTGTATATCACTTTAAATCATAAAGTGTCCACACTACTGTTTTCGGGATTTCCTGGAGCGTTTATTTTATTTTAACATTATTTTCGGGTTTTTGATGGTTTCCCATATTGGATTTTTCTTACTTTGTAATGGATTGTATGGATTGTATTTTGCTTCATTACGTCTCTGTCATCTACAACAATTGTAAGTAATTTTATATTTCTATTTATTGGGTGGGAAATGTCGATCTTTATGTAATGTGTATGTGTGATGTAATTATAAATATTGCATATTTGTTCTGAAATAATGTTCAAATTTTTGATAAGTTTGTAAAACAAATATGTATTATTTATAATTGCTTAGAAATGTTTATGATTGTTATATGTACCATTATTGTAAGAAGATATTAGTATATTTTGTAGACATTTTTATAGTAGGGTTTTAGCTATTATTGACAGATATTCTAATCCTCTAGTTGTAGGGTATAGTGTGACTTGACTTTGCAGTAGTCGGAACATTTGTTTAGTTTGTTTACTTAGTTTTGGACCAATTTGGGTCAATGATTGTTCCATTCTTAGTTCTTGATAGCTTTGTTCTTTTATCAAAGCTTGTAGTAGGTTATGGAATGTGGGTCTGGTTCTGCTTGTGGTAGCTTGGAAAGCATTATGCCACCCTTCTACACTGTTGTTGGTTTTTGCCTCTTGGTTTAAAGTACTAAGATAGACATTCCACCAAGGGATTTGGAATTTGGGTTGGCGTCGATGTCCAGATCTGTGCAACCTTCCCACCCAAGTATCTTCGAAATAATCCAGTAATGGGGTTAGTTTCTCTTCATTTCTCTTGTAATATGTGCTGTCAATTAATACATTATAGTGTTCCGCTACATCGGTAACAGGAACATAGGCCAGTGCTATCAATTTTTTAATTTGATAGGCAAAGGTGCTATCTGTTGAGTACAAAATACTTAAAGTAGATTTTTGGAGATGTCTCCATATGCTCTGATTGAAATGATAGTAACAACCCTGTATTGCTGTGTGGGGAAATATTTTCAAAATGCTATTAATCATAGCTAATTCGAAATCAATAATTATTTTTTCTGGAAAATTATTATTGATTTCATTTTTGAGAACATTTAATATTTCTGTGTAAGTGTTTTGCTGTTTGTTTGGTAGCAAACAGTAAATGAAAGGGATGTTATAGTTATGGTATAACCCGATGATGGAATATAGTTGATAAAAAGGTTTTGGGCATGGTTTAAATGTGCCATCCATCATCCATTGGGGACACTGTTGGATTTTTCTTAAATTACTTGCAGTTGCAAACATTATGATTCTGTTTGTACTGCTTTCATTGTCAAAAAGGATAAATTTGTCTTTATTGTGTGTGATGGACATTTCTGGTGAAATAATAATTTCCTCAAAAGTAGTAGGGTTGGGTGGGGTTGTGGAAGTGCGTCTTTTAGTGTATGCAATTGTGCGTTTTAGTGAGTCAATAGAGGGTAGTTGACCTGAAGCATGGGCTGGGACTTTTAACAGTTCCTCTTTAAGGATTTGTGTTGTTGGTCTATCACTTTGTGTGCTAGCAGTCTTTATACTTTCTAAAGCATCTCTTATTTCAATTTCTGTGACATTGGGGGGATGATTGTGTTCCCTGGTAAATAGCACATTAGTTTCCTCTGTAGTAGCCCTTCCATAACATTTGTTTGAGTAATATTTTGTACATTTCCAGAAAACTTTTCTACCACTTTGTCTTTCCTGACTATAAACATAACCCATATAACATAACAGTAATTTATTTTTCTGTGACATTACAAATTCTGCACCTTCTGTCATTTTGTTTTACTTGTTCTAGGAAAGAGTAGAAAGAAACAAAATCAAATAACATATATTTCACTTAGTGGTGCAAACATAATTAATGTTGAATTTATACTTACGTTTACTAAAAGTAGTAATCACAAATGCAGAACTGTATTTTGAAGGACTTTCTTGTATGTATTTCTTTATTTACTGTTGGTATGAAAATATAGAAATGCTAAGTTAATGTTTATACATAACACACGTTTTTCCTAGGAGAAAGCTGTTTTTTAATTTGCTTAGTACTACATTTGATGTGAACATTACATATACTTACTTGTTTAAATAGTTGAGTTGTAGTATTTGGTGGAGTACATCAAGGTAGTCAAGTTTAGATCTGTAGAGAAGATAGAATAAATACATGTCACATATTATAACATTTATTTTTAACCGTTGGGAAATTGGAAATATTTAAAAGTATACTAACTTCTAAATATGTACTTTTCTTTGCTGTAGGTAGAATAGATGTATGATGTATTCACAATATCTGTAGAGGAAATATAAAATACATAACATGGTGTTAAGAACATAGTTCTTGTTTTTTTTGAAGTTTTAGACTAATTGATGTATACTTACATTTTTAACAAGGGTAGTCTTGTCTTTTGGTATAGTTGATGTTGGATGTTTATATTGGATCTGTAGGGAAGATGTAATATGCAAGATATGTTGTTTAGAAACTAGCATTTTAAATTTTGGTTGTTTAATAACAAAAACATATATACTTACATGTTTAATTAGTGTAGTTCTATAAATTTGTAGTGTTGAAATCGGAAAATCGCTGAATATCTGTGAATAAAATATTTTAAGTAAAGTATGAATCTAGTGAAATAGTGTTTAAAAACAGCTGTTGTTGTAGAACAGAGCATTAATATATACTTACTATCTTATTTTGCAGGGGAAGAAATAGGAGCAGGTATTAGGATTTTGTTTGTAGTAGTTTCTATCAGAAAAGTAGGAGGAGATAAAAATTACATAAGTGGAAGAGTTAGGAGATATAAGTAAAAAAGTAGACTACTAATTTAGATTTTTAAATAATGCAATGTAACTTACTTGAATGATTAGCTAGTGAGCTGGATCTTTAAAGATGTTTGTTCAGGAACAAAATCTTCATACTGTTGGCATCTTCTTTCCATAGAGTTAGCAGCAGCAAATGGTAGAATGGATTTATCCCTTTTATAGTATGTGTATTTTGTGTGCTTTGATTTGATTGGTTGTAGGATGAAAGGAAGAATTGTATAGGCTAGTTTGAATTTTTTTAAGTTAATTGGTGTGTTTGTTGATGTGAGAATGGTGGTATGTGGTGGTTTCCGCATTAAAGCAGGTTAGTTGTTAAATAAAATAGATGTGTAAGTATAAAAATATTATGAAAATTTTAGTTACATGTAAAGATTCTTTTTCTAATGATATAACGATTTTAATATAATGTATAGGAAATGATGATAAATAGTAATGTTATAAAAGTAACAGGTATTATATGTAAAATGTTTTTTGTATAGAGCAATGACTTTTATAGACGAGTAATATGTTATTTTAGACATAAAAGGGTACAAAAAATAACTCGATATTTGTTGAGAAACGATATTTTTGTACTCTATATTTTAGTAGTCGATATTTTGGTAGTGTTAGGTGTAATTTCATGAACAACGATATATTAGTAGTCGATATTTAATAAGACGATATTTATGTACTCGATATTCAAAGTACTCGATATTTTGTAGTCGATATTTTTGTATTTTGTGTAATAAGTATACAAAGTCGATATTTTTGTAGTCGATAATTATTCAACGATATTATTGCTAGTCGATAATGTGACCGTCGATAATATTTCAGTGATCCCAGTTCACCAATAATGACAGGAAGAATATTCTGGGGGCGCATGTGACATCACTCGCCTTTGACCACTCTTGACATCACTAGGCTGACCACCCGTTTTTCTCTTAAAACCTCACCAGCATCCTCACTTTTCTGAGGTCTAAGGGAAAGTCAAAAAACCATTTTAATCTGTTGTATATTCTTCTGGCTTGATGACTTCTAACACCACGCTTAGCGGGATCAGTTTCAGGGGGGGGTAATCAAATTCCAAGCTAGGGGTAGCCCCAGCTGGGAAACAACCTTTATAATGCAACTTTTACAATGCACCACCATTACAACGAAACTTTTACAACGCAACATCCATTACATCGCATGCCACTACAACGCATACCACTACAACGCATGTCATTACAATGCATACCATTACAACGCGTAACATTAAAACACATAGTACCCTTACACTATCCAACACTTACCCTACTGTTGCACCCCCTGGAGTTAGAATAGTAATTTTTACCCCTACACTATCCAACACTTACCCTACTGTTGCACCCCCCTGGAGTTAGAATATTAATTGTTACCCCTACACTATCCAATACTTACCATACATGCAATGTAATTTTATGCATTGTAATGGCATACGTTGTAACGGTAGTATGCGTTGTAATGGAATGCGTTGTAAAGGTAGTTTTTAAAAATTCGTAGTAATGGCATGTGTTGTAATGGAAAGCGTTCTAATGGATGCTGCGTTGTAAAAAATGCATTGTAAAGGTATGCGTTGTAAAAGTATGCGTTGTAACGTCATACATCCGCACCAGCTATCCTTAGCTAACTGTAATTGATATCTAGTACCTGTATGTGTACATATGCTTATAAAAAGCAAAATAGCTTCTGGTGTGTAAGACAGTGCAGTACATCAGAGTTATGGGGTAGCATATTAGTATGGGTGAAAGTAAACATTTTTGATTTGTGAAGTGGACATTATTTATCTGGTGGCCAAGGAGAGCTGCAGTGGGTGTTACGCAGTGGCGGTTCGGTGAGGGAGTGCTACGGGCGGAGTGGTGGGGGAGGAGCAGGGTGGGGGGTAGTGGAGTCCGATATACGATGGACAGGAGTAAGGTAAGTAATTAAATAAATAAAACAATTAACCTTGCGCGCACTGCATTGCCGAGTTGGCGATGCAGCGCGCGAAAGGTAAATTATTTGATTAATTTAATTACTTACCTTACTCCTGTCCATCGTATCTTGGACTCCACTACCCCCCCACCCTGCACCTCCCCCACTCTGCCCCACCACCCACAGCACTCCCTCACCGAGCTGCCACTGGTGTTACTTGTGGACAAGAAGTGTCTTGTAAAGGTGTGCAATTGGCTGCTTCATGAGGTAGAGGAGTGAAGTTGTTCATATTATGAAGGCAGTATTTCATATTCTTGGCACAAAGCAGGCAAATACATGTCCTCTGGTCTTGCTTTTGCTGTCCTTGGACTTATAATTGAAAATATCAAGAGTGTGAACGTTGTTTTAGCCAGTAGAGATTGTATTGGGTTTTCCAGGTAGAGTGACCAGTTAGAGGTAATACCTTGTATACGATACAGACATGGAGAATGTTCAGTGGTGTGAGGTGAGTCATGTGATTACAGTTGGCAAGGCATTGCGGCCATCAGGTCAATCAACCAATCAGGTCATTTGTAAAGCGCACTACTCACCCGCGGGGGTCTCAAGGCGCTGGGGGGGAGGGGGTGCTTCTACTGCTCGAATAGCCAGGTCTTGAGTAGCCTCCAGAAGGTTAGAAGGTCCTGGGTCTGCTGCAGGAGGATGGATAGGGTGTTCCAAGACTTGGCGGCGAGGTGGGTGAACGATCTGCCGCCGGTGGTCGCTATTCGGATGCAGGGGACGATGGTGAGGGTGAGGTCGTTGAAGCGGAGCTGGCGGATCGGGGTGTAGAAGGTGAGTCGTCTGTTGAGGTATGCCGGTCCGGTGTTGTGGAGGTCCATAGCTTGAATGGCAGGCAGGGACTCAGATTACAGATTATCTCGGCAAAGGAATTAAACTTGATGGCAGGCTGTCCAGGTCTTGTGCAGAAATCCATTCTCCAGGTAAGGATATAACAATCATGGCTGTAGGTCCTGCACAATCTCCAGTGTCTCATGAAATCTTATTTCGTAATGATATGATGTTGGACTCTGCCACTTCAAAAACATGCAATGCTGATAGCCCCTGACAAATCCTTTAAACCCTAGAGGAAGAGAGCTATTAGAATCCTTGATAAAGGACAGTAAGGTCCCAAAGCCACCATCACACTGCTTTGTGAAGCACACCTACCTTTAGCAATCAAAACCTTCAAAAATGTATTCTCCTTGAACCTAAATCTAGTCTTGTACAAGAACTGATTGCCACTCCAGAAATGCCCGACAAGTATTGATGAAAGCGATACATTCTCAGTGGTTATAAGGGCTGTGTTCCTAGAAGGGTCAGGAATCTGGCACATATACATTGCTCATCCTAATAGGGTTCGAGGTTGGATTTGGGAAGCAATGATTAGGAAGCCCAAGGTTCTAAACAAACCATACAATTTGTAGGAATATGATCTTTTCCGCTCCCAGGAATGGCAGGGCACCGTTCAATAATGAGGAGGAGAAGGACATTGATTCACTGATCATGTATGATCATGTCCAAGGTGGCCAACTGTTTGGAAGAGTTGGGACAGGTTTCAATCCAATTGGGAGTATTTTGAACTAGAACTGGATGACAGGATTGAAAATCACATGACATGCCAATATCCCAGTCAGACAGGAATGGGAAATTATTAATCCTCCATTTTGAGGGATACCAAATAATAATATTCCGACTGTGCTGAAGTGTTTAGATCTTTTGAAGTTGACAGTTTGAATATGGACATTTATTCCTCTCAAGTTAGGGACCAGTGTGATCCAATGAGCTGATTTCTGAGCAAACAAAATATGTAAACAAACTCACTTGCCTCATGAAGAAACTGGAATATATGACACACCTCACTTAGCTGACAGGCTCTGAGCTCTACATCAGAGTGCGTCTGTCTTTCTAAGCAGGGGAGTTAAACCTGCAGTCAGCAAGGATGCCTAAATCTTGTAGGATTCCCCGTATTCATATCCATCTGTTTGAAACCTGGGGCACTTTCACAGTGAACTTTTCTGGGCTTTTCTAGCACAGTGCAGAGCCCCGCACCTGTTTTGTGCACCTGCACGGCACTGCACATCCATTTAACCTGAAATTTCTCAAAGTTAGTTATTTTTATTTGCAGACAACCAGAAAGAGGCAAACCTTCCTCCCTGTTTCTGAGCTGAACTATCTGATGTGCATTTATTCTGTCACACCTCCACTAGGATTACCATTGTTGCCTGTGGTGATAGCCCTAATCAAACATGGATGTGCTCTGAGCAGTCTAGAATTCACATAGATGAGGCTACACTAGTAGAAACACCGCCCTCTACCAGTACCATAAATTGCTGAAGGTCACTTCACCATGCCCAAGTTTCCCAGTACATCTCCCACCATCGGGCAGTGTATATGTCTTATTTTATCAACTGTTCCACAGTAGGAAGTGGGGGTTCAATTGCTACAGTAGGAGCTGCCCAATAAATCCCTGCCTTATCCTTTAATCAGGAATAACAAAGATGGAGCTTCTCTTTAGTCACAGCCCCACACTACAACCCCCTCCCCATCTTAACAAAACGATCGTCCATCTTTAGGCAAACAGAAAAAACACACAGAACACACTTGTAAGTGCCTACCTGAGGGCCAAACATCTATTTTAGTCTGATAGAATCTCTGACTGGGGGAGAGGGGGGCAGGGGGGTGTCATGTCTATGAAATAACGACAGACAGTTCTATGTATAGTTGTAACTGAGCTTTATTGTATACTTCCTTCTGTGTCCCTGTCCCTACTCTAACTAACCCCTTCCTCTCCACGCTCCTCCTCTTCCCTTCCACCCCAGCTAGCTCCACCCACCCAGCTACTAGACTGCTGACTACATAACATCTCCCCCTTTCTTAACAAAATGACAGAACAGTGTGCTAGATCATATTTCTTCAATGAGTCTCTTTGGCCGTTGAATATCTCGGCGGGGTCGCGTGGACGTGGTTCCAGAAGTTTCATCAATCAGGGGTCCACTTGGCTGACTCCTGCTCTCTTGGTCAATTTGGCCAGACTCTTCAGGAGTGAGCATGTCAGGCACGTTCATCAAGGGTCCTTTAATGTCTCGTGGACATTTCTTAAAATGCGATGCATTCCTGGTGACTCGTCGTTGATCAGATTCCGCAGTTAGCATGGTGCCTTTCTGTTTGGTAACCAGCAAAGGTTCATCTCGGAACCGACAGTCAGTCTTTCTTTGTTGATCCTGTTTGACAACAACGTGATCTCCTTCATGCAAGGATGGTGATCTCGCTCTCCTTTTTGTATCAGCATATAATTTCATTTTGTCCTTGTTACATTTATCAGTCGCCATCATCTCTTGATGGCTGCGTTTCGGCGACATTGCTCGCAAGGCCCCTTCCCAAGTTGGGATGCGGTTTCTCATGGGACGCCCCAGCATGAGTGTTGCAGGGCACTTTCCGGTGGTCGAGTGAGGGGTCGTCCTATATGCTCTGAGGACCTCGTTGAGGGCTACTTGCAAGTCCTTCTTTTCAGGTGTGGCTTGCTGGAATGTCTTTTTGATTGTGGCCATAAATCTTTTGATGCTGCCATTCGCTTGTGGCCAGAGAGTTGTAATTTTCCGGTGATTGAAATCCAGGTGTTTTGCAAATGCACTGAACTCGTGCTCATTGAACGGAGGTCCATTGTCTGTTTTCACCTCTCTAGGGACACCCCAGGCTGCAAACACTTCATCTAGCACTTTGAGAGTGCTAGAGGCACTTGTGGATGGCACAAATTGTGCGATGGGAAATCGTGAGTATTCATCAATTATGGCTACCACGTATTTTCTGGATGGTAGCGGTCCGTAGAAATCCATGGCAAGTTCTTGCCATACTCCACTGGGTAGGGCGGTCATTTGTAGTGGGGCCGGTGGATCACCTTTGTTGGTCAGCTGGCACAGATGGCAGTCCTTCAGAGTAGATTCTACCATCTGGTCGAGGAGGGGAAACCACACGCGTTCCCGGAGAGCTCGCTTTGTTGATACTACTCCTCTGTGGCCTTCATGGGCAAGGTTGATGACTCCCTGCCGTAGTTGACTAGGAACCACAATCCGTTGACCTCGCAGTATAACTCCATCTGTGGTGACAGATAGTTCGTCACAGACGTGACGGAATGCTTGCATCTCCTGCTTGACAGCCGGGTCATTGTCTTCTTCTTGAGAGTCATGTCTCCACTGGTGGGTTTGAATCCGACGGAGTACTTTCTGCAAAACAACGTCTTGCACGGTGACCTCTTGGATGACTTCCATGGGAATGGCAAGTGGCAGTGCCTGGTCAGCCACGAAGTGGATGTACTCCTCAGCAATAGATGGTTTGGAGTCTGATGATGTGTGAGGGTGTCGGGACATGTAGTCGGCCGGGTTCTCTGCCTTCCCGGGTTTGTGAACAATGGTAAAAGTGTATTCCTGAAGTCTGAGACCCCACCTCTCAATCCTTGGAGGCATTTTGGATCTGGGGTTGCCGTAGATGATGACCAGTGCCTGATGATCGGCGATCAAAGTAAAGTGCTTGCCGTAAACGAAAACATGAAAGTGTTCACATGCCCAGACCACCGCAAGACTCTCCTTTTCAGGTTGCGAATATGCCTTTTCAGGATCAGACAGGCTGCGACTGGCATAGGCAACGATGCGTCTCTGGTCAGAGTCATTGTCATATTGTGCCAAAATGGCCCCCAACCCTACAGGGCTGGCATCCACAGTGATCTCGATCTTCCGTCGAGGATTGAAGTAAGAGAGATTGTCAGCAGATTCCACGGCACGCTTGATTTCTCTAAACGCTTGTTCACACTGAGGCGTCCAGTCGAACGGTTGGCCTTGTTTAGTGAGGTTGCGAAGGGGATGACTGATTGTCGCATAGTCTCTGATGTAACAGGCACAGTAGCTGGCCATCCCCAGGAACGATCTCAGTTCCCTGACATCTTGTGGGCTCTTGGTGTCGTTCAGAGCCGCTATCTTGTCCGGATCAGGTTTCCTTCCCGCACCCGAGAAGATGTGGCCAAAGAATTTTAGAGTGGACCGGTGGAACTCGCACTTATCTTTGTTCAGTGTCAGGTTTGCATCCAACAAGGCATGCTATGTCGTGCTCACGAACATCGGAGCCAAACACAAGAATATCGTCGCTGTAGTTCAGAGTGTTGGGGATGTGTTGAATGATCTGCCGGATTGTCTCTTGAAATATTTCCACGGCTGATGAGACACCAAAACTCAGTCTCTTGTATCTGAAGAGTCCTAAGTGAGTTGCAAATGTCGTAATGTAGCGGGATTTGATGTCCGATTCCAGCCGGTGATAGCCTTTGTTTAAATCCAGCTTCGAGAACACCTTTGCTCCGTTCAAAGCAGAGATCATGTCGCTCAGATGCGGCCCAGGGTGACGCTCCCTTTCTATCGCCGTGTTAGGTAGGCGCATGTCAACACACAGTCTCACCTTGCTGGGGGTCCCTTTCTTAGGTACGATGACCACTGGCGACACCCATGGGGTTGGACCATCCGTGCGTTCGATGATGTCTGCAGACAGGAGGTCTTGAAGTTCATCCTCAACAGCTTTTTGAAGATGGAATGGAACACGTCGAGGGTGCTGTGCCACAGGCCTAATCTGTTCATTGATGTGTAGATGTATTTGGCAACCCTTCAATTTCCCTAGACCTTGAAATAGCTTGGGAAACTTGCTGACGCTGTCCTGGTTATCACTGATCTTAAATAGCATCTCAACGAGGCGGAGACGCTCCGCAGTGGGCAGACTAAGCAAACAGTCGGCCTCTGGGCCTTTGATAACATGTATGACCGCTGGTATGGTGATGGTGTCGTGTTTAAGAGTGGTTAGGAATTTTCCCAAGCAGGGGAGTGGCTTCTTAGACATCCAGGTGAAAACTCAGACTGGTGCAAAAGTTAGTGGGGGCTTAGGATTCATTCTCTCATATTCTGTGACCGGGATATAGTTCAGCGAAGCTCCACTGTCCAGTACAAATTTAGTGTCGTGGTTCCCTACTTTTATGTCCAAGCGGGGATATCTTTTGAGTTGGTCGGGATCCGCGATCATATTCACGTATTCTACTGTGTATTCTGAATCTCTGGACGATGATCTGGAGTCCCGGGACGGTGATCTACGTTCCCATCGAGATCTGCGCGACTCTCGGCTGGAGTGTGACGAGCCTGAGGACAATGTGGATTTCCCTTGGACAGCTCTTATGTGATGAGATGACCTAGTCGTTTCGCTTCTCCTGTTCTTGTGATAGTCCCCACACATCGCTTCGAAGTGGTTCGTCCGCCCACATTTCCTGCATCGCTGACCCATGGTGGGGCAGGTGTCGGCATGAGGATAGTCATATCCACACCTGTAGCATCTTCTCGTCCTTTCCGGTCCCCTGTCTCTCCGCCCAGGTTCTCACCTCCTGTGGTCTGGACGTCTTTGACGAGATGACGGTCTCGGTCTCCATTGCTTTTCTCTCGAGCTCTTTCGGCTGCTGCCTTTGGCTTGGACACGACGCACTTGTTCATGACTCACATTGCGCCCCGTTTCAATGGTGGTGGCATGTTCCTCCGCCTGGTCATAGACGCGAGTCATTTCTTCAATGTCGTCTAGTTCATGGGGCTTCCGAGTGGCATCCATCTATAATCTGTGACTTGATGGCGGCATCTGTTGAGAAGTTGTCAAATTCACAGTGTCTCGACAGCCGCCGCAGTCGGGTGATGAACGCGCTCATCGCCTCCTCCTTTCCTTGGCGCGCTTGATGAAAAGCATGACGTTCATAATCCACGTTTCTTTTATGGAGGAATTTTTTGTTCAATGCCTCCCGTACCTTGTCATAGGTTCCAGCATCTGCAGGAGGAAGATCTTTGATTATCTTGCTTATTTCTCACCCTGCTAAGTTGCGGAGGGCAATCAATTTTTCTTTGTCTACTGTTACTTTGGATCCCTCGATGTAGTCTTCGAAATCCTCCAGCCACTCTTGCCACTTGGGGCCCATGCTCCCTCCCGTGGTCAGGGTTAAAGGTTCTGGGGCCCGCAGATGCGACACTCCTGCCATGATGGGCTTGACTTCATTTCGCTGTGGGGATGTATCTGGGGTCACCATCGTGGTATCACAAGCCTCACACCCCTTTCTCTGGCACTGACTGGCCTGTCACTGCTCGTTCGCACGTGCTTTAGTTGGGTAATTACGGTCGTCTTCAGTCAGTGTTATCTGACTTTGCTCGTGTTTGTTTATCTTTGTTTAGCCTCTTGCATTGGCTCGTGCTTGTTTATTGTGAACCCTTGCACTTGCTTGTGCTTGTTGTGTTGTGGCTTTACTATTGTCTTTATCCATCTCTTGCATTTGCCAATGCTTGTTGGATTGCTGCAACTTTGTACTTATCAATGTTTGTTTGTTTCCCTCTACCAGTGCTTGTTTCTTACATTTGTCAAGGCTTGTTGCTGAACTCTGCTTGCCTGACCTCAAGATGGCCGCCCTGGATCCCTGACTTGGGATTGGAGCAAACTGCCTGACTTCAAGATGGCCGCCACTCCCAAACTCTCATGCTTCACAAGACTTGGCTCTTCTTTAGTTTCACTTTTCGCTCAGGCACTCACTCGGTAGTCGCACACCATGCGGGGCCTGGAATTCTCCCTCAGCCGTCCAGTGGCGACGCTATTCACCCAGGAGTGTTCTCTGCTGCAGGTAGGGCCGGGGTGGGCTCCCGACTTCCTTACTTCACTCGCCGCGTGAACCACGCATCAGGGAGCGAGCACCCGGGCTCAGCGCTCAACAGCGCTTTCACGATCGCGCTCCACGTGGTTTCCAGCCACGGAGCTGTAGACAGGTACCGCTGGCCTTCTAGGGGCGACGCTCGCTGTCGGGACAATCCCGGATTGCTTTGGGTGGCTGGCAGAGTCGGAGTGGACTCCCGACTTCTTCTCTTTCAGTACGTGCCAACTTGCACGCATTAGGCGTGAGTCGCGGTTTTGGCGCGAATGGATTCTTCTTTGCTCGAGCGTCTCGGCGCTCGTTACTTCGGCCCCTCTTGGTTCCCTCGCAGTCGCTGGACTGGGGAATATGGTCGCCTGCTGCTGGCCTCTCACCTCAGGCGGCAGCTTCACTTTGCACAGCAGCTCTTTTCTTTCTGGACGCTGCTCGGGACGGGACGCTCCTGCAGGGTTCTGTGGGTGGTAGGCATACCAATCCCACCCTCGTCGCCAGTTGTCGTGTCTATGAAATAACGACAGACAGTTCTATGTATAGTTGTATCGGAGCTTTATTGTATACTTCCTTCTGTGTCCCTGTTCCCACTCTAACTAACCCCTTCCTCTCCACGCTCCTCCTATTCCCTTCCACCCCAGCTAGCCCCACCCACCCAGCTACTAGACTGCTGACTACATAACAGGGGGGACGAGGCTTGGAACTAGAAATGTAATGGAAAAATAATGTTACGGCAGAGGCTGCAGTAACCTCTGGAAATGGGCACACTGGGTTCATATAGGAGATGGAAGGAGGAGGATTGCTTATGCAAAAAAAATATTCTTCAGAATGACAAGCTTTTGCATGCAGCCACACACACTCATTGATGCTCGCTTCTGCAGTGGTTAGCTTTAACAGACAACTAAATCTCCATTGGGAGACCACAGGAATATAGATCCACAAAAAAAGAAAATGTATGAAACTGGAACTACCATTAGAGTTACCATACACAGCAGTATAAAATGTGCTGAATTCTGGTGCATTAGAGTTGCCATACATAATTGTATCACTTGTGCTGAGATCTGGGGCAAGGACAGTTGCACTTACCCTTAGAAGTGGGAGAAGTATCTTCAGACTTCTCTCGGAGTACCTGGTAAAGTATGCCTTAAGCTAACTTGTGTTCACGAGGTTGGTGTATATTTAGGGCATATTGGGCTTTCTGCCTGGTTGCCAGGTCAGCGAAGACCATCGTAATGGAAGACCACTCTTATATTTAGAGATAGCCGCCTACACGACAGGGATCATTTTATTAAAAGTGCTTCTACCGCTAGAGTGTAAGCCCTTTCTGCAAAATTGAAATGGCTGGTGTTGGCTATGCATGGCAGGTGGTTGGCATTCTTTTGTAAATCAGAAACAAGCTCCTGGACTCGAGTTGAGTGGTTGCTCCCCTGTGTCCCTCGAGGATATTGGTATCGTTTTGCCACGCTGCTTCGCATTACTGCATATTAACTTGCTGCCTGCTGCTTGCCTGATCGCCGCCTAGCTGTACTTGAACGTTATAGATACAAATTGCCGATTTCAGCCTGTTTGCGCACTGTGCCGCTCTGCATTGATTTATGCATTGTTGTATCTGCCTGCTGCCTGCCTGATCGCCGCTTAGCTTTGCCTACGTTTCTGGGTGCTATCTCCGCTGTTTTCACTGTGCTTGCTGCGCGTTTATTGTACTCCCCCCTCCGCCTCCATTTTGTTTGTTGTTGTGGTAGTCTCGAGCCCGCCCCGCCTCCCAGCTGAGACGCCCTCGCCCCTCCCCCTCCACTATCCATATATGACAGTTGTTCCCACGCGCAGCGTTTACGCGCAGCGACCGCGCCCAATCCGCGCCGAAGGTGCGCCAAAGGTAAGCCCGTCTACGCCCGTCCGCGCCTGGACCGCACCCAGCGCCAGACCCCCTGCCCCTCGCGCTGCCCAGCCCTCCCGCATCACCTACGATGCCGCCACCCTCCTAGCCCTCAATCCCGGTCGCGCCCCCAACTGCGTCCAAGCTGCTCCTGGACACACCCATGGACCTTTCTCCTGCTACTCCTGCAAATTCAGCGGCACTGACAACATCTCCGCTACAACCACACCACAGATTCCCGTCCCCAACCACCTACAATGCATCCTTCTCAACACCCGCTCTGTCCACAGACACGCCATTGACCTATGGAATCTACTAGACACCATCTCTCCAGACATCGCCTTCCTAACGGAAACATGGATGAACGCTTCCTCCGCCCCAGACATCACCATTGCCATCCCTGAAGACTATAAGATCACTCGCAAAGACCGTACCGGCCACACAGGAGGAGGCATCGCTATCGTCCATAAGAAATCAATCCGCATCTCAACCAGCTCTGACGCCAACCTCGCCAACTCCGAACACCTTCACTTCCAGATCCACATCGACCCCAAGACCCCACTCAGAGGCACCCTACTCTACAGACCACCAGGACCCCGCGCAAAATTCAGTGAAGACATCACGGACTTCATCACCCCACACGCGCTCCCCTCCAAAGAATACATCCTTCTGGGAGACCTCAACTTTCACCTTGAAAAGATCAACGACCGCAACTCCACCACACTCTTAGACAACCTCGCCAACCTCGGACTTAAACAACTGGTCACTTCCCCCACCCACATCGCAGGACACACACTCGACCCCATCTTCACCTCCAGCAATCATGTCTCCTTCAGCCACACTACGGATCTCATCTGGACTGACCACAGCTGCGTTCACTTCACCTACAACAAGCCAAAACCCACCAACCGCCTCCAACCAACTCTGCAAAGAAACTGGAACAAAATCACCACCGACCAGATCTCCTCATCGCTCCTTCTAAACACCCCAGCCCACTCCTCTAACCCAAACCAAGCCGCCGCCAACTTCACCCTATGGTTATCCAACACCGCCGACACCTTAGCACCACTGAAAAAACGTCAAAGCAAACCTGACAACAAGAAGGCCTCATGGTTCAACGATGATCTTAAGAAGTCCAAAAAATTCTGCCGCTCCCTTGAAAAGGCCTGGAAAAAAGACCCAACCACCAGCACCAAGGACGCCTTCAAAAACGCCACCCGCACTCACCACCAACTAATCCGAAAGGCCAAGAAAACAGCACTCAAGGATCGACTTGACAACAACGCCCACAACAGCAAGGAACTTTTCAACATCGTCAAGGAATTTTCCAATCCCTCGGCCAACTCCAACGACATCACCCCCTCTCAAGCCCTCTGCGACTCCCTAGCCTCATTCTTCCACAACAAGATTGCAGACATCCACAACAGCTTCGACAACCAACCCGGAGACCAACCCACCCAACCATATGCTCAACACTCTCCGTCCGCGAACACCCTTAACGACTGGAACCCAATCTCAACTGAGGACACCATCCGCCTGATGAACTCCATCCACTCAGGATCCCCCACAGACCCATGTCCTCACCACATCTTCAACAAAGCAGACTCCGTCATAGCACCGCACCTCCGAGACGTCATCAACTGCTCCTTCAACTCCGCCACCTTCCCGGAGAACTGGAAACACGCTGAACTCACCGCCCTTCTGAAAAAACCCACAGCGGACCCCACCGAACTCAAAAATTACCGCCCCATCTCGCTCCTTCCATTCCCGGCCAAAGTAATCGAGAAAGCTGTCAACAACCAGCTCGCCGCTTTCCTCGAAGCCAACAAATCCCTCGACTCCTCACAATCTGGCTTCCGAGCAAAACACAGCACCGAAACCGCCCTCATCGCAGCAACAGACGACATTCGAACTCTACTGGACAATGGAGACACAGTCGCCCTCATCCTCCTCGACCTCTCTGCAGCATTCGACACAGTCTGCCACAGCACCCTTTTACAACGCCTCAGTAACATCGGTATACAAGGAAAAGCACTTGAATGGATCACCTCGTTCCTCACCGGAAGAACCCAGAGAGTCCGCCTTCCACCATTCAAGTCCGAGGCCACTGAAGTCATCTGTGGCGTACCACAAGGATCCTCACTCAGCCCCACCCTCTTCAACGTATACATGAGCCCCCTCGCGACCATCGCCCGCCAACACAACCTCAACATCATCTCTTACGCGGATGACACTCAACTAATCCTTTCTCTCACCAAGGACCCCAGCACCGCCAAAACTAACCTACACGAAGGAATGAAAGAAGTTGCTGAATGGATGAAACACAGCCGTCTGAAACTGAACTCAGACAAAACAGAAGTCCTCATCCTAGGTACATCCCCCTCTGCATGGGACGACTCTTGGTGGCCGGAAGCCCTTGGAAAAGCACCCATCCCGACAGACCACGCACGGAACCTAGGCGTTATCCTGGACTCTTCACTTTCAATGAACAGACAAGTCAGCGCCGTATCCTCATCCTGCTTCAACATTCTTCGCATGCTCAAAAAAACATTTCGCTGGATCCCCACCGAAACCAGGAAAACAGTCACCCATGCTCTGGTCACGAGCCGACTGGACTACGGTAACACCCTCTACGCAGGTACCACCGCTAAACTCCAGAAGAAACTCCAGCGAATCCAAAACGCCTCAGCCAGAATCATATTAAACATCCCGCGCAACGAACACATCTCTGATCACCTGAAAGACCTCCACTGGCTACCCGTCAATAAGAGAATCACTTTCCGACTGCTAACCCACGCACACAAATCACTCTACGACATCGGACCAGAATGCCTCAACTCACGACTGTCCTTCTACACCCCCTCCCGCCAACTACGTTCCTCCAGCCAAGCCCTCGCCACTGTACCGCGCATCAACAAGACCACCATGGGAGGCAGATCCTTCTCATACCTGGCTGCTAAAACATGGAACTCACTCCCCACTTACCTTCGCCTCACCCAGAACCACCTAGCATTCAGAAAGCAACTTAAAACGTGGATATTTGACAAGTAATCCTCCTCCCCTTCCTAAGCGCCTTGAGACCCTCTGGGTATGTAGTGCGCTATATAAATTCTCTGACTTGACTTGACTTGACTGGAACAAGGCTATATTTCTGCAAAACAGAAAATTAATAGCACTGAGGCATTGGGAGTCTTCTACCAGTGTATGGGGTCATTTCTGTTGTTTTTTGTTCAGGACAGCAAGACTTTCCGCAATCATGGTCAAGGAAAAATGTACAGCGGAAATGTATGTTTGAAGGACTGCAATAATTGGGACAGATGTTCTGACGGATCACTGACATAACCTCGACAGACCGAATATCGACTGGACAAAATATCGATGACTAATTATCGACAACAAAACTATCGATTTACTATACTTACACAACAAACATCAAAAATATCGACTACACAATATCGACTACTAAAAACAACGACTACAACAATATCGACTCACAACATTATCGATTTCTAAAACACCGATTATTAAATATTTATATAACAACAGTCAAAATATCGATTACACAAACATAGATAGCAAATTTATCGATTGTAAAAAAATCGACATTAATAGATCCTAAAATAAATGACTTTATTATTTAATAATTAAGTCATACTGATCATAAAAAACCAGATTTAGTTAATATAAATAGATGACATATATTATTTATTTTCATAACATTTACAATACACAATAAATACTAACATACATTTTATAATACATAAACAATGTTTCAACCTTCTACACATTTTTTACAACTAATTATATATATTCCTCCACTTTACAAATATCAAAATAACATTACCTAGAACATTACCTATACAAAATAAATCCTTACACATTCAATAAACGTTAATTGGCGTCACCCATATAAGGAAAACAATTAGCATAACAGAAAAAAAAATTCAAATCAACAAATAAAAACAGACTATCCATTTAAACAACCAATCCTATTTCTGAAACAATTAACCTAATACTATATAAATGAAATAATAAGTAACTAAAAACGCAGTATACATCTCCTAAGTAAAGGAAGACGAAACTCTGCTGGATTTCTGGAAGAAAACTGATGGACTTCAACAGAAAGAGACCTACACATATCTAAAGTAAGTACTACTACATTATTAGTCAGCGAAAATGTAAATCTCAAAGCTCACACCTATATTTTAAAGCAAAATACATCAAATATATCTTTTTTTTTTAGCACTCATCCTACAGATGAAAAAAAAAAACAGAAGACCTACACAACACCTGGACATCAAAAGTTACATATAAAAAAGTAAGTATATATTAGAAATGTAAAATCGAGAATTAATAGATAGGTAACTAAATCTAAACTAGCAAAAAACGTCGAACAAATTATCATAAATAGTAATAAAATATATCTACACATTTTCTCAACTTCCACAGGTACAAAAAGATATACACAGAAAATAACAGTTTGAAGAACATCAACAGCTGAAAATAACGACTTGAAAGCATCAAAACATTTACAGGTAAAATACAAATGTGTGAAACTGTATAATGTGATTAGAACATTTTTTTTCCTTAAAAAATATTTACATTCTCTTTTAATTACCTCCTAGCACTACAATACTATCATGACTGAAGGAGCTAAATTCATTTATTCACAAAAAGGGAAAATGCTTCTTTGTTACATGGGATATGTCTACACTCAAGAGAAACAAAAAGATTTGAAAGTGTTTTGGAAGTGTACGAAATATTATGCCAACAAATGTTATGGTAGAGCTATAACTCAGGAAACTACTGTTACTTATACTAAAGAACATAATCACCCACCCAATGTAACAGAAATAGAGATTAGACAAATGCTAGATTCCCTTAAAGAAGCTAGTACTAGCACTGATCAACCAACAACTGCTATTCTGAAACACCATTTAAGTGTACTTCCCCAACATGCTTCTAGCCAATTACCATCTATAGAATCCCTTAAAAGAACAGTAGCTAGACAAAAAAGAGCAACATGCACTACTCCTCCCACACCAAAAACTTTA
This sequence comes from Lissotriton helveticus, assembly GCF_964261635.1. Classification (NCBI taxonomy): domain Eukaryota; kingdom Metazoa; phylum Chordata; class Amphibia; order Caudata; family Salamandridae; genus Lissotriton; species Lissotriton helveticus. The sequence goes on along the minus strand of NC_136071.1, from coordinate 1,004,264,638 downwards.
GAAGAAGTCCAAATTCCACCTGAACTCTCTGTAACTCACAATAAAGAAAATTTTATACTCTATGACAACAAATCTAAAGATAAAAGAATTATACTGTTTGCCACAGCAAACAACATGACAAAACTTACCCAATGCCAAACTTGGATGATGGACGGTACTTTTTCTGTATGCCCCAAACCTTTTTATCAATTATACACCATCCATGGTCATTTCCAAAATGCAAATATTCCATTCCTTTATGCCCTTCTACCAAACAAACAGCAAACTACCTATCAAGAAATACTAACTGAAGTCAAGCAACATACTAACAACTATTTTCCACAAAAAATTATCATTGACTTTGAAAAAGCTATGATAAACAGCATCCTTAAAACATACCCACACACAGCAATACAAGGTTGCTATTACCACTTTAATCAATGTATCTGGCGACATCTACAAAAATCAACCTTGAGTATCCAATACGCCACTGATAGCACATTTGCTTATCAAATCAAAAAACTCATCGCCCTAGCCTATGTTCCACTAACAGATGTAACTGAGCACTATAACTTATTAATAGACAGCCCCTACTATAAAAGAAACGAAGATAAACTAAGCCCTATGCTTGACTACTTCGAAGACACATGGGTAGGAAGGCTACACAGATCAGGCCACAGAAGACAACCCAAATACCAAATAGCTTGGTGGAATGTCTACCTTAGCACACTAAATAAGGAAGCAAAAACAAACAATGCAGTTGAAGGATGGCACAATGCCTTCCAAGCAACTACAGGCCGAGGAACGCCTACCCTTCACAAATTAATACAATCCTTACAAAAAGAACAAAGTTACCAGGAGCTCCGAATGGAGCAATCAGTAACTTTGATTGGACCTAAACTCACCAAAGAAACTAAAAAAATGTATAACACACTCCAAAGTCAAGTTACCCTCTATCCAACTAGCAAAGGACTAGAATATCTATCAATGATTGCCAAAACTATTCTTTAAAACATTACATAACTATACACGTAAAACTAAACATATTTTTCCTAAAATTCTTCATTATAATATGTAACAAATTGCAATTAAATTATCAAATACATAATATTAACATATATAAAATGTATTTAGATAATGTATTTACAAAATGTTACATACAACGTAAGTAAAGCAAAATTAAAAACAGTTTTCCCACCCATTAAAAATCCAGAAAATACTTATATTTCTGATGCAGCTTCAAACGTAATCCAATTCCAAGCAATCCATAGGACACCATTCCAAAAACCCATACAATCCATGAAAGCCCAAAAAAAATGCAAAAATACAAGCAAATGCATAGCGACTCCTTTCCACTTCAGTAGACACCAGATACCATAGAAAACCCAAAAATCCGTAATGGCGAAAAATAAACGCTCCAAGAAAATGTAAAAACCCAAAAAATAGTGTGCAAAAATAAGAGTATATAATACTCGTTACACAGCTGTGATCAAAAAAGAAGGGAGTCCTCCAAAACAGCGAAACGCGACGATAACCTAGAAAAAATAAATAACATACCCACCCACATAAAAACACCCATACATATATAAAAACACATATTTATACATCAAACATATTATCTTAGTAACATTTAAACATATTACCTCACCTCACACACCTACAAGAAAAACGCGGTAAAAATCCAATATCGTACACTCTACCTAATACCGAACACACAATCTTCTCTAATTAACTCTACCTACATAAACATAAACACAGCACACATACACTAGCAATAAGTTCAGAAACTTATAAAACACAATTAAAACAAACTTACCCTCTCTAACGCGAAGCAGCACCCAACCGCGATCTGTTGAAGCACCAAATACGCCTAAGTAACATTACGCGGTTAAAAAGTAGTCCCTGTATACAGCTAAATGCTATTTAATTTCTATATTCCAACACTTTAAAAAATACACAGAGTATTATATTAAGTGTAAATATTTTTTTAAAGTGTATAAAATTATTTCATAAATATTCATAAGTTTGAAATAATTATTCAACTGTTATGTTATAGTTAAAAATTTAATTTTTGATTTATAAATACATTTAGTAAATAATGTTAATGTAAAAATAAATTGCATATATAAGTTTGTTACAAGAAATGTTTTTATTTTAATTTGCAAATATTATGTAAAACATTATGTATGTATATAATAAATGTTTTTGGTGTTTATGTATTTAAAAATGAATATTATAAATATGTTCAATATTCATAATAATTATTTCCAAAAATATAACATGACTTGGTAATAAACAAAAATGTTACAATTACAAAAAAATGTACATAATTTGCAATCACAATAAATTCAATGTGTATCTGAATAAATATTTTGTTATTAAATAAAAAGTAAATATTACCAATTTGTTTCAGAAACTATTTAAATGTTAATATATGTAAAAGATAAAAAAATTATGTTAATATAATTTATGTGTTAAAAACATATACATGTACTTCATATTTTTGTTATGTTAATAAAAACATTGAATGAAATTTTTTGATTATAAATAAAAAATGATTCTCTACTTACAAATAAATTTGTATATGTGAATAAACAATTTTTCATTTATGGCATTTAACCCTGTCTATGTTTCCTTCTTTATTATTGTATATAAATATTATTTGCATATTAAATAATCTATTAAAAAATACCTTATACATTTAAATATGTTTAAAAATGTATTAATATTTAAAGTCCTACAATACCAATAATTGTTTTAATGTATATTAATTCAAATATTTTATATAAAAGATATGAAAAAGTAACTAATTTAATAGACATTTAAATTGACCATATTTTTACCCTGTATCCCTCTAACCTAAAACCCTAAACTGACCCAAAGCCCTAAAAACACCCCTTTACCCACAAACTAAAAACTGACCCAGAACCCACAAAATACCCCTTTACCCACTAACTGAAAACTGACCCTGACCCCTAACAATAACCCTTTACCCACTAACTGAAAACTGACCCTGACCCCTAAAAATACCCCTTTACCCACTAACTGAAAACTGACACTGACCCCTAAAAATACCCCTTTACCCAAAAACTGAAAACTGACCCTGACCTCTAAAAATACCCCTTTTCCCACAAACTGAAAACTAACCCTGCAACCAAAAAAATACCCTTTACCCAAATCCTGAAAACTGACCCTTAACCCTAAAAACAGCCCTTTACCCACTAACTGAAAACTGACCCTGACTCCTAAAAATACCCCTTTACCCACTAACTGAAAACTGACCCTGACCCCTACAAATACCCCTTACCCACTAACTAAAAACTGACCCTGACCTCTAAAAATACCCCTTTACCCACTAACTGAAAACTGACCCTGCAACCAAAAAAATACCCTTTACCCAAATACTGAAAACTGACCCTTAACCCTAAAAATACCCCTTTACCCACTAACTGAAAACTGACCCTGACCCCTAAAAATACCCCTTTACCCACTAACTGAAAACTGACCCTGACCCCTACAAATACCCCTTTACCCACTAACTGAAAACTGACCCTCACCCCTACAAATACCCCTTTACCCAAAAACTGAAAACTGACCCTGACCCCTAAAAACACCTTTATCCACAAACTGAAAACTGACTCTGAAAGAAAAAAATTACCCTTTACCCAAATACTGAAAACTGACCCTGAACCCTACAAATACCCCTTTACCCACTAACTGAAAACTGACCCTGACCCCTAAAAATACCCCTTTACAACTGACTCTGCACACAACATATACCCCTTAATAACCAAACAGAAAAGTAACCCAGAAGACTAAACCAACCTCTTTCCCCAAATACAAAATAATATATATATGAGAATATCTATAATTATATATATATATGTTATATATATCTTTATATATCTAATTATAAATATATTATATATATGTAATTAAATGTAATTAGACAATTATATTTCATATATATATATTTTATATTTAATTATTATAATATTAGTTATATCTATTTATATCTATATAATTAACATATTTTAAGTCTTTAACAATTATTTCATTATGAATACCAATTAATTAATTAACATATGTCATTACTTATAATTAATTAACTTCCCACCCTATACCCCTATTAACACACAACCCACTACATAACATAAAAATGTGATATGTAACATAATTTACTATAATAGCATTAATGTTAATAAATTTACAATTACATAAAATATAATTTACATATTTAATTTATTTTACAAATATTTAATTATTCATAACAATTAACTAATTAACATAATTAATTACTTACAATTAAATTACTTCCCACCCTATTCCCCTATAATCCCACAACCCACTACATATCCTAAAAAAGTTTGATTTTACATATTCAACAATAATTCCATTTATTTAAATAAATTAACAATTAAATTATATATAATTAACATATTTTAGATAAATAACAAGTATTTACTTATTTTTACCAATTAATTAATTAACAGATTTAATTACTTACTATTAAATTACTTCCCACCCTAATCCCCTATAATCCCACAACCGGCTACATGAAAAAAATTATTTAAATAAGCATAATTCTCAAATAAGCTATTAAAATAACATATTTACCAATTACATATTATATATTTAATTAAATAGTAATTTAACAATTAATTACATATTAATACTAATAATTATATTTACATATTTAATTAATTAATACCAATTAATATATTTACATATTTAATTAATTAATACCAATTAATATATTTACATAATTAATTAATTATATTTAAAATACTTCCCACCCTATTCCCCTAAAAACCCACTACCCGCTCCTAGAAATTATTATAGTAATATACATTTTTTTTTATTTATTAATTATTTTTAACATTAATTCTATATAAATAAATAAATAAAATTAATACATTTTAACACAAAATGCTATTATAAAACATTAAAACAATGTACATTGAACTATTACATATTATATATATACATATTAAAATTCGATATCATGAGAGTCGATATTGTGACAGTCGATAACACAACTTTCGATATTTTTAAACTAATACACATATCGATATTTTTTACTGACGATATTACTTACTCGATATTTTTTATGTCGATATTTTTTACATACATAACAATCGATAAAAAAAAAATCGATATTACTTACCTCGATATTAATGCCATCTCGATATTCTCTAGTCGATATTATGTCCAGTCGAAATAAATGACTCGATATTAAGACTGTACACCTTTCTGACATGTTAATTAACTTCCCACCCTATACCCCTATTAACACACAACCCACTACATAACATAAAAATGTGATATGTAACATAATTTACTATAATAGCATTAATGTTAATAAATTTACAATTACATAAAATATAATTTACATATTTAATTTATTTTACAAATATTTAATTATTCATAACAATTAACTAATTAACATAATTAATTACTTACAATTAAATTACTTCCCACCCTATTCCCCTATAATCCCACAACCCACTACATATCCTAAAAAAGTTTGATTTTACATATTCAACAATAATTCCATTTATTTAAATAAATTAACAATTAAATTATATATAATTAACATATTTTAGATAAATAACAAGTATTTACTTATTCTTACCAATTAATTAATTAACAGATTTAATTACTTACTATTAAATTACTTCCCACCCTAATCCCCTATAATCCCACAACCGGCTACATGAAAAAAATTATTTAAATAAGCATAATTCTCAAATAAGCTATTAAAATAACATATTTACCAATTACATATTATATATTTAATTAAATAGTAATTTAACAATTAATTACATATTAATACTAATAATTATATTTACATATTTAATTAATTAATACCAATTAATATATTTACATATTTAATTAATTAATACCAATTAATATATTTACATATTTAATTAATTAATACCAATTAATATATTTACATATTTAATTAATTAATACCAATTAATATATTTACATAATTAATTAATTATATTTAAAATACTTCCCACCCTATTCCCCTAAAAACCCACTACCCGCTCCTAGAAATTATTATAGTAATATAATTTTTTTTTTATTTATTAATTATTTTTAACATTAATTCTATATAAATAAATAAATAAAATTAATACATTTTAACACAAAATGCTATTATAAAACATTAAAACAATGTACATTGAACTATTACATATTATATATATACATATTAAAATTCGATATCATGAGAGTCGATATTGTGACAGTCGATAACACAACTTTCGATATTTTTAAACTAATACACATATCGATATTTTTTACTGACGATATTACTTACTCGATATTTTTTATGTCGATATTTTTTACATACATAACAATCGATAAAAAAAAAATCGATATTACTTACCTCGATATTAATGCCATCTCGATATTCTCTAGTCGATATTATGTCCAGTCGAAATAAATGACTCGATATTAAGACTGTACACCTTTCTGACATGTTGATAGACAGCCTTGTAGCTGATGGGCTGTGGTTCAAATGTGGGGCTAACAATGCCTCTGCAGCCCTTTTAACCTGCCGGAGCGTCACTGTTATGACTCTCCGGAGATGCAGTGTGCCGGTCCATATTTACAAGGCCACACAAAGCCACCCTGCTTGGCTTTTCTTGGCCTTGTAAATATGGAGTAAGGCAATGCCTTACTCTGCGTGGAAGGGGCGTTCCATGGGTGTTGCTGTGGGTGGTCTTGCACAACAACCATGGTTTTTGACACTGCCCAGATTTCCAATATAGCGTAAATCTGGGGCAGCACCACAAATAATGCCTTCCCCAAGCAGGTATAAAGAGGAGAAATGTTAACATTTCTCCTCGTTTTTTCCTCTTTCCACGTGTTCTCCATTCTGTAGCACACATAGAACAAGGACAACGACTCCTTTGATTGTTTTTGTGCAGGAAGGTGTCCCTTCCTGCGCAAAACCAATCATCCCAACAACACAGGCTCCTTTGCACCATGGTGCAAGGGTGCCTGTTAAGCACGGCTGCAGTTTGTGCACCAGCGTTGGCTGAAAGAACAGGAATGCGCCATTCCTGCCCTTTTCTTTTGCATAGGGCACTGCAGCTAGAAGGCTTGCGGTGATGCCCTACGCCAAAATGTTGTAAATACGCCCTGTGGTGTTTAGCCCACCTTTGAATGGTCCAGATGAACCACGAGCTTTGCGGACAGTGCATCCTGTCCTTATTGTCGGATGCCCCACATCTCCCAAACTCTAAATGGCCCTGGTGGTCTTCCTGGAGGTGGGTACGGTACGTTTAATTTACTATAAAGCTAAACACAACCTTCATTTCGAGGAAAAGACCTCACTAACACTGAACTCGGTTTTATTCTTTATTCCATCTTTCTATTACCTGGACCAAAAACAGCTTTGCTAAAGTACACATTTTGTAATTCATCTTGCTAATACATTACACTTTCATTATATGCGCGCCGTGAAAGCAACTTGAACATTTCTGTGAGTCATTCGGTGCAATAATATCAGTGCTGAGAAAGAACACGGGGAACGCATTTAAAGTCCCAGCAGGCACTAAAAAACGTCATTCTGATTCTTTTCTCTTAAGACATCTCTGATCAATGGTTTCATACAATGCAAGCTATAATTTCGTGTTATTTTTGGGTTCATATTTCACAGAGAATACCTGCTTATTTAGACAAACGACGTATTTCCAGGATTTAAACAACGCCCATTGATGAGGGGTCTGCACATCAAAAGGTCAAATGATTTCCTTGGTGCTTTTCAAATAGTTACGTAGTTGCTGATGCTGGATCGCTTGTTTTACCTATACCTCTTTGTTAAGCTTTTCTAGGCTCTGTAGTATGGAACTGGCACCGGATTCTCATCGTATGTGAAGCTTTGGACTGATTTACTGTGATTTAGTCATGACTCACTCCTGAATTCAAGAGGTAAACCAGGTTTACTCTTGAAATTCACGAGTATGCCAGAAGTACTGCAAAAGTAAATCACACCTACTCATACACCAGTGAATTGGGCCCTATGAGTGTAGTAGTTCTTGCATCACTTCTTCATTACTCCACTTCTCTGTTGCTGGTCCTAGTAGTCACTCGTTGGGGTGTACTCAGCTCACAAGACAGCAGGAACCCTACTACCATTTTAATGCTAAAAATGAACTTGCCATGCCACTTTAAATCATATGAAACCTTCAAGAATAGTGAAAGTACCAAAATGGCCACCTACCATCACCACATCCTGTAATAATATCCTGTAATGATATCCAAGCCTATGAGGATTGAAAAAGAAGCTCCTGCAGCATTGATAGCAGGATTTAAGAACTGTGGTTGAGTTGGAAAAATCAGAGTAATGAGTATTACTAGTAGGTTATCTGAGCATTACACTCTCAAACCTTTCAATGTCCCAGTCTTCAGTCTTTGAAGATCTACTGTAGAGGGAAAGTGTTGCTTGCAGGAGATGGTTTTTCGCCACATTCCTAAAGGCTTTCACCAAAAAGATACCCCTTCGGGAAGACAAACTTTCATCAGTCACAGATGTAACACTGTGTCTTAAATGAGGATAATAATTTGGGAAGGTGTACCCCTACCAACTCAGTAAGCACACCCTGATTAGGTCAAAACACAACTTTGAGTGAATCTCTGTTCAACCCCTGGTAGCTATGGCATAAGCAGAAGACTGTCCCTAGAGAAGTGCATGCTAAGGTCAAGCAGTAACAACAATTTTAATGTAAAGCAAACAAAACAATGAAATTCTAAAACCAATTTAGAAAGACAGAAAGTGTAAATAGGATAATCAAATAGGTTAGGCGGTACAAGAGATATAATTTCTTTTTATGTTTTAAGGCAAAAACTTGCCTCAACAAAAGGAAAATAATAATTTGTGGCAGACTGCGAGCTACGTGCAACTTCAGGCTGACCGTAATGGAGGGCAGGTAGAATACATCAGGAGGTTTGTCGGTCAAATGTTTTACCTTCAGATATAGTCTCCAAATGCAGGAAAAGCTTCTTATTGTCAGTTCTACATCACCTAGCTCCTCAGGACCTGCTTCTGGGCACCATATCTCTCTCCATCCAAGTCTCTTGCAGTGTTCAATCGTCTTTCACCAAGTGGGCCCTTTTGAATTCAGCAGTCCTTTTGCGCCTGTCCATGAAGTAGGTAAACTGGTAGCTAACCCCTTGACCCTTGGAGAGCAGTTCTGGTCCCTGGATGCCAATGGGAAGAAGGGCTTCTTTAATTCTTGCAGGAGTCCTCTTCTTCCAGCAAAGGTTTCTTCTTAAAATGGAGTCTTCATTGGTTCCGTAATATTCGTAGGAGGTGCCTGTGGCGGTGCCAGGACCAACATGTTCACTAGCCAATGATTAGAGAGTGTTGACTATCCTACCATAACCATTTTCTTGCAGTGTCCCCCTTCCTTTTTCAGCACTCACTCTTTGCCTTGCAGTCTAATTTCCCATATGTCTCTGTTTCAAGATAAAAAAATCAAGTTGCCATCAAGCAGGCCTGTCTACAGGCCCCATGATGCTCCCCTAATTAGGTGGGATCTTCTCTCACCTGACCAGGGCAAACGTGTTTTTCTTTTTTACTGTGACTAGAGCTTGCCTGTCTGGGGTACCCTGTGAATAAATATTAGAAGCCCTTCTTGTCATCTCCAAGTAAAAAGAGGTCATGTAAAAGCTGCCCTTTGTTTGCCAACTGTTCTCGCTCCATTCCAGATTCCTAACCCCTACTAAATGGTCAGCTGTTAACATCCTTTGGCCTTTCCTGAGCTCATAAGTATGGCATTATTCTCTGAATCAGGGTTGTGAAGTCAGCCAATGGTGTGGGTTCGAGTTTTGGAGGTGTGGTGGGTAGAAAAACTGGAACTAAGCAGCCTAAAGTAAAGCAGATGTATGGAATTATGATTTTAAGCCCACCAAAAATTACTTATGAAAGAGTTTACACAGAAACTAGCTTGTGGCTTTTATTTCACTGTGAAGGCACATTATTTGTAATATGTAGTACACCATTCTTTTTTTTATAAGACCATGTATGTTGGCTTACAAGGCACACTTGCGGGATGACATGAATACATGAAATTGATATTTCCTGCATGGCAACCCTAACAGTTGATCTGAAGGAATGTATGATGTTATAATGCATACATTTACAATGTATGCCTTTACAACACAGTTTTTACATCGCAACATCCTTTACAATGCATACATTTACATAGCATACCACTACAACCATTTTTTTTAAATTACACTTACAACGCATTCCATTACATCGTATCATACCTTTACAATGCATACCATTACAATGCATACCACCACATTGATTTAAGGTAAGTGTTGGATGGTGTATGGGTAACAATTACTATTCTTACTCCCGGGGGAGCAACAGTAGGGTAAGTGTTGGATAGTGTAGTGGTAAAAATTACTATTCTAACTCCAGGGGGTGCAACAGTAGGGTAAGCCTTGGATAGTGTAGGAGTACTATGCGTTGTAATGGTATGTGTTGTAATGACATGCGATGTAATGCCTGCGTTGTAGTGACATGCTATGTAGTGTCATGCGTTGCAGTGACATGCAATGTAATGGATGCATTGTAGTGACATGCTTTGTAAAGGATGTTGTGATGTAATGACTGCGTTGTAAATGTAGTGCGATGTAATCGTTGCGTTGTAAAGGTTGTTTCCCATCTGAAGATTAAGATGCCAGAGGGCCATCTACAATCCACAGTCAGTAGAAGGATCCTATACAACCGTCCACCCATGTGCCAGTCAGGCTATGATTGAGGGATTTACTGGCCAATGAGACCTTAGGAGAAATCACACAGTAAATAGAACCATTCCACTAACAACCAACTGCTTTTAGTTCAGAGGCATAATCATAGGGGCCACTGAATGATACAGAATATCTGGGCAGCCCAAGTGACATTTGCCCCCATAACCAAGAGCCAGCATCAATGGTTTATGAAGACTACTGAAGGAATCTGCAAATTCATGCATTCCCTACTACGTGTCTGTTGTATTCTACCTATTGCATATTCCCATGTATGCCTTAACCCACTTAATGCCCTTCTTGTGGAATGTCTCTGCACTGTGATGCACTACGGAATGTTGGGTGCTGGTTGAAGATAAGCACAGTTATGATGGGGCTGAGCTGACTTCTGGCTGCTCCTGGTGGGGCTTATTCCAGGATACTTAACATCTTACAATAAATCTTCGTGAAATACCTCAACCAGCCTGGAGTCAATTACTACATTTTGATGGCGACGATTTGATCTTACCTACGTGTTCAACTCAAGAAATCAAGCTTCAAGAAGGCAAGTCTTTCAAAATCTTTATCTATCTATCTATCTTCAAACAAAGACTCTGGCACCAAGCCCCACCAGTGACCATTTCACCGGTCGCCCCCAACTTCTTCGTGCCAGATTCCTGTTCACATGTCTCAATAATTGGACTATTCAACAATATCACATAACCAGTTTGGCTCTATGGATTAGCTGTTGAGTGTGCCTGGCATATGTTGTATGATATTCAAGATCTGTTCCTTTCAATCTCAAACAAATCCAAAAATGGGAGTTCATCCTGCTTACGTCTCCCTTCTACTTCGCACTGCCAGCTAAGTGATGTTGCGCAAAGACACCTGTTTATGTCAAAACCCCATCCATCAATAAGGCCCTAATGGTTTGGTGTTTAATTGAGACACAGACTTTACAATTCCTGCTGCCTCCTAGTACCTACTGCTCATACAATATCTCCAGAGGGATGGTAAAGGCAGGGATTCATTTCTACAACCTACGGTGTATTTTCAAAACTGCTGTGAATGTTTTCAACATTTAAACTGCTGCTGCTTTCTACGTGCTATGTTGTTTGGAACAAGTGTAATCAAGATTTAAGTGCAGTGCTGGAGTGGCGGTGTTTCCACAGTATCTCAAGATTGTAACAGATTTCTTCCAGTTGTTAAGCCTTCAAGTGGTTTAAAACGGTTCACAAGCCTGGTGACAATCGATGGTTCAGTCACACCATACATCTCTTCAAACTTGGCTGACATCCCTGTTATTGAATCTCATACTTCTTGCCATTTCCTGCCACCTCCTGCTGCACTCACAGTACCTCAACTATGATATTAAACTGCCTCAAGAATCAAAAGTTGTCAGGTCCTGCTTCCAAGACGTCTAGCTGTGCGCGCTACACAGGAGTGCCTACATGACATTTTCAAGTGCTCCTTGCGTCTAAAGTAGGAACAGAAATTTCTACATAGGATCCTGCAATAAAACGGACCTGTCAAAATACTGTCAACTGTGAACATATTCGACGAAGTAAACATCGCACGAAACAGAGCTGTGCACATATACAATGTTGATACTTCAAATCAAGCAGATATGCAATTATCCAGCTATGAACTTATGGGGTAAGTCTATTTTTTCTCAATTGTGGCCCAGTCCTCTCCTCGACTTTTGAGCAGTTCAAGCAGTCTGAAGAAATGACAATATCTTTTTTTGTAAAAGTCCCAACCTTCAATATGTCTCTACAAACTACCTAGTACGTTGAGACATATTTTTATCTTTTATGGTCTCAGGCACTTGAAATATTGTACATGTCAACCGCTGTGCATATTTTTTAATTCAAGCACGAGTCTCACCCGGCACGTGCACACTCACCGACATTCGTTTTTCATGCTCAGCTATTCCAGTCTGATCACTGTTCTCGAAGCTCCGTTGCTACGGATCCCGGAGCTCTGTAATGGACGCATTGCAGGACGCCTTCACCAGGAGCCATCCGGCGCAACGTACAATGCGTTCGCCACACTGTGATTAGCAACGTGCTCCTCTTGTGCCTCTGCCATTTTCATTCTATTTACCAATCACATACAAGGTACGCACTTTCAATTATTGTTGTTTGGGAATTACCTGTCATTCCCCAGTGTGGATGCTCACCAGTGAAGACACGTATCTACCCGAACGTTACTTCAATATTTCAAAGGTACTTTTCAATTTCCACGCGCTAAGTTATCTTTGGGACCCTTCAAGATCTCCTCTTGTGTTTTCTATTGAGACTGTTTCTAGTGCTATATAAATGACGTTCTGCAAAACGCTGAGGAAAATAATTCTCTTTGAGCACAGAGACTTGTCAGTTGTCAAAGCTTCACAGGAAAGCACAGTCAAGTCAAAACAAAGTCTCATAATTTATTGTTAACAGCGACACTTGGTGGATATTGGTAGTATTTTGAGTGCTTCCATTTCTCAATATGGATTTCTTTCCAAAGGCAAGCAGATCGAATGTCTTGAAATTATTAATTGATGATAATAAAACCTTCTGTCGCACCTCTAGTAACTGTCAGAATGTCAGAAAAAGTATATCTGAACAGGCTGATACATTAATGAAACACCAAAGGGAGTTCATCCGTCTGATGGTGGTTGAATGCATAGCAGCAAAACCAATCGCATTTTAGAATTATATTCTCAATGTATTGTAGACTGTGAATTCCATTTTAAATTCATGTACATGCTCCTTGTTGGAGTTCTTGGTGTTTTTTTTTATTCTTTCCAGTAAAGGGACGCCTTGACTCGAAATCAACTACAAAGACCACGTTTTGCTGTCTTGAAAGGTACTTTTAGAAGTCATGCCATCTTCAGGTCCTATCAAATTTCAAGTTCTTCTCAATTGTCAAATACCATATTACTCAAATTACATGCTCTCAAGATTTCTATTACTCTACATTCTCAATGTATTTTATTTATCAATGTACTTGCATACTTTCAATTCATCAATTATATCAATGGACATACATGTGATAGTTCTATTACTCCATGGTTTAAGTTTATTTGCATGCATATTTGCAAGTTTCTCTATTTGGGATTGCGCATTTCAAATTTTCTTTTTCTATGTGCACGGGTGTCTGTTGCATTTTCTAGTTGGACTGTAAATTTCAATTGTTCATTTATCAATGTGCATGCATGTGTTCATTTACTCAAGTATTTTTCTGCCAAGGTCTGTACAGTTCAATTTTCAATTCATTTACTCAAGGACAGGGTTCAATTCTATTCTTGTTTTCAAGGTGTGCAGTATTTTTCTGCCAAGGTCTGTACAGTTCAATTTTCAATTCATTTACTCAAGTACGAGGTTCAATTCTATTCTTGTTTTCAAGTTGAGCAGTAATTTTCTGCCAAAGTCTTTATGGCTCAATTTTCAAGTTATTCAGTAGCACCCGCCTTCCAGAATCAAAGCCTATTGAATCAAAGTTTTCACTTCCTTGTCCCTGCTACTCTAGAAGTTCCAGCTCCATTTCACCTGTCAAGTGTGTCAATTCAACCTGTGCTGTGCTTTTGGTGAGGGCAAGCATGTCTCGAAGTGCTCCTGCACACATCCATTATACCTGCCTACCAGTTACTTTTACAGTGCCTCAAGAATCTACTATTCTTCCCATTTTGCAGTACCTCCTCCCGTCTATCAACCAGTGCTCCAAGTTTTGACATAGGACTTTAGATCAACTAGATTAAAGACACGTTGGGGACACGCACCTTAACTTGTACTTTAAATGTGCCTGGGAGGGTGACGACTTTATTTGTAGACATATTTTATACAGTGGGTAGACAGAGCCATGAACTTTTACGACGCAGATGTTTCATTTCAAGCACATTTGCTATAGTGAGTCAATTTTAAGAGGTTTTGGTGTGTGGTTGACCTTACAGCCACCCGACACAACAGTTCAGTAATGTGTCACCATCTCAGTATTGGCGCCTCACATCAAGATTTTGGTCCTCTTTCTCATTCAAGATGTTCATCCTCAATAAAGTTTTCTTCAAATAATGACAGTGTTGAACACGAGTTCTATCTCGTGTTTCTAGCCCTAATCCAAGGAAATATTTTACGTGCCTTGCTTTCTTCTATGTCGTTGTGGTGCATGTCTAGTCCACTAGTCATGCGTGTTTACATGAGCACGGCTTTGACTCCCGGGAATTATTTTTGCCTCAACATTTACTCTATTTCTCTTCATGTGCCTTTTAAAGAGAATTTTTTTTCTCACGTGTCTGACAGTGTGTCTAGGACATGCTTTAAAAGCCAGGGTGTTTACCTCATGTTCTTCCACACCGGCAAAGTTTTGTTTTCCTGCCATGATGTTCTTGTTAACTGTATCTACCTTGGACTTCAATGCTTCACTATGTGCAGTCTGGTGGTATACTTCTTAATTTCAAAATGCTATTATTTGCTAATGTATGGTTTCAAATGTTACTGCAAATTGTTCTACTGTTATTTTTGTTTTTTTAATTCACATGCAGGCCTGGACTTGACTTTAATTTTTCAAGTCAAATGTTTTCTCAAATTGTTTTCTTACAAGATTGCATGTATGTAATTTTGTTCAAATTCAATGGTATATTTCTACTTGAGGTTGTCCAGGTTGCACTTTACTCAATCCTTTATATTTTTCAATTTGTGCATGTCAGGTGACCTCTGCTTGAGGTTTTCCAGGTTTGCACATTCTCAAACTTATACATTTTCAAAAGTGCTATTACATACTGTTTAATGCCTTCATCCCTCTAATTCTTTTGCATGCCTTTATCCTCTATTTTCTATTTGTGCAACGCTTCTCAATTAGCCTAGTATTTTCACGAGGTATTGCAAAGTTCAACTCCTCGATGTTTTCAATTTCTAATTGTGCCGTTTTCTCTATCTATAATTGCACATTTCAATGTATGTCTTGTTGGGAGCGTTTGTCAAGTTTTATTTTTCTACTCAAGGTTTTCCAGTTTGTACATTCTCAAAAGTCTTAATATCAATTTTGCAGTATTCACTTGGTGGGATTGCAGTTCAATCTAGTTTCTAGTCTATTGTATGAGTTCTCGCTTATCTAGTCTTGTTATTTTACATCGTTGTTTACAGGAAAGGAATGGGTCAATTTATATTGTTTATTCATTTCCTTCTCTGTATCACTATGAGTTTTGTACTCTTCAAGTCAAGTTGTTTTACATTATACTTAATTTAGTTTCAATGCTCCTCTGTTAATTATTGTTTTGGAAGAAAAGGAGGTATGTTGTATTCTACCTATTGCATATTCCCATGTATGCCTTAACCCACTTAATGCCCTTCTTGTGGAATGTCTCTGCACTGTGATGCACTACGGAATGTTGGGTGCTGGTTGAAGATAAGCACAGTTATGATGGGGCTGAGCTGACTTCTGGCTGCTCCTGGTGGGGCTTATTCCAGGATACTTAACATCTTACAATAAATCTTCGTGAAATACCTCAACCAGCCTGGAGTCAATTACTACAGTGTCCCTGCAATGCATTAAAACTGCAGTCAAGCCAGAGCACAGTGGTGTTCCTGGCAGGCATATATTGTTGTCACATATGTGGATGGTGTAAATATATACTGCAGCCAAAATGTGGCATTTAACTTTCCATGCCTTAGCTGCGCTTTAGGCACTATTTACAATGGATTCTTCAGCAAGTGAAATAGGCCAAAGAGGTAGTTCAAAATACAGCTCATGTTTTAATGAGGCATTCTAAAGTCAGCAACTCCAGACATGGGGCACCACATAAACATAGGATAATTTCTTACACACAGGGTAGTAAAGGAACATAGGTCCAAGCAGCAAAAGTAGTAAAGAGTCCAAAGGTACAAAAACCCTCCAAAGTGTGAGGTCACAGACAACTAAAACTTTGCTGAAGAAGGCCAGAGCAAGAGCTTTCAGGACTGGAGTAAAATAAAGCAGGCAGAACTGTAGTTTGCAAGACTGGAAGCAGTGTGAAAGAGCCAACATCAGGAACAAGTGAGAAATGTTGTGGTGCAAAGGTACATTGCTCAGCGATAAATGATATACCTCTGGAATATAAACCACCTGAAAGAAAAGGGGCACTCACAGAAAATAAACAAACACACGGGAAGAGTTGATTATAGAAATTGACTTAGTGGAATGGTGTTTGTGTTTGGCAGCCGTCATGGAATGGTGTTTGCATTTTATGGCCATCTAGAAAAAAAGATTTATATTTGATAACCATCTTGGAGTGGTGCACTATTAAAGGGGAGATTCACTAATGCTTTGCATATTCATATCTGCTCGTTGATGGCTCATAGCTGTGACAGTAGCATTTTGCCTTTCATTCAATCCCACCAATCAAATGAAGCACTTGCCATTGTACCAGCAGTAAGCTATTAATTTATATTGCTGCACCACCCCACTAGGCAGAAGTACTGAGAGTGCGTCTGAATAGTTCAGAATGGTTGCTGTTCCCACCACCAAAATCTCCTCTACTACCACCATATGGTAGAAAAATGTCAAGGAGCCTTTGATTTCTGACATATCATTTCATCTCACCACTTTGGAATCATAATATAGTGTTGGAGAAGGAATGGTTTGTCTTCAAACCTCAGAGAGTTAAAAGCAGATCAGGTTGTTAACACGCCTTGCATTAGAATGATCTCTCTCTTCTCTGGAATAAATGGTGCAGTTAAAATGCAGTTTTTCACGTCAGGTTGGAAGGTTTGTCTCCAGAATGAACATTTGATGAGCAAACAAAATAAATGTATATTAATTCTTCTCCCTCAGCTTCCTAAAGGCTCATTCATACATGGAACCTGAGAAAAGATATGAAGAGTATGATGCCAGAGGACCAACTACGATTCACAGCAGTGGAAGAACCCACACAACAGTCTTACCAAGTGTCACTCAGACTACAATCCAAGGGATTGCTGGTCAGTGAGACTTTTGGAGAAATTCCATACAGAAGAGGCTCATATCTCTAACCACCAAACTGCTTGAGATAAGCAACATAATCAAAAGGTCCACTGGCCTACATAGATTTATACCAGGACACATGGTGAGGATTGCTTCAGATTTGTAGTTTCCTTCTACAGGCTTCATGAACCGTCAATGCAGGCTCTTCGTTACGGAGAATAAGGTCACCTGAATCTCTCCCTTCTCCTGCCACCATACAGTACTCAAATATTAGGGAACAATTGATTTATGAAATATCCTCTCTTCTCACCACCTCAGAATCCTAATATATTGTTTGAGAAGGAGTTTTTCTTTTTCACTTCAGAGCTCAGAGAATGTTGGGACTGAAAAGTGCTCTACAGAGTAATAGACATACAGCCTTGCTGTAAGTGTCCAACTGTATTGATGTCTGGATCCCTGATGATGATTTTTATTATCATAGGCAAACACAGATCATGTGTGTGTACCATGACATAGGACTGTCTCTCCTTTTGCTAAGGAGGGCTGCCCAAAGGGCTATGCTCTTAGTGGTAGAAGGCTACTATCTTCACCATGAGTTAAGCAGCACAGTGGTGGCAGCATACCATGCAGTGATCAGTAGGAGGGAACAAGTCCTTTTTAACCAGTGTGACTGGAGTAATTCCTCCAGGCCCACTCACTTTTTAAAGAGCTGCTGCTGAGTGCTTAACTTCCCCTGGGCTACATCAGAATGGCATGAAGTGATATGCAGTGTAGAACTGGTTTGTCTGTGATGGGTGTTTGTGTACCTGGGGAGGGTGCCATACAGGGACAATGCAGTACTGAGTAGTGTGTGCATGGTGCATTCATGTCCTGGAGGTGCATGTGCCTGAGAGTGTTACAGTATCTGAAGGATGTAGGGTTCTGCAATGCGTGCAGGATGAATGCATGTGCTGGATGTATGTGCACCTGGGAGTGGTATAATAAACGAGGAGTGCAGTTGGTGGAGGTTGACTGCTTGTGCTAGGTGTGTGTGTGTGTGCCTGTGTGTGCCTGTGAGTGGTACAGTACATAAAGGATACTGGGCAGTACGCGCATTTTGAATACAAGTGCTGAATGTATCTGTGCCCCACTTGGTAGAGTACATGGAGAATACAGTACTGTGCAGTGTATGTCTGCCAGTGGATGGCACAATAAATGGAGGTCCCTTGATTCCTAGGCCTGCATGGTGAAAATGGAGCAGACATAGAAACATTCCCCTAGACAGATTTGTGGATTGCTAAATTCCTGCAAGCTTGATGGGACACTCACTGAGGAGGGGAGGTGAGAAAAGCACCAGGTCTCCCCCATACACTTCAGAGGGCACTCTTTGATTCAGCGAAAGGTCACAAGGAAGAAGCCAGGGTACATCTCTTTAAGGAGATGGGCCTAATAAGAGAATCATGAAGAATAGGGTTGAAAGCCCTGGGATAACACTTTGATGCACATATCAATGTGGCTGACATCCAAGTGTGAACTCTAGTTACTCCCATGCCCTGTGTTGTGGGACTATCAGCTTCGGAGACATCCCTGATGTGACAGACTGCTTTTCAAGAGGGAGAAAGAGCAGAGAATTATGTACTTAAAAAGAAGCAGAACTCCAATATAAAACTTCAAAGACTCAGACCCTAAATCACATTTGGTGTTTGGTAATGGACTATAAGATGGGGATAAAGGGACGCCAAGCATTGTCATCTGTAAGAGAGCCAGAAGCACTGTGTGAGATGGGGAAGCTCAGCAAGACTTGTGCCAGTGATTAGGACTAGGGGACAAAGCTTGCTAGTGTTCCTGCTGGGTGAGGGCACATCATCACCCAGGGAATCCAAGATTACCTGCCCTGGTGCCTGGAGCACCAGCACCTACCAAGACCAGTGTTCCCTGAGAGGGGGAGAAGTGTGTAGGGGGAACAAGGTCCAGTCAGGAGCCCTGTTGAGTGGACTCCCAGTGCAAGGGGTGAAGAAATGACTGATGCACTGATTGGGTCACTGCCCATGTGCAGGATGGAGTCTGCAGTCCTGTATGGCAGGAGAGGGCTGCTGTGACGATAACCATGGTAAAGACTGCCATGTGGTAAGTGTTGAAACCTTGCACAGTAGCGATGAGGCAGCCCCATATGCCGGAAGGGGCCACTGTGGGAAAGACTGCCATGCAGTAAGGGATGAAGCCAGCCTTCTGCAGTAGCAGTGTGGTGACCCCATATGGTTGAGGTGCAGCTGAGGTGAAATACTGCTGTGCAGTACAGGCCAAAGCCTTGTGCGGCAGCTGTGCTGCAACCCCAATAGCAGGAGGTGGCTGCTGTGGATAATTTTGCTGTGTTGATCGAGCCCAAGCCCATGGATAGCAAGCAGTAATGACCCCAAGGTCACCGAAAGCAAGAAGGACTGCGACTGGTTCGACTCCGTTGGATGAGTAAGAACACCGTGGGAGCATTGTCACCTAAGTGGGACCAAGAACAGTATCATTATGGCATTTCACCCCATAGAGAGTATGTGAAAAGTTACCCTGCAGGAAAAAGCTGCAGGAAACCTCCGATCGATGCAGGAGCACGACAGTGAGGGAGATACCTGTGGCCGCCGAGTGCAGCCGCTGAGTTTTCATGTGAGTGACTCACCTGACTGGGACTGGAAAGGCTGTGAGTGCCGGAGGACAGGGTGCACTCCAGGACTCCAAACACTCCACTACTGCTGGACGGAGTGAGACTTATATGTACCCTATGTCCCCGGGGGAGCTTGCTGCTAAAATCAAGTGTGTGTGTGCTCGAACACAATTGACTTTAAATGAATGTCATCGTAGTGGACTCTTGAGAGTCAGACTACTACACGGACATACCCTGGATGTTACCAATAGTGAATGGAAAATATCAAGATTGCTAACCCAAGGAGTGAGTGGGACAGAAAACCACCAGAGAGACACTAGAGCCCGGTCCTCAAAGAAGGACAGTGTAAATTGTGTTTTTATGTTGTATTCTTCCTTTCTGTGGGTAGTGTGAAAAATAAAGTATTTCTCTTTTGATATAACAGTGAGTATTTGGCTGGGAAAAAAAATGTATTCCTACTTCTGAATGCATTTTGAGTTGTGAGCCTGTGTTCATTAATTTGTATCCACACCTCCACACCGAGTGAGCTTTGGACTATTCAACCACACTTACTACTGAGAGCTGAGTGGAGAATGAGTAAGAGGCCTCAACAACCACAGATTCACCCTGTAACCCCTGCTTGGCCCATCACCCTCTGTAAGGGGTCGTGAAAATTGTTGGCAAGTGGTGGAGCACCTAACATTTCATTAAACTGGATACAGTTGTAGCATTGGTCATTTCCAAATTGCGCCGGTAGTACAATAAGTCCAGTTTATACTGTGCACAAAGGCAACATGCATCGACAGTGGAAAACACTGGGTTGGGAATTGACCTCATCACCATGTCTATAGATCACATGAAAGATTTTTATGTAGGGAGAGAGTGTGAAGGATTCCCAGGAGTAGGTACAGAGAGGTCCTCGCTAAGTTCAATAGGGACCAGTTTTAGGTACAGGGTGAAAGGTATGAGGATGTGGTTGAATCTGGAGAGGTAACCATGCTGGGAACCCAGGAAGAGAGCGCTGTGGATTTAGGCCTTAGGATCTCTTAGCATCGATCTATCCTAGACACATGCCAAGTGTGTCCCCTAATGCATTTATCATAACACTCATCACCTTTTGTTTCTAGAATACCTCAGATGTGTACACCATCTCAAATGTCTAGGGTACCACTGTCACCAATACCAGTAGTAAATCTCTTGAGTGGGTTGAATCTAGCTGAGACCATAAGCACGTAGTTGGCATTTCAGAAAGCTGAGGCTGAGGAAGATGATAAGGCCAGAGAGTTCAAGAGGGGGGAAACTAAGATTAGCTCACCTGGGAACAAGAGGAGGGGAGGGGGGAGAGACAGGAGGAATTGGCCCTGGAGGAGAAATTGGGAGAGATGGAGGAGAAACAGAGAGAAAGGGGGAGGAACAGAGAGTGTGGGAGGACAATAAGAAGTAAATGAAAAGAGAGCTGGAAAGGGAAAAGATAGTCCTTGAGACAGAGAAACTTAGAATGGCAGCAATGACAACACCATCTGGGATAAGTGTCTCTATATCCAGTTCAGGTCAGGTTATGGCCAAGGTTCCAAAAGACCTTGTGGATTTGCATGTGTATGTGGATGGTCGGGTCATTTTGGAATGGTTTGAAATCACTGTTAAGGTGAAGGCCTTAAAATGAGGTGTCTAAGACAGCTGCCATAATGGGGTGTATGCCATTGGAAGAGAAAGCTGTCACTGGAAGCTAAACCTGCATGTTCTTTCCTACCTGCATTCTGTATAGTGTTCGCTGTGTGCATTTTTTTTAATACATAAGTACTGCGCTATATTAGAATAGCACCTATTTTGGCAAAATCACAGTATCACCCTTGTTATCTTCATCCATATCTATCTATCTATCTATCTATCTATCTATCTATCTATCTATCTATCTATCTATCTATCTATCTCTCTATATATATTTATACGTATATATATATAAATATAAATAAATATATATATATATATATATATATATATATATATATATATATATATATATTAAACAGCAAGAATTCTTCAAAAAGAAGACACCGCACACCACTTCGCATTGAACCTCGATTTAATTCACTGTAGGTTCCCCACCTACGCGTTTCGGACAGGAACTGTCCCTGATCACGGTACAAACAATTGTCCATCATTGCTGTTTGTTATTTATCTGATGACACCACTAGGCAGATTAGGATGCATTGTGGGCTCAGTAGTTTCAATGTGAATTACACATTAACTGGATATTTGTTCAAACCGACTGTTGCAACCTGCAACACTCTTGAAAAATAATAATTTCTTTTTGTTTAACCAAAAACTGTATATGCATTACGCATTATGTAGACAGATCTGATTTTGTCGACATATATATTATTTCTATATATAATGCGTATTTTATATATGAGATCACTGGCTGAGTGCCCAATAATTATTGTGGCTTAGTGCCTGTTTCAAAGATGTGTTGTCGGTGCCCCAATCAAGGTATGAACAATACCAGTGAATAATTAATTTTAGTATGCTCTTTAACCTTTTTCTCACATAAATTTCAGATTTTGTTAAATGATTCACCAATGATGTATCAGACATTCCGTATGAATTCATTGCATTTCAAATATTGTCCAATTCTATCATACACTGATAGGAAAGCAATTAAGTGATTTCATTATAAGTGAACATAAAGTTCTTCATCAGCGTTCAAGCCCCAAGGGCTTCTTGTCTTGAACCTTATTATGAGTTTTGATTCCAAACGTCTTAAGTTCTTAATACGGTCTCCACCTCTTTCGTTGTCCTTCACTACAGCAATCCCAGCATATTTCATGTCCTTCCATGATTTTCCTGGATGAGTTTGCAGATGTTTCGCAGTTGCATAACTCAAGTCATTGTTCTGAATTGCTCGGGTATGCTCTAGTATTCTTTTCTTTAGCGGGCAGACTGTCGACCCGATATATTTCTGGCCACAAAAACATTGTATTTGATATACCACAAATTGTGAGTCACAAGTTATTTTATCTCTGATTTCGAAAGTTCTGCCTCTTGGATCTTTTAGAGTTTTGATGTTTTGTCCAATCTTGCAAGTTTTGCAGGTTAGGCATTTGGTGAAGCCTCTCTGATGTTTTTCTAGCCATGTTAAGGTTTTTACATGTTTAAAATGGCTGTTGACCAAGGTGTCTTGGAGTGAAGGGGCTTTCCGATATGTAACAAGTGGGCCATCACCAATTAGTGTGCCTATCTCAGTGTCTTTTTTCAATACACCCCAGTATTTTGTCAGGATCTGTCGTATTTTGTGACTTTCTTTTGAATATGTTCGAATTAGTCGTGGTTTCTCATCCTCGTGTTTTTCTGTGGATTTGATTTTGGGTATCAAAGTTTCTGCTCTAGTTTTTGCTCTTGCTTTAAGTTCACCTTTTGTTATATCAGTATATCTGTATCCTCGTTTGGTAAAGCGGTTTCTAGTTTCCCTGAATTTATTTTCCATTTCGCTTGTTTCAGAACAATTACGTTTCATTCGTAAAAATTCTCCAAAGGGGATACTTTGTTTCAATGAGACCGGATGAAAGCTTGTTCCGTAAAGAACACTGTTGGTCGCTGTTTTTTTTCTAAATACTGTGCTTTCCAGTTTGTTGTTCATTATGTAGATTTTAGTATCCAGAAAGTCAATTTCTTGTTTCTGAATGTTGGAAGTGAATTTTAATCCTATATTGTTGTTGTTTAGGATGTCAATGTATTCATAAAATTTTTGTCTGGACCCTTTCCATAAGAGGAACAAATCGTCGATAAATCTAAGCCATAATACCACATCCGTGGTATATGGCTCATTCTCACCTCCCCAAGCTATGTTTTTCTCCCACCACCCCATGGTGAGATTCGCATAGCTTGGAGAGAATGAGACGCCCATGGCACAGCCACATATTTGGAAGTAAAATGATTTATCGAAAACAAAGACATTATTTTCGAGACAGAAAGTCATCATGTCTATCAACATGTTTGTATGTCGTAGTTCTGATAATGGTCTTTGACTCAAAAAGTACTTGATTGCCGTCAAGCCTATGTTGTGTTGGATAGAAGTATACAATGATACTGCATCAATGGTGACTAGCCAATATTCAGGTTGCCATTCTACTCCCATAATTATTCTTAAAAAGTCCCCAGTGTCTTTTATAGACGAGTTTAGGGACGGAACAAGTGGGGCCAGAAAATAGTCCACATAGGAAGCAACATTTTTGCACAGTGATCCACAGCTGGATATGATTGGACGTGCGGGTGGTTTTATCAAAGTCTTATGAATTTTCGGTAGAAAATACATCATTGGCATGATAGGGTGGGAGACCGTTAAGAAGTTTTTTTCTTCCTTGCTTAGTAGACCATTTTCATACCAAGTTTCAATGCGCCTATGTAAAATTCCGGTCATTTCTGGTGTTGGATTTCGTTGGATTGTTTGGTAGTTAGATGTATCAAGCAGTTGTCGATTTGCTTCTTCCAGATAATCAACTTTGTTCTGAATGACAATATTGCCGCCTTTGTCAGCTGGCTTGATTTCTATAACGGCGTTAGTCTGTAGATTTTTCAATGCTGTTCGTTCTTTTTTGGTTAGATTTTCTTTGCCACTCAGCCCGTGATCTCATATATAAAATACGCATTATATATAGAAATAATATATATGTCGACAAAATCAGATCTGTCTACATAATGCGTAATGCATATACAGTTTTTGGTTAAACAAAAAGAAATTATTGCGGGTTGCAACAGTCGGTTTGAACAAATATCCAGTTAATGTGTAATTCACATTGAAACTACTGAGCCCACAATGCATCCTAATCTGCCTAGTGGTGTCATCAGATAAATAACAAACAGCAATGATGGACAATTGTTTGTACCGTGATCAGGGACAGTTCCTGTCCGAAACGCGTAGGTGGGGAACCTACAGTGAATTAAATCGAGGTTCAATGCGAAGTGGTGTGCGGTGTCTTCTTTTTGAAGAATTCTTGCTGTTTAACATTAATTGCGAGGGCGTCCCGGACCCCGTCGCCAGCACCAGCCATAAAGTTGCTCCTCTCGTGTACTGGGACATTTGCTGCAACGATATATATATATATATATATATATATATAGTTTTAGTTAGGACCTATTTTCCATAGGAAATCTGCAACATTCTGTTTCTAATAACTGTGGTGCCGGTTGACAAATCTTCGCGAAATTTTCAAAACTCGTGGGGCGCTCCGGTCCGCTCCTATCCTGAAAGTTTCAGGGTGATTCGGCAAGTGGGGGCTCAGAACAAAGGGGGGTCCCTAAACGTGTTTTCCCCAAGCAATTTTCCCAGGGGCCCTCAGGATTCAAGGGGATTTAAACCCCCAAATTAAAACGTGCCACAGGGCGTGTTTGCACACATGTCACCTCTGGCCCCCCTCTCCTTTCACCAGTGTGCAAACGCACCCCGTGGCACGTTTAAGAGGTAGTTTTATTCCCCCTGCCCTATTATATACTAGGGGTTTACAGAGGAGGTCATGCTAATCACAGGGGTACCCCAACACATAGTGTTCTCTAGTGTATGTAGGTGTTTTAACTGTATTCTAAGTGTCTTTTAGCATAGCACTGGCTCTAGGATTGGTTAGTCAGAGTCAGTTACCACCAGTACCCATCTGAAAAAGTTGAGGGTGTCGTGAGTGATGTCACTAACCATGTCATGAGTGATGTAATATGTGACGTCATCAGCAGTGCATTGCGGGCGCGCAAGTTATAGTATAGCTTTAACTGCTCCTGCCAAGCCACAGCACAAGCTTACATGCTGTAAGTGGAGCATTTGTCTGCTTCCCTGCCCGCTGTCAAGCCAGCAGGGAAACAGACAAATTGCTTTCAGACACAGAGATCTGCATGTTTAGCAGCTCCCTGTGTCTGAAAGCACTGCCGTCTCCCGCAGCGGATGGGGAGCTGGTAGGAACCGCTGAGGCCTTCAAGCTCCCCCCATGGTCTCAGTGCAGAGTGGGTGCTCTTGGGCCACCTAGGACAAATGGCCAGGCCCTGCGGGATGGGCTCCCCAGGGTTGAAATTGGCCCAGGCAGGAGGCCACGCGGCTCTCCTCCCCTATAAAAAAAAGTCAAATTAAAGGATGGGGTCCCCGGGGTTAAAATTAGCAAGAATGGAGATTGCGCACGGCCCCCTCTGCCATTGGTCTAAGGCTGGGCCCCAATTGACCTGGGGAGGGGGCCACTGAGGTGGTTCTTTCTTGTCATCTGCTGCTGAAACCAGAGATCGTGTTTTCAACTTTTAAAAACTAAAAATATGGAAACATGCCTAGAAATACCGCTATTTTGTCCCCGCCTCATATACATTAGCGGTTTGCTACATCTTTTCGCTCTTTTCCCAGGGTGATGGACAGCGTACTAAAAGGCTACCCAGAGTGTTTCCCGCTGATTTTAGAGGTGGGGTGTTGATGCCTAGGAATATGATCACATCTGCACCAAACCAAGAAGTATTTACTTCTGTAAACTTCAAATTATCCGAGTGTGTTTTCTCTGCAGTTCCACTTTGGAAAGTTATCTGTTGAATACGCTTGAGGAGCAATCACATTAGCAGATTTACAGATACACTATTCAGTTACTCAACTGGGTAGCACTTAGGTGTAGAACAAAATGGTGGCCTCTTCTTGGATAAATACACATGGCAGAATCCATTCTGGCACGATGCTCATTTCATAGAAATTATACCTCAACAAATTACACTTAGGAAATGATTTTTTAAAAACCTTAGAAATTCACTAGAAAAAACAAAGGTTACAGTAATATTATAGTTAGGAAATAGAATTTAAAGAACCTTAGAAGTTCACTGGTAAAACCAAAGGTTACAGAGCTGTCATGGTTAGAAAATAGAATTTAAAAAACTTTAGAAATTCACTGGCAAAACCAAAGGTTACAGGGACGTTATAGTTAGGAAATAGGATTTTAAAAACTTTAAAATTCACTGAAAAAAACAAAGGTTACAGAGATGTTATAGTTAGGCTGACATTTCACTTGTACAAAACCAGAGAAGTTCAGCAGTTATAGTTACCTGAGCTAATTATAGCTTATGCCCCTTCAATACACTGCTTATGACCTCACATATTACATCACTCATGACATGGCCACTGACATCACTGATGACATCATACACAGAACCAGTGGTAGATATATATTTCTGTGAGTGTGTGTATACATGTATATATATGTGTATATATGTATATATATGTGTGTATGGGAGCATGTAGCAGGGCAGGAACAGGGAGAAATGCTGAGGGCCAGAAGGAATTGTTCAGACGATAAAGACTTTAGACTCAAGTTGAATGAAATGAAGAACAGATGCCTTGTAAGGGGATGCTCACTGGCGGTAATACAAGAAGCCATGGAAAGAGCATCATTGAAACCAAGAAGTGAGTTAAGGACACCCAAGAAAGTCCCTGTAGAAAGTGGAGGAGAGAAAATCCGATTTATCATGAATTACAATAAGCAAAACAAAGAAATAAAACAAATAATCCAAAGACATTAGAAGATATTACATTCGGATAAATCAGTCATTAAAATTTTAATGCATCATCCTAACATTTCTTACAGAAAGACTGCCTAACTGGGAGACATTCTAGCAAAAATTAATTACTCTATCAGTATCAAATAAGCTTTATTCGATTTTTAAATTAAAAATCATGAAAGCATCGACAATACAGAAATAATAACAAAAAAACCCATAAACATTTCATTTCATAGACACAGTAAAAAGCCATCATTCAACAGTTATTGTGCAAGATTCAGTTACCATTAAAAAACTTAAGAGTTTGTCCTATGTAATGTGAGGGGAGCTCGGGTAAAAATCATACAGATCCCAAATGCGAATTGTGCCTTGACTTTCCTTGGGGGTACAAACTCGTAAAAAGGGGGCAACATTGGTATTTTTAAATTTAATTAGTACCAGATCCCCAGCAATGCATTTGGGCAGCGTCCCTAACCATCCCACCCTCCTGACACTCAAGATACCCCCGTCTAGCCCCGGCGGCAACGGTCTATTCTTTTTTAGCCAGTAGGTGGCCTTATTTAGCAAATCCTGCTGGGTTTCGCGTGTTCCCTGGGTGAGGGCAGGGACCCCAGAGAGGACAGACACATACGGGGCGGCCTCAGGGGGCAGGTTGATATGTGGCATTCTTGCCAAGGCGGATCTAGCCACTGTATGGGTTTTTGGTGCAGGTTTGACAAATACTTTGGGGCCTATTTGAGTAGGTGTGCGTGATGGCTGTATTTGGGTGGCCCCATTGCCAGATGTATACGTTTCGGGGGCGGTGGTAGGGTTAGGACAGACGCATGTGGCCATAATAGTAGCTGGAAGCGGGTGCTTTCTTATTACTGACTCAATATTGGTCAGCCTTTCCCCTAAATCATTCATTTTTGTGACCAAGGGAGAGATGGTAGCAACCAGCAGTTGCTCAATTTTGGCCAATAAAGTCGTATTGAGAGACAAAAGAGGGTCCTCTGGTTTGTCCGCGGCCGGGTCCTCGATAAATGCTATTGGATTAGCAAGTGATGGTATAACATTGGTGCACAGTATTTGTGTACTTGTATTGTTCCCAAAGTTAGTTTCGATGTCATACTTCCATCTATTGTAGGAACCCAGGGGTGCGGCATTTACTTGGTTATGAGCTTTATCAGGGGGGCCATTTGCTTTAAGACAAAGTTATAAGTTCAGGGGCGTACTTTGTACCGCACAGGGCGTTGAGTTCCTCCCATATGGACATCGTGTTTGTAATAGTTTGGAGAAATGCCAAACAAAAAATATAATATTGAAGCACGATACCTCCCTCTGTGAAGGAACAAAGTGGGGTGGCCCGTCCCGTCCTCCTCAGGTCCTCTGAGGGCCACAGAGGGCCCGCCCTTTGCCCGGGCTTAGCCCCGGGCACTGACCCGCGCGCGATCCCGCGACGCGGGGGCTCGCGCTGGCCTTATGCGCACCTCCGGGGGTGGGACAGGATGCGCACCCTCCTTGGCGCAGGTAATGCTGGGGGATGTAGTCCCTGAAAGTCCGCCTCGCCGCGATGGCCGGGAGGGGGCTGGCAAACGGAGGCAGCAGGAAACAAAAGAACCCGGTGAGTGTCAGTGGCCCAAGCAATGGCCACCCAGACCTCCCAGGTCGGCGATTATGGCAAGTCCCCCCGCTCCCCAGGGGCTCGCGCTGGCCTTATGCGCACCTCCGGGGGCGGGACAGGATGCGCGCCCTCCTTGGTGCAGGTAATGCTGGGGGATGTAGTCCCCGAAAGTCCGCCTCGCCGCGATGGCCGGGAGGCGGCTGGCAAACGGAGGCAGCAGGAAACAAAAGAAGCCGGTGAGTGTCAGTGGCCCAAGCAATGGCCACCCAGACCTCCCAGGTCGGCGATTATGGCAAGTCCCCCCGCTCCCCCGGGGCTCGCGCTGGCCTTATGCGCACCTCCGGGGGCGGGACAGGATGCGCGCCCTCCTTGGCGCAGGTAATGCTGGGGGATGTAGTCCCCGAAAGTCCGCCTCGCCGCGATGGCCGGGAGGCGGCTGGCAAACGGAGGCAGCAGGAAACAAAAGAACCCGGTGAGTGTCAGTGGCCCAAGCAATGGCCACCCAGACCTCCCAGGTCGGCGATTATGGCAAGTCCCCCCGCTCCCCCGGGGCTCGCGCTGGCCTTATGCGCACCTCCGGGGGCGGGACAGGATGCGCGCCCTCCTTGGCGCAGGTAATGCTGGGGGATGTAGTCCCCGAAAGTCCGCCTCGCCGCGATGGCCGGGAGGCGGCTGGCAAACGGAGGCAGCAGGAAACAAAAGAAGCCGGTGAGTGTCAGTGGCCCAAGCAATGGCCACCCAGACCTCCCAGGTCGGCGATTATGGCAAGTCCCCCCGCTCCCCCGGGGCTCGCGCTGGCCTTATGCGCACCTCCGGGGGCGGGACAGGATGCGCGCCCTCCTTGGCGCAGGTAATGCTGGGGGATGTAGTCCCCGAAAGTCCGCCTCGCCGCGATGGCCGGGAGGTGGCTGGCAAACGGAGGCAGCAGGAAACAAAAGAACCCGGTGAGTGTCAGTGGCCCAAGCAATGGCCACCCAGACCTCCCAAGTCGGCGATTATGGCAAGTCCCCCCGCTCCCCCGGGGCTCGAGCTGGCCTTATGCGCACCTCCGGGGGCGGGACAGGATGCGCGCCCTCCTTGGCGCAGGTAATGCTGGGGGATGTAGTCCCCGAAAGTCCGCCTCGCCACGATGGCCAGGAGGCGGCTGGCAAACGGAGGCAGCAGGAAACAAAAGAACCCAGTGAGTGTCAGTGGCCCAAGCAATGGCCACCCAGACCTCCCAGGTCGGCGATTATGGCAAGTCCCCCCTCTACTCTACTGGAACAGGGAGAAAAATTAACTGGCTCAGTCAGCCAGGCTTTTGGAGATGCACTAAATGTAAAGCCTGTGAATATGGAATTAACCAATAGGAATACAGATTGCACAATGGTAGAAATAAAAGAACATATTACCTGCAAATCTTACTTTGTAGTATATGTGTTAATGTGTCCTTGCATTCCCTAGTTATTTTAAAATTTCACTACTCACTGAGCACTGACCCGCACACACCAGATGGCTAGGTCACCAAAAGATCTCCTATAAAGTGACCCTTCAAGGAACCCATAGGGCATTGCAGCACCAGCTCGACGAGGTGCACCGCCCCATGATGAAACATGGCATCCTTCGGGGTGTGTGAGGGCAGCAAGCAAAAGTCTCTCCCACTTTCTCTCATCTTTCTCTTAAACATCTTCTCTCTAACTCTGCTCTCAGGAACAGTGACTCTCCTTAGTGAACAGTCTTAGTTGTCTCCTCTCATTGTTAATGTCTGAGTTGAACCAGGATCTGGATTGGCTTTTCATAGATCTCTTAAGTTTGAGTGGAGCCACTTGGTCAAGAACATCTATCATTGCTGTGCCGTAGTGGGTGGTGAGTTCATCTATGGTATGAGAGAGGGGTGGGAATTTAATTTGGTGCTGATCCTGGATACCAGCTCTGTTAGTGGGATTTGTTCGAGGTTCCATGCCCAGTGTATGTGTTTGATGAATGAAGCTGGGTCTGATCTGGGGTAAGCCTTGAAAGTGAACAGTAATAAATGATGAGCCGACCAGTCGATGGGGATGATTAATCAGAATGAGGCAAACTCATTTCTGGTAATTATCGCATCTTGAGCCGATCCTTTGTTGTGGCCTGCTCCTTGCAGAGTTGCATGAGGTCATTGATTTCAAGTAGGTTTATTAGGTTACAGACTGTTACGTCTAATGTGTCATTCCAGTGCAGATTGAAGTCGCCTATGAACATGTCATTGGTGTCAGTTCGGGACAACAATGTTATTAAGTTGGTTAGTTCTTCGGTGAAGATTATGCGATCACCAAGGGGAGTGATAAACGGTGTGAAGTTTAATAGGAGTGGTGTCTTTAGTTGTGAGTTTGACTCCGAGGTATTCGGAGGTCGAGTAGTTTGTGATCTCTAAAGTGTTAAGCGGGATTTCATTTTTGTGGATGGCTGCTAGTCCACCCCCTATTCGTCCTGGTCTGTCTCGTCTAATAAAGGAATAGCCAGGTGGGGTGAGCAAGTCCAGAATAGGGGTTGAGTGTTCGTTCAGTCTGGTTACTGTTAGGAATACAATGTTGATTACATCTGACAGTATAATTCCAGCTATTTCTGTGGCATGGCGTTATAAATCTTTGTATCAAAAAGTAACTTTGTTTGCTGGTGACACTTGAACAAATATTCTACAAAGTAGATACTAAGTATTGTACGCAACCTAGAGTTATTAGACAGAATTGTTTAGCATGACAATTTCTACATGACATAGAACATGATGTGCACCAGATACTAAACCATGTACATGTGCTTGCTTTGCTTGAAAAGAAGTGCTATCTTTAAAGTTTTCACCACAGTATGAGGGCTGCAGGTAATATGATCTCTACCGCCTTCACACCTTGGTTGTTTAAACCGAATTGTGCATTTTTTTACATGGATTTCATAGTGTACTCTGTTCTTAGTAGTCACTTTTTTAATACTCTGTGGGATATTTCTCATGAGAGTTTCACTGTCTGAAAACAGTGTGGTACAGAGTAAACTCTCTCCATAGAGTAAACAAAGTTTACAGTACCCACTTTTCTACTCATACCAACTTAATTTCTCAATATAGGTTTGCTGACTGTGAGGGGTCTGATACAGATAAAAGCTGTCTGTGGTAGGGCGTTCATTTTGGAACAGTCATTGAGCATATTGATGAATTTGGCTTTCTCTGAACGCTTGTCTACATACTGATCACTGTGTGCAATGGGGGTTGTCCAAATATCTGTGGCTGATTGTTAATGTGAAGTAGGCTACCCCGCAATGTGTATTGTATAGGGTCAATGTTGCATATAAAACATGTTTGCAACACCTAAGGGAGTTGTATCTGCAGTGGCATTAATGATGCTTCATATTATTCTGAGCTATTTTTGTACTTACTTTCAGACCCCTAGAGCCATGCTAGGTTATAGAGTAATGTGTGCAAAAGACGCTTTGGTGATGTCATCACCGATATCATCAATGATGTCATTTGAGATGTCATCACTGATGTCATAAATTATGTCACATACCATGTCATGAGTGATGTAACATGTGAGATCATAACCAGAGGATGGTGGGGGTGCAAGTTATAGTTAGCTCTGCTAACTTTAACTGGTGAATGTCTGTGTTGTTTTAGTTCACTGACATATTCTCCTAACAATAACGTTACTTTCACCTTTGTTTTTTTCAGTGACTTTCAATGGGTTATTTTTAAACAAAACCAGATATTTTTATCACACCTAACTATAACATTACTTTAACCTTTAATTTTTGCAGTGAATTTCTTGCTTTTTTAAGTAAAGAATTATTTTATTACCATATGTAAAGCCAACCCCCCCCCCCCACTGCACATGGCACGGCCTTGCTACCAGTGGGGGGTTGTCCTACTACAGACAGCCATCCACACACTGAGCATGGCCTTTGGATGTGCACATCAGGGGGGTTGACAAGAGTGCCTACCCTGCAGCCAGGCCCTGTGGTCATCCCACCAGGAAGCATCCAACCCCACTTCAAGTGGCCAACCTCATGCTGCACACAGCCTTTCTTCACATGTAGAGTGGGGTTGGCCACAGGGCCTGGCTTGCTGCTAAGCCCTGTGACCAAACCCTCAGCAAGCTGCCAACCCCTCACAGCACTCACAGCCTTTGGCGTTGTGCAATGTAGGATTGGCCTCTGCGCTCTGGGGACCACATCCCCTGTGGCCAAAACATATGTATTAAGGAGAGGGGGCGTGCTGCCCCCTCCTGATCCTTAATTGGCCTCAGGGACCCCATCCTCTGGGGCCAAATACAATTAAACAGGGGAGAGCAGACAAGCAGCCGCCCTTTACAAGCCTTAATAGGCTCCGGTGACCACATCTCCCGGGGCCAAATACAATAAAAAATGGGAGGGAGCCCACGTGTTCCCTTGCTAAGCTTACTTGGGGCACAGGGAATCCCATACCCCAGGCCAAAATTTAAGGGGGCTTGCAGCCTCCCTCAGGAGCACTATCAGGGCCCGCAAATTCCATCCTGTAGGCCCAAACAAATATAAAAGGGGAGGGGGCCTTCATAGGTCCTGGCCACCATCCCTCTGGATGTTTTTGTTTAAAAACTGAGGGGGCGGCACACTCCCCCTCCCTGAGCCTTATCAGACCTCAGGGACAAAGGCAGTCAAAAAGAGGAGTGGGCATGCAGCCCACCTTCCTGGTAAAATGTAATTAAAAAGGGGAGGGAGTTGTGCAACCCCCCTCCCCAAGCATTATTAGGCCCTGGGTACCCCATCCTCCGGGTCCAAGTAATGAATAAAGGGAGGGGGTGCGGGCCCCCTTCCCTGAGCCTAATTAGGCCCTGCTGACTTTATCCATTGGGACAAAATGTAAACAAGAGGGTAAGGAGCCATATATGGTCAAAAAGGGGAGGGGGCTGTGCAGCGACCTACCTGAGCTTTCTCAGGTCCTGTGGACCCCATTCTAAGGCAACGTTTATTTTTTAAAAGGGGAAGGAGGCCACACTCCCCGACCCTCATTAGGTCCAGGTAACCATATTTCCCCGGGCTGTTTATATTTTAAATGGAAAGGGTCCACCTGCCCCTCTGAGGCCCTCGGGACCCCATCCCGCAGGGATGTATTTTTAATAGTGCTGGGGGGCCCACCTCCTGAGCCTATTATGGCCCCAGGGACCCCATGCCCTGGGTCTTGCATTGACATAGGTGGGTGCCCACCTGAGGCACCCATCAAGCACATGCTGGGGGCCACGGGGGAGCCACAAGTCCCCTCTGGCCCCAGCTAGCTCCTCACATGGTGCGGCAGCTGGTATTGCTCCCGCCCTGAGGTAGCAGCTATTTATGCTGCTCCCTTTAGGCAGGAGCAATCTGTTGTTATGTTTCCCTAACCTCATGAGTGTGGGCAGAGAACAGATCTCAAGTCTGCTCCAAGCTGGGGGGAACATTTTTAAAGCTCTGACCTACTAGGAGCAGACTTTGTGTTTGTTCCCATTTGGCAAGAGATTTGAAAATGCTCTCACCAGGCAGGAGCAAACACTTGTTTCCCTGCCCATCGTAGTGCAGGCAGGGAAACTACTGTGTCCTGGGGTGAGCTCCTGGAACACATCAAGTGAGCGGGCACCAAAAGGATAGGGTCCCGGGGTCATTAAAGGCTCAGGAAAGGGGGCTGTGTGGCTTCCCTCCCCTTTGTATAAAATGACAGCCCTTGGGAATGGGGTCCTAGGAGCCAAAAATGTAGGTTTGCTGACTTTGAGTAGTCTGATACAGATAAATGCTATCTGTGATAGGGCATTCATTTTGGAACAGACATTGAGTATGTTGAGAACACCGTGTGCAATGAGGGTTGACCATATATCTGTAGTTGATTGTTTATTCGAATTACACTACCCGCAAAGTATATGGTATAGGGTCAATGTGCACATAAAACATGTTTGCTACACCTAAGGGAGTTGTATCTGTGATGGCATTAATGATGCTTCATATTATTCTGAGCAATTCTGTACTTGTCCTATGGAAATGCTGACCTAACTATAGCTACCCTAGACAAATTATAGATAAACAGAATCAAACTTACTACACGTTGTTGCTCTACATTCATTGATATCTTGTGAAATTTTAAATGTTACATTGTTATGTTCTTTGGAGATCTATTAACTGATCCTGTTATTGATAATTCCTTCTAAATTGCCCCAAACGGACCACGTTGCTGTATAACTGTATTGCCAAGGTTCTTATCGCTGTAGAACTGCCCCTAGTTTTGCATAGCTCAGTCTTTTCCAATCACATCTCAGCTCATCCCAGAGGGGTATTCCTATCTAACCCTGCTGCCTTTGACTGTTTGGGGGTACTTTTCTTCCACCAATCAAATATTTGCATTTTGAAGTGTACCCATATCCTGGCATGCTTTTATTCTCTATCAATATATATGTTAAATAAAGCCATTTTTTATTTACACAAATAGGTTTGGTTATTGTAGAAGCATTTTTATTCACTTGCCAGTGCTTGGGTTTGGGCCTAAACCTATCATGGTCACTCTATTTGATTTTCTTTTGACATATCAGGGCACCTGACTCAAAGATAGTCATCTAATCACACAAGGTTTCAGTGGCAACTTAGGCCCTGGCATCCCAATGTAGCAAATCAAAAAGTCAACATCACTCCTCTCTTTTTCCTGTAAGGTTGCTTCTGTTGCCCGCACCTCCCTGCACTCCTTTCTCTCTTCCTTCTCTCTCGCTTTCTGCACTGTGACGTTACTCATTAGTCCACCCACCTCTCTCTCTTATTCCACTCTTCCATCCCTGTATATTTTTCTCCATTTGGAAATTAATTTCACCTCTCCCATTTTATGGCCTGTCGTTAGCAGCAGAAACAAAAGCTGGTCAATGATAAAGGCTTCTTTGTCCTCTTGATCCAATATTGTTTCTATATGAAATTAAGGTTGTTTTGCAAAAATCCTTCATTATAGCCCTTTGTTTCTTTCTGTAACATAGAAACAAAAGAAGGGGTATAATTAAGCCAATTGCAAAGCAAGCATTGCTATGGACCCTAGTGCAAACAAGAAACATTCTCCCTTGTCACCTGGTTTGGTAGTAAACTATAGCAATATTAAAGGTTCATTGGGCCCCACAGGCCTCCAGTGCCACTGCACTGTTGACATCTACGCACATGCATGATGCCTCCTTTGCCATCAACCTGCATTTTACATAGAATTAAAAGAGAACTGTATTGAAAGCATGGAAGCCCTCAATATCAATTTTTTGGGTTCTTTAGAATAATCTAGCTATAGTGTTCTACTATTGTTTCTCAATGCATTTGCACAGTAAACACAGTTTTACTGGCTTTTTTACAACTTTTTCGCTTTGCATCTTTCTATGATAACTGTCTGTCTGGAAACACCTAAGGATCTGTGGCATTTAAGATTGTAAATTTAATCTGAGAGAATTACACAAGGATTCTTTTGCTAAAAATATTTTCTTGCTTAATACTGCTTAGAAATTGAGTTTCCACTATTCAATGTATTATGATGGGGGAGTTTTAAAGCATTTATGTGATCATACATAGTTAATTTTTGCGCCATTTCATTATCTCTATTGTTGGACCTGGCCTTCTCTGCAGGGTCATTCACAAACCTTTTGCCTTTGCCCTCTACATTTTGCTAAAATAGTTTTTGTTGAGTTTAGGACTCTGTGCATGTTACCACTGCTAACCAGTGCTAAAGTTTTGTGTTCTCTCCTTAAAACTTGGTAACATTGGTTTGTACCTAATTGGCATTTTTGTTTACTTATAAGTCCCTATTAAAGTGGTTCTACATGTGATCAGGGCCTGTAAATTAAAGGCAACTAGTGGGCCTGCACTGATTGTGCCGCTCACTTAAGTTTCCCTTTAGACATGCCTCAGGCCTGTCACTTCAAAGTCTGTGTGTGCAGTTTTAACCTGGCAACAAAAAGAAAATACTGCCAGGCTCAAACCTTCCTTTTAAATACCTATAAGTCACCCTAGGGTGCAATGTATTTAACATTTTTGACATGCACTTTTAGGTTTTACATGTCCCGGTAGTGAAAAACTCTTACGTTTGTTTTTCACAACTGCAAGGCCGATCTCTCCCATAGGATAACATTGGAGTACCTTATTACATTTAATAAGTGCAATTTGCAAATGGGAAGAGATAACTGTTTGGTGTCTCCAGAATCCTAATTTAAAATGCTAACTTATGGTAAAGTTGGATTTTAAATTACAATTCTGAAAATGGCACTTTTATAAAGCTGCCAATTTTTTGCCTTAGCCATAT
Source organism: Lissotriton helveticus (assembly GCF_964261635.1). Taxonomy (NCBI): domain Eukaryota; kingdom Metazoa; phylum Chordata; class Amphibia; order Caudata; family Salamandridae; genus Lissotriton; species Lissotriton helveticus. Next base: position 1,004,227,012 of record NC_136071.1, on the reverse strand, counting down.
GGTGCCTGCAGCCTGTGTTTGGTCACATGGCTGGGCGTAGTTGGCAGTTGGGTTTTGTATATTCCTCCTAGACAGTCACACACAAAGTGAGCTTCTGTGTGACTAAATGGGCTTTCACTGGCAGGGTGAGAGGGAGGAGCTGGACCCTGACTCACTTATACTTGAATAAGCTGTGTCCTGTCTCCACACAATGGGCTGCATTACCCCTGTAGGAAGTCTGGAGCCAGGGTAGGGTAGGCAGGGCATCTGTGCACTTCAAAGGCTTGTCTCTAGAAGCTTCTCCCCACTTCAAAGGCACAACTGTGTATAAAAGAAGTACCTCAGACACCACCACTTCAGTACACTTCTGGACCTGTGGATACTCTCCGGGGAATAAGGGCTGCTGTGCTGCTACAAGGACTGCAACTCTGCTGGACTGCTACTCTGAAGGAGCTGCATCCCTATTGTGCTGACCTGCTGTCCTCTTGCCTTGGTAAGAAGAACTGGACCTGCAACCCGGGACCCCAGAGTGACTCAAACGGCTAGTATGCTGGCCTCCTGATCATGAGCCTGAGGGACATAAAAGACTCCCCAACAGCTCCTGGGCCCATATTTAGCAAGTTCCTCACCCGAAGTGGTTCTCCCCAACTCCTGGACCCTTGGTGTGGCTGAATGGGCTCTTAAATCAGGCTTTTGGGCACTTCACAACTGCAAGCGGGACCGTTCGCACTGGACCTGCGCCACTCAAATGGAAATTCAGCGTGAGCCGCTGCCGCCCGGTCTCCTCGCACAGCAGGCATCGGCGCCACGGAGGACTGCCACCATGAAGCTCCAGTCCGCTCATCTGTGATGCCCAGCCTGCTCTTCGGACCACGCCGACCACCATCAGCAACACTCTCCATGCTCCCTGCAACCCTCTTCAACGTGAATGGGACTCTTGGCACAAAACTTAAGATGGTAAAACTTTAACCGGACTAATCTGGGACTGTATCCAACCCGTGCTCCATCGCTGTCTGCCTGAACTTTTGACTTTGACCCGGTGCAGCTCAACCTCATTACCCAGGTTGGCGCTTTATGCTTTTAGGCACAATTTTTCACTTATTCTTTGAAAATTCATAACTTCTATTCTACTAATTGCAATTTTGTTGTTTTGGACTTGTTTTATTTATTAAATTAAGGTATATTTTTCTAACCCAGTGTGGGATCTTTTTGTATTGTGTTTTCACAGTTTTACTGTTTGAAGTGTTGCACAAATACTTCACCCATTGTCTCTAAGTTAAGCCTGACTGCTCTGTGCCAAGCTATCAGAGGATTTATTTGTAAATTGCTTGCACCTTACCCTAACAAGGATTGTAGTAGATGCTTGACCAGGGCTCACACCCGAATCAACCAGTAACCCAATTTCTTTCATCTATATTTTATGTACTCAATGACATTTTATGAGACATTCACCTACATATTGCCATGTTGCACTGTTGACACTATTACACCTCGTTCCCAGTATGTTTGCCACTTGTATACTTGAACCTACCAGATGTAACTGGAAGTAAATTCAATGTGATTCCAAGTGGAAGGGAGGGTTAGAGAAGAATGGGTCAGGAAGTCGAAAGTTTCAAGAGTCGTCTTATTTCAAAGGCTTTCGTGATTGCTGGCCTCAGAGACAATTATCTGTAATCCTATAGATTTGAGCATGGGTTAAAGTTCAGCTCAGCTCCAATCCTGTTGCCTTAGAACATAATTAGTTTTGATTATGTGCAGGTACATACTGTACTCTACGTGCCCACCTTTCAAATGTCAACCAGGGCGCTTTTATTGGAACATACATGCCAGCCGAGAGGAAGCCCCCTCATTTTGGCATACTCAGAACAAATCACTCCTGATTGCCTGCGGGATCAAACTGAAAACATATAAAATGTAGAGTTCTTTCATAGTCTCTGCATTCCATTCAAGTTCTTTCACTTATAGCTCCTTTCATATTATGAAATGCATTTGCACTGGATCAAAACTGATTAAATGTTTGCTACAATCCACAGGTTAGACACTTTCCCCTGAGTCAGAGCTTCACAGTGAAAGCTTTGGTTTGTTAGAAAGAAGAGCCTGTTCTACTTTGTCAGTTCAGCGACCTATGCTCTAGTTAAAGTCTCTATGTGAACAGAGGGGCATATTTACTAATTATTCACACATAATAAATAAATGCTTATTTGCATATTTACTGATCTTTCAAACAATGTATGGTAGCAAGCAAAATGACTGTGCTGCTTTGCGTTAAAAGGAGAGAGCCGAAATGCTCATATTTACAAAGATATGCAGCATTTCTGCTCTTTCCTTGTGCTGGCGCGCTGTGTGCAGCTTAGTGCCGATGCAGGTAGCCTTGCAACGGTGCCTGCCTTATGGGTAGGATTGTTTTTGTGCATGAAGGGGCACCTTCCTGCTCAAAATCAATTTGACCCGTTGGCTGCTGCCGTCAGCCATTGGCCGACGGCAGCACTACCTCGCTGGGGCTTCCGTCGGCCAATGGCTGACGCGACCGCGCCGGTTTTTTAAAACGGCCGCACTGCCGCAAAAAAGCGGAAGCAGCCAACGGGTTAAGGCTTTTTTCCTCTCTCTATCTGTGATGCAGAATGTATCATTCATAGACTGAGGAAGTAATAAGAAGAAATAAAGATATTTCAACTTTTTACGCCTTACTGAGGAAGGCGTAGGATTTTGACGCGTTCCGAGGATTATTAGCTTTAGTAAATCTGGGAATGCGCCTAAAGCCATGGGTGGATCTATGTCAACGCCCACGCTCCACCCATGGATCGCCGCCCAGCCAGATGCAGGATAGCACAAGGTCTACCTTGTTACTTTTTCTGTACAAAATAACTCAAGGCGGTGCAAATTGCATCTGTATGGTTTAGTAAATATCAGTTTAGGGCTTGTGTTGCCTTCCGATGACTTGCATCGCACGAGGACAGAGCAAGTCCTTAGTAAATCTGGACCATCATTTCATGCATGTTGTTCTCATGCTTTATAGTTTTGAAAATACTAAAAATGAAGGCAAAGCCTGTGTGTTAAACTACATATGTATCACATCTTGGAGAATGTTTTATTTCATTCCATGAATTTAAAACCAGACCGAAAATCGAAGTTTCCTGAATTTCCATAGTGCAAAATAGGGTTGTTTGCCTCCCATATTTAGATCTGCGAATCACTTTACTTCTCTGGAATTATTGAAGTTATTTTTATTGTATAGTTTATTACATTTTGTCATGAAGTGATTTTCTTTTAAAAAGTTCATTAAATGTTGCCCTTTTGTAATGGGGAAACTTAAATGTCCTCTGGTGCAAAAGTGTGGTCAAAATTAGCCAAAATCACATTGGCTTTGTCGTAATGTATAACCTTCATATAAGGTCTGTAGCTAGTCCTCAATATGGTTTCACAAGCTAGTGCTGCCTTGTCACCTAAAAGTTGTTGCATGTCAGAGTATACTTAGTAAAGCCATTAAAGGTTTTCCTGAGTTATTGCTGGGAAAAACCTTGAAAGGCACAGCTAGATACTCGGCATAACAGCCACACACGGCGCAGACCTCAGAAATGTCATGGTATGCAGATAAAGCACTAGTTGTTAAGGCTGGATATATCTGTAAATGTATGCATGCATACATATCTAGTCATATTATACTCGAAAGACCACGGGGCGGATCACAAGTACCATAGGATAGAGGGGCTGATATTTATTGCAACCAATGAACTCTGATACCCCGATTTTCGCAATTGACTGGATGCAATACATATCTACTTTGTGTGTTCCACCCTCCAAAATGTGGGTTTGCATATGAATTTTGGTACTTTTGCAGGCAAAATTCACATATACCAATATTATTGGGCATTTTCCGCCAGTAAATTTCAGCTTAAGGAAGATTGCGGAGAAGTAATTTTTAATGCATCCAATATTCCTCATGTTGGAAATACTTAATGAATCAGCATTGTGATGTGTGTGGACCTCCTGTTACTACACATATTAGAATTCTACAGGCACTCTCAATCAGCCAATCACACTCAACCTGCCTCTTTAATTCTATATAAATGTCAGTGGGAATGATGGCATCAAGGTATAAGTATAATCTTTTGCATAACTCTTGTGTTATCTTAGGCAACATTTTCTCTGCAAAACCTAAAACTCAAGTCGCTGTTTTCCTCGTTATATCTCCCAAATTGTGTTAGTGTCAGCTGGGATAACCTTTGTTGAAAGACATTTTAATAGACTTAAAATGATTTAACATAGTAAATACTGTAATACGCCATAATCCCCCCAGTTTTCACATTGATCACATATAAAACAAAATTAGTGAAGACCCACACAAAGCACAGATCAGTAGAAAATTTGAATGGATGTAGCATAGTAGATTAAAAGGTACATTCATGGTTTACCTCGACAGGTAAAAGATACCACTGATTGAGGTGATTCTGATCTGTGTGGATTTGCTGTAAATTCTCTTCTGAAAATGGTAATTTAATTGCTTCAGCACCCTTCTGACCATCCATTGCCAAAACTGGCCATCCATGCATGCATCCATCCAGGCGCACAATGCCTATAGGGCTGAAAGGGCTTCAGCCCCATCCCCACCCCCCCTCCCGTTGTGTGTCTCAGCCCGGGCTGCTGCAGCTCGAGCTGCTGTGAGCTCGGCTGGGCAGTGTCTGGAGTCTTATCTGTGGCACCCGAGTTTTTCACAGGTCTTTAAAGAGCATTTGCATGTTTACATACCTTTGTAAACTGTTTAACTAGGCTTAGTTTTTTTCCTTGTTCCAGTACCCCACCCCCCGCCCGGCCCCCCCACTATGCCTGTCCTTCATTTGGATTTTACTTTTACTACACTAGTGTGAGAATGCATTTCATAAAAAGGAATATAAAGTAGGATTGCCAAAAGAAAAATACCAGCCATTTGTTGTTTAAAGAGCCTGCAAAGACCTCATCTTGACAGTAAATAGGGTTATAAATAAAGTCATATGTATTCATTTGTAATGTGACTTTTCTGTCTTTGTTCCCTTTAATTATATGTCATGGATCATTCAGGCAGCCTAGAAATACAATTAAAAATGCTTTCTATTTATATTTGCTGTTCCAAGTATGCACAGATACGTGCTGAGAATAGGCTTTAGGTGACTGCTTATTTTCGTACCGTCTGGGACATCAGTATAATGAGCTGGCAACCCTGATCACAAGTCTGGAAGTTTGTTGCAGGATGAGCTCAATATGTATTCCCTCCCTCCTCGATCCCTGAACAGTGCTGGACTGGGAACGCAAACTGGCCTTGGCAATTGAGTTGGACCGGCCGCAGGGAAAGAGGGAGACGGTTTGAGGCTTGGGGAGGGTGCGCGTTGAAAACACTGCAGCTGCTTCTGGTATAGGGGGCTGATATTGCAGCACTACTGCAAAACTAGCCCACCTTACCAAAACCGCCCCCCACTGGTCCAAAACCGGCCCCCACCCTTCCAGCCACCGAGAAAATGCTCGTCCGGCCCTGTCCCTTAATAATACTATAATAGCAATTGTTTAACTTATCTGAAACCCTATGCCACCCCTCAATAACATGCTGAGTTACTAAAAGTGTCTGGGAATGCACCCTGCATGTAGACAACTCACTCTTCATTCTTGTCCTTCACCTTCACACTCACCCTGCACTCACAGCGATCACAGTGCACTCACACCATTCACCCTGCACTCACAGTGACCACACTGCACTTATGCCACTTACCATGAACTCACACCGTTCTCCCGCCACTGACCCTGTGTCACATGAGCACACGTTCGCTCTGCACTCACAGTGCACTTGCGCTGTTCACACTGTATCTCATCCTGCAGTCACACTAGCCCACTACTCACCCTGCACTCATGGGACTCTTCACCCACCCTGCACTCTGCAATCTCACTCAAACAAGCCCATCACTAACCATACATTAATTCGTCCCACACTGCACTTACAGCTACACCCGAATTCATATGGGCATCTCACTCACCCTGCAGTCACTCCTCTCACCCTACTCTCACACTGTTGCATCACTCACCGTGCACACACATGGGCTCTCCTATCACCCACACAGTGCAGAGGGCTAATGTGCCTGTTGGACTTGGCCCTTTTTGCAGGGTCACCCCTGAACGTTTTGCCTTCCTCCTGTATTTTGTCTGACCTGTTTTTGTTGGTTTTATGACTCTGGGCACTTTACCACTGCTGATCAGTGCTAAAGTGCATATGCTCTCCCTATGGTAAATTGATGTATGGATTAGTGATTCCATGATTGGCTTGTTTGGTTTTCTTGTCAGACCCTAGTACAGGGCACTGAGTATGCCCTGGGCTTGTAAATCCAAATGCTGCTAGTAGGCTTGCAGCACTGGTTGTGCCACCCACAGAAGCAGCCTGTAAAAGGGTGTCTAAGGCCTGCCAATGCAGAGCCTGTGTGCAGTCTGGTACTGCCATGCTGACTGGGTAAGTGCACCCACTTGCCAGTGCCTAAACCTTCCCTTTTCTTCATATCAGATACCCCTATGGTAGGCCCAAAGTCAGGGTGCATTATAAGTATAGGATAGGACATGCCCTGGTGTGTGTGGCATGTACTAATAGTGAAATACAGCCATTTTCGTTTTTTACTATTGCAAGGCTACCTGTTCTCCATAGGCCAGAATGGACAGTTAGATTATTACATTTTATAATCCTAACTGACTCAGGGAACATGGTATAAATTCGAGTTTAGTGTTCCTGAACTCAGAATGATAAAATACATCTTTTAGTAAAGTTGGTTTTAATATTCTGTGTTTGAAAATACCACTTTTAAAAGGGAAACATCCTTTACAACGCAACTTTTACAATGCACTACCTTTACAACGCAACTTTTATAACGCAAATACTTTTACAACGCATGTTTATACAACATATGCATTTACAACGCAAATGCCTTTACAACGCAAGTGCCTTTACAACGCAAATGCCTTTAGAAAGTAAGTATTAAGTGATATTGTTTTATTTTTTGTTATTAGTAAAATAAATAGATTGATTTTGAAGTTAATTATTAAAAATTAAAATATAATTATTACATTATTACAATATTATATACAAAGATTAATATGAATGTAAATGGAGTATGTTTTTTTTAAGTAATACTCAGGTGTAAATAAAAATAATTAATTTTAGGGATTATATCCAAAAATAATACTCAGGTATTAATGTATATATTAATTGGGAATATATTGTAATTAAATTAATACTCAGGTATTTATTAAAAAGTTATACATTTTAGGGATCATATTATAAAAAAAATACTCATGTTTTAATGTATAATTTATTTAATTATGAAATCATTATTATTTATATATTATAAAAATGTTTAATCTGGGTACATAAACTATTGTTATTTAAAAATATTTTACTTTTTTTTTTATTTGTATAAAATTACAAATTTAAAAAACTAAAAACATTTTTTTGGAGCCTTTAAGATTTTTTTACATAATTAAATATGTTGAAATTGTATGTACTTTTATTATTACTAAAAAGATTTTCCCACGCTTTACCATTGAAAGTAATGGGAACATTTGTCCTTTTTTTATTTTTAGAATTGAAGCAATGGGTCCCGCGGAACGACTTTTGAAGTAAAGAAAATGGATGAATTGAGAAGTTAAGAAAAGAAATGGAATAAGTAAAGAGGTAAGAAGAATAAAACAGTATTTTAACATGTTTAAACATTAATTTTTAGGATTGTGTTTAAATTAAAAGATTTGTAAATAAAAGATACAACATGTTTGTAATTTTTTGATTTTTATTACAAATATATTTATAAGAAGTAAAAATAACAAGTAAATTTATACATATTTTTGCAAATTTAAATAAATAATATATATCATTAAAAAAATTATTATAATATTATGATATTAAATAGTCCCTTTTCAATGTTTGCAGGCTCAGATGACGTTGACGGATTCACGTTCACGTAAGCGGCCATTTTGAAGAGCATCGATGGAGGAAGCAGCAGGAAGCTGATCTGCGCTCAGGTAGGAAACACTTTTTTACTTTATTTAAACATATTAGAAGTAAAATAAGTACATATATATTGTAAAGAAAGGATAAGGAGAGGTTGTGGTTTATAAAAAGAATGTTATTTATGTGAAAACAGCATGTCGCCGATAATGTTGGTAGAATATGACTATGTTGGGTCGTTAGAAATAATAGGGAAATGTTATTTGTTGTATTTAATGTTAAATATAGTTAATGATGAAATACAAATGTTATATGACTAATGTTTTTGAAACACAACTGTATATTTGAAAATGCATTGTTTAGAAATATCTTTTTGACTTTTAATAGCATAGAAAGGTAGAAATAAAATATAATGAGTTAGTAAAAAAAAGCTTCTTTGATTTACAAGTTCATTTTGGTTGAGTTTTATTTAATTAAATATTGACTTTTATCGTTTTGTAACTTTTTGAATATAATAAAGGCGAAATAGTGAGAAATTTGTTCGGTAGGAAGTAGAAGTTTTGTATTAGGCATACTTTTAAATGTGTTACAAACTAGCAAGGGACATATAGTGAGAATATGTTTTGCTAGGAGGTAAGTTGAAAGATTTTAATAGAAAATAATATTGCTTTTGAAAAGTGCTTTACCATGGATAATTTTCAATATCCAGAAGGAATTTTGATAATTTAGATTTAATGGACTGTTTGTTTAATAAGAAAATTAAAAATTTGAAATTGGGTTTTCAGAAATAATTTTTAAAAATTTGACAAATTAAAAAAAATAGAACATTTAAAATTTTTTGGAGGGCATTCAGTTTTGAAAAACTTTTGCCTATTCCGGCACAACAAAATGCAAGATATTTTGACAAAGTGGAAAATGGATTTTTGGTTCATCTAGGTTTTAAAACTTTAGAGTTTATTATACATGGTGTTTGTTAAAAATTTCTATTCCCCCTTTTTTCCTCTAAAAAAAGTTCCAAATGTTAAATTAATTATTTTTTGTTTTTTAAACAAGCATTTTTTTTTTGAATATGTTTCCAAAATGAACATTATAAAAAAAATGTCTGTAAAGAAGCTTTTTTTAAAGATAATGTATTTTGAAAGAAAAAAAAATATTCCATTTTATATTAGTAAATGCATTTTTAAATATAAGTCATTTATTTGAATGGTTTGTTTGATGAACAGGAGTAAATTTGGGGATTTTTGTGTTTATTAACACTGCATCAAATGGTTTTAATATGGGCAAAAATAGATGAAAAGATAAAAAAATAGGTAATTAGAGGTGGGGTGACCCAACCTAAAATTTGAAAAAATGATTTAGAAAAAATAAAATGCCAATTGAATTTTGTATTAGGATAAATTTAGGTCAAAGCAGGAAAGTAAGTTATATTTTAGAAATGGAGAATGTTAGCAACATTTTCTAGGTAGTCTAGAGCCACACACAACGAAAACTGTTGTAGTACACCCAATAGTCTCTCAGACATTTCCCTTGATTTGGTAGAAATTCGTGGGTTTAGGCTACCAGTTAATGTTTGAGAAATTCTCAATTCTTGAAAACTTTGCTCCTTCTTCAAAGTTTCAAGAAATGAGTAGAAGTTAGGATGTGGTTTGCCAATTGTATGGTTGAAGGAGTTATGCCATCCCTCTATGGCAATATTTGTTTTGGCTTCTCCCTCTAAACAGCTCATGTAACAGTTCCACCACTCCACATGGTAACGTGGCTTCCTCCTGTGACCTGATCTGCTTAGGTGTCCAATCCATGTGTCTTCAAAATAATTTAGAATGGGTGCCAATTTGTCTTCATTTTGATTAAAATATTCTGATTCAGTAATAGCAGTGTCGTACTCGTCTACACTTTCGGGAGGAACAAAACAAAGAGCAGTTAATTTTTTTAATTCAAACTGTAGTTTGCTATCAGATGAGTAATCGGTAACCAGGGATGTTTTTTGTAGTTTACGCCAAAATGCCTGGGAAAATGGAAAAAACATCCCTAAATTTGGGTATCCGTGTACGTTTTAGTGATCACATTGATCATAGTCAATTCATAATCAACAATAATTTTCCTAGGACTTTTTTTGGTAATGTTTTTAATAACTGATAATAATTCAGTATAGGTTGCAGATTGCCTATCTGGTAGCAAACTATATACTAAGGGGATCACATTATTGTTAATTTTTCCATGAATTGTATAAATTTGGGTGAATGGATGGAGTGTACTTTTAAACGTCCCATCCATCATCCAAATTTCACAATTTTCTAACTTCACAAGGTTAGGGGTGTACTAAAAATAATAATACGTTTTTGAGGGTTTTTGTTATCATGCAAAAGGAATGGTTCATTAGCAAAAGAAATAGTCAGCTCCTCAGGAATTACAATATCAGAAAAGGTTTGAGGAGTTGTAGCATTTATATTACTTGCCTGCCTTTGTCTTTGTATAATTCTTCTCAAATTAGGAATAATAGGCATATTACTAGCAACATGACTGGGAACATGCGGGGCAACCTCTCTTAAAATTGTTCCTGTAGAATCATTGGAGGTGGATGCAATTTCTTTCATTTCGTTTAAGGTTTCCCTTACTTCAATCTCCATTGCAGAGGCAGAATGGTTATGATCAGTTGTTTTTATTATGATATCATCAAGGGTAACCGCTCTGCCGCTGCAACGGGATGAATAGTATTGCACACACCTCCAATGATTCCGTGGAAAACGTATCCTTTCTTTACAATATATATATCCTGCATGTGTTTATAGACGGTTTCCTTTCCTAGATTTCATATATGATACTGTTGCCTGAGTTGACATTTTCTGAGGGGGAAAAATAGATACATTTTAATATATTTTTTTCACTTAATAAATACAAATCTACACTATCTCTCATTTTTCTTACTGCAGCATCTTCCTGGAGTTACAGTACTAAATCCTGCCCCTACACTATCCAACACTTTCCCTTCTGCAGCACCTTTCTGGAGTTAAAATAGTAAATCCTGCCCCTACACCATCTCTATTTTTCCTACTGCAGCACCTTCCTGGAGTTAGAGTACTAAATCATGCCCCTACACTATCCTACACTTTCCCTACTGCTGCACCTTCCTGGAGGTAGAACAGTAAATCCTGCTCTTTCACTATCCCACACTTTCCTTACTTTAGCACCTTCCTGGAGTTAGAATAGTAAATCTTGCCCTTACACTATCCCACATTTTCTCTACAGCAGCATCTTTTTACAGTAATAATAATAATGTTCTGTCAATTTATTACTATATAGGCTTGTAATTTTTATTTGAAATACCGTCAGAGTCTGGTGTGTTTTCCTTGTTTTGTTGTGAGATTCACTTGATTTTGAATATCTTTTGGTCTTTAAAGAGTTTTTGTGTATTCTGCAAACAGAAAAAAATATGAGTATGTATTTTTTGTGTTTTAAATTTTGTTGAAAATTGAAAATGTTTACATTTCTCTTCAAAAGTTTAATTTTTCTAAAATCCTGCCCCTACACTATCCAACATTTTCCCTACTGCAGCATCTTCTTGGAGTTACATTAGTAAATCCTGCCCCTACACTTTACCACACTTTCTCTACTCCAGCAACTTCCTGGAGTTAGATTAGTAATTCTTACCCCTACACTATCCTACACTTTCCCTACTGTTGCACTTACCTGGAGTTAGAATAGTAACTGATACACCTATACTATCCCATACTTTCCCTACTGTTGCACCTACCTGGAGTTAGAATAGTAATTCTTACCCCTACACTATCCTTCACTTTCCCTACTGCTGCACCTTCCTGGAGTAAAAATAGTAAATCTTACCCCTATGCTTGTATTTCTTTATTTGATTTACCTTCAGAGTCTGGCGTGTTTTCTTTGTTTGGTGTCAGATTCCCTTGGATTTGATTTTCTTTTGGTCTTTAAAGAGTTGTTTGATAATCTGCAAACAGCAAAAAATATGATTATGTATTTTTTGGTTTAAATGTTTGATGAAAAATGGAAAATGTCTACATTTCTGTTCAAAAGTTTAATGTTTCTAAAATCCTGCCTCTACACCAACCCACACTTTCCCTACTGCTGCATTTACCTGGAGTTAGAATAGTAATTCTTACCCCTACACTATTCTACACTTTCCCTACTGTTGCACTTACCTGGAGTTAGAATAGTAACTGATACACCTACACTATCCAACACTTTCCCTACTGCTGCACCTTCCTGGAGTTAGAATAGTAATTCTTACCCCAACTATCTCCCATATTTTCCCAACTGCTGCACCTTCCTGGAGTAAGAATAGTAAATCCTACCCCTATGCTTGTACTTCCTTATTTGATTTACCTTCAGAGTCTGGTGTGTTTTCTTTCTTTGGTTCTCAGATTCCCTTGGATTTGATTTTCTTTTGGTCTTTAAAGAGTTGTTTGATAATCTGCAAACAGAAAAAAATATGATTATGTATTTTTTGGTTTAAATGTTTGATGAAAAATGGAAAATGTCTACATTTCTGTTCAAAAGCTTAATGTTTCTAAAATCCTGCCTCTACACCATCCCACACTTTCCCTACTGCTGCACTTACCTGGAGTTAGAATAGTAATTCTTACCCCAACTATCTCCCATATTTTCCCAACTGCTGCACCTTCCTGGAGTAAGAATAGTAAATCCTACCCCTATGCTTGTACTTCCTTATTTGATTTACCTTCAGAGTCTGGTGTGTTTTCTTTCTTTGGTTCTCAGATTCCCTTGGATTTGATTTTCTTTTGGTATTTAAAGAGTTGTTTGATAATCTGCAAACAGAAAAAAATATGATTATGTATTTTTTGGTTTAAATGTTTGATGAAAAATGGAAAATGTCTACATTTCTGTTCAAAAGCTTAATGTTTCTAAAATCCTGCCTCTACACCATCCCACACTTTCCCTACTGCTGCACTTACCTGGAGTTAGTATAGTAATTCTTACCCCTACACTATCCTACACTTTCCCTACTGTTGCACTTACCTGGAGTTAGAATAGTAACTGGTACACCTACACTATCCCACACTTTCCCTACTGCTGCACCTACCTGTAGTTAGAATAGTAATTCTTACCCCTACACTACCCTTCACTTTTCCTACTGCTGCACCTTCCTGGAGTGAGAATAGCAATTTTTGCCCCTACTCTATCCCACACTTTCCCTATTGCTGCACCTTCCTGGAGTGAAAATAGTAATTGTTAACCCTACACTATCCCACACTTTCCCTACTGTTGCACCTACCTGGAGTTAGAAAAGTAATTCTTACCCCTACACTATCCTTCACTTTCCCTACTGCTGCACCTTCCTGGAGTAAGAATAGTAAATCTTACCCCTATGCTTGTATTTCTTTATTTGATTTACCTTCAGAGTCTGGCGTGTTTTCTTTGTTTGGTGTCAGATTCCCTTGGATTTGATTTTCTTTTGGTCTTTAAAGAGTTGTTTGATAATCTGCAAACAGCAAAAAATATGATTATGTATTTTTTGGTTTAAATGTTTGATGAAAAATGGAAAATGTCTACATTTCTGTTCAAAAGTTTAATGTTTCTAAAATCCTGCCTCTACACCATCCCACACTTTCCCTACTGCTGCATTTACCTGGAGTCAGAATAGTAATTCTTACCCCTACACTATTCTACACTTTCTCTACTGTTGCACTTCCCTGGAGTTAGAATAGTAACTGATACACCTACACTATCCCACACTTTCCCTACTGCTGCACCTTCCTGGAGTTAGAATAGTAATTCTTACCCCAACTATCTCCCATATTTTCCCAACTGCTGCACCTTCCTGGAGTAAGAATAGTAAATCCTACCCCTATGCTTGTACTTCCTTATTTGATTTACCTTCAGAGTCTGGTGTGTTTTATTTGTTTGGTTCTCAGATTCCCTTGGATTTGATTTTCTTTTGGTCTTTAACGAGTTGTTCGATAATCTGCAAACAGAAAAAATATGATTATGTATTTTTTGGTTTAAATGTTTGATGAAAAATGGAAAATGTCTACATTTCTGTTCAAAAGCTTAATGTTTCTAAAATCCTGCCTCTACACCATCCCGCACTTTCCCTACTGCTGCACTTACCTGGAGTTAGAATAGTAATTCTTACCACTACACTATCCTACTTTTTCCCTACTGTTGCACTTACCTGGAGTTAGAATAGTAACTGGTACACCTACACTATCCCACACTTTCCCTACTGCTGCACCTACCTGTAGTTAGAATAGTAATTCTTACCCCTACACTACCCTTCACTTTCCCTACTGCTGCACCTTCCTGGAGTGAGAATAGTAATTTTTACCCCTACTCTATCCCACACTTTCCCTATTGCTGCACCTTCCTGGAGTGAAAATAGTAATTGTTAACCCTACACTATCCCACACTTTCTCTACTGTTGTACCTACCTGGAGTTAGAATAGTAATTCTTACCCCTACACTATCCTTCACTTTCCCTACTGCTGCACCTTCCTGGAGTAAGAATAGTAAATCTTACCCCTATGCTTGTACTTCTTTATTTGATTTACCTTCAGAGTCTGGTGTGTTTTCTTTGTTTGGTGTCAGATTCCCTTGGATTTGATTTTCCTTTGGTCTTTAAAGAGTTGTTTGATAATCTGCAAACAGAAAAAATATGATTATGTATTTTTTGGTTTAAATGTTTGATGAAAAAGGGAAAATATCTACATTTCTGTTCAAAAGCTAAATGTTTCTAAAATCCTGCCTCTACACCATCCCACACTTTCCCTACTGCTGCACTTACCTGGAGTTAGAATAGTAATTCTTACCCCTACACTATCCTACACTTTCTCTACTGTTGCACTTACCTGGAGTTAGAATAGTAACTGGTACACCTACACTATCCCACACTTTCCCTACTGCTGCACCTACCTGGAGTAAGAATAGTAATTCTTACCCCTACACTATCCTTCACTTTCCCTACTGCTGCACCTTCCTGGAGTGAGAATAGTAATTTTTACCCCTACTCTATCCCACACTTTCCCTATTGCTGCACCTTCCTGGAGTTGAAGTAGTAATTGTTTTCCCTACACTATCCCACACTTTCCCTACTGCTGCACCTTCCTGGAGTTAGAATAGTAATTCTTACCCCAACTCTCTCCCATATTTTCTCTACTGCTGCACCTTCCTGGAGTAAGAATAATAAATCGTACCCCTATGCTTGTACTTCTTTATTTGATTTACCTTCAGAGTCTGGTGTGTTTTCGTTGTTTGGTGTCAGATTCCCTTGGATTTGATTTTCTTTTGGTCTTTAAAGAGTTGTTTGATAATCTGCAAACAGAAAAAAATATGATTATGTATTTTTTGGTTTAAATGTTTGATGAAAAATGGAAAATGTCTACATTTCTGTTCAAAAGCTTAATGTTTCTAAAATCCTGCCTCTACACCATCCTACACTTTCCCTACTGCTGCACTTACCTGGAGTTAGAATAGTAATTCTTACCCCTACACTATCCTTCACTTTCCCTACTGCTGCACCTTCTTGGAGTGAGAATAGTAATTTTTACCCCTACTCTATCCAACACTTTCCCTATTGCTGCACCTTCAGGGAGTGAAAATAGTAATTGTTACCCCTACACTATCCCACACTTTCCCTACTGCTGCACCTTCCTGGAGTTAGAATAGTATTTGATACCCCTACACCATCTTACCCTTTTCATTATGCTGCACCTTCTGGGAGTTATAATAGTAAATATAACCCCTATAACATCCCACACTTTGCCTACTGCAGCATCTTTCAGAAATTAGATTAGTCATTTTTACTCCTACAACATCCCACACTTTGTTGACTACCAAGCCTTTTTAAAGTAAGAATAGTATTTGTTACCATGACACTATTCCACACTATTTCTACTGCTACACCTTCCTGGAGTAATAATAATTATTCTTACCCCTACACTATTTCACACTTTCCTTTGTGTTGCACTTTTATTGACTTCTCTAAATTATTGTTATGTCTACACTTTTTATTCTTTATGAATCTCTTCTTTATTAACGACTAAATTTAAAAAATCAGTAATATAAATAATAAAATATTTACCTTATTTAAAAATTGACGTTTCAATTTTCCAAGTAGAGAGTAGCTGTTTATTTTATCAAAATAGAATTTCTCTGTGAAAATCAAATTAAATATATATGGATGTAAAAATGTATTTCCGTTTCATTTGTTTAGAATTGTGAATTTTAAACAAATCCAAAAGTACATTCAAAATAATCTAGAAGAGGAGTGTTGCTTCTGTAGCAAAATCCAATTTTTGTAAACTGGCCTTTTTCATAGCAGTTTATAGTAGTTCGACTTATTAAAAAAAAGTAATATTTTGCGATGTGTGGAAAATAATATATGTTTATTTCATTGAAATTATTTTTAAATAATACACACTTTTATTTAGAATTTAGTATGCTTTATATATGTATGTTATTTTATTTATGGATATATGTATCCATAATTGTAGTAATATCTTGGTGCTCTATTATTATCTTTAAATAAGAAAAACAAATTTAATAGGGGCAGGCTTTTAATTGTTTCTAGAAAACATTGCAGACATTAGTTTTAGTAACTCACTTGTTTTACGAGAAATAATGCTCCTGATATATATTCGGGTATTATCTTCATAAACAGGTCAGAGGGTCAGCTTTTGGCGTCTGGTCAGTCTGGGAGTTGAGAATCAACTGTTTTAAAAATGGTGTCTGGCTCGTATTTCTAAGTTTTTGACAGTGTCATTGTTTTTTTAAGAAACACAGTGTTGGCATTCTTTTTTTAAGTACGAATTACTTCTGTGGAAAGTTATAATTTAAAACTTTGTATAAAGAGTTATTCTTTTCGCTTATTCGTTCCGTTTTGGCATCCATTTTGGAAGTAGTGTTGTGGTATTATTTTCATGGAAAGAGTTGTAGGACATATTTAGGAACTACACATTTTAAAATGGCGACTATGTGTATGTATAATGTTTATATTTACGAATAATTATTTACTTTCATAATAATATATTGTAAATTAATTATATATTTAAATTCGTTGCTTGTGCAAAGTTTTTAAATAGTTATGAATACATGAGAAAATATTTTTAATACTCGGGTATTAATTTTAGTACTCGAGTATTAATTCTAATAAAATCTCAGCATTTCTTTAAATTAACGTTCAGTTTTTACCCACATTTTAATACACTTCCCCACCCAAAACCCCTAATTTCCCTGCATCCCGTGCCAGGTTTTATTTTACAAAAAAAAAAAAATATTAAAAATTTGATATTTTTGCGTTTTAAAGGTATGCGTTGTAAATGATTTCGTTGTATTAGCTCTTTACTATTAATATTAATATATCGCATTGTAAAAGTATTCGTTGTAAAAACATGCGTTGTAAAAGTATTTGCGTTGTAAAAAATGCGTTGTAAAACCATGCGTTGTAATAGTATGCGTTGTAACGTCATACAACCCTTTTAGAAAGTAGGTATTTTCTTGTCTAACTATCCAAGCCTGCCCCTGCTAGGTTGTGTATTCCTTGTCTGGAGCTTGAGTGACAGGGCTGGGGGAATCCAGTAGATAGGGTGAGTCAGCCCAGTGATGAATACAGAGATCGGCATCTAGATGGCAGGGATGAGTTGCACCTGGGACCTGAATAGGGCTGTGCCTTCCCTCCTCAATGCTGGCTCCACCTCCTGCGGTGCGTCTGATATCCCTGCCCTGCACTTTGAAAGGAGAGAAAGAGTCATGTCAACAGAGTGCTCCAGGGCTGTTCCTTTCCTCCACAATGCTGGCTCCACCTCCTGTGGGGCGTCTGATGTTTCTGCCCTGCACTGTGAAAGGAAAGAAGTCATGTAAACAGAGTGCTCCAGAACTGGTACGGACTAGGGAAGGGCCCTCTGCCCTCAGAGGACAAAGGATTTTGGGGTATACGTATTCGGATCCTGATCCCAAGAATTTAAATCAGTTTTGGACAACAAGAAGAAACCTTTGCTGAGGAGAGGAACCTGAAGAAACAGAGGAGAGATTATCCCTAAGCTGAAGTACTGCTTGGGGAATTGGCCTGCAGTGGTTGCCTGACTGCCAAAGAAAGGAGAAAGGACTAAGGACTTTTTGTGCTTTATTCAACTTGTACGGATCTCCAAGGGCTTGAGAAAAGAGCTTGCCTCCTGCTGAAGTCTCGGGGACAACAGACTTCAACCACCAGCTCCCCAAACGTTCTTTGGAAGTGCCTGCTGCTGTTGTGGGCCTTCTGAGGGACTGCGTGTCACAAGGAGCTGGAAGCGCGACTCTACAGGGAGAAGCGTGTCGCCATCGCAGCCGCTGCCGTTGCATCGTGGATGTCGCCGCTGTAGCTGTCGCATTGCACCGCACCTCAAGAAACGTCCTGCAACCCCGAAGAAGCGTGTCGCCATCGCAGCCGCTGGCGTCGCATCGTGGATGTCGCCGCTGTAGCCGTCGCATTGCACCGCATCAAGAGAAGCGTCTCGCAACAAGGAAGAAGCGTGTCGCCGTCGCAGCCACTGCCGTCACATCCTGGATGTCGCTGCTGTAGCTGCCGCATTGTACTGCATCAAGAGAAGCGCTTCGCATCTGATGGTGCGAAGGATTACCAACTCAGTTTACCATACTTACCTGGGCCCATAACACACACACCGTGAACCGGTATTCCTGCTTTTACCTTACTGCCTATCAGGATTTTATTCACTTTAGGACTTAAACCTGTACACTTTGACTTACCAATCCGTGTCACCTGTACTTAAAGTCCTAAGGGATCAAGGGTGTTCGAATAATAAGTAGCATATAACATTTACTTTCATAAATAACCACAGACTTGGGAAAGTTTTAAACACTTTATCTATGCAAAGTCTTATTAGCAAGAGTCCATACAAGTGCAGTTAAAGCCTTTTCAAGTAGGAAAATAAGGATCAAAGCAATCATTTGTAGAAATATTACGAGATTTCTTTTAAGCATTGATACCTGGGAAGGGTGAGATAGGGAAACAGTACAATGACATTACCACACAGATTATATTTACCTAGAATGGTGTGAAGACCAACCCTGGCCACGGGCTGGGGCAAAGACAGGGCTCCTGACTAATCCAGTGCCAATGGGACAGGACAGGAACAGATTCTGATCAGGACCGATGTGGATCAGGACAGTACAGGTGCAGATCAGGACAGGACCTCATCTAAGTGCAATGCCAGTGTCACACCCCTCTCTCTCTCGGAAGCTAACACTCTTCTCCCTCAGCAATTCCTGATTCTTCTGACAGAGTGCTCAACTAGCACCTCTGCTCTCGATCTCCTTCAGCATACGTTGGGTCAGTAACAGGTCTGTGACAAGTCGGACAATCTAACTACCTAAGCCTACCTCAGTTATACGATTTTCCAGGGCAATGTACCACCCCCCAGTGTTGCGAACTCGTGTATTCCCTTATTTTGATTGGTCAGAAAAGCGAGGAGAGTTCATCACACCATACCAGTATGAGATCATTTCCATTCAATAACGTGGATCAATGTTCCCGCTCATATTTTTCTTTCCCATAATTTTATTCCACCCAGCAATATTATTATTTCAATTTAATATACAAGGTATAAAGTTTGAGCTTTTCTCTTCCTCTTGTTTTGGGTCATAAGGTAAAGTTCTCATGAACATAGCGAGTAATTCGGGACTTGGCTGTCATTCAATGCCATGTCGTCAAGGATCTGTGTGCTGGACTGCGCATGACCAGGGATTTTCAAAATAGAGTTTACAGCACCCTTCAGTCCCAATTGCGAGCTAATAATAAAGTCAAAGAGAAACACATTAGAATGTGAAAATAAATTAATGCTCCGTATACCACTCAGTTCTACTCTATTCCCATTACTTTATTTTAACTATAGCATTAATAGTTAAGCAGAACAAACAGAATTTAGTTAGAGCAGGAACAAGTGCTTTAGTATGTGAGACATGAAGCAGCCATCATTAATACTAGTGCGCAGCTGCAAAGATTTCCCCAAAAAAGCAAAATACGTCACACCACGTAGATGTGGCAGACGCATGCACAGAAGAGTTCCCGCGTTTCCGGCGGCCATTTTTAGAAACTCGGGTTACTGTTAGTGAAAGCACATAGGCAAGCTTCCCTTAGATACTAAAAATGTTGTGTGGTGCAATTATTAGTAATACAAAACATGTTGATTAATAAGTTATACGTTATTTTGAGAGGGCTGAATCCAAGCACGTTTTTTTTACATATTAAATCTTGCTCCATCAATCCCCTCTTTGATGGTATTCTATACCATCACTAATTACAGAACCAGATGCCAACTTTAACATTTTCCCATTTCTATTTCTTTAATTACTCTAGAATGTTTTACTTCATTATTGTTTTGGAAACCTTTCATTTTCTTATAAAAATTCCCTTTCATTTCTTCGAGCTCAATTTCATCAATATTCCTCTCCTTTCCTTTCCTGTTTACTGCATACATCTTTCTATTTCTGCAGCATTTGCACCAAATTATTATCCCTAAAATCAGTAGGACTATTTCCATTATTGGCATCAGTATTCTACCTACAATACTTTTTCCTACGTTAGAAAATCAACTACCTACAGAGGAGAGACCATTAGTTAGCCTCTTCCATGCTTTATCAACTTCCAGTGGTTTCAATTCTTCTTTCAAATGTGTAATATTTTTAGCATATTTCCCAATCTCTACACTTTCATCAGGAATGTACGTGCAACAATGTTGCATTTTCAGCATTCTACAGGCTCCGCCCTCTTTTGCCAATAATATATCAAGAGCAAGTCAATTTTGTATCATCAGAAACCCTCCAGCAGTGTCTGTCGATAGGCGATCCACCACTGTTGACAATTTGCAAATTCTTTGAGTATTCAGAACCACTCCCAGGAAAGGTATCAATGCACTAAATATATCTCCTACAATTTCTGAAAAACTAGCTCTTCTATTTCTTGTTAGTCCATTATTTTCTTCATTGCTTCCAGTGATTCTTTTTACATGATATACCTTCGGGAAAACTATTCCAAAATAGCAACTCCCATACCAACGATCAGGCAGTTTAAAATACGCCTTGTTCCCACAAATATAATACATTCCAGGAAATACTGGTTCAGTTCTATCTTTAAACCCCCAATTACCAGGAAATTGTGTTTACATTCACTGGAACCAATGAAAATATTATTATAATAATCTGTTTTCTTTCTATGCAGACAGAGTGTTCCCTTCTTTTCAAAATCCAGTAACATAGCAGCATGAGTCTTGCCAGTTGCAGTAAATTCATTACTTTCAGCCCATTTAGGAATCTGGTGTTTCAGTCCAGTAGCTTTTCTATGGAAATCCTATCTCATTTTCTCAACTAAATTCAAAAATACTTTCTCTTCTTCATGTAACTTACATGTTAAATTATCTTTGTGTGCTTCAGCTATATCTATTTCTTTCACAGTTAGAAAGTATTCACCCATACAATGTGTTAAATCTCTAATACTAGGAACACGGTTCATATTTCTATGCAGTGGAATCTCAGAAAAGACTACATCGAAATTAGAATAATAATACTGTAACTTTCCAGTTTTGTAAAATAGACTAGCTAAAATACTACATGAGATACCAAATGCCAGTGGTAAATGGTGATAGGTTACCCCTTCTTCTACTGATGTGGGCAATTTCATGCACACATAACAATCGCTGACTTCCATAGTTTCTACATAATGTATTAACAGGTTAGCAAATACATTTTAATTTGTTTTGATTTTAGCTTTACCTAATTCTACCTCACCTGGTGCTTCTAATTCTACCTTGTTCTGTTTAAAACTGTTTACTTTTCCATGTGTACTAGTGTAATTTCGTATATTCTTATTCATCAAATAAGGTATAGCTATTGTCAGTCCTAACCGTGCTATGAGTACTATCAATATACTACATATGCATATTCTACAGCATGTTTTTACACAATTTCTTTTCGGTTTTCCAGCAATATTATAATCAGCCATTTTTTCTAAGGACCCTTAGCCCCTCTTTGTAACTTTTACACAGACTATAACCTGTGAATTTTCCTTCAAGTTGGTCTCACTTCTTTGTCAATCTGATCAGTAATTAACTCATCATCACTTTTGTCACTTATTTCCAACTTTTCAAAATCCTCAAGGATCACGTAAGTCCATTCAGGACCCTTGAATTTATTATTCAGTCTTTTTAATCGCGGACTTCTCATTCTTGGTTTCTCAATGGAGGGTCCATATTGACTTGTTACTTCGTCCACTTGTTCAGGGTTTTCACTTATTGTTTTAAGGTGAAATTTCAATCTTTTGCTAATACCAGGCCACGTATCACCCTTCCTGAGTCTCTTAGCTGGCACAGTGCTTTGATTTTCTTCAGATGTCCTTTTATTCTCATTCAGCGGTGGCGCATTTTGTTCTCTGTCATCTTCTGAAGTCCGTTCTAACTGACCTTGTCCAGGGCTTATTTCCTGAGCATGTTTTTCTATACCTGTCTGGTCTTGCTCAGGTCTTGTAATTTCTTGATTTTCTTCTGCCTGAGCCATTACTCTAATACCTGTCTGTCCCTCCTCAGACTCAGAAGTTCTGGTGAGTGTTTTGTATGTCTGAGTTAATTGATCTTTCCTTATCTGGTCCTCCTCAGAATTACTATTGGCTTTGATTTCTGTAATCTGAGTATGTTCTTCTTATCCTGTCTCATCCTCACTATCACTCTGTCTATCTAGATAGGTTTGACTTCTGGTTCTTACAATATCGTCAGGTATGTTGACTACTGGAATCCATTTATCCTGACTGGTGCTCGGTTGTTCCCTCTCAGCTACTTCAGGATCGATTTCTTGGGACCCTTCAGCTGTACAACCTTCAGCCTCTACTTCGTCTGGTTCTGTCACCCTTTTAGTGTGACTGGCGTGAATCTAGTTTGGAATTCCCTTGCACTTTACAGCTGTGGTGGTAACCAATATTACTTGGTGTGGCTCTCCCCACCGCAGTGCTAGACAAGATTCTTGGATGTGTTCCTTTATCACTACCCAATCACCTGGATTCAGGTCATGTGCAGGAGTTGATTGTCTGGCCACAGCGTCTTTCCCAACCTGGTGAGAGATAGAACGCACTTGATCAGCCAGATGTTTGCAGTACTCTAATACTAAATCATCAGTTATATTTATCAGCTTGTGTCCTAGTACCCATGCTTGCTCATTGCTCTTCCCAGGAGTATCTCATGGGGACTCAAGCCTATGTTTTTGTCTGGAATGCTTCTGAGTCCCATCAGAACAAGAGGTAAATCATCAGGCCGCTCCAATCGGGTAGATTCATACATCTTTCCCAATCTCGATTTGATTGTGCCATTCAGTTGTTCTACCACTCCAGAAGCCTCTAGGCAGTATGCACAGTGCAGCTTTTGCTCCATTTGGAAAGCTTCACAGATTAGATGAATTATTTCATTATTAAAATGAGACCCTCGGTCTGATTCAATCGTTACTGGAAAACCGAAATGAGGAATGAGCTCTCTCAGTAGAAGTTGGCTACAGTTAAGCTATCATTCCTCCTGGTGGGATAGGCCTCCACCCATTTTGAAAACAGGCAGACAATGACAAGGACATATTTTAATCCTCGATAAGCAGGTAATTGAATGAAATCAGTTTGTAGTCTTATAAATGGGCCTTCTGCCTTTCCAATTTTCCCGGGGCAAACTACAGTTTTTCTACCAGGATACATTCGTTTACAAATTAAGCATCGTTGGCAAAGACTCTCTGCTACATTTCTGAACTTCGCATTAAACCAAGTTTGCCTGAACAATCTTATCATTGCGTCTCTACCTATGTGTGTTTACCCGTGATACATCCTAGCCATAGGAGCAAGCATACAGTCTGATAACACAGGTCTCCCACCCAAGTAAATAATGACACTATCTTCAGGCCTTCTTTGACAACCTATTTTCTCCCATTATTCCTTTTCTTTTTGTTCTGCTTCATTTTGTAAACCTCTCACTTCCTCCCACGTTCTTACACCTTCAAGTAACATAAGTTGGCAGCTGATTCCACATGCATCGATTTTCTTGTTCACTGCCATTTGGTATTTGGCACAATGTTGGGCTACCTAGTCAGCGTAACGGTTACCTGCGGTCACTTTATCATTTCCAGATTGGTGAGCAGCACACTTGACCACAGCCACTTCTTTTAGCAATTGAATCACCTCAAGCAATTCTTTTACAAATTGTCCATTTTTAATAGGAGTACCTGAAGAAGCCATGAACTCCCTTTGCACTCAAAGTTGGCCAAAGTCATGCACAACCCCGTAACTATACTGGCTATCAGTGTATATGGTTACTTTCCAATTTTTCCCAATTTTGCAAGCTTTTGTTAAAGCAATCAATTTGGCTACTCGTGCAGACTTGACTCCTGGCAAATAGGATGAATTGACTATACCACCCATTGTGCACACAGCATAACCAGCACTCAATCCTCCTTGCTCATGTTGCATACATGAGCCATCTACAAATAGCTCATACACTGAATGTTTCAGTGGCTCTTCCTGTATGTCTGGGCGTGGTTTAATATAGTATTCTGTGAGGTCGACACAATCATGTTAGACTTCTTCCCTTACCTCTTCAAATTGTGAATTAGGTAACAGTGTTGCTGGATTCAGGACAGTACATCTGGCGATTGCTACATTTTTCGGCACCTAGAATGACTCGTTCATACTTAGTCAGCCGACTAGGAGTCAGGTACTGAGTGCGTGTTCTTGTCAATAGAATCACAACTGCATGTGGAACATACACAGTTACAGGATGTCCCATTATAATGGACTCACTTTGTTCTAAACTTATGCATGTTGCAGCTACCGCTTTCAGACATCCTGGCAATGCAGATGCCCCTGGATCCAGTGTGGCAGAAAAGTATGCCACAGGACGTTGCATTAGGCCATGAGTTTGGGTCAGAACTGAAAGTGCACAATTGTCTAGTGCTTCACAGAACAGTGCAAATTCTTTCGAATAATCAGGCATCCCTAATGCTAAAGCTGAACACAAACAGTTTTGTAATTGTAGGAAAGCAGTCATGCTCTCTTCATCCCATTCTACTGGATCTTTTGCTTGTTTCTTTGTCATCTGTATCAATGGTTTAGCTAGGACTGCAAATCCCACAATCCACTGCCTGCAGTAACCTACAACTCCGAGAAACATCCTGATTTCTTTTTGGGTTTGGGGAAGATTCATGTTTCTAATTATTTGGATTCTCTCTGATGTTACTCTTCTGACATCTCTCTCTATCTGGTACCCCAGATATTTCACTGATGTGGTGCAAAATTGTAGCTTTTCGGGTGACACTTTATGTCCTCCTTCAGCCAAATGATTCAGTAATGCAATTGTGCCGATAATACAGTCATCTCAAGTTTTCGAAGGGACCAATAGGTCGTCAATATACTGCACCAGAACAGACTGTCTGGGCAGGACCAAAGATTCAAGACATTTTTTCAGAATTTGATTAAAATCGATGGACTTTCAGTGTACCCTTGAGGAACACGATTCCAGACATAGACATGCTCCTCAAACTTAAACAAGAATAAAAATGTACTGTCTGGATGCAATGGAATGGAGAAAAAGGCATGACATAAATCAATTACAGTAAACAATCCTGCTCCCCACGGTATCTGATACAGAATCACTGCGGGATTTGGCAATACTGGGCAACATGGGACGACAATTTTATTTATTTTGTGAAGGTCTTGCACGACCCTATATTTTCAGCTTGGTTTCTTTATGCCAACTATAGGAGAATTACATGGACTGCTCATTATTTCTTTTATAATGCCTTGCTCAACCAACCGCTCAATTTCTGCTGCAACTCCTGCTTTTATTTCGGGGCTCATTTTGTACTGTTGGGGATTTGGATAAACTGCACCTTCCTTCACTGTCACTTTTATTGGATCGACATTTGCCATTAGTCCTACTTATTTTCTGCTAAAATCCCACACATTAGGATTTACGGTATTTTGCAGCTCTTCCGGTGAATCTTTTATGGTAATCTTTTTAATTTCAGCTTCCTGCTTGGCTAACATTAATTTATAGATTCCATCTTCATGTGGGGTTTGAATTTCCACACCACTTGGAGTGCAAAAGATTGTGCAGTTCATTTTGCACAACAAATCCCTACCTAGTAAGTTTATGGGACTAGAGTCACACACAACAAACAAATGCATTTCTTTAAAATTTCCAATTCGTACTTCCATGGGTTCTGTAACAGGGGTTCTAATTTGTTTTAGAAACGCCCACTACTTGGATCACTTCTCCCGAGAAGGGTAGGTTTTGGATGTCTGCTGTTCTGACAGTAGAACGGGTAGCGCCAGTGTCCAACAAAAAGGTAACATCATTTCCCTCAACTTTTCCCTCAATATATGGACCTGACTGATCTAACGGCAAGGATGCACCAAGTGCACATTCCTCTCGCCCCCCCAGGCACCGTCAGTAACTATCCTCCTCGAAGAATATGTCTTGCAAAAGAAACTATGGTGTCACTACGTTTTTCTTACCACTTCCCTCTCAATTTGTGGTATCCACACTGTATTTGGCTTGACTCACAAATTCTTGCATAGGCGCAAGGGGCACCTGGTTTTGTATCACCTGTTGCTGTTGCTTCCTTGACATCTCATTCTGCGTCCATGGCTTTTAAATTTTCAGTTTGGACATTATTACTTCGTACAGCCTTACACTTGTTTTTCCAATGCCCCAATTTTCCGCACCCGGGACAGGGAAACTTTTTCTTTGCCTCTTCTCTGCTCATTCTTCCCTTAAGTTTGCCCCCACTTCCATCTCCTTGTCCTCCTGAATTATTGTTCTGCTGCCTTAACTGAAGTTCCTGTTGCTCTGCTAATTTTACTTGTGCCCACATTACCTTTTCTTCTAAATTCTTTCGTTTATTATCAATTTCATCCCCACAATATTTTGCATACTTGAGGATTTCATCAACAGGCTTTGCCTGCCAACATATTTTATGGTCTTTAATCATTTGTGAAATATCTGGCCTCAAACCTGACACAAAACGATAAATAAAATGTGTCATGTCTTTGTATCAATGTTCTCCAACCCACTGAATACCTGTAAAAGGCGTTCGTAATTTGCATGTACTGATTCATCTTTGTTTTGGGTAGTTCTGTCTATTCTTGTCCAATCTGTCTCTTTTGGAGGTACCTTTCCTTTTCAATAGGTTATCACTTGATGGTATTTTTTCATAACATCATCTGACAGGGCTCCTGTCTTTGGGTCTCTAGGATACTCGTCATTGTGCCAATCTACTGTAATTTTACATTCTGTCCACAAGTCTGCAGGAACAACAATGTCAAATAACCCATCTAAATCTTTTAGCAATACTTTTGAAACCTTTACAAACCTTCCAACGTGCCTGTACCATTCTACGGGTTTCTCTATAAGTTTTGGAAAATCATTTGTGAATGATAAAATATCCTGTCGAGTCCAGGGAACATGTACATTCCCTCCTCCTGGCACTTCTCTCATTGGGCATAACCTTTCAACTTTTTCTGTTTCTTTCAATAAATACTCAGAGTTCGATTTGCCTGAGCTTCTTCCTTTTTCTTTGTCCATCTAGCTTTCCATCTGTCTAGATCTCCCCATTTTTGTAACAATGACAATAATTCTATTATTTGCAATTTTCGTCCTGACGCATTCATGCTTTCTAAATATTTGTCAGAAAATTCAACTCAGTAAGGTTTCTGTAACATTTTAGATTTACCTATATCAATTCCCATGTCAGAAGCCAAATTCATTAATTTCTCATGAAACATTTTTGTATTTCGAGTGATACTTCTGCATATAAATAACAACACTTCTTCACTGAATGTATTTAACCTTTTCAATCCCACATTTCCAGCAATCATTTCTTCTAGTTCGACTCTTAATTTAAAAATGTCCAATACTTTTGACTGTGATTTTGGCTGTTCTACTTCTCGAGACCACCTGTCTATTTCTTCTGGGGTCACTACAGTGGCACTTTTCGTTCCTGTGGATGTTTCCATCTGTACTTCTCTAGAGCCCCCAGCAGTGTTTTCCCGATCGAACCACCCACAGGTTCTCTTATGGGTAAATCCATCAGGGAAATCACTGACTCCCATTCACTTGCCTGGTCATCAATTATTATATTTTCTTTTCTAGGTTGTACTATAGGTGAGGTTAGAATAGGTGTTTTAGCACAGGATTGTTTATCTCCATACAATGGAACAACAGGGCCTATAGTTACCGGTATTGTTAGGGCTTCAGAACTTGTATTCAATTGCGTAATTTTCTGAATTAACTCACTTCTCTGTTTATTTATTGCTTCTCTTTCTTTTTCCTGTAATACTTTGTCTAATGAGGTTTCATGCACAATCTGAGGAATCAAGAGTGGCTTCAAGAACGGGCCACTAGGGTTAATTTTATTTGTTTCCTCATGATAAGGTGGTGAATTTTTCATTAGCAGATCCTCAAGGTAATAATCATCTTCTGAATCACCATTAGTCAAATTTTTCGTTTTCTCTGTACTTTTACTTTCTGAGGGTTCTTCTGTGGTCAATACAGGATATAACCTTTCCACTAACATGGACTGTCTCCACTGTTTCATTTGCTTATCCCTGGACTCTCGTGAAAATCTATAGATAGAATTTACTCCAATTCCGGTCACTTCTGGGCCTATCTCACCCAAAAGCCTCAGTTTCCCATTCATCTAATGCTTCATACTGCGTTAATCTAGGTCTGGGATTTAACTTGTTCATGCAAGTTCTCAAATTGTATAAAATTCTACCATTAAAGGTACCATTTTCTGGAAATGCTAGTATGCCGTCTTCCTTCGTGTACTCTATCCAATTTTCTAATTTTCTAACCATACACAGGTGTGGTAGCCCCTTTCTATCATCATGTATGATGCGGGCTTGTTTGGTGGTGGAATAATAATCCCTTCTCTTGTCTTAATGGTTTTATCCTTTCTGAAATAATTCTTTATTTTCTGAAAAAACAACATTTTTCTCTTTTTTCCATACATGATATATGGGTTTCCTCTTAGGTACTTTTCTTTTGCAAGCCCTAAGTACCCCCATCATGTCGAGTTCCTATAACTGCTGGATCTAAATGCCACATATAATTTGTGCCGATAATTTAAATTTGCAGTTATACTCAATTGTTTACTTAAAAGGCTTTTCCAATACTAGCGTGTTTCTTATTTTTAATGACCAATCAACATTTAGTTTTCAAATCAACTCAACCAATGGTTGTGTGGCTTTTTCCCGTGAGACGAATTCTCACGCTTCTGCAGTCACCCCTCCTTTACAATATTACCTCAGCTACACACCCGCTGCCTCAACCAATACCAGCGCGGCTCTTTGTGATGTCAGTGCAGCACCCGCGACTGACCTCACCTTTGCAAGGTAATACGAAAATGTTATTCTTTTCACTTTTAAATGCACTCTTCATTAGTTAACAACATAGAAACATTCGCTACTGTGGCTGATTGACTAAATTTTCAAAGAAAAGACAAGTTTATTTCACTGAGAGTAAATCCCTTCTGTCTACCCTTCACTCACTACAAGTAAAGCCTCTTCCGCACACTCTTCAAACAAGCACAAAAGAACCTGTTACTTCTTTAGACTTACCCTTTCTAGGAGATATAAGGCCAAAGTTTCACCAGCGAACTCTTTTGCTGTCACTTATTCTCACTTTTACTCAAGAAATCCCTAACTAGTGCTTCAAGTTCTATCTAACTTTACGCACTTACTTCATCAGGCAAATACCCTCACTGCAGTGTGGCTTCCATTTACCACTCGCTATTCAATATCCTCGGGCCTTCCAGACAACAAATCGCAATACAAACGGGTTTCGGTGAATACATGAAAACAATACAAAATCTATACGCAACTAACTACCTATCTTAATTAAACCCTAACCATCAATCTGCTACCAAAGAAATACTGATTGCGCACGGGATTACCAGCTCAGTTTACCATACTCACCTGGGCCCATAGCACACACCGTGAACCGGTAATCCTGCTTTTACCTTACTGCCTATCAGGATTTTATTCACTTTAGGACTTATACCTGTACACTTTGACTTACCAATCCTTGTCACCTGTTCTTAAAGTCCTAAGGGATCAAGGGTGTTAGAATAATAAGTAGAATATAATATTTACCTTCATAAATAATCACAAACTCAGGAACGTTTTAAACACTTTATCCATGCAAAAGTCTTATTAGCAAGAGTCCATACAAGTGCGGGGCAATAATTTGTAGACATGTTACGAGATTTCTTTTAAACATTGATACCTGGGAAGGGTGAGATAGGGAAACAGTACAATGACATTGCCACCCAGATTATATTTACCTAGAATGGTGTGAAGACCAACCCTTGCCACGGGCTGGGGCAAAGACAGGGCTCCCGACTAATCTGGTGCCAATGGGACAGGACAGGTGCAGATTCAGATGAGGACTGATGCGGATCAGGACAGGACAGGTGCAGATTAGGACAGGACCTCTGCTAAGTGCAATGCCAGCGTCACACCCCTCTCTCTCTCTACGGCTAACACTCAGGCCCGACTGGGTCATCGAATCTTCTCCCTCAGCATTTCCCGATTCTTCTGACAAAGCGCTCGACTAGCACCTTAGTTATACCATTTTCCAGGGCAATGTACCACCCTCCAGTGTTCCGAATTTGTGTATTCCCTTGATTTGATTGGTCAGAAAAGCGAGGAGATGTCATCACACCATACCAGTATGAGATCATTTCCATTCAACAATGTGGATCAATGTTCCCGCCCATATTTTTCTTTCCCATGACTTTATTCGACCCATCAATATTATTTCAATTTAATATACCATGTATAAAGTTTGTGCTTTTCTCTTCCTCTTGCTTAGGGTCATAAGGTAAAGTTCTCATGAACATCGCGAGTAAGTCAGGACTTGACTGTCATTCAATGCCATGTCTTCAAAGATCTGTGTGCTGGACTGCGCATGACCAGGGATTTTCAAAATGGAGTTTACAGCACCCTTCTTCAGCACTCCAATTACGAGCTAATAATAAAGTCATAGAGAAAAACATAAAAATGCGAAAATAAATGAATGCACTGTATACCACTTAGTTCTACTCTATTCCCATTACTTTATTTTAACTATAGCATTAATAGTTAAGCAGAACAAACAGAATTTATTTAGATCAGGAACATGTGCTTTAGTATGTGAGACGTGAAGCGGCCATCTTTAATACTAGTGCACAGCTACAAAGATTTCCCACCAAAGCAAAAGACGTCACACATAGATGTGGCAGATGCATGCGCAGAAAGATTCCCGCATTTTTGACGGCCATTTTTAGACACTCTGGTTACTGTTAGTGAAAGCACATAGGCAAGCTTCCCTTAAATACTAAAAATGTTGTGTGGTGCAATTATTAGTAGTACAAAACATATTGATTAATAAGTTATAGGTTATTTTGAGAAGGCTGAATCCAAGCAAGTTTCTTTACATATGAAACCTTGCTCCATCACATCCACATAGATGCATGCCGCCGTCAGAGCTGCTGTTGTTGCATCATGGAACAAGGGTGTCGCCGCTGCAGTTGTCGCATCGAGCGTAAGCGTCTAGCATCGCCGGAAAAGAGTGTTGCTGCTAAAGCCACTGTGTCGCATCACGGAACAAGGGTGTTACCGCTGCAGCTGATGCATGGAGTCGAGACTTCTCGCAACCTCAGAGAAGCGTGTCGCATCAGGAAGAACTTGACGTCTTTATTTCTTTGCACCAGATCTTTGCCACGTCTCCATCTTTGCAACACTTTCGTTGCCCTGCGTGTCGCATCTTGTGTTAAATCTATTTAAAGAATACTTAATTTTAATATACAACTTGTGTAGTGTCCATCTGTAGTGTTGTCACTTGATTACTGTATGTGTTCACAAATGCTTTACACACTGCCTCTGAGATAAGCCTGTCTGCTCTTGCCAAACTACCAAGGGGTGAGCAGGGGTTAGAGGCAAGGGTCCCTACTTGTCTCAAATACCTACCTGTGCCAACTAGAGACCCCCAAATCTAACAGTGCCTACTACAGGGAATGTGTACCATGCAGATCACAGAACTAAGGGGTCCATTAGGATGGCGGGCGGACTTTGCCCGCCCACCATCCCCATGCAAAACGGGACCGCCAGCCATCGGAGCGGCGGTTCCACCTTGGCCATTAGGATGCGTCCTGTATTTTTACCATTGCTTTCAGCACCGCCCGCCGCAATGGTAAAAATGCACGTTATGCATTTCAAAGCACAACATGACTGGCACCGGGCGGTGCCTGCCATGTTGCACTTTGAAATGCGGGGTGGGGTACCATAGGTACCCTCCATGTGCACCCCCCCGGAGTCCCAGGGGGCCCGCAATGGGCCCTCGCAGGGAGTATCCGCATGCCTTTCCGTGGCGGCAATGCATTCCCCAAAGCCCATCATAATATGGCTGGCAGTGTCTAATAGACACCGCCACCATATTAAATATTTTCCGCCCCGGCCGCAAGGCGACCGGGGCGGAAAAGCGGTGGACGGTCTTTCCGTCCGCCGTGGTCCCCCCGCCTTACTAATATGGCGGGGGGAAATGGGTGGCGGGCGCCAAAAGATGTCGGGCGGATCGCCACCACCCGCATGGCGGTGGCGATCCGCCCGACATCCTAATGGGGCCCTAAGTGTGAATTAACTACGAGTAGCCCTATGAAACAAATATCATTTTTGTCAGTAAGGGACTATAGACAGATGAGGTGCATTGATCGGTGAGTGGTTTTGAGGTAATTCATGGAGAAGGAGGAAATGGGGGAGCAGCGCAAAAAGAAAAATGGTTGCAGTGTGCGCAACCAGTGCTAGAGCCAGCCCTTGCTAGGAGTCTTAGCCCCCGTGAAGTTCGGGTCTATTTGCACCCCTGCATCCACCCTAAATATGTGCTACCTATGCAGGCACCCCCATTGTGACATGTTTTAGGGGATAAATGTATGGGAATGTCCAAGCAGTCATAAACCAGACAAATGCTTTGACGTTATGTCAATCAGTCAATCAAGTGGCTTGGGGGGTGGGCTGCTGGTCCGTAGAAGGCACTGAGTGCACTCAACATTGTTACCAATTCTAATTCGAAACCCTTGTCAGTATGCTACATTGCCTTTGCAATGCTTGTGTTTCTTTGTGAAGCGATAAACAACTTAAAAGAGCAACGGTAGAGGTTGCCTCACACTTTTGTGCACACCCAGGATTAGCAAAGGTGAGCAAAACAGATAAAAAGGGCCTTTTGCTACAGAAAATGCCACATCATAATTCACAGACAGATTGTGAAATGTGTGGAATTTTACAATTCCAAATTACGCTTATGACAGTGGACCAAATGCCAGTGTTGTGAATTTGTACTATTTTAAATGTAGGCAAATGAGTAGGAGCTTTCTGTAGAGAGGGGGGGCAAATGTTTATGTTTATTAGGATGAAGTCAATTTTGTAGTCTGTTACTCAATCAACCAGGATGTACATGTCAGCCCATTACTGTTAAAGGCATGAGTGAGTGTGTTTGGAGGGTGGGACACCCTTACATTTAATGAGGACACAGTGTGAAGAGGCGCTCCACAGTCAAACACATTTTCACTTGGAGAGAAAAAAACTGGTAGTTTACATATTTAAATGCACACTCCCACATCAATTACTCACAAATATTTTGCATCTTTTCTACCTTCAGCATGACTAGCTGCAGGAGTGGACTTCCAAGAGTTCTCCTCGGATTCTTAGTGAATTCCCGAAGAGTTAGATATTTTATTAGAACATTGGAATGTTGGGAGCTCCATTGAAAACAATGGAGTGCTCCAGGCTTATAATCAGACCCCCCAAGATATAGCGGCATGGATTAGCAAATTTAGCGGCACAAATATGGAAATTTAGCAGCTCAAATATGGAAATTTTGCTGCATTTTTCCGGCACTTTATTTTACTCATAATCATTCATTTTCAGCCTGAAATCCTTGAGGGTCTGTATAGGGAAGTAAGATAATGACTATTATCTCATATCAAAAAATAAATGACTCTCCTTTGATTTAGGAACTGAGTACATTTATGTTAGTTCATTACTGAATATTATTTGTTTATTGCATATTCTATTATATTTTGACCTCTCTCGACTTAATATAATGTTATGCAACGTTGATTTGGAATTGAAATCTAACTCCCTTTTTGCCTATCGGAATTATTCTTAATTATGATTTAACATTTACAATGTTCTAGTTTGTTCAAGGGCCTCTGTCTTTTGGGACTTTCATAACCCTGATCCTGCACATCAGCCCTTTACATTTATTAATGAAATCATTGACAATTGCAAGTCTGCTAGTGTATCATAATGCTTATACTGGGGCTACATTCTCACTACCCTTTCCAGCCGAGCTGCTGGAGAAAGTGT
Source organism: Lissotriton helveticus (assembly GCF_964261635.1). Classification (NCBI taxonomy): domain Eukaryota; kingdom Metazoa; phylum Chordata; class Amphibia; order Caudata; family Salamandridae; genus Lissotriton; species Lissotriton helveticus. The sequence goes on along the minus strand of NC_136071.1, from coordinate 1,004,192,684 downwards.
AAATTGTTCAAATGCAACAATGCACTTGCATGAAATACATCTTGGACTATATGTACAAACAGAGGAACACAAGCCATGCCTCGGTCTAATTACCTTGCACCCAGTCAGTGCCACAAACTTGAAGCTGAAGTTCATGGTGTTATGCTGGGTGTACTAAAACAATCACAGGAATGTCAATCTAATCACGCTCTGAGCCAGTCCCAGTGAATAACACTCACAGGAAATGTGGCACAACAAAATGACTATTAAAACTAGAGCTGTAAACTGTTCTCAAATCCAGCTGTCCCACTTGAGTTTGCGCTTAATATGCACTTTTGAATCAGCAGCTTTCCATACATAAAATGTCAGTTCTTCAAAAGGAGTTCTCAGGAGCTGAAGGTAATTGGCGAATTTAGCCCTCGACCTACCTGACATCTGACAAGTATGTTATATGCTCAGGGTGGTACTAACAACTACCAGCACAAAACATTAATAGTATCAGAAGCATAGCTGGCTGTGACTGAGCCTCTAAGAAATTAGATAACCCTGGTCAAAGGACACCCAAAAGGAAATTTCAGTAAATAAAGAAAGTAAAAAAAGCAATGTGAGTTCATTGCTTCTAAAAGCACGCTCAACAAGGCTTTAAGCCAAACCCGGCAATAGAAAACAGGGGAACTGGGCCCTGTAACATTGCAACTCAAAACTGTGAACCAAGGGTTGCAGCGCATCACAGAGCAGGGATCAGCATATTTCACAAATCATTGCACCAACAATCGCAAAATCCTGGAGGGTCTGTGTAATGCACAGTACATGTTAATCTTTACAAGCTGAAGGAAAATGTCAATGCTTCCCTATCAAGGGTGAGTACATGTCAATGACTGTTAATTGATTAGAAAACGTAACATCTAGTGCCAAGCTTTCAGCAACTTGTCTAGACTGTGCCAGTGACCAGAAAGTAGTTTGATGAAAAGATTGCTTTATTTAGTCATTTTTTCTTTCATTCTCCTTTTCTCGCCTTCCTTCCTTTCTCTATCTTTTCCTTATTTTGGCCAGTCCATTTTATTTCGTTCTGTGTTTTCTGAATTGTCATACATAGCATGAGGAGGTATTCTGTCTGATGCAGAGCAAAGTGTCCATTGCTTTGTATTTTAGTAAGGTACCTCAATGGGATAATGTGTGTTTTGCAGAGATTCTCGTGATCACGTTTCAACCTTGCTAAAACCCTTAGCAGGTTATGGGGCTGTTATAAAAAACTGAAGAAAGGTTTGCATGCTTAACGGTTTTAACTCCATTTTTTAAAGACTGACAGGATGGGTACCCTTGAGAACAGGAGAATTTACCACAAACAATTGAAGAACAAACAAGTTGAGAGTGCATTGAGCTATTCAAAAGGTCATTATTAGTTTAATTACACGATTAGTTCTACATGTCATATAATACATACAAATCTTATGAAAGTAAAATGTTTAGCCCCCCCTTCTGTTCATATCTTAACTGACGTGAAGTTCTATTTAATGAAAATCTTCGTTGACACTCCCCGCCGGGGAGTGATGGGGTGTTTAGAAATTCGTTCCCGGATGCCCTCGGCACACTGGTTACTGGATGTGCCAATTATTCAATCTTGGGCGACCTGAACCTACATTTCGACACACCCTCCAACTTGGCGGTACGCAGCATTTCCGCTGACTTAGAGGCCTTTCAGCTTGTTCAGCTGGTCTCGCAGCCTACCCACATAGGGGGACATACTCTTGACCCCTTTTTCACCAACTTGCCGGAGACTAAAATCACATCTATTTCTCCGTTAGCATGGACCGACCATTTTCTGGTGACCATTCTGTGCCCCATTCCAACGGCCCCCTCCATCCCTTCGGTGAGACGTGTTCCAAGGAGACTGTGGAACAAACTCAGGCTTGAGGATTTTCATCGCCTTCTAGCGGAAGATCCACTGGGTCCACTGAAAGATGCGGAAGAGGGTTATGATCGCTTCTGCTCCTGGACTACCAGGGCTCTCGACACTCTGATTCCCATCATATCGAGTAAGATCAGTACTAGAGAGTCGAGTCCCTGGTATGATAGTGCCCTGCGTGCCTTGAAGGGAGCCTGTAGACGGGCCGAGAGAGCTTGGCGAAAGACATATGGGGCTGATTTAAAAGCTGCATATGCTATTTCTACCAAGATTTATCATCGGGCTATCTGTCGTTCTCGGGCGGCTTACTATGCTGCAGAAATTCGCAGTAGCCCAAACCCGTCGAAGACCATCTTTAAGGCAGTGAAGGATCTTGTGGCGAAGCGAACTTCCTCTGCAGTGGTGAGTTCCATCTCCCACTGCGAATCCCTTGCCTCGTACTTTCTAGGAAAGGTCGAAGCAATCCATCAGGCATTTCCTAGCACAGGGATTGATTTGGGAAGCTCTAATGGGACGTTACATCCTATCACCCTGCTCTCCTTTCCCCCTCTCTCCTTGGACGGGTTTGACAAACTCGCTTTGCGAGTTAAATCTGGTTCTCCATCTGATCCAGTTAGACCGGCTCTGTTTAGAGATCAGGCCTTTATGGGGCACTCTGCTGTGTGCTCCCTTGTCAACCTATCCTTGGAGTCAGGGGTGGTCCCAACTAAGTGGAAGCAGGCGGTGGTGTCCCCTATTATCAAGAAGCCTTCCTTGGACCCGTCTAAGCCCGAAAACTACTGTCCCATCTCGCTGCTGCCCTGGCCGGCGAAGATAACAGAGGCCCATGTCAACTTGGCCCTGGCAGATTATCTCGCCCGAACCAATGTCCTCGACCCCACACAAAACGGCTTCCGTGCTGGGCACAGCACGGAGACCGCTCTTCTTGTGATGGTGGAACATCTCCGTGCGGTGTTGGATGCTGGTCAGACGGCGGCGCTGATATTGTTAGATCTCAGCGCCGCCTTCGACACCGTCTCCCACAGCATCCTCCTGCATCGGCTCGAGGAGATAGGTGTCGGCGGACAGGCTCTGCAGTGGTTCCGCTCCTACCTCGGCAATCGTTCCTTCTGTGTTTCCATCCCTCCCTTCAAATCCAACTTCCAGCCACTGGCCATGGGGGTTCCGCAGGGATCCTCGCTGAGCCCCACGCTGTTTAATCTGTACGTGAGACCGCTGGCTGATGTCGCTAGGCAGTGGGGCCTAACTTTGGTCTCATATGCCGACGACACACAGCTGGCGGTTACTCTCAGCGGGGATGCGGAAGTTGATGCCCCCAGGTTTCAGGATGGACTGAAGGCGGTGGCTAGCTGGCTGACGGGGAACTGTCTCCAGCTGAATGCCACTAAGACAGAGGTCATGGTTGTCGGAAGGGGAGCGGAACTTTGGGGTGACCAATGGTGGCCATCAGAGTTGGGACCATCTCCGACGCCGGTGTTGGAGCTGAAAAATCTAGGCGTCTGGCTAGACTCGGGTCTTTCTTTCGTTGGACATACTAAAAGAACAGCTGCATGCTGCTTTGGTCTGTTGAGAGGCTTAAGACCTGTCCTCAAGTATTTCGACGACCCAACCAGACAGTTAGTAATCCAGGCCACTGTCATCTCTCGCCTGGACTACGCAAGCTCTCTTCTCGCTGGGGCGAATCAGGCTGAGCTTACTCGACTGCAGCGGGTACAAAATGCCGCAGCCAGGGCGATTGTCGGCCTGCCTATATTTTGTTCGGTGACGAACGTCCTTCGCTCCTTACATTGGCTTCCTGTGAGGGAACGTATTTTGTTCAAGATCCTTTGCCTGGCCTTTAAGATCTTGAAAGGCATTGGCCCTGAAATCCTGGCCTGCTCTCTTTCTCTTTATGTCCCTACTCGCACTCTTCGCTCCCAGGGCTTGACCTTGGCTGTAGTCCCTAGATACAGGCTCTGCCGTATGGGGGGACGTTCCTTTGGAGTAAAAGCGGCATCAGCTTGGAACTCTCTCCCGGTGGAAATTCGCCTGTTGGAGGATCTCATGGCTTTTCGGAAAGCCTTGAAAACATTCCTGTTCTAGTTCCCTCCCTTAAGCTCCAGCCCGTTTAAGTACTTTTAAAATAGAGTGGTCCTTCTTGGTTTTCCTTTCTGCTGTGTTATGTTCCTTTTATGCGCTTCCTTGTCAAATGCGCCAGGACGCTCCTTAGCTGGAGTAGCTGTGCGCACAATAAAAAGCATTAACATAACATAACATAACATAACACTCATTAGCTGAGACCCTGGAAACAAGCTTTGGCCATATTTAGCTGGACTTCTTGGATTACTGGCTAAAACACAACATAAATAATAATGAAAGTCTTGATTTGAGGTCCTTGGACTAAGGCGATCTGGTGGGCAAGACAGAGCCTCCCATTACCAAGGCTCGACACAGCACTGCATGTGTGTTGTTGCCCTTGCAGAGGTTACACGTTTCCAGCACACTAGAACTGTGAAGAATTGGATGGATTTTTTTTTTTACAAAATTGACGATTTTGCGGGCATTTTTTGCAAAAGTGTCGATTTCGCGGCAAACCACGAAATCGCGAAATCACGAAATCCTGGAGGGTCTGTATAATGTCTGGTATAAGCCTGGAGCTCCAACATTCCAATGTTTCTTTGTTCACAGCTCTGGCTGTGAACAAAGGATTCAGGGAGCCTCAGGGGATTCAAATCCCCTCAGGCTCCCATAAGGCTTTGTTCTTTTTTGTTAGAACATTCTGCCCTCTAGTGGCAGAATGTTCTAATAGCCTTATAGCCCTTCGTAGCAGGGCTATACCGGCTTTTAAAGTCCCTCTGCTTTGTTAAAGTCCCTCGCCTTCTGCTCGGGCCTTTAACGCTGCAGCGGGCCTTTAATAGCCGGTATAGCCTGCTACGGCGGGCTATAAGGCTATAATATACCAAATTTATCTTCCTGGTCTGTTCTGCGCCGCTCTGCATCCTTCTGTTGAACATATAAACAGTACATATGTGCTGCACCCACTGTATGTGTTTTTCATAGAGTTCTCTGTTACTTTCATAGATTTCCCTGTGCTGGATCAGCACAACTTAATGCTGCCCCGCAGGCATCAATAGTGCTCCCTATCAAAAATTATGCACTGTGTGAGTTTGGGCAGTCCAGCCAACTTATAGGCGTATACATCAGTGGTCAAGATGAGGAATACTGGGGCTCATTGTTACCTAGATCTTCTTCGTAATGGAGTCCAACCATATTGCAATCTCTCAAGAGAAGCTGGTACTGTAAATGTGAGTCCCTGTCGCCACCATAAATGTGTCTAATGCCATTACAGGATGTTTGGTAGTGCCCACACTCTCTGGCACCTATTCAATACCCAAACAAAATCTATATCATCACTGGTTCCCTCTGAGTCTTAATTGTTTTGTGATGGTCTGGGATAGCAAAAATGTGGATTTTGCAGAAGTTCCCTGGCAAAAAAGCTTAATCACGCATATATTTTTGGAAACAGACGTTTTCATAGAGCAAAAGTGTAGACTAATCTATAAAATGATGTAACAATGAGAAAAGACAGCAATGAAGAGATTTGGGTCTGATCAATGAAGCCTGCAGCAAAATTATAAAATGGAGACTGTAGGCTAAGAATAATGGGCATCAAGTCGGGCGAAATTGGATGTTGATTCTCTGAGGCATCCCACGTAATCCACCAATTTAAACATGCCATGGATGAGCCGGGGGCTGCATTACAGGTATGGCACCGTATTCTGATTGATAGATTGGTCAATAAGATTGCTGAAACACAGCTGTTTGGTTGGCCACCGTTTTAAACAATCATAAGAATGTTTGCCCTAATCGTGTTTTGAGGTCCAAGAAAGCACAGACAGAACAAACTCAGCGCACCTACAGAGCAGACTTTCGTGGTTTATCAAAGTGAATTCCACTCCCCAGGCAGCCTTAAGAAAATGGGTGGGTTTAATCAATTTCACACCCCGCCCACAATGCCTCTCACATCCCTCCTGAACTGGACACGTGTGGCATAGGCCATAATGGAAGTGAGATGCTTGGTCTGCACTCCAAGGCTGGTTGTAGGCAAAAATCAGAATACTAGATGGTTGCCTATGGCACCTTTAGTAGAAGGTGCCAACTTGACATTTAAAGCAATAAGTGTAGACCCTCTGTGAGCTGCTGAGGATGACACATTGCATCAGCTACAGTGTCAAAAGTCCTCGCATTTCTCCTCCGGATCTCGCAACTTTACAGCACATTGGGATGGGTTCTATCAAAATTGTGTTGCCTTAAAGTTAGAAAGCATCAACAATTGCGTCATTTTACACCTCCCCGGGTTATTGGAGCCTCTCTCAATGTTGTATACGACAGCTTTATATATTCTGTTAAAATGAGAAAAAAGTGTAAACCGCTGTTTAGCTCTGATGCACGTCTCCTGTTCAGTAGCTTGTAATACACACTTTTTAAATTTGGTATTCAACAATGAATTGGCATGTATGTTATTGGTGAGAACATGTAATGAGGTTAAGTGCTGACTTTTTATTTTTTACAGCAGCAAACGCAGGCCTTTCCCGCTTATATAAATTGCCTTACAGGAAAAGGCAACACACCTGCTTTTTATAACATTCCTATTTATAGAGGCCTCCCTCCAGCGAAGTAGTCATTTCGTTGAACAATTACAATGTCAGCACCCATCTGCAGGTGGGGGAGCAAAGTGCGCACTTCCAGTGGACGTAAATGTCGTAAGTGGACTGTTTTGAAATTTTAATTGGCAACTATTTAAAGAATATGGCGCTGCAGTTTCGTGTACTTTTTCCAGCCAACGAGGCCAGCCCCGGATGAATATGTTTACTTTATTTTGGGAAGTTATCTGCGGAGGAAACACTACAAACTATTTTATTCTCCTTCCGGGCAGCAGGGGCAAAAAATTGTTGGCAATGCATATACACCAAGCACATTCGGAAAACAACGATAAGTACCTACAAATTCAGCGATAATAAACAGAAAATCTGAATTAAAAAAAAGCTGCAACATTAACATCATATTTGCACAAGTAAGGGCAAGAAACATTGTGAGAATAAGATATACCATTGAATATTCTGCAAGCAGATCATGGGACAGCGCCAGATGGTAGCCACCATACAGAAGAGTTCTGGGCCTCAAGGCCTGGGCACATTTTAATTATGCCAGCAAAATTCACGTAATTTCTGAATTTCGTGTATTTTCTTAATTTCTCGTTTAAACGATTTTTGTGAAATTTCTTGTAATTTTCAAGATTTTTTTTAAAGAGGGGAGGATCATTCGAGCAGAAAATGTTGCACCCACTGACACACATCACATTTCGCTACAGAATCATACAATTTAGCTCAATATATGTGACTTGTACACTAGTAGAAACTGAAGAGGCTTTGATCTTATACAGCCCTGATTACAATGATGGGACTAAGGGCCTCATTTAAGAGGAATTGGCGTAGGCAGTGCCTCAAGCCTTCTTGCTGCACTGCCCTATGCCAATGCGAAAGAGCAGGAATGCACCGTATTTATGAAATACAGTGCATTCCTGTCCTTTCCCCCTGCGCTGGTGCACAATTTGCTGTCTAGTGTCAATGTAGGCACCCTTACACAGTGGTGCAATGGAGCCTCCGTTACAGGCAGGATTGTTTAAGCGTTTTCCTCTTTCCATGTGTGCTGTATGGGAAAGAGGAAAAAACAAGGAGAAATAAAAATAATTCTTCTTGTTACGCCAACTCTGGGTTTTGGCGCTGCCTCAGGTTTACATGATTGAGTAAATCTGGGGCAGTGTCAAAATCCATGGGTGTTGAATGGGATAACCCACTGCAACGTCCAGGGAAAACCTCCTTGGTACAGAGTAAGGCAACGCAGCGACTTGCACTGCTTTGTCTTAATATTTTATTTTGCTATCGACTGTTTTGCCCTGATCCAGGAATCTGATCTTACTCAGGGGGTCCCTGTTTAACGCTACCTGGATATTTTATTTTGCTATCGACTGTTTTGCCCTGATCCAGGAATCTGATCTTACTCAAGGGGTCCCTGTTTAACGCTACAACTGCTTTGTCTTACTCCATACCTGTGAGGTCATGCAAACCCACGCAGAGTGGCTTTGAATGGCCTCATTGATATTATTGAGAGGCTTGCACCCCTGTAGAATGAAAAAGAAATTACGAACCGGCGGAGCAATCATCTCGTAAATAAGCCCCTGGATTTGTTTTGGATACAAACTCCTATTTGCACCTGAACAGGATTCCAAGTCCGATCGTGTTTTCCCATGTACTAACTACAAATGTGCTATTTGCCCATGTGCAAACTGCATACCCAAAGATACCTGCTCACAAGTTTACGCATGTAAACCTAGCTGGAATTTAGGGGCAAATTGCATGAAATTTCAGTTTGTGCACTTTGACATGAATTGCAGGATTCCTATTTCCGTACTCATGCATGGTACAAAATTTCGATTTGCGAAGGACCGTAAAATGCATTGAAGGCTGTGAAATAGGGATTTGCGCTCCAGAGAAGCATTCCAAAGTGTGCAAATCGGAATTTCCAGCTATTTGCTATCGAGTACATACACTGATTTTCCCACAATCAGTGTCTCACACTTGAATTGGGGACATATAATTTACTATGATTCTTGAAAACCACAGACTAATCCCTGTGAGATAATCAGACAATAAATTAGATTTGTAAAGGCGTCATTGATATTTTCTGCTATCACAAATATGTTATTTTAGTCCTCATTATAGGGTACACATGTAAGCATTCTCTTCTTATTGACAGTCATTATCATGACTTTGTTACATTTAATAACCTACACAGACCTCAGCAAATCTCATAAGAGGACTGCTATTTACACAATTGGAATAGTTTACATGTTTGAATTACAATACAGACATTACTTCTCAATCAGTGGTCTATATAGACCACACACGCTGATGGCTAAAATAAGTCTTGTAGGCCTTGAAAAAGCAGTGTAGCCCACAGCTCGACTGTCAAAAGAAGAATGAGTTATGTTAATTGAAATTAGCATTGAATGATACATTGACCGATGTTTAGGAGATCAGACCTTGACGGTAACCTGTTCAATTGAAGAAGTTACACTACTTGAATGAACATTTTTATGACAAGAGAAGATATAATTACTCAAAGAATACATACTTTTCTCTATGTCACTATGCAGCATGCAATTAGCCAGACTGTAGCTGGACTGCCTTCGATTTTATGAAAATACAATTTTACTGCCCGTTATGCCGATTGGCATGTAGGGCACCAACGAAGAACCTCCACTTCTGTATGTCTTGGATACATTTCTGTGCTGTGCCCCAGCACACATTGTTGAACAATACTTCCTCTTTTACCTATTAAGGTATTATCATTGCCATGGATGATCTTAATATTTTAGGGATCACCCTCATATGTTATTGGCTCGGGATATAAGCCTAGGCTTCCCATCATAAACTTGGAATTGCTGGCGTTGATTATCATATGACTGGCAAGCAACTGAAGAGGCGGTTTGGGAGAGAATTGCCTGGCCTTCCCAGTCCATAAAGAATTGTTAATTCTAGAACCATATCCAAATAGATGGTGGTCTAAAGGAACAGGATTTGGGATGACAGCAAACAGCAATCTATTAACGGGAAAGTGGTAGATAAGGGCCAGGCATGGTTTTCTTTTGATCCTTAAAAACCAAATCCATGCCTCTTCCCTGCACCGTCTGAGCCTACATCAAGTGCATCCAATGCAGATTAGGATACAGAGGTCTGGGGCGGTTAAGACAGGTGTTTACTAGGCCTCACATGAAAATGTTTTGTTTGTGTGTTTCTACATGCATTACCTGAAGAGTATCGTATAACAAGGCTACTTAGTTACCACACCTATCCTAATTAAGTTCAGAACAACTAACCGACCTACTAGACATAATCAACTTACTAAAAATCTCTTGCTCAACACATTATTCACTTTAGACAGAGAGTCCTTGTTATAGATCAAGGTAATATGCTGATGTCCCTACACACGGTCACAGATGCTTCATTCAGAACTCCTGCACCACTCCACTGTCTGCCTCTGACCTAGTTTTATTGTACCAGTTTTAGTGGACCTAAGATATGTATGAAATTTACAGTAGTTTAAATGGATCACTGACAAAATATCGACCGACAAAATATCGACCTACAGAAACATCGATGCTGAAATATCGAAGGCACGAATATCAACATCCCATCTACAACATGGTAAGTACAAAAATATCGAAATAAAAATATAGATGTTAAAAATATCGATGTTAAAAATATCGTTTATTTTTTCTGTAAAAATATAAATGTAAAATAAAGTAAATAACACTAATAAATAAAATAAACATAGTTAAAATACCTAATAATGTTTAAAATGAATAAATAACACATATACAATAATAAAACATTAATTAAACATATACAGACAACATATAATATAAACTTAATAAGTTTAAATAATTATTTTAATAATTTATAAATTAATAACAAATATTATAAATTACAAATACATTTACAAACATAAATAAAAAGTAAATATTTATTATTAATACATACAACAATGAAATATACTTTTAATATTTGTAAAATTAATTATATACTACATTATCTAAAATTATACAAAAAATATCAAATAGCTAAATAAATAAAAATACTATTCAAAACCCATAACTAAAAAAAATACAGTAATAAAAACGTGGTATAGCATAGAACCTAAAATTACCATTCCCTCTCCAGAGAGCGCAACATTAGAGAAACCATTGGATAGCGTAGAGTTAAAATTACTATTCCAACTCCAGAGAGTGCAACAGTAGGGAAAGCGTTGGATAGCGTAGGGGTAAAAATTACTATTCCAACTCCAGAGAGTGCAACAGTAGGGAAAGCATTGGATAGCGTATGGGTAAAAATGACTATTCCCACTCCAGAGAGTGCAACAGTAGGGAAAGCGTTGGATAGCGTACAGGTAAAAATTACTATTCCCACTCCAAAAAGTGCAACAGTAGGGAAAGCGTTGGATAGCATAGGGGTAAAAATTACTATTCCAACTCCAGAGAGTGCAACAGTAGGGAAAGCGTTGGATGACGTAGGGGTAAAAATTACTATTCCCACTCCCGAGAGTGCAACAGTAGGGAAAGTGTTGGATAGCGTAGGGGTAAAAATTACTATTCCCACTCCAGAGAGTGCAACAGTAGGGAAAGCGTTGGATAGCGTAGGGGTAAAAATTACTATTCTAACTCCAGAGAGTGCAACAGTAGGGAAAGCGTTGGATAGCGTAGGGGTGAAAATTACTATTCCCACTCAAGAGAGTGCAACAGTAGGGAAAGCATTGGATAATGTAGGTGTAAAAATTACTATTCCAACTCCAGAGAGTGCAACAGTAGGCAAAGCGTTGGATAGCGTAGTAGGGGTAAAAATTACTATTCTAACTCCAGAGAGTGCAACAGTAGGGAAAGCGTTGGATAGCGTAGGGGTAAAAATTACTATTCACACTCCAGAGAGTGAAACAGTAGGGAAAGCGTTGGATAGCGTAGGGGTAATAATTACTATTCCAACTCCAGAGAGTGCAACAGTAGGGAAAACATTGGTTAGCGTAGGGGTAAACATTACTATTCCCACTCCAGAGAGTGCAACAGTAGGGAAAGCGTTGGATAGCGTAGGGGTAAAAATTACTATTCCAAATCTTGTTATAGATCAAGGTAATATGCTGATGTCCCTACACACGGTCACAGATGCTTCATTCAGAACTCCTGCACCTCTTCACTGTCTGCCTCTGACCTAGTTTTATTGTAGTAGTTTTAATGGACCTAAGATATGTATGAAATTTACAGTAGTTTAAATGGATCACTGACAAAATATCGACCGACAAAATATCGACCTACAGAAACATCGATGCTGAAATATCGAAGGCACGAATATCAACATCCCATCTACAACATGGTAAGTACAAAAATATCGAAATAAAAATATAGATGTTAAAAATATCGATGTTAAAAATATCGTTTATTTTTTCTGTAAAAATATAAATGTAAAATAAAGTAAATAACACTAATAAATAAAATAAACATAGTTAAAATACCTAATAATGTTTAAAATGAATAAATAACACATATACAATAATAATACATTAATTAAACATATACAGACAACATATAATATAAACTTAATAAGTTTAAATAATTATTTTAATAATTTATAAAGTAATAACAAATATTATAAATTACAAATACATTTACAAACATAAATAAAAAGTAAATATTTATTATTAATAAATACAAAAATGAAATATACTTTTAATATTTGTAAAATTAATTATATACTACATTATCTAAAATTATACAAAAAATATCAAATAGCTAAATAAATAAAAATACTATTCAAAACCCATAACTAAAAAAAATACAGTAATAAAAACGTGGTATAGCATAGAACCTAAAATTACCATTCCCTCTCCAGAGAGCGCAACATTAGAGAAACCATTGGATAGCGTAGAGTTAAAATTACTATTCCAACTCCAGAGAGTGCAACAGTAGGGAAAGCGTTGGATAGCGTAGGGGTAAAAATTACTATTCCAACTCCAGAGAGTGCAACAGTAGGGAAAGCATTGGATAGCGTATGGGTAAAAATGACTATTCCCACTCCAGAGAGTGCAACAGTAGGGAAAGCGTTGGATAGCGTACGGGTAAAAATTACTATTCAAACTCCAAAAAGTGCAACAGTAGGGAAAGCGTTGGATAGCATAGGGGTAAAAATTACTATTCCAACTCCAGAGAGTGCAACAGTAGGGAAAGCGTTGGATGGCGTAGGGGTAAAAATTACTATTCCCACTCCCGAGAGTGCAACAGTAGGGAAAGTGTTGGATAGCGTAGGGGTAAAAATTACTATTCCCACTCCAGAGAGTGCAACAGTAGGGAAAGCGTTGGATAGCGTAGGGGTAAAAATTACTATTCTAACTCCAGAGAGTGCAACAGTAGGGAAAGCGTTGGATAGCGTAGGGGTGAAAATTACTATTCCCACTCAAGAGAGTGCAACAGTAGGGAAAGCATTGGATAATGTAGGTGTAAAAATTACTATTCCAACTCCAGAGAGTGCAACAGTAGGCAAAGCGTTGGATAGCGTAGTAGGGGTAAAAATGACTATTCTAACTCCAGAGAGTGCAACAGTAGGGAAAGCGTTGGATAGCGTAGGGGAACAAATTACTATTCACACTCCAGAGAGTGAAACAGTAGGGAAAGCGTTGGATAGCGTAGGGGTAAAAATTACTATTCTAACTCCAGAGAGTGCAACAGTAGGGAAAGCGTTGGATAGCGTAGGGGTGAAAATTACTATTCCCACTCAAGAGAGTGCAACACTAGGGAAAGCATTGGATAATGTAGGTGTAAAAATTACTATTCCAACTCCAGAGAGTGCAACAGTAGGCAAAGCATTGGATAGCGTAGTAGGGGTAAAAATGACTATTCTAACTCCAGAGAGTGCAACAGTAGGGAAAGCGTTGGATAGCGTAGGGGTAAAAATTACTATTCACACTCCAGAGAGTGAAACAGTAGGGAAAGCGTTGGATAGCGTAGGGGTAATAATTACTATTCCAACTCTAGAGAGTGCAACAGTAGGGAAAATGTTGGTTAGCGTAGGGGTAAACATTACTATTCCCACTCCAAAGAGTGCAACAGTAGGGAAAGCGTTGGATAGCGTAGGGGTAAAAATTACTATTCCAAATCTTGTTATAGATCAAGGTAATATGCTGATGTCCCTACACACGGTCACAGATGCTTAATTCAGAACTCCTGCACCTCTTCACTGTCTGCCTCTGACCTAGTTTTATTGTAGTAGTTTTAATGGACCTAAGATATGTATGAAATTTACAGTAGTTTAAATGGATCACTGACTAAATATCGACCGACAAAATATCGACCTACAGAAACATCGATGCTGAAATATCGAAGGCACGAATATCAACATCCCATCTACAACATGGTAAGTACAAAAATATCGAAATAAAAATATAGATGTTAAAAATATCGATGTTAAAAATATCGTTTATTTTTTCTGTAAAAATATAAATGTAAAATAAAGTAAATAACACTAATAAATAAAATAAACATAGTTAAAATACCTAATAATGTTTAAAATGAATAAATAACACATATACAATAATAATACATTAATTAAACATATACAGACAACATATAATATAAACTTAATAAGTTTAAATAATTATTTTAATAATTTATAAATTAATAACAAATATTATAAATTACAAATACATTTACAAACATAAATAAAAAGTAAATATTTATTATTAATAAATACAAAAAATGAAATATACTTTTAATATTTGTAAAATTAATTATATACTACATTATCTAAAATTATACAAAAAATATCAAATAGCTAAATAAATAAAAATACTATTCAAAACCCATAACTAAAAAAAATACAGTAATAAAAACGTGGTATAGCATAGAACCTAAAATTACCATTCCCTCTCCAGAGAGCGCAACATTAGAGAAACCATTGGATAGCGTAGAGTTAAAATTACTATTCCAACTCCAGAGAGTGCAACAGTAGGGAAAGCGTTGGATAGCGTAGGGGTAAAAATTACTATTCCAACTCCAGAGAGTGCAACAGTAGGGAAAGCATTGGATAGCGTATGGGTAAAAATTACTATTCCCACTCCAGAGAGTGCAACAGTAGGGAAAGCGTTGGATAGCGTAGGGGTAAAAATTACTATTCTAACTCCAGAGAGTGCAACAGTAGGGAAAGCGTTGGATAGCGTAGGGGTGAAAATGACTATTCCCACTCAAGAGAGTGCAACAGTAGGGAAAGCATTGGATAATGTAGGTGTAAAAATTACTATTCCAACTCCAGAGAGTGCAACAGTAGGCAAAGCGTTGGATAGCGTAGTAGGGGTAAAAATGACTATTCTAACTCCAGAGAGTGCAACAGTAGGGAAAGCGTTGGATAGCGTAGGGGTAAAAATTACTATTCACACTCCAGAGAGTGAAACAGTAGGGAAAGCGTTGGATAGCGTAGGGGTAAAAATTACTATTCTAACTCCAGAGAGTGCAACAGTAGGGAAAGCGTTGGATAGCGTAGGGGTGAAAATTACTATTCCCACTCAAGAGAGTGCAACAGTAGGGAAAGCATTGGATAATGTAGGTGTAAAAATTACTATTCCAACTCCAGAGAGTGCAACAGTAGGCAAAGCGTTGGATAGCGTAGTAGGGGTAAAAATGACTATTCTAACTCCAGAGAGTGCAACAGTAGGGAAAGCGTTGGATAGCGTAGGGGTAAAAATTACTATTCACACTCCAGAGAGTG
Organism: Lissotriton helveticus; assembly: GCF_964261635.1. Lineage (NCBI taxonomy): Eukaryota > Metazoa > Chordata > Amphibia > Caudata > Salamandridae > Lissotriton > Lissotriton helveticus. The sequence goes on along the minus strand of NC_136071.1, from coordinate 1,004,177,456 downwards.
AAACAGTAGGGAAAGCGTTGGATAGCGTAGGGGTAATAATTACTATTCCAACTCCAGAGAGTGCAACAGTAGGGAAAACATTGGTTAGCGTAGGGGTAAACATTACTATTCCCACTCCAGAGAGTGCAACAGTAGGGAAAGCGTTGGATAGCGTAGGGGTAAAAATTACTATTCCAAATCTTGTTATAGATCAAGGTAATATGCTGATGTCCCTACACACGGTCACAGATGCTTCATTCAGAACTCCTGCACCTCTTCACTGTCTGCCTCTGACCTAGTTTTATTGTAGTAGTTTTAATGGACCTAAGATATGTATGAAATTTACAGTAGTTTAAATGGATCACTGACAAAATATCGACCGACAAAATATCGACCTACAGAAACATCGATGCTGAAATATCGAAGGCACGAATATCAACATCCCATCTACAACATGGTAAGTACAAAAATATCGAAATAAAAATATAGATGTTAAAAATATCGATGTTAAAAATATCGTTTATTTTTTCTGTAAAAATATAAATGTAAAATAAAGTAAATAACACTAATAAATAAAATAAACATAGTTAAAATACCTAATAATGTTTAAAATGAATAAATAACACATATACAATAATAAAACATTAATTAAACATATACAGACAACATATAATATAAACTTAATAAGTTTAAATAATTATTTTAATAATTTATAAATTAATAACAAATATTATAAATTACAAATACATTTACAAACATAAATAAAAAGTAAATATTTATTATTAATACATACAATGAAATATACTTTTAATATTTGTAAAATTAATTATATACTACATTATCTAAAATTATACAAAAAATATCAAATAGCTAAATAAATAAAAATACTATTCAAAACCCATAACTAAAAAAAATACAGTAATAAAAACGTGGTATAGCATAGAACCTAAAATTACCATTCCCTCTCCAGAGAGCGCAACATTAGAGAAACCATTGGATAGCGTAGAGTTAAAATTACTATTCCAACTCCAGAGAGTGCAACAGTAGGGAAAGCGTTGGATAGCGTAGGGGTAAAAATTACTATTCCAACTCCAGAGAGTGCAACAGTAGGGAAAGCATTGGATAGCGTATGGGTAAAAATGACTATTCCCACTCCAGAGAGTGCAACAGTAGGGAAAGCGTTGGATAGCGTACAGGTAAAAATTACTATTCCCACTCCAAAAAGTGCAACAGTAGGGAAAGCGTTGGATAGCATAGGGGTAAAAATTACTATTCCAACTCCAGAGAGTGCAACAGTAGGGAAAGCGTTGGATGACGTAGGGGTAAAAATTACTATTCCCACTCCCGAGAGTGCAACAGTAGGGAAAGTGTTGGATAGCGTAGGGGTAAAAATTACTATTCCCACTCCAGAGAGTGCAACAGTAGGGAAAGCGTTGGATAGCGTAGGGGTAAAAATTACTATTCTAACTCCAGAGAGTGCAACAGTAGGGAAAGCGTTGGATAGCGTAGGGGTGAAAATTACTATTCCCACTCAAGAGAGTGCAACAGTAGGGAAAGCATTGGATAATGTAGGTGTAAAAATTACTATTCCAACTCCAGAGAGTGCAACAGTAGGCAAAGCGTTGGATAGCGTAGTAGGGGTAAAAATGACTATTCTAACTCCAGAGAGTGCAACAGTAGGGAAAGCGTTGGATAGCGTAGGGGTAAAAATTACTATTCACACTCCAGAGAGTGAAACAGTAGGGAAAGCGTTGGATAGCGTAGGGGTAATAATTACTATTCCAACTCCAGAGAGTGCAACAGTAGGGAAAACATTGGTTAGCGTAGGGGTAAACATTACTATTCCCACTCCAGAGAGTGCAACAGTAGGGAAAGCGTTGGATAGCGTAGGGGTAAAAATTACTATTCCAAATCTTGTTATAGATCAAGGTAATATGCTGATGTCCCTACACACGGTCACAGATGCTTCATTCAGAACTCCTGCACCTCTTCACTGTCTGCCTCTGACCTAGTTTTATTGTAGTAGTTTTAATGGACCTAAGATATGTATGAAATTTACAGTAGTTTAAATGGATCACTGACAAAATATCGACCGACAAAATATCGACCTACAGAAACATCGATGCTGAAATATCGAAGGCACGAATATCACATCCCATCTACAACATGGTAAGTACAAAAATATCGAAATAAAAATATAGATGTTAAAAATATCGATGTTAAAAATATCGTTTATTTTTTCTGTAAAAATATAAATGTAAAATAAAGTAAATAACACTAATAAATAAAATAAACATAGTTAAAATACCTAATAATGTTTAAAATGAATAAATAACACATATACAATAATAATACATTAATTAAACATATACAGACAACATATAATATAAACTTAATAAGTTTAAATAATTATTTTAATAATTTATAAATTAATAACAAATATTATAAATTACAAATACATTTACAAACATAAATAAAAAGTAAATATTTATTATTAATAAATACAAAAATGAAATATACTTTTAATATTTGTAAAATTAATTATATACTACATTATCTAAAATTATACAAAAAATATCAAATAGCTAAATAAATAAAAATACTATTCAAAACCCATAACTAAAAAAAATACAGTAATAAAAACGTGGTATAGCATAGAACCTAAAATTACCATTCCCTCTCCAGAGAGCGCAACATTAGAGAAACCATTGGATAGCGTAGAGTTAAAATGACTATTCCAACTCCAGAGAGTGCAACAGTAGGGAAAGCGTTGGATAGCGTAGGGGTAAAAATTACTATTCCAACTCCAGAGAGTGCAACAGTAGGGAAAGCATTGGATAGCGTATGGGTAAAAATGACTATTCCCACTCCAGAGAGTGCAACAGTAGGGAAAGCGTTGGATAGCGTACGGGTAAAAATTACTATTCCCACTCCAAAAAGTGCAACAGTAGGGAAAGCGTTGGATAGCATAGGGGTAAAAATTACTATTCCAACTCCAGAGAGTGCAACAGTAGGGAAAGCTTCGGATGGCGTAGGGGTAAAAATTACTATTCCCACTCCCGAGAGTGCAACAGTAGGGAAAGTGTTGGATAGCGTAGGGGTAAAAATTACTATTCCCACTCCAGAGAGTGCAACAGTAGGGAAAGCGTTGGATAGCGTAGGGGTAAAAATTACTATTCTAACTCCAGAGAGTGCAACAGTAGGGAAAGCGTTGGATAGCGTAGGGGTGAAAATTACTATTCCCACTCAAGAGAGTGCAACAGTAGGGAAAGCATTGGATAATGTAGGTGTAAAAATTACTATTCCAACTCCAGAGAGTGCAACAGTAGGCAAAGCGTTGGATAGCGTAGTAGGGGTAAAAATGACTATTCTAACTCCAGAGAGTGCAACAGTAGGGAAAGCGTTGGATAGCGTAGGGGTAAAAATTACTATTCACACTCCAGAGAGTGAAACAGTAGGGAAAGCGTTGGATAGCGTAGGGGTAATAATTACTATTCCAACTCCAGAGAGTGCAACAGTAGGGAAAACGTTGGTTAGCGTAGGGGTAAACATTACTATTCCCACTCCAGAGAGTGCAACAGTAGGGAAAGCGTTGGATAGCTTAGGGGTAAAAATTACTATTCCAAATCTTGTTATAGATCAAGGTAATATGCTGATGTCCCTACACACGGTCACAGATGCTTCATTCATAACTCCTGCATCTCTTCACTGTCTGCCTCTGACCTAGTTTTATTGTAGTAGTTTTAATGGACCTAAGATATGTATGAAATTTACAGTAGTTTAAATGGATCACTGACAAAATATCGACCGACAAAATATCGACCTACAGAAACATCGATGCTGAAATATCGAAGGCACGAATATCAACATCCCATCTACAACATGGTAAGTACAAAAATATCGAAATAAAAATATAGATGTTAAAAATATCGATGTTAAAAATATCGTTTATTTTTTCTGTAAAAATATAAATGTAAAATAAAGTAAATAACACTAATAAATAAAATAAACATAGTTAAAATACCTAATAATGTTTAAAATGAATAAATAACACATATACAATAATAATACATTAATTAAACATATACAGACAACATATAATATAAACTTAATAAGTTTAAATAATTATTTTAATAATTTATAAATTAATAACAAATATTATAAATTACAAATACATTTACAAACATAAATAAAAAGTAAATATTTATTATTAATAAATACAAAAATGAAATATACTTTTAATATTTGTAAAATTAATTATATACTACATTATCTAAAATTATACAAAAAATATCAAATAGCTAAATAAATAAAAATACTATTCAAAACCCATAACTAAAAAAAATACAGTAATAAAAACGTGGTATAGCATAGAACCTAAAATTACCATTCCCTCTCCAGAGAGCGCAACATTAGAGAAACCATTGGATAGCGTAGAGTTAAAATTACTATTCCAACTCCAGAGAGTGCAACAGTAGGGAAAGCGTTGGATAGCGTAGGGGTAAAAATTACTATTCCAACTCCAGAGAGTGCAACAGTAGGGAAAGCATTGGATAGCGTATGGGTAAAAATGACTATTCCCACTCCAGAGAGTGCAACAGTAGGGAAAGCGTTGGATAGCGTACGGGTAAAAATTACTATTCCCACTCCAAAAAGTGCAACAGTAGGGAAAGCGTTGGATAGCATAGGGGTAAAAATTACTATTCCAACTCCAGAGAGTGCAACAGTAGGGAAAGCGTTGGATGGCGTAGGGGTAAAAATTACTATTCCCACTCCCGAGAGTGCAACAGTAGGGAAAGTGTTGGATAGCGTAGGGGTAAAAATTACTATTCCCACTCCAGAGAGTGCAACAGTAGGGAAAGCGTTGGATAGCGTAGGGGTAAAAATTACTATTCTAACTCCAGAGAGTGCAACAGTAGGGAAAGCGTTGGATAGCGTAGGGGTGAAAATTACTATTCCCACTCAAGAGAGTGCAACAGTAGGGAAAGCATTGGATAATGCAGGTGTAAAAATTACTATTCCAACTCCAGAGAGTGCAACAGTAGGCAAAGCGTTGGATAGCGTAGTAGGGGTAAAAATGACTATTCTAACTCCAGAGAGTGCAACAGTAGGGAAAGCGTTGGATAGCGTAGGGGTAAAAATTACTATTCACACTCCAGAGAGTGAAACAGTAGGGAAAGCGTTGGATAGCGTAGGGGTAATAATTACTATTCCAACTCCAGAGAGTGCAACAGTAGGGAAAACGTTGGTTAGCGTAGGGGTAAACATTACTATTCCCACTCCAGAGAGTGCAACAGTAGGGAAAGCGTTGGATAGCGTAGGGGTAAAAATTACTATTCCAAATCTTGTTATAGATCAAGGTAATATGCTGATGTCCCTACACACGGTCACAGATGCTTCATTCAGAACTCCTGCACCTCTTCACTGTCTGCCTCTGACCTAGTTTTATTGTAGTAGTTTTAATGGACCTAAGATATGTATGAAATTTACAGTATTTTAAATGGATCACTGACAAAATATCGACCGACAAAATATTGACCTACAGAAACATCGATGCTGAAATATCGAAGGCACGAATATCAACATCCCATCTACAACATGGTAAGTACAAAACTATCGAAATAAAAATATAGATGTTAAAAATATCGATGTTAAAAATATCGTTTATTTTTTCTGTAAAAATATAAATGTAAAATGAAGTAAATAACACTAATAAATAAAATAAACATAGTTAAAAATATCTAATAATGTTTAAAATGAATGAATAATACATATACAATAATTATACATTAATTAAACATATAGAGACAACATACAATATATACTTAATAAGTTTTAATAATTATTTTAATAATTTATACATTAATAACAAATATTATAAATTACAAATACATTTACAAACCTAAATAAAAAGTAAATATTTATTTTTAATAAATACAAAAATTAAATATACTTTTAATATTTTTAAAATGAATTATATACTACATTATCTACAATTATACAAAAAACATCAAATAGCTAAATAAATAAGAATACTATTCAAAACCCATTACTAAAAAAAATACAGTAATAAAAACGTTGTATAGCATAGAACCTAAAATTACCATTCCCTCTCCAGAGAGCGCAACAGTAGAGAAACCATTGGATAGTGTAGAGTTAAAATTACTATTCCAACTCCAGAGAGTGCAACAGTAGGGAACGCGTTGGATAGCGTAGGGGTAAAAATTACTATTCCAACTTCAGAGAGTGCAACAGTGGGGAAAGCGTTGGATAGCGTAGGGGTAAAAATTACTATTCCAACCCCAAAAAGTGCAACAGTAGGGAAAGCGTTGGATAGCGTAAGGGTAAAAATTACTATTCCAACTCCAGAGAGTGCAACAGTAGGGAAAGCGTTGGATAGCGTAGGGGTAAAAATGACTATTCCCACTCCAGAGAGTGTAACAGTAGGGAAAGCGTTGGATAGCGTAGGGGTAAAAATTACTATTCCAAATCCAGAGAGTGCAACAGTAGGGAAAGCGTTGGATAGCGTAGGGGTAAAAATTACTATTCCCACTCCTGAGAGTGCAACAGTAGGTAAAGCGTTGGATAGTGTAGGGATAAAAATTACTATTCCCACTCCAGAGAGTGCAACAGTAGGGAAAGCGTTGGATAGCGTAGAATTAAAAATTACTATTCCAACTCCAGAGAGTGCAACAGTAGGGAAATTGTTGGATAGCGTAGAAGTTAAAGTGTAAATAAAATAATTAATAATTTAATTTTTTTTAAACTCTACATTATTTGCAAATACCCATTAATAATTATTAAAAACATAATTACAATTGAACAAATAATTAACAATATATACCAATAAATATTAGTTACCAAACAATAAATATTGAACACTAAAATATTTTTCAAAACTAAAAACATAATTACAATTGAATAATTAATTAACAATAAATTAACAATAAATACCAATAAATATTAATTAATAAATATTAGTTACCAAATGATAAATATTGAACTCTAAAATATTTTTCAAACCAAAAAACATATTAATAATTACAAATTAATTAACAATTAAAATATATTAAGCAATACATTTATTTTCAAATCAAGAAATATTTTTAATGAAACAATAATTACCAATGAATAAAAATGTATTTCCAATTAATAAAAAGTAATTAACAATTAAAAATCTGAAGTACCAATTAAAAAATTAATTACCAATTACAAAACTAATTGTCAATTAAAAAAACGTATTACCAATTCAAGTAATTAATTACCAATTAATTAGAATTAAAATAATTATCAATACCAATAAAAAAACATTACTTAATTACAATTAAATTACTTCCCACCCAATTCCCCTATAAACCCACAACCCGCTACAGAACTTAAACACAAAAATTTATTAAAATTAATTTACAATTACTAAAAATGAATAATTAATTTACTATAATTAAATTACTTCCCACCCTATTCCCCTATAAACCCACAACCCGCTCCAGTACTAAAACATAAAATTAACTTAAAATTAACATTATTACTATATAAAAAATAGTACACATATAATTTAAAACAAATAAAATACTTAACAAAAAACATATAGCACATACATATAAAATACATAATAAAATACATAACAATAAACAAATATCGATATTAGTAACTTCGAAATTAGTAACATCAATATATTTGATATCGATATTACTAACTTCGATATTACTTACATGATATAAAACAAATCGATATTACTTACCTTAGGGTCGATATTCTGTCCAACGATATTCTTGACCTCGATATTCTCCACCTTCGATATTTCCAAATCGATATTACTGTAGGTCGAAATTTCGGAATCGATATTTAGACTGTGCACCAGTTTAAATATGTTTGAATGCTTGTGGATGCATATTGTATGAGATATATTGATCATCACTTTTAATCTATTAATTATAGTAATCTGGGTATTTCTCCTTTTCAATCTATCTTTTAATCTATTCATTAAAGTGATCTGTGTACATCTCCTTTAAAAGCAAATGATCTTATGTGTAGTACACATCATTTATGACCTGTATTATATGCCTGTCACTATTGCACTAAGGTCTATTAATGAAACTAATACAAATTATTTAAAACTAACTAGCATGTAAAAAACAATTGAGGGACTTGTAGATGAGAGTGCTAATAAGGTGGTGGAATACCTCATGCCAACTCAATGTGCGAATCATGCCCACAGAGAAACATGGGCATACATAATTAGCCTACAGGAATCACGCGAGGATAAAGAGTTAAAATGGCCAACACACCATTTTCACTCTGAGTGTGAGCACAATTAATAAGAGCAAACATTGATGGGTCAATTATAGTTGAGAAATTTAAAGCAGAGCACGCGGCAGCACACGAAACCTGCCCTCTAGGTTAATCAGCACAGTGATTTTGCCCCTCAATGTGCTGTCAACCAAATGTTATGTCATATTTTTCGTTACACCCAATTTTTCATTTTACTTTCACATTTTCACATTTGCGCCTATATGCGATAGCACACTCCATCTGACTGTGCATCAAGAGTCATTTTGCAGATGATTGTCATTTTTTCTCCTTAATGTGTTTTTGCACTTTAAAGGTTTTCTACACTCCTGCTGATATTGCACCAAGCATAAAAGTGTGCCTACGTTTATATTTTGCACTTAGATGCCATTTTGTACATAAGTCATTTTACGCACTCCTATTGATGTTAAGCCAACCATGTTATTTCATCTACATATATTTTTGCCTTCAAATGTGGTTTGTGTTCCTAAATTAGTTTGTGCTCTTAAAAGTGTTTCAATACACCTCCAAATGTTGCACCGAAGATCATTTTCCTCCTAAAAGGTCTCTTGGGCTGTAACACAATTTACTTTCTCATGTTTTTCCTCAGCAAGTGGTTCAGCTAACATTATTTTTTAAATATGGAATCTTAACTAACTCTCTCCCAGCTCTAAAACAAAATTGCCAAGAGACGTAATTATTGCAAATAAGTTTGATATAGTTTGCTTGACTGAAACATTGTTTGGCGTTAACACTGAGAATATTTTTAATATCCTATCCCTAACTTTTTTGAGCTAGAGCCCATTTTTAGAGGCAATGACAGGTAAATTGAGATACCCTGTTGGTATTCAATGGTTGCTGCTGCTGATCTATCGGCCGATCCACCCCCGCCAAGAAGTTCCAGAGGCTTGCGTTCTTTCTTGGCGCGGCTTTTACCAAAGTGATTTCTGATAAATGTCAGACTATGATCATGGGAAACACGAATATTTACGGTGATTTACCGACGGTAACCAATACATTATGTTTTTTTTTCTTAGTTTCAAAGATAAAAAAATTACTTTATGGCAAAAAACCTTTTTTAGGATATCAACTTCCATAGCTTCACTACAGTGTTTGGTATCCATATGTCCCTAAAAGCTTTTACCATGGATATGGATTTTAACATTTAAACTAGGTTTGGCAACTCCATTGACCATGACATCGCAACTTGAGCTCCTCCACTCCCCCCGTCTTTCTATTATGAGCTACACACTCCTCAGGAGTGAAAGTAGAGAGCACAATTAAATCATATATTAAGACAGCCTGGCCTATTACTTGGAATAAAGCTTTTCTTTGACTAAACCAAGCTGAAATACTGTCAAAAACCAAATCTATAGCCCTCCCAATCACCACGACCTCCCCTCACTACAACTGCTGCCTGTCAGCCAACCTCTAAGTCCAACCCAGCTACACCAAAATAAAAGTACACCAATTGACTTTCCAAAGAAAGATGTGAGAGGTGTGACTATATGCCTCATGCTTCATTACAGCCCCTATCAAATGAACACAGCACAGGTGGATAGAAAGGGGATGTTGTGCAATTAGCAAATCGCAGTCATTATCTCTAGCTTGAATTTGTTGTAATGTGTTTAGGGTAAGCAGTCTAATTGCTACTGCCTCATTAGAGACTGAATTTTTCCTGTCTGCAACACACTGCGGGATAACACACCATGTAATGTAGAGGTGGGGAACTATAACAAAGATGGGAGAAACAGGAGCATGGAGTTGCACTCACGTAAGCAAGGATAAAAGAATGAATGGGAGCAAGGGGCACCCCGTACAAAAATTAAAAGTGCACTATAGGAGGAGGCATATTTGATTTGTGGTTCACACCTGCCCTCTTTGTTGGAGGCCAATCTCAAGGCCCAGCAAACAAAACAAGGAAGAAGAATATAAAATATAAAAAAAGGCAAAAGGAAAGCGGGAAATGATGGGAAGGGGACCAATGATACTCCTGTAGCAATCCCATCATGGTAGGCTTCTGAGGCGGCTGAGTCTGCTAATTGAGCCCAAGGTTTCAGATTTGCTTGGTGACTCATTAGGCCACATTGGATAACAGGGGTACAGCAATGTTTTTAAAGTTAGTTACTGCAAGTCAATCCTTCGGTTACAAACTGGTATGGGTATCATCACATAATTGTCAAGGGATGGGCTCCTTCTGACAAAAAGTTAACATTCATTGATTTATTAATTTATTTATTTTAAGAGTTATATATAGCGCTGGCTAGCACAGAGGTATCAGAGCGCTTCACATAAGGTTCCACATAGTTGCAAACTTACATCAGTTACAAGTTACTAAAGATACCAGTAAAAAGATTTAAAGAGCATAGAAGAAAAGATAAATGGGGTGGGAAAGGGAGAGGGGGGAAGGGATAAAGGGGTAGGGAATAGATACGACGGAGAGACAAAGGGAAAGTCTGCCCAAGGTACGGCTGGGTAGGTGACGGCCAAGGGGGAATCCGCAGCCCATCTCAGGGGGAGGATATACTGATGGTCTACGGTTACACAATGCTAATCTTTTCCCAGCTGTGTACAATGTTCAGGTAGGCACCTGAGGTGAAGCCGGCTCATCCCCAGATTCCAGACAGGCAACTATCTCTTTTACCCATCTCCAGCTTCCTAGTTCACAGATTGGTCTGCCTCTTGCATCCAACCTGTATCTCCTTGCATGCCATATTTTGACATCTTCCAGAGTACAGATTACAGCTGCTAGTATGATAACTGGCTGCTATAGTAACAGTAAGAACATATATACTTCTAGCAGTCTATGTTGAGCAACCCTGTGGACCGAGCCTCATTTATGGGGACTGGAACATATTTTTCTTCATCAGATGTTGACCAAGAGCAACAGATGGAAACACAGACAAAGCGGAAAGAAAGAGGAGAAGAAAGATGGAAAACTGTCACCGTGGGAGAAAGCAGGGATTGGCAAGAGGGAGCTAAGGGACAGTGAGCGTCTAGTAGTGGATTGAAGAGGCCTGAGTTGAATTCAAGACTATGTATCCCTGGTATTTGGTGCACCAACATTTAATAGCACACAACGGTGGCTTCTGAGCAAAACTGTGGACATTGACACTCTTTTGTTCACAAATTAAGCACTGCCTGTGGATTGTCAGAGAAGACCTAGAGGGTGAGGATTCATGATGGAGATTGGCCATCCACACATAAACTTGCTGCTAAAGAGTTTGGTTACATATTTTACAGTTTGACCCTTGAAGCGTACCATGACGACCTTATAGTACCAGAATATATTGAGTTATAAATACTGGGCTACATGGAATGCAATTGCAAAACTATTGTGAAGGTAAGAATATATTGGTACATTTCGATTTACTATTCTTAACATATGTGTAACATATATATCATCAATAAATCTAGATGTGGAATTAAAAATGGTAAGTCTATGTGATTATATTTGTAATTTCCTTCATGATATTTTGGTAGTAGATATTCTGTTTGCAGTATATTGCAGCATAGTATTTTGTGTTCAGTATTTTGACATACATTGATGGAAACTCACACTTAACATTAAAAGCATCATACTTAGACCACTTTCAATCTTACAGTCTTCTGACCACACATACATGTGCACTATGCAAATGCAGAGTAACAATAGCAATAACATGCTTCATTTACTTTCTCCAAAAGTTTGCCTTTTAAGAGAAGTAAATAAATCAAACAACATAACACACCTTCTGGTGAAATTTCACTGGTTCACCCTCAACGCTCTAATTGCCTTTAAATGCTGCTGCTTACCTGTCACAGACACTGACTGAAGTCACCAGTTTAGTTGAAGAAATACCTCAACTGTCTCATTGCGCTACATGAAACTAAGGATATCATTCCTCCCTCTCGACATGCATCAAATCAAGTAAATGAAAGACCTACAACTAGCTTTCCCCTGATTGCACTCTGAAATGGGTGTAGTTCATTGTTCCTGTTAGTTCTTAATTTTGAAGCACTTTGTAGGCCTTAAGGTCAGGTCTACAGTATACAAGTCTGATAATAACTGTACATGGCTGTAGTGCTACTACAGCAGAATTAAAGACAGAAAAGAGTGGTCTTGAGCAGCTTCCCAAATTATAGGTGGCCAAGGCATTGTCTCAAGAGCAGGGCCATTAAATTGAGTAATATAATAGTATCACTTTCTAATTTTAGCACAAAGAAAATTTAGTGTGGTTTGAATCGCTACACATAATTTATTATTATGTCTCGAATCTTCCAGCAGTGGGTGATAAGCACCTAAAATTGTGATATTGCTATGCACACACAGTAGATATATGTTCAGGATTTCAGCAACAAAGATGTCAATTAATGGACATGGAGATTAATATGGTTGACCCCCCCGGCCTTTACTCAGCAGGTTGCTATCATGCTGGTTGAATGCTGGAAAGTACATCTCAGGCCTTTTTTTGGTACTTCATCACACAAGTATTATTTTAATTTCACAATTATATCATTCAAATAAATGGAGGGATTTTAGGGTTATTGAATGAGCAAGGATCAAGAGTGGTAAGGGTTTTAAATGGGTTGTAAAGGTTCAGGGATAAGTAAGGGTATGGGGATAGAAAGGGCATTAGGATTTTTTAAGGTTTAGGGACGGGTAAGGTTATGGGGTGAATTTAAAATGGTAGCAGAGACTGAAAAGGGGTGGTTAACAATATATATATATATATATATATATATATATATATATATATATATATATATACGGAGTCTTTCTTCCTTTTCTATTGTTTACTTTGCTATAACAACGGACTAACTAAAATGGTGGTCATGTGACCAAGAGCCCGTGAGCTCGAAACGCGTCTGTTTTTGCTCGAATAAATATCTAAATCGTACCTGGCTGGTGTGGCTTGTCATCCTTTTGTTGAAAAAGGAGGATTTTGTGGATATATTTATATATGTATATATATATATATTTATTTTTTTTGGGTGCAATGTGGTCTTCTAACAGGATCGCTCTCCAGCGGGTGCCGGCGTTGGGCCAGACCAGTGGCCCAAAAACAATTTTTTGTACAAAGGACGCCGCACACAGCAACTTCACTTCACAGATTCATTTCAGTGCCCAGTCTAACACCAACGCGTTTCAGCCTTACGGCCTTGCTCACGGTAGGTGTAATTACTATCCTGCAACTGTTTATACTCTTTTTTGTTTCTACTACTCCCATAGACTTCTGGGACATGTAGTTCTTGATACTATACAGGAATTCACCTTTGTTAGACAGTGTTCTTATTAACGTGTGGGATAAATTTCATAACAATATGCTCAATTCTGCACACTTATAATATATATATATATCTTGGAGGAAGTTACGGGGATTCTTGATATAAATATATATATATATAACACAACAACCTCCGTTTTCTGGGGGCCACCGACTCTGCAGGGCGGGCTCAGGGGTTGCAGGAGCGGAGAAGCCTGCTTGTTGAACATTTCACAAAGATAGAGCCCCACTCCGACTTCTGTGCAGACAAGAAACTTTATTAGACTGAGGCAGCAATATATAACTCACATCCTGACCGGTTTCGGCGTCACCACGCCTTGCTCACAGGTGAGTTCAATTTTTTCCAAGTGGTTACGAGGCCATAGTATTAACTACACGCCCCAGCATGCATCACCATTGCTTCATAATAACGAGGCATTGCATAACTGTTCGTGTTTGCCAAATAGCGTTTTTTTACACAATGTCACAGCAAAGTTCCAAATAGTAATGTGCACATATTCTTTTATCCAGCAAGTGCACTGTAATGCTGCCTCTATCCTTGATAAGGGTCTGCACTGCGGAGCTTTCAAGAGGAGAAAGCAGCTCCCCTATTCCTTTTCTCCCAAATGCGCAACCAATACCTGCGGCAATCCTTTGGTTGGTGCGCGAGAGCGCGTCAGGCCCCCTCCATTAAATACACCACAACATACTCCGTTTTCTGGGGGCCAGCGACTCTGCAGGGCAAGCTCAGGGGTTGCAGGACCAGAGAAGCCTGCTTGTTGAACATTTCACAAAGATAGAGCCCCACTCCGACTTCTAAGCAGACAAGAAACTTTATTAGTCTGAGGCAGCATTATATAACTCACATCCTGACCGGTTTCGGCGTCACCACGCCTTGCTCACAGGCGAGTTCAATTTTTTCCAAGTGGTCACGAGGCCATAGTATTAACTACACGCCCCAGCATGCATGACCATTGCTTCATAATAACAAGGCATTGCATAATTGTTCGTGTTTGCCAAATAGCATTTTTTTACACAATGTCACAGCAAAGTTCCAAATAGTAATGTGCACGTATTCTTTTATCCAGCAAGTGCACTGTAATGCTGCCTCTATCCTTGATAAGGGTCGGCACTGTGGAGCTTCCAAGAGGAGAAAGCAGCTCCCCTATTCCCTTTCTCCCACATGCGCAACCAATACCTGCGGCAATCCTTTGGTTGGTGCGCGAGAGCGTGTCGTGCCCCCTCCATTAAATACACCACAACAAACTCCGTTTTCTGGGGGCCACCGAGTCTGCAGGGCGGGCTCAGGGGTTGCAGGAGAGGAGAAGCCTGCTTGTTGAACATTTCACAAAGATAGAGCCCCACTCCGACTTCTGTGCAGACAAGAAACTTTATTAGTCTGAGGCAGCATTATATAACTCACATCCTGACCGGTTTCGGCGTCACCACGCCTTGCTCACAGGTGAGTTCAATTTTTTCCAAGTGGTCACGAGGCCATAGTATTAACTACACACCCCAGCATGCATCACCATTGCTTGATAATAACGAGGCATTGGATAATTGTTCGTGTTTGCCAAATAGCGTTTTTTTACACAATGTCACAGCAAAGTTCCAAATACTAATGTGCATGTATTCTTTTATCCAGCAAGTGCACTGTAATGCTGCCTCTATCCTTGATAAGGGTCTGCACTGCGGAGCTTCCAAGAGGAGAAAGCAGCTCCCCTATTCCCTTTCTCCAAAATGCGCAACCAATACCTGCGGCAATCTTTTGGTTGGTGCGCGAGAGCGTGTCATGCCCCCTCCATTAAATACACCACAACAAACTCCGTTTTCTGGGGGCCACAGACTCTGCAGGGTGGGCTCAGGGATTGCAGGAGCGGAGAAGCCTGCTTGTTGAACATTTCACAAAGATAGAGCCCCACTCCGACTTCTGTGCAGACAAGAAACTTTATTAGTCTGAGACAGCATTATATAACTCACATCCTGACCGGTTTCGGCGTCACCACGCCTTGCTCACAGGTGAGTTCAATTTTTTTCCAGGTGGTCACGAGGCCATAGTATTAACTACACGCCCCAGCATGCATCACCATTGCTTCATTATAACGAGGCATTGCATAATTGTTCGTGTTTGCCAAATAGCGTTTTTTTACACAATGTCACAGCAAAGTTCCAAATAGTAATGTGCACGTATTCTTTTATCCAGCAAGTGTCCTGTAATGCTGCCTCTATCCTTGATAAGGGTCTGCACTGCAGAGCTTCCAAGAGGAGAAAGCAGCTCCCCTATTCCCTTTCTCCCAAATGCGCAACCAATACCTGCGGCAATCCTTTGGTTGGTGCGCGAGAGCGTGTCATGCCCCCTCCATTAAATACACCACAACAAACTCCGTTTTCTGTGGGACACCGACTCTGCAGGGCGGGCTCAGCGGTTGCAGGAGCGGCGAAGCCTGCTTGTTGAACATTTCACAAAGCTAGAGCCCCACTCCAACTTCTGTGCAGACAAGAAACTTTATTAGTCTGAGGCAGCATTATATAACTCACATCCTGGCCGGTTTCGGCGTCACCACGCCTTGCTCACAGGTGAGTTTAATTTTTTCCAAGTGGTCACGAGGCCATAGTATTAATTACACGCCCCAGCATGCATCACCATTGCTTCATATTAACGAAGCATTGCATAATTGTTCGTGTTTGCCAAATAGCTTTTTTTTACACAATGTCACAGCAAAGTTCCAAATACTAATGTGCATGTATTCTTTTATCCAGCAAGTGCACTGTAATGCTGCCTCTATCCTTGATAAGGGTCTGCACTGCGGAGCTTCCAAGAGGAGAAAGCAGCTCCCCTATTCCCTTTCTCCCAAATGCGCAACCAATACCTGCGACAATCCTTTGGTTGGTGCGCGAGAGCGTGTCATGCCCCCTCCATTAAATACACCACAACAAACTCCGTTTTCTGGGGGCCACGACTCTGCAGGGCGGGCTCAGGGGTTGCGGGAGCAAAGAAGCCTGCTTGTTGAACATTTCACAAAGATAGAGCCCCACTCCGACTTCTGTGCAGACAAGAAACTTTATTAGTCTGAGGCAGCATTATATATCTCACATCCTGACCGGTTTCGGCGTCACCACGCCTTGCTCATAGGTGAGTTCAATTTTTTCCAAGTGGTCACGAGGCCACAGTATAAACTACACGCCCCAGCATGCATGAACATTGCTTCATAATAATGAGGCATTGCATAATTGTTCGTGTTTGCCAAATAGCGTTTTTTTACACAATGTCACAGCAAAGTTCCAAATACTAATGTGCATGTATTCTTTTATCCAGCAAGTGCACTGTAACGCTGCCTCTATCCTTGATAAGGGTCTGCACTGCGGAGCTTCCAAGAGGAGAAAGCAGCTCCCCTATTCCCTTTCTCCCAAATGCGCAACCAATACCTGCGACAATCCTTTGGTTGGTGCGCGAGAGCGTGTCATGCCCCCTCCATTAAATACACCACAACAAACTCCGTTTTCTGTGGGACACCGACTCTGCAGGGCGGGCTCAGGGGTTGCAGGAGCGGCGAAGCCTGCTTGTTGAACATTTCACAAAGCTAGAGCCCCACTCCAACTTCTGTGCAGACAAGAAACTTTATTAGTCTGAGGCAGCATTATATAACTCACATCCTGGCCGGTTTCGGCGTCACCACGCCTTGCTCACAGGTGACTTTAATTTTTTCCAAGTGGTCACGAGGCCATAGTATTAATTACACGCCCCAGCATGCATCACCATTGCTTCATATTAACGAAGCATTGCATAATTGTTCGTGTTTGCCAAATAGCTTTTTTTTACACAATGTCACAGCAAAGTTCCAAATACTAATGTGCATGTATTCTTTTATCCAGCAAGTGCACTGTAATGCTGCCTCTATCCTTGATAAGGGTCTGCACTGCGGAGCTTCCAAGAGGAGAAAGCAGCTCCCCTATTCCCTTTCTCCCAAATGCGCAACCAATACCTGCGACAATCCTTTGGTTGGTGCGCGAGAGCGTGTCATGCCCCCTCCATTAAATACACCACAACAAACTCCGTTTTCTGGGGGCCACGACTCTGCAGGGCGGGCTCAGGGGTTGCGGGAGCAAAGAAGCCTGCTTGTTGAACATTTCACAAAGATAGAGCCCCACTCCGACTTCTGTGCAGACAAGAAACTTTATTAGTCTGAGGCAGCATTATATATCTCACATCCTGACCGGTTTCGGCGTCACCACGCCTTGCTCATAGGTGAGTTCAATTTTTTCCAAGTGGTCACGAGGCCACAGTATAAACTACACGCCCCAGCATGCATGAACATTGCTTCATAATAATGAGGCATTGCATAATTGTTCGTGTTTGCCAAATAGCGTTTTTTTACACAATGTCACAGCAAAGTTCCAAATACTAATGTGCATGTATTCTTTTATCCAGCAAGTGCACTGTAACGCTGCCTCTATCCTTGATAAGGGTCTGCACTGCGGAGCTTCCAAGAGGAGAAAGCAGCTCCCCTATTCCCTTTCTCCCAAATGCGCAACCAATACCTGCGACAATCCTTTGGTTGGTGCGCGAGAGCGTGTCATGCCCCCTCCATTAAATACACCACAACAAACTCCGTTTTCTGTGGGACACCGACTCTGCAGGGCGGGCTCAGGGGTTGCAGGAGCGGCGAAGCCTGCTTGTTGAACATTTCACAAAGCTAGAGCCCCACTCCAACTTCTGTGCAGACAAGAAACTTTATTAGTCTGAGGCAGCATTATATAACTCACATCCTGGCCGGTTTCGGCGTCACCACGCCTTGCTCACAGGTGACTTTAATTTTTTCCAAGTGGTCACGAGGCCATAGTATTAATTACACGCCCCAGCATGCATCACCATTGCTTCATATTAACGAAGCATTGCATAATTGTTCGTGTTTGCCAAATAGCTTTTTTTTACACAATGTCACAGCAAAGTTCCAAATACTAATGTGCATGTATTCTTTTATCCAGCAAGTGCACTGTAATGCTGCCTCTATCCTTGATAAGGGTCTGCACTGCGGAGCTTCCAAGAGGAGAAAGCAGCTCCCCTATTCCCTTTCTCCCAAATGCGCAACCAATACCTGCGACAATCCTTTGGTTGGTGCGCGAGAGCGTGTCATGCCCCCTCCATTAAATACACCACAACAAACTCCGTTTTCTGGGGGCCACCGACTCTGCAGGGCGGGCTCAGGGGTTGCGGGAGCAAAGAAGCCTGCTTGTTGAACATTTCACAAAGATAGAGCCCCACTCCGACTTCTAAGCAGAAAAGAAACTTTATTAGTCTGAGGCAGCATTATATAACTCACATCCTGACCGGTTTCGGCGTCACCACACCTTGCTCACAGGTGAGTTCAACTTTTTTCCAAGTGGTCACGAGGCCATAGTATTAACTACATGCCCCAGCATGCATGACCATTGCTTCATAATAACGAGGCATTGCATAATTGTTCGTGTTTGCCAAATAGCGGTTTTTTTACACAATGTCACAGCAAAGTTCCAAATAGTAATGTGCACGTATTCTTTTATCCAGCAAGTGCACTGTAATACTGCCTCTATCCTTGATAAGGGTCTGCACTGCGGAGCTTCCAAGAGGAGAAAGCAGCTCCCCTATTCCCTTTCTCCCAAATGCGCAACCAATACCTGCGGCAATCCTTTGGTTGGTGCGTGAGAGCGTGTCATGCCCCCTCCATTAAATACACCACAACAAACTCCGTTTTCTGGGGGCCACCGACTCTGCAGGGGGGGCTCAGGGGTTGCAGGAGCAGATAAGCCTGCTTGTTAAACATTTCACAAAGAGAGAGCCCCACTCCGACTTCTGTGCAGACAAGAAACTTTATTAGTCTGAGGCAGCATTATATATCTAACATCCTGACCGGTTTCGGCGTCACCACGCCTTGCTCATAGGTGAGTTCAATTTTTTCCAAGTGGTCACGAGGCCACAGTATAAACTACACGCCCCAGCATGCATGAACATTGCTTCATAATAATGAGGCATTGCATAATTGTTCGTGTTTGCCAAATAGCGTTTTTTTACACAATGTCACAGCAAAGTTCCATATAGTAATGTGCACGTATTCTTTTATCCAGCAAGTGCACTGTAATGCTGCCTCTATCCTTGATAAGGGTCTGCACTGCAGAGCTTCCAAGAGGAGAAAGCAGCTCCCCTATTTCCTTTCTCCCAAATGCGCAACCAATACTTGCGGCAATCCTTTGGTTGGTGCGCGAGAGTGTGTCATGCCCCCTCCATTAAATACACCACAACAAACTCTGTTTTCTGGGGGCCACCGACTCTGCAGGGCGGGCTCAGGGGTTGCAGGAGCAGAGAAGCCTGCTTGTTAAACATTTCACAAAGATAGAGCCCCACTCCGACTTCTGTGCAGACAAGAAACTTTATTAGTCTGAGGCAGCATTATAAAACTCACATCCTGACCGATTTCGGCGTCACCACGCCTTGCTCACAGGTGAGTTCAATTTTTTCCAAGTGGTCACCAGGCCATAGTATTAACTACACGCCCCAGCATGCATCACCATTGCTTCATAATAACGATGCATTGCATAATTGTTCGTGTTTGCCAAATAGCGTTTTTTTACACAATGTCACAGCAAAGTTCCAAATAGTAATGTGCACGTATACTTTAATCCAGCAAGTGCACTGTAATGCTGCCTCTATCCTTGATAAGGGTCTGCACTGCGGAGCTTCCAAGAGGAGAAAGCAGCTCCCCTATTCCCTTTCTCCTAAATGCGCAACCAATACCTGCGGCAATCCTTTGGTTGGTGCGCTAGAGCGTGTCAAGCCCCCTTCATTAAATACACCACAACAAACTCCGTTTTCTGGGGGCCACCGACTCTGCGGGGCGGGCTCAGGGGTTGCAGGAGCGGAGAAGCCTGCTTGTTGAACATTTCACAAAGATAGAGCCCCAATCCGACTTCTGTGCAGACAAGAAACTTTATTAGTCTGAGGCAGCATTATATAACTCACATCCTGACCGGTTTCGGCGTCACCACGCCTTGCTCACAGGTGAGTTCAATTTTTTCCAAGTGGTCAAGAGGTCATAGTATTAACTACACGCCCCAGCATGCATCCCCATTGCTTCATAATAACAAGGCATTGTATAATTGTTCGAGTCACCAGTTTGCTTCAACAAACCTTTATTGGTATGGGCAGAACAGCTTTCCATTCATTAAGCAACAGCTGACTATTACCAGCCTGACTCGTTTTGAGTTCTCTCCTTTTCAGAGGCTGAGCAAAATCAGAAGAGTGCATGACGGTCTTTCATTCCTCGTTCGGCACTATTGTACGCCCCTATTGGGCTGCTCTGTATGAGACAGTACGTAGCCTTGTGGGAAATGAAGTTCCAATATGAATCCACAATGGATGCACTCTCATTCCCTTGCCCAAGCCCCTCAGTGAGGCATGGAATGCATGCCGGTCCTCAATCCAAACCGATGATCCACGAAGCAAAACCCAACTGTTGCCGAGTTCCGTGGCCCCCTTCACCACGGGATGGTGCTGGCTAAGCGGCAGGACGGCCGCTGTATAGATTCAGCTCGGAGGTTGCCCCTCAGTTTAAGCTGCACTCAAGTCACCAGTTTGCTTCAACAAGCCTTTATTAGTATGGGCAGAACAGCTTTCCATTCATTAAGCAACAGCTGACTATTACCAGGCTGATGCATTTTGAGTGCTCTCTTCCTCAGAGGCTGAAAAAAGTCAGAATAGTGCATGAAGGTCTTTTATTCCTTGTTCGGCACTAATGCTTAATGAATGGGAAACTGTTCTACCCATACCAATAAAGGCTTGTTGAAGCAAACTGGTGACTCAAGTGCGGCTCAAACTGAGGGGCAACCTCCGGGCTGAATATATATATATATGTATATATATATATATACACACACACACACACACACACACAAACGCACACAGAGACACACACATGTTTAAGGCATGCATAGTGACATATATTTGTATACATTTATATGACTAAAAAACAAAGATTTGAAGGACATTATAGTTCAGATTGTGCACACCCAAAACCATAGAAATTCAGCAGTTATAGTTATCTCAAGTAACAAGAACTCATGCCCTAAGGAAACTATAACTCGCCCTCCACCATGCTCGGTTTTGTCATCAATAATTTCACTGCAAATGTTGCAGTGACATTATCCATAATGTCATAGAAGATGTCATGAGTGATGTAATATGCGGGGTAATTGGCAGTTACATGAGATAACTATAACTGCCAGATTTCAATGGTTATGTGTGTGTAAAATCTGAACCTATCTATAACGTCCCTGTAGCGTTTGTTTTTTTCCAGAGAATTTCTATGTTTTTTAATGCTGTTTCCTAACTGTAACATCCCTGTAACCTTTGGTTTTTCCAGTGAATTTCTAGGGAATTTTAAATATAAGTAATATTTAATTATCATCTTTAAATCCAACCACCACAGCGCCAGCACCCCTCATGCAGCAATCCCACACTGTCCACAGTCTTTAGCTGTGTGTGGAGGGGGATGGCTGTAGAGCCAGGACTGTGGCCAGGCCCTACAGACAACCCCACGCAATCAGTGAATGTGGCTGTGTGAGTGGATGTGTTAGTGCCTGTATGGGTCTGTGAGTGGGTGTATATGTGACTGTATGGGTTTGTGAGGGGGTTTGGCAGTGACTATATGGGTGTGTTAGTGGGTGTACGGATGTGTGAGTGGTTGTGTGGGGGGGTGAGAGGGTGAGTGTGTGTGATGGAATGTATGTGTGGTTGTGGTTGTGCAATCACTGCTCCTGTCCATCAGGACGGGAGCAGTAATTCCAAGGCAGTGAGGTGCCTGTGAGGTGAGAAAAGATGGCAGAGCGACCCACTGGGGTATTTTAATGAAATCCATCACTGGAAGAACAGCGGCTCACTTGAGTAATACGTCAAGGCACCACAAGTTCCAGAGGGCCGTGCGAGTGGCCACGCCCACCAGGGCAGAGGACTGATTCAAAAACAGGTGCACTACTCGCTTGTACTTTCCAGTTTTCATCAAGCCAATGATTAAGGGCAGTGGCCCGAAACGCGTCTGGCTGCATTGACATTGCTGTGCTTTTCCGATTTTACCCGCATGGCAGCCTGGAATAAATGTTTGCAATACCTACCCGTGTTTGGGCTCCTTCGTACAGGCAACTTTGTGTGTTTGGATATTGGACGGCTCGCCTAGCCGTGAAGGAGATCCCCGCTGCAGCTGAGCAGACCTGGGTGACGCCTACATGACGGCCACCGCATCAGGATGGGAGCAGTAATTCCAAGTCAGTGAGGTGCCTGTGAGGTGAGAAAAGATGGCAGAGCGACCCACTGGGGTATTTTAATGAAATCCCTCACTGGAAGAACAGCGGCTCACTTGAGTAATACGTCAAGGCACCACAAGTTCCAGAGGGCCGTGCGAGCGGCCACGCCCACCAGGGCAGAGGACTGATTCAAAAACAGGTGCACTACTCGCTTGTACTTTCCAGTTTTCATCAAGCCAATGATTAAGGGCAGTGGCCCGAAACGCGTCTGGCTGCATTGATATTGCTGTGCTTTTCCGATTTTACCCGCATGGCAGCCTGGAATAAATGTTTGCAATACCTACCCGTGTTTCGGCTCCTTCGTACAGGCAACTTTGTGTGTTTGGATATATATGGATATATATATATATATATTCACTGAAAAAACCATAGGTTATAGACCATATATAGTTAGGAATTAGCATTTAAAAAACCTTATTTTACTCACACAAAACCATTGAAATTCCATATATAGTTAGTTGCACTAACTATATATCGCGCACCCCAATCCACTGCTGATCATGTCACATATTACATCATTCATGACATGGTCAGTGACATCACTGATGACATCACTGATGACATCTCAAATGACATCACTGATGACATCACTGATGACAACATCCAGTGACTGTATGTTTCTGTAAAGTTAAAATATGTCTTACATATTGAAGAATGAGTGGATGTATAAGTGTCTGGATGAAGGATTTAGTAGGTGCGTGACTGACTGTATGAGTGAGTGATTAAATATGTCTCACTGAATGCATGGGTTAGTGACTAAACTGTCTTAATTTGTGCATCATTATGTCTGTTGTGATGTAAACTGCTGCATGTGTTGATCATTAGCTATACGAGAGGCTATATGTGTTATTAATTGGTTGCCCAAGTATTTCTATGGGAGATTGAGTTTGTGTGGGGGTGGCTGTAAGGTGTGTGACTCTGTGCATAGATGTGTGAGCAGTTTATTCACTAGGTGTATGAGTTCAAGAGTGCATGTGGAAACAGCTACATGGGCAGTTGACTGTGTGCATGAGTGTATTGATGAGTGAATGGATATCTCAATGCTACATGTCATACTAAATACATATGTAAAACACAGTACATGTGAGAGTTGGCATATATAAATAACTGTGCATGAGAGCCACTGAATGAGTGAGTGGTTGTATCGATCATTGTGAACTTGTATCAGGGATTGTATAAGAGAGTAAATATGTGTTAGTATATGTTTCAATAAGTAAGGTGTGTTTAACTGTATAGTTGAAGAAATGGAGGTGAGATTGTTTCTTTGCATGACTGACTGGGTGTGTGAGTAACTCCATAGATGAGTGGCAGTGTGTGAGTGTCTGTATACACTGAGTGTATCTAAGGTTATATTAGAGTCTGAAGAGGTTTATCGTATTAGCACAAGAATGATGTCAAATGAGATGTCATCAGTGATGTCATCAGTGATGTCATTTGAGATGTCATCAGTGATGTCATCAGTGATGTCACTGACCATGTCATGAATGATGTAATATGTGACATGATCAGCAGTGGATTGCGGGTGCGCGATATATAGTTAGTGCAACTAACTATATATGGAATTTCAATGGTTTTGTGTGAGTAAAATAAGGTTTTTTAAATGCTAATTCCTAACTATATATGGTCTATAACCTATGGTTTTTTCAGTGAATTTCAATGGTTTTTTAATAGCAAATATCATAAGCTGTCGAATGTCAAGTACGTGGTAAGTAAAAACATTTTCGTGTTTATGCACACTGATCTGCTTTGAATGCTGCCCCCCACCCCTCATTTCTATTAGGAGTACTCTCTCTTTGCAGATAGTGAAGGGTAGTTAACGCAGGCCTTTGCCCCCGTTGTAATCCGTCGTGCCTGCTTCTCTCTCCATTTGATTGATTGTTCTCTTTGGTTCATTCTCTATTTACAAACAAGCACAGAGTCGCAATACTCTGTTTAGTCTTTGCAGATAGCGAAAAATTGTGTAAAAAAACAAAAGGAATCGAGCAAAATCAGTAGGCCACTAATGGGATCTCTTTTTGACCTCCCTCAAATAGAAACATTAGGAACAACCTGTTGATAATACCAATGTGTATGTACATAAGCGGCGTTCATTTGTGTTCACAGTACCCCTTCTTGATTGTTTGAATCGAGCATTGAATTGTTCGAAGTTGGTTCTCTTAAGAATCTTCTCTGCCTGCAAATGAGGAAGAATAGGAATATTCTCTCTCCCTTTGCAGATAGTGAAGGGTAGGTAACGCAAACCTTTAACACGTCATGCCTATTTCGTTCCTCATTGATTGATTGTTTCCCCAAACATTGACTGTTTGGGAATTGGTTCTTTTTGGAGGTATTCCCTGTTTGCAAATATACGTAGGAAAATCTTTGCAAATAGTGAAAGGGTACGTAATGCGGACCTTTCTCCCCCGTTGTAATCTGTCATGCCTATCTACTCCCCACTGATTGATGCACCTGTTTCACCCGGACCATTTACTAGAGATACGTCATCTGGCCCGACCAGAGAGCACCCCTAGTGAAAAGGACTTATGCAATAATAACGAAGTGATCACTGTATCCTGTTAACAGAAACTTTAGCATGAAACAACCTGGAAAGAAAAGAATAGGAAAACGAAAATCAGTAGGCCACTGATGAACATGAACTTTTATTAAACAACGAACAAAGAAACGATAACATAACGTAATGATAAAACCTATTAATGTCCTAGAAACAAGAAAACGTTAGAAATATGCCAGTGGTGAGAGACCAGAAAAACAGTAAGAGAAACCAAATCACCCCTCGCTGTCCCACCGCCTGCCACGCCAAAAAAATCGATAGACTAGGGAAAATGCACGTCAGTAGAACATCCGCCCCCACTCTGGAAACTTCCAAGGTGGGGCAGGGTTGCGGCTACGCCCAGCCGGGAGCAGCCCATATAAGGCGGATCCTGCTGCCACGCCTCGGCCAGGAGATCCTAACGTAGGGTGTAGCCGGAGGAGAGGCCGAGGCCAGCGGGACCCGGCCAGGGGATTGCCTTTACAACGCTGAAGAGTTTCAGGGGGGGGGAATGTCTCCTCGACCCTCCCCTCTCTCTCCCAGTCCGGCCGCGGTGGCCCTTGAGAGTTGCAGGTAGTCCCGCCACATGCTCTTCCGGTCCGGCCACCAACGGTCGGGGGGCCGAGGCCGACGGGATCCGGCTGCAGCCGATAAACCAAGAAACCCGTTCATGGGGCCAGAGCCAGGGGCGTCCGGCCGACATCCACCGGAAGCCCGGCCCGAAGACGGACGGGACACTTCTTCTCTCTTGAATAATGGCTGCGACAACACTGGGGGGGATGTCTTGCACATGCCTCCGACCCCCCCCCCCTCGTCCTCATCGCCTGGTCCGGCCATAACAAATCTCAAGCGAGACGCCGTGGGGTGCACTGGGAGGGAGAGACGATGCGAACAGGCCTCTCCCGCCTCCCCAGTGGAGGCTTCCCACCTGCACCCTCAGCGCTCCAAGCGCCCGGAAAAGGGTTCTTCCACTGTGGCGATGCTGCAACGTCTCGCCCGGCAGGGTGGAGCCCGTCCGCTCATTTGACCCCGCGATCGCCAGTAGCTACCGAACTCTCAAAATGGCGGTCGACCTGGCAAGAGCGGGCCCAGCATAAAGAAATGGCCCGGTCACTGGTTGACTCCACCACCGTAGTCCTCCACGACCTTGAAGATTCTACAGGAGCCGCGGGAGTCTCCGACCCCCGCAGACACCCCCGATGGGGAATGACTGCCATGATCGCCGTGGAGTGACGAAACTGTATCCGCGGGACGTCGGCGCTCCCATGCTGGCGCCAGCCTCACTTTGAATTACTAGAATCCTGCAGACCTCAGTTCCGGTGAAAGCACAGTGTGACCCGGTAGGAAAAATTGTTGCACCCCCTCCCCTTTTTGACTGATAGTTCAAACCACCGATCCTTTCCTTTGCCCTTTTAACGGAACTTTGGACTGCCTCCCCCTCTTTTACATTTTCTAGAGAAAACAAAACATTAACCACTACATTAGCATAGCAATTGACACCAGAACTGTTTTCAAATTGAAAACCAACAACATCTTCAACAGAATCCTTTTTGTTTCTGCTGTGACCCTGCTACAGCACAGGCATTGTCCCCAGCAGTAATTCTGCAATGCCGGTAAGAATAGCTGTGGTGCCTACTGGACTCACTCACCCCCGCGGCGCCCCACGCCGTTATTTGCTGGGCGGCAACTTACTAGACATCACCTTCGTGACATCCAGATTTCAGCGCTTTCTGCTGCCTTGGAACTATTCGCACAACAGACCGCTACTGACAATCCACCCCCCGCGGCGCCCCACGCCGTTATTTGCTGGGCGGCAACTTACTAGACATCACTTTCGTGCCATCTAGATTTCAGCGCGTTCTGCTGCCTTGGAACTATTCGCACAACAGACTGCTACTGACGACCCACCCCCAGGCAACATCTTCTGAATTTTCATAATTTGAAAGAACTAGTAACATGTCCTCATCAGGAATTCAAAAGAAATTGCCACAGTCTCTTCGTTGTTTAAATGTTTTTACTGTTTTTGTTTTGTTGTATATATTTATATGTTATTAAAGTTTTATATTCCTACTACTTTGTTGGAGTGCTATATATTTTTAATGTGACACATAATTGTAAAAACTTTGATGTACAAAGAGTCATTCCTGGAATCTTCCGCTTCAGGCTCGGTCCCCTCCCCAATCACAATACAGGATGGTTTTCAGATAGTAGGAACACGTGTGGTGTGACGGATCTCATCGGGTGTGGGCCTTGATCTACTATAACTCCTTTGAAGAGGGGTGATTCTTTACAGCTGGAGCCATAAACTACATCTGCAGGGCTAGCTGATAGCCTGGACAATCGGACACAGAGGAAGAGGAGTGTCAGAGGGTGCGGTAGTGAATAGGGCGAAAGGGAGGTGTCGGGCGGGCACAGAGTGTGATTCTCAGGGAAGAGCAGCGCAGATGGGGGGAGGTTTATTGCCCATGCATAAGACAGAGAGCGGGGGTGACCAGTGCCTGGGGAAGATGCTTGCGAGGGTGGGGAACCATGCTACGAATCGACAGCGTGCAGAGAGTGGGTCTGGTCAAGGCATCTAAAATGGCTGCCGTGCACGACAAAAGTGTGGCATTTCAAAAAAGGCAAGATGGCGCAAACAATGTTTTTCAACACTTCCTCATTTCCTTCGAATCGAACGTTAACAGACGTTGGTGCATATTACCAAAGTTAAGGGATATTTATCGCTAACGATGCTTACCAACGAATTTTTTACCGCTAAGCATCGTCAGAAATTATCGAAGATAAACCTTGCTATTATCAAGGTTTATCGCAAATGCGATAAAAAACGGCCGCAATGCATGAATATCGCTAAAAAGTCAGCGATATTCATGCATTACCGAGCTAATGCTCTTAGCCATGTTATCCACCTCCCATTGGATAACATGGCTAAGAACTGCTCAGGGCAGGTATAACTTTTTGGAGATATTCGCGCTTAGCGCGAATATCTCCAAAAGTTGGTAATAGGAGATAGATATCTTGCATGTTGTAATGCAAATTATTGTGGTATATGGAACTCATACCATAATCTCTCAGGAAAGCAGAAACTGATCCTTTTGGGACCGCCTGAAAAGGCCTAGGGGGTGAGGGGTACTCTACTTTGCCCCCTTTTCACGTTCCGAACTATTTTATTTTACTCTCTTCTGTAATTACACAAAATAGCAGCGATAAGATGCATCGGAGACACACAGTGAGAGAAAGGAGGCCGGAGATGAAGAAGAGATGTCAAATACACATTGGAGATAATATAGTGGCAGAAGGGAAGTAAATATGAGTAAACTTACCATGTAACATAAAAATGTTGCACTCTATACTATAAGTCTCATTTTATACTACAATCACTTCGCTACAACCTCATAAATTAAAAATAAAAATGAATAATGTCTCAAACAATTTTTGATTTCTAAATATAAATTTATTCTTCAGAATTTTCTAAATTTGAAAGAACTAGTAACATGTCCTCATCAGCAATTTCCTCATGAAAAGTCTGTAATGATGATTCTTGTAACTCTATGGTCTCCAAACATTCGATAAATTCGCCATCAACAGATTGATCAAAAAAATCATTCAAGTCATCTCCTCCTTGTGACAATATTTCATTATTGGTGCTGTCAATTTCAATCAATGTAGTGGAATCATTCAAGTCATCTCCTCCTTGTGACAATATTTCATTATTGGTGCTGTCAATTTCAATCAATGTAGTGGAATCATTTAAGTCATCTCCTCGTGACAATATTTCATTATTGGTGCTCTCAATTTCAATCAATGTAGTGGAATCATTCAAGTCATCTCCTCCTTGTGACAATATTTCATTATTGGTGCTGTCCATTTCAATCAATCTAATGGAATCATACAAGTCATCTCCTCCTTGTGACAATATTTCATTATTGGTGCTGTCCATTTCAATCAATCTAATGGAATCATACAAGTCATCTCCTCCTTGTGACAATATTTCATTATTGGTGCTCTCAATTTCAATCAATGTAGTGGACAATTCAAAAGAAATTGCCACGGTCTCTTCATTGTGAGCCATTTTATTTTGAAATTGCTTGCTGTAAATTGCAGAAAAAAATAATCACTTTCATTTATCGTTTTTAGTAATACATAATATAAAACTAACTTTATCAAGTATTTAGTATAACAGAAGGACTGCAAATAAATAACAGAAAACATTTTTCAAATTATCTTCAAGTGTACAACATAGTTCCCCTTACAAAGAAATTGCCACGGTCTCTTCATTGTGAGCCATTTTATTTTGAAATTGCTTGCTGTAAATTGCAGAAAAAAATAATCACTTTCATTTATCGTTTTTAGTAATACATAATATAAAACTAACTTTATCAATTATTTAGTATAACAGAAGGACTGCAAATAAATAACAGAAAACATTTTTCAAATTATCTTCAAGTGTACAACATAGTTCCCCTTACAAATTAACAACTCACCTTTTTAAAAGTAGGAGAAGTGTTAGTACTGTGTAAATCAAACACCAGAAATTCACCACCAAAAATTCCTCACAAATGTACCTCAGACAGTAGTATCACAAAATGGCTGTGGTTTCCTCTCATTTGACATATATACATAACCAATTAACTTTCATCACACACAAATACAAAACCAAAGTAACATTTTAATTGGTTCTAAATTTCAACACTTTCAAATGTGTTTTCCCCATGCAATTTTCCATAGGACATTTACATACGTCTACAGCCTGAATGGCTGAACGGAATTACACCAAACTTGGCAAAATGGTACATCAAACCTAAGAGGTCAGGAAGGATCTACTATGCCCCCTTATGGTCATTTCCCCCTTCGCTTTGGCCTCCTCTTGTCTCTCGATCCTACCGAGAGACAAGATGGCGGCCGCTACGGACTGTTTGGAATGTTGACAGACGCCGGAGAACCAATCAGCTTCGCAAAGCTCCGTAACGCGAAAAGTACGCGAAGCGGAGCGCTGTTACAGATATATATCTTTTTTGGAACGTTAATTTCTCAAAATCCACTGGAGCACATATATTGAGACCTAGCAAAGGCACATCGGGCTACCAGTCCCTAATATTTTGCCAAGTTTCGTGCAAATCCATTCAGCCGTTCGATTATTGACATTTAGATACGTCTACAGCCTGAATGGCTGAACGGAATTACACCAAACTTGGCAAAATGGTACATCAAACCTAAGAGGTCAGGGAGGATCTACTATGCCCCCTTATGGTCATTTGCCCCTTCGCTTTCGCCTCCTCTTGTCTCTCGATCCTACCGAGAGACAAGATGGCGGCCGCTACGGACTGTTTGGAATGTTGACAGACGCCGGAGAACCAATCAGCTTCGCTTCACAAAGCTCCGTTGCGCGAAAAGTACGCGAACTGGAGCGCTGCCCGGTCCGCTGTTACAGATATATATCTTTTTTTAAACGTTAATTTCTCAAAATCCACTGGAGCACATATATTGAGACCTACAAAAGGCACATCGGGCTACCAGTCCCTACAATTTTGCCAAGTTTCGTGCAAATCCATTCAGCCGTTCGGGCTAAAAGTGAGGCCAACCGCCCTATGGAAAACTCAATGTTAAAAACACGTTTTGGGACCCCCCTTTTTTCTCGACCCCCCCTGGATGAACCCCCCCCAATTTTCAGGGGCTGCTCAGAAACAAAATGTGCCATTTTCCTGAAAATTTCAGCCAATTCCGTCCACAAACGCCAAAGTTATTAGACATAGAATTTTCAAAAAACCCATAGAGAAAAAATCCTAACTATATATACCTACTGGCGACCGCCAGTAGGTAATATATATATATATATATATATATATATGTGTATATATATATATATATATATATATATATATATATATATATATATATATATATATATATATATATATGCAAAAAAGAAGGAGAGAACTCTGGGTAGGTCTCAGTTTAGGTGGAAAGCAGCTCCTGTTAGAGCACTCTCAACACCAGCGACACTCTAGATCTGCTCACCTCAAATGTCTGTTTTTCTATCAAAGTTTTTAAGCATAGGATTAGCACAGTGCTATCCACGCCGAGATAGAAAATGACAAAGTCTTTTGCCATTTAAACAGCAAAGTCTTTAAGCATAGCACTAGTACAGTGCAGTCCTTGCCGAGCTGTAAAATAACAAAAGCCATTTATCACTCCAGGCACAATATTACAGCTTTGAATTGGTAAAATACCAACTCAAGCCAACCTGAAATGAGTAAAAGCAACCCCTGACACAGTGTTTCGCTCTAATTAGAGCTCTTCAGAGAGGTATAGCTTTGTCCAGACACAAGGGAGCACCCAGTATTAAGTCAAAACAAAACCCTTTCAGGCATAGAGTGACGCATAAATTATGCAAAAAAGAAGGAGAGAACTCTATGTAGGTCTCAGTTTAGGTGGAAAGCAGCTCCTGTTAGAGCACTCTCAACACCAGCGACACTCTAGATCTGCTCACCTCAAATGTCTGTTTTTTTATCAAAGTTTTTAAGCATAGGATTAGCACAGTGCTATCCACGCCGAGTCATCAGTGATGTCATCATTGATGTCATTTGAGATGTCATCAGTGATGTCACTGACCACCATGTCATGAATGATGTAATATGTGACATCATCAGTAGTGGATTGCGGGTGCGCGAAATATAGTTAGTACAACTAACTATATAGGAGCAATTTCAATGGTTTTTTTAAATGCTAATTCCTAACTATATAAGGCCTGAAACCTATGTTTTTTTCAGTGAATTTCAAAGGTTTTTTATATGCTAGTTCCCAACTATATAAGGCCTGAAACCTATGGTTTTTTCAGTGAATTTGCAAGGTTGTTTAAATGCTAATTCCTAACTATATCAGGCGTGAAACCTATGGTTTTTTTCTACAAATTTCAAAGGTTTTTCCAAATGCTAATTCTATTAGCATTTGGAAAACCTTAGCGGATTTAAATATGTTAATATCCTTGTGGGACCACCTGAGCTGCCCTAGGGGGTGAGGGTGTTTCTACCCTGCCCCCTTTTTGCATTCTACGCATTTGTTTTTCTGCTTCTTTTGTGCCTCGGTCTACCGAGCACAAGATGACTGCCCAAACTTCCTGGTTTGGAGTGTTCACAGCCAATCAATGCAGCCCTGATTGGCTGGCAGTCGTCTGTCAACATTCCAAACTGTCCAAACCAAGAAGTGTTGGCCACCATCTTGTTTCTCAGGAGAACTGAGGCACAAGAGAGCCCAAAACAAGAGTGGAAAATGCGGGGTACGCGTTTTCGAAACTTTTCTTTTTCAGGCCCTTGGGGTTCTTCTGGGACCCCCTGAGAAGGGCTAGATGTCCTATGGAAAAATACATGGGGAAAATCACGTTTTGGGACCCCCTTTTTCACTGTTTTCCCCTGTGGTACGCTCAGGGTACGCGTACGGGTAAACGCACAAGTACGCATACATGTAAACGCACCCTTAGCGTACTCCACGAAATTTCTTTTAAAAAAATAATAGCTTTTTTGCCCTTCGGGGTCCTCCTAGGCCCCCCTGAGAAAACCTAGGGGGTCAGGAGGTCTCTACCCTGCCCCCTTTTAAAGTTTTCCCCTTTTGTTTTTCACCTCTTGTGTCTCGGTTCTACCGAGACACAAGATGGCGGACTCTCCGTACCGTTTGGAATGTTCACAGACACCCAAGAGCCAATCAGCTTTCCGCTCGCGCACTTCCGTGGTGCGCCGGGTGCGCTTACCGGTACGCGTACCCAAAGCGCTCGAAGCGCGCATATAGATATATATATTTTTTTAAGTTCATTTTCATAAAAACCACTGGAGCGATTTTCACCAAATATGCAAAAGGCCCTACTGCGTACCAGTCCCTACCATTTTGCCAAGTTTGGTGTAACTCTGTTCAGCGGTTCGGGCTGTAGCCGTGTCTAAATGTCCTATGGAAATTAACATGGGAATAACACGTTTTGGGACCCCCCTTTTTTCTCGGCCCCTGCTTGACGAATCCCCCCAAAACTTTCAGGGAAGGAGCGGAGCGTAACGGGCCATCTTCTTTGAGAAAATCGCGTACATTCATTAACCGGCGCTAAAGTTATTCCCAATAGAATGTTGTGGATTTCCTATGAAAACTAGGTCCTAACTATATATACCTACTGGCGACCGCCAGTAGGTAATACGAAAAGATCCCGGCAAGTAGCGCAGAAAAGACGGGCCACACCCGGTTGCAGTTGAGAAAGTTTGCGGGTTTATTCTGCAGAAAACAACGTGTTTCGATCTCGGGCAAGATCTTGGTCCCATGACCTTCTGTGAATTCCACACAACTTTTAAAGGTACAGTGCATTTTGCATTACCCACCGTGCACAAACATAAAAGAAATACTGTGAAGTGTCAGTCAGCTTATGTTCAGTTGACATTGTAAATAAAGTTCAAAATTTGATTATATATTTACAAGTATGTACAGACATGCTGTTTGTTGCGTTCAATTCGATATTGCTGGAGTACATTAGCCATTGGATCAAATATGTGCGTGAGGCTTTTTGAAATACAATTAAGTTTGCTAGGAGCCCATCTAGTTCCGGTGAGAGCCGCGGGGGGTCCGGGGGTATAGTACCCTCCTCACATCTCCCTAGGGGATAGCAGTGATTGTGGTTTTAAGGTGAAAGTGACGTCCATATTGGTGTAGACCAGAGTGATGGACCGTGACGAAAATGGGTGAAATACTTCCAAGACTGAACTTATAAAACGAGGTGTTGTAGAGACGACAGTTTGTAGGAACATGCTGGTTCTCATGTGCTCTTAATCTTAAATCCGAGGCTAATTTCCATTCAATGTGCGTATCTCAATCTGACAAGATATAAGCGTATAGGTCAGTACAAAGGAAGCACAAGTATAGTACACCACACCCATAGTTATAAATTACAAATATTTACGTTCCCCCATCAATAGGCTGTGTTATTAGCTTTAATGTTGACTGCCCCAAAACACATATAAACATCATCGTATTGCAGTATCATATATTGTCAACTAATTGGTACATAAGGTAATAAAGGAGTGAATTGAAATAACAGGGATAGCTCAGTTAGGTTTAAAAACATTAGGAATTCAAAATTGGTTGTCAGGGAAGCATATGAAAGTATTACAAATGTACATAGAACTCCTCATCATTATTCATGCCATTATGGTAACAAAATCAGTCTGGATTCGAGTCGGTGCAAGGCCTGGACTCGATTACCACCTCTCAGGTTTCTAGGGACCGTCGCTAGACGAAAGTAATTCCCCTTGGTCCAGTCACCCTTGTGTGTATCATTGAATGTCTAGAGGTACTATAGCTGAAATTGCGGTTGGTCACCGCTCTCCAGTGTCCCAGAATTCTTTTTTTTACTGGATAAGTGGTTGATCCAACGCACCACTTATCGCACAGACAGGTGATAGCATAGACCACAAAGTCAGTGCCACAAGTGATTGGCTTAGTGATCCTCCATTTCTTTCTAGACCTACTCAGGGTAACTTCTTTCACATTCTCGCTAGGGCTGCAAGCTGTGCATTTGCTGCATTTATAGAAGTCTCCCCTTAGTTCCAACCAGGGTTTCTTACTGGTGGTATGCAGGTGACTACTCACTAAAATGTCTTTCAGTGATGTGGTTTTCCTGTATGTCACTGCGGGCGAGTGTCCTAGCTTGGTTTTAAGGAGAGCGTCTTGTGTGAGAATGTGCCATCTTTGCTTGATGATGTTTCTGAGTTTGTCTGCCTGTGTACTGTAAGTGGTGATAAATCTGACTGGTGTCTCAGTGTTGTTAGTTTTGTTACGAGCTTTGGGAGGTGAATAGAAGGCGACATTGTGGCTGATAGAATCAGCTTTCATGGAAACTTTGCGTAGCATCTTCATAGGGTAGCCCCTATTCTTGAATCTTGTCACCATCTCCTGTTTTTTTTTGGTATGCACCTTCTGTGCTACAGTTCCTTTTGGCGCGTAAGAACTCACTGTAAGGCACACTCCACCTAAAGTTTGGTGGGTGGCAGCTAGCTGAATGAAGAATGGAATTACCTGCTGTCTTTTTTCTATACAAATTTGTAGTCAGTTTGCCCTCCTCTATAGTCAGTCTGATGTCCAAAAAATCAATGTTATGTTGATTATATTGCATAGTGAATTTTAGGTTTAAAGCATTGCCATTAAGATGTGTCACAAAATCAAGCAGGTCAAGTTTGTTTCCCTCCCACACAAAGAAAACATTATCAATATATCTGAGCCATAGCCCGATGTTGCGGGCCATGGCTCTAATTCACCACTCCAGAGTACCTGCTCCTCCCACCAGCCCACTAAAAGATTGGCATAGCTGGGGGCGAAGCAGGTACTCCTGGAAGTGCCCTGGAGTCGCTTGTACCACCTCCCATTAAACATGAAAACGTTTTCAGTTAGATAGATTGTGATCATTTGGAGGAGCATTCGTGTGTGTTCTAGTAGTTTCATGTTCCTCGCTCTTAAAAATTGTTGACATGCTTTCAGGCCGTCTGTGTGTCTAATGCTTGTATAGAGACTTTCGACATCTAAGCAGACCAACCAGTATTCATTTTCCCAGTGCAAATTGTGGATTTTTGTAGAAAATCTTTAGTATTTCTAAGATACGAGTTCAGATCTCTTACATATGGGAACAAAAAATGGTCAACATATTTGGATGTTTTCTCCAGCAAGCTATTTTTGGAGGATACAATAGGGCGGCCTGGGGGAATTCGTAGTGTCTTTGTGCACCTTGGGCAGTAGAGAAAATGCGGGTGTGGTAGAGGTCTCATTAAGTAAAAACATCCTTTCATCCCAATTCAGCAGTTTTTGGTCAAACCAATCATTCAGGTACCCATGGTATCTAGCTTGTAGAGTGTCAAGATAAGTGTTGTCTGCCCTCTCATAGGAGATGGTGTTATTGAGTTGCCTGAGGGCCTCTTGTATGTATTTCTCCCTATCCATCACCACAATGTTTCCCCCCTTGTCCGAGCATTTGATGACTATCTTGTCATATTTTTGTAGGTTAGCCACTGCCTCCCAGTGTTTCTTTTTCATGTTTTAGAGTCTAGGACTCGTGCCAATTAGTTTTAAAAGGTCTTGACTGACTGTTTCATGGAACATGTATATATATTTTTGTTTATTTTTCACTGAAAAAAAGCAAAGGTTACAAAGACTTTATAGCTAGGATGATATTTCACCCATACAAAACCAGAGAAATTCAGCAGTTATAGTTACCGGAGGTAACTATAACTCGCGCCCCACAATGCACTGCTTATGACCTCACATATTACATCACTCATGACATGGTCAGTGACATCACTGATGACATCATCCGGTGACTGTGAGTGTTTAAAAAAATTATGAGTGTTAAATATATACAGCCAGGTGTATTGGTGAATCAGTGGGTGTATGAGTGCCTGTGTGGATGAATAAGTGGGTGCGTGACTGACTGTATAGCTGAGTGATTAGGTGTCTTAGTAAATGTATGGGTGAGTGATGGTTTGTGTGACTTTCTGTACCAGTCTGTCAGTTGGGATCTAAGCCACTGCATGGGTGTGTGAGTGGGTATGTGAGTTTCTATATGGGTGAGTGATTGGTTGTCTGAATACCTCTATAGGTGTCTGAGTGTCTGTGTAGGTGTGTGAGGATGTGTGGGATTGCCTGTATGAATGAGTAGGGCTGCGTTGGTGACTGAATGCATATATCAGTGGTATTGGGGTGAGTAACTGAGCATGTGAAAAGCAGTGTAGGTGAGTGAATGTATGGGTGAGTGAGTGAATGTGAGAATGACTGTATGGGTGAGTGTGTGCTTGTGTCAGTGACTGTATAAGTGAGTGAGTACGTGTTTGTATCTGTATGAGTAAGTTACAGTCATGCTTGCTGTTTAGCATACCCAGCACCTGATGTTGTCAGCCCGTTTTACTGTAGGAGTTTGTGTGGGTAGATTCCTACCACCCATATCTTGCTCTTTGGGCCTAGCAACAAACCCACAGTCCCATTGGCTTGACTTCTTCCCTGCCCTGCAAAGCTGCATATTAGGCAAATTTCTGCAGACAAACAAGCTGAAACAACCAGAGCATTCTCTTTAAGTTTACTAATCTCATGAAACTCAATGTGTGATTGGACATGGCCCATTCAGCTCTAGGGCTATCTCAATAGAATGACAGAAAAATCAATTTTGGATGTGGAGGAAGCCAACTACTTCCCACGCTTTACAGGACCTGCTCGGCCCGTCAATTGTTCGGGACTCACAGGGATAGTGAATTCTCATCGGGACCATAGCTCCCGAACTCCAGTGTGGCATTGGGATATCGTTAAAACTGCACAGATGGATCAATACATACATCCTTACTCTGGAATTCTGAAAGAAGTACACATATCTTTATCATCTGGTGGAAGCCTTGCTCCATGAGTGGATTAATTTTACCACTATGAAAATATAGAGACATTGGGCTGTCCGATTAAACCATCTTACCTATCTTAGTTTGCTCTTATCTATGTCCAAGGATTACAGCCAATAAAAACTATATTAGAAAATCTGAGGTGGCTTTTCTTGAAGAAGGCATACTGATGAAAAGGCATACTGATGCCGAAACGTACGTAGAAACCACCCAGGAACTACAGCCGCTTTATAACACAGATATATTGCTTCATTACAAGATCCCAGTCATCCAGATTAAAATTTGCAATAAGTCTGAGATAACTATTGATATTACTGTGACAAGCATATGTTACAATGTATTCTGTGTGGATCTATGAACTCTCCAATATTCTTTAAATCTGTACATATTTAGACAGATATTGTGAATGGGCAGATAGATGAATGTGGTATGTATGTTGTTGCGTTATTGTTATTTTTATGACAACAATAATTATCTAAAATATCATTAATAAAAAAAAAAATTATTTTTCTATCACCAAAGTGTAAGTCTCTCCTATGTATGTTGGTTTGAAAATATTTTTTTTTTATTTTTTTTAAATTATTTTTATTGAAGATTTTTTCCCCATTTTACATTATATCATGAGCAGGGCACAATAATTACAAAACAATAAAACATAAAATCATACAATCACATTCAAATGTACATCTAAACAGATTCTTATTATTTTAACAGTCGGTACCTAACTTCCATCCAATAAAAGGACCCCATATTTGCATGCCCAGTTTCTTGCCCTTTCTTCCCTTCCTAACGTATATAGCTGTTTCCAGTTTTTGTATTGAAAATACTTTACCTAACCATTGATGATATGATGGAGAATTGGGATCAAGCCACGCGGAAGCTACTAACAGTCTGTAGATCGCCATTACTACGAATATGAAGTGTCTAAAGCTCGACTGCCCATCATTACTTATCCCTAATAACATAGTAGCTGGTGTTAACTCTATTGTAATAGATAGTGCATTCTGAAAAAAGTTCACGATATCCTGTTTCAACTTATTCAGATGTGGACATGTTGCAAAAATATGTAACAAATCAGCATCTGTACTGCCACATCTAAAACAAGTAGTACCAGATAAACCACCCCACTGGGCAATCTTGGCAGGTGTATAATATAGGTGATACAGCATCTTATAATGTTGAGCCTGAAGAGACGAGGAGCACAGCGTTTTACTCCCCATTTCTAAAGACTCAATGAAGATTTCACTACCTATGTCTAAATCTTTAGACCATTTTTCTGACCATTTCTCTAAATCATCTTTCTTTAAATTTGTCATTTCTAAATAAAACCTCTTAATAGTGCAGTCCCGGCCGCCCTCTATTAAATCCATCACTGTATTTCTTTCAAAACCCAATGTACCCCCTTGTTTCTTTAATATACAGCTTCTTATTTGGAGATATTTAAAAAAATGTTTTGTATCTAACGCATATATAGTTTGTAATTCCTTGAATTGTAATATACCTTGAAGTCCCATCATATCTCCAAATTTCTTTATCCCCCGCCTTTCCCATTCCTGAAAAACCACTCCAGAAAAAATCTCAATGGAAAGGGAAGGGTTGTCCTTTAATCTGGTGTAAGCATTATATTTCCCTATTCCCAGCTTTTTAGCAAATCCTTTCCATATATTATAAGCAGCCATTACTGTCTTAAATCGCGTTCTTTTAAAATAGCTTCCCTCTGTAAATCTCAAAAATACATTTTCAGCATTAGAGCCCAAGACCAAACCGTAGATAGCAAGCGAACCAAACTTATGCCACCCCTCCATTTCTGCGCCCCCAATCAAACCCACATACATTGCAATGCTGCTGCCCAATATTAGAGCTTTAAATCCGGTAGTGACCAGCCACCTCTTTCCCGCGGAAGCGACATAAACCTCAGTGCCCTTCGCGTCTTGCCTTTTGACCAAATAAAACGATTAATCATTTGTTCGCAGATTTTAAACCACTTATTGTCGATTGAAAGTGGGATTGCTCTAAAAACATACAGGAATTTTGGCAAAATCAACATTTTGATAATATTGACTCGTCCTACTAGTGAGAGATGGAGATTCTCATATCGATCCAGGTCTTTCTTTACTTTGCCTATTATCGGGGCAATGTTCTTTTCCACCAAGGAATCAAGATCCGCTGATATGTTAATACCTAGATAGATCCCGTCCTGAACCACTCGACTATCATCACACACAGCCTCAGAGTTTTTAATAATCTGTGTCTTTGAGGTGTTCAGGGCGTATCCTGAGACTCGCCCAAATCTATGAGCCTCAGCCTCTAACAACTCGATTGCCTCCGTGGGGTTTGGTGTTATCACTGCCACATCATCAGCATAGGCAAGAATCTTGCACGGTCCCAGCAACGTATTTAACGGAGTAATATCTGCACATGCCTCTATCCTGCGAATTAGTGGGTCTCTATACATGGCAAATAGTAACGGGGAGCAAGGGCATCCCTGGCGTGTGCCTCTCTTGATTTGGAATTGTCCCGTAACACCCCCATTTACTCTTAATGCCGCGACAGGATCCCTATACAAAGTCTGTAAAGCTTTAACGAAGCCAACCCTAATCCCAGCTCTTGCTAGAGTGAGCCACAGATAGTCCCAGGAGACCCGATCAAACGCCTTCTCCGCATCTAACAACATTACGGCCATCGGGTCTCCTGTGACCTCGGCGGCATCAAACAGAATTATTACTTTCCGGGTGTGGTGTGTCGTCCCTCTTCCGGGAATAAAACCGTGCTGATTACTACTAACTAGGGCGCCTATTATTCCTGCGAATCTTATTGCAAGAGATTTTGAATATATTTTCGTATCGTTGTTCATCAACGTGATTGGTCTATAAGACCCAGGCTCAGTCGCCAACTTCCCTTTTTTCAATATTAGAACAATATCTGCTCCCCCCCAAGATTTTGGGATAGACTCCCCCGTCTGGGCAGCATGTATCGTTCTGATTAGATTCTGCCCTAGACTCCCCCAAAATGTTTTATAAAACTCTAAGGGTAGTTGATCTGGGCCAGCAGCCTTTCCTGAAGGGAGATTGCCCATAGCTTCTTTAATTTCAGTGTACTCCAGAAGGTTCTCTAATCCTTCTGCTTCTTCATTAGAGATCCTCTCGGCTGGTATATTCCGGAAATACTCACCTATCTCTTCAATATTACTGGGGCTTTGATCGTCATAGAGTGCTTGATAAAATTTCCTAAAAACTTCCCTAATTTCCTCTGAATCTGAGTGTAGCCTTCCATTTTCATCCCTAATCTCCCTCACTGTCCCATCTGCTGCTATCTGTCTAGTACGTGTGGCCAGAATATGTCCAACCTTTTCACTGAACTCATAACATCTCTCCCTTCTAATAGTGTAATATTGGGCTGCCTTGTTTGCTACATCTTCCTCCGCTTCACTTTTTGCTTTCATCAGTTCTATAATTGGTTGTTCTGTCGGTTCACCTTTTATTACACATTCATGGAGGGATTCCTCCGCCTCTAAAACAGCCCTCTCGATGTCATTATACCTAGTGCGTTCTAATTTTCGTTTATAAGCGCTAAAACTACATGTCTCGCCGTGAGCACCAGCCTTAAAGGCATCCCATATAACTCCCACCGGGGCGCTCCCATTATTATTCTCAAAAAACTCACAGATCCATTTGGACATATGTTGTACATAATCATTGTCCAAAAGGAGCCGTCTTTCAAAGGTCCAGACCCTATTTACTCTGGTTTGGCTTACTAACTTCATTGTCAGCACTAAGGGGTTATGGTCGCTGAGGATTCGTGGGAGCCTGTCGATTTCTACACTCGTCATTAAGTCATTAGATATCAGGAAATAGTCTAGACGGACACATATACGATGTGGTGCAGAATAATAGGTAAAACCTGTTTGATCCGGTCTAGTTCTTCCCCAGACATCTTGCAGGAAATTATTCTCTAAAAGTTCTATCAATGCCTTATGTACTCTTTTTTTCCTGCCTCTATAACTTCCAATATGTCTTATCCCCAGCCCATCCGCCCCATTAATATTTAGATCGCCCCCAATAATAACCTGAGGGGGCCAACCTGCTAACTCAGCGTCTAAGAACTGCAGGATTTCTGGATCATCTTGGGTTGAGCCATAAAGTACAACCAGGGTAGTCCATACTCCCTCTATTAAAACTTCTACCATAGCCCATCTACCCCATTGATCCTCTAATTTTTTACCAGTTACCACCTTTTTACTTCTCGAGAAAATGGCTACCCCTCTATTTTTCGTCCCTTGCTTAGATCTTGCCAATAAATGAAACCCTAACTGATTTAAACAGAACTCCTGAGAACTCATTATATGTGTTTCTTGCAAGAATATGTAGTCTACGTTCATTTGCCGCAATCGAACTGCTATCTTTTGTCTTTTTTGGGCATCATCCATCCCACAAACATTCTATGTTACAAATCTAATGGACATATCTGTATTTTAATAAGCTACCAATTGACTGCTCATTTATAATTACCAATCTGCCAGGCTTGTTCTTGACTGCTTCTATTTGAAAAACTCCTGTTTTAATAGTTTCGGTCCTTACAAATCCATGCCCGACATCATACTTCCAATGTGATTCAATTTCCTCATAAACCAGACCAATTCCAAAGCCCATGTGCCCTGCCCTGGCTCCCCCCCTCCCCCACCCCAGACAACCCTCCCACAGAGTCCCACCCCCCCTACAGACAAATAGGTCCAAGGGACCTATATCTGACCGTCGATGCCTACAGGATGTCACGCCCTCACTCCCCCCGATTCTCATAAACCATAAATTCTCACTCGTTGTGCTCCCCCTGAATTATTATTAAATCCTATATATTTCCAGTATCACTCAAGACCATTGACTAGTGACCCCCACCAATACCCGCCTAGCCCGATCCTAACCCTTATAAAGAAAAGTAAGTAATCTAGACACAACATCAAATTATTCAGCATTCCCCCTTTTTTTTAAGGTTACCCGAACTGCATTAGTCACTTCCTTTTACTACTTCTTCCGAGTGACATCTCTTATAGCAACCACTTGGGAGTCATGTTCCTCAGGGTCCTTGCGTTGTTCTTTGCGCTGACCTCTTGTTTCACGCAAAAGACTGAGATACTCTTGTGCAGCAATTTCAGAATAGAAGATCTTAAAATTTCCATTTAGACCAACTTTCAATCGTGCCGGGAACATAAGATAAGCCTCACAACCTACATTCTGAAATGGAGTAATCATCTGTCTCATCCGCCATCGTCTTTCCACCGTGGTATGACAAAAGTCCGGGCGGGTAAAGAAAACAATATCTTTATATGTGCGCTTAGCCTGAGGTTGTGCCTTACTGATAATCTCCTCACGAAGTAAAAAATTTCCGATGTAAATCAGTATAGCACGAGGTTTACCATGTGAATCCTTCCGCCCCATCGGAAACCGGTGTGCCCGTTGTATCTCATGTTCCCAATCCCATGAAGCCATCT
The DNA here is from genome assembly GCF_964261635.1 of Lissotriton helveticus. Classification (NCBI taxonomy): domain Eukaryota; kingdom Metazoa; phylum Chordata; class Amphibia; order Caudata; family Salamandridae; genus Lissotriton; species Lissotriton helveticus. Next base: position 1,004,134,202 of record NC_136071.1, on the reverse strand, counting down.
CTGGGAAAGCACCCTTCAGTAATTCGACAACAAACCCCCGCACATCCCCCTCCTCCTTTCCTTCCTGTACCCCAAGTAGTCTAACGTTGTTGCGCCTTTGTCTGTTTTCATATTCCTCCAGCTTCCAGAGCATATCCGCTGTTGTTTTGTCCTGATCTCTTTTAGTTTCCTGTAATTTTGCAAAATCATCTTCTAATCTTCCCGTTCTGTCCTCCACCTCTGATACTCTCCCGACCACTTCTTCATACATTTTATTGATTTTATGAAGTGAAGACTGGATTTTTTTGTTTGCATGCCTTGCTCTTCTACTTGCTCTTTGACTCTCAGCTCGAGCCTCATCCTGGATCTGTTTTAAAGTAGAGAGCAGGACTTCGAAGTTAGAGGCACCACCCTCAGACCCTTGCAGACTAGCATCATGACTCCCGGAATTTGTGGTTACAGGACCACCCGTATACGTTACATGGCTTCCCAAAGTATTATCCCAGTCAAGTTTCTTAGCGACTGATTTCCCTGAGACACCGTGAGACACTCTGGCCAGATTCCTTTTTCTAAAATTATGTTTCGCTTTACTCTTATTTTTTGAGGTAGGATTTTTCAACTCTATGGCGGAGATCTTCTGTTTCAGTTTCGGGTTTTTCTGGACCGTCTCCTGCTCCCCAGATCCCATGTCGCTATCCAAAGAGATTGAGGCACTATCCGTGTCTGTCTCAATGTTGGTATTTGAATCAGTACCCACTTCGGAACCTACTGATGTTTCCAGATCCGAACCCGAATCTGTACTGATCTCACTCTCCACCTCGTCCTCATCATCTGCTTCATCATTTCCAGTAAAGAATACATCCTCACTGGGGGAGGTCAAATTTGAACCTGAGACGATTGGTGGTTTCTTGCCAGCTTTATAGTCATTTTTCGTATTTTTCGTATTTGTATTTACATTTGCGTTTGCATTCACAATTGCCAGTTGCCCCGCGGTTTTTCCTGGGTGAGGGGCTGATTCCTTATCTGCAGTTTCTTGTGACAGCACTCCTGTCTCGATGATGTGCTCGCTCTTATCGCTATTATTGTGACCATCTGCCTCAACACAAGCTTTGACTGACTCATGCACTGTCTCTTTAATTGGGGTCTCGAGAGCGTCTGCCCCGCCCCCTGCCACGTCAGGAGAAAACCCTGACGATCTCGAGGGATCTGTTACCTCATTCCGGCTACCGGGCTCCACCGGATGACTTGCACTCTCAGACACTCCCGCAGAGAATATGGGCTGCCTCTCGCCGATTAATCTACACAGGGTCACACATGATGGAACTTCAGCCGCGCGGTGTGAGGCTTGCTGAACACTCGGTAAGTGGGAGAAAGTCTCAATGATCGTAGTTTGCCGAAGCAGGGTTTCTCTCGCTACCGCCTCACCCGCAATAGCCTGCTCCTCACTACTTTTGCTTTTATACAGAGCCGTCATCCTTTTCTTTTCATTTTCTTTTTCACGAATCTTTCGCAATTTACTTTCTTTTGCAGCCTCCCGTCTCTGTTGCGCTTTTGTTCTCGCTTTGTCTCTTAAATTTGAGGCGGGGGCACCGAGATCATCAGTGGGAGCCTCTTCATCGACATTTCCACGCTTATTCAGAGGGTCACGATTCTTCTTAGGTGAGCGTGGAAGTTTAGGGGCCATCTCTCTTAATCTCTTCCTCCAATCAAACTGTACAGATAGGCCAGTCCGTGTAGCGAAGAATGAGATAACCTTAGATAAGGTCCTTTCCCTTAGCTGGGTCACATACTCTGCTCGCCCCGGCCAGAAAGAGAACACACCGAGCATTGCATCCAGCAACCGATTAGTCTTGGTATTTTCCCTTTAGACCATCTGCGGGTGAGCCGGCCAGATAAAAAACCAGGGATTGAGCACAAAAACTGCCTGCATCGGGAGGAGAGTCAGGCATGACTTTCCCCTACAGCGTCTCAGCGGCCATCTTGCCTGGTTTGAAAATATTGTGATGAAGTTGCCATAGGAACATTACAGTAGGAAGCCAACTACTTTACACAAAGAGCTGATGTTGCACCCAGTATTCCGGGGTTACTAAGAGCCCCATCAGCAGGGACCTTCAATTATTCTTGCTTTCTCATTCAGTAGGCTCACCAGTGCATCAAACAACTACAAAAATAAATAGTGTGCATATTTTATGCCGCAAATCACCAGAGATCTCCACTTTCACCCACACTGGTAAACTTACCCACAGATTCATTCCCCCTGTAAGCTCACCAAAGAGTTGGTGACATAGGAGGAGTTGACATTATAAGATCTATGGAAATGTAAGTTTCCTGCATGACCAAGAGAATGGGAATGTTTCTTAGAGGTCTGCTAGAGGAGAATGTTTATTTATCCATTAATGTATTTATGGTGTTTTGTATACTGACAGTATGCTTCTTTGTAACCACTTCAGAGGGGGGTTTTTAAACAATTTTTTCACTTGTTTATTTTTTAAATATATGACTGTTGGTCTTGATTGACAGTCTGATAACATGGCAGATGGAAGGATGAACTGTACAGGTAAGAGGCCAGGTTGTTTCTTTTAGACAAATAGCAGTAGAATTCGAGTAGGACATAAGGTTATTCCCCCTTTCGCTTTTTTCATGGCAGAGCCAGGCGATTTTTTTGGGTGAAGACTGCAGCTAACCACCCAGACTTTCCTGCAACCACAGACTTAATTGTTTTACTTTAAAATACACATATCACTCATTTCATAAAATTACTATTTTGGGAATTTACAATTTACCTGAAAATAGCTTCTTTGATGCATGCTTCTCAATGCAAAATGCCAGCTGCTTGATCAGAGATGTCTGAAAAATCGTGATTGCCTTGGGTCAGACACCGCGCACAGTGATTTACCATAGCTCTTGAATTTCTTTTCCAAGACATCGCTTTTATTGGTCAGTGCAGATGCAACTGGGCTGGTTTCATTTTGCCATCTCACTTGCTACAGACACCTTTGGGAGGATTTGGTTTCAGTTCTTTACATTCGACACACAGGAAACGTTGTCTCACTTACTTCAGGTGGCAATGTGAGGATTTTAGTTTCAGTTTTTTCTGTTCAACATACAGGAGAAAACCAAGCATTGACAAAGCTAATAGGTCTTGCCTACACCAGCTTTGCCAATTTCTTCTTTTTTTTTGCCATATTGCATAGCAGTGCAGCCATTGTGCTGCATGTCTGAACGTAGAGTAATTGAAAGTGCTGGGATGTCGTCCACGCTGGCTATGTCATAGCACTTTACTTTTCTTTACTGTCAGCTATGCTGCAAAACAGCCATACTGCTGTGCAATATGGCTCAAAAGAAACATTGACAAAGCCAATGGATCTCACATAGGCAAGACTTATGGGCTTTGCCAATGCTTTTTTTTGTTTTTTAAATGATATATAGTTGTTGAGAATTAATATGTAGATAGTGGATTATTGTAATGGGCATGTATCTACATTTACCAACTATTTATGAAAAATATAAAGAGCAGGGATAAGACAGCGTAATTCCTGTTTTATAGCCATAATTACCATCATTTCCTGTTTCCCCGTCAGATTAGATGACGAGGGAGGCTGAAGGATTTTATATTAGCCGTTCTGTTCCTCTCGAGTGAAACAAGCAAAGCAAATTACTACATCTGGTGAACACTTAACATTACCCATGTGCAAACAATAATGATTTGAGAGACAAAAGCAGCAGCTTTTCCCCTCGTGCTCCTGATGCAATCGGCTGATTGTCGTTGTCGCGCGCACAAATGGTACTGACTTGCGCGCCTCGCTCTGAAGCAGAAGGTCACCGCCGACGTCAGCATCTTGACAATTTCAGACAATGGAAAAGCACCCATACGATTCCATTGGGCGCATCTTCGTCACGACGAAAATCGCCACTTCTATCAAGCCAATTTCCGACACGCTTGAGTTTAAAATAGCTTCTTGTTGCCACGCTCAGAACAGCCAAGAAGAATGGGGCGGTACATAATGGCTTGAAGCATATCCTTTACTATGCCCCGTATAATATAAGTGAGTCATAGAACGTGTGAGAGCATAAAGTACAGACGAGCTCCAGCTCACATGGCGATTTGTTGGTGACGGCTCTGTAGTTTTCTACCTGGTACTTTCTGTGATTTTCATAGAGATGTACACACACTTTAAGTATAGTAGGATTTATAAATTGGTATTAAAGTTATAAACGTGTAAGCAAGAGGCAGAAGATATATCTAATAATGTCACAGTGGTGATTTAGACGTGTTGAAAGCCCTAAACCAAGACTTTGCTGTTCCTGTAGGCACCGGAACGGTTTAAGTAAAATGCAGAAAGAAGGTAGCAAAAAGTTGCATTTGCCATAACACCCAAAAAGTGATATTTTGCTAATAAGATAACAAAACATAGTTGGACTGCCTCATGAGTTAAAACAATAACCATTACACGACGATACAGAGTAAATGTCTGATTTAGAGTTGAGTTGTAATGGGAAATCCTCTTATTTTGGATGGACGTGGGAAAACCCCTATTATGGATTCACTTTCTGTGGAGATGCCTCCAACGGAAGATTTCCGTTCCCACTCAACTTCAAATTAGACCCATAGGCCCAATTAAGCAGGTGACTTCCCTAACCCCATGTGGACTTACCCATGCTCGGCCCTTTCGGACCTGGGTTTTGTGCCTCGTGGCCCTGCCTCACTCCTCTCCTTCCTCTCTCTCTCTCTCTCATTCAGGTTTGTATGTTTTAGCCTTTTCACTGTTTGCAAGAGCCACTTTCGTTTTGTTTCTTCTGCCATTGCCTGTTCTGCTATAATCGTCTGCCTTTGCCATGGTTTTGTCTGTTCTGCCATTTCATTGCTATCTCCATCTTTTTTGTGCCCTTCTCTCTGTCCTTGTAGGTGCATTGCCATCTCCTTCTCTTTTTGTGCCTTTCTCTGGACCTTTTTTGTGTTGCAATAGTTTTGGACTTTCTGCTATATTCACCTCTTTTCTGCTATTTTCTTTCAACTTTTGTGCCCTTTCCAGCTCCTGTTCTCCCACTTAATTGTCTGTCCTTGCCACTTAATGGCAGCCACAGCGCCAAAGACATGGCAAATGTAAGCCTGTCTGCACACATCCACATCTAGACTATGCCCAGCACCAAGACCACTTGTCCTCCCCCACTGCTACCCTGCCACGTTTCCTCCAAGTCTTTAGACCAGGCCACTGTTCTTTGTGTTGCTGTCACATCGGACCACACACACAAAAGGAGCCTTTACCTGCACATCCTGCAGGTCTTTTTAAATGTTCCTTCCGCTTACACTTTCCACTATCGCATCAACAGAATCCAGCACCTCACTCACACACCATGCTCACATCCATCCTCCTTAATACCCACTCACTCAGCAAACACACCAAGGAGCTATCACACAAAAACTTGTCTGAACCCAGACTCTACACCGGATAATGCCACTGCCATCCCCGCCGGCTGCCAGATCATCAGACAAGACAAGACCATCAGCACACGCCCAAATGTGGATTCGCCATTTTAATCAAGGACAGAGTCTGCTGCACTAACATCAATGACACTGCGACCAGCTACATGGAGCACCTCACCTTTAAGCAACACAGTACAGCCAGCTTTACCTTATATGGAACCCTTGTATACAGGCCATCAGGACCTTGCACAAACTTTGCTAGCGACATCACAGACTTCCTCACTGCCCTCATGATTGACTCCAGCATCTTCATCTTTGTAGGAGACCTGAACTATCACCTGGAGAGCGTGCTGACCCCAACTAAATCACCCCCCTGGAAAATCTCAGGAAACTTGGTATCACCCAGCATGCCGCTGATTTCACCCATACCACCAGACACCTCCTCCTTTAACAACATCACGGTTGTCAAAGCCTCACCCATCAGCTGGACAGACTACACCCTTGTCAGCTTCAGTAGTCCTGTCCCGAGCCACAGAAGAAGCACTACCTTTGGACCTGCCCTGTTGTGCTGAAAAAACATGCCAGAGATTGACTTGGCTTTCTCCCTCTCAGTATAATGACCCGAACCCATCAGCAACCTGACAGAAGATATCATGGACTTTAATGACTGGATCACTGCATGTGCCAACTTCCTGCCCCCCTACAAAGACGGCAAAACATCAAGAACACAAACACAATTCAGCTGGTCGACAGAAGAATTCAGGCTGATAAAATAGCACTGAAGGTAAATGGAGTGCAAGTGGAGAGTGAGACAAGGCTCCACAGAAAACGATATGTTCAAATCTGCCCTGAGATGCTACCATCAGCTAATCCAGAAGACCAAGCATACAGCCTCACAGACTGCATCAATGCCAGCACCAGCAGAAAGGGAATATCCACCATGGTCAAAAAGTTCTCCAGACATAGAGCCACCTCCAACAACAACACCCCCTCTTAAAAACCTCTGCAACAATCTATTTGACTACTTTTGCGGCAAGATAAACTGCAACTTTGAACTGCAACAAGACCCCTTTGACTTCGCATTATATCTCCCTGTCTAAAACTAAGACAAGACCCTGACCACTTGGCCCAACATTACCATAGACGAACCTGCAACTACTACTGAAGTCCATCTAATGTAAAGACCCATTAGACCCCTGCTCCCATCAGGCCTCCAACAAGATGCTCACCCTCATCAGCGAAGCCCTCACTCTGATCAGAAGCACCTCCATTGACTCAGTCACTATCCTGTAAGTTAGTGCACTGTACCAATACACAGAACATGACATAACCTTTTAAGATTAAGCACTGTTCCGGGCACACGTGGCAGCTGTTGGATAACCAGTGTCCTATGGCATTCTCCCAGCTTTAGCAGGCGCACTCACCTCCATGCACGACCTTACTTCGTAGATGGCTACAACCACGCTCCACTTAGGCTCATAACTTGCTGCCGCCACCCGGCATTCAAGCCTTCCCTTACCTCCGCCAGATACTGGCTGGTCTCTTAAAACCTATCCTAGGCCTATAGACGTCCAACCACCGGCCGGCGAACCGGCCCAGGCTCTCTCACTCTATATACCCACACTCCACGACAGCACACGCCCGAGGCCTACTACCCTGCTGCGGCATCGTCCATCCAACGCAGCACTATTAGCGTGCCTACCACTTACCCGGGTGCCTCTGCACCCCACCTCATCAGTCACCATCCAGTCTACCATACACCCCAGGCTGGGTTGGAATTATCACAGGCACTGTAGGACCTTCTTTCCTCACCGCATACACGCCGTACAGCCCTGAAGAGTCACATATCCTGGTGACGAAACACGCGTCGGCTGGTTGTTTTATTCCAATTCAGTCGTTGCTTTATTAAAATAACTTTTCAATTGTATACTGGTGTCGACCATTGAAATCGTGATCCGAACAAGACTCTCATGAGATTTAGATACCATTGTTACACCCCCACCACATGTGCCCGGGACTGTGCTTAATTTTCCAGTGTGGGTTCTCTGACTCATACACTTCAGGGTGTTATTGGGTAACTCCCCCAACCTGGCAGCACCGTACCTAGTTGATAACAAGTAGACTCCACGCTAACTGGTCTGAGCACCATTCTTCTTGACGTCACTAAAAACCCTACTCCTAGCTCTTAACCTTTTAAGATGCATGACATATGTATAGTGTTAACAAACACTTACCCCTGGATGTGATATTTATGTATTTTTGTAAGTGGTGTTTTAATAGCGCAAACCTAGCCAAAAGCCATGGAGTGCATTTGCCAGATGTGACAAAGCACTCCAAGGCCCAATTTTCCAGACGTGAAGGGGGCATAACATGGATAATCAGTGTGTACCTCACTGAATTCCATAAGCTTTGCCTTTTTTGACTGCTGTTTTCACTTAATAAAATTATGCTAGGTTTTTCGTGGTGACATTTGTCAATGGGAAATTATGGGGGTGCGATAATCACTACACTACTAAGAATTCCAATTCCTGGACTAACTTCCATTTCTGCTGGGATCAGACTTATAGACTGTGGTGTGTGGTCTATACTTAGGCTTTCCTGTTTTCAGTTTCTATTTTTGGCAAATTCTAGTGGGGTTTTTTCACTTTTTTCAGTACCTTAAAAAAACAGTGGTTATCAGTGGTTACACATTTTCGCGCTGTTTAAAACAACAGAAACAGTGTTTATGGAATTGTAATTTATTTTTAATTATTGATTGCCTTCCGCACTGATAATGCATGTGAATAGATAGCGTGTGCACAGGGTCTATAAGGTCCAAAAACATTTTTACTTCACTGGAGTAGACTACAAAGTTAATAGCATTCTTCATTATCTCCGAAGAATGTAAAGATGCTTTCAGCATACCATCTAGCAAGTGACAAGGATCTCTTTCAGGGAAGCACTTAAGCTCAGGTATCGATTTTGACAGGCCATCATACAACATACGTAGCTGAATTACTGCAAATACAAACACTATCACTCCAATCTTTATTGAACTTGGTAGGAACTTTTTTTAGCAGCATTCCATGTGACACTGCGTTCCATGTTTACTAAACATCTGGTGTCATGTTTTCACCACTATCTCAGATGCTTGGTGACAACATTCTTTTCACATATACATGTCACTACATCTTGCATTGAAAGTTTAAAGGCTGGGGTGTTTGGCAATTCACTTACAATCAATACTGACTCACTAGAAAAGGGGGCTGATGTATCAAAGGATTTCACCTATTCTCTGTCTGTGGGTAAATCTGATGATACATATTAGGAAAGATTCTTATGAAAGCAGCCATTTTACCAGTGAAATCAAATGTAACCAAAATATCAAATAGGATTTTGATATTTCCTGATTATTTACAGTTTATAAATTAACTAAGACCCAAAACATGCATCTAAACACTGCATCATTAGACCAAAGACCACAAAACTGAAAAAAGCAGAAGGAAGAAGGGACAATGTTTTAGTGACATCCCTAAACAACAAAACTCAAGCAGAGTGATGTTAACCCAGTCTTTCTTGATGCTACCTTGTATAACAAAGTTACATTGTATTGTCCCTTTCAGGAAAAACATAAAAATGACTCTTTCACTCATGTTTTCCATTCCTTGAATGGCACTTAGTTTGTGGTTGTAAAGGTGTTTTTCCAGTGTTTATATGTTTACACCGGTGATGGCTATTTTCCTTTCGGTGGGGTTTTATCAGTTATAATAGGTTTAAACCTAAAACCAGATAGCCTATCTATACTATATGGTAAGGTATATCATAATGTAAATTTTATTTCCTGTACATTTAAGTTCAGTAAAATGTGATTAAACATTTTTATAGCATGGGGGTGTATGGCAAATGCCAAGCAAGATGTCCCCTTCTTTAAGTGGCTCCCAGCGCTCACTGACTCATTCCCCCGCCATTTGTACGTTCATCCGTTTACCACAAGTTTCTGATGGCCCCCTTCATGCCTCCTCATTACAGCGAAGCTGGATTGCACCTTACTGCAGCTGAAAATTGACGTTTTGCTGACATCTGAGGTGAAGCCAGTGGCATGAGGTGCAGCCATGGCCTGCGAGCAGGAGTTAAGCTGGAGGCAGCCACACTCACAGAGGAGTGGCAAACCTAGAAGCATGCTGTTCCCAGAGGCCGGGAGACAGCAGATTGATGGAGCACTCTGCATGGGCCCCCGTGCTTCTCAGAGGGGGATTGGAGAACTGAGTCTGTGGTGAGAGAGACGCCCAGTCAGGTCCTTGGCTCATTGTAATTCCACACCACCCAAGCTTATTTACACTTTGAAACACTACGCCACCCTCAACTTCCACTCTATTGCCCTCAGGAGATGAACATGCCCCTGGAGGTAGTTATTTACCTCAGCCCCAACATTGTACATGATAACTGTAGACCCATGGACAACAAATTGAGGACCTTAACTTTCAAAGTCCTTTCCTAGAACATCAATGTACTGGGGGGGATAGGGGGGGGCAAGATTAAAAGAGGGGTGGTACGGCAATACCTCAAGAGGCATTCTCTGGATGTGGTACTCCTGCAGGAGATGCACTTCAGGTCATCAATTATAATGCATTGGATCGGGGAGGAATACAAACTGGCTGCACATACCAGCTATACCATTGGCTCTAGAGAGGTGAGAGTCCTCCTGTATAAGTCACTTCCGTTTACCCACATGGGAGGTATGTGGTGCTTTCGAGTCTATGGGAGGGTAAAGTGCTCAATCCTATTTCAGTATATATGCCCCAGAGACTGCATGAGGCGGCATTTGCTGACCTTAGTGTGCCTCTCCTTCTCCTCTCAGACAGAGAGTTGGTGCTTTGTGGTGACTTGGGCACATCCCTTTACGATACTCAGGACCACTGACCATCCAGTCGGATGAGGATCCCCCGACGGCCACTAACTGACTTCTTGATGGCCCTGGGTGTGGTAGATACATGGCGAGCCTACAATCCTTCTACGCAACATTTCACATTCCACTCGAGGACCCATGGTAGTCTCTCGTGAATTCACTTTATACTTACCTTGTCCCTTCAGATCTCATATTTCTGAGAGGTTTGCCATTTGGCCAGAGGGATCTCTGATAATTCCCCAGTCTGGGTGGTCTATGGACTACCAGGCCGAGCTGGGCACCATCAGATGGTCCTTAATCCATGGTACTTGAAGGTGTCTCATATACGTGCAGTCCTCCAGAAAGCCACTGAGCAGTACTTTGACGATAATATGGGTTTGATCGACTTGGCACTGACTTTGTAGGAGTCCCACATAAAACAGTCATACACGGTCTGGTTCTCTCATTAATAGCAGGACATAAAAAAACATGAAGGTCGATTTAGAGATACTCAAACAACAGAATAAGGAGTTGGAATCTCAATTTCCAGGTTCAGAACAGGGGGATGTGTCCTTAAAAAGAAGGAATATCGAGATGCTGCCGAACAGGCCACAAAAGGCCACCATCATGCCACCCGGCACCGCCTCTGTGAGGTGTGGGATAGGGCCAGCAAGCTCCTGGCCTGGCTTGACATGAAGAATCTTGCACAACCATGGGTACTAGATATCTTAATTGATTAAGGGGAGTGGGTGAGAGGCAGACAGGGCGTGGTGAAAGCCTTTGTGTCATACTACGCAGATCTCTATTTCCCAACCTTTGCTCCCACAGCAGAGGAATCCAATGAATTACTACTGGACATTCCTCTTCCAAGGCTTTCTCAAGAGGACAGGGCACTCCTGGAACAGGACCTCACAGAAGGTGAGATAATGCAAGCCATCTGTGACCTGAACTATGGTAAGGTGGTGGCCCAAATTGTTTACCTATTGAGCTGTATAAGCGTACCACTTCTAGAGTCATTCCCCATCTCCTGCAAATCTTTAAGGAAACCGAGACCAGAGATTAGCTACCATTGACGGACTGGCCATAGCGGACACTGGGCATTTCCCCAGTGGGACAAAGGGGTGGGGGCCGGGTTTGTACCCGTGGGGGGCGGTTTTGTTCCTAGGTGCCAGTTTTGCAGCAATGCTGCAATATCGGCCCACTGTAACAAAAGCTGGAGTGGTGCTTATCACTAGCACTGCCCCCATGCTCCCGGGGCTGGTCGAGCAGCAATCTACCAGGGCTAGTTGGTGTTCCTAGTTTGGCCGTGCTGGCCACAATAGTGGTCATACCTAAAGATGGCAAGCCACCGACTGACTGTGCCTCATATCGACCTATTTCACTGCTTATCCCCAATGTTAAAATCCTGGCTAAATTACTAGCCTCCTGGTTGGTTCACGTGAGCCACCCAGATCAATCCGATTTCATGCCGGGGAGGAACACATCTGTCAACTTGCAGTGCAGATAAGATTCAGAAAGATTCCCTTGTGTTCTCGCTTGATGCACAAATGGCTTTTGACACAATTGAATTGTCCTATATGATTAAAGTTCTAGACAGAATGGGCTTCTGCCCACGGTTCATGGCCTGGATAAGACTCCTCTACACTGAACCTCCTCGGCCAGGTTGCGGGTAAAAGGGGTGCATCTGCAGTGCTCTGGCTTCAGCATGTTACTTGCCAGGGCCCACTTTTCCTTTTCGTTTTTGCCCTGGTCCTGGAACTGCTGACTGCCTGGATTAGAGGTGACCCCTGGTTAGAGGACTGTGGTGGATGGAAGATTTGGAGGATATAATCTCCCTCTATGCTGATGACATATTGCATTACATGGCAGATCCAGAATTTACACTTGACAGAGATGAATATACTTTTTTATGTCGATATTTGGGTTACCCCATTAATTGGAATAAATCTGAACTCTATCAGCTTCACAGACCTGTACCGAGGCTACCCAGTGACTGTGCAGTGAGTGTGGCCATGAATGGCTTCGGGTTCCTGGGGATCTATGTCACCAGAGACTCTGGCATCTTTTACACTCGGAACCTGGGCCCCCCACTGGCATGCCTGCAGAGGGACGTGCAACATTTGAGGGCCCTTCCTATCTCGCTTCTTGGGAGGGCCACCCTGTTAAAGGTAATCGCCCTACCCCGGTTCCTGTATGTGCTTCAGAATACGCTCTATTCAGTGCTGACATCTTATTTCCAGGCAATCACGAGTGCGACCCGTACACTAATTTGGGCTGGAGGCCCTGTGGGTATAGCTATTATGAACTTGACCAGGAGCTAGTATAACGGGGGATTGCTGTGCCTGATGTACAGAATTATTACTGGGCAGCACAGCTCGTCGCCATTAACCAGTGGGTTCACCTCTCCCGAGAGGAACCAACCTACCGGCTGGATAGGATGGTCATGCAGCCAGGAGGCCATCTCAGGGCACTATATAGAGGAGTGCCTCCCTCAACCTTCCCTACTCCGACTGCGGTTACACTCACCCTTTGGCACACCACATTGCATACAGTAGGCTGGCATGGTATATTCACGCAGGCGACGGACATGTGGGATACTTCATAATAGGGGTTATTGGGCAAACAATGGGACTTTGATAAATGTGACTTGATTAGCCTCTCTGTGGTGGGAGAAGTGATCCTATTCACAGAATAACAAAACAAACCAACTGGCCATCGCTGAAAATGTCCGTTATTTGCAAATATGGCATGCTATGAAAAAGGAGCCGCCGAAGGGGGAGGGCCCCGCTGAAATCTTCCCCACTTGAGGACAAACTCCTGGATGAGCACATGCCTAAAAAGGCGATCTCCCTTACCTACTGTAAACTGATTAATAATTCACCTGACACCATGTTTCAGTTGCAGGAACATTGGCAGTGAGATCTGGGTGGCCTAAAAAAGAGCGAGTGGCCAGAGGCCTTGGCATCCTCCTGTGAGGTTGCCATAAGATCTATGTTTCACCTTGTCCAGAAAATCCTGCACAGATGCTATTACACTTGTACTACCATGGCAAGGATGAACAGGGATACCACTGTATTGTCTCACAGGAACTGTGGCCTAGAGGGCAAGTTCTTCCACATGTTATGGAGTTGCCCAGTACTTTACCACTACTGGGGGTCGATTGTTTCCTGCCTCGATCATGTGTGCAGTGGCCACATGGGGTCCTCCACAAAACGATGCCTCCTGAATGTTTGGAAGGCGACTGACTTTGCTCAAATGGCTCGGATCTGGATAACACTGTGGCTGATGGAGGCTAAACAATACATTGTGTGTATGTGGAGAGCATAACTAGCTCCACAGCTGAGTAAGTGGAAATGGGATATGGAATAGTGCATGATTGTGAAGAGAGCAGTGTATGAAAGCAGAAACTGTCCCCAGAAATGGGCCAAGATATCGGGGAAGCAGAATCATTACTGAGGTGAAATTTGTGCCCCTAGTGACACACCTGGTTTTAATCCTGAAGATCTGGAGGTGACTGAAGCAGCAATTTGATGCCCCCTGCTAGTGGGCACCTCAGACAAAAATCTACAATCACCACGTATTAATTAAAAAAATCTTTATCCAAATAAGGGCAAAGTATGCTGAGTCTGATTCATGAAGGGCCTTCACACTCGTGGCTGAGGCACCACAGTTGTGGCGGAGTCTCCACAATGAGAATTGCAGAGATTCTGCCCTGAGTGCAGTGACTGTCTCACGACTGTAGGGCCTTTCCCACGAGTGCAGAGCCCCTTTGTGAATCAGACCCACTATGTTTAGTAGATATAAGGGTCAAATAAGGACAAATGAATTGCATAACTGTCGTAATAATAGTTAACCTGTGAGGGGGTTGGCTCATTAAGCCATATATTTTTTTTATCAAAATTAATGTTTGCCCTTTATATCTATGGAGTTCTTAATTCTCTCTCCTTTTTTGCAGAAATAGTGCTCTGAAACAGTTAAGGCATTTTTATGGAATATTGGCGCACTGCAGCACAGCAAATCAACTTGCAGCGCTGCACTGCAGCAGGAATGTCCTGTATTTAATGCATACAGTGCATACCTGACTTTACTCCCTGCGCTGGTGCTCTTTTGGCAGCCAAGCACCAACGTGGACACCCTTGCGGTATAGTGAAAGTGTGCCTGTGCTGCATGCAGGATTGTTTTTGTGCAGGAAGGGACACCTTCCTGCACAAAAACAATCCTGAGAGGCACTATCCTCTTTCTATGTGTGCTGCAAAATGCAGCTCACATCGAGAGAGGAAGTAATGAGGGGAAAGGCCTCTCATGTGGAGGCATATCTTTTTGGCGCATTTCCAAGTTTACAAGGTCCTATAAATCTGGGAGTGCGTCAAAAAAACATGGGAGTTGATTGGGAACACCCACACAATGCCCACAGTAGGCCTACCCAGGGCAGAGTAACCCAACACAGTGATTTGCACTGTGTTGCGTTACTCCAGATTTTGGAGCCACTCAGAGCTACCCAAAGTGGCTTTGCGTGGCTTAAAAAAACGGACTTAATGTTGGCGCGTTAGTCTTGCATTACGGTGTCATAAATATGGCTCTTAGTGTCTAGAACAGAATCATACTACATTAGTCACAGGGGAGATAGAGAATGGAAAAGCAATCAAGAAATAGTAAAGGTGTATGTGAGAAATAAGCACTTAAAAAGTATGATTTGCTACACAATAATCAGATCCAAGAAGTGACTAAGTAAAGTTCATATAAAGTCTCAAGGAACAAGATACTACTTTCTCAATGGTCTGAAGCTGGCAGGGAAGATAAAACTGGATAGAAAGCGTGGCTGCCAGAGCCAAACACCCATCGAAGAACTGCGGCATGACTAGCATACTAATTCTAAAGTAACAATGGGGAAGCGTGCACTAAATGGAATGAGTCATTCTGTAGCTGTTCTTCGAAAGGTCAGATTTCTGCCTGAAAAGCACCGCTTTTTCATACCCACAGTGAAATAAAAATGTGAATTGGTACATTGACATGTATTTGGAATACAGTGGTATCGTGTGAATCTCAGTGGATAGAACTAACATGCTGATAATTTATACAGCAACATGTTGCCTTCAGTTGAACCCAGGCAGTGATCATCTTCAGACAGGTTGCTGGTAACCCCAGCATGCCTTTAAATGCCTTGTTTAGTAAAACAGTGCAATTAATTTTTGTCAAGCAGACTCAGTTTCACATTGACCTGAGCAGCAGCAGAAACCATTATTTTGCACGGTTTGTATGTTGGAAAGCATGTACAATTAATAAATATAAAGTTTTGAGTCAGAAGATTTTTAAAATTAGAAGGCTCCTGTACCACAAACCTTTGCAGAATTATTGTGAAATGGCACTTGTAAAAACACTATCATGTGTGTTTGTACATCTAAAACAACAACTTGCATGAACTTGTCATTTTGCGTCACGCCGCTGCGAATCGTTTCATCCGCGCGAGCTTTGTCATTCATAAAAAACAATCAACAAGTAGTAGATTCAATATATCACAACAAGCAATCGATAATTCAAGGAGCAAATAATGAGCATAAATAAAAAATTAGCTGCATAAAGACGTGCTATATAGAGATGAAAGACATAGACCAAGTGTTTAACCAATATAGGCTTTATTGCTGGAGATCTCAATGACGTTTTGACCCTCTTGTGGAGACAGGTTCATCATCACCCATCATCAGTGGGTGACCGGAGCACACATCTGAGCCTATGTCACTATAAAGTATAGAAACAGAAATAAGAATCGTTTAAAAACAAAAAATAATTGGAGAGGACATCTACGTGGTCAAAGAGGCAAACAATACCTAAAGCTTTGAAAGGGGCAATGAATGAAATTAAATTAAATTAGGATTTATAGCGGGCGCTAATACCCGGAGGTGTCTAGGCGTGGCTGCTCGGTCTGCATTGTGAGCCTGCGTGGAGGAAACGAGAAGTAGGGGCAGCTAATTATTAAACAGCAGGGTTTTTAGGGATTTGCGGAATGCCAGGAGGTTATTTTCTGTCTTCAGACCTATTGGGAGTGAGTTCCACAACCTCACTGTCCCTGACACAAAGCTTCTCCCCCCAAAAGGCCATTTTGACTTTGAGGACTACAAGATTTGCGGAAGTTGCAGAGCGAAGCTCACTACCAGGAAGATACCACCTAAATTTGTTTGCCAGAAAATCCAGGCCGAGTCCATACAGTGCCTTAAAGGTAATACAGAGGGCCTTGAATTCGATCCTTCTTTTTACCGGTAGCCAGTGCAAGGAGGGTACGGCATGTGCTACTGATTGCTGTTTCGGGATATCGAGCAGCAGACTGGCTGCTGCATTTTGTAGGATCTGCATTTTATTGAGAAAGCGTGTGCGTATGTTGAGGAACAGCCTGTTGTAATAGTCCAGTCTGGACAATATGAGAGATGTCATCACCGCTTTCTGGAGCTCTAGTGGAATTAAAGGAAGGATCTTTCTGATGGTTTTAATCATAAAAAAAACAGGAGGAAGTGATTGCATTGATTTTCCCTCGAAGGATCGTTTGGACTCAAAAAAGAACTCCCAGGTTTCTCACCTTATTGACATGAGTGGGAGTTTCGCTCATTTCCTGTGGCCACCAGTTTGGTTGCCAAAAAGAGGTGTCATTTCCATAAAGACGCACCTCGGTTTTCCCCGCATTCAGTTTGAGGCAGTTTTGGGCCATCCACTAACCCGACTTTGCGCAGACACTCTTGGAATCTTAAAGCGGTGTCCGTGTGGTCCCCAGATGCCACGATTTGTGTCATCGGCATACGACACTGTTTTAAAGCCAAAGGATTTTAAGAGCGAGCAGAGGGGGGTAACATATAGGTTGAAAAGTTTTGGGCTCAGTGAGGAGGCCTGTGGCACCCTGCAGGGCAGGGTGAACCAGGATGAGCTGTGCCTGTCAAGCTCCACCTGGTGTTCTCTGTCAGTGAGAAAGGACTTTAGAAAGGCCAGATCTTTGCCACTGACCCCCATGGAGAAAAGACGACTGACCAGCCGGTTGTAGTCAACCGCGTCGAAGGCCGCCAAGAGGTCCAATAGGATCAGTGCTGACTTCCCGCCTTTAGCCAGAACCTCTCTGATTTCTTCAGACACATCGATTAAGGCCAGCTCGGTGCCATGTTGACTTCTAAAGCCATATTGCACACAATCTAATAGCTTGTTGTCCTCCAAGAACTTGATGAGTTCTGTATTCACGGCCTTCTCAACAATCTTAGTGGGCAGGGGAAGTTGAGAAATAGGCCTATAGCTGTTCGCATCTTGATAATCCAACTTTGTTTTTTTCAACAACGGAAGAATGGATGCCTTCTTCCAAGCAGTCGGGAAGTATCCAACAAAAAAACATTTGATTGAAGATTCCAGTAAGAAAAATGGCCGTCGCCTCTGGGGTTAGAAAGAGGAATTTAGGGGGGCAGGGTTCCCAAGGTGATCCTGATCTCTTCCGACTAACAATAGTCATAACCTGCATTACCGAGATTTTACTAAAGTTATGAAGGCAAGGGGTTGTATCAACTGAGAGGCCTTCCTCACAAGAGACCTCAGTCTTGAGAATGGAGAGACCACAGGATAGCACTCCTCCTACTCCCTGCGCTGAGGCAACAGAGTCTGCATCTACCTTTACTTTTGCTTGAAAGAAGGATGCTAACTGATTACAGAAATCTTGGTTTACTCCTGTATTTTTCAGGGCAGGAAGTTTACTTAGTTTCTGTACAGTTGAAAATAGTTCTTTGGAGGAGTTGATAAGAGAAGCTCTTATTTTCGTAGAGAAATATTGTTTTTTCTTAGTTAAAATGTTTACTTTATAATCTGCAAGGGCTTTTTTATATATGAGCTTGTCGATGATTTCGTAATGTGAGCGCCACTTCCTTTCGAGCCTTCGACATACTTGCTTCTGTTGTCTCAGGCTTTTGTCAAACCATGGTTCGGAGGGGGACGTCCTTTTAATGTTTTCAGATTTAAAGGGCGCTATGGAGTCAAGATTTTTTGTGATCCAGTTATGGTACATTATTGTGGCCTCATCCAAGTCTGTGGGCAGCCCTGGTCTAGAGAGGTTCAACTGTTGAGTAAGGATTTCCAAAGTAATTTTATGCCAACGGCGTTTGACTACTTTGGTTGGAGAGGGAGATTCCGCCTTCTTCTGGACAAATACTAAACAACACCGCAGAATGATTGGACCAGGTTAGAGGGACAATAGAGGAGAGTTTGAGAAAAGGATTGTCCGAGAAGATACCATCTAATGCATGGCCTGCCTTATGGGTGGGTCTTTCCACCAGCTGGACCAAGCCCACACTACCCATAGGATCGGTGAGGTCCGCTGCATCTTTGGATGCAGTGTTTTCAAGATGAAGGTTAAAGTCCCGAAAGATGGTAAAATCTGAGAAGAGGACTTTAATGTCCAGTAGGTGACTGCTGTTGTGAAGAAAGGTAGCACTAGGACCAGGGGGTCTGTAGAGCAGTACTCCGTTAAATGAGTACCGGCTGATCAAGGTGATTTTAAAAACCAATGCTTCACAATTAGAGACGATTTGAAGGGGCTCAAAAGAAATTTTTAGGTGAACCTGTGAGATAATAGCTAAGCCGCCACCCTTTTTTAGGGGGTGGTCTAGTCTAGAAATAATAAAACGAGGGGTGGCCATAATGATATCTGGGTCTGACCTGGCATCTGCCCAGGTTTGTATAACGAACACTAGGTCCAGTTCCTGGGCATCTATAAAATCGTCAAATGCCACTGCGTTTTTTACAAGTGACCTTGCGTTGATGACTGTATTGAGTCTGGGGTTGTAGGATATAAATCGGTTTGGACATCAGGGATCGCACAGAATGGTGTAGCCTTGATTTTATGATTCGTCAAGGTGAGATGACAGAGAGGACAGGATCTCTGGGTCTGGAAATGCACCGGATTTAATGAAGGCCCTAGACAGTACAAGTTTGTACCTCTTATCTGAATCAGCTTAACCTGCGAATAATACTGAGGATCCAAGGTATAATTGGCAGAGTGGCTATAAATAAATAAATATAAAATAATTTAAAAAAGAGAGATAAATGTCAATAAGAAGTGCAAAGTGAAAACTGTGAGAAAGTGCAGTAGTGAGTGCATGTGTAGGAGAGACAGATGCGAAGTGACTTGTGAATGCTGCAGTTAAAAGAACCAAATACGTTGGGGCAGATTTACAAGAAACGGACGCATCTGAATAGATGTGTCCATTTCCCTGTACCAGCCTGGGATTCCCTTGTGCCACAATGGATGCGTCATATTTACAATACAGCACATCATGGAGCAAGGTTTGACAGATGCCGCAGAAATTCTGACGCATCTGTTGCCGCAAAGCTCACACATTGCTGGAGTCGTGTCGCAAGCACGTGCAACTCCAGAAATGCATGTTGAGGCCTATTGACACTACACTGTGTCACTCCTTACACCTGCTTCAAGCAGGCGTACAGTTTTGACGCAGTGGCATCCCAGAAGTGCTGCAGTGATCATGTAGATTTCACTGTATCACTTTTACGTGACTTTCCTGCGTGGGAACGCCCACCCTCCATACATTATACCTGAGGCAGGTATAATGTGAGGCAGGGCTTTACAACGTGATGCATCGCCCTAGATGAGTCACGTTGTAAATTGACCGCATTTTTTACATCGCCACTGCGTCACTAAATTGATTCAACAGCAGTGCAAAAGTGTTGCAAGGGGCATCTAAATCTGCCCCATAGAATCCAGATCAAGGTTCTTAAGAGTAGACTGGAAAGCCTAAACAAAACAAGAAAAAATAAAAAGTAATATCCAGATCAAAGCAATGGAAAGGGACCAAACTTATTGTAAGATTAACAAAGGTTTTGGTTGATGTAAGGAGTGGTGAGATTGAGGTGCAAAATAAGCAAGACTATCTAACGAGAAAATAATTCTGTTTTAGAAAAAGATGTGCACCATCAACAAGAGAAGGGCACACATCTTGGAGGAGAAAACATCCATGTTACAATATGCAACAAAGTACATTAGTGCAACAGAACTCCAATGCCGCCAGAACCTGCACGGTGAGATATTGCAGAGTAAGGCTAATTGAAGGAGAATGGTGCAAAAAGTAACTTTGGATACTGCTGACCATAGAAAAAGATGTGCACCATCAACAAGAGAAGGGCACACATATTGGAGGAGAAAACATGCATGTTACAGTATGAAACAAAGTACATTAGTGCAACAGAACTCCGAAGCCGCCAGAACCTGCACGGTGGGATATTGCAGAGTAAGGCTAATTGAAGAAGGAGTATGATGCAAAAAGTAACTTTGGATATTGCTGACCATAGAAATAAAAAAGGGTGTGATAACTGCCTGTGTGCCAACTAGAACAAGTAGTGGTCATGGTATAGACTATAAATGGTGGGAGTCTGCAGGCACCCGGTATACAAATACAAAGAAGCCAATTGTCCAAGTGCACAACCAATGAACAATGGCAAACAGTGGGGGGAGGGGTCCATTAAGTTGGTAACAATGCAAGAACCCTCACCCTCAATTAACAGAAGAGCAAGGCAGACCCACAGAGATGCTTCCAGGATGCCCAAACAGGGCGGCATAGCTGAGCACCAAGAGGGGTTCATGCAGCGACATGGAGCAAAGCAATAAGATTGGCCATGCCAGGAAATTATGTATATGAGAACAAAAAAAAGGATAGTTTGGTTGTCATTTGCACAAAGCAGGCCAGTAAAGTATGGTAGAGGGAGAGTCGACAACTAGATGGGCAAGTATAGTTCGGAAAAAACAAGGGATAGCAGCAATAACTACAACATGTTGTGCAATTCCTCAAGTGGAAGTCACAGTATTCCATAGTTAATAATGGTAAAGTGAGAGGAAACAGAAAACGGTGGCTAAGCAAGCATCTTTCCCAAGTACCAGAGAGGGTCACAAACCAGCATCCATCCAGTCTACGATTGGATTTAAGCCTAAAGGGTGAACGGCACTACAAATGGATCAATATGTGAGCAAAGAAGTGATGTTGACGCCTATAGCTAAAGAGGTTGATGGGTTGAAAAATTGGACCTCCAGAAAAACATAAACGAAGGATTAAATTGCGTATCAAATAAAAATATTACAACGGCATTGGGAAAAACAAAATGAGTAGAGTGTAAAAAATATAGAAATGAAAATGAGGACTCAAGATGGAAAATAAAGGAATGAGAGATCTGTAGAAAAGAATATATTGAAAAAAGAAAGAAAAAGGGATCACTAGAAGAGAGAATAATAAAGAAAAAAGAAGGAAATGAAGGAAGCAGATGGTGGTTTACAGGTTATGTTAACAAGGCACTGAAAAGGGGTCTGTCCAAACAACGAGGCTCACATTGTAATTAAATATTGTATCTGGTAACAAGACAAAATATTGAATTCAAAATATAGAATAACCAAAATATCGAAGTCAAAATATAGAATGGACAAAAAATCGAATGGACAGAATATAGTGGTGAAAAATATAACACCTCGCTATACCCAAGGAATATATCTGCTATATAGATACAAATCAGTCAAAATTACACTCCAGTCGGAGTTATTGAAAAAATAAAGTTTACGAAAATTAATTAACACCTCGACCTTTGACCCACGCCGTAGCACGTAAATAGGCGGACACCTCGGGCCAGACTCCAGACGGAGATAAAGAAGCTGGTTGGACGCAGGGAGGCCGGAGTATACCTTGAAGGTAAGCGCTTACACGGAAACGCTGTTAGAGAGACCGAGGGGTGTCAGTCTGTTAGAACATTATGCACCAGTAGGTAAACAGCCAAATCGCGGTGAGTAGATGCCTCTCTACTCAACCTGACAGATACTTGAGAAGTGTAGAGTCTGATAATAATTATATATAGATCGAATGCATGCACAAGAAAGGCGTCTTATTCTCAAATGCAGAACGAGCGCCCAGCGACCTTTAATATCCAAATTGCATAAAAACATCTTTGTCAATTACCAGAATATATCGCTGGCAAACTTTGCAGAGCGACTTATAGGTTAAAACCAAAAAAAGACAAGTGTAATCCAGTTTAGTCTTTAATCAGTGCAAAGAAATATGAAAGTAGAGACAACAATTTTTCAAATTTCCTCACAGGTCCTGATAAAGAGGCATTATTTGTCTGCCCTTTTCCTGCATAGGAATATCTGTATCTCCATAGGATCAGGTAAATATAATAATATACTGCTAATTTAAGACAACATCTTGAAACATGACCGTTCAGAGTGAGGAAAGCTATATTGTTTATTGTTTCCTCTACATTAATTGTACATACAATACTGTTTCAGATCCAGAAAAAAATTTTCATTCCTGACGGCACCTTGAGAGGTTGGCAGTATCCAAATGCGACCAGCACCTAGCCCGTATATGGCTACGTGACATATGTGTCTACTATAGGCAAGTCTAGGTATTATCATTCAGTAACTTTGTCTCTTATATATAAATGTTAGAGTCCATTATGATTTGTTCTCTTGCTTATACTATTAGCTAACTGAAGACGACAATACAACACGGTGGCTCCAACCAAGCTATTCTGAAGTTTAATATTGTTTTTTATCTGGTATGTACAAGAGGCTGCTTTGTATATAAAATAGTAGAAAGATAAGATGTAGTCACGAAATGTGTATGACCTTGATAAAAGAATACTATGTATTACCTCTAGATCTACCTTATGAAATAGTTCCTGAGGCAGTAGATTGACTACCTAATTCTGCTGCAACTCCGTGTATAATAGAGATATTCTGTGAGGTATGTGTATAAAGTATTGTTAAGTATATCAGGGGACTAGATAGGAATGTCAGTAAAATTTCAGGGCTGTGATAATAATACAAATATTCTCCATTATTTAGAAAACTGTCCTGAAGAAGGTGAACAACATCGAATTATCACCGAAACGCCGCGTCGACTGTAGTTTTCTTTTTTAACCAATGATCGAATTGTTATGTGATGTATAAAATGTTTTAATGTTTTTATGAAATTGTATTTTTATCAACATATGTGTAATAAATTGTACAAATCTTTTTTGACCAATCTTCTTGTGGACCCATTTATATTTGTATTCGATTTATCTTCGAGCCCACTGACAAGATGAAACATTAGTCCCCTTTCTCTCTCTTTTTTTAGCAAAGAAAATATTAAGAAATTGTATTTTGACAAATTGAAATGTGGTTTGATCTCTGCATAAGGTGTGTGCTATATGTTTAGATGTTACAAGAATAATTTTTAAAAATTGAATGACACTTGTGTGTTCCTTGCGTTGGGACATTGTACACTTAACTGTGTACCTAGTCTCATTTAGATTTTGACTCATGGATATAACATTATTTTACAAAGTGTCTCAAGGTGCATGTAAATTGAAGGCAGTGATCTAAAATGAAAATGCTCCACTAAAATAAATTACAAACAACTTTTATCGACCTTTTATACTCCCTAAGAGCTGTATTATTATGTTAGTAATGTATTGCTCCCCAGGTTTTAAATCCACAAACACACTGGCTGCATTACATGTGTAGCTTTTCGCATGGCCACAGTTTCCTGCTTAAAAAGGGTAATCTCTGGGGGTCTAGCCTACTTGCCTCAATTGTATCTAATAACTGGTCCTAAATCAACTGCTGAAGTACCTGGAAATCTCTTCCCCTGACGATATTAGGTTACACAACACAACCCTACTGGCTAACTTCCAATCATCTTAAGCTAAACTCCCTCAAAACAGAATTCCTCTTTATCTCTCCACCTAAACAAACTCCCATTATTGAGGAATATTTGAAACATCTAAGGGCTCTCAACTGCACACCATACATCATAGTCTCTACAAGATATCTAGGAATTATACTAGCTAAGACCTTGAACATGCAGGCACACATCAGCTCAGACACCAAAGGAGCAAATTGCCAAATGAGCATCCTAAGAAAATAAAACCCTTTCTCCTCCCTGATGACTTCAAGTCCCCTGTTCAAGCATTAGTCATTTTCCAGGTGGGAGTATGGTAGGGCAACCCTTTGCCATCTACCTGGCTTCAAGCTGGCACCACTTAGGGTCTCTCTGAACTCAGCTGCAAGGCTCATCACAGGATCCAACAGAAATAACCACATCACACCGGATTTTAAATTCATAAACTGGCTTCCAAGTGAGGCCAGGATATATCTAAAAATTAACTGCATGACCCCCAAAGCCTTTCACTCTAAACACCCCTCTTCCAAAAACTAGATCTTTCAGGCAGTTGCAGATTTTCTAGGAGTTCTATCACCTTGCTGCTGACACCACAAAAATTCTAAAGAAAGGAAACATATAACCTTGCCTTCTCTGGTATTGCCGCGAGAATCTGGAACTCCCTGCCTCCTGAAACAAGACTGAATCCCTTAACGGCATCTTTCAAAAAAGAAGTGAAAGCGCCACTAATGAATACTTTCTGAACTAGGAATCCCCCATGTCCGCCCTTTGGTCCATGTTATGATGCTTTCTCTTAACACATGTTTTTCATCTTTTGCGGACTTCCTCTCCCAGCTTGGTACTGTTACATTCTGTTTCTTTCTTCAACATATTGTTTTATTCAACACCCTTGTTGTTTATTGCTTATATATACTCTTGAATATAGGCTTTGCGACTTGTCGAGGTATCAGTCCTCCTGTGAACGCCTGTATTTCATATGATCATGTTGCTGTTTTGTCCTTCTTGTCTCACTCTGTCTTGTCCCTGACTATCTGTAAAGCACTCTGATAACCTCTTGGGTCATGTTCACGCTATATAAAACTCTATAAATAAATAAATATAGTCTTGATTAGCAGCTTGCTTGGACTGCTCGTACTGGAGCAATACACAGGCTGATTTGCATTTAGAGTGGCATAATGGGTAAAAAGGGTGGACTGGAATGTGGATCGTAATGATTACCACGGGCTGAGACTATTTGCAAACCTTTCACTCATCCCCTTTGTGTTTTCCTTTGATTGGTATTGAATCTGGTGATCACCCCAATACGTTTCCCTGGGTTTTGCTTACTAGGGTAATGCTTCTATCCCAGTCTTTCTAAAGAGTGACAGCCATGTTGCAGCAGGTGGTTTTGGTGGCTCTGCATTGATTGTTTTAAATGTATCAGCAAAATTCAATACTGTCAGACATGTAGTGTTTTTAGAATTACTGCATAAAGCCTTGCAGTACAGCTCTGGTAGTTGAATAAATGTGCTCTCTGGCCAGAAGGCAACCTGCTTGGTATCTGTGTATTGAGATAATCAATCATTCTGGAAAAGAATGCAGTTAATAAAGAATCAACTGTTATTAATAAAAATATGTTGGAATATTCTTGTTATGTTGAACAACTGGTATAGGGTAAATGTTGTGGTGATAACAATGAAGGTTTCCTGGCTGACCCTGTACCTAAATAGGCATAATGAGTTCCTAATTGTAGTTCTGTGCAGTGGGAGTAGACGGGAAGGAAGAAGCGGGAACAGAAATTAGTCCCTCATTAAGGCAGAGGTAACACAATAAAGAGTAAAACCACTGCTATCCCTACCTTAGTAAGGCACTCAGAGTTTTCTTCTTATATCTTTACTCTTAATTCATGGACCAATATGTCAGGAGAGTGTACAGAAACAGCCCCCCTCCTTTTGTTTTCATTTAGAATGTAATATGCACCCAGATTCCACAAGAAAGTGTATACTGTTCTCTTTATGTGAGCAGTATTTAGTCATGGGCCCCACCATGCTATTTGTTCTACCTTTGATTTCTCCACTTTTGGTGCCCCTACTTTTGAGGGTGTTTCATTATAAAAAACCTCTATATGTTTGAGGGCAGAGTGGGTCTTGAGTAACAGATTTTATACACTCAGGCTCTTCCAGCTGTACCCGATGCTGCATAGAAAACCCTTTTTATGGGCTAAAGTCTTCTGGGTACACTAGCCTTCTCTTTCTTTCAAAAGGCTGTTTTAAATGCTTCTGCTGCTTCTGCTTGGGTGTCCTCTCAAACAGATCTGCCTAGAGTCACAATCATTGCTTGTTTTGTGCAAACCAGCCCTATTCCTTGTGCTGAATGTCTCCTTTGAGTTGCTTTAATAAATTGAATTATTAGTTGACATGGGTAAGTGCCCACCTCAATTAACAATTGCTAGCCTTGTCAGGGTGAGAAGTTAAAATCACTAAATTAACCTACAGCACAGAGCAGACCGGCTTAACTTGGAGGCAATGTGTCAAACATCTTGCAGGACTAAAACATTAATAAAGTTGAAATGCAAAACAATACATTTCCCAAAATGAATTGGAAAATGGAACAAACATTTAATAAACAAAATGTCACCAAAATGCTGAATATCCAAATGGGTAGCCAGATATATGCAATATTTTTATGTTTTAGGTAGAAATAGTGGCAAGAAGCACAAAGTGCCAGTGGGTTATTAGTTGAAATGGCTAAGTACCTACCTCCAGTAACAATTGCAATCCTTGTCACGATGAACCCTTAAAGTCACTAAATTAGCCTTAGCTCAACCCCCTGGTACCTGCGGTACAGAGCAGACAGGGTTAACTAAGAGTCAATGTGTAATGTATGTATGCAGTTCTAAAACAATAATAAAGTTAAACTGGAAAATGACAAAAGTCCCAAAACAAATTTGAAAACGAGGTAAAATTTAATAAACAGGATGACACCAAAATCCAAAATCCAATATGGGGACCCAAAGATGTTAGTGGTTAAAATTGCTAAAGATTTTCAACGGTTGCCAAAACACTGGACCAAGGCGTAATTTGATGCTGATCGTGAGGGAGTGCAGGTTGGATACACCAACCAGGTTCATCCTGGTCAAACATTTCACCTTTCTGACTTTAGTCTGTTAGTTCCTATTACACCACAAGAGTACACTTCTAAAGACCCTCAGCAGTTCAGCTGAGGCACTTAAGAAATCACAGGGTGGCAGGCAGAGGCCAACAGGAGGGTCCAGTATCCAGATCTGGACAAAGAATCCTATATCCAGGACTGGCTACAGCACCAAGGCCAACTTAATTAAGGCCACTGAGGAGCTAAGGGGTGCATTGGATAAAGGGGGCACCGCCGCCCTTGTTCTCCTTGATCTGTCAGCGACCTTTGATACAGTTGGCTCTAAGGTTTTGGTTGACTATTGAAGGGACATGAGGATCAAAGGGAAGGCACTGACCCTGTTGAGCCCTTTTCTTGTTCGTAGAGAGCAAACTGTCGCTCTTGATAATTTTGTCTTCAAACCTTTCTCTTCCATGAGGGATCCCACAAGGTTCCTCACTTAGTCCAACATTGTTCACCATATATTTGTTACAGCTTTGGCAATTTTGATTAAATCCTATGTTTTCAACCTTACTTCCTATACCGATAACACACAAATTGCGGTGTCAGTATATAACAATGAAAATAACATTGGCATTAGGTTTCTTGACTGCATGCTAACTATCAGCGAATGGATGAGCAAAAACTGCCTAATGTTATATTCTGGAAAAACAAAGGTGATCCTTTTTGGAAACTCTACTTCTGTGTCGTCCCCATTCTTTTGGCCAGAGGAATTGGGATCACTTTCCATTCCAGTGAGAAAGGAAAAGAATTTAGGAGTTCTTATTGGTGACAAGCAGAATTTTGGAAACCAGGTCAATTCCGTTATTTCATCGTCATTTTACACCTTCAGGATGATTCCAAATATTCTCCCCTTTATACCGTTAGTTGCACAAAAAAGTAATAATGGCTATAGTCCTCTTAAAACTCGACTATTTAAATGGTTTGTATTTAAATATGCAGGAACAATATCTTAATAAATTAAAAACCTTTCAAAATGATGCAGCTAGCTATTTTTGGGAATTCCCAAATGTAAATCTGTTTCTCATGCCATCCACTAACTACATTGGTTGCCAGTTAGGAACCATATCAAGTTTAAAGACATTTGCTTAGCCCATAAAGCACTGTATGATGCTGGCCCTGAATTTCTGAAGGAGGCCTTTAAATGGGTTGAACCTAGCAAAAAGCTGCGATCCTCTGAGGGCACAAAACAGTGGCCCCCTTTTCAAGAGGATGCAATGAGAAGGATGAAGATTTCCATTAGTTATGTGGAATCTTCTTCCTTTCCACATTAGGGCCTTACCCTCCCTATTATCATTTAGAAAGGAGCTGAAAACATGTATTTTTAATAACTAGTGGTATGATGCTTTTTTTCTTGAGCAGAGTTAGCTCCAAGACACCACTGGGTAATCGAGCATTTAATACATCGCTTTAACATAACATAACATGCCATAACATTACTCAGCTGGGCAGTTGCAAGTAAAGGCCTCTGGTAGCTTGTTGTGTCTCTGTAATTTTAGCAGGTTGTCAGCCTTATGATACTTGGAGTTCACATCTTTGTCCTGGACACAAGACCAAGAGCAGCTACAGTATTCTAGGCTCTTCTTAGATCTCAGGCAGCAAGTTCAGTCATCTATCTTGCTCAGGTCCTGGGGTGTTCTAAAGTAGGTGCCTAAAGAAGCCACATTAATGACTGGCAATGGCTAGTGGATGGGAAGGACCCCTGGGAAAGACGCAACCAATGGGGTTAATGTCCCAGGACTAACCCTACCCACTTTGGGTATTTTCAAGATGGCTGAAGTCTTCAGCTATACTAAACTTGGGCCCTGAGGGTTCAGGTCTGTGTTGGGAGTGTACTATGGTAATCTTAGGTGCTCATTAATGGGAAAGTCACGCAGCACAGCACAGCAAGTTGCCTTGCAGCACAGCGCAGCAAGTCGCTTGCTACGCTACACTGCGAAACAGGGAAAGGGCAGAAATGCACCATATTTAAAGCAATATGGTGCCTTCTGTCCTTTCACTTGCACTGGCAGCCTTTTGGCAGCCTAGCACCACCGTAGTCACCTTTGCACCAGGGAGCAAGGGTGCCTTTGTTGCATGCAGGATTGTTTTTGTGCAGGAAGGTGCATCTTCCTACACAAAAAACGTCTTGGGAGGCATATTCAATTTTTTCTATGTGTGCTGCAGAATGTAGCACACATAGAAAGAGGAAGAAACAGGGAGAAATAGAGATATTTCTCCTTGATACTCCTCCCCTGGGAAGGTGTAAGATTTTGGCACATCTTTAAGATTGCAAGTTCATGCAAATCTGGATATGTGTCCAAATCCGTGGGAGTTGCGTGGGAACACTCACACAACGCCCATGGAACACCTTGCTAGGGCAGTGTAATGCAAAGCAGCAATTTGCGCTGTGTTGCATTACTCTAGATTTTTTAAGCCATTCAGAGCCACGCAAAGTGGCTTTGTATGGCTTTCAAAATATGACTTAGAGGTTTGCCCCACGCATGTACCACGTTGTGTGGTGCAAACTTGACCGACCCTCTAATAAATAAACCCCTTAGTGTTCTCCAGCCACGGCCCTTGGAGGGAGTTACGGTGGGGCAGAGAGGCGGGGAGGGGGAGGGGCAGGGTGGAGGGAGCTAAAAACCGGCATATGGATAATTGCAGGTAAGTAAACAATTTAATCAATAAAACGTATTTGGTAGCGCACCTTGCATCGCAAAATGTGATGCAGTGCGCACTACAAAATTCGTTTTATTAATTAAATTGTTTACTTACCTGCAATTATCCATATGCCGGTTTTTAGCACCCTCCACTCCGCCCCTCCCCCTCCCCGCCTCCCTGCCCAACCGTAACTCCCTCCACGGGCCGGGGCTGGTGTTCTCCCACATATAACACTAAAACCCAGTTTTAGGTGTTCACTGCACCTCTATAAAACACAGAAACAGAAGTGTGGTAGGACAAAGGATGACTTTCAGCAATGAGACAGTGGAAACATACAAATTGTTTTGGCATTCTTTTTCCCTCTTTCGAAGACTACCCCCCACTTTCATATGTAAAACCCCAGCAAGAACACTGTAATGTCAACAAGAGGCCCACTGTGATGGCTGCCAGTCTGGCTGGAGGGACAAGAGAAGGGCACAGGCCTGAATTATAGCTTTATCTTCTTGTGTCATGGAAGGCCTCTTTTAAAGTTAAAGCCCTCAGGCCCAGCCCACAGGCCGTCCTCTCAGGGGAACACCAACACTTCACAACACCAAAGACCTTTTGCCCCTTTTCTGGGAGTCAGTTCACACCTTATTCAAGCATATTGAAATGATAATTACTGTCTGGCGGAAGAAAAATGCAGATTTAGCTTCCAAGGAGCTCAAGCAGGGCAAAGGCAACTTTCTAAAAGTTACTTTTACATAATAGCAAGAAAAAAGTATGACTTCACCATTACATTGATTTTAAATAATTATTGAAAAATAGTTTTTAAATTATTTTTCTAGCTAAGATCATTCCTGACATACAGTGTTAGTATTTAATATTGCATCCCACTGATTTCCTATGGAACAGCCGAACCCGTACAGTGAAGATAGCTTTGACGTGCTAGTCACTGTAAGGACATGTTTAACATTAACTTTTAGCTATCCTACTTTTAAATACAATGGCCTCTGCATTAATGGACAGAAAGGATTACTTAGGGGTGAATTATAAATATTTAAAGGAGGGTTTTAGACCTGCCAAATGATGTTATTTTGATAGGTCGAATTCACAGTTTAAACCTGCACATGCAGGCTACTGGTAGTAGACCTGCCATAGTGATTGTATTGTCACTGCAGTGGTGGGCACAATGAGTGCTGAAACCCACTGGTAACATTTAACATTTAACTTAGCAGCCCGGGGTAAACTTTGGGCACCACATACTAGGTAATGATAGATTATAGATATTTAAATGTGAATATGTTTTCCTTTCTCTCCCCTCAAGCAGCAAAATGTGTGCAAATGAAATGCTTTGTGATGAAATGTTTTTCTTGGTGAACTCGGAGGAAGTCTTGCATCAAAATGTAACTGTTCAAGGTCTGCCTGCCTGTATTTCTGTGGATCCACTCATTTTACAAGACCGTCATTTCTTTTCTTTTATCTAAATTTGTACTGTTACAGCCTATGACATTAGGTAAAAAGGGGAATAATTATTATTCATTTTGGGGATGGTGGCATAATGGTGTTAGGCGATGTTGTGTTATATTCTGTATTGTTATTTCATAGTATATGTAATATTTGTCACACCTCATGCTGACTCTGTGAATTTCACTGTGTATTTTCCTATTAAATGGGCTCGTTCTGGGGTTCAGCCAGATGTAGTTAGTTTGTCTTGTTGGGATAGGCTTTTCAATAAGTCCGTTTTTTTATTCTTAGCTAGCAGACCCATGTCAGTTTGTCTCATTCTTAGGACTTAGAATAATTTGACAGACTTCATGTGCATTTGGCTAGGCATTATGCTAATTCCCTATATTGATTGATTAATCAAGTCAATTCCATAGAACTTTATTTGGTTTAGATTTTTTTTAAAGCATAAAAGTTGAAACCTAAACCATCATTCCACATAGCAACAATGATTTAACCTAATCATATTTTATCTTCCCTAATTAATTTTAAACCTTTTATAAACCGTCATGGTTCTTCCCTTTTATCTGGTCTTGAGAAGGCTTATTTAAATGATATGCTACTTAGTATTTTGCCAATTTAATTCTGTATGGGGCACATTACCTCATCTATTCTTGAGGATGAACCTCCCCGATATTGTTAAAATGCTTTATCTACTATCTTATCAGAATATCAAAGATATAATTCAACAGTTTTGGGGGAGAATGCTGACAGATAAAATAAAGATATTAGAAAAGATCTAGAGATGAAATTATTCCCCTTCTTTGAATCTTTGTCTTCAGTCTTAATTCCTGTGGTATGGACAACATGGATTACTAGCAGTGTTCCATTGTTCCTCAGCTGCTCCAGAGCAAAGGAGTGTGAGCATCAAAAGGGCTAATGCATTGCATTGGATTTTGTTTTTGACTGAGGTACATATAGTTTAATGGGGATTATTGTGGTGACATGAATTATAGAGTGTGGAGCTTTTTGGTTATGCAATTTAGATTTGCAGGTTTTTAGGAATCTTAGTTATCTGTGAGGTATGTGTATAAAGTATTGTTAAGTATATCAGGGGACTAGATAGGAATGTCAGTAAAATTTCAGGGCTGTGATAATAATACAAATATTCTCCATTATTTAGAAAACTGTCCTGAAGAAGGTGAACAACATCGAATTATCACCGAAACGCCGCGTCGACTGTAGTTTTCTTTTTTAACCAATGATCGAATTGTTATGTGATGTATAAAATGTTTTAATGTTTTTATGAAATTGTATTTTTATCAACATATGTGTAATAAATTGTACAAATCTTTTTTGACCAATCTTCTTGTGGACCCATTTATATTTGTATTCGATTTATCTTCGAGCCCACTGACAAGATGAAACATTAGTCCCCTTTCTCTCTCTTTTTTTAGCAAAGAAAATATTAAGAAATTGTATTTTGACAAATTGAAATGTGGTTTGATCTCTGCATAAGGTGTGTGCTATATGTTTAGATGTTACAAGAATAATTTTTAAAAATTGAATGACACTTGTGTGTTCCTTGCGTTGGGACATTGTACACTTAACTGTGTACCTAGTCTCATTTAGATTTTGACTCATGGATATAACATTATTTTACAAAGTGTCTCAAGGTGCATGTAAATTGAAGGCAGTGATCTAAAATGAAAATGCTCCACTAAAATAAATTACAAACAACTTTTATCGACCTTTTATACTCCCTAAGAGCTGTATTATTATGTTAGTAATGTATTGCTCCCCAGGTTTTAAATCCACAAACACACTGGCTGCATTACATGTGTAGCTTTTCGCATGGCCACAGTTTCCTGCTTAAAAAGGGTAATCTCTGGGGGTCTAGCCTACTTGCCTCAATTGTATCTAATAACTGGTCCTAAATCAACTGCTGAAGTACCTGGAAATCTCTTCCCCTGACGATATTAGGTTACACAACACAACCCTACTGGCTAACTTCCAATCATCTTAAGCTAAACTCCCTCAAAACAGAATTCCTCTTTATCTCTCCACCTAAACAAACTCCCATTATTGAGGAATATTTGAAACATCTAAGGGCTCTCAACTGCACACCATACATCATAGTCTCTACAAGATATCTAGGAATTATACTAGCTAAGACCTTGAACATGCAGGCACACATCAGCTCAGACACCAAAGGAGCAAATTGCCAAATGAGCATCCTAAGAAAATAAAACCCTTTCTCCTCCCTGATGACTTCAAGTCCCCTGTTCAAGCATTAGTCATTTTCCAGGTGGGAGTATGGTAGGGCAACCCTTTGCCATCTACCTGGCTTCAAGCTGGCACCACTTAGGGTCTCTCTGAACTCAGCTGCAAGGCTCATCACAGGATCCAACAGAAATAACCACATCACACCGGATTTTAAATTCATAAACTGGCTTCCAAGTGAGGCCAGGATATATCTAAAAATTAACTGCATGACCCCCAAAGCCTTTCACTCTAAACACCCCTCTTCCAAAAACTAGATCTTTCAGGCAGTTGCAGATTTTCTAGGAGTTCTATCACCTTGCTGCTGACACCACAAAAATTCTAAAGAAAGGAAACATATAACCTTGCCTTCTCTGGTATTGCCGCGAGAATCTGGAACTCCCTGCCTCCTGAAACAAGACTGAATCCCTTAACGGCATCTTTCAAAAAAGAAGTGAAAGCGCCACTAATGAATACTTTCTGAACTAGGAATCCCCCATGTCCGCCCTTTGGTCCATGTTATGATGCTTTCTCTTAACACATGTTTTTCATCTTTTGCGGACTTCCTCTCCCAGCTTGGTACTGTTACATTCTGTTTCTTTCTTCAACATATTGTTTTATTCAACACCCTTGTTGTTTATTGCTTATATATACTCTTGAATATAGGCTTTGCGACTTGTCGAGGTATCAGTCCTCCTGTGAACGCCTGTATTTCATATGATCATGTTGCTGTTTTGTCCTTCTTGTCTCACTCTGTCTTGTCCCTGACTATCTGTAAAGCACTCTGATAACCTCTTGGGTCATGTTCACGCTATATAAAACTCTATAAATAAATAAATATAGTCTTGATTAGCAGCTTGCTTGGACTGCTCGTACTGGAGCAATACACAGGCTGATTTGCATTTAGAGTGGCATAATGGGTAAAAAGGGTGGACTGGAATGTGGATCGTAATGATTACCACGGGCTGAGACTATTTGCAAACCTTTCACTCATCCCCTTTGTGTTTTCCTTTGATTGGTATTGAATCTGGTGATCACCCCAATACGTTTCCCTGGGTTTTGCTTACTAGGGTAATGCTTCTATCCCAGTCTTTCTAAAGAGTGACAGCCATGTTGCAGCAGGTGGTTTTGGTGGCTCTGCATTGATTGTTTTAAATGTATCAGCAAAATTCAATACTGTCAGACATGTAGTGTTTTTAGAATTACTGCATAAAGCCTTGCAGTACAGCTCTGGTAGTTGAATAAATGTGCTCTCTGGCCAGAAGGCAACCTGCTTGGTATCTGTGTATTGAGATAATCAATCATTCTGGAAAAGAATGCAGTTAATAAAGAATCAACTGTTATTAATAAAAATATGTTGGAATATTCTTGTTATGTTGAACAACTGGTATAGGGTAAATGTTGTGGTGATAACAATGAAGGTTTCCTGGCTGACCCTGTACCTAAATAGGCATAATGAGTTCCTAATTGTAGTTCTGTGCAGTGGGAGTAGACGGGAAGGAAGAAGCGGGAACAGAAATTAGTCCCTCATTAAGGCAGAGGTAACACAATAAAGAGTAAAACCACTGCTATCCCTACCTTACTAAGGCACTCAGAGTTTTCTTCTTATATCTTTACTCTTAATTCATGGACCAATATGTCAGGAGAGTGTACAGAAACAGCCCCCCTCCTTTTGTTTTCATTTAGAATGTAATATGCACCCAGATTCCACAAGAAAGTGTATACTGTTCTCTTTATGTGAGCAGTATTTAGTCATGGGCCCCACCATGCTATTTGTTCTACCTTTGATTTCTCCACTTTTGGTGCCCCTACTTTTGAGGGTGTTTCATTATAAAAAACCTCTATATGTTTGAGGGCAGAGTGGGTCTTGAGTAACAGATTTTATACACTCAGGCTCTTCCAGCTGTACCCGATGCTGCATAGAAAACCCTTTTTATGGGCTAAAGTCTTCTGGGTACACTAGCCTTCTCTTTCTTTCAAAAGGCTGTTTTAAATGCTTCTGCTGCTTCTGCTTGGGTGTCCTCTCAAACAGATCTGCCTAGAGTCACAATCATTGCTTGTTTTGTGCAAACCAGCCCTATTCCTTGTGCTGAATGTCTCCTTTGAGTTGCTTTAATAAATTGAATTATTAGTTGACATGGGTAAGTGCCCACCTCAATTAACAATTGCTAGCCTTGTCAGGGTGAGAAGTTAAAATCACTAAATTAACCTACAGCACAGAGCAGACCGGCTTAACTTGGAGGCAATGTGTCAAACATCTTGCAGGACTAAAACATTAATAAAGTTGAAATGCAAAACAATACATTTCCCAAAATGAATTGGAAAATGGAACAAACATTTAATAAACAAAATGTCACCAAAATGCTGAATATCCAAATGGGTAGCCAGATATATGCAATATTTTTATGTTTTAGGTAGAAATAGTGGCAAGAAGCACAAAGTGCCAGTGGGTTATTAGTTGAAATGGCTAAGTACCTACCTCCAGTAACAATTGCAATCCTTGTCACGATGAACCCTTAAAGTCACTAAATTAGCCTTAGCTCAACCCCCTGGTACCTGCGGTACAGAGCAGACAGGGTTAACTAAGAGTCAATGTGTAATGTATGTATGCAGTTCTAAAACAATAATAAAGTTAAACTGGAAAATGACAAAAGTCCCAAAACAAATTTGAAAACGAGGTAAAATTTAATAAACAGGATGACACCAAAATCCAAAATCCAATATGGGGACCCAAAGATGTTAGTGGTTAAAATTGCTAAAGATTTTCAACGGTTGCCAAAACACTGGACCAAGGCGTAATTTGATGCTGATCGTGAGGGAGTGCAGGTTGGATACACCAACCAGGTTCATCCTGGTCAAACATTTCACCTTTCTGACTTTAGTCTGTTAGTTCCTATTACACCACAAGAGTACACTTCTAAAGACCCTCAGCAGTTCAGCTGAGGCACTTAAGAAATCACAGGGTGGCAGGCAGAGGCCAACAGGAGGGTCCAGTATCCAGATCTGGACAAAGAATCCTATATCCAGGACTGGCTACAGCACCAAGGCCAACTTAATTAAGGCCACTGAGGAGCTAAGGGGTGCATTGGATAAAGGGGGCACCGCCGCCCTTGTTCTCCTTGATCTGTCAGCGACCTTTGATACAGTTGGCTCTAAGGTTTTGGTTGACTATTGAAGGGACATGAGGATCAAAGGGAAGGCACTGACCCTGTTGAGCCCTTTTCTTGTTCGTAGAGAGCAAACTGTCGCTCTTGATAATTTTGTCTTCAAACCTTTCTCTTCCATGAGGGATCCCACAAGGTTCCTCACTTAGTCCAACATTGTTCACCATATATTTGTTACAGCTTTGGCAATTTTGATTAAATCCTATGTTTTCAACCTTACTTCCTATACCGATAACACACAAATTGCGGTGTCAGTATATAACAATGAAAATAACATTGGCATTAGGTTTCTTGACTGCATGCTAACTATCAGCGAATGGATGAGCAAAAACTGCCTAATGTTATATTCTGGAAAAACAAAGGTGATCCTTTTTGGAAACTCTACTTCTGTGTCGTCCCCATTCTTTTGGCCAGAGGAATTGGGATCACTTTCCATTCCAGTGAGAAAGGAAAAGAATTTAGGAGTTCTTATTGGTGACAAGCAGAATTTTGGAAACCAGGTCAATTCCGTTATTTCATCGTCATTTTACACCTTCAGGATGATTCCAAATATTCTCCCCTTTATACCGTTAGTTGCACAAAAAAGTAATAATGGCTATAGTCCTCTTAAAACTCGACTATTTAAATGGTTTGTATTTAAATATGCAGGAACAATATCTTAATAAATTAAAAACCTTTCAAAATGATGCAGCTAGCTATTTTTGGGAATTCCCAAATGTAAATCTGTTTCTCATGCCATCCACTAACTACATTGGTTGCCAGTTAGGAACCATATCAAGTTTAAAGACATTTGCTTAGCCCATAAAGCACTGTATGATGCTGGCCCTGAATTTCTGAAGGAGGCCTTTAAATGGGTTGAACCTAGCAAAAAGCTGCGATCCTCTGAGGGCACAAAACAGTGGCCCCCTTTTCAAGAGGATGCAATGAGAAGGATGAAGATTTCCATTAGTTATGTGGAATCTTCTTCCTTTCCACATTAGGGCCTTACCCTCCCTATTATCATTTAGAAAGGAGCTGAAAACATGTATTTTTAATAACTAGTGGTATGATGCTTTTTTTCTTGAGCAGAGTTAGCTCCAAGACACCACTGGGTAATCGAGCATTTAATACATCGCTTTAACATAACATAACATGCCATAACATTACTCAGCTGGGCAGTTGCAAGTAAAGGCCTCTGGTAGCTTGTTGTGTCTCTGTAATTTTAGCAGGTTGTCAGCCTTATGATACTTGGAGTTCACATCTTTGTCCTGGACACAAGACCAAGAGCAGCTACAGTATTCTAGGCTCTTCTTAGATCTCAGGCAGCAAGTTCAGTCATCTATCTTGCTCAGGTCCTGGGGTGTTCTAAAGTAGGTGCCTAAAGAAGCCACATTAATGACTGGCAATGGCTAGTGGATGGGAAGGACCCCTGGGAAAGACGCAACCAATGGGGTTAATGTCCCAGGACTAACCCTACCCACTTTGGGTATTTTCAAGATGGCTGAAGTCTTCAGCTATACTAAACTTGGGCCCTGAGGGTTCAGGTCTGTGTTGGGAGTGTACTATGGTAATCTTAGGTGCTCATTAATGGGAAAGTCACGCAGCACAGCACAGCAAGTTGCCTTGCAGCACAGCGCAGCAAGTCGCTTGCTACGCTACACTGCGAAACAGGGAAAGGGCAGAAATGCACCATATTTAAAGCAATATGGTGCCTTCTGTCCTTTCACTTGCACTGGCAGCCTTTTGGCAGCCTAGCACCACCGTAGTCACCTTTGCACCAGGGAGCAAGGGTGCCTTTGTTGCATGCAGGATTGTTTTTGTGCAGGAAGGTGCATCTTCCTACACAAAAAACGTCTTGGGAGGCATATTCAATTTTTTCTATGTGTGCTGCAGAATGTAGCACACATAGAAAGAGGAAGAAACAGGGAGAAATAGAGATATTTCTCCTTGATACTCCTCCCCTGGGAAGGTGTAAGATTTTGGCACATCTTTAAGATTGCAAGTTCATGCAAATCTGGATATGTGTCCAAATCCGTGGGAGTTGCGTGGGAACACTCACACAACGCCCATGGAACACCTTGCTAGGGCAGTGTAATGCAAAGCAGCAATTTGCGCTGTGTTGCATTACTCTAGATTTTTTAAGCCATTCAGAGCCACGCAAAGTGGCTTTGTATGGCTTTCAAAATATGACTTAGAGGTTTGCCCCACGCATGTACCACGTTGTGTGGTGCAAACTTGACCGACCCTCTAATAAATAAACCCCTTAGTGTTCTCCAGCCACGGCCCTTGGAGGGAGTTACGGTGGGGCAGAGAGGCGGGGAGGGGGAGGGGCAGGGTGGAGGGAGCTAAAAACCGGCATATGGATAATTGCAGGTAAGTAAACAATTTAATCAATAAAACGTATTTGGTAGCGCACCTTGCATCGCAAAATGTGATGCAGTGTGCACTACAAAATTCGTTTTATTAATTAAATTGTTTACTTACCTGCAATTATCCATATGCCGGTTTTTAGCACCCTCCACTCCGCCCCTCCCCCTCCCCGCCTCCCTGCCCAACCGTAACTCCCTCCACGGGCCGGGGCTGGTGTTCTCCCACATATAACACTAAAACCCAGTTTTAGGTGTTCACTGCACCTCTATAAAACACAGAAACAGAAGTGTGGTAGGACAAAGGATGACTTTCAGCAATGAGACAGTGGAAACATACAAATTGTTTTGGCATTCTTTTTCCCTCTTTCGAAGACTACCCCCCACTTTCATATGTAAAACCCCAGCAAGAACACTGTAATGTCAACAAGAGGCCCACTGTGATGGCTGCCAGTCTGGCTGGAGGGACAAGAGAAGGGCACAGGCCTGAATTATAGCTTTATCTTCTTGTGTCATGGAAGGCCTCTTTTAAAGTTAAAGCCCTCAGGCCCAGCCCACAGGCCGTCCTCTCAGGGGAACACCAACACTTCACAACACCAAAGACCTTTTGCCCCTTTTCTGGGAGTCAGTTCACACCTTATTCAAGCATATTGAAATGATAATTACTGTCTGGCGGAAGAAAAATGCAGATTTAGCTTCCAAGGAGCTCAAGCAGGGCAAAGGCAACTTTCTAAAAGTTACTTTTACATAATAGCAAGAAAAAAGTATGACTTCACCATTACATTGATTTTAAATAATTATTGAAAAATAGTTTTTAAATTATTTTTCTAGCTAAGATCATTCCTGACATACAGTGTTAGTATTTAATATTGCATCCCACTGATTTCCTATGGAACAGCCGAACCCGTACAGTGAAGATAGCTTTGACGTGCTAGTCACTGTAAGGACATGTTTAACATTAACTTTTAGCTATCCTACTTTTAAATACAATGGCCTCTGCATTAATGGACAGAAAGGATTACTTAGGGGTGAATTATAAATATTTAAAGGAGGGTTTTAGACCTGCCAAATGATGTTATTTTGATAGGTCGAATTCACAGTTTAAACCTGCACATGCAGGCTACTGGTAGTAGACCTGCCATAGTGATTGTATTGTCACTGCAGTGGTGGGCACA
The DNA here is from genome assembly GCF_964261635.1 of Lissotriton helveticus. NCBI lineage: Eukaryota > Metazoa > Chordata > Amphibia > Caudata > Salamandridae > Lissotriton > Lissotriton helveticus. Next base: position 1,004,094,115 of record NC_136071.1, on the reverse strand, counting down.
ATGAGTGCTGAAACCCACTGGTAACATTTAACATTTAACTTAGCAGCCCGGGGTAAACTTTGGGCACCACATACTAGGTAATGATAGATTATAGATATTTAAATGTGAATATGTTTTCCTTTCTCTCCCCTCAAGCAGCAAAATGTGTGCAAATGAAATGCTTTGTGATGAAATGTTTTTCTTGGTGAACTCGGAGGAAGTCTTGCATCAAAATGTAACTGTTCAAGGTCTGCCTGCCTGTATTTCTGTGGATCCACTCATTTTACAAGACCGTCATTTCTTTTCTTTTATCTAAATTTGTACTGTTACAGCCTATGACATTAGGTAAAAAGGGGAATAATTATTATTCATTTTGGGGATGGTGGCATAATGGTGTTAGGCGATGTTGTGTTATATTCTGTATTGTTATTTCATAGTATATGTAATATTTGTCACACCTCATGCTGACTCTGTGAATTTCACTGTGTATTTTCCTATTAAATGGGCTCGTTCTGGGGTTCAGCCAGATGTAGTTAGTTTGTCTTGTTGGGATAGGCTTTTCAATAAGTCCGTTTTTTTATTCTTAGCTAGCAGACCCATGTCAGTTTGTCTCATTCTTAGGACTTAGAATAATTTGACAGACTTCATGTGCATTTGGCTAGGCATTATGCTAATTCCCTATATTGATTGATTAATCAAGTCAATTCCATAGAACTTTATTTGGTTTAGATTTTTTTTAAAGCATAAAAGTTGAAACCTAAACCATCATTCCACATAGCAACAATGATTTAACCTAATCATATTTTATCTTCCCTAATTAATTTTAAACCTTTTATAAACCGTCATGGTTCTTCCCTTTTATCTGGTCTTGAGAAGGCTTATTTAAATGATATGCTACTTAGTATTTTGCCAATTTAATTCTGTATGGGGCACATTACCTCATCTATTCTTGAGGATGAACCTCCCCGATATTGTTAAAATGCTTTATCTACTATCTTATCAGAATATCAAAGATATAATTCAACAGTTTTGGGGGAGAATGCTGACAGATAAAATAAAGATATTAGAAAAGATCTAGAGATGAAATTATTCCCCTTCTTTGAATCTTTGTCTTCAGTCTTAATTCCTGTGGTATGGACAACATGGATTACTAGCAGTGTTCCATTGTTCCTCAGCTGCTCCAGAGCAAAGGAGTGTGAGCATCAAAAGGGCTAATGCATTGCATTGGATTTTGTTTTTGACTGAGGTACATATAGTTTAATGGGGATTATTGTGGTGACATGAATTATAGAGTGTGGAGCTTTTTGGTTATGCAATTTAGATTTGCAGGTTTTTAGGAATCTTAGTTATTGTGATTTTGTTGATCATGTCATATTTTTGAGATTAGATTGCTGCCGCTTTTAGGCATTGTCTTCAAATGCGTTGAAATTTCAGAGTTTAAATGTGTTAAATAATATTAAATTAATTTTGAATTTGTGTGTTAAGGAGAGGTGTATTGTGAGGTGCCACATTCATGCCAAGCTAGGAAATTTCTAAATTATAAAGGTTAGTAGAATGCATTCTAATCTCTATCGTTGATTGTTTATTCTTTGTTGCACAGGCGTAAAAACGCTGTTCAAGGGTGAGTTACCACTGGTCGACTTGCCTTAAGGGGATTGATAGTGCTGTCAGGTACTCTTCCATTCTTAAGAGAAACTGACTTGTTTCCTTTTTTTCCCTTTGTTTAGGTAAAGCAAACAAGAAATGTGTTCATTTTGAGTTATATGTTTGTCCACTCGTTTGTGGCCCTGAATGCATTCAGTGAGAGTGAGCCATGCTGCAAGTGGTTGATGGTCACAATGAGCTGCACTCTTATTGGCTAGTTGTCACTGTAGGGTGCTCTGTGATTGGCTAATTCTTACAGTAGCCGCACTGTGAGAGGTTGAATACTGTTGTTTGTATTACGTGGTTTGTGTATGGTCAAATTGAGGGAAAATGGGTTATGAATTAAAAATGTCTAAGGTTCCTATTATGGAAGGAGAAACGATTCCTCCTGAAGATTCACCTGCTTATGAAAAGATGTTAAATTCATGGCTCCATGTGTGTATGCAGTTAAAGAAGGGAACACGATCACATTTGATTGAACATACATGCAATTTCCTTTGGAAGGTACCTTTAGCGTGAGAAAGATTGAAAATTTGAGGAGTGTGATGTATGAAACAAAACTGGAACCTGGACCTGTACAGTTCGAAGCACTGACTTAGTGGGATCTTGTAGTTATTGAGAAAGAACAGAAAAGAATGACGAGCAAGGTTAGAAATTAGGTGAGTCATTGCTTGGTTTGAAATGGGGAATGCAGAAGAGAGCATGATGAAATTAAAAACGAGAAGGAGTAAAAAAGAAAAGTATGCCAAATAATTCAGATGAGGAAGACAATTTTTCTTGATCAATTAGACTCGAGATCTTCTCCATACAATGATATTTCACAGACAACCTATTGCGGATATGGATGCAGGACAACCGAGTATGAGTATGCGTGTCACTAGAGTGCCAACTGCTCCTGAGAGTGAAGCAGTACCTAGTGTGATTATTGCTACTAAATGTCATTCCATCTATTGTTGATACAGTTACCCCTACTGTTGCTATTGTTACTAATGTGTAATTGAGTGAACAGGCAAGAAGGAAAAAAAATGTTTTTTTCAATTGAAACCTGTGTTCAGAGAAATTTTACAGGTTATGGTTAGTGTAGAAAGATTGACTACATATAATAAAGATGAACTGAAATATCTGAGTATGGAAGCAATCTAATGTGCATATGAAGACTATGGTAGGCTTGAGGATTTAGCGGATGCATGTAATATTAACTTATACAAAACTAAAAACTTGCACAGAAATTATAGAATGGATTTGAGTGAAGTTGAAGTGAATTAAATTGGTTTACTTCAAATATGAGCACATATCAGAGAATTGATAAATTGTACAAATGTCTGGGCAGACTGAAGGAAATGCACAGATAAGTGGAAAAAGATAGGGGAGGCAATACAAAAAAGAAAAAGACTGAAGTTGAAAAAGAAGTTATTTCGAGTTAGTGAACCTGAAATGTGAATCGTTGTGTCTGAATTCTCTTTGCGAGAAGTTCATGTCCCTTAGAGCATGTCTGATATTGTTGCATTTATGACAAACATTTCAAAGCATAGGGGGAACCAGACACATAGTATATGGAGGTAGAGAGACTATTGACAAGTGCCAAGGTACTTTGCATAGCTTTGAATACTTTTTTGAAATCATTGTCCCAAAGGATTTGTCGGCTGCATGTAAGGCAGCTGTAGCATGACCAACAGAAGAGCCTCAAAGAGTGCCTTCTCGTAATGGTCTAGCTCCTGCTATTGTGGAAAAGTACATAAAGTGATAACACATTTGTGCTAGAGAAAGAGGTGAATTGGTTAAAAAATATGAGAGCTACACAGGAACCTAAGCAATCTGTGCATGCCTTTTATGATTGGTACTTGCGGGTATGCACTTTTTTTTTTAGCATAATGGTCATCCTTGTATCCAAAACGGACAAAAGAATAGTAGTAAGCCTGGATGAAATCTTAATTACGCCAATGTAATTGGCATAATTTTGAGTAACAACATGTAAAATGACAGAGATTCCTCCATTACACCACATCGCATAATTTCGGGAGAAATGTTAAGCAGAATGTACCATTTGGGTAGTTTCTGAACACAAGTAGCATTTCAGGTAGATTTTTTACCAGAGTGGGCATCCAGGTAATATTTTAGCACAAAACTACAAATCCGAACGTGAGTGGCAGTTTTTTTAATGCAAGCAGCAGTTCCTTTAATGTGGCCTGTCAACAAACATTTCATGTCGATTTATCAATACAGGGCACCGTGCAGGTAATTTTTGACTGATTAACTACAAATCTGAACATGAGCGGCAGTGTTTTAAATTAAAGCAAGTGGAAATTAAGCCAAAAGAATGGAGTGCAAGATGCATTTTGTGAAATTATGCATAATTTTATGGTAATGTCACGTAATTACACCAAAGCAAATTACGAGTGTGTTTCATGCAGCCCTAGATAACAGTGCAAAATGCTGGACCAGCATTTCACATAATTTCATATCATTCTTTGGGCATTTTTTATTATTTCTGCAAAGGAAATTATGCAAGTTTTACCTAGGCCTAGTTTTCATGCTGTCAGATTAATTTTTATTTCTATTGTACAGTCATTTAGTTAATGAGGAGACATTTTCCTCCTGAAGGCTGACAGACTTCTGTCAGGTGCACATTCTTTTACCCAAGATCAGGGGGCAAGGGGTGGTGTTAACCCTTGGCGTAGCACTGCGCTACGCTCGCAGAGTGGGCATAGTTTGCACTACTACGCGCTACGTGAATTGCACGTAGCGCTGAGTAAATACGCATAGCGTGCATTTTTTGCTTGCTTGCGGTCCTCAACATCAAGCTGGCAACCGCGAGCGAGCAAAATCAACATCCCGGCGAGACTTTTTTCCTCGTTCGTGATCAGCAACATCAAGTTGCCGATCGCGAGTGTGGGAAATAAACCTCTCGGCGTGATTCTCAACGCAGGGAGGTCAGGTTTCTCATTGCGATTGGTCGCATATGCTCACTACCGCTCGCGATGAGAAACTACCAGTCTGCGTTGAGAAAGCTGCCGCTCGAGTACAACAGTGGCGGCTGGTGGAATTTGAAAGTGGAGAGGCGTAAAACCAGTGAATTATTTATTGTGCGAGTGAGGCCAATGTTTATGAGGGTAGGGTTCGGGGGCTCTCCCTGAGAAAAATCTTGAAAATAGGTGTATTTTGGTGCTAGTTTCAGCCATATTACTGTCATAAATGGACAGAAAAAATAGAGCTCTTATACTAGATTCAGCCTGTCATCCTTCCTCTACCCAGGATGTAGTGTTATGGTCAGAGTTGCCATCTTAGGAACTGGGGAACTAGGTTTAATACTCAGGATGACTATCCTGTGTTTCTGGGGAAATCACTTAATCTCACATGTGCCTATAAAAAAATTAATGTGACCTTTTGTAATGTAATTAGTACCCATGAAAGCACTAAATTACTTTAGGTCAAGTTTGCACTGTACAAAAACTGAACAAAGAGGTTAAAAACAAAGCCTTAACATAGTGAAAGACAAATAGATACCAATTTAGTGGCTAATTTGTACAAAGGGAAACCAGACAATATGTATAAATCATGGCTACCACACTTAGGCAAATATTTTATTTCACCAAAACTCAATTTTCTTCCTTATCATGTATAAAAGCACTTTTAAATATGTGAGTTCAGAATATCAGTTTTTCAAAAGGTGTGGCTAAAAATCAAAACTAAATATTCTATAACTATTGGATAACTAATCTCGTAGCTGGAAAAAACATCTTTGAAATGATAAACAACCACTGCACAAAGCTGACTGCCCTATAACTGACCAGGAGTAAGTGCCAAGCGTAACTACTAGAGAATATGCTTTCAATGGAAGCTTATTCCGGCAGTTTTTGCTGTATTAGTCATGCGGCTGACCTATTACTATGAATGATCTGTTTGCTGCATGCTTAGAGTAAACACAGAGCACAGTGGTAACACAACTGGATGCCGCCAGGATTAAACATTGCATTAAACCAAAAAGTGAAAATATAGCAAGATGACTCTTCACGGAAAGCATTGCATCATTGACTATTTACACCTCAGTTGTTTCAGCATTTATTAAACTATTGGAATCAACCGTCCTGGCTCTTAAGGACCCTCGCACTTTCGCTATTCAAATATTTAAATGTAAGCCAGAGCAGCTTATTTATTATAAGTAGACGAGTATTGATTGCATACTTTTTTAAACGCACTCTGAACTTTTCTCTATACCAGCTGCATTCATGCTAGAGGAGACAGACAGCAAGAGTGCTGCGAAGTGCAGGTACTTTCCCTTTCAAATGCAATTGAAGGCACTCTGTACCGGACAGTACATACCTAGTTAAAGCATTGACCCAGGCCACTAAAGTTTTAGTGTATCCCATTTGACCAGGCTTCACAGCCACGCACAAAGCAGCACGCACATTTCAATCGAAAGAATGTGGCTTTAGGGATAGGGTACAAAGAATCTCGCAGCTAAGGCAGGAAGACCATCCTTACCACTGATATTCGTCCCATTTTTTAAAGCGACAACGTTTTCCAGAGGTCCACCGCTCTACTCAGTCCGACCTGAACATGTGCGCATTATTTTAACGAGTGTGAGAATTCTCAGCATATTGTTTAAAGCAAAAGTGGCAACATTACTGGACGCATACCTTCTCAGCTGTGCCGCATGCACGTTCAACACAAAGAGTTTTAAAGAAGGACATACATAGAAACAGGCCACAAAAATATATATCAAATAAAAAAAAATAAACTCACCATCCGGAGACTACGTCCCGACTCCCGCCTTCCTCGTTTTGAAGTCCTGCAGCACGTCATCACAGGAAGGCGGCAGGCAGTCTCCCTCCCCTCCACCGCCGCGTTTTTCATTGGTCCGGCCGGCTGCCCCAGGCTACGTCATTTTCTCTGTATGCTGCTGCAGCAGCATACAGAGAGAACAGGGAGTATGAGTGTGTGGTGTTACGCGAGGGCAGGGGGGAGTGGCTTGGGGGAGTGGCTTTCCCACTGTAGTTAATACTGTCTGTTTGGGCGGCCTCAGGCTGCCCAAACAGTCAGTATTAACAACAGTGGGCAAGCCACTCCCCCAAGCCACTCTCCCCTGCCCTCGTGTAACACACCGCCCACTCTGACTCTAAACCAGGAAGCAAGTTCTGCTTTCCCGCCATGCGAGAAAGCTGAAACAAATCACAAGGCAATAACTACCATTTGTTTCTGCCTTCTCGCACGGCGAGAAAGCAGGGGGGATGGCGCCCAAACGCCCCCATGTAGAAACCGCCACTGGAGTACAAATCTACTCGAGCCACAGAAAGCAACTGCTTGCACTGTGCAGGATGCCGGTTGCAATGATTGGACAGTGCGGACAAGCATCCAGCACTGTGCACTCAGTGCGAACAACATTTTCCCTATCGCACTACGCAGTTCGTGTAGCTCGCGAAGTGCACTTTGCGTAGCTACGCATAGAGCTACTATGCAAACTATGCCCAGGGTTAGTTGGTGTTGGTACACATTTTGGTGGAACAGCACCTGTACAGAGGTGACTGCTTTTATTTATTACACCTTATGAGGGATACTATTAGTTATACGTTGCTTCATTTGTAAAAAAAACAAAAAACAATTGCAGGGGCCAAGGTTTTTCCTTAAGAACCCATGAACAGGGCTGCAATAAACCAGGTTTGCTCAATGCCATGGTTGCCTAGTCTCCATTTCACCTTGTGCCTCTTTCTTCCACCGCCCTATTTTTCCTGGTTCTTTTCCGCATGTGTGTGGGTTCTTTTCCGCATGTGTGTGGGTTCTTTTTATCCCTGTTGTCTCCCTTTGTCGCAGTTTCCCTTTGTTTGTCTCCCTCCTTCTTCCTTTCATCTACCATTTCTGCTTTTCTCTCTCTTGGTCTGGGCTAAACCCAGATAAATACAGTAATGGTTCCCAAGTCATAAGTGCTAGTGCCCACTATCTACAAACACTGACACAAATTCAGCAGTATACTTTTATGTTAATACGTATTTTTTCTTATTGAGACACAGACTCAAGTGTTTTTATTTAATTGGAGGGGATGGGTATTTACCACAGGCTCCCTCTACACAATTTGGTAAGTGTACTTTCTTCGGGTGCTTTTTCCAGATTGCAGGCCATGTGCCAGGTTGTCGAGGCACCAAGCTGTGAAACTGCTGAGTATCTATACCCTTCCCCTGATGGAAGAAGGAACTACTATTGGTGGAACAAACCCAGGGAGTGGGCGTAAAGAATGAGAGAGAAAGACCATGCTCTCTTGTGCTGGTATTGTTACAGGCGTCTCTTTCGCACGGAAAAGTACATCAGAGCAATGATATGCAGGTGTTCTTGCTAAAATAAATATCATGAATTACTAACAAACCAGTGATATTCAACGAAGCAGCGATTAGTCAATTGGACTACCACTTACGAGACTCCCATAGAACCAGATTGTTGATGAACTCTGAAAATACTAGGAACATCCAGCATCTGCAGAAATGTGGAGACCCGCAGCAACTGAAAGAGCCGAAAACGCAGCAGAGGGAGCAAATACTCCAAACAAAAAGAAGGAAGAAACTAAGGTAACGAAAAGGAAGAAACCAAACAGACATGCAAGGAGCATAAGCAGTGCTTAATGTGTGCCAGTGCTGGTACTAGCACCTATTCAAAGGGAGTCTGCCAAATGGTGGCACTGCCACTCTATTAAAAAAAAAAAAACATGAACAAGGTATTTAACAGTTCAATAAACGATTTAAAATATAATTCCAGGATGCTCAGCCCATTCTGATAGCTTTAGGGGCACCCAGAGTAGTCAAAATTGTCACTTTTGTAGGAGTATGGCTGTAAGTAGATGTAGTTTGTACTAGTATTTGGCATCACCGACAGGGACCGTAGGTGGTGCAACCCCAGTGGCCTCCTCAGAAATATATCGGGCCCTGGCACTTACTAGTTTACAAATTAGGCACGGAACAGAGGGCGGGTGCAAACTACAGTGGCAGCAGATCACCTATGCAACTACACCATGCACAAACGGCACCTGAAATCCTCACGGCCGGGCTCTGCTCCGCCGCAGCACCACCAGCAAAGGGCCGGGCCTTGCTCCGCCTGTCTCCCGGCCGGGCTTGGCTCCGCCGGGGCCCCTCCCACCACCAGTGACGCCCTCACCAGCGCCAGGAGGCGCATAAAGGCAGCGCCGGGTCAGAGAACAGCTGGGGGACACAAACGGCACCTGAAATCCTCACGGCCGGGCTCTGCTCCGCCGCAGCACCACCAGCAAAGGGCCGTGCCTTGCTCCGCCTGTCTCCCGGCCGGGCTTGGCTCCACGGGGCCCCTCCCACCACCAGTGACGCCCTCACCAGCGCCAAGAGGCGCATAAAGGCAGCGCTGGGTCAGAGAACAGTTGGTGGATACAAACGGCACCTGAAATCCTCACGGCCGGGCTCTGCTCCGTCGCAGCACCACCAGCAAAGGGCCGGGCCTTGCTCCGCCTGTCTCCCAGCCGGGCTTGGCTCCGCCGGGGCCCCTCCCACCACCAGTGATGCCCTCACCAGCGCCAGGAGGCGCATAAAGGCAGCGCCGGGTCAGAGAACAGTTGGGGGACACAAACGGCACCTGAAATCCTCACGGCCGGGCTCTGCTCCGCCGCAGCACCACCAGCAAAGGGCTGGGCCTTGCTCCGCCTGTCTCCCGGCCGGGCTTGGCTCCGCCGGGACCCCTCCCACCACCAGTGACGCCCTCACCAGCGCCAGGAGGCGCATAAAGGCAGCGCCGGGTCAGAGAACAGTTGGGGGACACAAACGGCACCTGAAATCCTCACGGCCGGGCTCTGCTCCACCGTAGCACCACCAGCAAAGGGCCGGGCCTTGCTCCGCCTGTCTCCCGGCCGGGCATGGCTCCGCCGGGGCCCCTCCCACCACCAGTGACGCCCTCACCAGCGCCAGGAGGTGCATAAAGGCAGCGCCGGGTCAGAGAACAGTTGGGGGACACAAATGGCACCTGAAATCCTCACGGCCGGGCTCTGCTCCGCCACAGCACCACCAGCAAAGGGTCGGGCCTTGCTCCGCCTGTCTCCCGGCCAGGCTTGGCTCCGCTGGGGCCCCTTCCACCACCAGTGACGCCCTCACCAGCGCCAGGAGGCGCATAAAGGCAACGCCAGTCCCTCGTCCCACGGGACGCGCGCGGGGGGCGCCGGGCGAAGCCCGGGCAAAGGGCGGGCCGTCTGTGGCCGTCCGGGGACGACTAGGGACGGGACGGGCCACCCCCCTTGGCACGGACACACTGGGTCAGGTATTGTTTAGCGCGGTTTTGGACTATTCACCTGTGTTTCAAGACTTTAAACGATTCTGTGATCCCAAACGGTTGCTGCATGAAAAAGGGGGATTGGGGTGTTAGTGTTTTGAGCTATATGTCAAGCGTTGAGTTACTGGGTTATTTAGTATAAGGATTTGTGGTTTTTGTTGGCGGGAGGATAAGAGGCAAAGAGCTTGACTATAATATGTCTAACCACCCTAAAACACGCTCGGCTATGAGTAAAGCTCGCCAAACTGAAACCCCCAAGCATACATTGGCAAACTCAAAAGATTTAGCCCCAAGTAAAGGGGAAAAAACCTACCGCTATTGACCTGATGCTAAAGAAGGTATCCGGGGAAATAGAACGCATGGAAAGGAGTCTATCTTCCTCACCTAATCCCGTTGTAGTGACTCCAACACCCTGTAGAGACCCGCTATTAGCTGATAGTCCAAATATGACGGGAATGTAGCCTCCCCAACTAACGCAACTGAGGCCATTCCCTGTGTTCAACTCCCACCCTCCCCGGGGACAGAAATCTCAAGTCTTAGCGAACTGACCCCCCAGAGAAAACCAATACGGCGGGGGAGGACCAAGGAACAACAAAGGCAAAATAAGCCACTCATAAGAGCTGTTCGATCTAAAAAAAATAGGCAAGAGGTCATCCTGGTAGATGATAACGAACATATAAATATAAACCCACCAGGATGGATCGAGGAATATCCTAGGAGACCTCAAAAAACATCTAGAAATCTTTCTAATTGCCTATTTGAAACCCATTATAAGTAAGGTGGATTAAATAGTGAATGAGTTGTCCAAACAAAGTAAGATAATGGAATTCACAACTAAGAAACCCTCCACTGACCCCAACCAACTAAGTATGGCGGCCACTAATGATAACACTGACAAAAACACACCGTCAATCAACAACTGTGTTAGCCATACCCAACATACAATTGCCCAGGTACACGATGCGCCGAAAGCTCCCCAAGAGCCGAGAGGAGGTTTAAACCAAGTTCAGAGAGGGGGATACAATCACAAGATGAACACTAAAAACTCTGATAAAGCCCCTCCACAACCACTAATGCAATTGGGGCAGATAGACCACTACCAAAGAATTGGTCCCCAAACCTCATCCCATATGGACCAGGACCCCTTCTCTATTAGAGATAGCCCCCCGCCACACATAAATCTTCCTCCAGATGCTAGCCCCTTTGTTATAGTATTTGCGGGGGTTCCGGAAATTAGGGCCTCAGAAAAAGAATCTCATTCCCAATTGCATGCGAAGATCTCCAAGTGGTTAAATATACACAGACCATTAAATAATGGGGAAAGAGGTGAGATAGTCCATGTGAGAAGAGTCAATTGGCTTGGTTGGAGAAAGAAGGATATAAGAGAAGATTGCATAGTAGCAAATTTTAGAGACACAGGAGTCGTAGATTATATCCTGAAGAACCCTAACAGAAACCTTACTAGCACAATATGCGCGCTCCCGCTGGGGTATTTTTACCCAAGGTGCAGGAGTAGTAACAACGCTAATAACGCTGATAATGCTGGGTGGCATCCTGTAATGCCGCAACACACACAAAGAGCCAGACCTACAAGATATCCTGATCAGTTTCTACCCCCACGAGATTATTCGCAGTGGAGAAATAGATTTGCCCCTTTGCAGTCACTCGACGAAAATGATTGACTACCTATGATGGAAAATGAGCCTGTAGAACCTCTAGCAACTGGGGAATTCATTGTGTCTGCAATAGAGGTTGGTCCTGTTAGTGCAAGGCGTAAGCCAAAACTGAGTCTGGAAGAACCCCCTAAGCAGAGGATCGAGATTGAAAATGCTACAGAACCCATAGAATTAGGAGATTGTATAACAAAGGTACCTAGGACAGAGGGGAGGAAGGCGAACAGGGCCGGACTAACGGTCCTGTCTTGGAATATAGCCGGCTTGGGGGCTAAACTTAAGAATAAAGAGTGGAGTGAATACATAAGGGGCTTTAACATTATAGCTCTACAAGAGACATGGGCGCGAGACTCAGACTCATGTCAACTGGAGGGCTATAAATGTTTTTTTAGATCAGACAAAGAAGTTAATACTGGGAGAGCAAAAGGAGGCTTGGTGATATATGCAGACCTAGATATAAAGGACACCTGGTCACAACCGGTCTGGGCGTCAGACACATTACAAGCAGTTTTACTGCAGGGGCAGGGCCAGAGACTTCTGATCTTAAACTTTTATAACCCGGGTTCAAGTGATGGAAATTTCCCTATTCTGCTAGAGCTTGAGAGTAGGCTGAATGAGGAAACAGATTTAAGGAGGGGAGGGCTTGAACCAACTATCTTGTTGATGGGGGACTTTAACTGTCATCTGTGCCCTAAGTTACTCCCCATCTCTCCTGATTGGTCCTCTTGCCCTGTAGAAAAGGGTCCCCATTTTGAACACAATAAGGAGGGCACATTATTGATGAAGCTTTTAGACAGCTTCGCGCTTACCCACACCATGGATTTGGTGCCGTGGAAAGCAGGGGAGACTCCCACACCTACATTCAAAGGTAGAGGCTGTACGTCTATAATAGACTTTATGGTAATCTCTGCCTTTGCAAAAGATCAGATCATAAGAGCAAGAACGGAGTGGAGCCCCTTTAGCGATCATAATCCTCTCTCCCTGGAAATGAAATATAATGATATACCAGTAAAAAATATGGGAGGAAGTACTGTCATTCAACCTACGGACCAAGGGAGGCGCATAAGGTGGGGAATGATTGACCCACAGAATTTCTACACCAACCTAGTGGGCAAAGGGAAAGAACACATAGAGACCTGCCTAGACCTGGCGATAGAGGGCAGAGGAGTGGTTCTGGCTTATGAATCTTTAACCAAAATAGTGGATGGGCTATTAAAAACTAAGAGGCCGATAAAGGAATTTCATTCTCCAAGATGGTTCGACACAAATTGCTCGAGGGCATTAAGAGAATTAAAACAGAGTTTAAAGAAGGCCCCGAGAGATAAGAATGAAATCGCCCACTGTAGACAGAAGTACAAAATGCAGGTTAAGAGAAGGAAGAGTGCTCTTCAAAAGGAAGTTTGGGCAGACCTTAGAGAAGCAGGGGAAAATAGGGATTATGCCCAATTTTGGAGAATCTTAAATAAGCCCTGTTACCAAGACTCAAGCTCACCAGTAATCAGTACCAATATATTACCAGACCAATGGACTAACCACTTTAAGACCCTGTACAATCAGAAGGAGGTAGTTATTGAGGATGGGATTTGGGAGGGTCCCAGGGCAACCGATTTAGAATTTTCCTTGCCGGAAGTTCTAAAAGCAGTGTCAGGGCTGACGCGTAATAAGGCACCAGGCCAGGATGGCACCCCCCCAGACCTATTTTTAAGTAATACTGATTTATGGGCACCAATTCTGACCCGAGTACTTAATGCCGCAATTAAATCTGGTCTACCGAGATCTTGATCAACAGCAGTGATTGTCCCCATTTATAAGAAAGGCTGCAGAGACAACCCACAGTGTTACAGACCAATCTCGCTGATTGATGTCTCGGCCAAAGTACTAGGTAGGGCAATTCTTAACCGCCTGATAGAGTGGACTGATACCCATAACACCTTGGTGGACACCCAGTATGGTTTTCGAACAGGCAGGTCTACTAGTGACCAGTGTCTAAACTTATATCTTTTAGCATCCAAATACATCAAGTCAGATGACGGGACCCTGTATATGGGATTTATGGATCTGGCAGCGGCATTTGACAATGTTAATAGAGCTAAACTCTGGGCATTTGTGTATAGATTGGGAATCGATCCAGATCTGATCAACATACTCAAGGAACTGCATTGGAACACCTCTGCCAAGGTCCGCTATAGCGCAGGGGGGTGAGCACCGATCCCTTCCCGTGCTCTGGCGGGGTAAGGCAGGGGTGTATCCTGGCTCCATTCCTATTTTCTCTTTACATAAATGATCTAGAGAGGGCCCTGCTGACACTGGGAACTGACTGCCCAAGAGTGGGATCGCGCCATATACCGGTACTGCTGTACGCGGACGACACGGTCCTCCTCGCTCGGACAGCAGTGAGCCTTCAGCTTCTAATTACTGGCTTTGCTGAATTTATGAGGAAGCTGGATCTTTCTGTTAATCTAACCAAGTCTTTTATTATGGTGACAGGGAAAAAACCTCACAAGAGATTTGTGTTCAAAATAGGAACTCATGTTTTGGACACTGTGACCACTTTCCCATACCTGGGTCTCCTGTTTGACGAAAAGATTAAGTTTGCCCCACTGGTTGAGGAAAGGTCCAGGAAACTCGTCTCAGCAAACGGGCCATACTAAACTTCGCACGAAGGATAGGACGTTGGTCTCCTGAGCAGGTAATGACACTGTACAGAGCGGTCAGTACCTCCAAAGCCACCTACGGGGCAGAGGTGTGGGGTTTTAGGGATGTACATCAGATACAAGTGGAGGAAGACAAATTTTTAAAGAAACTATTAAAGCTACCACAGAGCATCCCGGCAGCTATCGTTCATAAAGAGCTGGGCACTCCATATATATATGATCTGATCAGAGTGAGACCAATTTTGACCTGGTTTAGAATTTGGCTAAACCCAAATGCGGAATTAACAAGACAGATCATTAAGGACTGCCTCCAGAGAGACAGATGGTTGCAAATCCCCTGGTTAAAATACATTAAAGAAACCCTAGAGTCCATTGACCAGCAAATATTATTTTCTGACCCTTCAATCGTGGACAGCTCTTGCAAATTTTATGTCCAAAAGCAGTTGTCACAAAAATACGACCACAGGAGGAACAAATTTAATTCTAAAAAATCCTCGGTAACAGCCCACTTGCTTGTAAGCAATGAAATGGGTATGGAACCGTATCTCTTTTTAATCCACAGTCAACATGAGAGGTTTTTAATGACCCGTTTTAGGCTCAATTTGTTACACAATATTTTATCTTACCCGTCTGGTTTTACACTAACAATTGAGCAGAAGGGTGCCTGCGGCTGCGACAATAGGTCTCCGCAGGACACCCTTCATTTTGTACTATTTTGTTCTTTTTATAAAATGCCGCGCCGAAGATTCCTGGTGGACATTTTAAAGGAATCAAAAATTTATCATGCAAAAACTGCTTTATTATTTTTGCATAGAGCAACTGAGACACGTACCCTGTGTACTATTATGAGCTTTTTAAAAATTGTGGTCAAATTAAGAAATACAAGGGGTTGATGGAGGATGTTATGAATTTATTGCTCCCTCCTTTTGGGTAAAGCTTGTAAATATTAACAATTTTTATACCTGTTCTTAATATTGTTACGTTCAGTCTGATTATATGTGGATATGTAATGTTATGAATTTTTTATGACGGTTTTTAACCACCGAAATAAATAAAGAACTGAACTGAACACCATGCACTGCCAGTGGAAGAGCTCATGGTGAACCAGCCTTTTATGCTGCAGCAGCCCACAGTACTCCAGAAGTACAGCCATCACCCAGAAGTCTGTTTTCCCATGTGAAGGCTAGTGGTCTAGACTGGGAGGTTTGGTGACTTTCCAGTCCACTGTCTTTCAAAGCTTCCAGTGTCTCCCCCTAAAGGTGCGACAATACCTGCTTGTGATGCTACTTGAGATGACCAGAGTGTGCAGTTTTCCTCCCCGCACCCTTTACCCTATTTCTGACAGCCTGGTTGTAAAATGATAGAGTTCCATTAGCATCTCATACTTTAGATAGACGCAAAGGCCTCTGGGTATCCCTCCTTCTGGACGATGGTTCCGGGCATCTCTTCTCTACTCAGGTGGCAATACCACCAAGCCAATGGGTTGGACGTTTACATTCTAGAAACATAACTAGCTGGGATAGACGCCATTTTAATATGTGCACTTGTCTTCTGCTATAAGTTAGAGTGTGGGAAATAATTAAATGACACAACATGAAAAGTGCGCATGTTTTCAATTCCAAACCAGGATGACTGCTATGGACGCCATACCGTAAAAGTTCTTTTGAGTGTAGATGTTTAAGATGATTATTTTATTGCAACGCTTTACCCACGCTTCACCGCGCACGGGAGGTCAGCTTTTCACACAACGTCATTGCTTATTGATACTTATTGGAGGAAAAAATGTTGGGGTGAGGGGTGAAATTTCTCACATAGGTTGTGTTTCAGTGAGTGGCAAAGATCTTCAATACATACATGCAGCGAGGACTTAAATCCATCCATTTTGTAGGAATGCCAGAACACACGTTTTCTCACGGGCATAACATTGGAGTGGGTTCTGCATTGCACGTGTGAATGGAAGAAATAAAACAGTGGGTAATGACTTCGTGCTGCTCGGTTTCACTAAGCTTTCTTTTATGATGTTGTTTGAGGCTGACAGTGAGTGACGCGGATACATGTCTCATCGAGACGCATGTGCATACGATTGGCGCTGTCTAATTGAGCGCTACCTAATTTGTGACTGGGACTCAAGTGCATACCTAAATGATGCACAGCCAGAACGGGTATAAAAATAACCCGGGGAAACGGTGAAGAAGGAGGGCGCTTGATGCGAGCCATTCATTAGTATGCGCATCTCGGCTTTGTGACTGGACGTGGCTATCAGCTGCAGAAAACGCCATCTAACTGCGTGGTCCCTCGGTGAAGCGAGAAGACGGCGCGCTCCCAGGGCCGCAGCCAATCGCAGCACCGTCACAGGAGCAGGTAGCAAAAATAGAACTCTCTCGATTGCTGCACGTGGGCGAGGTTGGAGCTGAATTATGAGTGAAAGTGCCGTGTATTGTATTCTAGTTAACTCTTTCCATACCTCAGATGTATAGGGTCATTATAGAAATGCATATTTCCAGTTTCAATTTTAGCAGATGTACTATTGAGTCATTTTATAATAAATTTCAAAGGGATGCTTCGAGCGGTTGTAAAATACTTTTTATGCCGACGCATTCCGCAGGTGTTTATGCACAGGTGGAAAATGACAGAAAATTAGCTTTTAAAGTGATGGTACGAAAATACCCCGTTTGCACTGTGAACATTTCGAAAAATACGGCCTGTTCACATACCTTGGCTACAAATTCAGGGGCAAATTTATGACGACTGGCGCATCCCTGCAAATCAGCAGGTATGCGCCAGGTAGGATGCGTCACGTAAGTTTACCCTTGCGCCACCACAGATGCGCCTCCTTTACTATGCAGTGCATCGTGGCGCAAGGATAAACAGATGCGTGGCGTATCCCCCGTTGGAAGGGTGGCCTGCCCACACATAACGTGGTGAGTCACGCCTTACGCCTGCTTCAAGCATCGGAAAAGTGACTGAGTGGAATCTTGTAGATTACACTCAGGCACTTTACCGAGGCTTTACTGCGCCAGCACCCCCCCCGCTCCCCCCCCCCGGCCGGAACGCCCTCATGAAACCTGACACATGTTTTATGTGGTGCAGGGCCTTACAACGTGACACATCTCCCTAGATGCGTCACATTGTAAATAGGGTGCAACGTGGCGCATGGTTTACGCTGTCACAGAAGTGACGCAACGGCGGTGCAAAAGTGGCATATGGGGCTCGTAAATCTGCCCCTTAGTGTCTTAATGGGGTAGTGTTTCAATATTTTTGTAGTATAAAAGGCAGGTTTCACTGTTTCCCCCTGTAGCAAAAGGTGGATTTTCAGGAAAATACTTTTACAAACTGGCTAATGCCCTTTATCATTTACAGACAGTTTAAAAAATCTGGTAATGATTAACCCTGGGCGTAGCACTTCGCTACGCCCACAGAGTGGGCGTAGTGTTGCCTAATACGCCATTTGCGAAGTAGGCGTAGCAGGCAACACTACGCCCACTCAGTGGGCGTAGCTAAGTTGCCCGCCACCCGCCTCCCTCCCGCCCTCCCTAAATAATTAAATAATTATTTTAAAAACAATAAACACCACTTACCTTGTCGGCTGCGTCTCCGGGGCTCCCTCTGGTAACCGCGCCGCCATCATGGATAGTAATGCGCATGCGCGGGCGGCCGCGCATGCGCATTACTATCCATGATGGCGGCGCGGTTACCAGAGGGAGCCCCGGAGACGCAGCCGACAAGGTAAGTGGTGTTTATTGTTTTTAAAATAATTATTTAAGTATTTAGGGAGGGCGGGAGGGAGGCGGGTGGTATTTAGCAAGGGCGGGAGGGAGGCGGGTGGCGCGTAGTGGGGCTAAGCGAAGTGCGTAGGTGGACGTAGTTTCTGGTCCACTTCGCGTAGCTTCGCGTAGCCCCACTACGCCTACTACGCCCACCCTTAGTAATGATATGTAGCTTGGCCCACAATTTTTATTTGACACTTTTCAATCTCGTAACTTCCAAGTAGAATCTACTTGGAACGGGACGTGGACATTTCAAAAGTAATGCAACTCTGACAATAAAATCACCGGCCATAGACCCAAGAGTCATACATATCATACAGGCCCATACAGCAATGCCACCGCTAAATTAAATATAGCTTACATGATAAAACAGCTTGCGCCAGTCTTAGGCACTCAGACATCAGTAGCTACAATGTCATAGAAAGTTTACCTATATAGATGATGAAATGCCTCCACACAAGTCATGAAAGAAAGGCAATATCAATATTTGCCCTCTATTGCCAACTAACTAAATCAGTCATAACCTCTTGAATAGTAGCTCAAAAAATATATAAAAATGCAGTAATTCTGTCCAAAACATCATTTTTCCAGTTTTCTAAAATGCAAACATATTTTTTCACAGTATCCGTTTCAAGACTAGAGCTTACTGGCCTGTATCTGAATGGGGGTTGTTGAATGGCCCAATAATACTCTTTGAGACTCACATTGTGGGTTGTTCCATGGAACCCTCAACATCCAACATGACCAAGTCCAAGATGCTTCACCAATGTGGTGAACATATATATTTATATTCACTGAAAAAACCAAAGGTTACATGGATGTTATAGTTAGGAAATGGAATAAAAAAAACGTAGAAATTCACAAAAAAAACAAAGGTTACAGGGATGTTATAGTTAGGCTGACATTTCACTCGTACAAAACCAGAGAAATTCAGCCGTTTTGGGAATATATATACACCATATCTTCGCTAAGTCAGGCAGAGGAGAAAGACTTCCATACTGACACACTGACACAAGACTCTGAGGTTCCTACACGCAGACACTCCAGCACGCAGTGATCTGACATCCCTCGTGGGGTGCCCCTCTTGAGACCAAGACAGGGTACTTCATTCTCTCACATCAGGTAATGGGGTTGGCTTCATCCTAGGGGATTCTTGGCTCTAGACCTACATACATGCCAGGTACACTTAGGCACATCTAGTTAGAGTTGCATAGTAGGAGTACGCATTATTATTGTCATGTATTTATATACCTGCCTATATTCATTGTTTTAGCACTATGGTAGAAATCTACCATCCATTTACTCTGTTGGTGCTTATAATCATTTATATCTGTTTCTGTCTTATGGTTGTTTCAGCACACCTATTTTACACTAGAATGAACCTGGTTTTCAATGCTTATTAAAAACGTCCTCACCATTTATTCTGTGTATCTCTCTGAGACAAAGTGAGCATGAGTGACTGGGTGAAAAGTACTGTTCTGTTTCCACGATCCCTGATGGGACTGGGTTGTCATGTTCAATAGTTGCAAGGAACTGTTCTTTCTTTTATAAGAGGAATCTTCTGTGGCACTGTGAGCTAGCTGGTGAACATACCCTGTGGGGTGTCTGGAATCAGTCTGGACACCAATACCACAATCTATGTTGTCTAAACGTGCTGATCCTATATAGATTTATTGGAACTACACAACATGGCGCCGCCACCGTTGGTTTGGTTCTTATTTAATGGTCAAAACTGAGTAGTTCAGTCATGTTTTTCTCAGAGACCCCTACTCACATTTACCCAGAGATGTCTGGAGTGGGAAGGGAAAAACTGCCGCACTTGAGTAGACATATCCTATGTTTTGGCTGTAGGTTTATTCAAGCTTGAAGTATAAATAGTTCCATATTGTGAAATAAACCTTATCTCAGTTTCCTTGAAACTTTTCCAACAATGACGGAAGAAGAAAATACTGCGGCACTACGTGTGAATGCACTGGAGGAAGGGGAACAGGAGGTGCTATAAACATTTAAGAAAATGTCAGCACTGCCCTTACTTTAAAATTAGCATATTTTGGAGTTACAGCAAGAGTTGGGACTTGGGACCATAACCTTCATGATTGAGGCTCATGAGTCATACAGGACAGAGGTATTCTATTCATAGTTTATATCCCCACCAGCAGATGCATGCACAAATACATTTCATTCTTACATTGAAGATCAAATACCAGAGGAATATTGTCCATACAAGGACATTGAAGTTCTGCTCACCTACCAGGAGCACATAAACTCATTTAAAGGCACCCTCCCACACACAACAAAGTGAGACTCGGTCCACTCCGCAGAGATGGACCCTCTTGGCCATGTTAGCGGCCTACACACCGCAACCAGACATTGACACAACGCCGGTAGCAGACTTACATCCACTATACAAAGAAATAATAAAACTTTACAGAAATCTGACACAGTTCGTTATGAAAACACTCACACTTCAGCCAACAAGGGCTAGACCAGCTGGACAAATTCAGGGGTCTGCAACTAAAATAACTCCACAAACGCTAAATGAAGTTATGGACAATATGCCCACTAAACGTGAGCATCTTTAATTCTTGATAGCCCAGAAAATCAAACAGATGGAGTCAGTGTTTCCACACACAAGCCCTCAAGAATGCTAACAATCTGCTTGTCATTGGGGATAGGTCCCCAGATAGAGGATTGTACCTCTTGGGGCACAGTTTCTGCTTAAAGGTTAAAAGCAAATGTTCCCTTCGATAAGAACTACCAGAGATGAATTAAACTAGATTTATGACCACTTTCATACTCAACACACTCCGCTTTCCACTCAGGATGTTTAAAGCACTTATAATCACACAAGTAGATATGTATATAAAAAAAACGTTCCTTTTAATCAATACATAAAAATAAAAATGTTACATTTCCATGAGTAATTTCATAAAAACTTTAAACACATTCATTCCTAGATTTAAAAAAAATCTTTGTAACTAAGAAGGAGAATTCATATAGACAATTTCATTTGTCTTATATATGTTAATTGGGACACACTGTAGACAGCACAAAGCATAGATGTACATTCCCTGTCTCAGGTTGATTGCTGTCTTTGTCAAATTTAACACCAAAAAACACTGGGCGTCGACGCGTTTTGTTGGTATAAATACAATTGGACCACCTTCTTCAGGACAAAGCTATTTTCTCCTTACACAACGGATCTCCTATCGATCAATAATTACATCGGTGCAACTGCACTCAGGTGGCTGTATCTCCAGATCAAAGGGAGTAAATCCTTATTGCTCCAATTATAGCTTTAGTCAAAATAGGTTGCATTTGAGGTGATATTTTATTGTATGTCGGGGATTCAGTGAGGATTAAGTCTCTCTCTTCCCTCATGCCAAGATTGGCTAAGTTTGAGGTAATCCTGTTTAATATATGTCAGGGGTTCAGTGAGGATTCGATCTCTCTCTTCCGTGTTAGAATGATATCTGATTGGAGTAACTCCTATGTTTTTAATATATTGTTAGAACTGGAACACATCTCGGTCCCTCGTTAGTTGTAAATAGCAGATCTTAGTATCCCCCGTATTAATGGCACCCGGATCACGTATCCGTAGCTTTTAATTCTAACGGACTCTGCTTCTCCCGGTGCCTGCTCTCGTCGTGCTTCGCCAGTTTTTGCTGCCATCTATAACAAAACTCATGGTATCCCTTCTACAGCAGTGATAACAGATTTATTGGGACTGATACAGAATGAGTATGGAGCAGAACCTACTCTGAACATAGGGATGACATTGTTAGGACATTTTTCCCAGGTATCCACCATTATATTGGCAAACATAAAAGGGGAGGCAGCAGCGGTGGCGATACACCACACCTGAGGGATTTCACTCCTATACAACAGGAGCATAAATTACCTAAAATTATCGAAGATACATATGCCAAATTAGGTAGAGATAATGTGGGAGTCGCAGCAACAAAACCTCAACTCATGGCTGGTCCTGAAAAGGATAACACCAAGCAAGCACCTGATTTTTCTAAGAAGAAATGGGACAATAAAAAACAAAAGAATAGAGAGAATAGATCACAACCAAGGGGTGGGTCTCATCAACAGGAGCCCTCCGAAAGGAGGTACAACCTTAGGAATCGTGATAACATTAAAAAATCATACTTCAGACTACAATACCAAAAAAGAAGATAAACCAAAATCAAAACCTCAATTTAAAAAGAAGAGGGTAGCAGGTCTTAAAGTAAGAAATGTCAGG
Source organism: Lissotriton helveticus (assembly GCF_964261635.1). NCBI lineage: Eukaryota > Metazoa > Chordata > Amphibia > Caudata > Salamandridae > Lissotriton > Lissotriton helveticus. The sequence continues at coordinate 1,004,071,878 of NC_136071.1, read as the reverse complement.
GATTCTGAGGACTCAGCTTCTGAACAGGGAATGGGCTCTGATGATGCTAAACAACGCAGCTGAAGTAGCAATAGCTCACCAGCACCAGGTGGAATTTCTGGTGACAGCGGCGTTGAATGATCATATGTGCAGACACCTGATACTAGGGTAAGTGTCCCACACCCGTTATATGAAATACTGCTCCAAATGGAGGGAGACAAACCCCAAAAAATTAAAGGTCTCTTTGGGAGAACGTGACGTATGGCTATGACATCCTTTTGGCTGAAAAAGATTGTCCACCTGGAATTGTTATGGAGTGCCAAAAGGGAGAAACAGTGATTTTACCAGCTTTTTCTGACCTTGATCCAGTATCACTAAAACATTCATACTTGTAGGAGTGGGTGGTAGCACTTGCTCCCACATTATATCACAACCATGTAGAGTGGGATACTGAGTCACCTCATCATGTAATCTCTGTAAAAACAAATAATACTACACAGAAACAGTACCCTATTAAACAAAAAGTGAAAAAGCAAGTCAGGGAGATCTTAGATCAACTTGAATACCAAGGTGTTGTAGAGAATTGCACCTCTTCAATGAATAATCCTTTGATTCCTGTAATAAAACCCGATAATTTGAACCATCTAGTTTTAGACTACAGACATTTGAACACATGCACATACATTTGCAGTACTGAATGCACACAGTGCTGCATTAATGAATAACAATGTGCAGAAAAAAACAACACTCAATTTCTCATGGATTTTTCTGACAAAATACAGCACCTGAAAGCAGATATTTGACAGCATTCTCAGCCCTCAGCTCTCAGCATCAATTTTGTAGACTATCCCAAGGGTATAGGAATAGCCCCTGGTTGTTCTCAGCTAGGGTAACAGAGTTACTTAAATTTTTTGATGAAGAGGCATTGTCCTATGTAGATGATATTTATCTGACGGATTATGATTTGTCAGATCATTTGAACAGGGTGAGCAACATCATTTTGGTGTTCGCCTCTGAGGGCTCCAAATTCAACTTTAAAAAATCGAAAATAGCCCACCTCAATGTCCTATTTTTGGAATACGAGTTATCAAGTGAAGCGAAAAGCCTAGCAGGTACCATTTTAGACAAGTGTGCACTGCTCCAACCTCCAAAACATCCGAAAAAAGTACAATTCATATTGGGATTCCTAAATTTTGGCAGAATATACATTTTGGATTTCTATGATTTAATTAGACCTGATTTTTCAATTAGACATTGGACACAGGAAAACATGAATATTCTTCGTTCCTTATGAGCTGACATGATAGCTTCCAAACACCTACACACACGTTTAAATACCACAAATCTGGTGATTCATGTAATCGCGGGTCAATCAGGGTACAGATACCTAACCTTCAATGAAGGTGAAACAGTACCCATAGCATACAAATCACACTTGTACACAAACGCTGAAATGAGCTGTGCTTCCACAGAGAAACTTCTGACAGCAGCACAAACTGCTGTAGTGAGAGAAAGAGCACAGGCACAGGGGAAACAAATAATTTTCTTAACTCTAGTGCTAGCCTTAGAGGCTGTTACAAAAGCTAGCATTCCAAACGCAAAAGTGCTACATCCACGATGGATACAGTGGGCTAAATCTCTCACTGCAACAGATGTAGACTACAAATTTGATTCTACTCTAAACACACAAGCATTTCTGCAGTATGAACACAAATATCCTCTCCCAAATGAAATAATGCCTCTGGATCAGTATGAATACATTATTTACACTGACGGTTGTGCTCAGCCAGCCATCGGAAGTAAACAGCAATACAGCGTACCTTGTGTGGTTGTAAAAGGACATATGCAGGAAGGCTAGTTCCATCCTGGCATTACGAAGACACAGTCTGTAGGAGACTGTACGGCACACCTCGCAGAATTAAAAGCCCTATTACTGGTACTTATAAATATGGATCGGGAATTGCCCACACTTATAGTGTGTGATTCATTTTACTATGTCCAGTCTTTGGCACCTTGAAGGCACTGAGGAAATTTCTTCCTCTTCTCCCCAGTACTGTCAAAGAAACGGTGGTCCGGGCTCTGATTTTGTCCCGTCTGGAATATGTGAATGCACTCTTCGTGAGTATCCCTGGCTACCTCCTAAAGAAATTGCAAGTAGTCCAAAATTCGGCAGCCAGACTCCTTCTGGGTTAGTCAAATAGGAGTAGTGTGCGTGCACACCTGCACTCCCTGCATTGGCTCCCAGTGGAGTCTCGGATAAAATTCAAAATGCTGACCATTGCTAATGAGGCCCTTTATGGTCTTGGTCCCCTCTTCCTACAAAAGAGGTTTGCTTTTTACATACCAGCGAGACAGCTGCGTTCCTCCTCTCAGCATTTGATGTAGACCCCCAGATTAAACCGTCAAAGGCTTGGAGGGTGCTCCTTTGTTAAGTCAGTTGCTATAGCCTGGAACCTTCTGCCGCTGACATTGCGTGGCCTTCAGGATCCTACAACCTTGAAGAAAAAATGAAAAATCCTTCTTTTTTAGCCTCTTCCTTTTCCATTGTTCGCGCCGGGACACTCTGCTGAGTAGCCATGCGCGCTGTAAATAAATATAACATAACATAACATAACAATGAATATCTTCACTATTGGGGTCAGAATGAGTTTAGGGACTCAAAAGGTTGCACAATAAAGTACAAATTGTTTGGGAACAAGTGGTAGAACTGAAAAAAGACTTGCCAAGAGCTCACGTGATACCCACGCTGAGTCATCAACGTGATGGCGTTCACATTGAAGGGAATTCATTGGCTGTTGAAGCCGCCAAGGCAACCATGTAAACTGCTGGTGTAGTTGCAATCACTCGTTCTAGCACGAGAATAGATGGAAAGATAATGATAGCTGTCATTGCTTCAATCAAAAACAGCTCACCAGTGCCAAAAGGCTTTCCACTCAAGTACTCCTACAAGTTAGATGCATAATAAATTCTGTATGCTCAAATTGCAGGAGTGGGGGATAGAGTAATACCGAACATGGATCGCAGATTAGGTTTGATTCTAGCTGCACATGAAGGTCTGGGTTCTGCACATGCAGGGATTGCAGCAACAGTTTCTTTACTGAAGCAATGCTATTGGTGGCCAGCTTTAACAAAACAGACAAAAGCATTTGTCCTTAAGTGCGACATCTGTCAGCAGATGAAGGATTCCACCGTAGCATGTCCGGCACAAACACCATTACTAATATCAGACAGATCTCTTGCTTGTGCTTATTTGGACCACTGCAACCCTTTACAATCTGATGGGGCTTACAAGTACATCTTGGTGACAGTGGATTAATGCTCTAAATTCCTGTGGGTTTGTCCTCAGCGCTCGGCTGATGCTCAAAATGTTATAAAGGATTTGAGAGTCTTCATAAGGACATACGCAGTTGGTACATTACATTCTGACCGTGGCCCCATATTTAGCTCTAGGGCTTACAAGGAAGCCATGGGAAGTTTGGGTGTTGCATTGCGGTACTCCTCTCCATACCGTCCCGTGGCAAACTCAGTAGTATAAAAGAAATACCAGGCCTTAAAGCAATCTTTATCAGCAAGGGTATTAGACTTGGGTGGTAGGTGGGTCAATCACCTATATGGGGTCCAGAGGGCACTAAATAACATGGCAAGAAGTTCCCTAGGAGGTATCACCCCTTACAAATTCCTAGTTGGGACAAGGATGTGGATACCTGCCCTAGATTGTGACAGCACAGTGGCAGATGAAAAACCTTTTGACATCAATAAATGTTTGGCTGTTTTACAGGAACTCAATGAATTCCAGGCACTACAAAGCAAAATACAAGTAAAACGCACCACCACTGGGGAAGTAGAATCAGTAACAAAAAGACCTGCCTGGATCCCTAAGGTTGGGGATCTGGTCAAAGAAAAGATTGTAGACAGGAAGGAATTTGGGCCATCATACAGAAAGCCTTTACCTGTCCTGGGTGTTGAAGGAACAAGAACAGTCCTTCTTCTGCCTCTTCCCAGCAAGAAAGAAAAGAGATTTGTTTCAATTGATCTGATCAAACCACACTATGTGGCCAATTCTGAATAGTAGACCTCATGGGCTCCTAGGTTACTACTGCTCTACTCTCGCTACCATACAGGAGGTTCAGGCAGAAAGACTGATAACATTTGAAGAGTCTTCTATACGTAGTAATGGAGTGACCAACAATGAAATGGAACTTGTTCCTATCGAAATTGAACATCAAAACACAAATGAAACACAGATATCAATTCAGCCTATCACCAACATCTACAACAATATGCCTCTACAGGAGACATCTGCTAGTTCAACAAAACCTGCTAAGTTACCAAAGATAGATTGAACTGCATCAGGCTACTTTATCGATTTCAACCCATTTCCTCTGAATCCAAGTGAACCTGAGACCCCGCAAGCTCCAAATTCCTGCAAAAAACAACTTTATGATTTCCTCCTTTTTCTGAAAAAGACATACCTAGTCTCACCATGGCTACAGCTCTGGATAGCAACTAGAATAATATTCCTACTATTCTGGATAGTTTTAGTGACTATGTTTTTCTTGCTCATGAATGGACACTATCTCCCAGAATGCTCCGCAGTATCACATGTGAACCTGGTACTGAAATCTCATACGTCATCTCACTGTGAACAGAGATTACTGTCATATGTGAACATTACAGCAGTTCCAGTTCCTCGCGGAATAGTTTAGGACAGAGTTTCACATGATGTATTTGGTCCCACTGAACTTTTAAAAATACCACTTTATTCAAAATTTCTTTAAATTATATCATCACCTTCAGTACATACTCTAACGATTGGGATTTTGAAACTGTTAATAGTATGTTGTCTGATTTAGAACTGTCTGCAGCATATACGAAAAATGAAATGTTTGATGACTCAACTGATTTTGATACCATGTCCTGTTACCAACATTATGGTCATCACTTTCTACATAAAACAAGTGCACCACGTAATGTTTTCGTATACCACCAATGGGAACATTGCCCAACACCACAGAAAGGTAGTTCACAAATGCACAAAAGTTTGCTTATTTTTCTGGGTTTAATACATCAGATCCACGCTCATATTATTATAAGCTTGCACCTACATCTGCAAAGAAAAGTATGCTTACTAACTCGAAACAGATATACTCTGAATCCTTTATCGCAAAACTGTCTGAACAGGTTTTCGACATTAGGAAAGACACTATACACATAAAATCAGTCTGGGGTATTAAGGAATGGCAGGTTCAGGGAACTGAGGCACTCTTTAGAGCATGCCTCATACCACAGCAGATTATTTTCCTGCACGACACTGTGCAACAGACTTCCTGTCTTGGGTTAGCTAAGATTAAGGAGTTGAACACACCTCGTATTCCCTCACTTTAACACTTGGAAGGATGGTAAAACTATACAGAAAATGGTGAGGATTCACTAGATTACATCATGCATGATGTTTCATACAATTCAACAGATCCCAATTAGAAGTTGATAGTTAGCTTGGCCTATCAATACAAATAGGTGTGAGTCAAGATTCAGAGGTACCACCAAAGGGTTTAGTATCCATAGGCCTGACTTACCCTATGAGAACATCTGGAGGTGGTGACATACAGTGTTGGGATGTTATGCCTAGATTGTCTAAGAACTCCAACACTGTCACAGGTGAAACAACAATTGTCCTTACTCTCAGACGACATAGATCTTTGGGATTTTTTATTTGGTCCCCGAAAGCCACGTCAGAAATTCTTCTTATAAGCTGTTTATAAGGAAATTTGGAAGATCTCTCAACAAGAAGATGCAGAGAGATTGCATGAAATTGACAGAATTAACTTAGAAAAGGCTTTGGCTGTGGTTGATAATGGCATGACCACACTGACATTCAGGATTTATTCACTGGGCAACATTGTATCTTCAGCTATAGATATAATGGAACAGGCTCTGTCTATCTTACAACACGGACAATAATAGTTACGTTCTATTGTGTCATTAAGCTGGAGGCTATAATCATTGCGCTCTGGTTATGTGCCCTGGCGATATATCAACAGTAAGTCTCTGTTCTCGGCATATAATTGAACATAAAAGCAGATAACAATGGCTCAAAGGTATGCGAAATATACAATACTGCGCCTTGAAAAATTAGATCAATTACCTTTCACCGCGGCAGAGTTACCGTCCACAGAATGGTTAATTCATGGCATATATACCGTTGCTAGTAACTACTTCCCAATTTCGATATTGCCTAGAACACCACCAGGTAGGCAGGTATGAAGAAATGAGTAGCAAATTCATCCATGAATCTTGAAAATTACAGTATAGATTTAGATGCGGGAACAGGGAACAGGGACACTGGAGTGTTTCTCAGCTGTACAGACTGCGATAATTCTTTAAGTGGATCTCTCATTTGCCAGGATATTATGCTTCAAGGGGCCTGTAACGGTTCAGTAGCACACTTGTCCTGTCATTTGAAAGGATCACCAGCTGTCATGATTCATCCAGTGTTCAGGATGCTCTCAAATGGGAGTTACTTAATGCTAAATGATCAAGGTTGTTGTGGGATGCTTCCAGGCATCACAATTCTAGACACAGTAAGTTCCGGGGTTACTTGTTGTATGCAAGTATTGTTTCCACCAACCCACACAGCCAGGGAGGTGCCGTTATAGCCTTCGTTGAATGTTTCCTTTAAATGGTTTGATTCTCCGAGCCAACTGAAAGCCATGCTTTTACAGAAAGATGTGCCCTTAACCTCAGCCCAAGAGACTTTTGATCTTCAGGTTGCAAGGTGTAAATGTTTTGGACTTGTAAAGCGCACGGCTGCCCGTAAGCGTCCCGGCGCTGGAGACCGCTGGGGAACCCGTCCTGGCTTTCCCTGTGATACGGTCCCTTCTGGTTATCTACAAGGTGAAACCAGGCATCCCCGGCGTCAGTGGGGGGCCGTTGTAGAGATGAGGCAAGCTTAATGCCCAGAGTTGCCGAGTGTGAACCCTGGTTAGAGTAGGCACCGAGGCGAGAATTGTCGACTCTGCTGACCCTGGTCCACGACCCTGCTGCGTCGGGAATTGAACCCTGGTCCCGGGCCGCTCTCTGCTTCCAGGTGTGCCGCCTCTAACCAGTGTACACCACTCCACAGGTCCTCAGCAGAGATACAGGTACTGGTACAGACTAACTGCCATTTCCATTTCAGAGAAATGGTACAACATATCTTTAACATGTCTGATACGAAGGGTATAGTACACCTATTTAAGACCACAGGTTCTAGACTGTTAAGCACCTTTCAGACAGCCTTCGGAGTGATTCCAGCTTTTATACACTCCATATTCGGTAGAATTTTAGGAGGACTTACGCTAAACCTGCTACTGGTAGTGTGAATCCCGATTTAAATGTTTCTGCTACGTAATGGACGTCCCAGTCACCAAGGAGATGGAAAAAACTCTCTTGGAGCAATGTTACCTTGATCGCAATGTACTTCATCTGGGCATACCTTGACTTTGGGACCTAAGCGAGTCTTGGGTCCTATCATTCCGACCAGTCTGGATTGATTGTGTTTTGCCTGATCTCCGCTGTTTGTTCTGCAGACAAGAATGGGTGTTGGATCTCTGTCTAACACTTCCATTTGTTGTGTCACCGGATGTGGATGCATTGCTGTACCCCTTAATGGCCCACGTACTGCAGTGTCCCCAGCATATTCCCATGTTGATGTCAGCATTCTTAGAGCCACCATGGTATGCTTCAGCTCCGGTTGTATTGGATACTGGCTCTACTACAGGCACACAGGCTTTGGTTGTTTAAAACGCTTCCTCAGCATCGGGTGTGGGAACTGAAGAAGATCATCTTTGCTCGAGTGACCTGATCTGTGAGGTGTTATAGGGACCGTTGTCTGCGAAGGCAACCAGCAGTGATGTTGCGTCTCCCACACAGGACACATGAACATTTGGCTCTCCGTGTGCTGGGAAGAATTCGGCCTTTTTCCAAAACAACCGAGATTGGAATTTTAAATAGAAAAGTTTTTCTCCTTCTATACTATTACTGAGCACCATGGCTTTCAGACACTCTCAGTTGCTCCAGCCATATATATGAACATATATTAAACAACCTATAGGACTTTAACATATATAAAGGATCTAGAGAGTTTGTAGGCACTTTTTATAAACTTATAGAAATCATTTAAATAATGTTTTTACGATTGATTAGAAGGAGGTTCACTTTTTAGGTCTCGCCTGCATGGGCTGCGCACATGAACAGTCTCGCTGGCGAGATTTTATATGTTTGAGGGAGTTTCAGTATCGGGCTTTAAGCCCCGCCCCTCTTTCCCATTGGCCAGCGTCACCGTTTATGCTAAACGGTGGCCAGCCATTGGGAAAGAGGTTTGTCTGACGTAGACTTTTCTCGCTGTCAAACGGCCCACTTGGACAGGCTTGTCTGACTTCCTCCCATCGTAAAAGCTTTGTTATCTTTATGAGTCCATGTGTTTCAAACACATGGCTCCATAAAGACAAGCTCTGGCGCGATCCACTTTCGCTTGTTGCTGTGAATGTTGGTGGCCTGTGTGGTGACGGAAACCTCGGGGCAGAAGTTTGTGCTCTTGCAGGAATCATTTCAGCCACACTGAGGAAGGTAGCTGTCTCCTGTGTCTGCAGGGGTGGGCTAGTACCGTCTGATTCTGGCTAAACCCTTTCCAATACGTGACATTTCAGGGCAGGTATTGTCGTGTGTGTGCTTGGGCTGGATTGTCTCAACAATCAATGTTAATGGGTTGGGAGGGTTCGTTCCGGCAGACCCAGGAGACGGAGGAATACAATTGTTGGATGACAGAGAGTGGGTCTCTGTTTCGAGCCTTCTGTGGCTCCGCCGCCTCTACTTCATAAACTGCACTCTGCCACCTCTACTTCATAGGCTGCACTCCGCCGCCTCCACTTCATAAGCTGTACTCCGCCACCTCTGCTTCATAAGCTGCACTCCGCCACCTCTACATCAAAGGCTGCACTTCGCCGCCTCTACTTCATAGGCTGCACTCCGCCGCCTCTATTTCATAGGCTGCACTCAGCTGCCTTTACTTCATAGGCTGCACTCCAGGCTGCACTCCGCCGCCTCTACTTCATAGGCTGCACTCCGCCGCCTCTACTGCATAGGCTGTACTCCGCCGTCTCTACTTCATAAGCTGCACTCCGCCACCTCTACTTCATAGGCTGCACTCCGCCGCCTCCCAGTGGACGCCAAAACAGGTTGATCAACAGAGGAGCTCTGAGACAAAAAGTACCTAATAGGTGCTCTTCCCGCCCTGGATACGATTGACATGGAATTCTTGTGAATAATGCCATATTATATATTTTTTACTATCGCTGAATCTTGAAGGTCAGTTGAACTTCACATGGTAAGCACACCTTAGCGAGTGTGTATATTTGCGCTACACACTTGTTTTTTTTACCACTCTCTTCTTCACTCTTGCACATTATTCACTTATTCAATAGCTCCTGAAGAAAACTCCAACAATTTTTCCAACTAAGCTGAAACATGTCGACCTGACCTAAAGATAATCCATACGCAAATGTATTGTTCTTTTAGATTATCCACTGCATTTTTTAAGCATACCATGGACCACTGGCAATAACGTATCATATAGTAAGGTATTTTTAATATTCACCACTTTCACTACTTCCTCACACATAAAACAAACCAAAACCCGCTTCACTGTAATCAGGCGTCACAGCACAGTTGGGTAGCATTCGGCTACCTAACTGGGAACCCAATGATGAAGCATGACACCAACCAGGTTAGTGTGTGAGGGTTCTTTTAAACAACCTCTGTGATTTTTTGACACCATTTTTACAAATTAGTCACTCTCTAAAGTGGACTGTCTCCATTGAATTTTGTAATTAACATTTCTCAACATTACCTACAGCCTTTGAACATGTATTTTCTCAACATACGTAGAGAATAGTTGTTCTTTTTCAAGGCTGCTCCTTTGATGCATATAATTAGAAGTATTTTAGTCCTTGTTTTCCCTGTGACCTATTAGACAGGAACAGTGTTAGTACAATGTTAATATACTTACGCATTTTGCCGCTGTTTTAAATGATTGTGCGAAGAACGCCCGGAATGAAGAAGAAATTAAATGAATGCCAGGACCAAGGCCGGGTGCACTGCCGGGAGGGGTGGTGGAGAGAGAGGGCGCGCGCACACGCGGAACGGAGGGGGCAGAGGGTGACATCATAGGGATATCTATGAAGAGTGCAGGGAGAATGTGAGCACACACTCCATGTACACACAGGCAGCGTTTGTGCCCAATTTGCACCAATGAGTTCCTGTGTGAAGACTTGATACTCTCACATGCATCATCCAAAAAATAATCCATCCCTATACTAAACAATTCAAGTCTCTGCATTTTGCATACTTCCTATTTTAAATCGTAACGTATAAATATTTTTTGATCATTTCAATTTCTATTTTCTATAACACCCGACTTTAATTACTAAATATTAGAGCTCCCTTTAATGAGAGTATAGGAATGTCAACATGCATGCGCGGCCACGCTAATTGAAAACAGACGGCCCCTGCGTGCCGCTGCTCGCTCCCGCAAGGTGGATGCCAGCACAAGCACGAGTGTAACAGAAGGGCTGACCGATTTCTAAAGGTCATCTCCTAGAGCAGCGCTTTCACTTTGGGTGAGTTGGTGTATGAGTGTCTCAGTGGGTCTGCGAGAATATATGTGAGTGGGTCTATAAGTGGGAGTGTGAGTCTTTGAGTGGGTCTGTACATGGGTGCATCAATCTCCAAGTAAGTCTTGGGTATGTGAGTAGGTGCATGAGTATCTGAGTGGGTATGTGACTGGATGTATAAGTGTGTGAGTGGACATGTGAATGGGTGTATAAGTTCGCAACGTCTTCACGATATTCGCGATATCCCCTCAATGGTACATGAGGGTCTGCGCTGGCGATCACTGCATTGTCGTGAATGTCGGGCATGATTAAAAAAAATCAATTTTGGACACACAACTTGTGTCACTATCCCAACCATTTCTCAAATATGGGGTCAGAACATCTCTACCCTGACCCCTTATGTTAGCTTTCACACAAATGTTCAGCCCCGGGACCCATTCCCAGATGATAAAATGGTAGCCGCAACTTTCTGTTCCAGTTATATCCAGCCAATCACAGCATTCCCGTTGGTGCGCGCATCTACAATTGCAAAACCACTGCGAAATATCCGCGGCCAGAGATATATCTATACTTTTTGGATTCAATTTCACGAAAATTACTGGATGGACTTACACCAAATAACTAAAAGCACAATCTGCGTAACAACATCTACCTTTCTACCACATTTGGTGTAATTCCATCCAGGTGTATTCGAGCTGTAGGTCCGACACCGCATTCCTATGGGAATCAACATTAGAAACACATCTGTTTTTTAGCTCCCTTATTTCTCGGTCCCTACTGCACTGATCAACCCCAAAGTTTCCATTACACACATAACCTACTTTAACACTATTTTGGGAACATTTCAATCTCTCTCTACGCAGGCCTTCATTCTAGTTGGCTGGAGCATTAAGCCCATGTACTTTTGCAATTGAACGTTTAAGTAGTGAAGTATTTGCAAGGTGCATGGTATAAGCAGATAAGTCCTTTAAAGTAATTCTAAATTTATCATGGTTGTACTTTCTTGTTCTTTTGCACATGCATTTGCACTTTAGCTCTCATGCACTGCTGTACAGTTGTCTGCCCAATGCAATGCCTGAATATCAAGCTGTTCCTCTATTTTTGGTTTTATGATGCTTTAGCTTTGTATCGTATTTTCTTAGCATATTTTGTAAGTGGACTTTAAAGTCAAGAAGGACTTTTCCGATTTGGAAGCCATCCTGGCAGACTGAAAAGACTTTTGTCGACCTCCATGCCTGACTGGAACATAGCGTGCCCTTCTCCCTTTGGTGAATGTATCATTTTTTGCCTGATTTTTATATTTTTTCATGATAAATTGCATTTGTTTCATTGTGTCTTTGGGCAGTTTAATGGTTTGTAATAACCAAATAAAGTTATGATGAAGATGATTTAAACCTTAAAACAATACACAGAAATACAGAAGCAGGCATTCATGACATACATAAACAAATAATGAAATATTTCATTTATTTCACAAACAAATATTTGATAAACCTACATTTTCATTCTGATGCGAAGGTTGGGGTTTTAACAATATTCAACTGATACCACCCATCGTCCATACTATATTATTTTTGATACATATGCACTGCTCCCACAAATCAATCTAAGTACACCATTCAATTTTACAAATGAATTACTCATCGAGGGCTAAGTAGATTTGTCATGTTACTATTTTCTATATTCGTAGCTATATATAATGTTTAATCTTTATACTCAGTTTATATATCTATTGAGTTAACCTATAATTGATTCTTTAAGACTTTTGTATTTCTTATATAAGTTGCTTGCATTATTTAAATATTTAGCGTTTCTCACACCACATTTATTCAACTGTATACCTTACTATTTAATTTATCTTTATAGTTGCAAGTGTTATTTATTTGTGCATAGTATTTATCATATATGCGTTTTCTCTTTTTCTTTTCCATATATTTTGTATATTTATTCATATCATTCAAATTGTAAGTTATTATTAACTTTATTGTACTTATGATGACATTTTCTCAAAATGTCAATAAAAAATGATAACACAAAAAATCTAAGTACACCAGCTTAACATTTAGCTTCCGATTTCAAATTCTTTAACATTTAAGGAATGTTTTGAAATTCTCAACTTTGTATTTTGCTTCTTTTTTATTAATCTGTTAATATTATTTTATTTTCTAAGCTGTTGCCAGCCCCCTAAGTAGGTGTTGCAGACCCTCAAAGGTCCCTGATCAACAGGTTAAGAACCACTAAAACAGTGTATTTTTCACATTCTTGAAAGCAAGTATTGGATTGTTTACTTTGTTCACCTCCTAGTTGACAGCATCATAACACTTAAAAGAGTGCTTAGATGTCTCTTTAGGGCGCTACTTCGCATGGTGTCTGCCACAGCCTCCTCTACGTGAGGTAATTGGTGTGCAGCTCCTCCATACCCTCGATGGGATATAAAGAGTTGTGGAGAGCCTACCCACTAGTACAGCTTTGGCAGCTGGATAGCTCTGAGCAGCAGGCACTATAATGGTGCATGCAAATGATCGCACAAAGTCAGCTATGTTTAAGTAGCCTGGCATGGATCGGGGTGGTGGGGCAGGGAGGGGGTTAATAAAAAACAAAATTAAACTTACCGCCTCACCCCGTCCTCGTCACCCTCGCTGCATCTCTCCTCCAGCCTGAACATGGAACAGGAAGCATCTGAGCCAATCGCAACGCTGCAATGCAGCATTGTGATTGGTCTGAGCGCCATGGTTCGGCGCTCAGACGGACACTGGGAGCCTGGGAATGCTCTCCACCCATGCTGTAAGGCAGCTTGGGTGGAGAACATGCTAAGTGCTTAGGAGTGTTTGGCCGCATGCGCAATTGGGGGGTGAAAACTACTCCTCCCCTGCCCTGTGAGCAGAGCAGCCCCACCCCACCCCACCCTGCCTGGCAAACTGCAGCACCCGCAACAGGAAGAAATAAAATGATAATAACATTTAGTTATTATCATTTTCGTTTTCGTTACACTGCTTAAAAGCAGTGGGGCGATGCTCCTCCGCCTCAGCGGAGGAGCCCCCACTGGTAGACAAGAAGGTAAACTTCAGTGTCTGTCATAACTGTATCACCAATCTCCTCATAAAGGAGATCACTCTATTTTCGAACAGGTAAACTGCAACCATGGCCACTTTGCAAGCTTGCAGTGGCAAACCATGTGCCTGCTTACATATGTCTCTTTGTGTGTACACTTTAAAATACATTTAACTATAAAAGCCACAACTGCAGGCTTTATGAATGCTTGTGCCTCCGTCTCAAGTCAACCTTCAGATGAGTTTGCAATAGCAACGATCATATTAAGGCTGTTTCATAAAAGTGGTGTTTTTGACTTTGTTTCAACTCCTTTATTCAACCCCAGGGCTATAGTTGGTGGATGGCACCCTGGATAAGAATTTCCAGTTTCTCTCCCCCTCCCATCCCACTACGCACTGAAATTCGGTAAAGTTATTTTACACCCAGCTCCAAGGCACGAAAAAACGCTATCTGGAGAGTGACTTCTTATCTGTCCATGTTAGTTTCTTTTCTCTCCCCATTGGATCCCCTCCACTCAGAGAATATCTCTCTGATTTCTCATAGGTGGAGCCATTTGAGAGTCATTAGCCCCCTTCCTTTATGCACAAGTAAGTGTACATTTGTGCTTGTTAGCTGCCAATTTAATGTGTGTGCTGAGGAATTTTAGTTTATTTATCGGACTTGGCAATAAAATATTTTTAAGGGCGTTCACTGCCTTCTTACATTAACATTTGCGTTGTCACACTCCAAAGTTCTCCTAAATTAATGATATTTGTATTTATTGACAAAAGTTTATATGTAAATCAAACGGAGTATAAAATTCCATACATGTTCATTAAATGTTCATGTAAATTTGTCCGAAAAGTGGAGAAATGCATTTCGTTAAAAGGTTTGATTTGGACATTGCAGCATGATTTCACCAATGTTTATATTACAAACGTCATAAGTCATGCAAAAATAAATGACAGTTTTAATGACAGCAGTGATGCCATCGACAGTGTGGTCAACATGATAGTATTTGTGATGGCAAACGTGACATCAATGGAATGATAAACCATTTTCGTGATATTTTGGGCATATCCTTCCCTTTGAGTAGTAAGCTCACCCCACAATTTCTTTGTTTCACAAATTTCTTTGAACGGCTCCTATTCCTAAAGAAGATTTCACATTCATTATAATCCGTGACTTTAAAGTGATTTTTCTTTAAAACATTAATGGGATTGAAATATATCCCTTAAATAATTAGTTATACCTTTTACAAATGTACCATAACGTTTCATATAAAAATGCAAATAAAAAATGCAGTAAGTATATAAATCACAATTTAATAAACGTCTAGTGAACATACCATGCAATTTGGCATCTGAGAATCTAACAGATCGTATTGTGGTACACCTCTAATAAAACTCACACTAGATTTATCCATGGTTTATCCATTCCCATAGAATGACGACCTTCTTAATATCTTGAACATTTTGCCCACTCTTGAATAAGCAAATTGTTCACTTTGAGACTTGTTTTCGGTGTTCAATTAGATGTTATGTTTACTTTCGATTTCCTAAACACATTTCTATCACAAGCCATTGGTGATCCTCCATGAGGCTTCTTTAAATCTGTAAAGAAACCAAGTCATTAGAAAAACATTGGCTGCATTATTGTTAAATCATGAATGGATGTTTCTCGAAAGCGGTCTACAGTTGGGGCTCAATAACACATGGACCACCATTGATGAATGTCTCTTATCTTGATCTGGAAGTCCCATATATTGTTTGCCTCTTATATTTAACTCGGAACAGACAATGATTTTCTCAAATTTGATTTTGTAGAAGGTACTGGACTTCTTGATTCTGTGAGTCTGGGCTCCACCTATGACAGGTCCTTAATTGCATCATGAGTGATGGGGATGGGTCTCCACTTAACTTTTTTATTTGTCTTAAAGTCAGTTACCACCTTTGCCTACATTACAGATGGCCATGGCGAGTGATTCATAGAGTTGAGTTCCTCAGACAATGTGCCCTCTTCCTATGTTGTTTGTGCTCCATTGCTTCATTGCTAGGTCTGCACTATACAAACGCAACATCCACATGACAGACCTGGATAAGATGTTTGTTGTGTGAGTGGATGGAAAGTCCAGAAAAGTTGTGCTGTGGTTTGCTGGTGTGATATTTCAGGACCTTGCCTTGTGGGTGAGCCAGAGTGTCTTAAGTGTTCTGAAGGTCATGAGAGTCAGTTGGTGTAGTGATTTTAGTGCCAGTTAGATTTACTCTCAGGGCTTTTTCGCTGCTATTTGTTATTGTTAACTTAGTCTTTTATAGCGCCAACTCACCTACAGGTCTCTAGGTGCTCAACCAGACAGCAAACAACCGTGCCTGAGGACAGAAAGAGAAGCATGAGCACCTAATAAAATGTATTTAACTGGATCAAGTACCTCCCTAAATAAAAAAGTTTTCAATAACTTCCTAAAACGCAAGAGATTCGCTTCTTTCCGAAGTGACTAAGGTAGATTGTTCCAGATCTGAGGAACCAGAACCGAGAAAGACCTACCTCCTTTGGTTTTTAACTTATACCGAGGGCAGACCAAAAGCTGGGATTCGGCAGACCGCAAGGCTCGCTTGGGGATGTACAACTCCAAGCGCTCTTTGATGTACGCAGGTGCTTGCCCATAGATGGCCTTATGGGCCGTACAGAGGCTCTTAAACTCCACCCTCTGTTCAATGGGAAGCCAATGAAGCTTGAGTAGTAGAGGAGAGGCATGGAATCTTCTAGGTAACTTGAAGATCAGACGCGCCGCATCATTCAAGACCACCTGCAGTCTGTTGATCAAGAATTTGGGTAGGCCTAAATAAAGGGCGTTTCCGTAATCTAGCCTCGAGACGATGGTGGCAGAGACTACCATACGGAGTGCAGAAAAGGAAAGGAGGGGGGGCAACTTTCGTAACTGTCTAATCAAGCCAGTTCACATCCCTACTACTGAGGAGATCTGACTGGCCATTGACAGCTCTTTATCAATCTTGATTCCGAGACTTTTTACTTTGTCACTCGGTATCGGTGAAGGCCCTAGTTCCTGGGGCCAATAGAGATCACTCCAGGGCGAGGCTGCGGTGGAGACCACCAGTACCTCCGTTTTTTCCGGATTTATTTTTAACAAGTTGGCCGTCATCCAGCCAACCGTGTGTCTGAGAATGTTCTGGGTGCTAATTTGTGCCGAGGTCGTATTATCAATACTCAGCAACAACTGGGTGTCGTCAGCATAGTTGAATACACGGCAACCCATGTTAGCTAGAGAGTCTATCAGCGGCTGGAGGTACAGGTTGAAGAGCAGTGGGGACAGTGCGGAACCCTGAGGGACTCCGCACTCCAGAACACCTACTTTAGAAATGGCATCCCCCAATTGGATCCTCTGGGTCCTACCCGTCAAGAAAGATTGGAGCCATTGATGGACCTGACCCCTTATCCCAAATGCAGCCAATCTGTCCAATAGCATGGAATGACTGACAGTATCGAACGCCGCCGATAAATCTAAAAGTATCAGGGCGCTCGGTTTCTTACTGTCAGCCATACCTCTCAGCTCGTCCAGCACCGAGAGCATCACCAACTCGGTGCTGTGGTGTGCGCAAAAACCCGCCTGACGCTCCTGGAGAAGATGGTGTAATTCCAGGAATGAGGAAAGGGATCTCAACACGTGTTGGTCTAGGATCTTGGACAGGAAGGGCAGTTGGGATATCAGCCTATAGTTTTTTAAAATGGCCGGGTCGGCTCCAGGCTTTTTTAACAGGGGCCTAACACGTGCCTCCTTGAGGCTTGAGGGTAAGTAACCAGTCTCCATTGAGCTGTTAAGAAGGGAGATAATATGATCTTCCAGGATAGGGCGTGCCAAACGAAAGATCCTAGGGGGACACGGGTCCGCTGGAGAGCCTGACTTGGTATTCTTCATAATCTGCTCAAGACTTAGAGAGTCTAATTTAGGAAGTTTAGAAATATATGCTTCAGGGGACAGCTGAGCTTCCTGTAACGGACAAGGGCTCATCAGGGCACTATTCTTAATCTCAGAAAGGATAATCTCCACCTTCTCAAGAAAGAAACTTTGAAAGTTATCTGTAGTTATTGTTGTTTCCAACGTGTCAGATTTTTTGCTTAACTCAGTCAAGATTTTAAATGTTTCCTTCTGAATATTGTCAGCTTGACTTATACGAGTTTCATAAAAATCTGCTTTTGTAGCCACAATCAATTTCTTATATGACTTAAGTGAGGTTCTGTATTGTTCCCTGTCTGTCCCGACTTTAGTTCTCCTCCAGGTCCTTTCTAAACATCGGAGTTTCTTTTGGTGGTCCCTCAAAAGTGGGGTGAACCATGGGGCACCTTTTACGATTCCTTTTATTTTTTGTAGTCTCTCAGGTGCTATCTGGTCGATTACCTGACTCTTATTCCACATTAAATCCTTGTAGTCCTGTTCTAGGTCTCCCTTTGAGATTAATGTTTGGACACGGTCGGGAAGACTACAGGTCAAGGATTGCAAATCCACTTTTGTCCATTGCCGGACTTTTTTCAGTATAGAAGGATTTTGGGACGGATAGCTTATGATCGGGATCTCGTAATTTACCAGATGGTGGTCCGACCAGATACAGGGTACAATGTCCACGAGGTTTACCCTTGGGTCTGATGTCCAGATAAGATCTAAGATGTGTCCCTTAACATGAGTGGGGGCATCCACAAGCTGTCTGATACCCAATGAGGACATAGTATTCTCCAGCTGTCTAGATGGCAGATCCTTCTGCACTTTATCCCAGTGCATATTAAAATCCCCTGTCACCATAATCTTTTGATATCTAGTACATAAATCAGACATGATTGGAGCGAACAGGTCATTAAATACTGAAGTGGAGTTTGGAGGACGATATACGGTGAGGATCATTAAGCATGAATTTTTCAGCATAATCTTCACTCCGAGTATATCAGCTAGTTCTATGGTTTCGGCAATTATTTTGACAGCTTTTAGGTTTTTCTTAAACAAAATTGCTACCCCCCCCCCGGACATTTTCCGTGCGGTTGTGCCATACCGCATCATAGTTGCTGGGAAGGGCAGCTATAATATCTGGCAGGGAATTTTCGCCCAACCATGTCTAAAATATCAATAGCATCGTCCTGAAGGAGAGTGAATACCTCGATGCGGTGCTTTTGAAGAGACCTAGTATTTAAGCAAGTTACTTTCAAGGAGAGAGGGGCTGATCCCGAACAATCCCTGCGAGGTTTGAAAATATTTCAGTCATTTAATCTAGTCACAGTGATAGGGTCTAAACTCTGCCTGCCCCTATCCAGGTCTAGCAAGTCTTTAGATGTAAATACCTGACGTCGACCAGAAGTCCTGGCCCCTGACCCCGACTGAGCGCGGACGGGCGCAGACGGGCAGGACTCTGGCACGACTCCGGCGCAGGTCCGGCGCGTCCGCTGTACGCGTCCGCTGCGCGGAGTCATAGCCTACCTTTTTAAGCGCTGCTAGAGCACGTGACCCGCCTGGCCCACACCCAATATGGCCACCAAAAACCAGGAACCAGCCCTCGGCGTCGATACTCGGCCGAGAGATGTCCGGGGACAAAGGGAGGGGGGGAAAGGGGCACAAAGTGCAATGGAGCACAAAGGAAGTTTCAAGAGCTTATTAATCAAGCGTTTAAAACACACGAACACACGAAGTTAAAAAATGCATACAAAGTGCTAAATGCCTCAAAGTAAAGGAACGAGACCTCCCGGCTTCCGCCTCAGGAGGGGAAAGTTGCTATTGTTGATAATCACCCGAGCAGGCTCACTGTTTCCTTTTTAAGCGCTGCTAGAGCGTGTGACCCGCCTGTCCCACACCCAATATGGCCGCCAAAAAACGGGAACCAGCCCTAGGCGTCGATACTCGGCCGAGAGCTGTCCGGGGGCAAAGGGAGGGGGGGAAAGGGGCACAAAGTGCAATGGAGCTATTTGTCCTAGTTCTGTGTACTAGATTGCATGGGTTTGATAGATTTAAAGTTCAGGTATCCCAAGGTATCACACATTAGCATAGTTGAGTCTGGAATTGTTGGTTGTTCCTGATATTACTTGTAAATACTTGGGACAATAAAGTGAGGATGCCTATGAGTGTATCTGTGATTATAATGCCTCATAGTACTGGGACTAAAGTATGCATTTACTTGTGAAGAAATTATAATACAGAAGGTGGGAAATACAAATCGTGCATGGCCTTGAACAGGTACCGAAGCCAGTACAAAAGAAAAAGCACAGATTTAAGCCTCTCTGGAGGAGGAGGAGAAGACCAAAGGGGATCATTCAATCTACGCTAATTTGTGTTTTGTGCTGCGATACATAACGGAAAATATATTAAAATATACTAAGATTAAATAGATTAAAGAAACCCTCTCCAAGACTTATTTATATCTACTCTTTTAGGCACGTAGCCAAACCCACGTCTGCAGGGTTATGAATGAATAACAAATAAGGCATGATATCCTTATTCATCTTCTTCATAGTTCTTACTTTCTGAGGTCTGCTTCTCTTTCCGACAAAATTTGCCTATCTCATACTAGAACATTCACTCCATGTCTCAGTCTTACTCCTCACAGTCCTTACGTCATGAACTCTGGCACAGTGCCAGTCAGGATTTGCCTATTCTATGGTACACATTTCACACTCCTATACCTTTAGGTCTTGGGAAGAGAAGATAGTCTTTGCACCACTCACTATTGGGATACCTGAAAATGGAAGCTTCCCTCTAATCACATACTACTGTTTTTCTGTACTGAGGCAGTATAAGGCTTGAGAATTTGTATCAGACCAAACAGGCCTTAATGGTCTTTTTGTGATCCTTATAGCTTCTTGCTCTCCATTCATGGTCGGCTCCTACAGGCAATGGTATAGTTTAGGAATTTTTATATAATCCACCACACTGGGTGGTGAAGGTTTTTCATTAACGGAGTGGTGAGGAGATGTGCTCTTTATAAGAGTACATTAGACGTGAGGTCTACCCTTTTTGCATAGCGAGGAGGAGACTCAGGAATCTGGAGCAAAACCTCTCAGGTTCTTGGAGACCCCTGCCTTAATCTGTTTCAAACATGGCAGCAGTCTTGTGAGAGGTGTGTAATTCTGAATTGTTTTGCTACCTTGCTAAACAAGGAGGCACTTCTTGGTTCCAGACAGTCTTACACAAGAACAACAGATTCACCAGTATCATGGAGAGCATGGAGCATTCAAAGAAGATACATGTTTGAGAGCACTCTGCTAATACCTCTAAGGGAAAGCCTTTTGAGGCCATGTCAAGCATTTCTTCTTTGTCTGATTCAGACAATCTACAGGTTTTGATCAATCAGGCTGTAGAAGCGGCTCTAGCTGTCTGTCATGGCTGTATGTCATGTCTTGTCTGTCTCCATGACAAGATGGCCTCCAGGTAGGAGCTCCGTCCGGGAGCTCCCCGGCTGGGGAATTCCTTTGGACCTAATTCCCAGGAGTTTGCCCATATTTTGCAATTGTGAGGGTGAGAGGGAGCTGGGAGGGAAGATGGCGGTAGGTGAAGCAAGATCTCCTTATCTCAGAACGACCGGACCCTGCTGGGAGGGATCAGCAGGAGAGACAGACCCAGGTCTGCCCAACCCCCTCAATAAGAACGGTAGTGCTGAAGAGGTCCGTGACCGCAGGTGGAGAGAAACGGAATGGGTGGACATGCCATTGAGAACGCCTGGAGCTGTGGTGGAGATAAGGAAGACTCGGCTGCCTCGAGCGGTGAGCCTGGATTGTGAGGCCACAGACGTGCATGCATGCAGGCACCGCAGGCTGGTGAGCGGTGCCTGTGGTGAAGGTGACCTGCGATACCAAGGCACGAAACGGGTGAAGACGCAGCCGCCATTTCCCCTCGATGCCGCACAGCTTGGGGAGAAGTGCAGACCACCGAGGAAGGCATTAAAACGGCTATCTAGGGGCGGCGGCAGGCACAAAAACGGGCGAGACACGCAGGGCAATGTTTATAAACCAACTCCCCCGAACTCTGAGACAAACTAGAATCAGCGCTGCCCGACTTCAAAATGGCGCCTGCTGAGGACATAGTGCCTCGTGATAACTCTGTGCCATCTCAACAGCCAGTCCCTCTACAATAGTGGTGGGAGGCGGCCCCTATTTCCCGGTGGATGCTCCAATCGAGCTTTCGGCAGTCTATAGCCCTGTTGCACTACGGATAAACCGGGGCATAAAGCCTCACAGTTTCACACATCGGCAACTACACATCATTTGTGAATAATGCTGATGCCCCTGATCCCATCACTCATCACCCCCTCCCCTACCTCTTCCCTCCCTCACTCTCTTTCTATCTCCCCTAGTCCTTTCCTCTCTCCCCTGAATTTCTCTCCCCTTGCCTGCTTTTTTCTCTATACCTGAGCCATGCTTCTGTAACTCATAAATATATATATATATAAATATATAATATATAATTGTCGAAGCCTAATCGCTGTTAAAATGTAATTGTTAGAACCCGGGGTCTCTGGTTGGCAGAGGTAAGTACCTTAGACCAAGTAGGGACCCTAGCTTCCAGTCAGGGCGACGGAATAACCCTCTGAGATAACCCCTGCTCACCCTCTAGGTAGCATGGCGCGAGCAGTCTAGGCTAAACAGAGGCAATGTGGATAACATCTGCACTTAACACAACAATAATCCCCAATCCACCACAAACTGAGACCACACAGGTAAGTATATATAAAATATAACTTTATCTAGTTTCAGCAAGGTAAATCAAGCAGTTGCACGATAAACACTTCATTAGAAAAATGTGCACTTAATTCTTAATGGCTGCGCTTAGTAGGAAGTTTTTATAAAAAACAAATAGTCTCTAGTCTCTTCAATCAGGGGTCTAAAAATATTGCCCCTGATTTCTATTCAATCCGCTCTCCCAAGAGCAGGGTAAACAATGCCAGCGTCAAAGAAAGATAGGCCCCTACAATGAGCCCCTGGTGTCAGGGACTCTAAGCGCTTCCTGCGCGTCTCACGCGGATGCTGGGGGAAGGAGGGCTCCTTTCCTGGTGTTCGGGGCTGCTACGTGCGCCGGATGGTCTCAGGCGCCTCGCGCCCCGTAGAGCACACTCGCTCCTTGCCCCGGCCGGTCCCCTCGTGCTCTCCCGCCCGCTCTCGACAATCCAACGAGCGGCGGGGGATGCAGCACACCTCGGGGGACGACCGGCCCGGGGTGGGGAACACACGCGGACTCACTCCCTCGGCGAGGACAGGTCAGGCCGCTGCTCCGGCGGTCGGCTCCTCGCTGGGGGGTCACCAGATCACGGCTTCTTCGGCGGCTCGAAGGCTGCTCCACGCTGCGGACCAATCAGGTCGCGGCCCTTCAGACGAGCCCCTGCAGTACCCGGGAGTCAGCCAATGGCAGAGCGGCTCCCGGGACTCGGCTCTGACGATGCGGGGCCGTCAACCAATCACGGCCCACCACCACTGATGACGCTGCGCCGCGCGGGCCAATCCCGTCGCGGCGTTAGTGAGGGGGCTCGGCTCCCTCCACCAATGGGAGCACGGCGGCTTCGTTCTTCGCCGTGGCAACTCCCAGACCTCGAAGCAGGTTACGGGGGGTTTGCTGGCCCCGGGCCGCGGTGGTGATTTGGCGGCAAAGGGGTTTTCGGGGCCGCTGATCACGGTCAGCCGGATTCTCCACCTGTGGATCAACAGGGGGAGCGTAGGACGCCGAAAACCACTCCGGGTCCCTCCTCACCCCCTGAATCTGTGCCGAAGAGCACAGCGATTAATCCTCACGGCTGGCAAGTAATAATCACACGTTGGAGCGGACCACAGCACGATCTCTCAGCAGTCCTTGGCAAAGTTTTAGGAACCTTTAACCCTGGGTTCCCAGCAGGAGGCCAGCTCTTCTCAGGCCCTTGGAGATTCAGTATTGTAGACACAGCACACAGCAAAGTCTTGGCAGTTGCAAGCAGGCAGGGTCACAGCACACAGCAAAGTCCCTTTCTCCTCCTCAGCTTCCAGGTAGACAGTAGAACAGGTCAGCCCTTGGAGCACACAGCAAGGCAATCTTCCTTTGGTTCTCTAGCCGTCCTCCTTCCAGCCGAGGTTCCTTCTTGCTTGTAGAATTTCAGAATCTAATCTTCTGTAGTCAGGGGTCCTTTCCTTATACCCCTCAATGTCTTTGAAGTCCTTTGAAGTCTTTGTGCATGGAGGCCCTGGGTCCAGTCTAAACCAGTTCTGGGGGTTGCGGAGCACTGAGGTGTCTCTGGTTTTCTTCTCCCTGTCAGCTTCAGGGCCAGAGGTGTCAGTCGACCACCAGGAGGGAGCTAGCATGGGGGAGGTGGCCGGCACAGCCCAGTACTTATCAGGCATTCCTTCCTCCCACCTCCCAGGCAGGCAGATGTGCCCTTTCATCCCCGGGCTGGCTCCGACCCTCTCCTCCGGGGGCTCTGCAGCCCCCCTGTCACACCCAAGCATTCCACAAACCCAGGCACACAGAAAGGTTTAGACAAGAGAACAGCCACTTTCTAAAAGTGCTATTCTCCAACACAGGATTTAAAAACACCCTTCACTAAAAGATGTGTCATTAAATTCTGAGTTCAGGGATATCTTTCATTTATGTCCCATCTTCTTCCTATGGGAAGATAGGCTGGCATCACATGGGGCCAGTCTCCTCCATGTTACTCTATGGAGCAAGAGAGCCTTACAGTAGTGAGCACATAAAATGGCTGCTGCCCACTACCAGAGCATGTGACCTGCACTAGTACATGCTCTACCTTAGCTATACACTGCACCCTGCCCAGGGGGGTACCTTGAGCTTTCCATAGGGGTGGCTGATGTGCACAGACAGGGAAGGGTTAGGCCCAGCCAGGGGAGACACTGGCCAGGGGGACAGGGCAGTCCACTGACTGCACACAGGCCCTGCGCTGGCAGGCCTGAGTCACTATTTTAAGCTACTCATGTGGGTGGCGCAATCTGCGCTGCAGGCCCACTAGTAGCATCTGTCATCACCAGCCCTGGCACACACAGTGCACTTTACTAGGGACTTCGTGGTGATACAAATATGCCAATCAGGTATATTCAATCAATATCACAATTCACAGAGGGAGCACTTACACTCTGGCACTGATCAGCAGTGGCAGAGTGTCCAAAGCATCTAAATCAGCAAAAACGAAATCCAGCACAGCATCAAAACACATGAGTCAGAGGCAAAAAGATGGGGGAAGAACCACGCCAAAAGGTGTCAGGTCTAACACGTGTCCCCTCCAGCTGAAAGTGGGGAGAACTACCCAACCTCTTGGGAGTCCTCATCACTAAGGCTTAAGAATCTGGACAGACCGTCAGCATTGGCGTGTTCTGTACCAGGGCGGTGCTCCACCGTAAAGTCCATCCCCTGTAGGGAAATGGACCACCTCAACAATCTGCATTAACCATCTGAGGGGCCTGTGGTCGGTCTAAACACGGAAGTGAGTCCCAAACAGGTAGGGCCTCAGCTTCTTCAGAGCCCAGACCACAGCGAAAGCTTCTCTTTCAATGGCACTCCATTTTTGTTCCCTGGGGATTAGCCTCCGGCTAATGAAAGCCACGGGTTGATCTCCTCCCTCCTCATTGATCTGTGAGAGCACTGCTCCCACGCCTTGCTCTGAAGCGTCAGTTTGCACAATGAACTCACTGGAAAAGTCAGGTGCCTTAAGCACCGGTGCTGTGCACATGGCAGTTTTGAGGGTGTCAAAAGCAGTTTGACAGGCCTCCGTCCAATTCACTTTCCTGGGC
Source organism: Lissotriton helveticus (assembly GCF_964261635.1). Classification (NCBI taxonomy): domain Eukaryota; kingdom Metazoa; phylum Chordata; class Amphibia; order Caudata; family Salamandridae; genus Lissotriton; species Lissotriton helveticus. Next base: position 1,004,046,469 of record NC_136071.1, on the reverse strand, counting down.
TGATTTCTAGATGTCAGCTCTGTCAAAGGGGCCACGATGGTGCCATAGCCTTTGACAAACCGTCTGTAATACCCGGTGAGACCTAAAAAGGCTCTCACCTCAGTCTGGGTCTTGGGGGGGTTCCCAAGCCAGAATGGTATCAATTTTTGCCTGTAGGGGCGCCACCTTGCCGCTCCCCACCTGGTGTCCCAAGTACACCACAGATCCCTGCCCTATCTGGCATTTACTGGCCTTGATAGTGAGGCCTGCCTTCTGCAGAGCCTTCAACACTTCCGTGAGATGTTGCAGGTGTTCCTCCCAAGTGGAGCTGAACACAGCAATGTCATCCAGGTAGGCTGCGCTGAATTGCTCCAGCCCCGCCAGTACCTGGTTGACCAATCTCTGAAATGTGGCAGGGGCATTTTTCAACCCAAAGGGCATGACACGGAACTGGAAGTGCCCCTCTGGTGTTGAAAATGCTGACCTCTCCTTTGCCCCGTCAGTTAAGGCAATCTGCCAGTACCCTGAAGTCAAATCAAAAGTACTCAGGTACTGGGCAGCTCCCAACCGATCCACCAGTTCATCCGCTCTGGGGATGGGGTGCGCGTCAGTCTTGGTGACCGCATTGAGCCCACGGTAGTCCACGCAGAACCGAAGTTCTGGGGTGCCACCGGGGGTAGCAGCTTTCTTAGGCACTAAGACCACTGGGCTAGCCCAGGGGCTGCTTGAGGGCTCAATAACCCCTAGCGTCAACATCTTGGAAACCTCTTCCTTGATGCTGGCTCTGACCTTGTCAGCCACTCTGTAAAACTTCTGTTTCACAGGCAGACTGTCTCCAGTGTCCACGTCGTGGACGCACCATTTGGTGACACCTGGGGTCAGGGAGAACAGGGAGGCGAACTGACCCAAGACTTGGCGACAGTCATCCTGCTGCTCTGGAGTCAGGGTGGGGGAGAGGACCACACCATCCACTGACCCATCTTGCTCCTTGACTGCCAGGAGGTCAGGGAGAGGATCGCTATCCTCCTCCCCTCCAGCATCTGTAGCCATGAGCATAGTTACTTCAGTCCTCTCAAAGTGGGGTTTGAGGCGGTTCACATGCAGCACTCTCAGGGGCTGCCTGGGAGTCTTCAGGTTAACCAAATAGGTAACCTCGCTCTTGCGCTCCACCACCTCATATGGCCCAGACCACTTGTCACGGAGCGCACAAGGCTCCACTGGCGCCATCACCCACACTTTCTGACCAGGTTAGAACTCGACCAGAGAAGTGTTCTGGTCATACCACCTCTTCATTTCCTCCTGGCTAGCCTCCAGGTTCTCTTGAGCGAGCTTCCTGAAGCGCTTGGTCTGGTTGCGAATGGCCAGCACATAGCTGAACACATCCTGAGGGGTTTTCCCATGGGATTTCTCCCACCCCTCTTTCACCAGAGTCAGAGGCCCTCTGACAGGGTGGCCATACAGCAACTCAAAGGGACTGAACCCTAAGGATTTCTGAGGCACCTCCCTGTAGGCAAACAACAGGCATGGCAACAAGACATCCCATTTCCGCCTCATGGGCTCTTCCAGGCCCATAATCATGCCCTTCAATGTGCGGTTGAATCTCTCAACCAAACCATTTCCTTGAGGGTGGTAAGGAGTGGTGAATTTGTATGTCACCCCACACTCACTCCACAGGGACTTCATATACTTAGAAATGAAGTTTGTCCCGCGGTCTGAGACGACCTCCCTGGGAAATCCCACCCGGGAAAAGATCCCCATCAGGGCACGGCCCACCACTGGGGCGGTGACTGTCCTGAGCGGGATGGCTTCCGGGTACCGAGTGGCATGGTCCACCAATACCAGGATAAACCTGTTGCCTAGGGCTGTCTTGGGATCCAGGGGCCCCACGATGTCAATGCCCACCCGCTCAAAAGGGGTGCTCACCACGGGAAAGGGTTGGAGGGGGGCCACGCGCTTCCCTCCACTCTTGCCACTGGCCTGACAAGTCTGGCAAGATTTACAAAAGGCAGAGACGTGTGTCTTCATCTGGGGCCAGTAGAAATGGGTGACAAGCCTGTGATAGGTCTTGTCTTGCCCCAGATGTCCTGCGAGAGGCACGTCATGAGCCAGACCCAGTAGGAAGTTCCTGAAGCGCTCCGGTACCACCAGCACACGGGCTGCACCGGGCTCAGCGAACTTAGGCTCACTATAAAGTAAGTCATCCTCCCAGTAGATCAAATGCTCCTTGGACCCCAGGCCTGCGGCCTGGTCTGCAGCCTGCTGCCGCACACCAATGAGAGAAGGGCACTCCTTCTGAGCCTGGCAGAATTCCTCCCTGGAGGAACCACCCTCTTGCTGCCACTGGGACAGCTCAGGCAATTCCCCTAGTTTGGCCACCTGCTCCCCTGTAGGTTCCAGGGCATCGCCTTCCGGGTCTGCTTCCTCCTGGACCGTGGGAACAGTGGGGGCCGGTTTCCCGCGCCCTCTACCCCTTCCTCTCTTGGCAGGTCCCTGGGCCATTGTTCCAGGCTCCAGTTCTGCTAGACCCGCCCTCTCTGGCTGTCATTGCACGGGTGGACACACAGATCCACGCAGGCAAACCCAACATCTCCAAGTGAGTCCTGTGCTCCACCTCTTTCCATGGGGAGCTCTCCAGGTCATTACCTAATAGACAATCTACAGGCAAGGCATCACTTACAACAATTTCCAAAATACCGGAGACTCCTCCCCATTCGAATGGAACTTTCGCCAACTTGCAGTAGCGCACTGAACTGTCAGCTGCCACCACAGGCCGGAGTACCTGGGGAACAATTTGCTCTTCAGACACCCACCGACACCTAACAGATGTCACGCTGGCCCCTGTGTCTCTCAGAGCCTCCACCACCTGTCCATTGATGGTCACCTTCTGCCCGTATTCCTTAGTATTTTGGGGCAGCAAGGTTTCCGGGACCATCTCTTGGTCTCCTAGAGAGACAAGGGTCATCAATGCTAACCCCTCTTCCCCACTAGAAATCAAATGCCCTCCCAAAGCTACACTGGCCAACGCCAGAGCTGGAGCTGGAGCACCAGTGGGTGCTGATTTCTTCTTTGGACAGCTTGGAGCAATGTGCCCCACCTCCCTGCATGAATAGCAAGCAAGGGTCTTTTTGTCCTGCGGGCCCTTATGGGGCCAGGACTTCTTAGGCTTGGGGAGTTGAGACACCTTCTCCTGGGAACTACTTTGGGGCCCTTTAGAAGACTCCTTTTGATTACCCGTGTCCCCCCCACTGTTCTGCTGGGGACCCTGTCCACCTTTGGCTGGGGTACTTACCACCCCCTTGTGGACCCTGGTGCTCGTCCACCGGTCCGCCTCTTTAGCAAGCTCACTGGGATCAGTTAACTTGCTATCCAAAAGATGCTGGCGCAGCTCTGGGACACATAAACTACTTAAGTGCTCCCTACTAATCAAGTGACACAACCCCACATAATCAGTAACTTTGCTGCCCTTCATCCAACCTTCCAGTGCACGCGTGTACATACTCACACACTCCACCCAAGTACTTGAATCAAGCTTCTTGAAGTTCCTAAACTTCTGGCGGTACTGTTCAGCAGTGAGCCCATACCTGAGGCACAAAGCCTCCTTCATGGCGGAGTAGGACAAAGCATCCTTTGCTTCTAAGGGTGCCAAAACATCCCTCCCAGAGGCCTCAAAATGCTTCCACAATCCTGCTCCCCAATTCTTCTCAGGCACCTCATTCATCTTTAAGGCAAGTTCATACGCTCTGAACCACGCGTAAATATCCTCACCCCTCTGATAATTCTGTACCAGATCCTTTGGTATGTATACCTTACCCACCTGTACTGGTTGTGCGCTGCCACCATTAGAACTGGACACCCTCTCTTTATATTTGAAGTCCAACTCCTTCATGCTCCTCTCATGAGCCAATTGGAGCTTCTTTTCCTCCAAAGCGAGAGTATGTCTTCTCTCCTGCGCCGCTCTCTCCTGCGCCTCTTTCTCAACTTCCAGGCGCAGTCTCTTCTCATCGGCTTCCGCTCTGAGCTTCAAAAGCTCAATCTCATGGGCCCTAACTCGCGGATTCTCCTCTATTTCCTCTGGAGACATAACCCTACTGGAGTGGTCGCTGCCGGTCCTAGACCCTGGCTTCCTCACTGGCAATTCACTGGGCAAAAACCCATTCTCCTGTGTGTCTCCCTCTCCAGTAGCAGCTTCCGGGTCACCATGTTTGGCCTCCCACCAGGCCCTCAGAGCTGTCCATAGCTCTTCCTTATTTGCGCCGCCCCTTACTGGGCATTCAAGCTGTCTGCAGACTTTTCTCAGTTGCTCCTTGTTATAGTTTAACAACTCCTGGATTTCAAATTCCACTTCCGCTTCTCCATTCACGCTTGGCGCTTTCCGAGACATGATGCTTCCTAACCTTTTCAACTAAAAAGGTTTCACCAAAAAGAAAAAAAAAATCTTGTGCAACCTGTGCCGCTAAACTAGACTAGTGATGGACAAGAGATCACTGCCGGTCAAGTGCAATTATTAGTTCAAAAATCCCACCGCTGCCACCAATGTTAGAACCCGGGGTCTCTGGTTGGCAGAGGTAAGTACCTTAGACCAAGCAGGGACCCTAGCTTCCAGTCAGGGCGACGGAATAACCCTCTGAGATAACCCCTGCTCACCCTCTAGGTAGCATGGCGCGAGCAGTCTAGGCTAAACAGAGGCAATGTGGATAACATCTGCACTTAACACAACAATAATCCCCAATCCACCACAAACTGAGACCACACAGGTAAGTATATATAAAATATAACTTTATCTAGTTTCAGCAAGGTAAATAAAGCAGTTGCACGATAAACACTTCATTAGAAAAATGTGCACTTAATTCTTAATGGCTGCGCTTAGTAGGAAGTTCTTATAAAAAACAAATAGTCTCTAGTCTCTTCAATCAGGGGTCTAAAAATATTGCCCCTGATTTCTATTCAATCCGCTCTCCCAAGAGCAGGGTAAACAATGCCAGCGTCAAAGAAAGATAGGCCCCTACAATGAGCCCCTGGTGTCAGGGACTCTAAGCGCTTCCTGCGCATCTCACCCGGATGCTGGGGGAAGGGGGGCTCCTTTCCTGGTGTTCGGGGCTGCTACGTGCGCCGGATGGTCTCAGGCGCCTCGCGCCCCGTAGAGCACACTCGCTCCTTGCCCCGGCCGGTCCCCTCGTGCTCTCCCGCCCGCTCTTGACAATCCAACGAGCGGCGGGGGATGCAGCACACCTCGGGGGACGACCGGCCCGGGGTGGGGAACACACGCGGACTCACTCCCTCGGCGAGGACAGGTCAGGCCGCTGCTCCGGTGGTCGGCTCCTCACTGGGGGGTCACCAGATCACGGTTTCTTCGGCGGCTCGAAGGCTGCTCCACGCTGCGGACCAATCAGGTCGCGGCCCTTCAGACGAGCCCCTGCAGTACCCGGGAGTCAGCCAATGGCAGAGCGGCTCCCGGGACTCGGCTCTGACGATGCGGGGCCGTCAACCAATCACGGCCCACCACCACTGATGACGCTGCGCCGCGCGGGCCAATCCCGTCGCGGCGTTAGTGAGGGGGCTCGGCTCCCTCCACCAATGGGAGCACGGCAGCTTCGTTCTTCGCCGCGGCAACTCCCAGACCTCGAAGCAGGTTACGGGGGGTTTGCTGGCCCCGGGCCGCGGTGGTGATTTGGCGGCAAAGGGGTTTTCGGGGCCGCTGATCACGGTCAGCCGGATTCTCCACCTGTGGATCAACAGGGGGAGCGTAGGACGCCGAAAACCACTCCGGGTCCCTCCTCACCCCCTGAATCTGTGCCGAAGAGCACAGCGATTAATCCTCACGGCTGGCAAGTAATAATCACACGTTGGAGCGGACCACAGCACGATCTCTCAGCAGTCCTTGGCAAAGTTTTAGGAACCTTTAACCCTGGGTTCCCAGCAGGAGGCCAGCTCTTCTCAGGCCCTTGGAGATTCAGTATTGTAGACACAGCACACAGCAAAGTCTTGGCAGTTGCAAGCAGGCAGGGTCACAGCACACAGCAAAGTCCCTTTCTCCTCCTCAGCTTCCAGGTAGACAGTAGAACAGGTCAGCCCTTGGAGCACACAGCAAGGCAATCTTCCTTTGGTTCTCTAGCCGTCCTCCTTCCAGCCGAGGTTCCTTCTTGCTTGTAGAATTTCAGAATCTAATCTTCTGTAGTCAGGGGTCCTTTCCTTATACCCCTCAATGTCTTTGAAGTCCTTTGAAGTCTTTGTGCATGGAGGCCCTGGGTCCAGTCTAAACCAGTTCTGGGGGTTGCGGAGCACTGAGGTGTCTCTGGTTTTCTTCTCCCTGTCAGCTTCAGGGCCAGAGGTGTCAGTCGACCACCAGGAGGGAGCTAGCATGGGGGAGGTGGCCGGCACAGCCCAGTACTTATCAGGCATTCCTTCCTCCCACCTCCCAGGCAGGCAGATGTGCCCTTTCATCCCCGGGCTGGCTCCGACCCTCTCCTCCGGGGGCTCTGCAGCCCCCCTGTCACACCCAAGCATTCCACAAACCCAGGCACACAGAAAGGTTTAGACAAGAGAATAGCCACTTTCTAAAAGTGCTATTCTCCAACACAGGATTTAAAAACACCCTTCACTAAAAGATGTGTCATTAAATTCTGAGTTCAGGGATATCTTTCATTTATGTCCCATCTTGTTCCTATGGGAAGATAGGCTGGCATCACATGGGGCCAGTCTCCTCCATGTTACTCTATGGAGCAAGAGAGCCTTACAGTAGTGAGCACATAAAATGGTTGCTGCCCACTACCAGAGCATGTGACCTGCACTAGTACATGCTCTACCTTAGCTATACACTGCACCCTGCCCAGGGGGGTACCTTGAGCTTTCCATAGGGGTGGCTGATGTGCACAGACAGGGAAGGGTTAGGCCCAGCCAGTGGAGACACTGGCCAGGGGGACAGGGCAGTCCACTGACTGCACACAGGCCCTGCGCTGGCAGGCCTGAGTCACTATTTTAAAGCTACTCATGTGGGTGGCGCAATCTGCGCTGCAGGCCCACTAGTAGCATCTGTCATCACCAGCCCTGGCACACACAGTGCACTTTACTAGGGACTTTGTGGTGATACAAAAATGCCAATCAGGTATATTCAATCAATATCACAATTCACAGAGGGAGCACTCACACTCTGGCACTGATCAGCAGTGGCAGAGTGTCCAAAGCATCTAAATCAGCAAAAACGAAATCCAGCACAGCATCAAAACACATGAGTCAGAGGCAAAAAGATGGGGAAGAACCACGCCAAAAGGTGTCAGGTCTAACAGTAATCATGAGTGATTTTACTATTTGTATATTTAGAACTCTAACCACAAGTATATGTAGTAGACCTTTGTACTTACTACCATTAGTATGTGATTTTAGAGTTTATCCGGTTGTATCTCTTCCTTGTGTGACTTTACAACTTGTACATTTGCAATCTTTTTTTCTTCTGTTTATATCTCAACCTTGAGTGACTTTACAACTTGTACATTTGCATTTTTTCTTTCTTTCCTGTTTGTATCTCTTTCTTGAGTGCATCCACGGCCGGTAGTGGGAGTACCTGCCGGGCGGTGACGTGGGGAGGGGGAGGGGAATGGTGGGGGGTAGTAATGTATGGATTACGGACCATAACAGGAAAGTAAACATATAAATAAATAAAACGAATTTCGTTGCACGCACTGCATCGCATTTGGTGATGCAGTGCACGCAACAAAATTCGTTTTATTTATTTATATGTTTACTTACCTGTTAAGGTCCGTAATCCATACATTACTACCCCCCACCCTGCCCCTCCCCATGTCACCGCCCGGCAGGTACTCCCACTACAGGCCGCGCCTGCCTGAGTGACTTTACAACTTGTACATTTGCAATTTTTTCTGTTTGTATCTATTATGTAACTCATGTAATCCAAAGTCCTTATGTAACGCGACTGGTTCTTTTGTAAAGCGCTCTGACACCTTCGGGTAATGTTTGCGCTATATAAAATCACATTAAATAAATAAATAAATAAATGGTTTATCTCCTAATAAACAGACCAGGCCCAGCAACTTTGGACACCAAATCCATGCTGTATCATGCTGCAGAAGATCTTCAAGTGGATCCCCACCACCGAGACCAGGAGAACAGTCACCCAGGCACTTGTCCTCAGTAAGCTTGACTACGGCAACGCTCTCTATGCCGGCACCTCACAAAAACTCCCGAGAAAATTGCAGCGCAGTCAGAACGCCTCCACCAGACTTATCTGAGAAATCCCCCACCACAGCCACATCAACATGTCACCCGAGAGACCTCCACTAGGTCCTGATCAACAAAAGAATCACCTTCAAGCTCTTCATGCACACCTGCAAAGCCCCCCACAACACAAGACCCAAATACCTCAACCATCGCCTCTCCTTCTACACACTCATCAGACATCTCCGCTCCACCCAACTGGCCCTGGCCACTATGCCAAGGATTCACAAGACCTCAGCTGGAGGAAAATCTGTATCCTACCTGGCTGCAAAGATCTTGAACTCCCTGCATCTGCATCTCAGGCAATCACCTTCAGTGCCTCAATTCAAGCAGGACCTCTAGACCTGGCTCTTCGACTGAACTGCAAAACCCCCCGTCACCCTACCTCCCTGCACCTTGAGACCCTCACGGGTGATTATCTGTGCTGTATAAGAACCCTGATTGATTGATTGATTGAGACTTAAAAAAACAGTTGCCCCAAACCCAACACATATATGTGATGTGTGAGTTTTCTGAAAGAGCTGCAATGAAAATCTTTTGAGCCCCTTTAATCATCTGATATTTCTTGGTGATAAATAAAAGTAGCATTTTAGTGGCAATGACATCAGACAGGAGACGAGGGGAGTTGGGGGGCTCTTGTTATATACCTATCCACATCTGATCTTTTTTACAGATAGGGTGGTTTTAAGGACAGACCCAAGCTTTGGGCCAGAAGGTCAAAAACAGTTTCATTTGTTTCGAGAAATCGCCTTGCCTGTTTTTGATGAAAACTCTTCATCCTCACGTACTGTGGCCTTGGATGTGAAAAGAGCTTTGTTAATTTAACAGAGAAAACGAAAGTTGCATTCTTCCAATGCACTTTTTTTTGTATGCTATGGTGTGGCAAATAGGGGCAAAAAATAACACACTAGGTAGGAAGGCTCAAAGGTGTATTTGCCGGCAGGACAGGAAGGGCCAAGAAACGTGCACAGTCGCTCATTCAGAGCAGTGTCAACATCATGGGCAGAGGCTTGTGATGTATAACTACAATAAATCTGCGAAGCAGCCTCAAGGTCCACTCTAAATGCTTTTGTTTCTGACTATAGATTGGATGTGTGTAGAACTTATTCTGTAAATTTTGCTTTGGGGTTTATTAAGTGCAAACGAAGTAATTGGAACTAAATTTATCTTTCTTAAAATGAACTCTAGATTAAACATGGATTGTATTGCTTTTACTTAATTTATAAGAGCGTTTGTATATTCTCGTTATACCAGGTCTCGGGTGGAGGAGTGAGACGAAAGGGTAATAATCCTATTATTTATCCGTCATCTTCATCACTAAAGATTTCCAGTAAGAAATTGGATCATATCCAGGTCTTATAAAGGGAGTGTCTATATTATGAAGAAACAATTGAGAGTCGTAAGAGAAACAATAACAACATTCATGTGCTTAAAATACCATAACCGCCCACATCTGCTTCTACATTCGGTACAGCGGCACCTTTTTCATTGCCTGTCACGAAGTTATGCGGCATAAAATGTCATTCTAAATAAAGGTGGCTAGTATTTTACTTGCAGAACTTACATGTAGCACACGCTGTAGAGGGAGGCCTGTGACCATGAAGCTAAGTTTTTTATAATACATTTTTATTACACTTATTAAGCTTTTCTAAAGGCGCACATAAATATGGCAGTATATATTCGAGCCAAATTGAACCTCTCAGATAAAATAATCCGAAATGCATAGAATATATAGGTACAAATTTAGGGCACATCCATGAATGACGTTCCATTTGAAGGGTATGCCGACACAGGTTTCAAACACACTTATGCACAAAGTTTGTTTTTTAGTTGGGGCGAGTTCATGCTGCAGGGGTGGTAGGGGGTCCTAGTGGCCACTGTAATACAGGCAGACATGAACTACCTCAAGAGTAAAACTCAAGTTTTCACACTCCTTTGCAACAGGGATGTCCTTCCTCGCTCTCTCTCGCAGTGCCTTGGAAAGGGTTAACGCGCTTCGAGGGCTCAGAGCAGAGTATCGCGGTTTGAGAGACAGGGACTGGACAGCTGTGTTTGCCGGGGTATTTTTAAATACATTAATGCAGGCTCCAATCACTCGGCCAGGCCTGACCTATTTTTGGCTTCGGCCAGCCATTGTTCTATTTCTGGTGCCTGCGGGCCTGGCTGTTGTTGATTCATATGCAAATGAGTTATCACTCGCTTAAGCCAACTTTACAGGGAGCGCGAGCCTCCGAGTCAGACGGCGCGAGAGGGGGACGAGCGCAGACCAAACGTTTGCCAGCTCTGAGGGCATTTTAACGCGCCCGGGGCGGCGCTGCGACTCCCAGAGGAGCGCGCAGCGTTTTTTAATTTTTATATTTTTGTTTTTTAAAAGGAATCTGGCTGATTTCACGAGACTGAGGCGCAAGCGGGTCTGTCTCCCTTGCTGGTCCTTCCCACTTGCACACACAGGCACTTCCTGCTTCAGAGGTTCTCACTCACACAGCAGCGGCGGCGGTCACCGGGGACTGCCCGCGCACCGTACCTGTGGTGTGCTCTAACGTGTCGGCATGGAACAATAACATTTTCCGAAGTGTGCAGTCTCTCGCACCCCGCGGGCGAGGAGGGGGCGGGGTGGCTCCCGGCGCCCATTCAGTGTGCAGTGATGAATCTTTCGCGCAGCTGAGCTACAGGCTGGCTGGAATATGCTGCAGACAATTTATGAGACTGAATCGTGTTTTTCCTCAGATGGGGTTTCGGGACGCGAGCAGCTCTTGGCGCAGCAGAGGATGCACAGCATGATCAGCTCAGGTAAGCGAGCGCCGTTTGTACTCGCCGACCAGCTGTCTGCTCTTCGGCAACCGTCCATTCAGATTGTGTGTTGTGTGATGAGGTTCCCTTTACAGACGTCATGTTCACTGACCTGGGGATACCTTGCTGACTGCTGTTTATTGGTAGACACACTAAGGATTTCAGTGACGAGTTTAGGGGGTACCGGCCGTGTGCTGAGTGGAATCCACGTTGTGTGGTTGACGTTTGTGCACTTGCTCCGCTGCCTCTCTGCGAGAGCGGACCTTCTCCCGGCAGAGGCAGTCAGGGAGAGTGAAAACCTGCAGCTTTGCTCTTCCATGTGCAGTGGCTCTGAACGCTAACATGCTGAAGTTGAACGATGGAGTTGTGTCACATGTTCTCTTTATCACAGTTCATGTAGGCTCATTCATCAATGTATCTTTAATTACTAAACAGTCGCATAGCATATTCCTGTAAACATGGTTGTAAATGCACCTAAAACATAGCTGCCAGCTGGCCCGAAGGTAAGATACACGTGACAGCTTCAGCCAGCCCTGGCTTTCAAGAGACATCGCATGGCTTCCTGGGACCTGTAGTTTCGTTTATATCATGTCAACTGTGCGCCGATAGGTCACAGAATGCCCCGTGTGTAATATACAGGCGGAAATGGAGCTGACAGGCGGATGGAATTCTGAACATATTTGCATATTCTCAGTATTTTGGGCCTGTGAGCTTCCAACTCCCCGCCCACCTGCAGGTTACTTTCCAAAAGATGTCGGGAACTCAGGTGTGTCTGAATGATCATATTTAAGACGTCACCTTTCACCTCTGCACTCTGACTTTATAGCATCTGTCCCCGGACTCTGCCTCTAGTCTAAGACCCTGGATTTTCTGGCAAAGCCCGTGTATCCTCAGGCAGTTCAAACGGTGCCACCCAATGACTGGAACGCGTGACGTGGACAGGAAGGGTCAGCGAAGTGTGGAGAAACACAGGAGCATACGAAGTCTGTAGTACTTAGTGATTCATGAACTGTGAGGCTGCTGGGGTCATGCAAGAGCGGGTATCCGTGAAAACATACAATTTGAAGCCCACAGCACATACTCTACCGAAAATCACAAATAGTAAACCACAGGAAGTACATTTCCCTCAAATTGTCCTGTAGCAAAGCAGATAGAATGTTTAGATCTAGAATATGATTAAAGTTAGGGTTCTTGTTTAGGTTTAGCCACTGCTTAATTTGTTAAAAAGACCAAAGTGCAGGGTTGTAGAATAAAATACATGAGGTGGAAACAAGACGGGCAGTCATGGTGTTTGGCTTTGGGCTCTAGCTTGCATTTATTTATTTACAAATTAATCTCTGGTTTTAGGGTAAGTGCTAAGGGATTATTGGTATGGCTATGGTTTACAGTTAGCAAAAATCTAATTTTGGTTATTACAATTATGTGCTTCTTTTTGTGGACTTTCAATTAGGTAAAAGTGGTAAAGTCAGAAGTGGGATGTGAAGACTTCTGAGACCTATACTTCATTTGCATAACTTCTAAGTGGCCCATGCCAGATGTGACACATTTATCCAGGCCTGCCAATTTAGATAACCACACTTTGCGTACTTAGATTTGCAGACATGTGCATTTCTGAGGTCTGACCTACTATGGATCAGCTGCAGCCCGTCCTAATGAGTGAAGGGGCTATGCCCCCTCATCTTTTGCCCAAAAAAGAAGAGAGTCCATCAGGCTGAATGATGGTCAGCCTGACAGACACTCTTTATTTTCAGGCCAGGCAGCCAGTAGCTAGACATGCACTAAATGTGCAGGCTCCTGGCTGCATGAGCTGAACTTTGCCGGACCTCCACATAACCCTCACCCCTCGGCTCAGTACACTGCGGCCCCTCCTGGCACACGGTGGTTGCCAAAACAATCCAGCACATAGGCTACGGCAACATTTGATGCAAGAACTGATTCCTCGCACAGGGAGTCCTCACGATAGGCCTCCCCCTGGACCTTGCTACTTCCAATGCTCTCCTCTTCCTCACAGGCCACATTGGTCTTGGCAAGAAGGCAGGTTCTGGTGCTCCAGGGCAGGTGTTCTTGGAGATTAGCAGGCATGTGCCCGCAGTTCTGGTCACTTGCAGTAGTCTCGCTGAGCTTCTTCTCCTCATGCAGCCCGTCTGGCTGCACAGAACATCACAAAGTTTGGCGGCTCTAACTCTCCTACTTATTGTCCTTTTCCAGACACAAAATGTAATTTAGTGTCTGAGTCTTTGACGTTTTATTTTGGGGTTCTGCTTCTTTAAAATGGACATCTTCCCCCCCTTTCTTCTTCCTCCTGAAAGATGTCTCTCACAGCAGGCAGGACCCTGAAGCTGATTAACGCACAACAAGATTCATGGGAGTGATCAGATTTCACACCTAGATGTCAGCCACAGGGATATGTGCATCAAAAGATTCATCTTGGGCTCCCAGCCATACTCTTTATAATTCCCTTATCAGCCTCATTTCTCTCTCTCCCTCAGATGTGACCGGGCCCTTTCCTTGTGATCTATCAGTGAATCAAAGAGCCCTTTGAAATGCACAGAGATCTTTTCTCTCCCATCCTACAGTGCATGTCCCTCTTAGCTTATGCGACTGCAGTAATACATAAATCTGTCAGGGATGATTCTTCTGCTCGGGATATTTCCACCAGGCAGGCCTGGGCTTCCCTAAATGGAACCCAGGGTCCTCCAGGTAATGAATCAGTGCAGGCACACAGGGCCGGCTCTAGGCTCACGGAGGCCCTGATCAGGGAGTGTAGGTAGGGGGCCCGAGGCCGCCAAATCCCTGCCAGGGGCCGCCACGCAAATATGTATCTAAGGATATATATTGGCGTGGCGGCCCCTGGGGTTTGGCGGCCCTGTGCAGGTGCACAGCTTGCACATGCCTTAGGCCGGCCCTGAGGCACACTTGCACTCAGTGTACATCCACAGCACACTTACTGCACAGCACTGCTATCCTCATGTGTTATGCCACCACAAGCATAACTACATGCAGCAAACGTCTTCAGGCTGCATGTGCTGTTTACTACCGCATCCTTTCTGTACTGTACCAGAGTGTTATTCTAAAAACACACACTGCCAGCATGCACACATTTACCATGTGCACACTGTACAATACTTCACCCCTTATGCAGTGTTCTTCTTGCGAGCACACATGCACTCAGCATGTTTACGTCACTCGCGCCCTTACACATCTACCTGATGTAGGCGAGGAATGAGTCAAGCACACAGCAGCAGAACTTTTCCAAGTGGGAGTGAGCCTGTAGGCCGCACTTCAGTGACACAGGGTAAAAAGGTTCTGTTCACTACTACTGATCACTACACAGTATGCTGCAACCACTGCGTTTGTACTGCTTACCTCCTGGTGAAGGCAGTAGCCTTCCACCACTAAGAGGGCAGCACTTTGGGCAGCCCTCCCCGTCCTACAAGACCGCAATCCACGAGATAGGACTATGTCATGGCGCACATGCATGATCCGTGTACTCCTATAACAGAAAATCAGCATTAGGGATCCAGACAACAGTACAGTTGGACACTCAAGGGAGGAGTACATGTCACTTACCATGCAGAGGCCCTTTCTGTCCCATCACTAACCAATCAAACTTCAATCATGTAAAAAGCCACAACTTGCTGAAAGTGTCACACATTCGTTCGAGCCATCTGGCTGCTAAGCCACATCCATTTAGCCCCCGTTTGAATGTGGTTAATTTTGGTAATCGGATCAAGATTCTCTCCTGTATTCTGATATAGGCTTACTTCAAAAACATTTATTAGTTACTGCACAGGTGGTATTATTGTTGAAAAACCGACGATGATGATAACAATTTCAAGCAGTGCACGTTTTTAGAAATATAAACTTTAGACCCTGCATGTTTGCACATGAGAGCCAAATGCACTTCCTGCTCAAGAATAATTCAAGTTTTACATTGACCGTTGGAGGCTGTTGTAAAATTCAGATGTTGCCATTGCATTAAGTGTGTTTTTGCACTCAAAGATCCTGCTTCAGCTCTGGGATATTTTTAGCACGCTGTTCCAGAAATAACATCCATGACAAATTATACAGTCACAGCTCCTGCTGAGTTTCAAAAGCAAAAAATAATGCGGTTAAAGAAATTCTCCTATTTGCAGGGAAGTCTACCTTGCCTTTCCTGCAAGGCTGCCAGAAGCAACAGGAAGGTGACACATTTTGGAGGTCAGGATACATGGCTGTCATGTGGCCCTCTCCCACGTGTGACATTTTCAGCCAGAAGTGGCTATCAGGCACGTTATTCTGCATTCTCGGGGCTTGTACTTTCACTGGAACAATGAGAAGGATGGTTTCAAAGGACCAGCATACAAAGTGTTCTAGACTAAGCAGCTATACCTCGCTAAAGGTGTAACACAGCGGTTCTTAACCCATTGACTTCTGTGCACTCATTACTGGAACCTGGTAACACTCACAGGGTTATAACTGGAAGTGGGGGGCCTCAGCCTAAGCAATTTGAAATATATGAATCTCAAAACAATACACAAACATAAAGAAACACATATCCAGCAAATAATTACACAAATGATGAAATATGTTATTTAACTCACAAGATGTTATGGATACTTTACTATTCAGCTAATATTAATTAACTTTTTTAACAGTTGCGCCCCCCCCCCCCTCGAGGAGGGGTCCGACCCCCAGGGTCCACCGACCACAGGTTAAGAACTACTGCTGCAGCACATTAGACAGTGACACTTGGAAGAAATAGGGTGTTTTTCGTGTTGTGACAAAGGGTAGAGTCACATAAAAGGTCTGCTGTATCTGAAGTTTTCAAAAGTAAAAACAGCAGAATTTGCATGTCTTGTCTGAAAATGACACATAATTTGATATTTCCACTATATTGCACATAATATAATATAATAGTTGCCAGTGGTACCTCGTTTTACGCATGACATTCAGATACTACTGATGCAAAAGTGTTTACGTGATCTGCCCAATATCAAAACAAATTCTTCTTTTAAAGGGAATCGGTTGACGACTTATATTCGACTGTTGTTCTATTACATGAATGGTACTATTATAAATCCAAACTCTTGTTAGTGTCATATGACTACCAAAGAGGACGAAAACTGGTTAAATGAATGACGCAGATGTCTTTTTGTAACTAGAAATCACAGATTTGAATCTGCCCTGGTCTATTCATACCAGCAGAGCAGGTTGATTAAACGCAGAGCGACGAGTAAGGGTTATTAATGGCACATGTTGTTTACAGTGCCTTGAAGCTGAAAGCCTGCACAGTAAGTATTGCACAAATAATACAGCAGAAGCTCAGTAGGTTAATGCAGCAGCTGCAGATAGCCCTTTAAACACGCCAGTTCTGAAGTTCGAAAGCCAAGTCAATTCTTTCCTCTTTGGATCCAGTTACATGTATTAGTGCATTTATCAGTGCTGCAGCACTCAATTGACTTAGACCTATGTAGAAAATATTATTATGTATATTTAGACATAATAATATTGTGCCATACAGCTTTTGCTCACGACTCTAGCCAATAAAATCAGGATTTTAAGAGGCATTAAAAAGTTGTGGCGAGGGTCTCTAGAGGGGCTTGTCCAAAGAATCGTAACTAGTCATCCTTTCAAAGAGGGTTGTCCTATGTAATTAAGGGAGATGCTAAAAACACCTAAACTAGAATCCAGTCGTTTCCACGATGTGCCACCAGACCAGTATTTTAGTGCCACTGCAGCAATAAGGTACATGTGGCCTAAAACCAGCCAGGCATTTTGCCTTTGCAATAACAGGAATGTATTTGCTGTGAATAATTCGTATTGAAAAAAGATTCAGTTTTGAAAATATGGTACAGTGAATTAAACATTGCTAAGGTCTGTGGAAGGGATAGAGGTCTCAATCACTCCTTTTCCCTCTTCATAACACTTTCCTCTGCATCTGTCTGTTGGACACTTGGGCCCTTTCTCCCCACATCTTTCTGAAATCCTCCGTATGCACATCTCACATCTCATCTCTTTCCCCACCTGACTCTTTTCCCTTTTCCCTCTGCACTTATTTCCTTTCATCTCCTTCACTTGACCATCGTCGTCACACACAGCATACCCACTCTCTGTAAGCACTGCATTTCCTTCTACTTTCATCTTGTCAATATTCTCACAGCCGTGTACCTTCTTCACACACTTTTCCATTTAATCACAATAAAAATTGGAATCAATGATCACTACTCTGTGCACTTTGCAGAGAGGCCAAGTAGTGAATGAGCATGCGTTCTGAACACCTTTGTGACCTGCTGACAGGAACTGTGAGAAGCTTGCACGGCCTTCAGGCTTATCTCCAGATCCCTCAGTTGTGCCCATTATAAGCATTCACCAAGAACCTGATCCCTCACAGATGCCAGGCAAATCAGTTCACAGTGTGCACTCTACAAGAGTCATAGGTTGCATGAAAAAACTACAGAAATACAACATCCTGGAAAAAGCAATTACTCTGACAGAATGCAAGAAACATGGAAAGAGGGACTGCTTTTCCTGATATGGTTTACCCTCTAGTTTTGTACAATAATAGTTGAGAAATTGATCATTGTTTTTGCCTGTCAAGTTAAGAGCACTATAGGGTCCAATGAGGACTCGTTTCAAAGTCAGTTTTTAATTACTACTGGGTCTGTTACGCAGACGGACCCACCCCTCTTACAGCCTCAAATAACATCATACTTCATGTGAAGCATGCATGACTTTATATGCCCATCAGACCATGGTCAGTTGATGTGGCTATAAATGTTTTTGCTGGTCACTTTTGCCCTTCGGTGCACCCCAAGTCAGATTATGCACAGAGGGATCGCCTTATCATCTACAAATGTGTTGGCACAATACGTGTTCAGGATAACAATTATGAAAAGGAAAGTATTACATAGCGGATGGGGGTTCTAATTTCTTTTCTTTTGCACTATGCTCGTCTATATGTGATTAATCTTCTATAATTATTGTTGCTGATTCGCAATGTTTATTTCTGAATTAAATATCAACATGATTTTAAGAGATTGCTGGTCACGTTGCACTTCAATGTACACGTCTTTATGACCACTGTCACTTGACATTTTAGTTATGTTGACCTAATCTGTCGCATTTTAGCACTGTCACTTTATATTTATAGAACAGTTTTAAAAATGATGCTATTGTGCATTTTGTTAGCTAGATTGAAGCAGGCAAAGAACCTCACTGATCCCTAAGTAGGGCGTAGCGGGGATAGCAATGCACCGATCCCGCAGTGGGGCCTAGCGGGAATAGCAATGCACTGACCCCCGTAGGCGCCTAGTGGGGATAGCACCACACTGATCCCTCAGTGGTGGGCGTCCAACGGGAATAGCACTGCACTGATCCCTCAGTGGGGCCTAGTGGGATAGCACTGCACCGATCCCTCAGTGGGTGCGCAACGGGGATAGCGCTGCACCGATCCCTCAGTGGGGCCTAGTGGGGATAGCACTGCACCGATCCCTCAGTGGGTGCGCAATGGGGATAGCGCTGCACCGATCCCTCAGTGGGGTCTAGCAGAGATAGCACTGCACTGATCCCACAATGGAGCCAAGCGGGGATAGCACTGCACTGACTCCCCGTGGGCTCCTAGTGGGGATAGCACCACACCGATCCCTCAGTGAGCACCCAACGGGCATAGAACTGTGGGTGGAGGAGTGTGGCTCACTGATTAGAGCGGCAGACCCTGATGCAGAGGACTGGCCCGGGACCAGGGTTCAATTCCCGACGCGGCAGGATCCTGAGCCCAAAATGTCCACGGACTCGATAATTCTCGCCTCGGTGCCTATTCTAATCATGGGGTCCCACGCTGCAGCTCTGGGCAATAGTTGCTTAATCTCCACTACGGCGGCCCACCCGCTGCGGGATGCTTGGCTTTCACCCTGGGGATACCCAGTAGGGGTTATCTCACAGGGAAAAGCCAGGACGGGTTCCCAAGGCAAGCGCCTTGATGCCTTCGGGTGATACGTGCGCTATATAAGTCGCAATACATACATTTACATCTGCACCAATCCCTCAGTGGAGCTCAGCAGGGATAGCACTGATCCCTAAGTGGGGACTAGCATGCAGCACCGCACCGATCTCTCAGTGACAACTAGCGGGATAGCTCTGCATCAATCCCTAAATGGGCGCCCAACAGGGATACCACTGCACTTATACCTCAGTGGCACGTATTGGGGATAGCACCGCACCGATCCCTCAAAGAAAGGGTGCCTAGTGGAGATAGCACAATTCCTTCAGTGCGCCTAGCGGGATAGCACTGCACCAGTCTCCCAGGGGGGATAGCACCGCAATGATCACTCAGTGGCGCTTAGTGAAAATAGCACTGCAACGATCCCTCAATTGCACCTAGTGGGGTTAGCACTGCATCAATCCCTCAGTGGGTGCCTAGTGGGGATAGCACTGCACCAATCCCTCAGTGGGCGCCTAACAGGTATAGTACTGCACCGATCACTCAGTGGGGATAGCACTGCACCTATGTTTGTAAAACTTATCTTGGTTTGATGGGAATTGATATTTCAAGTTACATTGCATCTCTGATTTATAGAGTGTTGGGTTGTGTGTATTTATGTATGCAGGTTTTTTCTATTCTATCTAATCGCAATGTGTATGATTCACATTAACTTTTACTTACTTACTTACACATATTCCTGTGTTTGCTTGGAAATGTCATTTGACCAATGGTGCTAGCAATAACATACTCAAAATGAGCACAGTTACCATTTTTGCATAATCTGACATTTTTGGTTTGATTTTTAAATTGTCAGCAAAACCACAGATAGTTACTGGTACTAATGCCATTTACACCAGGGTGTTTTTGAGCCATGTTTACAAGTTGAACCTAAATGACCGTGAAAGTCGACTTTTGACATGGACTCTTTAAGTGAGCATATAATTAGAAAAATGAATGTAATCTAAAGTAAGAGTTTTAATTGAACTATGGGTTTTTCTGAGACCATTTCACCTCTGTCTTTATAATAAATGCATGACAATAAATGAATAGTAAAAAAAAAACCTGACTTTACATATTCCGTTGTATTTAAAAGTTATCAGTGCTGGACATTTAGGATTTTTTAAATAATGGCATCTCACTTTGCCTCTCTATGGTTCGGTCTATGGTTCTGTCTGAATTTTTATCAATTATTTTTCTTTATATCCATCAGAGACTTATCTTCAGAGTTAAGGGCACATTTTGTAGGCCTGGGCGAAATTCTGGGTGCTATTCTGTGAAATGCTGGCTTTAGCATTTTGCACTTTTTTTTAGCCCTTCCATTTTTGGCACAAGAACTCACAAAAAAATGGCGAACAATTGCACGGGTTGGGAACAACAGCCAATCCCATTTCGTTTGTTTGCCTTCTTCCCGTGCTTGCATGATAGGCTTTTTATCTGAAATAAGTTTCAATTATGCAACGTGATTTAATAGGATAATCTCAGGTATTTTGCATTAGAATTGTAACACAAAATACCGAAAATGAGATTATGCCAGCATAAATTAAATGTCGCCCAGGCCTAATATATTGTTGGACACATGCCAACCACATACTCAAACAAGAACCACTAGCATCTCAAAACATTTGCAATTATTAGTTTTAGGTTAGTTCTTCTTGTCATTTCTAATTGGAATTAACATATTTAAATGAGCCGGCATTGATTTCTGCATAGATTAGAAATGCAATAAGGTGAGGTGGGTGGTGTGGTGGTGTTAATGTTGGGACATTGTTGAGCAGGAACATGCATTTTTCTATGATTTAAATTTCAATTTGTACACATGAATGTAATAAAATAACTGCACACCAATGACCTGTTTTAAGCCATAGCAAACTTTTGAATTGTCTTGAAAGCCAAATATTTGTGAAAACCTATGAAGGCGGGAGCTTTGGATTTTCCATATGACTGAAAGAATTGGATTGCTTTAGGAGTAGCATGGATATGGATGGTTGATTGACGACAGAGACGTTTTCAAGCATAGACTTGATCAAATCTTATTGCGACGCTGTCAAAGGGTGATAGCCAAGTGTTTTGGCATCCTAGGTGGCATGATAGATACCCAGTTGCTTTGCACTTCATTTCAGTCATGCCAGACACAACTTCCTGTATGAGATTCCCCATTCTGCCACTCAAGGGAACAGGAAGTAACCTTCCATCCATGCCTGAATGAGTCCCCGAGTTTGCATGAAAATAGAACCCAACGCAAAAACGTAACTATTCTGAGATCCGAACATCAAAGTAAGTGGCTGAGAGACCATTAACTTTGTTTACTGAGCTTGTCCCACCCCCAAGGTCCCTACACACTCTACCTATTGAAGAGCAGGCAAGACAGTGGTGCCATTGAGTCAGCATATGTGCCCAGGCCTCCCTTCTCCAGTGAATGCTGTAGGCATGTAGACATGCTCTGCGCTGCTGGTCCTTGGAGTAAAATGTGGAAGGGTTTTCTCTTTTGGCGTCCTTTGTACAGATATCTGGTGTTTCATTTACCAAATGTATAGCATCATAGTTTACTTCAAAATGCATTCATGTGATCAGTCTGCCCCATTGGAGTACCTATGTATTTGCGACTTGATTGTAGCCGCAGAATATTGTTTATCAAAACACCCGGAGATTGGCAAGGTAAGCACTACATTACAGCGAGAACCAGCCATTCAGTAATATTGGCCTCTGCTAACATACATGGCCTGTCCTTCAACAGGATTACCTGATCATTTTACGCAATTTATAACCACTCCAGTATTTTCCTTATGTCTATGATAGAAGGCCTGTTTATCCATACAGTCTTTAAAAATGATATGGAAAGCAATCATGGAATGCAAAAGACCAGGGTGGTAAAATGTTCAGATATGTTGAGGGACAGTGTTTTATTAATTTTGTGTATTAATCCTGTGCTTTATTCTATGTTGACACGTGTATGTTTGGTGATTGGAAGACATTCTGCTCACCCTAGAGCGGTAGAACAGGTTGCTATATATTCTAGTGGAATAGGAGCACCAAACTATTTACATCAGGCTTTAAAGAGTGTTAAGCAAGGGGGGGGGGACCTAACATTATTCTACAAATTACTAAATTGATATATAAGGATAAGCAGGGTGCATTAGCCTGGTCTCTGCATTACCAAAGTGAAATAACAGTATTGCGTCAACTTTCGGCTTTGTTTACATGAGTAGAGGTCCCAATCCTTTATTTCATGGCATCAATGAAAATGATTAGACACAAACCCTGCACCTTTCCTTAGCCTGAGCATCGAATTCCCTCACATACTTCCCATAGCCAGCACAAACTCCTAGTTTCAATGAACTAGTATCACTCACCTTGCCCTTTATTCTGATCACACTACCTTGCAAATTTATTTCTATATGTGTCCAATACTTATGGACTTGTTCCAAGTACCAACGTGGGTGAGTACAAATGTGTCTGACGACAAATGTGCGTCAGCCCTTAAAGACTTAGGCTGTGAATATGAAAAAACTGCTCTATTTGCCTCACTTACAAACACTAAAAATAAGCATTCTAGAATGTTTGTTCCATGATGTGAGCTTGGGGTTTGAGTTCCATTGTGATGCAAACTGTTTTTTGTTTTGTTTGTTTACACACCACCTAATTTTCTTTTGACAAAATTGGGCTTCATATTAAAAAGAAAAGACTTCATTGAAAATCAGTCACAGGCATTGTGGCCTTCTGACCCTCCCAGGCCCCCACCCCTATGATTGTGACCAATCGGAATGAATTGCAGTGTAAGACCTGCCTACTGAATATTAATTAGGTAGGTCAAATTGCATCTCAGTCCGATTCTGATAGAACAACGTGTCCTACAATGTTTGTTTGATGACGGGCTTAGGGTTTCAGTGCCATTTGATGGTATTCAGCGGGCGACCCCATTAATTCTCTTGGGGGGACTGCGAACTTTTCAGAATGCTGCCTTTGAAGACCCCAGTTTCTAAAATGCCACTTAATACATTCGTAGTTTTTCATAAAGGAAGTGGAATCTGAAAGAAAAACATCCATTGACCCCTGGATACAATGGGCCTTTACCTTACAGATAGCCATGTGGGATAGCGGAATCCAAGACAAGAATACTCACTTTTATCAGAGCATACCCTTACACGCCCCGACTGCAGTGTAAATTGCATACTTGCAGCGCAAAAAAGCTTTATAAAGCTGTGCATGCAGAAAATATAAGCCTTTTTGTTGTGCAGTGAAAGGTTTACTAAATATAGCAGTTGGGTAAATTCATCATACATTTAGATTCTTCAACACACAATCAGACATTATCTCTTGCAGTTTGGAACACTGTGATTTGAGAGCCTCATCTAAAGATGCCAGTTGTTAATGTTCTGTCGCCAGACAATGATGTGAGCAACACTAGAGGGGAGTTTGTTGCTCCGCCCACATGTTTTTAACCAGGAGTACATGCTTTGATTGGTTGGAATTTGTGTGCTTCCACAAAAAAGTCCTTTTCCCCAACACAGTTATCATTTTGTTTATTTATCCAGCTCCTGAACTCGAACTTTCAGGAGCACACACATGACATTGGAATGCTATTAAAGTGTTTTAGATAACTTGATAATTTATATTGTTTTTCTCTGGCAGCAGCACAGATGGGAGGAAGGTAGTCATGGATTTTTAGGTCTGGCTTGACTGTGCAACTGCCAAATGATCTTTTTACCTACAACAATATTAACTAAAGGTATTTGCTGCCACACGAATATATATTATATATTTATTCCAATGCTAATGTAATGCTTTACATTACCATACAGCTTTCTTTTTAAGTCAGACCTACTGGCATTGCCAATGCTTGTTTTGTTTGAGGGGGCAGCAGCTTGAAGCCTGAGACAGGAAAAGACATGGAAAGAAGAATTAGAGAGAAACACAACACACATATCCCTCGTCTGTGGAGCTAAAACAAGCTCTTTGGTGAAGTGTGAGAGGAGCAGTGTACTTGTTTTTATGGCAGAGCAGAGGCAGCCAGCGCGCCCTTCTCTGTTGCTGCTTCTGCCACCCGCTGGGACGAAGCTCTAAGAAAACTCCAGCACTTTATTTATAAACTTCATAGTTCTGGGCAGCACAAAGTGTCCTGCTGGCATTTGGCGACAGAAATATATTGTTAATCATTTCAAAAGTAAATGGAAACGTTGTTTCAGCTTTGCAAGTACATATGTGAGGGAAAACCTGAAAAAAAGATATTCTAAATTACAGCCAGATGTACTATTTACTGGTGGCAAAATACTGGCCCATTTTGTAACAATATTTTTATGACCAGTGAATACTTTTAAGAACCAACCTATGTACCATTAGGTTGTTTCGTCAAAAAACCAGGAATCGGATTGAGACCAAATCAGAACTACCTAATTAATATTCATTAGGTCGCAAGTTACGACTTAATCCGGTTGGCCACAATCACAGGGACGGCGGCTTGGAACGGTCTGCAGGCCACCATGTCTGTTATAGATTTTCAATAAAGTAATAAATGCAGCCTGTTTTTGTTATACAGGGCAGTGTGTTAATATTTTTTTCTTAATTTGTTCATGACCTGGTAGCAGGGCAAGAGCCAGGAGTGATGCTGGTGTACAGAGTACCCCCGCTATTTTTGGAGAGGGGACTCTGTTCCTCTTAGAGGCCAAAGGAAACTGGGAGGGAGCTCCTTGTGCGCCAGCACTGCAGCTGCTTTTATTTAGAAATGCTGCATGTCTATAATTTGGCCATGGGGTGTTTTTAAACCCTCTTTCACATCGTAGCATCACCTTTATATATGAGAGAGGCCCAGGGAGGGCTTATCTTTGTATCTCTTATCTTGTAACAGACATCTTCACACCATTAACACTGCTATCAGCGAGTAAACTGCAAATGCGCAGGGATTTTGTGCTTTGAATACAGTGGCGTAGCTAGCCCTTAGACCGCAAGGGGGCGGTCACTGAATTTGCCGCCCCGCTGCTTCCGCTTTAAGGAGTGAGGCTGGCGGATTTCTTGGCTTCTTACCGCCCCCTCTACGGCCGCACTGAAGAGCGGGGGCGAGATTGCTGCCCTGAGACGGCAGGTAAGAGCTGGGGGGAGCCCGACACGCACAAAACCTGTACCGCCCAGACCCCGCTACGCCACTGTTTAAATCTGGGTAAGAACACTAGCAGAAAACGCACATGTATTAACAGCAAGTTTTACTGTTCAAATACATTCACCATGCTAATTTTATGTATACCCTGAAGGCAGTAAAGATGTTATACCAAGATTCACATATCTGTTAAAAATAGAATCCCTTTAAGGCATTTCTTAGCTTAATTCAACATTTTGTGGAAAACCTACATGCTGTTTATAAATAGTAAATATATAAATAGCAAACCGAAAGGTGGTATTTTCACATTTCTGCATGATTGTGCTAGCTTCTTGTGTTTGTGAAAAAGGCCCCTTTAATTTTAAATGAGGAATGTTTTGAGGGTATGACATATGACATTACATATTGTGATGTTGCTTTCCAGGATGGTATTGTTAATTGCATATGCTAAGTAGCCCCCACCATTCTCACTATTTTTCAAAGGACTTTTTATTCCAGTACTTTTCTGAATCCTAAAATGGGATTAGTGCAAAGGAAAAAACATTGTAACGGTCAGCAACACTGGACCGAAGGCAGGACTGGCTGTAGTGGGCATCGGGCGTTTCCCTCTGGTCCGATAAAAATGCCAGGGCAGATTTGTTTTCTCAGTCCGGCTCACTAGCGGCTCCTTTGCTAAGGCAGAGGATCGTCGTCCCACTGCTTTGTGAGCAATGAAGAGGGGAAAAAAATGATAATAACTAACCATTATTATCATTTTATTTTTCCATTTCTAGGTACGGGGAGGGGTGGGGCTGGCCAGAGCAGGGGGCAGTAGGAGGAGTGGTTGTCACTCCCAAAGTGGGCAGGACTGTTTGACCGGCCCTGCTGGGCTGGCCAAACAGTCCTACACACTTTGCATCTTCCCCACCAGGCTGTAATGCACAGCCTGTTGAGGAGCATGCAGGCTTCTTGTCCACTTTTGAGCGGCGAACCACAGCGCTCAGACCAATCACAACGCTGCATTTCAGTGTTGTGATTGGCTTTGGGGAGTCAATCACATTGCTGCATTGCAGTGTTGTGATTGGCTTAGGAGAGCCTGGGTGCTTCCTGAGACAGAGGCGAGGCAGTAGTTGCAACGCGACCACAGATACGTTTTATTTCTTTTTTTAAATTGTGTACACCCCTCCAGGCCCCCCCCCCCCGGTCCCTCGAAGCACCCCCCCCCTGCCCCCGTACACTATCAGCCGCCACTAGTCCAGCTCTGGCTGGATCAGAGCATTTACAACTAAATGATTACTACCTCTTGCCCATTGTTCATTATATTTATACTTGTAGTCGTGACAGTGATGTTATAAGTTAGATACATGCCACTGCGCCTGCTGCACTAGAGCCAGATTTGCCCTCTTCTTTTCACTGCCCGATTTTTGGGAGACATTTGTTATAAGTCCTTTGTCGGAGACATTAACGTGTAATGCAAATAATTTGCCATAATAAATTACAATTTGCAGTCAATGTTTCGAATAGTGGCAACTTCTAATTTGCATAGGTGGCTTCATTGAATTTCTTTGTTTTTTCCATGTCTATCAATAATGTTTTTAACTAATTTCAGAGCGTACTGTACCCTGCACAGATTGACATAGACTCTTTAGAGAGCTTTAGTTTTCCCTATTTTTGGATTTAATCTTTCATATGTAAAATAGTGGTGAATTTAATGGAGTTATTCAAAGTACCTGTGAAAATATACATTGAACTTTTTGCTATTAGTCCTTGTGTCCAATAGAGACTATGGGCCAGATGTAGGTAATTCATATTTACCGACTCTTAAATACCGAATTTTACCGATTCGGTATTTAAGAGTCGGTAAATATGAAGGGGGGAGATGTAGGTATTACAGAATCTGTAACTACCGAATCTTTAAGATTCGGTATTTACCGATTCTGTAAATACCGAATCGGTATTGCCCATTGATTCCTATGGGCCTTGAAGCCCATAGGAATCAATGGGCAATACCGATTCTGTAATTACAGAATCGGTAAATACCGATTTTAGCAAGGGTGCAAGGGGTGTCACTTTGACACCCTCTAGCACCCCAAAGACGGGCATGTGAGCCATGTGGCACACAGACATGCCCTAAGGGCATGTCTACCTGTCACATGGCTAGAGTGTGCATGCACACATGTGCATGCACACCTGGATTCGGTATTTTACCACACAATTGGATTGTGTGGTAAAATACCGAATCTGTAAGGTCTGTGGCACTCTCAGGATTGCCACCTACATTTGGATATACCGAATTGGTAAAAAATACCGATTCGGTATTTTACAGAATCGGTAAATTTACCGATTCTGTAAAAAAATGCCCCTACATACCAATTCTGACTTACCGGTCGGTAACGGCCGAAAATACCGATTTTCGGCCGTTACCGACCGACCTACATCTGGCCCAATGTGTTTGTGGGCAGTGGTGATTACTAGTTGTCGGTATAACGTCCCAGCTGTGCTCCTCAAGGAGGAGCTTTGGGACTCTGAGTCCATACACATACTTTTCCCTTTCTGACTGTCTAGGTAGGCAGGGCTGGACTGGCTTTAACAGGCACCAGGTGTTTCCCCGGTGGGACGGAACGGTGGGGGTCGGTTTCGGACTGGTAGGGGGCATTTTTTATACCGGGCCGGTTTTGCTGCAGTGTTGCAAAATCAGTACCCTGTAAACAAAAGCGGCAGCAGTTCTCCAACCAGCACCCAATCCGCCCCAACCCCCTTCCCCCTGTGGCCGGTGCGAACGAATTGCCAGGGCTGGTTTGTATTCTCAGATCGGTGATTGTAGGTAGGAGCTCATCAAATAAATGTGGGGGATCTTTTTCAATGTAGGTGGCAAATCTTCTAAGTCCTGATTCAGTTAAACTCAACTTTCATACAATGGGATGAATAACATTGAGGGGTGTGGTAACATAACGGCGCTCTATAAATGTCATCATCGCCAAGAGCAGAGACGGGACTAAGCGGCAGACGAGAGAAGGACAACTTGACCTGGTCTATATTCAGCATTTTAAAATTGTGATTTCAGTACTTCCATTCTAAAATGGTTCCAGCTCCACTGACTGTCAACATCAAGCCATGTTTCACTTTGAGAATGATAGCACGTCATGCCTTCTAAAATGGAGGGAAATCCAGTGAAATCTCAAAACACCAATTTTTTGTATTTTAAGATACTAGTGTTCCCATCATCTGTCATGCCTGTACCCCCAGCAGAACATAAGTCAGAAAATCCATGTGCCAGAGAAGTAAGTCCGCAGAATGCAAGCATTGTCAAATCCAACAGTTGACGGATTTGGTACTTGCACAGTGAAATCTTCTCGGTGTTGCATTAGCAATGTCGTAGTTTGGGCCCACAGTGACACTTTACATTTGAGGTTGTTGGGATTGTTGGGCTGAAGTCACCCTCACCCTTCTATCCACCGATAATGAAAATAGATTCACCTGAAACGATGCATAAATTGCTTTGGCCTGGCTAGATAAGCTCTGGGAAAGGAAGCGGTCATATTTATAAGTTCAAATGTGGGTAAACTGAGGTCAGAACTTAAGAGGGTCACCTAACTATGAGTGATAGACATGCCAGCTGTGCCTAGATCCAGCCTTAGGAGAGTTTCCCTTCCGCTGGAGTATGCATCAGGGGTGTAGGTGGTGATGCCCATTCACCTCATTCCCTGCCTTAGCCACAGCTTTGACTGATAACCAGTGGCACACGTTCCATGTGGCAACTGCAAAGTTAGGGCCAGGCAAAGAGGGCCCGGAACAGGCCACTGCTGCATGGAGAGGAAGAGAATGGAAGCTAACGGAAACAAGGAGGCAGCATCGAATAAAAGAGTAAGAGGGAAGAAGGGCCTAGGCATGAGGACGATGGAGTGAGATGGACAGTAAAGAGGAAGATCAAGGAAGGCAATCCAAAGGAATGGAATAGAATACAATGTTAGAGATAAAGGATGTTTAGGAGAGATGGTGTATGAACAATAGTGTAGAAAAAGAGAGAAAATGCTGGACTGATAAGAGGATTGTAAGTAAGTTTTAGCTTAAAAGTAAGAGTGCAATCAGCACACAGGCTGCCACTTCAACAGGAAATTCAAATTAATTAATGCTAGAAATGGAGTCTACATATGGTCTCCATTGCAAGGTTGGTGCATGCATGAGAGCTATATGAAATGCAGGGATATGTATGCAGCTGACTCTGGTGGGAAGCAGCAAGAGTTGCCACAGGCATGCCATGCAAGGAGGTAACACTTTGTGAATCTGCAATAATGGGCATTGGTATTTAATGCAAGGAGCAAGCACAGATGATTAATGTAAGAAACTGGTGCTAGAAAGCAGTGTAATGAGCTGTCACTAAAGGATGTCACAAGGATCTGACACTGATGGGCAGGAAGTGCCATGGGCAAGTATGTAGTGTGAGGTGGGACTCTGGTAGGTATTTGGGAGAAGATAGCACCTGTGGACCTGGGAGGGTCTGATGGGTAAAATATGGTCCCAGCTTTGATTCACAGTTTGAGGAGATATACAGGCAACTGACACAAGCGGGTAGAGAGAGGAACTTGCACTGACTGGCAGTGTGAGGAAACTGCACTGGATAGCAATTTGATGAGCAGGCACTGGTGGAAAAGATGAAGGGTTTGCTTTGGTTTGCATTGTGAGGAGCTTGCACTGGTCAGTGGTGGGAGGCGTGCACAGTGGATGTCTGTATAGAGGGACTCCCGTGGGCTGTCTGAGGAGCTGGGATTGCTAGGCAGTGAGCAACTACCACTGGTGGGCAGTAAGATGGCAATAGAACACAGTCACTCTCGCACTCAGTTTTCTTCACTTTTCTCTTCACCTTTTTATTTTTTACATTTCCTACTCTTTTTGATCTCTATGAAGGATGTACACTCGAGAGGTTTTTTATATTTTGTACGACATACAATGGTAGCAATAATTTGTAATAAGCAGGAAATGAAGGACAACCATAAGTCGCTTCATTCCCTATGGCTTTCCACTTTCTTACCACATAATTACTGTTAATCCGCTGACCTTCAGATATGGCACCTTATTGCCTGATAACCCATCACCTTGCAAATTTCGACTCTCTGAAATTCACAAATGTAAATCTAGGTGTGCAAACTTAAGTATTGTGTAGTTTTACTCTTTGTTATACATAGGCTTCTGGTAAGTTTTGCAGTTTTCTGTAAAATGTGGTTTTGATCTGGAGGGAAAAATATTTTCCTTCTGGATAAAACTTTACCAGCAACCCATCTAAGTATAGGGGTAGTCCCTTCCCTTTCCCATATTAGACACAAACTTACCCCTTACCTTTCAGTAGTATTTTTCCGTATGCTTAGAGGCTGTACATTGAGGTAGAAAACGTTTATGAACACTTCCAAAATTGGTAATATGTGGGTGTTCGCATGATTGCATCTGTTCCACCCCAAAGCACACTTGCTCAAGTGAAAATGTCTCCCAAGTAGGGGGAGGTTTATGCCTGAGTCAGTAACATTTCCATAACTTAAGTGGCACCTAGATGCTGAAATGCTTTTGTGGCTGAAACACTGAAGGTATTATGAAAGTGGCGGAGCATAGCGAGCCCTCAATAGACATTGCTAGAGCTATATATACATATCTACAATAGCCTCTTTTGAAGAGATGGCAGAAGTGGCCCACAGTCGTTACTTAACGAGAAAGTCAAGATATCCTCAGAGTGACGAAAACTAAAGTGTTATATTATTTTAATACTGTAATCTTTTTGATGTTTGATTGTGACATGCACATATTTTAAAATGCAATGACATTTCATTAATTGCATAAGACGTACAAACGATTATCTTCATGAAATAAATAGTACTTTGCTGAAAAAAAGCAATCTTGTGTATCCAGAAAACATTGGACCAGTAGCACGCCAGATCATTGCTGTTTGATATAATTAATCTATAGAGAGCTTTTCTAAGAAACCCAAACTTGTATCCAACAATACAAGTTCCTTCTCTATTTGATGTTAGGCTTTGCAAAACTAGATTTTCAAATGCACAGAGACAAGAATTGTATTGAACATTTTTCTAAACTTTGACATTCCATGGAATTTACGTTTTCATTGTTTTTTGTTTGGGTGAAAAGTTTAACCAAGGAAGCACTATATAAATCCTTTACAACTAGGGGTGGAGGATACTCGAAGAATTTTTATGTAAATACTCAGTGAGATTCTGCGTAATCCGGCACGTTACGCTGCTCGTGCTGATTTTTAGCCCCGGGAGATTGTGCTGTGCTGTAAAATCAGCATGAACATCACCACAGGGCACACCATTGGGCGCTGCTTCTTTCTGCCGCTCGAGTAGATTTTTTAGTTGAGCAGCAGTTTTCTCAATGCGAACGGTCATTGCGTGCCACGACCATGCGCATTAAGAAATCTTGCCGGGAGGCGTCACAGTGCCCAGAAATTACGCAGTGGCACCCAAGTTTTCGCCAATGCTGGCTAACTTAATGTTGGCAAACTGTGTGCAAGAAAAAACTTTTGGCACAGAAAAACCTTTGGTGGAGATTTGCTGGAACACTGCGTCCCAAGCAAAACACGGAGTGGGCAAAACTTCGCCGGAGCAGTGGAATTTATCATTTTTCCCTAATTACAACGCATCCGCAAACCATATATTGTTTACTCAACATAATAGGATTAATTTTTCACAGAGTATAGAGGTCGGCACACAACAGACCACAAAGAATTATCAGGGTTTCTATTTCCATAAATATGTGACCTTTGCATACATTTGGAAGAAAAGGCGGTGCTATTGTTCCAATTTTCTGCAAATATAAATGGCCATTCTCTTCGCCAACCACTCTGGTTTGTAAAGGATCCATTTGACAAGCACAGATCGCTGCATTTTTGTATTTAATGCGATTTTATATAGCGCGAACATTACCCGGAGGTGTCAGAGCGCTTTACATAAGCAATTTCAAAGAGAAGTATTTTAGCTCGTGTAGAAAATGACACCTCGACAGAAAATAGGGTTCGAGAAATACCAAAGACGAAAGTTATGAAAACCGAAGCTGCTAAAATGCATGTGGTTCTTTTCGCCTAGGAGCTCTTGTGAGCCGCTATTCTTAGGCGAGGCATTTCCATCGTATGGCCTTTCGTGTCTAAGATTAGCTCGCGAGGAGCTATCGCGCCGTCTAGGTTACCTCCAAATATAACTGCACAGGAATGATTATTTATAGCGTGACAGCGTTCTGTCATTTTTGGGTTATTTCGCGTTGCTTAGATAGAGGAGCTGCGCACAGGATGACCACAGCCCCTGCCTGCTGCCAGGGAACGCGATAACAGCAGTTTATTAGGGGACGTGATGTTTGCACAGCGCTCTCTGGCGCAGCAGATGTGGGGGCCCCGTCCTGCGCAGTGTTGTTGCGCATGTCACAGATAAGGCCCATCTGGGTTGAGAATGACGACACGGGACGTTGCGTATCTATTTTTGCAGGAAGGACCCGTGCCCCCGATGTCCAGCGCTGACATGTCACACACAGACCCCATGTGGCGTCATCTGCCCGCTAGTACCCTTGCCCACAGCTGTAATGTCTTCCTACATTGAGTTGCTGGGAAGTGACAATGTATTCATGTGCTACATAAGGTATTGGCCTTTGCTTGCGATGTATAGATGTACTTGAACGGCTATTTTAGTTGTATCAATAGACTTAGGCTGTACTCGACCTCTCATGGGTTGCCCTAACAGCGCATGAGTGATGCTGTATTTTGATCTCTGGTTAGTACGTGTTCTACGTGTAATGGTATATGTAGGGGAAACATAGAGCCCTGATTTAAATATATGACACATTGAATACCTCTGCACCAAGAACCATGCCACTAAAAAGGTGGGGTTGGCACAAGGCCTTTGCAGTCTGCACTTAGGGTGGTGCTCAGATGTGGTTTACTCAGCGTTGCCCGTCTAAGGGACTAGCTGCACTGGCGGTCGCATGGTTTCTGTGCGGTGTCCGCTGGCACTTTGAGGGTAAAAGAACCATAGAAGGTGCTCTCAAAGACCACGCTTGCCCTCATTAGGTCCCTCATAACCTACAATGCAGAGGGCTAACCATCTATGCATATTTAACTCACTGTCCTTGACCTCTGACCCTTCTTGTGTGTGCCGGAGTATACCTTTCCTGATAGTGGTGTAGATCCAGTGCGCTCCCAAGTGGTAGGTGGTTTCTGACCTGCTTGTGGCATCTGGTAATTTGTGGCAAGAAGGGTTGTTCCCCGCAACCTCGATACTTGAGGATGCCTTAACCCCACTTTAGACCATGCTGGTGGATGTAAATAATGCACTAATGTGGAATAAGCTGTGGCCTCTGTTGTATAGTAATTTATACCCAATGCGTTGGCTATCACAGGATAGACATCACTTATAAATTATGCTGTTCTCCAAAACTAATTCATGGGGCTTTCATTAGTAGATGAAGGACTTCTGGTTTCCTCTGCAACATCAATATCAGCTTCTGATGCAAGGGAACAAAAAAAGGCCTCGCACTGCTTTTTTCACCTAACACGTATGATGGAATTTGGTGCAAAATCTCTTGCATATACAAAAATATTTTGAGTTTCTTTGTGCTACTAGATACATGTATACTTAGCCACACATTTGTGGCATATTAGCCTGGGACTGGTGGCCCCGGGCAGGCCCTTCCATGATTTTCTTGATAGGCTTTTTCATTTTCACTGATCCCATTCACTCGCATAGTACAAATTGTAATTTAAAACCTACGGAGGAGAAGAAAATCTATTGTGTCCGTTTTCTCTTACCTTGAATGATGTGGGGGAATAGGCTCTGTACAAAAGTCCTCACGGGAAGAGGAATAAAGGGGCATGACAGTATAGTTACTAGGCGATATGGATTTATCAGTAAAGCCTTATTTGTAAATGATTATTCAAAGACTTGTGTGCACCTGGGCTTTAATTACTTTATGTAATTTGGTAATATACGCAAGCTACATGCTTGGATGAACACAGATGTAATAGCGAAGAGGAACTGAGAGTAGACTTAAAATAGCAGCAGAAGCATCCATAATACATCTTTTAAGGCTGGAAATTGTAGTATTTGACAATTCTACCAACTAGGTGGAGACAGATGT
Source organism: Lissotriton helveticus (assembly GCF_964261635.1). Classification (NCBI taxonomy): domain Eukaryota; kingdom Metazoa; phylum Chordata; class Amphibia; order Caudata; family Salamandridae; genus Lissotriton; species Lissotriton helveticus. The sequence goes on along the minus strand of NC_136071.1, from coordinate 1,004,012,315 downwards.
CAGAAAATAAAATTTATAGCTATTGGACATACTCACTGAAGTAGAGATATGATGACACAGTAACCAATGTGGAAAGAGAGAAGAACAGAAAAAGAGTCAATAAAATCACATAGAGGGATAAACAGAGGCTATAAGTCTGGATTCTAGATGGCAGTACAAGTATAAACATGTACCTTTAGTTCTCTGGGCGTGCTATTGGTGAATATAGAAATCACATTAGTCCATGGTGGATTGAAAAAGAAGGGAGGGATTGACTTTAGGATAAGTAACGACAAAGGTTATGTTGGAATTTTTTTGCATAATATATACATGGATATATAACCATCTGAGAAGCATCGACCATAAGAGAACTTGTATCCGCCACATATCATTCATTTTCCTTTTTCCTTTTGCAATGTGGGGAAATCCCCATCACGCAAGATGGGAAGGGCATCAATACCCACTTCGCCTCTCGTGCTTCACTTCATCTACTCATTTCATCCAGCAATTCAGGAGAGAACTTAAGACCTGGATGTTCAAATGTAAAAAAAAAAGAAATAAAAAACAATGCAGGTAGTTGTTGGAGGTTCGTACCCTTCTTAATCATGCAATGTGGAAATGAAGTTCATACAATGTATTCCTGTAAGGATTGCTTCGTAGATCGCAGAGACCGTGTAGACCGCATTGAGCGCATCTTTGGATCAGATATGCTTGAAAAAGCCCTCGGCTGTCTGGCCACTGGGCGAAACAAGTGTCAGCTGTTCGTTTTTCGGTTTCTTTTGCACGAGCAACTTGCTTGCACCTGACAATAAAGAGACTATTTATTGAACAACGAATACATCGTATGAACTTTATTTCCACATAAATCCTTGCATGACTAAGAAGGGTACGAACCTCCAACAACTACCTACATTATCTCTCTTTCAATGGCCTTTGGGTGTAGCCATTTGTGAGGCACGTACCAGCAACAAATTGGGTCTCAAGAAGAAGTGCGTGAATCCCTCTTGCACACCCTGGTTTAACCTGTACGAAAAAGAAAAAAAACACCACGCAGCAGCCAACATCTCCAGAGCCCCGAGACCCTCATGCTACATTTTCCGCGTTATATACATTTTTTGATTGATTGATGGACCCAACCTCTGCGGTGGTAATAAATAGCATATTACACTCTGTACATCTTCATATACACTATGCATATGCGAGGCTTACTTTAATGAAGTGTTCGCGAGTTGATCATTGTTCAGCTGCATTTTATACCAAATCCCCTCCACTGCTGAAGTGAAAGCAATGATGTGGGTGTATGATGACTTCCATGCAGTACATTTCCTTGGACCTTTACTTACTGATTCTAAACTTGAAAAGTTGGATTTCAGTTTTTTAGTAAGATAATAAAATATGCTTTAGTTGTTATTCCAGATTTCGTCCCATGCAACAGCTGGCGTCTGTGATTCTGATTAGTTATACTTCCTCATCTGGCTTACTAGCACCCGCAGAACGTTATTCATTCATAAGAAAACCCAGCTAGTCCATTTAAAATGATTCACACAGAATGCCTAATAGCGTTTAAGATTACAAAATGTCTACTTTCTGGAAGTGCAGCTCTGAACTGCCAACGTCACTTTAGCCTTTGTTCAAAGGTCTTTAAAGCTTAATGCTCTGATATTTCTAACATATGAGATAGTCAACTGTGCACTGTCTAACTGATCTCTGTGTCTTTCCAACTTGTTTTCTCTCTGTCGCGCCAGTGGCATTTTTTTAGTCTCAGTTGTTGCTGTAAGTTGCCATAGTTCCCTTCACCCAACAAAGGGCCTGATAATGATATCGATGAACTTGCCACCGGCAGCCTGCCGGTAGTGGGTTCACCACCATCGTGCGGCCTTCTCTGCCTGCCAGATAAGGATGGCGGGCGGAGTGCTGGCGGATGGAACCCGTCTGCCACGGGTCCGACACAGGCAATCGTTACGATTGCCTGTCAGACCCGGCCAGGATACCTAGAATGGTGGCGGTGGCTAGCAGGCACCGTCCGCCACATTAGGATGCCTATTCCACCAGCCTTTGAAGGTGGTTCCTCCATCATTCAATGGTTGGCAGAGATTGAATTTGGGGGCCTGTTGCGGGCCCCCCTTGTGCAGGGGCAATGCAATTGTGCACTTTGGGTGCACCTATTGTGCTCCCCTACTGTTCCCTGCACCAGGTGTGCCTGCCACGTATTGCATGGAAATGCACAACATGCATTTTTGCCATTGCAGCAGGTGCTGCGGCCAGCAGCACCCGCCGCAATTGTAGACATGCACAATGCGATCGCCACAGTGATGGTCGCATTACAATTGCATGTACGAGACCGCCGCCATATGGCCGGGTGGTCCCAATTTCCATGACGATGGCGGACGGATTCAAGTCCGTCCGCCATTGTAATCACCCCCATCATTTCCAATACCCTTTCTTAAATGCGTCTTGAGTCGTTTTAACTCATCATGTACTGCTGAGCACGTGTACACTTTGCCTGATACCACTTTGACTCCTCACAGCAGTGTCTGCTGCAGTGTCGAAGAGACCAAATGGAAAAAATATCTACCTCTTGCAGCCAAGCTTCCTCGCTGCAGTTTGGTCATGTCAATCGCTGCATAGCACAAAAACACAGACTGTACTCAAAAGACAGACTCCAGAGTGTTTACCTGACTCCAGAATCTAATTTTTCCTTTATGATAGACTTATGTTATTTTTAGCTAAGTGTCCAATAAAGAGTCAGACCTGAGATCCCATCTGAAGCCACATTATTAACCACCTTGTCACAGCATCCTGTCTTCTATTGATAGACACATACTTTTGTTAAAACTGATTTAGTGCTACTGCTAAATCAGCATTTCCTAGAAGCCTACTGATCAGTAGTAGTCTATTTTTATTTAAACAAGGAACATCAAGATAGAATTACACAGGTGAAACCCAGGAGCAGTGCAGCGCGACCTGTGCAGCGAGGGAGTTGTGGGGATAGGACAAGGGAAGGAGGTTAAAAGAAGTGATGAGGCATTTTAAAAGCCTTTGGTTCATATTGTCTGCTCATCTGTGTGAGGAATAGGTTTCAGTACTTATGGACACCACGACATCTTGCTAGAGTATGTACCTGCCATGTTTCTGTTGGACGTATGCCTAATTCAGCCTTGTTTTTCAGGCTATGAGCAAAAGCACGCTTCTTGTCAGGTTGCATCTGTGTCAAAGTGTCCCAGTGCGAAGATCATTGCATTTGTTGTGGTTCGGATTCTCCCACCCTGCTGCGGCCTCTTTTGTCTTTTTTTTCTCTTTGTTCGGGCAGCGAGGCATGAGGTATTATGAGCTTTGTATGAATTTCGACTGGATTTCCCAGCATTTTCTAAACTCCTCCTGCTCTTTGTTGGAGGATCCCTAGCAGCTTGCTAGTGGAAATAATAACTGTGCTTGAGAACATGGCTGTATTTAGTTGGTTCTGTGGTGAGGGCGCTTCTGGAAAATCCTCTGTTCCGGAGAATGTGGTTAGCTCTTCCAGATTATGGCTTAAGCTGTTGTTATGATGATTCGTGTTCAAAAGTTTCACAAGTGATGGTTGACTGAGATCTCTACTCATCCATGCTAGGCAGTTCATTGGTTTTGTGAGCTTTAGTTTCTCAATCCTCCCACACATGGCTCTGCAATTTCATACTCTGTGTGGAGTGAAAAGGTTTCCTGAGAAAGAGTGTAGACTGCTTGGGTTTAGGAGATATTACCCTATAGAACATTTGCTCACATCGGGTCTGTCCTTAGCGGGCTTCAGGTACATATTCCTGCTTCATAGGCAACAGTGACCCAGTACTTGGTACACATAGCGTTTTCTACTTGCAGACTCGTGTTCCTGTGCTTCTGCCCAACCACTCTGGCGGTGATGCCTGTTGTTCTTGATTTTGGTATTGATATGCAAATATAGGGGTGCCAGCTCCGGGAGTTTTCAATATTATCCTGGAGTTTGGGTAATTCTGTTCCTCATTTCAAGATCTCAGTGGGTAATCTGAGTTTGCTTGTTGGGTCTGAGCTGCCGTCTGTGAATCAAAACTTCGAACTTTTAGTTGTTGTTGTTTTGTTGCAATATATATGAATGGCATCCAGATGGAAAAACATATATTTTGAGATGTCTGCCAATAGCAGGTAAGGATAAAAAATCCATTGATTAGAAATATGTCTAAGTGCAGCACTAAGAAAACTGTACTTATGACGGAGAGTTCTAGACCTGGCATTTCTTCAGTTACATCTTTGATCCAAATTACTGACCTCATTTGCCAATCACCTGGATCAAACTTGAAAGATGTTCTTTGTATAGAGCGCTTTGTTTTCTTGCAGGAGTTGTCTGTCTAGGCCCTTGCTGCTATGTTCGTCCAGCGTTTGTTTATGTCAACCAACCTTATGGAACAAGGATCAGTAAAATAGGCTGTGGTCTTATAGAGGCATGGAATTGAGCATTCATAATTGATGCATGCCAAGCTAGAATGAAAATGTTCGATAAAGGGTAACAGACCAGTGTAGAGACATCCTTGCATGGACATGGCTGCAAATGTTCTATTCTGCATTCCAGCTGTTTACTACATTGAGGTGGAATTAATAGTGCAGTTAACAAGCAATATGGCTCAAACCCCTGAGTCTTTGTATGTGGCAGCAAGAGAAATTTTGAAATGTTGACGAGCTGGTTTAAACCGACTCTGCCAAATGTAGAAATCTGCTAACACAGGTAATAAAGATCATCTGTGCCCTGTTAGGTCAAACGTGAGCTGACAGTGATATAATAAATATTCTGATTATTTACCTTTAAGATTGGCTAACAATTTTTACACAAAACAAACATCAGTTTCTAGGTCAAAAACCTATATTTTCGAAGAATTTGCGAGCAGTATTCATGAAAAAGAAAGTACATGGTTATAATATTCCTGCTAAAACAACATATTTTAATATAATTGAGAAGGATCCTGATGCCCCAGGTAATTAAATGGTTACTAAGAGGGGATGACTGGTGGGTTGCAAAAGAGACACTCTTAACTATACAATACTAAAGATCTATAGTGATCTTCAAAACACATTCTGTTTGGAACTATAAATAACAAAAAAATAAAAGATGCTCTCCATTTATTACATTCTATTTGCAATAACAGAATCTTTCAATAATCTGCTTCAATCTTCTCAGTTTCATAAAAAAACCTCTGTAAGGATAATGCCTCAGAATATTCCTTCTCCTTACTGTCAAGTTGTGTACCGTACACTTTGGGGTCAAATTAGTATAATGCCATATGTCATTCCCCTCTTGTTGTCTAACGAAGTTCTGTAATTTTTGCATTTTTCGCTACATACTGTACTGCTTGCTTGAATCTAATTCTGCACTGAGGAATAACTAAGAGTTTTAATACATATTTGCCGCTCCTTATGCCTTAGTCTCATTCAGGAATATTTTAGTGTTTACGATACATCCTCCAGTTTCATTGTATACTTAAATCTTTCTGGGATCTTTCGTACAGTTATTTCTCTTTTTGAGTGCTGCTCTACATTTATAAGTACCTATGCTTCTCCCTTCCTTATTCTCATGCTACTAATGGAAGCTTACCATATGCGAGGAGCATTCCACCCCTTGAGTCTTGCTCAGGTACTCAAAGCCCATCTTGAATTGTGTAGCACAGTTCAACAGATATTTTATGTTATAATCACTGGCTCTTGAGCTTCTGCTGCTAAGTCATGTGTTATTACTAATAAGGTATGAGTTTATGAGCTCAGTATTTGGAAGATTTTCCTTTTCCGTTGACCAAACTGTTCAGGTGATAGCAGTGGCGGCTGGCTTGTACAGAGGGCGTTTGGGTGGGGGGGGCACCAAAAAAAAATTTGACTTACCTTTCTAACTGGCTGAGTGACTTTGCACTCCCTTTGTTGTCTTCTCTCCTCCTGGAAGCTCCGGACCAGGAACCGCCACCACCCAACTTGGCACTTCTCTCACAGCATGAGAGCAGCAGCAGGATTGGATAGAGCTGTCTCCGTCCGCGCTCCCAAGAGCACTGGAGTACTGCACTTTCCTAAACCCAGCTGTCTAAGGCACCTAGGGTAGCAAACTTTAAAATGAACGTGTGGCTGGCTGTCCCAAGATGGCCTTCCACAGAGACATGCACATTTTAAAGAGCACAACTCCCGGCTGCTGCCACTTGGCAGCACTGGCCTCACCCCGTCCTCACACTTAGGTCAGGACAGGTTGCCGTCAAATAAAATGGTAATAAATAAACTTTATTACCATTTTGTTTTTCAGCTCTCGTGCTTGTGGGGGCAACACTTCTCCGCTCAAATGGAGGAGCCGCCACTGGTGATAGGTCGGTAGGATGTCTTGGCATTTATCTCCGCATCTCACAAGCGTTAACTATGTAGTTTGTGTGAATGTAGATGTAATTAGCTCATAAATATGTTGCTTGGTCTATTGTATTTTAAAATGTTTTTCTTCACTCATGATTGCTAGGCAAAGGCACACTGGCAAACTGGGAAATCATAGGATGTCCTGACAAGTAAGCTTGTCTGATTGGCCAGTAAAAATGGAGTTGATTCAGCCATGTACAATTTGGGAGCAATGAACTGAACACGGTTTCAAAGGGGTAAAATCTCCTGCAAGGAATGTGGCAGTCTACCATTTTCTGCTGGACTTGAGTAGCAGACCCTGCTCTTCTAGCAATAACTTGTCCCCTGTGGTGGTGATATACACTAATATCCTGAATACTTCATTCAGTGAGATTTTATTATCTATTGTTTATGGAGATACAAAAAGGAATATGTAAACATCCTTTGGAGTCAGAATGCCCTAGCTGAGACAAATCCTGAAGGGCCAAGCAAAGGAAATATCTGCAGTGCTTTCCCGAACTATCAAACTTTACAATAATCCTGTTGTACAGGTCGGGTTTTGAGATCCTTGTGGCCCTTAGAAAGAGTGGCACCATTATTTGAAATGCTCTGATTGCCAACTACAAGTTAACTATTAATGATGTGAACACACGTTCCATGACTGTAGGGCTCGGTCGGACAGAATCAAGAAACAAACAAAAAAAGAGAAACCCTTCTAGCACAAAAGGAACTGGGTTAAAATACCTAATAACAATGAAATGTTCCCTATGATGTTCTACCTGGTTTTACTGCCTTATGCATACACATGCCCATTCAAACGTCCACTATATACAGACTAATGGCCTTGTTTTAGTAAAAAGTATCTCTTCCTTTACTGATTTTTTTTTTGTGTGTATACACCATAAAAACCAAAGTTGATACATAAAATGTCATTAAAAGAGAGGGCACGATTCAGTTCTTAATGGCTCACTCATGTAAGTCACATTAATCTATATAACAGTTTTAAGTGAAACACATTTCGTTATGATACAAGTCACACACTTGCATATTGTTTCCTATTGCTTCAATTCCTTTTAACAATTATATACAGATAAAACATATTTGTAGACATACAACCACAATGTACAATATAATAAAAACAATACTATAATAGAAACAGTTGTCGGCCAGTGTTTCGGTGGAATGAGATTGGTTGACACCACCTTCTTCAGGACAGACTCATAAATTAAAAACAGTATTGTTGAGTTTTAAAAGATTTTTTTCTAATTTTGTAAATTATGTTCATCACATATGGTTCTTCTCATCAATACAATTCAATCCATATGTGGTCAGGGGTTTTCTTCCTATGTCTATGACAATCCTTGGATTCATAAAGGCATAACTTATTCCTGGATCACACAAGATGTCTTTGGGTTATAATCTTCTTAATAATTTCTGGTTCAGGCATGGGATTCCTAAATTTCTCCACACAATCACCTATCATAAAGAGCCACCTCCTATGTAGGTTCTCAATCTTGGTGGCCTTGGAATCAGAAAGATATAACTTATTCCTGGACCCCACAAGATGTCTTGGGGTAGTAGGGTCTTCCCATACCTAGATCTGTTGATGGTTGGCGTTGTATTTTAGTCATTAAAGCAAGGCTTGCAACTAGTGGGTCATAGTTGCTCCCAGGGGGTTTGGTAACTGGAATTAAAGCAATAGGAAACACTATTTATCATGTGACTTGTATCATAAAGAAATGTGTTTCACTTAAAACTGTTATATAGATGAATGTGACTTACATGAGAGTGAGCTAGTACGAACCGACTACGGTGTATACACAACAATTTTCTTTTCAATAAAGCAGGAGATACTTTTTACTAAAACGAGGCAATTAGTCTTTATGTAGTGGATGTAGGAATGGGCATGTGTATGCATAAGGCAGTAAAACCAGATAGAACATCATAGGGAACATTTCCTTGTTATTCAGTGGACAGAATTCCACTGTCATCGTGCATCATTTGGGGAAGGACCAATCCGAAGCAATATCAATATTTTTCCAGAATAAGAGCTATCAAGCAGCAGTATTTTCGGTGCATATGACGAGGAGCTAATGGTCTTTGGGTAGACTAAACGTGCAGGTACTTGCATGAGGCGATACCACAATCATATTCCAGATCGACTCTTAAAGTATGTAAGCGGTGGAGCATTACTTCGGTCTCCCATGTAACTAAAGCATAGAGATGATCCTTAGCTCAAGTGAATTTATTGTGCATGTGCTAATGCCCATAAGTTGTAGTCCACTCTCCAGCCTAACAGCAACTGCTTACAAGTCAAATGTAAACATTCTGTCCTTTAGACTACGACATTTTGACATTCCTAATAATAGCTTATTGCGCTCACCCTGAAAATACATTTGGCAGTGTGAAAGTCATTATGTGGCAATCTATCAGAATGATCCAGGTGAGTGAACGTAAGGGGCAGCCTTGTTTCTGAAAAAGGCACACAGGACAATGTGATCAATCAAAATGGGGATGGCTGCCCGCAGGTTTAGCCTGCCTTAAGCAAAGCCCTGTGCCCTAAGGGCCACACTCACTTTAGCTCACCTGTGGCCAAACTCAGGCCCTCGTCTATGGGGTTTTGGCGTACAGCAGCACAGCGGGTCACCTTGCTGCACTGCCCTATTCCAAAGTAAAAGGACAGGAATGCACTGTACTTATGTAATACAGTGCATTCTTGTCCTTTCTCCCCTTGCTAGTGCCATTTTGGCAGCCTAGCGCCAATGTAGGCATACTTGTACCATGGTGTAAGGGTGACTCCGTTGCATGCAGGTTTGTTTTTGTGCAGACAGGGGCAAATCCCTGCACATAGACAATCGTAAGAGGTGTTTTCTACTTTATATGCATGCTGCAGAATGCAGCTCACATAGAAAGAGGAAACAACGAGGAGAAATAAAGATATTTCTCATTGTTACGCCTCACCTCGGGAGGTGTAAAGATTTGGCGCTTCCCCAGATTTACAGGATTTTTTTAAATCTGGGGCAGTGTCAAAATCAATGGGTGTTGTGTGCAAACACCCACCACAATGCCCATGGAATGCCTTCCAAGAGCAGAGTAAGGTGGCACAGCGATTTGCACTGTATCTCTTTACTAAACAATATGAGGCCACTCAAACCCATACTGGGTGCTTTGTGTCGCTTCATAAATCTGGTTCCGAGCCCTGCATCATTGATGTACCACTTTATGTGCTACAAAAGTGATGCAAGGTTCTCATAAATAACCCCCTAGTTCCTAACTCATTAGCCCCCCTAGTCCCTCTACTTCTGATACTTTGCACAAGGACATTCACTCCGTAAAGACATTTACTGTATCTACCCTTGCTAACTCGCGTAAGAGAAGAAGTCCTCCAAAGCTACTCACTTGGAATATAGCTGGTCTACCACAAAAACTAGCAGATGCAAACTGGACCGAATGTGTTAAAAAACACCATCATCAGCTGCCTACAGGAAACATGGGCTGTGAAAGACAGATGTGGATGGTGACTCTTGCTACTATGAAACCACCACCAAGTCCAGATATGGTCATTTGTCAGGTGGCTTGACCACCTGGGTCTCAACAATATTAGAGTATAAACTAACAACTGTTCCAGTGGCAACTATGCCCTTGTGATACTTCACTCTAAGCTAGAGCACCTCTCATATAAGAGTTCTGCCATGAACTTATAGCACATATGTGTCGTTCTCTGGTTTTTAATATACTGTCAGCACCAGGCGATGCAATTAAAATAATTAGTGGTCAGATAGCAGACTGTCAGGACTGTTTTAATTTGAAATGTGGCAATTTCATAACATCCCTAAGTGTGTAAGCTATGTTGTATCTAATTCCCAGGATGCTTGTTTCCAGTCCAAGGAGGACCTGGCTTGGCAGTTCAGGCTGGACTGTTCCCACGGGGAGCAGGGTCAAGACTGATTTGCATATGGCTGGATCTAAACAGGGGTGGCATGGTATGATGGATTTAACCCAGATCACTTGACTGGGGGTGAATATTTGATTTGCTCTGCATTCCATCCATCATCTGTGTGTCTTCTGTTTTGATCATTGACACCTTTGGGATTCTCGCCAGCTAGAATTGTCTGTTGATTTTGTGTTTGGTTGTGGCGTGTATGGTTGTTGGTTGACAGGATATGTGATGGCTAAGGTTTAATACATCTTTCACCATTATATGACTTTGATGCCATTTTGTGAGTATGCACATGTTGTATGTTTACGTTACCTAATTCAGAAGGCATGATGCATAATTGGTTGAAGAACATAGATGTATCAGTATAACGTGAATGGATGTACCTTGAGTAACAAACGCTTAACCAAGAAATAGCTTGAAGCCATGTTGTTATTGACTGTTGGTGTTGTGTCTACGATCTGCTGGCCCTATAGGGCAATTTAAGAGTATGGCATAATCTGAATGAGCCATTGGGTTGGCAAGTAATTAACCCACTAAATGGTTTGTAGCCATATTGAATACATGATGGCACTGGAATTTGATTAAATAGTAGTAGCACACAAAAAGTGATTGCGGGAATGCTTACAAATAGTCAAACCACTGGCAGTCACTATTTGAAACCATAATTTATCATTTGAAACCTACCAGCCAGTACATCTGTCTGGGTGTAAAGACCAATTAAGAACAGTCAGAAAGCTAAGGAACGAATTACACCCATTTTTTACCCTATTCTTTGTGTCTGTCACTCATACTTGTATGCTTTCTACTCTCTGGCTTTATTTGATTTAGCCCATCCTTGTTGTCATCGTCCCTTCCGTGGAGTATAGTCTGTTTAGTACTTCCCTGACTAGCTCCTTCTCTTTCTCCACAAGTGCTCACTTCTCAGAAAATCTTTTTTTTGTAAAGCACTCCACAAGAGTGCATGTTTTTTCTGCTTCTTGGTGTGCTTCTCTCCCCAGCTCTTCATGTTGTTTTCTCTCCAATGTTCTACTCTTCGTCCTCTGCACTTTGCTTTCACCCCTCCTCCCACCCTCTGTTGCTGTTTTCTTTCCTCCGCCTTCCATGCCCATTGTAGTTGTGCCCGCACTTCCACGGTCTGTGTTTATTATGGGGTTTTCCCCTGCAGCTCGCTCATTAGATTTTTCCCTCCCACCCACAACCTTTTGTTGCTTCTGCCCGTCTTCTGGCCTTCTGTGATGCTTCCTCCCGCCTTACTTTTGCTTCCCCTAACTACTGTCCTCAATGATTTTTCCCTCTGTCTCTGTATTGCTACTGCCACCCTCCATCCTCCAACATTAGTGTTTCTCACCTGTGAGTGAGGCTGAGGATATTTGGATCTGTATTGCTAGGGAATAAATGACCTGCACAACCTTTGGATCAACTTCTCCAGGGAGTAAATACCCCAGCACCACCACTAAATGGGTTCAATGGCACCAAGAGCCCTGGGCACAACCTGGGGTGTCACAGAGGACCAGGTCAGTACCTCTGCTTCTTTCCCCTGAAGTGCATGATACCCCCCTTTTACTTGTAACACCAGCTGCTCTTCTACCTTTCCAGAGATGCTGAAGAGTGAGTGACGCAGAGGAGCAAAGCTGTCACGTCTTCTTTCTGCTTCACAGTTTTCAATTTGACACCAGAAACTGCACAGCTTTACTACGTCACAGTTCTTAGGTCTCATCAACAGTTTTAAGCTGTCTATAGCCAAAAGCCTGTTGTAGGTTACAGTACTTCTAGTGAGATGAAAAGAGATGGGTGGTTGAGTCTCTAAAAATGACATGACCTAAGTAACTGAGGGTGTTCCTTGAAGACATGTGAATTGCAATCCTGTACTTTTCACATTGTGCTTCCTAATAAACATTTAAGTGCCTCTTGGTAAGTTTTCTGCAATTGCATTCAGACATTTCACACAACAAAAAACATATGCCTAAAACAAGCCAGACCTATTGGCTGTGCGAGGGCTTCTTAGCAGTTTGAAATAAATTAGTAATGTTGGAAATGACCCTTTATGCAGGGTTATCCCCAAACTTTTTGCTTCTTCCTCCTATTTTTTCCTGACTGTTGGCTATAGGACTTTGGGCACTTTACCACTGCTGATCAGTGCTAAAGTGCATATGCTCTCTGTGTAAATTGTTATTGTGATTGCCTATCCATGATTGGCATATTTATTTTACCAGTCGGTCCCTAGTAAAGTGCACTGAGTGTGCCAGGGCTGGTAAATCAAATGCTACCAGTGGGCTTGCAGCCCTGATTGTGCCACCCACATGAGTAGCCTTGAAATGAGGTCTCAGGCCTGCCACTGCAGTGCATGTGAGCAGTTGTTAACTGCCATGCCTGTGAGCAGTTGTTAACTGCCATGTCGACCTGGCAAGTGCACCCACTTTCCAGGCCCTACCCTGCCCTTTCCTTGCACATAGGACACCCCTGTGGTATGCTCAAGGTACACCTTTGGGCAGGGTGCAGTGTATGTGAAAAGTAGGACATGTACTGATGTGTGTAACATGCCCTGATAGTGAAATACTGCCAATTTCGTTTTTCAATAGTGATAGGCTATTTTGCCCATAGGACAGAATCGGGAATGATTGGTAACATTTTACAAGCATATCTTCCCATTATGATGAGATAAAAAATTGGAGTCTGGTATCCCTGAACTCAGAATTTGATAACAGATCTTTTAGTAAGGATGGTTTTGAATTGCTGGATTCCTGCAGTAACCAGAATAAAATGTCTGGATTGAGCTCAGAAAAAGGGATGAAATTAATCTGTGACAGCGATTCTAGCGAGCCCTTCCTCTCATTCTCGGATTCTGTGTTTGAAAATGGTACTTTTAGAAAGTGGCTATTTTCTTGTTCAACCTTCCTGTGTGCCCCTGCCTGTTTGTGGATTGACTGTCTGGCTTTGGAAGTGACAGGGGCTGGGGAGGTGCTGTGGTTCCAGGAGTCTGGGCGAGTCAGCACTAGGCTGAATGGGCCTGATCGGCAGTGGAAGTGTTGGGAGGAGTAGCACGTGTACCTGCATAGGGCTGTGCCTGCCTTCCACAATGCTGGCTCTGCCTCTTCTGTGGTGTGTCTGGAACCAAGGCCCACACTAACAAATGATGTTGTTGTGCACTGTTTAGAGTGCCCCCAGAACTGGTTTGGTCTGGGCTCAGAGTCCCTTGCACAAAGGGATCAAAGACATTTTGGGGTATAAGTACTAGACCTAAAACCCCTGAACTTTAGACTATTGCTGGAATCAAGAGGAACCTTTGCTGAGGAGAAGAGCTGAAGAAACTGGGGAGAAACTGGCCTTGTTGGCCTACAGTCGCTGCTTCTGCCAAAGAAAGGAGAAGGACTTTGCTGCGTGCTGTGTCCCCTGCTTGAAGAAGGACTTTGCTTTGTGCTGTCCTGTTTTGAAGTCACAGGAACAAAAGGACTTCACCCCCAGCTCCCCTGAACTTCCTTGCTGGGAGGTCGGACCTGCTAGGAGGAGTCTGTAAATGTGTTGGGCCTCTGGAGTTTGTTTTTGCTGTTGGGAGCTGGAAGAAACTCAAGAGAAGGAAGAAATCCTGTTTCCGCCGCCGCTGCTGTGACGCCGCAACCTTCACTGAGGCCCGAGGAGCTGCTTGTGAAGTGAACAACACAGCGCCCGGCCTGCTCCGCAGCTCCGACACCCTACGATGCCCACCGACGCCGGAAGTGATCGCCCGTGCCTGACACCAACGCTCGCATCAACTCCGTCTTCGCCAGCGCCTGCATCTTGTTATCGAGGTGCCGATAACCACTGAGAGTGACTTGAGAAACTTGCCGACATTGTATCCCCCTTACCCTGACTAGAAGCAACGGTCCCTATTGGACAAAGGTACTTACCTCTGCCAACTAGAGAACCCCATTTCTAACAAGTGACATATGTGTCCATCACTCTGTGTGCACAGAAGAGTGTCAAGGAATGGATGAGCATGTAATCTGAATACTTTTATGGCCCACTGACTAATACAGGCTCCAGCCTCAACATCGGACGTCTCAATTGTTCCCCATTAAGAAAACCTTCCCACAGCCAGGACTTACCTGGACACCGAAATACTACAAAGCTCAAATGTTTCATACAAGCCTATGAAAACCTCACAGCTCAGCCTTTGAGAGCTTAGCGCACTTGGCTCTGCCAATACATAGTAACGTCTATTCCAGATACAGTACAAAATTTCACTAAAGCAAAGACAGTTTACAAATATTAACAAATTAAAATTCTTTACTTGCATAAAATATACAATGTATGTACAGTAACATAATGCTAAAACCATTGGCAAAGCCAATGGAACCCAAAGACGAAACGTATTGGCTTTTCAAGTGCTTTTTTGCTAAGTACTGGTGTCATAAGTTGAAGTTTTAGTATAGCTACATCTCTGTTTGTCATAAGATGGCAAATGCTTTACCAAATAAATCACTTGGAGCCGGGTTGCACATACAAAATGCTTCAAGGAGTTGTGTCTAAGATGAACTGTCATTTTGTGATGTGGGAGTGTAACATAATATCCTACTGATGAGGAAGGTTCCCAGTCGACCGTACAGCTCACGGCAGAGCTGTACATGCTTGTCTCCATATATTGTGCATTGAGGACAGCCCATACATGTTTTCTTTCGTAACACTTTCAATTGGGGACTGATTAGGTCTGGCCATGGTGGCCACCACAGGAAAAAGTGGTTAGGCGGCATGGGTGTAGGGTAAGTTGGCATACGACAGGAGTAAAATTAAATAAAAAAATAAATAACCCTCACTCGCATCGTCGATTTGGCGATGCGGAGAGCACAAGGTAAGGGGTTTAATACATTTTTTATTTAATTTTACTTCTCCCGTCATATGTCAACTTACCCAACACCCCCCATCCACCCCACCCCTGCTCTGCGCCGCTGTTAGCCTCACCACTCTTACCTGTGCCGGCCGCTACTGGTAGCATCCAGTGAAAGCATGTCTAAACTGGCTGCAGTTGTGCTTTCTGAAACACTGCTTAGGGGGAGAATATGCCAGGAACGGATTTGTCATAGTTTGGGGTTTCCCACACAGAGAGCATGACTGTGAAGCCATATGTTGCTTGGAAAGGTGCGCGTCATCGACAGGTATCAAGAGACAGTGCACATCCATAAGGGAGGCAGCGCGTGCTCGTGCTGCTTGGTGTCTACATTTCACGTGATGTCTCAGCGGAGCAGCATTAATTACACGGCCTGTTTACTCATGTACAGGGAAATAAAGGACACATCTTTTTTTGTCTTTTGGCCTTTGAGGATTGCCTTCCTGTGAGCTGGAGAAAGAGCCTAGCTTCATGATACCTGCTCACTCCATCCAGAAATATATCTATTAGTGCGGAAGCCTACGTCAACGGAAAGGTCCTGCCAGGTCTGCTATTGTTTCTGGCCATCCGGCACGAGGACTTCTCTTTGCCTCTTTTGGCAGCAGCTTTTTGTGCTGAAAAATAACTGGACTTTTTTGATTGGGAGTGCCCCTGTCAGTTAAAGAATGAAGAGCCCTTCACACCATCCATCAACTTCGGGTTCATGAAGGATTCAACGTGATTTTGTTTGTATGCATTTCTTGCAACATGAATTTTGTTTTTTTAGGTATAGGATAATTCAGTAATAAAAGTAGCTGTTAGTCATTTGTTTACCTGCCACTTGCTATTTCATGTTTTATTTAGTGTCTGATTCAAGATAGGGCATTTTCTACCATATTGTGGGGCAGATTTACAAGCCCCTTGTGTCACTTTTGTGACGCAGCGGCGGCGCAAGGCCAGCACCATGCTGCAGGGTATTTACAACGTGACGCATCGACGCGTCACGTTGTAAAGCCCGGCGCCACATGTAGGCTTTCCGGCGCAGGGGGGGCATTCCGGCGCAGGAATGCCTCCTAAAAGTGGCTGTTTGAAATCTACAAGATTTCACAAGGTCACTTTTAAGGCCATACTGCGTCAAAACCCTGCGCCTGCTTGAAGCAGGCGTAAGGATTCACGCAACATTTTAAGGATAGGGCACCCCCGAGCCTTGCTGGAGCTGCGTTGTGCTTGCGACGCAACTCCAGCAATGCGCCGCCTTTACGGCAGCAGATGCATTATGCATCTGTCCATTTTTGCCCCATGGTGCGCCACATTGTAAATGCGGCGCATCCATGGTGGCGTAGCCGTGACGCACAATAACTGGCGCATCCCTGCTGATATGCAGGGATGTACCAGTTATTATAAATCTGCCCCTGTATATTTAGCAAGAGGCTTAAATGAACCAGGCACTTAAATATTTATTGTTGTGCATGTGTGAATTTCTGTTCCAGTTGATGGTGGTAAGTGAGAACGAGCCCGAATTATCAGTGCTTGCAGAAAGGCTTCATGGATATTCGTTTTAGCTGGTTCTTGAACAGAAGACAATCTGGGTTGATGCTTGAATTCTGCACTGGACATTGCAAATAAAATAATTTTTGACGAAAATAAATATTTCTGTGACAAATTGATTCGCTTTGTATAACAAGTTATATTTTGCCAGAAATCTACCCATAATCAATTTTGTAAATATTTTGGTCAAAACTCTTATGTCGATCTACAATCGGTTTCATGGTGGCGCCAAAGACAAAATTCGACCAATCGTCATAAAGACAGCTAAAGGTTTAATTCAGGAAGTTTTAGAAATAGTTTAATTCCACAGTGTCCCTTCCTAAAATTGCCCAAACAAAAACTACCATAATTTGATAGTTGGTGTAGGTATCATGACCAAACACTGAGTTAAGGACTCAATTAAGGACAGGCAAGTGTCTTTGTAAATGGAGGTCCAGTGTCCCGTCGAATTGAACCATTTGTGGCTGGTGGTATGCTTTTATACTGTAGACCTACATCTTCAGACAGCCTATCTCCAACTCCAGCATCCTTGCGCCATGGTCCAAGGGTGCCTGCATTATGAGCAGGACAGTTTATATGCAGGAAGGATTATCTTCCTGGAAAAAACTTTCCTTTGAAGTATATTCCTCTTTCTATGTGTGCTGCTTATGCTGATGAAACTTACAGAGAACCCAATGATGTATTACATAATCATTGTAAAACAAATGAAATAGGAGGTAGTTGAAGTCAATGAACTGCACGTCTATTTTCACACCTTGTTGCTGAATTGTGTTAACTCATTGGTCATTTTCAATTTGTGCTCTAATTTGTGCTAGGGTGAATGGATCACCCACTCTTGGGTGAGTGCATCATAGTGTGAGCCCATAGTAGTTAATGAGAAGTTGGATGGTAGGAAGGCTGTGGATCAACATAAATTTGCTTGGATGGTGAGAAGCCATCAACTGCAATCTTCAGTGCATTGTGAAAGAAATAACTTTAGCTGCTCATGTGTTTATTAAAATCTGCAGGCAACCAACCAGTCCTCTTAACTGCTCTGTAATTCATAAAATCACAAACGTTTTTAGCATGTAACTATAATATTGCAAGTTATTTAATATGGATGCAAGAACTATCACATCATGTACTGCATAACAGAGTATTTTTTACATGGCAAAATAAACCATATTGCTAATCAACAGAATATTGAAAGATGCCCTTAGTTTAGGTTGACCAGATTTTGAAACTCAAAAAACAGAAATTTCCAACAACATAGCAGCAGGTCTAAACTTTACATCAACTCAGGGACATCGAATAAATTAACTGGCAGCGTTCACCATTACATGATGCAGCTATAAGGGGATCAATGCGGATTTTAAAGATAATGTCATCTATGCTAACTAAATTGCTTTATGCTGTGGGGGTTGCTAATTAATTTTGTACTGCAGCACATGAAAACGTTCTCCTTCTCTGTTTAATTGTTCGTCACTGAAAACTGACATGTTAAATTTGGTGCAATTTGCAGAGACAGGTGATGAAAACCCAGAACTGTCCTGAGAGATTCAGGATACTATATCACCCTAGGGCCAAGCTGCAGATATTATTTAGTTTATGGAAAATTCAGCATATCCATTATTTCATAAAATAATAAAAGGGTAAAATTGACATTTTGGTGCCTTCTGAATTTTGCATAAAATCTTCTATCCAGCTACTAAATCACACAACTTCACACCTTTATCAGCTAATAGAATATAAGAATTATTTAATTCATTAATCCACTTTACATATGCGTAACCCATGGGAGAAGATTATTTGAGGTTTAACCAACTTCATAAGCAATTACTCATAATACTGACAAGCTAGTTCTCTTTCAGATTGTTGGCCAGATAGTACACCCCATAACTCAGGACCACCAATTGCAACAGCCACCAAATGGAGAAATGATGGCGAGCCACCAAGAACCCACCAACAGAGCAGCTCAAAAAGCAGCCCTCAGCTTCTATCACCGGCACAGCAAAGAAGCCAAGATAACCATCATCACCAACCGAATCGACTCCACGGCCCACCAAACAAAGGAACTCTTCACAATAGTCAAAGAATTCTCCAACCCGACCGCCATAGAGAACACCATCCACCCCTACCAAGAACTCTGCGACACCTTCTCAGACTACTTCCACAGCAAGATCACCAACATCCACAACAATTTCAACATCCAACCTGCCACCCTCAACACCGATGACCTCAACTAACCAGCAAAAACCAGTCAAACCATCACCACCTGGTCACCCCTCACCTCATTGACCACCTGACCCATCATATCTTCCATCCACTCCGGGGCACCCGCTGACTCTGCCCACACCACCTCTGCAACCTCGCAATGAATCCAATCAGCACGCAGCTCGCCATCATCCTCAACACCTCCATCTCCACTGTGACATTCCCGGACAGATGGAAACACACAGATATCAGACCCCTTCTAAAGAAAGCCTCAGCTGTCCACAGCCATCTACAAAATTACAATCCAATCTCCCTGCTACCATACCCAGCCAAAGTTCTTGAGAAAGCCATCAACCAGCAGCTCACCAAATTCCAGGAAAAAAACAACTACTGGACGCCTCTTAATCAGGATTCTGTGCCAACCACAGCACGGAGACCACACTGATTGCTGCCTCAAACCATGGAGAAACAGTGGCCCTGATCCTACTCGACCTCTCCGCGGCATTCAACACATTCTCCCACAGCATCCTCATAAATGAACTCAACAACATAGGCATACAGCAAGATACCCTTAAGTGGATCATCTCCTTCCTTACAGGGCACACCCAGAGCAACCGACTGCCTCCCTTCACCTCTGCATTCAAAGAAATCATATGCGGTGTACCACAAGGATCATCCCCCAGCCCCACCCTGTTCAACATTTAAATAATCCGGGAAACATCCTTTACAACGCAACTTTTACCACACAGTGCCTTTACGATGCAACTTTTACAACGCAAACCATTACACCGCATTGCACTGGGGGGCGCTCTAGGATAGGGAATAGGTTTAATTTACTATCCAACACCTTCCCTACTATCCACGGGGACTGGAGTTGGAATAGTAAATTAAACTATTTACTATCCAGTGCCCAAAAGCACTATGCGTTGTAAAGGCATGCGTTGTAAAAACAGCATTGTAAAGGCATGCGATGTAAAAGCATGCGTTGTAATGTCATACATCCAAATAATCCCCTCGCAGACATCATCAGATACCACAGACTCAACATAATCTCCTACACTGATGACACTCAACTGATCCTCTCAGTCACTGAGGATCCCTCCAATGCCAAAATCAACTTCTGCAATGCCATGACCAATGTAGCCAAATGGATGGGAGACCACTGCCTCCAACTCAACTCAGACAAAACTGAAGTACTGATCTTAGGGAAGAACACCTCCACATGGGAGCATAGCTGGTTGCCTGCAGAACTCAGACCCACACCTACACCATCAACCACGCACACAACCTGGGCATCATCCTCAACAGCCATCTATCCATGAAAGACAAGTTAATGCAATCGCCTCATCCTGGTTCCACACACTTCTCATGCTCCACAGAAGCTTCAGATGGATCCCAGCCAACATCAGAAAGGCCATCAATCAGGCCCTCATCACCAGCCACCTCGACTACGAAACACCCTCAACACTATCATCTCCACCCAGCTACTCAGAAGACTAGACCATACAGAATGCTGCTGCCACACTCATCTTGGATCTCCCCAAGTGAACCCACATCACTCACTTACATAGAGACCTCCCTATTCAGGAAAGATGCCAGTTCGAGTTCTTCACACACGCCTCCATACCCCTCCACAATCTACAAAGTGCCCACTTCAACCATTGACTGAACTTCCACCAACCCGCTAGACAACTGTGCGCCTCATCCCACGTACACACTCCCAGCATCCATTGCATCCCCAGCAGTGGCCACTCCTCCTCCTACATAGCTGCCATGACCTGGAATGTCCTTCCCTTCCAACTCCATACACCTCTCTTGCTGGCAAACTTCATAAAGAGACTCAAGACCTGGTGGTTCTTCGACGGAGAAACAGCTCCCAGATACCACTAAGGGTCACACTGCTGCGCTATATAAATGCTGTTTTATTGATTTTATTGATTGATGGTAAGGTGAGGACAACTGCTGCTATTTTAAAAACTACATGGCAGAAAGTGTCAGCTGGCTAAATTTAAATATGTTAAGACTGAACCCACCAGATTTTGCTGATCATCCAAAACTCTAATGTGTGCTTGGACCGGGACAAAGGGACCATTTCAGGCTCTATTAATGAAGTGCAAAGCTAATCCATACGGGTGTATATTGTTCTACTGGACATGGAGCTATGAGAAATGAAAGGAAGCGTCTTTGCCCATTCCCAATAGGTACAGGTATTCGGAGAGGAGGAAGTAATAAAAGAACCAAACCTAAAGAAAACTAATGGATTTCAAGATTAATCTATATGTTTATTATGGAAAGAATTCAGGTCACTGATACCCACTCTAGTGAGAAAGTGAAAACCCCTCTCCAGGTTTTTGTGTGCAGCATGATCATCTATACAAGCACATACGAAAAAGCGGAAACCAATCCACTCTTAGTAGATCCATAGAAGGGTCAATTTTAAGTTCATTCAGTTAATAACAACAGTGGATGTACTGGAGCACTCTACAATAATACTCCATAGGTCCCATTAAAAGTGCAGGCACTGTGCCCTATGTATGTCTTTGCTAACCATTTGCTGTTATACTTTGTAATGGGCTTTCGCACCAAAATAGGCAAGAACATGTTAGTTGCCATACGTAATTAATTCTGCATCATTTAGTTAGAAGTGATTGTTGTAGTAAGATCCGCTGAGATATTTGCAACTTCGAACATTGCCACTTATACCAACTTCCAAATATTATTGGAAGATGAACATGCATGTTACAAAGAGATTTTCAGCTATGATTTTTTACATGAACTGCTGTCAGTAATATAGAGATTGTCAATAGAGCTGCATAATGTGTGAAAAATATTAGATTTAGGTTGGTCGTCATGCTGAGTGGGATCCATACCATACCCAGTGATTTCCAGTAGCATAATGCGGGCTTCTTCCAATGTATTACTCTATTCTGCAAGACTTTTATGAGGAGACAGTAGATACATCTTTTCACTAGTAAGCAGTCTCCTACGAATATACGGCCATTGTACTTCGTGGACCTCTGTTTCTGGTTGCAGCCAATAAATTCGATCTTTGACGTCACCAAGAAGAATCCGTGTCTCTGTGTTTAGAAGACAGGTGAACTCGGAGACTTTGGGCGTGTCCCCTGACGCCGCTGGGTCTTAAATAACCCGGTTCTTCGTTTGGGGAGAGGGGTTGGCCTAACGGCTAAGGCGCTCGACCTCGGACCTGGGGATCTGGGTTCGAGTCTCTGTAACGACGCCAAAAACCTCCTGTGATTCTGGCCAAATCACTTAATCTCCGTGCCTAAAATGAAAGTGTGTCCTCATGTAACGTAACTGGTGCTAAGTAAAGCGCTCTGATACCTGATTCGTTTCGGGTCTAGTTCGCGCTATATAAAACTCTGCAAAAAAAAAAAAAGGGTAGTACTGTGGTAGTTAATTGCGAAATGTTATGTGAGGCTGTAACTTTCTTGGTAGAGAGGGATTTTAGAATGTTCCTCCCATCAAGGGAAATTCCTTGCTTATCTGGACATGGGACTTGGGATTTGCGTTTTCATATATATTTTTCATTATTTACCTCAATGTATTTATATAAACTTTCATTGCCATTATCACTTGTTGTACTAAGTGACTGGTCATGCCACAATCATAGACAGTACATTAGTTCTGAGGTGTATGTTTTCCCAAATTATTTAGGATAAGAGTTAGTCATTCACATGTGGCCACCCACATGCTCCAGGTAGAGTTTATATGTTTTATTTGAGATGTTTTCTCACTTTTGATACCAATTGTTGGGTTTAAATACAATGCTCTAATATTTGAGATGTCCTCTTTCACACTTTTGGCGATAACAATTCACCATCATTCATGAGTATTCGTTGATATTGTGTAAAGTGTCACCATGTACTTGTTAATAATCACTTTTGCTACTTAAGACTTATGATCTGTTTCAATAGTTAGGGCTCTACATAACCATGCTGTATGGGATTAGCAGATATCCATGAACATCCTTGACAACAAGACGCTGATCCTAATCCTTCCAGCCTACACAAGAAGACCAGTGAAATTCCATTTCTATATCGAAGCTATCCTCTGCAGCCCTATTCCTAAAATCTATAGAAATCTTTGGAAATCTCCTGGTGCAGGTATAAAATATCAGAGGCCAAGCTCCATTTCAATAAACCCTCCTTTGATGCCTGTATGAGAGTTGAGAAGATATGGTTAAGTGGGTTGTGCATAGGTCCAGCATTGTGTACACCAGGCAATTGAAGTTTAGAAAGTGATGTCGGCTAGGAGTTTGATTGCAGAGTGTATTCCTCATTGAACTTGGTATTCACAATTTTCACATCTGATAATGTGATAACATATTTATAAAAGTAAGTAGTAAGCTCAACGGCTATGGCTGCTTTTATGCTGTAAATAGTCTGAATAATTGTGTTCAGCCTATATAGTGTATCTAAGTATATCTGATGCTCTGAAGCCACAGTCCCCTCCAAGAAATCTGAGATGAACTGCGGTGAAGCAGTTTGGTGCCAGATATAGCTTCCTGCATACATTTGCAGATATTTCAGTAATTCAATTAACCCTAAGGTCTTTTGTGTAGTAGGGAACACCTGTTCACAAGATACATAATTGTTAACAACAGCCAATAGTAACACTGAACCCAAAATAATTATGCTAATTCACAATTTTCTTTGAACCTCAAACAAATTTAAATCCATGTCTAACAAACTCCCACTTTGAGATTTGACAATGTGGTTAAAATGTTCTAAAACACAGTGTTATTTCACATCTGTTAACATCAATTCTCTTAATTTGAATGTGACAGCAGCCTTCATCACTTAGCAGCCAACACATATTTTGCTGTGTTGAAGATACCCATCCTCCAAGGCACTGAAGGTGTATGAATTGCAATCAGCATTGCACAATCGAAGGTTCACAGTCTCTACCACAGTCTATCGTAGGCTCAAGTGTTTCGTTATAGAGCCATAAAATGATACGTTAAGAATGGGAGAACATAAGCAGATTTTTTTTTTTACATTTATGTAAGTGTTTAAAACCAATGAAAACAATAATTAAATAGAAAAATGTGCTATGGAGGTTTGGAAGACAGTCTAGGGAGATATCAAACAGAGCACTTATTTGACTCTTCCATATTTCATACATCTTCTGCCATTTCTAAGCACTGTAAACAACTTGCAGACATGTCTAAAGGTATCACTTTATATGTAAAACTTTTTACGCTTGCACCCTACATGGAAGAGACTAAAAGGCTGATTACGTGTTTCGTGGTCCAACCGCCCAAAGACCTTAGCAGAGAGTAGACCGCAGTGCTGGTGGTCTTCCAACTGCCGTATTACGAGTTGACCGCTGGGCCCGCTGTGTGGCTGCAGCAGTCTTGCGGCGGTGGTGAATGTATTTCCATATCTATTGATGCATACGTGTACATTTCGACTGCATATATGCTGAATCCACTAATATGCATGGTACATATGGAAAAATGCTACCTACCCATTGCCAGAGTCCGGCCCATATGTGGGCAGTCTCGGCAATGCCTATACGGTATGAAAATAACTTAACTGTGCAACGCCACAGACAGGGTGGTATTCCTTGGGGTGAAGATGCTCCTGTGTAAGGGAGGCCTGGCAGTGGTGTAACAAACCTTGATGGGGGGCCCGCCTTCAGGGTACGTGAAGGGCCCCCCTTCGGACTCAATCTAGAGCTCCCCAGCAGAAGTGCGGTGCTGACGGGGCCCCCTGGAGGGTGAGGGCCCCCCGCACCACGGGGGCTGCAGGGGCCTGTGTTACGCCCCTGAGGCCTGGATAAAGGGATCCACGTTGAAATGTGCTGGTAAGAACTGAAAAGGGGTATGTATGCACCCCAAATCCTTAATTTCCGCCTACCTGCCTTGGTCAGCTTCTAGGAAAGCCAACTCGTAATACGGACGGCGTTGTTTCTCCTCTGAGACACCCTATGGAGACTGCCTACCCCCTACAATGGACCTGGCAGTCAGCGGTGTGTTCGTGGTGCCTACGGTCGAGCAGCGGTCTTTGCAAAGACAATACTCCCAACTCGTAATATGGGAGACTGACCGCCGAGCTCATGACGGTCAGACTGCGACCATGGGTACAACTCGTAATAAGCCCTTTACTAAATACTGAATAACCCTTTCAAAATTAAATGTGACTTTAATTTGTAATCAGTGATATTAGAAAAAACTACCATTTCCCCTGAATTATGCCTATATTTGTAGGACCAAATATGAAAGTACCCACACCTTATAAAATACCACATACCTGTACGATTTATAGACCATGTTTTTTCATTTGGACAGGCCCTGGGTCCAGTGTGGGCAATGTAACCCAGATCGAAATGAATCCTGATAAACATTGTAATGGTGGGCACACGTGTTAGAGAGGATAGCCTGGTATAATTCTTCATTCATATATCATGAAGGGATCCGAGTGAGGTATTTTGTCACACTCATTGCCAGCTCTTTAATTTCCTTCACTGCTATGTTTCTTCAGTCATTAATCAGACCAAAATTATTTTACAACTTACATTTTCCAAATATTACTATATCCAGCCCCCGTGTTTGTAAAGAATACATGTTCAGTACCGACCTATCTGTGCATTTTAAAATGTGATTGCGAATCCAGTCCTTAAGTGACTTACTTTCAGTAGTTACATATTTGATGGCTTGGGATCTACTAATCCACCGGAAACAGCAGTGACGCCTATTATGGTTGTGATAAGATCCTAGGTTCATGACAGCAGATCACTAACATAGTTCTTGAAACCCAGAATGGACAGATGGGTAAGGTAAGTACTTGGGTCCCTCCTACACCCCTACTAAACAACATTCTGCAGCGGTGGTCCCATTACGTTGACCCATTTGGGGGGAAATAGATTTGTCTTCCTCCATTATATGTACATATACAGATGTTAGCTATCAGTAGGGAGAAGGGTGTGCCTTGGATAGTTGGCCAATGCTGGATTCCGCCTCTAGTCATTGGCATGAATGACATAACTTGCCCTTGAGGGTCAGAGGGGAGAATCATGTTTCTTAGATGTCAGCTTTTGCTTTAAAAATATAAGAGCACACACATACATGTGAGACCAGATATTGAAAAGCCATTCTGCGTGTTATGACACAAGACAGAAATCTATTTTTACCAATTTGACTCTGTTAAACACTGCTTATAAGATGAATTAAGTCAGTCTGCTCACGTTAGTTAAATATATGTGCTTTAATGAATGACATTTTAGAAACTCCTTCTTCTATTTTAGATTTCATTTAAATTCTGTTATGATTTTGTGAGGGGATGTACCAACATAAACATTTATTGTTAAAGAATTTCACATATATGTATGTCTGTGTCAGTGTGTAATACAAATATTTATACACAGTTTTTTTTGTTTAGGGCAGGCAACCAGTCTGTTGATCTTAAAGAGTCCAACTGCTATAAATTTAAAAAGGTGGCTCTCCTTGCACACTATGCATCTCTAACAATCACAAGCAATGGTAGTTTGTTTAATGATGTGAGCTGGGGGTTTGAGATCTGTTCTGATATCATTCACTGGATGCCCTGTGTAAGGTTGGGAATTTGATCCCATTCCTACTATCTGCCTAACACTTAATTACACACCTGTCCAAGTTGAAGATTACATTTGATAGATACACACACAAAGTATATATGCAGATGTGCTGAGTCTCTGGGGTCATGTCCTGTGGTCAACCACATGTTGCGCACAGCCTTCAGGTTTTGCGTAGTGGAGGATTGAGTGCCTTTGGTGTGTTGGGAGCAGGTTTTGGCCAAATGCCACACCCTTTGCACATCCAAAGGCTGTCTGCAAGATGTGATTGGCCACATTCAGGGGGTCGGGCACAGGGCCTGGCCAGAGGCCAAAGACCCACTTTGCCGAAGGGGGTTCGAAATATGCTCAAGTTTGAATATAATATAACAAAAACAGAAACTCACTGAAAAAAGTTAGTGACTTTATGTAGTTATGTATGGTAATAAGAACCTAGCCTACCTCAAAAATAAAAAATAAACTAGAAATTCACTGAACAAACCAAGTGTTGAAGTGACTTTATAGTTAGGTCTTGAAGTGAGATAAAAACTAATGCTTAAAAACAAACAAAACAGTGAAATTTACCAGTTATTGTTTACTGAGCTAACTTTAATTTCCTTCCCCACTAGACACTGCTTATAACCTCACATCTTACATCACTCATGACATGGTAAATGACATTATTGATGAAATCACTGATGGCATGTCAAATGGCTATATCCGTGGGTGATTTTCTATCACCTATGACTTGATAATGGACATAATGTTTGAAAACAAGATGGACACATAACATATGGAAAGCCATCTACATTTGGTGTATGGAATCCTCTTTCTTTGGTATTCAACCACCTAAAAACAAAATTCCTCCATAGGCGTTAATGTGGTCAGTCTCCTCTTAAACCATGAAAACCCTCCAAAAAAAGAGTTTATACACTTTTCACCTTAATGTGATGACCCTCATAAAGACTTCATGTGAGCTGCAATTTTACGTCAAAAAATTGTCAGGTATGCATTTTTCACCAAAATGATTTCTGCCAGGCCGTAAGGACAACCCTCTGCAGTTTGCTAAAAGACACTGAACATATTCCTGAGATGAGCACAATGACATACAACCGTACAGCCATGCTTACAACCCCAGTGTTAGATAAACCTATTTGAAGTGACTTACCTCTATATTCTACATTATTCAGCACTCAGCAATGCCTCAAAATCTTCAGCAAAGTTATGGAAATAAACATCCACACCGTATAAACGTCTTGATTACATTTCATTTTTATTACAAGTAATTAATATGAACACCTGCCAGACAACCACTAGTGGACGAACTGTTCTCAACAGAATCTTTGGCTTTTGTCACAGATCAGATTTTGTGCAATAGACTTTGGGTGTAAAGCACAATCTACTTTGAAAAATGCCTCTGTAACCCACATCCAGTGTGCTCAGCCTTTGCCTTGTTTAACATAGAGTACTGCTTGCACCACAAACTTTACTGGCTTGTGAACAGTGCACATTAAAGTTGCCCTTCCAGGAGTGAAGGACTGTACTTTGTAATTTACCACATACACCTCGTGATCAGGAGGTGATACTCCATAGCACCCATACAGTATTACAATTGGATGTCAACGAATTAACAACTGAATAAAAGAGGAGTGCGACCGCCCCTATTTTCTTTTCACATTAAAACCTTTAACATGCACAAGCACACTTACCTCCAGGGCTTAATCTATTTCCATTCTATACACCAACATGTGTACACAGAGTACATGTATGCTGTATTGGAGTACGATGTAATCAATGATGTCATTTAACATGCTATGAGTGATGTAATATGTGAGGTCATAAGCAGTGTATGGCAGAGGTGAAAGTTATAGTTAGCTCAGTAAGCAATTTCTGTGTTTTTTTCTTTTTAAAAGGTTAGGTTTTTTTTCATTTAGCATATTAGTCTCTCTTCGAGGTATGAATCTTCGAATAAGAAAAAAGTCTGCTATGTATTATAATTCTAATCAGCTTTTAGTTTCTGTTTTAGTTTAAATGTGTGCACCAATGTGAGTTAGAGCTGAAGAACGGTAGGGTAAAAGGTCTGTTAATGTGCTATTTATTTAATCGACTTCAAAGGGAGTATCTCTGCGCTTCGGACGAGGAGCACAGATAGAATGCAACTGCAGCCTGAATCAACAGGAGAAAATAATAGTCTTAAGCAGCTTTCTGCAGCCATAACTTTTGCATTTAGTAGAAAACACTTGATCTATGGTTATATCATCATTGATTGTGCTGCGTGGGGAACATCCATTACAACGCGGGTTTTACACCGCAGTGCCATTACAACGAGGGTTTTACACGACTTGCGCTGGAGGGCGCTCTAGACCAAGGAATAGTAGATTTACTATTCCAACACCTTCCCTACTGTACGTAGGCTGGTGTTGGAATAGTAAATCTTACTATTCCTAAGCCCAGCACCCTACAGCGCAAGTCGTGGTAACGACTTGCGTTGTAAAACCCTCGTTGTAATGGTACTGCGGTGTAAAACCCGCGTTGTACCGTCATAAATCCGTGCTGAGTTATGAATTTCTTTATTGAAAGTCAAGGTGTAGTCTGCATTATTATGCATTTGCTACTGTTCTGACTTTTTTGACTAACACTTGCAATTAGAAAAATATAGATCTTATAGAGTTAATCATTGTCGTTCGACCCTCAAAAGTAAGATGAGAAAATGTACTTGTGGTAGAAAAAGTATGTTTAAAAAGAAATGAAAACAATAATATATAGTACCCACAGATTGACTTAGCCACACCTCTGCTTAACTCAATGTTTCATATCCTTATTTTGAGCAATTAGGTAAGAGTATTTACTAATTTTATTTTGGGTTTCTTATGACAACACCTTTAAACTCTGAGCATATCCATTTAATGTCCGTGCAGTTTACATATAAGGTCCTCCCGCAGAATGTGCTTACAGGTGTAAGGAATTTTAGGGTTATACTATTTTGATAGGTAAAGTTCGTATGGATTTCAGTATGGAGTGTGAAGTTTTGTCCTCTTTTTCTTCGTGCCTGGCTGTGTTTGCTTAACCTACTGTTATGTATTAAGCAACATTAGAAAATTAACAGTGTCTCAAAGTGTGAACCATAACCAGAAAACTGGTCAAGGAGTCTTTTCTACTAATTGAATTTTATGCGCAATACATACTGATTCACCTAGTCACTTGCTTTATTATAATGAACATTATTTCCCTTATTCCCCTTTAGTGGGATTCTGCAGTTACTTTATGGAAAACTCTCTCTAATTTCTTTATAATAGTTGACTAGTGATGCAACCAATCGCCTTTGTAAAGAAATGACATAGCCGCTCAACTGTAATAGGTATTAAAGTTGTGTTCTGACATTACAGTGCCTGTTGCTGGAGCCAACAGCTGAGGGGGAAAGACGGGTCAAGAGACAGAGCATAATTAAAGCACCTGTTTAGAGAATGAAAACAAAATGTGGCTTTTCTTTTTTCTGCTCTTTTTTGAGCTGCATAGAGACAATCAGAAACAAGATGTTTATGGCAACATATTTCTTTTTTACACTCCATATTAATTATAGAAATTGTGGTATCTTTCACCATGTTTCTATACATTCTGAGCTGCTGCTTTCTTTTTTGTAAAGACTTGAATTAAATTAACTGTAATATCTTTTTGCAACAAATATTCAAAATATGTTTTTGAGCAGTTTAATTGTGCACCATGGGTTCTATTTTTATTTTTCTTGTTTACAAACATGCTCTCTCCTTAATATGCACCAAGGATTTAAGTGGTTTGTGGGAAAGGTAATGGGGAACCCATGACTTATAAGGAATATAGTACCCCCTTCCCTATATGATAAAGTTATTGCAAGTCACCTCCGAGTACCGTAACATTAAAAAAGGTGCTTTGATTTTGGTCCTCTATATACTCCTGGAATCGCTCAGTGACTTGCAATATCCTTATAATTTATGGCGGGTTAGTTTATCCCATATATTATGTCTCTATTACTACTTTACTATTGCAAGGTAAAGTCCTCAAATTTTTAACTCAAAGTGGAGCCATTACTATGGAGGCAGAGTCTCATAGACTCACAAATGACCTCTTTTACAAAGATTGTCAGCCCATCTTCCCTAAAGAACAGACGATTAAGTGAATGGTTCTTTGTTATCTCAGATAATGTCCTTGTATGTCAGGAAATGGCTTCAGTGTCCAGGTGAACTCCCAATGAAAAGAGAAGAATAAAATTCAGTAGCCTTGTTTAGTGCAGGCAGACATTAGAGAATACAAAGCCAATACGAATTCAGTCTGGATTTGGTAGTACATTGTGAACGATTTGTGTTGGAGAACACTATGATTACATACCAGTAATTCAGATAATTCAATGCTTTCTACCTCATTTGAATTATACCTAATAAGATGCAATCAGTTTCACCGAAGGTGTTTTCTTCCTCTTTTGAATCATAAACAATGAGATGCAATAAGTTCCCCAGAAGGTGTATGTCCCTGGGTACCAGGGAGTGTAGCTTGGGTTTGGGTGGGAAAGAAAGGTGAGGAGTAATGGGATTAGCAGTCTGTAATCATTATATCAAATTAGGTTCTCCTGTTCCATGTGCCAATTGTTATGAAGACCTAAGCAAGCTGCACTAATTCAGAAAATGCACAAAACCCCAACAACTGGACAGCTACACAGAGAAACACAATCTACAGCTTTTAATAAGGATGCCTCTCAAACTACCTCATACAACCAGAAATGTGACATGAATGCAGAGGATGTGGGCCAGTAATTGGCATGCAGGTGTTAAACCCAGGAAGCACCAACTCCTCTAGTGTAGGCTCTTTGGAATTACTAATGACAAATACTTAAATCCTATAACCAAGGGCGGCGAAGCATAGATTGCATATGCCTATTCTTAAGGCCTGATTCAGATGTGCTTAAGATTTATTAAGTGTTCATCTATCTTCCAGTCCACTGTATCAACAGGAGAATCATATTCCACGTCTACTGAAGTATAACTAGCCAGGTTGTCCAAAATATGGTCCACAATCTCCGCCTGAGGCAGCTCTTAAGCATCCACAGGGTACACATTATTGTGGAACAGAGGGAGAGAAATCCTATACTAATCCTGCAACTCATGCACCAACTTTCACCAGAGTGAGCCAGTGCAGGTTGTTCAGAGTAGGCCATTTGAAAGGCTGAAGATGAGAAACCATGGAGCAGGAATTGTCCTGCCCAGTAGGAACTCCAGGTTACCCCCCACATTTCAATGGACAATCCCTCATCGTCCAACAATATGCCCTTTACTAGCAGAGCAATTATAGCTGCCTCACCATCATCAAGGAGAGCACAAAAGGATATATAGCTCATGGAAGAAATATCAGCTATGCCGTAAGCTCAGTAGTAGTCTCCTGCAGTCCTGGCAGTTTCCTTGGACTGCTGCACTCTGACCATGTCAACAAGGACGCCTCATTAGAGAGGCCTTCAACCTTGATATATATCGTCCTCCTAGTAGACCACGCCTGCACTATAGGAACACTGGGGAAAGCAAAGCTAGCCTGCTTGACTCTGCATTTGTGCAGCAACTTTGTTCTCCCAAGTATTCTTAATATTTCCTCAAGGAAAAATGCAAGCCCACATGAGAAGGACCAATGAGGAAGATTTTATTCTTGGCTACCAACTGCACTCTCTGGCCACCATAAGAGCACTGTGTCTGCACAATTGAAATAAATTATTGATGCCTTTGAGACCATAAAGTAGCACACTTTGCCCTTAATAGAAAATAAGAGAAAACCCTAGAAAGCCACACACCAAGATTAACATGTGCTATGTATAATGCGTGTGCGCCACTGGCCATGGAGAACAGAGCTTTGCAAACAGTTAGGCCTTTGTCTCTCCTATAGGCTTCCATGTGGGATTCTGGTAACTCCCTCAGCCACAGTACCTTGGACTGGCGTTACTGAAACAACTGATCCCCAGGCACCTCTGCAGACCCAGCAACTTGTGCCCAAACCTCAAGTTTGATCTCCAGGAGTCATGAGAGTCACACCTCACATATCAGGCTATGAGGCATAAACACAGACCATTGGGAAGCCTGAACTCTGCAAGCCACCAGAGCCCACCCCTTCCATGCTCATGACGAGCTAAGCTCGTCATGCAGCACAGTGCTCGTGTGCTTATGACTAGCTCAGCTCGTCATGACCACACCCGTTTTTATTGCTGTCCAGCACAGCAGGGGAAACTCTCTAGCAGCCATGAGGTTAAGAGAAAAACACCTGCATCGATAGCCAAATAAGCGATCCTGGCTGAGCGGCAGCTGAAAGTAACATTAACAACACGTGACCAGGTCTTCTCTTCTTTGTATACTACATACACAAAGAAACCCACACCTGCATGAGAGCAGGGCTGGCTGTACCGGGCATCGGGCGTTTCCCCGGGAAGCTGGAGGGGTGGGGGCTGTTTTTGTAGCAGTGGGGGCTGCTTTTACGACTGGGGCCCGGTTTTGCAGCAGTGTTGCAATATCGGCTGCCAGTGACAAAAGGCAGTGCTGCCACAGGGAAACTGTCCAAGGAAACTGCCAGGGCTGCTGTCTGCCAGTGTGGCCCTGCATAAGAGCCCTTCTATGCCCAGGTCTGATTCCCTGCATGAAAGTCACCCTATAGCAGCCTGCTCCAGCATCATTCAAAGGAAAGATGGGCTTTATGTAAGCAGATAGCCCATAAACCGGAGCCCCGCTCTGCTGCGTTGACATGTCTGGAGCTCTGAATAAAACCACGTTTCCTGCTTTAGCCCTGGCTGGGTCTTAAAATAACCTGCAGAAATTATAGTTCTGATTACAGAGAAAGAGAAGGACTTAAAACAGTCTCCTAATAAAGCTATGGGATGACACATGGCTAGGCCATCTGCAACCTTTCGGTAACAAGCATTTCTGGGAGAAAAACAGAGCTCTCCAGTTGCGGGATTTGACATTGCAGTCGGACGAGGTTATTTTCAGAATACACTTGGAGCTTTTCAGTTGGAAATAACTCATTATCTGTAATCCATGTAGGGAAGGACAGGCCGTGTCTGGCAATAAAAGATACCAACCTTAAACAATTATGTATCTAGAACGCGTTTTTAAGTAAATCCTCTGCAAAAATAAGGAAAAGAGACAGAATTATTTTTAGCCCAAACATTTTTAAACTAAGCAAAGATATTGGTACAATTTGTTTCTCCAGATTTGCTTTGGTAATAAAAATGCATCTTACATTTTGTCATCATTCATTAAAAACACTTTGAATATCATTACCTATGGTGTTTGAAATCGTTAACGCTGCACAGCAAGGTGACTACATTGTCACCTCTAAACAGATAAAATAAATATATTTTTTATGACCACAACCTATACAGGCTCTCTCCTAGTCCACCTCACTTGCTCCAGTGTCTCTGGCTTCTACTACTAGTTTCCGAATGTCATCGGGTGTATTATAGTGAGCGAGTTAGCGTGGGTGCCGCAGTTTGGTTGTTGAACAATTGTGCAGCACGCCCCAGTGCGCTGTACCCGCCATGATACAGCAGCTGGTGTGTTACCCATCCAACATAATGTAACATACTACAGCATAAATAACACAGCAGATGCTCTACTCCAGTATTCCCACTCTTAAAGTTAAAATACAACATTTGGAAGTGGTCTTAATTAGACATTTACTCTAACCTGACAAGCAGAGACGTACAACACAGATACAGCCATTCTGTGATACATATTTATAAATCCACCTGATGCTTTTGAGAGCGCCCTTGGGCCCTTTTACACATAAGATGCAATTTTCCTGTTTGCACCCTGGCACATCTTTAAATAGGTGCACCATGAGCACACAGAGGAAGTGCAACGAGTAGTGAATGCACTGCTCTCAGGGCAGTCAAGGACTAGGGCTGTTTCAAAGTTACTCTGTGTTTCACTGTGCTGGCAGCGCCCACCTGCACTTAAAAGAAGGATTAGTGATACCGTTGCAGGAGGGTGCAGTCACTGACTGCACCTTCCTGCAAGGGAATGTCTGGGCAGTCCACAGGACACTATTCCCCCCCTTCAGACAGTTGCCATCAGGGGGGATACTGATAGTTCAACACTTTTTTGTATTACACTTTCAGTCCACCTCCTGACAACTTCTTTGCCTTTGCGCCTGCATCCATAATACAGCGCGGAACAGAGGCTAAGAGATTCCCTCATTTGCACTGGGCCTTGCCTTCATGAAAATGAGGGAATGCCCTCTTGAGACAGAGCTGGCACTGCATGTGTGCAGGTGCTATCTGTATTACAGAAGGGTTTGCACAAACTTCTGCGACCCCTTCTGTAATACCAAAGTGCCGTGGGGTTGCATAAAGTGAGTGCACATGCCTGTTGTGCCCCTGGTGCTCTTTCAGTAATACGGCCCATAATGAGGCAAAGTATGGCGAATATGTAAATACAAGCTGTTTGCTTCGACTAAAAGATGCTCTTTGTTTATTCCAAAAAGCACTTTAGAATCAGAGAGGAATCTTGCCCTTGTAAACCGAAGGTACATTTCAGACCAAAGACAGATTGACAGAGCTGTGGATTTATATATAATTCATGAAGTTTTAGATAGTGTCCAGGGTTGATTTCTGGCTTCCTCCAGTTGCTAAACAATTTTTGCAAATTAAGATGAGTAAAAGTTAGGCAACAGTTGCAGTATGAGCCAAATGTGGAAGATCTTTTATTCTTCAATTGCTTCTCCAGAAGTCAAATGCATATCAAAATAATTATCTTTTGAGATGTAGTGTCTGAGAGAAACGATAGATTTAACCCAGATCTTTAGTGACTGGGGGTGAATGTTTGCATTGTTCAGCATTCCATGCATCATTTGTGCCTTTTGCTTCCCTAAGTGAGAAGGGTATGCCCAGACGTGGGTCCTGTGCTCACTGCGCTTCTGGATTCAAGCTAGCCTGGCTGATGAGGGATGATACACTGAAACCGGTACCAGCATGCTTGTTTCCAGTCCAGGGAGGACCTGGCTTGGCAGTTGGGCAGGACTGTTCCCTTGAGGAGCAGAGCGAAAACTGATTTGCATATGGTAGTGCCCAAACTGGGGTGGCGAGGTGATCAAAAGAGCGATCGATTAAACCCAGATCTTTGTGACTGGGGGTGAATGTTTGCATTGTTCAGCTTTCCGTCCATCATTTGTTCTTTTTGCTGAGAGAAAGGTATGAGCATTGCTGCAGGTCCGTCATGCTGCTCAAGTGTGTGCCTGCGCTTCCAAGTTCTTGGCACTTTTACACATATGGTCTCTATTCTTCTATGATCTGGGGTGGGTGGTCGAAGTTCTGGTGCTCACAGATGTGTTAGACTATGCCAGTTTCCCAAACAGTGAAACTGGCTAGGGTTAAAACGTCTGGTGGTAAAAAGGTCCCTGCGTTGTACCAGGAAACATTCCAATTGCCATGCAGGGCTAGAAGCAGCCGATCACTTTATGATCACCTTACGAAGCAGCGTATCTTTCTCCCAGTGGGGTCATGTGCCTCTCATTTCACTGCTAATGGAAGTTCCATGGTCAATTATATCAATTATTATGTTACTTCACTGCCCCTCGGGTGACGGGGGAGAAAAACAAGGGCTTCATGTGCCATCCATGTTGGGCAGTACTTTCTACTAAAGGAAATTGGGCTGACAAGGTGAAAATATGCCTATAGGAACTTTGCACTTCTTCACAGACCTAGACAATCCCGTCGCCCACCCTCAGTTCCAAGTAGAATCAAGAACATTACATTCTAGAGGAGGTGTCCCAGAAAAGTTGCAAGGTGGGACATAGTCTTGCCTGTACAAGGCAGTCCTCTATTTAATTGTGCTTATCCAACAATTCAGTCTCACTCACTCATTATGGACCATTGTTCACCTCAACTTGGTCTGATTTTGAAAAGAAAAGATTCCAGTAGCAAAACTCTACTGAATATAAGTTTGTCCCTTAGCAGAGATAAAATTGATTTAATGGGTTCCACACTCAAACCTATTAACTCCTGCAGACCAACTTTTTCTGGCTAAAATTGGAAAAAACGGTTTGGACTTTCTTGTTTACTTCATACAATAAAAAACACCATCGGCTATTCAAACTGGGATAGACAAAGCAAATTGCAAACTCACAGAGGGATTACTTGTGTCTATAAATTTACAAAAGCAATTGATTTTTGACAACACCAGTGTAATCTTGGTGCCTAACTTCCAATGGTGCAGCAGGTGCAGTGGCACCAGTGCCCAGTATTTGGTGGGAGCCTCTGTACCCTAATTATGGCTTTATTTTACTACACATCTAAATGCAAGGGACCCATTTTTCTGTATTCTGTTTGGGCTCATGTCGCCCTTGCTACGTCATGGGCAGAGTGATGATGACTAAATGAGCAAATGAGCAGATCTGTGACAAACACTAAAAGATTCTTTCCAAACGTTTTTTGGTTAGTGTAGGAAGATGCCTGTTAAAATATCCAATCCTAATTTAGAATTACTGGAAGGAAATTATTCAATTTCTCAAAGAAATTAGTTGATGGTTTTGATGAGTGTTCGCACCAATTTGTAGAACATTTATGCTATCAAAATAAAGGATAGCAATATTCTACAATCCTAAAGAAACTGCAGTGTGTATCTATTTAGCAATATACCATATTCACGAGACAATCATATTGTTTCAAATACTCCTCAGTCTCGTTTTTTCCATGTTCTCAGAAGTTAACATCAAATCAAATATGTTTTAAGACTTGATTTGAAGATAGTTATGAAGTAGTGGTGCATTTGTTTCTAGAAGGCTTCAACCTGGTGGTGAAAGTGTTGCAACGCTAACTCAAAGGTATCTGAAATCTGATACTTTTATCCCTGTCTGTACTTATTCCAAAGCTCTCATTTTAGATGACTCTGGATATCAATGTGGTACCATTAATGCTAACCCTTGGCCCTCACTTATTCCCAGGGCCACTGAAATGTTGCCATTCTGCGGCTGTGACTTTTTTTTGCATAGTTACTGATTTGCTACTTTTTCCACATAATCCATCATTTGCTGCAAAACCTGCATATTTGAAAAAAATATATGTTTCTATCTCAAACGGGTCAAACGCTACTTAACCGCATGCGCGCTAGCGGTTTTCCCGCTGCGCGCTGCGTTTAAAAAAAAACCCGCGTTACGTGACGAGCTCAGCTCGTCATCCGCGTAGCGCAGGTTACGCCCATGACGAGCTGAGCTCATCATCCGCCCCGAAGGGGTTAAAACGCAGCAACATGTGTCGCCGTGCAGTGGAGGGTCCTTCACAAAAGTTGACTGGTCACCTTTCAATTGCTTATTGTTGTATTTGGGCATCAAACAGACACTAAAGAAGTGGAACCCTTTCCCTTACAGTGTAAAAATGTGTACAAATAAAATAATGAAGTTATGCTCTCTAAAAATGTGCGGCATTATGGAAAATAATTTGCCTTTTCTTACCGCGTAGTATAGTCAACCCTGCTGCATAATTTGGTCCACACTGTTGCATAATTCCAGTGGTCCTGTTTACTTCTTATTCTTCTAATGTGGTGCCAAACAGCTCAAGGAGGTTTACTCCTTCAATGTAATGAAAATGGTGTCACTGGCACTCCAGCTTGCCTGCTTCACAGGACTCTTCCATGTTATGA
Source organism: Lissotriton helveticus (assembly GCF_964261635.1). Lineage (NCBI taxonomy): Eukaryota > Metazoa > Chordata > Amphibia > Caudata > Salamandridae > Lissotriton > Lissotriton helveticus. Next base: position 1,003,974,262 of record NC_136071.1, on the reverse strand, counting down.
TAAAAAGCACCCTTAGAGATAGCACGCCATTCATTTCCACCGTAATGATACTGCCTTCTGACTCCCTTTCTTGACCCTTAAGGTGCATTAACAGACAATGACCAGCATATTAAAGGTGATCTAGGAAAGCAAAACAGTGAAACTTAACTGAATGTATCATAGAAAATCTCCTTATGCACAATAATATTATTTCCATGAATTTGATAGCAACTTTTTTTATTTTAATACGTTTTTAACAGTTTTTGAGAATGTACGAAGTAGTTTAGCCTGTATCTAATGCGTTCAACATTCGAGTCTGGTCTCCAAGAAGTGCTAGGTTTGTTGGGATCGAGAAGCATTCCTTGGTTCAGCTACATGAAGGAAACTCTTAACCAAGATAGGGTGTGGAGATTTGTGGGAGGAGCAGGAGGATGCTCGAGCTCCTAGTAAAACCCTGGTGAAAAATAGATATCTCCAGCATAAATTTGATCAAATGTTGGTCGATTCTTCTCATGACACTTTGGCGGATTGTTTTCTCCAAACCAAGGTAGCTTACAGTCATAAAGAATTCGTTGATGAAGTATAGCGCCCGTTAGCCTGGAAACTGGATCTGCAGTTTAGATACGGAATATTGCCAATTGCCCACTATACTGACAAAAGACCCCGTAATATGGGCACAAATGGGTGGTTTTGCCCTAAAAGTGGAACAGAAAGGGAAACAGTGGAACATGTGTTCTTTTGTCAGCCAATGGTTTGAGCAGGAAATAGTGAATTATTCCAGTTTGCCTGCTTTTGGGCGTGAGTGAACATAAAACCACCCTCCATATTTTAAGATTTGATGCTTGCCAATGTCTAGTTACTGCTGTATCTCTTTTCTTAATATCAATGTGGAGGACTAGGGAAGTAGAATGCTCGAAACCAGCCACTCGAGATCCTTAGCCTCCTCTGTGCGTTAGAATGTTTTTATTTTTTAACTGCACAAGGGACCTTTCTTGTGTCTGTATATTGAATCCGTTGTATTAAGAATATTACATATGTATATATTTTCTTTCATCTTTTTCGGATATAGGCAATAATCTAGTAACCATCTAAGGTCAAGCTTTCTGTGCCAAATTGTTAGGTGGGTCTTTATGTTGGTTTTATACTATTTATTACTGATTTTGTTTTTATCGGTTGTTATACATGATTTGATTGCAATAATTATGTCTTGGATCTTTCTTACAATTTTTTGTGATTATGTTATTGATTTAGAAATCGAATGAATTTTGTAATGTTTTTACTTTTATGGTCCTGTGACCGAAATAAAGTGTTTTAAAGTGAAATATTAGAGGTGGCATTCTTTACCTGGTAAAAGTTTCGTCATCATTGTTTGTAACCCATAATTCTCTAGAGTATTATGTTGCCACAACACATAGTCCATTCTTCTTTGCTCCAGATTTTTGGATCTTGCTTGACAGATCTACATGCCTATTATTACCAGAATTATACATAAAGTGGGATTTGCCTCCGCCCAGAGGAGTATTTCTTTCTCACTTGTCGCTGTTGGCTGTTTAGTGTATCCCCTTGAGCGTGTGCTTGCTTTGCAAAATAAGCAGGACTATTTTACATCGCAAATGAACACCAAATCAAAAATGACATTCCTTACCACACAGATGCACTTGGAACAGAAAACATTCACTGGAATTGCCAAAACCTATCCACCTTGCTACTTTGAGTGGGTGAGAGGAAAGAAAACATAGTTTTGCCTCTTTTGGAATAGGAACAGACAGTAGTTTCAAACTGTAAAACTCGTTGGCAATGCTCGTCAGCAGGGCCAACATCAATTTATAGATTCTATTCCTGGGACATGCAGGGTATACAGCTCAGTTTGGCCCCATGCAGCTTTGAAGATGCGAGACTAGAGGACTCTAGGAGCTGTCATCACCTCTGTCCATTAGTAAACACATTTATAGTATGGGGCTGGTTTACTGAATGGCGCCATTACAGGCCTGTGAGGAAGATGTATGAAAATAGCTTACAAAAAGGTCAAAAATAGATGTGCTGAACCCTCGAACAGCACCTCCACTCACATCATTGGTCACTATGAATTAGTAGACCAGAATCCCGGAGAACATGTTGAACTGAAAATTATAAGGCCCATTACGACATATTTGTCTCGATTCCTGAACATTTCAACTCACATTTTCCTCCTGCTTGCTTTAGATTTCACCAAGTAATTTGTTGCAACAGGAAAACTCATACCTATGGCCTACTCATGACAGACAACTAACATAGAAAGAGAAATATTCGAAACCCGGATTACAGGATGAAGCCTGCATTCTTGAGCTTTCTTTTGCTTGCATGGGGAGCAATAGAGTTTGAAGGGCCCCCTTTTATCCATCTGCATATTCCAATATGGTGGCTTTCTCAAAGGTATTTGGTGGGTATTCCTGTGAAGGTAGGGCCCATTGTCGCTGTTAACCCCATCCCATGTCAAGCCGCAGTCTGTGCAGGTAACAGCGGTGGGGCGGTGGGGCCGGGTAAGGGAGGATTACGAGGGACAATGCCAAGGGAAATTTTTAAATAAATAATTAATATTCCCTCTGCATCGTCCCTCGAAATCCCCCCTTACCCGGCCCCACTGATGTTACCAGCACGGACTGCGGCTGCCCATGTCATCAACATGCGTTTCCATGCTGTGAATTCTTCAATATATGTGTCGATTAGGCATACTCGACAGGTTTTAATTTATGGCTTGTTTACATCTCAAATGCAGTGAGTTACCTTTATTCAGTGCTTAATTTGTAAAAAAAATAAGTGCCAGGGCTCCAGTTAGCAGGCCACTTGCAATGCCGAATGCTTCTATCAATTACAGTAAGAGCATAATTAATAAGGCACACTCCTACAAGTGTGACAAATCCGGCAATTTCAGGACCCCGAAGTTAAAATAATGGCTTTGACAGCAGGTATTAGTCATTCTTAATGTATATTGAATTAACAAACAGCAGTTATTGTGCTTATCTCGGAATTCAAAAACAGGGCCACTGTGTGGAAGACTGTCATAGGTACCAGTGCTGACCGTTAAGTGCCGATGCCAAGCACCAGAAACCACCAGCTCAAATTAAGCACTGCCTTTATTTAAAGCAACAAAAGCCTTGAGGAAGGAAAAATATAACAAACCAATGTATGAACATTTGAAGATGAGAACTGGACCATCATCTGTCATTCTATAATAAAATGGATCTGACATTTATTTTGAGTCTCCTAAAACATGAATATTCCAAACCTGTAGATCAGTGCCCAATTCCTTTGGGTTTGGTTATGCTGCACCTAAACGTTTGATGCATACACTCATTACTTCTTTATGTCTGTCTACGGCAGGGTGCATTTTCTTTCATTTTCAGAACCTGCTTCGGTTAAGAACATTCAAATCCATAATTCTTCCGGAAGCAATCTGTTCGTCTCATTCTAAAAGTAATTATATGTTTGGGAAGATGTTGTTTCATGAATATGATTGATTGATTGAACTGAGATACTGTGGTCACAGTTTTATATAATTGAAATAACACGATTCAATACATCTCTCTCTTGGTAGTCAGGCAGTTGACTTCGCAACTGTCTTCGTTCCGTGTTAGGGGTCGTAGTAGGCGACCCGAAAAGAGGTGAGAAAATATTAGTTACAGTGCTGGCCATTCTCTGTCGAACGGAAGGCGAAACTGAAGGGAGAACGGGTGGAAAAACAGGGTGAGATAAGGCTGAAGTAGAGGCAATAGCAGAGGGAGCATTATGAGAAATCAAAGGTGCACTAGGCAAAGTCGTAGAAGGCATAATCGAAGTAGATGTAGTCGGTGTGCCTTGAGGAGGCTGCACCGGAGGAGCGGAAGCCAGCTGAAGAGCAGCTGGTGGGTGCTGTAGAGGAGCAGACATAACAACCATGGGCGGCGCAACTAAGGGTTGCGGAGGCGCCGTGGCTGTTTGTGCATAGGGGGGTGGTGAACTTAACAAATGGCCCATTAACGGGTCTTCCTTAAGGTCTTTTGCTGCATCCTTCTTGGGACGCGGCAAAACTGGATAGCATTTATCTATCGCCATTTTACGTTGCCTGTGCAACTGCTCACTCATCTGTTCTTCTTCATTGTCTTTAAACTGCATAGCAGCTTTCATTACTGAAATATTCCCTTCTCTCTTATTTCTCTTCTCTAATTTAATTTATTTTTGTCTGGCCTCCTTACGCCACCCCCTTTTCTGAATCATTTTGTCCACCATAAGCGTGGAAGGGTATACTCAGACATGAGTCCCTTGCTCACTGCTCCATCAGGATTCAAGCAAGCCGGGCCGACGACGCCTGAAATGGCAGAAACCGGTCCCCGGAAGTTTGTCTCCTTTCTGGTGAAGAATTGGCTTGGTAGTTTGGTCTGCCCTGTTCCCATGATGCACTGGGCCAGGGACAGACTAATTTGCATATAGCCAGGTTCTGAGCTGGGATGGGGCAGTGAGCTAAATAACGGTGATGGATCAAGCCCTGATCTTTGGACTGGGTAAGAGTGGTCTGCTTAATTCAGACACTCTGTTCATCACCACCCCCTTTTCTGCGCCTTTATTTAAAGCAACAAAAGCCTTGAGGAAGGAAAAATATAACAAACCAATGTATGAACATTTGAAGATGAGAACTGGACCATCATCTGTCATTCTATAATAAAATGGATCTGACATTTATTTTGAGTCTCCTAAAACATGAATATTCCAAACCTGTAGATCAGTGCCCAATTCCTTTGGTTTGGTTATGCTGCACCTAAACGTTTGATGCATACACTCATTACTTCTTTATGTCTGTCTACGGCAGGGTGCATTTTCTTTCATTTTCAGAACCTGCTTCGGTTAAGAACATTCAAATCCATAATTCTTCCGGAAGCAATCTGTTCGTCTCATTCTAAAAGTAATTATATGTTTGGGAAGATGTTGTTTCATGAATATGATTGATTGATTGAACTGAGATACTGTGGTCACAGTTTTATATAATTGAAATAACATCAGAGTCTAGGGCTGCATCTCGACATGAACTCAAATCTAAATTTTGGCTGTAAGTAGACATTCCAACCATAAATGGTAAACTGTCCACAAAGCATACATCCTCCATATTCATTATTTCTCAAACTTGAATAAAGATATTCTAAACAAGAGCAGAGGCATTGACTCGACCCATACTTTTAGCAGCTCTCTCACTTCTAAGAGAGGACTCACACCACCTTATACCACATTCAAAAGCGCAGCCTTTTTTAGGTCTCGCCTGTCAATGCGCATGCGCATTGAGCAGAGCGAGACTATAGGGCTTTAAACAAAGTTTACCTAACTGCGGCGATTTGGTGCTGTGCCCGTGGCTTTTAGGTCAATGCGCTTGCGCATTGACCTAAAATGCGCGTGCACATCACCAAATCGCCGTCTGTTCCCTCAGCCGCATTCCTCCCACACCTTTTGAAGTGAAGCTTAGCTTCACTTCAAAGGCCCCGGCTGCTTCACACCCACATGCCGCTCTACCCGCTCCGCCCCCTCCCCTGCCCGCCGTGTCGCATTTCTCCTCCCCCCTCCCCACAGCAATGCCCTCCGCCGTCTCTCGTGTTTCTTTTGACTCGTTTTCGTTAGGGTTGGTGCTGTCTTTTCCTGCTGCTTCACACCACCTTTTGCAACAATACTTGTGTCTTGATTTGGGATTTTATCTTTTTACACCGAGTTGCAATAGGTTCGTGGTGAATTCACATGTTATATTGTTCAGCAAAGTGGATTATTATTATTCCAATCTGTAAAGTTGCAAAACAACCCCCAGTAAGAAACGTGAAACTGTAACTCGGGTCAAGAACTGCATCTCCGTCATTACCGCATGCGTTCATGCTTCACCGTGTCACTGATTAAGGTAAATCAGCAGTTAGCTGTATCTTTGAATTTGGAGCAAAATGTCATTGGCAAACCTCTATTTTTTTTATTAGACTGCATCATCTAAAGAGCTCCTATGCAGAGCGAATAATCATGTTATGCCGCCTCTCCCGATACTAATTTACTGGAAGTTTCTACTAGACAGCTTTGACTATCTATCCCAGCTGATACAATGTCAATCAGAAAAGTGAGCGAGTCACGGATTTTAATCGGAACTATTTTTATAACCCTTTTAACAAGACACGGTTTTATGGGCAACTCAACATTTCATATAAAAAAATAGGAGATTAAATTCCTGCTGCTTCACACCCTCATTGTCTACACACACACCTACAAGCATTCCTCCAAGTTGTCTCTCTCTTCAATCATGTGTGTTGTATCCTGCACGAGCGCCGCGTCAGCTGTGACCCCGCTCTGTGCATGTGGACGCTGTGAATGTCCCTGCGTGTGCGCTCCACTCGTGTCTTTCTATGCAGGCTGCCTTCTGCTGTGTGCATGCGTCTGCTGTACTCGCAGACTGTATGGGTGCCTATTTGTGACTATGCCCGCAGGCGTGCGCCATGTTTTGTATACTCTAAGTGTGTGTTCTCTAAAGGAATGCATTTACTGTTGTAGGCACAGTTTGTGTGTACATTCACTTCGTCATCTGCTATGTAGGTATACCTTATGCACGCTGTGTGCGTGAGCCTTCTGCGATTGCCGTACGTGCAGCCTCCTGTGTGTGTTTGCGCCGTCTGCTCTGTCTGTCTCACCCTCAACCCCTCACCCTCACCCTCACTCACCCTCAACCCCTCACCCTCACCCTCAACCCCTCACCCTCACCCTCACTCACCCTCAACCCCTCACCCTCACCCTCAACCCCTCACCCTCACTCACCCTCAACCCCTCACCCTCACTCACCCTCACCCTCACCCTCAACCTCCCTCAACCCCTCACCCTCACTCACCCTCACCCTCAACCCCTCACCCTCACTCACCCTCACTCACCCTCACTCACCCTCAACCCCTCACCCTCAACCCCTCACCCTCACTCAACCTCACTCACCCTCAACCCCTCACCCTCACTCACCCTCACCCTCACTCACCCTCACCCTCACTCACCCTCACCCTCACTCACCCTCAACCCCTCACCCTCACTCACCCTCACCCTCACTCACCCTCACCCACCCTCACCCTCACTCACCCTCACCCACCCTCACCCACCCTCACCCTCACCCACCCTCACCCTCACTCACCCTCACCCACCCTCACTCACCCTCAACCCCTCACCCTCACTCACCCTCAACCCCTCACCCTCACTCACCCTCACCCTCACTCACCCTCAACCCCTCACCCTCACTCACCCTCACCTCCCTCACCCTCAACCCCTCACCCTCACTCACCCTCACTCACCCTCACCCTCACTCACCCTCACTCACCCTCACTCACCCTCACTCACCCTCACTCACCCTCACTCACCCTCACTCACCCTCACTCACCCTCACTCACCCTCACCCACCCTCACTCACCCTCACTCACCCTCACCCTCACCCTCACTCTCACCCTCACTCACCCTCACCCTCACTCCTCACCCTCACCCTCACTCACCCTCACTCACCCTCCCCTCACCCACCCTCACCCACCCTCACCCACCCTCACCCACCCTCACTCACCCTCACTCACCCTCACTCACCCTCAACCCCTCACCCTCACTCACCCTCACCCTCACTCACCCTCACTCACCCTCACTCACCCCCACTCACCCTCACCCTCACTCACCCTCACCCTCACTCACCCTCAACCCCTCACCTCAACCCCTCACCCTCAACCCCTCACCCTCACCCTCACTCACCCTCACTCACCCTCACTCACCCTCAACCCCTCACCCTCACCCTCACTCACCCTCACCACCCTCAACCCTCACCCTCACTCCCTCAACCCCTCACCCTCAACCTTCAATCACCCTCACTCACCCTCACTCACCCTCAACCCCTCACTCACCCTCACTCACCCTCACTCTCACTCACCCTCACTCACCCTCACTCTCACTCACCCTCACTCACCCTCACCCTCACTCACCCCTCACCCTCACTCACCCTCACCCTCACCCTCACTCACCCTCACCCACTCACCCTCAACCCCCTCACCCTCACCCTCACTCACCCTCACCCTCACTCACCCTCAACCCTCACCCTCACTCACCGCTCACTCACCCTCACTCACCCTCACTCACCCTCACCCTCACCCTCACTCACCCTCACCCCTCACCCTCACCCTCACTCACCCTCACTCACACCTCAACCACCACCCTCACTCACCCTCACTCACCCTCACTCACCCTCACTCACCCTCACTCACCCTCACTCACCCTCACTCACCCTCACTCACCCTCACCCTCACTCACCCTCAACCCCTCACCCTCAACCCTCACCCTCACCCACCCTCACCCCTCACCCTCAACCCCTCACGCACCCTCACTCACCCTCACTCACCCTCAACCCCTCACCCTCACTCACCCTCACCCCCTCACCCCTCACTCACCCTCACTCACCCTCACCTCACTCACCCCTCCCCTCACTCACCCTCACCCTCACTCACCCTCACTCACCCTCACTCACCCTCACCCTCACTCACACCTCACTCACCCTCACCCTCACTCACGCTCACTCCCCCTCACCCTCACTCACCCTCACTCTCCCTCACCCACCCTCACTCACCCTCACCCACCCTCACCCTCACTCACCCTCACTCACCCTCAACCCCTCACCCTCACCCTCACTCACCCACATCACCCTCACCCTCACTCACCCTCAACCCCTCACCCTCACTCACTCACCCTCACTCACCCTCACTCACCCTCAACCACTCACCCTCACCCTCACTCACCCTCTCCACCCTCACTCACCCTCACTCACCTCAACCCCTCACCCTCACCACCCTCAACCCCTCACCCTCACTCACCCTCACCCTCACTCACCCTCACCCTCACTCACCCTCAACCCCTCACCCTCAACCCCTCACCCTCACTCACCCTCACCCACCCTCAACCCCTCACCCTCAACCCCTCACCCTCACTCACCCTCACTCACCCTCACCCTCACTCACCCTCACTCACCCTCACTCACCCTCACCCTCACTCACCCTCACCCACCCTCACTCACCCTCACCCTCACCCTCACTCACCCTCACCCTCACCCTCACTCACCCTCACTCACCCTCACCCTCACTCACCCTCACTCACCCTCACCCTCACTCACTCACCCTCACTCACCCTCACTCACCCTCACTCACCCTCACTCACCCTCACTCACCCTCACTCACCCTCACTCACCCTCACTCACCCTCACTCACCCTCACTCACCCTCACTCACCCTCACTCACCCTCACTCACCCTCACTCACCTCACTCACCCTCACTCACCCTCACTCACCCTCACCCTCACTCACCCTCACCCTCACTCACCCTCACCCTCACTCACCCTCACCCTCACCCTCACTCACCCTCACCCACCCTCACCCACCCTCACTCACCCTCACCCACCCTCACTCACCCTCACTCACCCTCACTCACCCTCACTCACCCTCACTCACCCTCACTCACCCTCACTCACCCTCACTCACCCTCACTCACCCTCACCCTCACTCACTCACCCTCACCCTCACTCACCCTCACTCACCCTCACTCACCCTCACTCACCCTCACCCTCACTCACCCTCACTCACCCTCACTCACCCTCACCCTCACTCACCCTCACTCACCCTCAACCCCTCACCCTCACCCTCACTCACCCTCAACCCCTCACCCTCACTCACCCTCAACCCCTCACCCCCTCACCCTCACTCACCCTCAACCCCTCACCCTCAACCCCTCACTCACCCTCACTCACTCTCACTCACCCTCACTCTCACTCACCCTCACTCACCCTCACCCTCACTCACCCTCCCTCACCCTCACTCACTCTCACTCACCCTCACTCACCCTCACTCACCCTCACTCACCCTCACTCACCCTCACCCTCACTCACCCTCACCCTCACTCACCCTCACCCTCACCCTCACTCACCCTCAACCCCTCACCCTCACTCACCCTCACCCTCACTCACCCTCACCCTCACTCACCCTCACCCTCACTCACCCTCAACCCCTCACCCTCACCCTCACTCACCCTCACCCTCACTCACCCTCAACCCCTCACCCTCAACCCCTCACCCTCACCCTCACCCTCACTCACCCTCAACCCCTCACCCTCAACCCCTCACCCTCACTCACCCTCACTCACCCTCAACCCCTCACCCTCACTCACCCTCACTCACCCTCACTCACCCTCACTCACCCTCACTCACCCTCACTCACCCTCACTCACCCTCACTCACCCTCACTCACCCTCACTCACCCTCACTCACCCTCACTCACCCTCACCCTCACCCTCACACTCACCCTCACTCACCCTCACTCACCCTCACTCACCCTCACTCACCCTCACTCACCCTCACCCTCACCCACCCTCACCCTCACTCACCCTCACTCACCCTCACTCACCCTCACTCACCCTCACTCACCCTCACTCACCCTCACTCACCCTCACTCACCCTCACCCACCCTCACTCACCCTCACCCTCACCCACCCTCACTCACCCTCACTCACCCTCACTCACCCTCACTCACCCTCAACCCCTCACCCTCACCCTCACTCACCCTCACTCACCCTCACTCACCCTCACTCACCCTCAACCCCTCACCCTCACTCATCCTCACCTTCACTCACCCTCAACCCCTCACCCTCACCCACCCTCAACCCCTCACCCTCACTCACCCTCAACCCCCACTCACCCTCAACCCCCACTCACCCTCAACCCCTCACTCACCCTCAACCCCTCACTCACCCTCAACCCCTCACTCACCCTCACTCACTCACCCTCAACCCTTCACCCTCACTCACCCTCACCCTCACTCACCCTCAACCCCTCACCCTCACTCACCCTCACTCACCCTCAACCCCTCGCCCTCACTCACCCTCAACCCCTCACCCTCACCCTCACTCACCCTCAACCCCTCACCCTCACCCTCACTCACCCTCACCCTCACTCACCCTCAACCCCTCACCCCCTCACCCTCAACCCCTCACCCTCACTCACCCTCACCCTCACCCTCACTCACCCTCAACCCCTCACCCTCAACCCCTCACCCTCACCCTCACAACACATATTGTGTTACAATAGGTGTCACATTTGCGAAAGATAAAACTATTGCCATTGTAAATAAAAAAGCTATTAATTTCGCTATTTTCAAAACAAGCACATAAATAAAAAATGTGTCCTTTACAATACCAATAGCTCAAACTTTCCTAATGCGAGACCTATTGCATTGCTGTGCTTCTCTCCCCTGCTGCACTCTCCTGCTCTCTAGAGATGTGGCATAACGACCAGAGCTGCCATCTAAGTGACGTAAATACAAAACATGTTGCATTCCAAATGCTATAGGTGTCACATTCGCGAAAGTTATAACTATTGGCATTGTAAATGACAAAGCCATCAATTTAGCAATTTTAAAAACCAACAAATAAATAAAATATGTCATTTACAAGACCAATAACTACAACTTTTCTAATGCGAGACCTATTGCATTTCCAATGCTTGTTTTACATTCTTCTTATTCCAACAAAATCCGTCATGTATTTGTACTGAACATTTGGATACCTTAACTATTTTTATCGATTAATAAAATGTGGAAACCCTTTCCTCGCTTTCCCAGGACGTTTACCCAGGGCAATGTCACCTGATTCAAACAATGATTGCTTAATACATCATTTAGAATCATAATTTCCCTTTCTTTGCCTGTCCAGTACATTCGACTTGATTTTCATATTTACATCTTTACAAGGTAAGTTGTCACTATTCCACCCTGGCCTAATCAAAGACCATGGATTCCTTCCTCACAGAAATGTAAATGGCTTCACTCCAGTAGCTGTGTGTGGGTTTTAAATGTTAACTACAAATGCTCTCACAAATTGTCTCTTCTGTGTCTAACTTAAATTGTACTGCAAGCTGCAGAAATCCCTTTTACATCCAGTTTGCCCTTTTCACCAATCCATTGCTTTGGGGACTGAAAAAGGGAACAGTGATGTGTGAAATCCTTGACTTTTCGACACATTTCTTACATTCTAAAGAAAAAAACTGTACACCATCATCTGACAATAACCATTTTGGAAATCTTCAAATGCTAAAAACAGATTTCAAAAACGGAACCACAGATTTGGAGTCTGCCTTATCAATACATATTCAAAAATCTATTTTGACTGGTAATTAGCACAAACAATCAAACATTTCGTGCCATCTGGGAATACAGAGATTGAGCCCATGAAATCTATAACATCCTTTTCTCAAGGTGCATAAGGAAACTCAACTGGAGACAAATTAGTATTCCTAAGTGCAAAATGTCAATCAACATCCTGACATTGTGAACACGATTCCACAATTATGTCAGCATAATCTTCTAAAACTGGACACCAATAAAAGAACTTCAACATCAAACTCAAATGTCCTGAATGGACTAACCATACTAACTTTTTTTAAATTCCACTGGGGGGCAAACCGTTGTCTCATTTCAGTAGCAGACTCCCCCTGAAAGTTCAAAACACCTCAAAGCTCACTCCACGCACGATGTTTAAAAGGCAAGTGTTTTCATCTCGCCAGTCTTAACCAATCATGTCTTTAACATGTTGCCAAAAGTCATCCTTTGCAATCACTTCAAGCCACTCTCTGTGACTCACTGAGTCCCCTTCTGTTCCACAGCATCTATTAACCCCACTACACATTTATTTAACTGCTATTTATTTTCTGTACCAAACCAAACTGGAAATTGTGACAAAAAGTCTGCCCTAGAATTCATACTCCCGACATGTGACAAGCATCAAAGATATACTCTTGAGGGTGAGATAATGAACATATTACTCTTGGGCTGGTATTGCCCATACCTTTTCCCTTAGAGGAAAATCAAAGGTTTGTGATCAGTGACAAATTACATTTTCTTCCCCGCAGAAAGGGTTTAAAATATTCAACAGCGCAACCGCATACCAAAGCATCCTTTTCAATTGTACTATCACAGTGTTCTCCTTCTCTCAAACAACTTTATGCAAACCCCACCGTTTGTTCTGAACTCTCAATCATTTGTTTCAGAACTGCCCCAAAACCTACATTTCTTGCATCCACGGTCATCCACTCTATATCTGAGTGGCTGTAAGCCTAGGTGTGCAAACAAACATATCCTTCACCTTTTCAAATGCTGCATCCTCTTCGCCCCCATACAGATAGTACATTAGCATTTTTTTTAAAGAATCTAGAATTAATGCAAACCTGAGAATCAGACTCACACAAACACATGAATGATTTTACTTTTTCTTTTGTCTGCAAGCACGTTTTATCACGCACAGTAAACCATTTTCTGGCTTGATGTTCTCATGAGAGATTGTGTGTCCTAAATATTCTATACTGCTCTGAAAGAAACTACACCGTCTCATTCTCGCATATTATACGGACTAAGGACACTTGATACCCTGTTCAGCAGCAAAGAATGTTGAATTTTGATTCTGCAAAATACCAATATATCACCTTGGCAGTCTGCATTTAGTATTTCACTTCAGAACAATCTGTACATTAATGTTTGGAAACCATATGCAGCCGGCGCAAGGCCCAAAAAGGCATGCCTTATGAATGAAATGCCCTAAAAGGGTTGGTAAAGGTTGTACATTTCTTATAGCCTTCTTCTAAAATGATCTGGTAGTAGACTGCATGTAAATCTATTAAGGAGAATACAATTATTCTTGTGTTTGTGGTAGTGAATAACAATCGATCAAGATGTTTTTGTTGACTGAGTTCAAACCTACACATAAATATAGTTTTCCAGATTTTTGTTTACCCACCACAATCAACGACACCCATTCTGCTGAATCAGAATTTTCAATTGCTCCGTTTTCTAGCAGCTCATTTAAATGTGCTTTCAGTTCCTCTCTGATACTCAAAGGTACATTGCGTACCTTATTTACAATTGGAAACAAATGTTCCTTTAAAATGCTTCTGTGCTCATCAACGGAGAGCCGACGCACAGATACCGGCAGTAAGGGTGCCGCAGCCATGCTCCGTTTCATTGTTGTTAAAGGTGCGTTCATTTTAAAAGTCTAGTCACTTACTCAGTTTCACCACCATTGTTTTTACCTCTTTTGTTCTGTTGTTCTGTTGTTGCAGCTCGTAGTTAGTGAGTTTCCTGCCTCCTATGCACATCACACTTTTGTTGGGTGCTTGACTCATTCAGGTTGTACCGGTCTCAGCCCTGTTCCGTCGCGTCTTGGTGCCGTTTGTGCGGAGGGCGTCACGGACCGGATATACCCAATACTCACTTCAGGCTCATCTAGAGGCATTCGGTGGTTGCGGTCTAGTTTCCCGCTGCATCCACCTAATTAATCAGGATGCCAGAGCAGATGTGCAGCAGATGCGCATAGCGGGCAAGCCCGTCTGAGCTCGTCCGTGCCTGGTCTGCGCCCAGCGTCATAACCCCTGTCCGTTTCACTACAGAAGGCGACCCCACTATTGAATACTCTAGGGATAAACTAATGAGCCTAAATCGGACAGTCAAACTCCCTAATTTCCCCTAGCTGGACATACAAAGTGAGCCTAAGCAATGCAGCCTCTGTATGTTAAACCTGCATTTCACTAAAACTAGAGCTTGCTCCACTACAAACCAGGAGAGACCTTTACAATCTGGAGCATCTAAGGTCTTCCATGGGAAGCTCATCAATGCATGGTCCCTGATCAAACGCAAAGTAGAATTTGCAGAAATGGTTGTCACACATAAGATTAACTTGGCGTTTGTTACCGAAACCGCAGCGGCTGGAAAGTCCGAACCGGATTTGGTCTTAGCCATTCCCGCTGGCTACACGATTCTCAGAGCGGATCGAGTAGACAAACTGGTGGGGTTTTAGCTATTATCTGCAGAGATAGCTTGTCAGTTAAAGGTGTCGCAACTGGTAGCAGTCAAGACTGCAAAGGTCTGTCATTTAGGCTGGCTTTAAGCAAAAATTATACTTTCAAAGGCCTTTTGTTATATAGACCCCCTGGCCCAAAAACACTTTTGTGAAATCTATCAGTCCCTTCATTGAATACAGCATTGATACAGATGATTTTTTTATTTTGGGAGATTTCAACTATCATTTAGAAAAACTGGAGGAGGATGATACATCATCTCTAGTCGACAATATGACCAGCTTCTCTCTGAGACAGATAGTTGAGCATGCTACGCATGCAGCAGGACATACTTTAGATGGTATATTCACATCAAACCCATCCTTGAAGGTCTCAGAGGTTCTACTGATTACATGGTCAACCATAAAGCCATAATGTACTCAGTGCGCACTTTGCAACACCTTCCGCGGCACCACAACCCCTGTAGAATACTGAAAGGTAGTGACTGGAGGAATATTGACCCCTTTGAGGGAAGTGCGTTCCATGGGGCTGTCACTGACACCTATCAGTTGCAATATAACTAGTGAGGCCTGGGTGGCCCATTTTGCAACTATTTACTGTGCCCCACCTCCATCTGACCCAACCCCTATTTTTGGTATTCCTACACCTATAGACATCGGCATTTCAGAAGTAACTGAAGCAATTAACCAAAGTTTAGGCAATAAAGCCCCCGGCCGGATGGGCTGCCAATAGACTTAATTAAATGGAATGCAGCGTTTTGGGCCCCCTTACTACTGAATATTTTTAACAATTTGACCCTGGCGAAGATCCCAGAAACTTGGGCGAGAAGTGTAATAGTTCCGATCTTTAAAAAAGGCGATAGATCACTACTGTGTAACTATCGACCCATCTCCCTAATAGACAACACCCTTAAAATTTTAGGTAGAGTTCTTTATAACAAAATCTTAGATTGGGCAGAGGAAACTAACATCTTGGAACCTTGTCAGCTGGGTTTCAGGAGTAAGGTGGGAACAAGGGAGCAATGCCTTAACTTGAATTTAATTATTAGTAAATATGCTATTGCTAAGAAATCCCTGGTCTATATGGCCTTCATGGACTTGTCCACAGCTTTTGACCTAGTTAATAGGTCTAAGCTGTGGGCAACCCTTCTATCCAAGGGTCTGGACGAAACTCTGGTCAATTTCCTGGCTTATCTGCACAGAGATCTTAAGGCCCAAGTAAGAATGGGGGTGGGAGGAGAGGTCTCAGGGTTTATTGATATTGGCAGGGGGGTCAGACAAGGTTGTGTTCTGGCCCCCCTGCTTTTTATTATATATATCAATGACCTGAACGCCTTCCTGAAATTGGCCACCCAAGATGTCCCATATATTAACAAAGTCCCCCTTCCTGCGTTGCTGTGCGCCGATGACGCAGTTTTAATAGGGCGCACATCAAATTCTTTACGCCTCCTTGTCGAAGATTTTAATATTTTTATGAAAAATCTAGACTTACAAGTCAATGTAAAAAAATCTTTTATAATGAGCAGTGGCCCAGGCAAACAGGCTATACGCCTGATTGCAATAGACGGCCATAAGATGACGACGGTAAAATCCTTTGTATATTTGGGTTTGGCCTTTGCTGTACACAGCCCCTGCAGTGAGCACTTAGCTCGTGCCAGGAGCACGTTCTCAAAGGCCAATAACTCGATTTTAAGCATCCCTCGCCCTAAGATGATGGGTGCAGTATTAGCCGTCCAAAGGATTTATAAACATCAGTGTACCCCGGTAGCGACCTATGGCGCTGAGATATGGGGGACGGCCAGCTGCCCTGGTATACAGCAGGAGGAGAATAGATTCTGCAGAAAAATACTGAATGTCCATATTTCAACCTCCCATTGCATATCTCATAAAGAGCTCAATATTAATTTTATTTCTGATTTTATCAGGGCTCGCCCAGCACTTATGAGGATTGCTGTATGGAAGAATGAAGCAGCCACCCTGACCCAGTCAATCATTAAGGACTGCTTAGGTTGTGCTAGGGGCCTAGATATCCCGTGTTTGGGTGGAGTGTTCAGCAGTTTGCGCAGTATAAATATGGAAAGCATTTTTTGGGACCCTTCACTTGCTGCTTTAGTCGCAAAAAAGGATATGCAGAATGCTCTGTACTCCTTATATAAGACCAAGCATGAGGCAGTAGAAGTCAGTAAAACTACTGTGCTTAACTATATGGCCATTGAATATGATAGGCACCCACTCCACATCTATTTGTTACTACCGATGACTCGCTGGGAGATAAGTTTACTGTTCCGTTTAAGGGCTGGCACAATTCGTTTTGTACTCTCCTTCCCACTTGATTATTGTTCGAATTTAAACTCAATCCCGTGTCCGTGCGATGGGAGGAGTGAGCAATCTGTAAAGCATTTTATATTCTTCTGCAAATTTTATATCAAATATTTTAAACAGTTTTTATGCTTGTATTCTAATAAGAGAAGACCAATCAGTTTAGAGGCAGCATTTGATTCCATGTTAACTTTAGATGATGAGGACCTTATTTTTCGCACTTGCACTTTCCTAAAAACGGCAGTAAGGGCACGCAGATCCATGGTTGAAGACTGAGAGTAATGTAAATAGTTTTGTACTGTGATGATCCTAAATTTTGCACTAAATCACTTATGATCTGTATAATGAATGTATTTAGACTATTTGACCAGTTAAAATTTCAATATGTATGTAATGTATTTTATATTGTGCTTTTATGGGTACTGTGGTACCCAAATAAAGATTGACTGACTGACTGACTGACCCCTTTGCACTACAAGTATCCCTAACCAACTCAAAGCCCAACCTGACTACAGATGTTAACACAGCTGCCCTCAGATTTTCTACCTGGATCAAAGCTGCAGTTGCTCATTTAGCCCCGGAAAAAACGTTTTTCCACTAGGCAGAAAAAACCTTCAGAACCTTGGTTCTCCGACAAACTGAAAACCCAGAAACAAATATGCAGAAAGGTGGAGAGACAGTGGAGAGCAAACTACAACCCTTTGGAAAAAACAAAATATGCACAAACACTGCCTGATTACAAGAAACTGATAGTAGAAGACAAAAGCGAGAACTTCTCAGCAAATATGTTGCATGCTAAAAACTCCAGTAAAGAACTCTTAACAACAGTCAAAAGCCTAGCCAAATTATCAGAGCCCCAAGTATGGTCAGCAGTGTCAAATTTTGCAATTCGTTAGCACGTTTTTTTAAGGATAAGGTGGAGCCTGTGTACAAATCCGTTATGGATAGAGATGGTGCTTCAAATGGAATCACTTCAGTAGTCGCATCCGCTCCCTATCTAACCTGTTTGCCCCCTTTTCCCCACCCAGTGTGGAACAGATATCTCAGTTGGTTAGGACTTCAAGTTCTCGAGCTCCATTAGAGCTCGAGATGGGGTGAAGGGGGGCTCCGTGCCCCCCTTCACCCCAAAATACTGCATCTTGCTCCTGAACTTATCAGTGAAGAATTGGGGGCTGTATTCAAAGTGATTACCTGCTCGGGTATTTTTCCCCATGCCTGGAAAGTAGCCTTGATCCTTCCACTTCTGAAGAAACCCAATCTGGATCCAGTAGATCCCAGCAGCTACAGTCCAATCTCCAGGCAACCTTTCCCGGCAAAGGTACTGGAAAAAGTGCGGAATTCCCAACTCACATCTTTTATCTCATCTGCGGAACTTCTAGATCCTTCTCAATATGGCTTCCGGGAAGGCAATAGCACGGAGACAAGCATTGGTCATGGCGGCTTAGGAGCTTAGAGCAATCATGGACACTGGTGGCAAGGCCGCTCTGATTTTATTAGATTTATCAGAGGATTTTGACCCAGTGAACCATGATATACTTATTAAAAGACTGTCAGAGGTAGGGATAAAAGAGACAGTCCTCAAATGGATTAAATCCTATTTAGCCAACAGGGTTCAATTTGTACAGACCGGAGCTTTCTCTTCAGAGCGATTCATGCTCCCCTGTAGTGTGCCACAGGGATGTTCGCTAAGCCCTATGCTTTTCAACCTTTATGTTGCCCCCCCTGGCTAAAATTATGAGGGCAGTTTGGTTTCTCAGTTGTCTCTTACGCAGACGATACCCAGTTAGTGGTGTCTATCGCAAGCGACGAGGATGAAACAGCAGATCAATTCACCTGCTGTATGACCCAGGTGAACCAGTGGATGAGCTCCACCTGCCAAAAGTTGAATGGCGGAAAGAATGAGGTCCTCTTGTTGGGTACGGACACCTCATTCTGGCCACCTAGACCAGCAAGTCTGGGAGATCTTCCGGTCCCAGTCAAGAAAGTGAAGAACTTTGTTTTCGTATTGGACGATAATCTGACTTTTAAACACCAGATAAGCAATCTTACCTCTACAATCTTCTTCATCTTAAAGATGATAATCAGGAAGTTTGTCCTTTCATACCACCAAACACATTGAAAACACTTGTGACAGCATTGGCCCTATCCAGACTAGATTATGGCAATGCCCTGTATGTGAGCATTCAAAAGCAGCACTCACACCACCTGCAATGTTTTCAAAATGCGGCCGCCAAACTGCTGCAGGATATTCCTAAATTCCACCCAATCTCACATGGACTGAGATTGCTACACTGGCTCCCAGTTGAAAAAAAAGATAACATTTAAATCTATATGCCTAGCTTTTAAGGCATTGCACGGTGCTGGTCCTCAATACGTGTATCAACACCTGAACTGGTATGTTCTATCCAGAAATTTAAGATTGGCACAGAGCAAACTCTTATAGATCCCCAGATTTAAGAAAGTTTGCTGGGGTGGAAGAAATTTCATTCTAAGCCAGTCAAAACATGGAACTCTCTCCCGGTTGGCATAAAGAGCAGCCAAACACAGCTCTCTTTTAGAAAATTACTAAAAACAAGGCTCTTTGCCAACTAAAAATATGCTCTGACTCTCTCATTGGCAACCTTCCAGGCCAATTTGGTTCTAGCGCCTAGAAGCCCTTGGGTATTCATGCGCTATACAAATCCAATCAATCAAATAATTTACCTACGTGAAGCCAGTACTAAATCCCAGCTCTGATGGAAACATTGGATGAACTCAAGACCATGTCGGGCCTCAGGGTAAACTGGTCTAAGTCTAGCCTGTACTCCATTTACTTGGTCCCTGAGCACAATAGAGGGTCCTTGCCACAGTCCAATCTGGAATAGGGCCATTACACATTCAAATACCTAGGTATACAGATCTATCATTCGATAAGGACCTCATCGAGGGAAATGTGTACAGGGCGCTGGGCTCGATACACAGCTCCCTCCCATTTTGGTCGTCCCTACCACTATCTCCTCTGGGACAAGTGGCAATCTCCAAGATGCTCATCCTGCTACTGCTATTGTATTTCTTTGCAGCATTACCACTTACACTCCCCACATGCTTCTTCATGGGCCTACCTGGACACCCGGTGAGGCACAGGCAGGAGACATGTGGCACTCCATACACTACAACGGCTGCATACTGAGGGGTGCCTTGGCACCCCCAACTAAGAGCTATACTGCAACACGGCTCAGCTGCAGTGGCTTCTGCGCTACTTGGGGACAATCCTCTGCCCAGAACAAATGAATATCCGACGATTCCTCAATAGGACACACATATGCAAGGGGCTATCAGATCTCTGGGTACACCCCCAAACGAGATGCACCAATAATAGCATGCCACTGTTATAAATACTTACACAGCAACAGTCCTCATCCGTCCTACTCACCACTAGTCTCCATCTGGCAATTGGTGATACTTCAAGAGGCTACCCTCCACCATGATATGGTACCCTAGAGAGAAGTGGTAATTGAACGAATAGAGAACCTCTTCATGGAGGGTGTACTACAGTCCTTCCAGGAGTTAATGGACACATGTGATATAATGACAGGACACTTTCTGATGCAGCATGCCATACAAGATATGATTACCACACTATGGGGACAGGGAAGAACCGAAACTCCAACACTACACACAATTCTATCACACGGAGGCACCCAGAAAATTATAAAAGCCCTATATACTGCCTTGCTGTCTCACCATGGCAAGCTGGAGGCCAGGGTTAGAGAACGCTGGATGATGGACCTTCAGACCCTGTTTACATATATCTCTGGGCCTGATCCCTACAACACATAAAGAAAGGAGGTCTCACGTAACCCACAATTTCACTACACATAATTTAATTATTTGCATCAGCTATACCTCACACGAGTCGCATAAAACACATGGTTCCAGCAGGAATCTCCAGATGCAGAATCCCTGATGCTGTTTAATTTCACACAATGTGAGAATACCCAGTGGTGAAGCGGTTCTGGAGGGAGGTCACAGGAATTACCTCTGCCTTGGTTGAGCACGTGGTCCTGACTACTCCAGAATCAAACCCAAGGTTAAGGGATATAAGTACATACATAGATTAATTGACCTAGCGTTTATACTGTTTAAACAACAAATAGCGATGTCCTGGAAATCACACGTAGCCCCCAATACACAATACCGGCTCTACAACTTGTTGAAATTGGCAAAACCTGAACTGGACGACCTCACGGTGGCCCTTACAGGAAGCGGGGAGAGAGTGCAGGGATATGAATTGGGATGGATACATTAGAAATTTGAAGGTGAAAAACGACATTCCACAACCATGAACACCTTTCTAAGCACCCGCTAGTAAGCAACTCACTATTACTCCTCCTGGCATAAGCCACCACAGTCTAAGAGAGTGCAGGATCATGCCCCGCCACAGACTCCAAAGTTAGTGGCCGTATTACAAATATCCAAGTAACACCCTCACCATCCATGGGATGTGGGCTGCGTCAGGGTCCGCAAGCATATACTCCGTCTCTGGTTCCCCACCTTTGGGTAATCGTTAAAACTCAATCACATGTTACTGCTACTTTTCAGCAGGTGAAAAGGACACCAAAGGTGGGAGAGTGCTTCTAGCTGCTCTTCTCAACCAAAAATTCCCTCCAGGGCACACTGATACCTTACACGGCACCCTACACATGTGCAATGTTGTTCCTAATTATGATATACTACTGCACACCAGTCTGATGGTGCGCATAGGGTAAGATACTGTGACTCCACGGTGTATGTTATGTACAGTGGGACGTGACCTGAAACTGTCATCGTTATTATTATTTTTATGTGTTGTAAAACGAATAAAGAAATGCAAATAAAAAATAAATTATTTCCATTGCTCAAATTCTCATGCATCTGGAATGACTTGAGGCAATTTATCAAATATTTTCTGTCCTTCTGTGTCCAGACAATTATACAGTAACACTAACTTTCTCCTTGATGAGTATGCTTCATTGTCAATGGTTATCAATTATTTCTCAAAAGAACAAACCCAGTTTTTCAGTGAGATAATTGGTCTCTCAGGATAAGGAAGGAAGTCACATAGTAAATTTGTGTTTTGCAGTTTCTGTCACTTCTAGATAGTTTGGCTTACGAATCTGTCAAATGCTCCAAAATGTAATAACATTCACCAATCCAAACAATTTTTGGTGGAAAGTGTAGAAAATAAAACCTTTTCACTTGTACCATAGTTAGGTATTTGCTCTGTTGACCAATAGTACTTCTCTGGCAAAAAAAGTCACAAAATAAAAACAAAAGGGGTTATTTACGAACCCCCTGTGCTGCTGAAGGCTGAATTTGAATGGCCTCAGAGATATGGAGTAAGGCAAGGCAGTGCACATTGCCGAGTTGCCTTACTCTGCGCTCTGGAGGTGTTCCATGGGCGTTATGGTGGGTTTTCCCATGCAACACTAATGGATTTTGAGGCTGTGCCAGATTTACAAGATCATGTAAACCTGTGAAAGTGCTAAATCCATACGCCGCCCAAGGTGAGGCGTAAGGAGCAGAAATATCTTTAGTTCTACTCGTTTTCTCTTCTTTCTAGTGTGCTGCAGTCAGCAGCATTCATAGAAAAAGTAAAACGCCTCTTATAATTGTTTTTGTGCAGGAAGGGGCAGTTGTTTTTGTGCAGGAAGATGCCCCTTCCTGCACAAAAACAATCCTGCCGACAACACAGGCATCCTTGCACCATGATGCCTGCGTTGTCGCTAGGCTGCCGAAACTGTGCCAGCGCAGGGAGAAAGGACAGGAATGCTCTGTATTGCATAAGTACGGTGCATTTCTGCCCTTTCACTTTTGCATGCGGCAGTGCAGCAAAATGTCTTGCTGTGCTGTCCAATGCCAAATCCCCGTAAATAAGGGCCACAGATTGCAGTTCCATTAAAACTTTGCAAATCGTCAATAGTAGCAACGAGAAAAACAAAAAAAACACAAACTGAAAAAATTAAAAACTTAGCTTTTCTTTCATTGGTGTCTGTATTTTCGCTGAATACGATGAATCAACTTGAATGGGAGAAACCCACACCTTTAATTTTCAACTGTCTCTCTGACATCCAATGGAAGCCTGAACTTTTCCACAGATAGCGAGGGAGAGCTGTTTTTAGCTTATGCCCTCACCATCTGACAAGCATCTAAGACTGTTCCCAATGAGGATGACTGAAAGAAGGCATTCACCAAACAGCCAACTAGCTGTAAACAAAAACCATGGTGTGTGAACCAGGATCTCTTGAATATCACATGATGAGGGTGTATGGGCATATCCATGTAAACAAACAATCATATGCAACCTGTCAGTGGCAAACACTGACCCACTCAAAAAGGCTAGATAACGAAAGCACTAATATTCTGTACTAACTGCGAAGGGCGCTATCCAAATGCATTTGACATGAAACAACATT
Organism: Lissotriton helveticus; assembly: GCF_964261635.1. Taxonomy (NCBI): domain Eukaryota; kingdom Metazoa; phylum Chordata; class Amphibia; order Caudata; family Salamandridae; genus Lissotriton; species Lissotriton helveticus. The sequence continues at coordinate 1,003,950,672 of NC_136071.1, read as the reverse complement.
ACATAACTTGTTTAGTTTGTGCTTGTGGAAGTCACATATTATTGTAAATGACTGCACTATGCATTGGTAGATTACATTTTATTGAGGGACGTATTTATTTATTTATTTATTTAATTTGTATAGCGCTACAGCTACCCACCAAGGGGTTTCCCGGCGCTAGTAATTCAGAAATGCGTAATTTGCCAGTCAATATCAGATGTTAAAAAGCCACGTTTTTAATGCTTTCCTAAACTTCACATGGCTGACTTCCGAACGTAAGGAATGAGGCATCTTGTTCCAGAGGGATGGGCCTAAGAAGGCAAAGGATCTTCCCCCCATCCGTGATAATTTGATTTTGGGAATAATGAAATTATTAGCGGTTGCTGATCTAAGAACTCTCGAAGGTAAGTAAGGATGCACAAGGTTCCGCAGATATTTAGGAGCAGTTCCAGTTGAAATTTTGTGCATAAAGCATAGGGATTTAAACCTAATCCTATTTTCAATTTTCAACCAATGAAGGTCACGGATGTATTTAGTAGTGGGGCAGGACATAGGGATTTTGAAAAGAAGTCTCGCCGCTGCGTTTTGTACTAATTGCAGCCTTCTGATTGTAGCTTTCTTTGCCCCTAGGTACAGCACATTACTATAATCTAGCCTTGAAGTAATCAAGGCATTGATGACAGTTTTTTTGGTGCCATCAGGGAGCATCCAGCAGATCTTCTTTAGCCATTTTAAGACTGCAAAACATGTAGCAGAAGTTTTAACGGGTTGCTGGTGCATATCTAAAGATTCGTCAATGATGACTCCCAAGTTACGTGCCTGTGAAACAGGTATAGGAGGAGGGCCCATTTCAGATGGCCAGTGTTGTGGTCCCCAGGCCTCTCTATTTTTTCCAAGAATAATTAGCTCCGTTTTCTCGCCGTTAAGCTTAAGAAAATTATCCTGCATCCATCCAGCGATCTTACCTAACCCTAATTTTAGCATGGAAGGATGGTTACTTTCGGCTGAAGAAAGAGAGAAAAGGAGCTGTGAGTCGTCAGCATATGAAAACATATTCAAACCTGTCTCCTCAACTAATCTCGCAAGAGGACTCCTATACAAATTAAAAAGCAGTGGACTTAAAATTGAGCCCTGTGGTACTCCATGTTTAAGAAGTAAAGTCTCAGAGCAGGCAGACTGAGAAAAAACTTGAAACGTACGATTGCTTAACAGTGACTCAATCCAATTTATGGCTGCGCCATGAATACCTATGGAGGAGAGTGTTCGTAACAGCACCACATGTGAAACAGTATCGAACGCGGCACTCAGGTCTAATAATACGAGTGCCACAGTTTCTCCTCTGTCTATCATGGCGCGGATGTTTTCTGTCACTCCAAGCAACGTCGTTTCCGTAGAAAAACCTACACGGAATCCAGATTGTTGTAAAGGAAGGAGATCGTGTGTTTTTATGAATTCCGACAGCACCTGATGCACGTGCTTTTCCAAGATTTTTGAAAAGATAGGCAGAAGAGATATTGGTCTAAAGTTGGAGGGCATATTTGGATCTGCTCCAGCCTTCTTCAACAATGGGTGGACCATAGCATGCTTCCATTCTGCTGGAACATATGCTTCCTGAAGAGAGGCATTAAGTAGATCTGTAATGAACGTCAATACATTTCTATTCAATTGTTTTAGGACAGAGCAGGGTAAGGGGTCCTTTGGTGAGCCGGATTTGATCGTATTTAGTAAATTGATAACCATGTCGGCATTTAGCGGTGGCCAACATTCTAAGGTTGCATGTCTTTTATCAATAGCGCAAGAGTCCAACGACGTATGCACTAAACAGGTCACAAATTTAAAATAATAAAAACGGGCTCCAATATGAAAACAAGAGCATAGGAGGAGTGAAGTAAACAGTACATTTTCATAAAGTAGAAAACATAAATTATTAAAAATAACTGCAATATACTGTTGCTTGTTTTGCAAACAGATCAGCCGAGATTAGAGATCCCGATTTAAAACGTTATGTATGCCTAAAGCCATAGCACCTGCACCTGAAACAATCCGTACTCTAGATGACAAAACCAAGCTGAGTGAATTGTTGTTAATGACATTTATGACCGTGTGATAGCTGCCTGCTGTCTTCCTGTTTGCCGCCCTTAATGTTTTTGGGCCTGATACCTTGTCTTTGTGCTTTGCTGTAATAGAAATGCAGTGTTTGGAGCCTGCTTTTCTGCCCATGGTGCTAAAAACACAAATGTAAGTGGCCCTGCAGCCCTCCCTCAGAGTAATGCTTGCTATAATCAAGCGCTCAGAGAAATAAAAATAAACTTAAGCTGGTTTTAATTTCTCAATCTTCCGGCTCTTTCTGCATTAGCAAATGAAATACGGTGGCATGTGGGCACCTTTTTTTAGCTATCCCTCGGGGACAAGTTTAAGCTTTGGTGAAAAGCACAGGAGGCACTTTGAATAATAGTTGCTGCCACCTCAAGCCAAGCTATCTGATTTCCTTGTGCACGTTTCTCTTCGTTTATGCGTCCTGTGGCAGGCTGCTCTGTTGCTTGTCACTGCCATGTTGCTCCAAGCCTGGTGTGCAGACGAGACTAATCATTAACCCTATGGGCCAATTTCTGAACAGATTGGCTTTGGACGAGGGAATTGAATGCAGAGATCTCTATTTGCATAATTGCTAACAAAATCTGTCTCTCCTTGACAGCGACCGAAGACTGTCATTTTCAAAGGAGACGAGCTAAAAATAGGCATTTAATGTCGCTGCTATGGCAGCGTTTCCATTTCAGCCTGCCTGTGGGTTATAAATAGAGCGGCTTGTAAACATGCGCTCTCATGCCCTACCTGCTCCGAGGCACCAACAGAGGTATCATCTGTCATATTCTCTTTTAAAGGTTGGTTTTAGCATTTTGACATCAGTCTAAAGTGTATTGTGTGGTTCAGTTTCACTGTCATTTATCCGTTCAGGCTTGTGAACATGGATACACTAAAATGTACTAGACCTGGCTGTGAACATGGGTGTAACTTTGTACTCTTTGATAAATGTTCTCAAGTCTAGCACGGTCCACAGCTCACCACTGGTAATGGTAAATGTTCTTTAAAGAAGTGTGTCTTTAGCTCTTTCCTAAATTAGATAAGCCATGAAACAGGGCGGATAGATACAGGCATGTTGTTTCAGATCATTGGTGCATAGATGAAACTCCTTGTTTCTTAGGTCCCACCTACCAGACAGTTTTGAGCCTTTTGTAGACTATACCAAATACTTAAAGTTTGCTTCGAGCCTGCCACTGTTTACCATTGGTGGCTTTATTGTTACTTTAATTTACTTGCTTAATGGTTTCCCTCTCTATTCTTGCGTTTAACCCTCCCCTTGAGCAAAACGTCTTTACAATTCTTTTGATTGCCTGACTTTAATCTTTCCAATACTCACTTTAGTGGAGTCATTTTTTCACTTTTTCCCTCCATGATAGTGCGTGTTTTCCAGTTCTCTTCCTCTTGTACTTACGCCCCCCCAAGTATACACTCCCCGATGCTCCATGATGCTCTTTCTCATGTGTGCTGCTGTCTCTTGTGCTTTCCCCACCACAAAATCTCCTAAGCTTTGTATTGCTCTCGCTTTCCTCTGATTGTTTACCCTCCTTCTTTTTCCTTGCTCCCCAACTCAGCTCTTTTTTGTTTATTTTAATCCTTATCACCCACTGTTGCTTTCTCCCACCTGCTCCCTCTTTGTTCACCCACCCCACATGCTCCTTATACTTTTTTTTATTTCTTACATTATTTCGAGGGCCTATCAGTTCCCAATTGCTGCCAGCCGCTCTATTTGCCAAAATGTTCTTCAGAGCAATTGAAAATGTATTTACTGCGCCAAATGGCATTAGCCATCTTGGATTGGTAAATGAAAAAAATGAATAAAATGGTGCATGCGTCATTCAGTAAGCATGCTTATGAGTGGTGGCGCATGCACACGTATATATCAACATCCATATGAATGACGGATACTGAATGACTTGAGTGTCAGTAGTGTCATAACGCACATGAGCTATGCATGTTCCCTCATGACACACTTTTTATTTTTATTTTTTATTTGCCGTACGGCAAAGCTTTGCCAACACGCATTGGCAAAGTCAAAAGTTCCTAAAGGCGAGACCTATTTGATCTGCCATTGTTTGTTCTTTTTTGCACTTCTTTGTCTCCGGTCTGATGACGCTTCAGCTCTGGGCCAGCCCTCGGCACCAGTTGCACATAGCTAAAGGTCATATGAAGTGGCCAGTTGGAGCTGGGGCTGATGCATGACCTAGCTGCAGGGGGGTCGCTGTGCCCAGAGCATAATGCACATGACCGAAAGCAATGCACAACCCACTTCTAACAAGCATTGGCATAGCCAATAGGTCTCACCTCTGTGACCTTATAAGTGTTCAGTTATCCAGCACAATATCCTTGGTGCAACAACATCAAGTGTTGCATGGCTGAACACTTATAAGGTCCCAAAGGCGAGACCCATAGGCTGTGCCAATGCTTGTTATATTAATCTACAGTGCAAATGATGATGGAGGTTTTCTGAACTTCAGCTCTGACTGAACACTAACCTTCATTGACAGTTATCTGATCTCTTCACACGGTATCCAAGTTGCAAACCTATAATCACAGTCAGTAAAGACTTTGATGCTTGACCTGAATATTCAAGAATCAAAGGTTTTGAGTAAAGCAAGAATACTCAAACCCTGTGACAACAGTAGCCACCTGTGTACTGCCCAGAGATCAGTGGGAGAGCCAGAGTCTCGCAAAATTAAAGTTCAGAGAATGCGGTCCATACTGGAGATATAACTCTCACAAGTATTACAATTGGGCACTGAGCTACAGAAGATATCTATCTGCATGTGGATTCTTCAGATCCTCTTATAAAGACTCTTCGGTCCCTAAGATAGTTAAGAGATAAAATCCAGCCAAGGATTTGACTGTTGTGGTACTTTTTCCTTGCGCGAGGCGCCACACCTACCAAGCATTTAAAAAACTTTTGTTCCCGGGGAAAATGGAAAATGGCAGCTAACTAAGGAATATCCGACACAATCCTGGGGCATATTGTATGTAAAACTTCCTACAACAGACTCGGGGGTGTGGTGTGGTGATAGCCACAGCTAACATGGGAACACAAAAGGTCCAAGTCTGGGTGCACCATAAAGCGCAAACACCAGAAACCAGCAGAGGCCCGTGCAGGGAAGCGAGCTGGCCCCGGAGTGACGAGTGGGCAAGGTGGGAGAGACAAGCACCAACCGCATTAGTGAAAACACACCAGCCAGGGAAAGCGGTGAGCGACATATGGGGCCCGAACCACAGTGAAAAGCCAAGTGGTGCGCAGAAATGAACTAGCCCGGGCGGCAGAAGAGGCATAGGGAGAGAAGCGTGCAGACCCCGGAAAAACGTGCAGCCGAGTTGAGAGAGGCTAGCGCGTGGTCCTGCTCATGCAGACATACTAGCCTAGGAAAGTGGTGAGTGACCCGGGGCCCCGAGCTGGAGTAAATGACGGGTTGGTGCGCAGAAGCAAACTAGTGTGGGAGGCGGCTCAAGAGATCCAAGGCCAACCGGAGGCATCACGAGGCCCACTCTGGCATACTGCGGGTATAGAACATACGGAAACGGCGCACAGCCCTCCAGGGCCAGGCACAAAGGTAGGAAACACAGTAGCTGCTGCAGCAAAGTTAAGTCCTGCATCACCCCACACATTCTATACCCAGGGGGCTCAGAGGGGCGCCAGATAGGGCACGCCTGTAGTTCGAACAATTGCAAATAACAGTGGATTTGCGCTATCAGCGCCGGGGAGCGAAGGGAGGGTAATGAGCATTGGAACAGCACGTAGGAAGTATCGGGAAGCCCGGGAGTGGTGCGTGCGCGCAGTTCGAACAACTGCAAATAACAGTGGATTTGCCCCAGCAGCGTCAGAGAGCGAAGGGAGGGTAATGAGCGTCGCAACAGCGCGTAGGCAGGATCGAGAAGCCCGGGAGTGGTGCATGGGCACGCGGTCTTCACTTTTCAAGCACTGCTCTCGTGCCTGTGGTGCGCCGCTACTTGTTCCCGCAAGATGGATGCCGCCACAAGCACGAGTTCAGTGCTTGAAAAGTGAAGACCGACGGCTAAAGGCCCTCCTAGAGCACCGCATGCGCGCTGCCTAGGCGAGACCTAAAAAGGCATACTGTTGCTAACCCAACACTCTATATAGTTAATGCCCTACAGAAAGGAATGTGTCCTAGAGTGTCTTTGAGAAATGTAGTGGTTGTATAACGTACACTAGGCAGAAGTGAACTCTGTGTGCCAAAGGTACAGGGAGACAGTCAACTTAACATAACAGTGTGGACAATTAATACAGGCGGGAAGAGGTGAGGCCTTAGTGTGTGATTGAAGAAAGCAGTGTTGGCTGAATACATACCACACTCCCAATGTACCTCTTAACACACCTTTCTACAATAGGAAGTGATTCATGAATTATATGCCAAAACAAAGTCAAAAATCGAACTTTAATCCTTTCTAAATTTTCTTGACCTAACATATTTATTACAATTTAATTGGCTGACATGCTCGGGTAAAAATTAAGAACAGCATGCTTGAAGCACACACGTGTATTTGATAGTCGCATCCTAGATTTCTTTAAGCCACAATACTCTCAAGACCTCCTTGAAAATCACCATGTTGTGGTGAAAGGCAGAGCATAAGACGGATCATGTCAGGCTGTGGTGTCATTTTTGAGGTATTTATCCAGCAGACAGTCTGCCCTCAAAATGACCTTGCAGCACGCAGTTGGATAGACAGCGTCACGTCACAGATTTTACTCGCAATATGGTGCAAGGGTCGAGTGGTGCCACCCTGTTTGCACCATATACCATGAACAGCACCTGCTTAATGTTGATAATGTACCCGACTTCGGCTTTACGAAAATAGATAGAATATTGTAGTGTTAATTTGTCTGACGGTCCAGGCCTTGGCACACAATCCTTCATTTATATGTCCAACTGGGACTCTTTTTAGCAATTAAACAACACAGTGATTTTTAATTGTTTCTGCTTTTATTTCGTAATACTAGTCACGATTCGGCATACAAAAAACAAATTGGAGTGGGAAGTCTGACTTTTAAGAAGGAAAGAGCACGTGATCAGTGACTAAAACAATTATAAAATGTATAATATTTTGATATGTGTTTACTTGGAGACCATTTAAATGAAGGTTTTAAATGATTTCATTATACTACAGGAAGTAAACTCCACTGTCTTCTTCCGGGTGAAACACTGTGCTGAGCAAAAACGGAATGGCAGCAAGTAGAAAGCCCAGCATGTCAAATAATAGGCATTGTTATTCATTCAGATTGTTTGGATACACACAACGTTTACTTAGCTGTAGTCATGAGTTGCTACGTCAGCGCTCAGATGACTGTTTACTCCCAGGAGTCCGTGATTGCCTTAAACGCTGGAACCACGGTAATTAAGCAGGATGTTTACACTGATTTCGAATGCGCTTTGGAGCACAGATTTGCCTGCTGTAGATGGGCTGACCGCAGAGAGAGCAAATGAAAGAGGCCTAGGAACCCGCCTGGCAGCAGCACAAAGGCAACACAAGCAGGGGAGTAATGTTGGCCCCTGCATCCTGTGCGGCGAGTGGGTGAGGAGGGGCGCAACCCTTCCTGGGTCCACCATTCAGTTCAGGGCCAATGAATATCTATGGGATATGGAACAATCTGGGGCCCCTCATTGCATTCTGCGGGGGGCCTCATCATTTTATGTTACACCGCACAAGCACGACCCTTTTATGAGATTTTTCACTCAATAACACCAGGCCTTGTAGAGGTAACAGTGCAATATACAGTGGTGTAGGGCAAAATCATTGGGCCTCCTGTGTTATGTTATGTTATGTTATGTATTCTTATATAGCGCATGACTCACCCAGGGGCATCTCAGCGCTTTACCTATGGGAAATCCAGAGACACAGAACAGGGTAGAAAGTTATGACATGAGCTTAAAATAAGAATGTTTTTAGTTGTTTCCTAAAAAGCAAATAGGTGCTGGATTTTCGCAGTGCCACCGGTAGCGAGTTCCAGTATCTGGAGGCTATGTATGAAAAAGCTCTACCACCTGTACGGGTTAGCCGAATACGTGGGATCTTCAGAAGAGCTAAGGCATTAGATCTTAAGTTGCATTCATGTGATTGTTTGGAAAGTTTATTATAAAGATAAGCTGGCCCCTCACCTCTGAGTGCTTTAAAGGAGAGGCAGCATACCTTGAAGATAGATCTCTTTTGAACAGGAAGCCAGTGTAATTGTCTGAGCAGAGGGAGGGAAGGGGATCCAGAAGGCGCATTCAGAACCATTCTGGCGGCGGTATTCTGTATTACCTGCAGTTTTGCCAGTGTGGTTACGCCTATTTCAGCCAACAAGGTGTTGCCGTAGTCAAGCCTGCTCACTACCATCGCCTGCACTACAGTTCTGCGGTGTTCTAATGGAAGATAGGGAATAATTCTACGTAGTAGACGCAGGTTATGGTAGCAGGTCCCTGCAATGTTTTTTACGTTATCTTTCATGTTAAGCATAACATCCAACTGGATTCCCAGGCTTTTCACTTAGGGGGATGGCGTTGGAAAGGCCACCATTCCGGCGTCCAAAGATGGGCGTCCTTCCCTAAGAGCAAAAGCTCTGTTTTCCCAGGGTTAAGCTTTAGGCACCGCTCATTCATCCAGTTTGCAATCGCTAGCATACCACCCGAGAAGCTTAATTTCTCGTCCATGATGTTTTTCCATATGGGGAATAATAGCTGCGTATCATCGGCGTACGAGATTATCTTGAAGCCGAAGGATTAGACTATCTTGGCCAAGGGGGCCACATACATATTAAAAAGGGTAGGGCTCAGGCAAGAGCCTTGAGGTACCCCTTTGTCCAACAAAAATTTATTTTTGATGCAAATGAGCCAAGTGTGGTGGTTTGCCATCTGTCCATTAGAAAATTCTTGAGCCATTGTAAGGTTTTGCCCCCGATGCCACACTCAGTCAGTCTCTCCGCTAGCCTTTGATGAGATATCGTATCAAAAGCTGCGGAGAGATCTAAGAGGATCAGGATCAAGCATCCTCCGGCATCGAGGGTCCGCGCCTTAATGAGTCAGTAACAGCCAGAATGGCTGTTTCTGTGCTAAAACCAGTACGGAAACCCGACTGGGAGGGATCCAGTATGTCATTGGATTCCAGGTACTGACTAAGCGGGTGTTTATTGTGGATTCTAGCAGTTTCCCTAATAGGGGTAACCTGGATATTGGCCTGTAATTATTCAGCTCCTGGGGGTCTGCAGATGGTTTCCCCTCCCCACTCGCCACCCCACTCCCGCCTCCCAGCTGCTCCTCCCTCCCACTGAGCTCTTAAGGTGGTGTCCGCGAGGCGGGGAGCTGGGACCTGACCTGACCTGGTCAGAGCCGGTCGCTCCACCCGCCGCGTGGCCCACCTGCGTGTGCCCAGTCCCCGTTTGCCTCCGCCACTGCCGGTAACTACTACCTGGATCGTCTTTTGTTGCATTTTGCCGCATTTTACTATATTGTGCCAGTATTCTGTTTTGTGCCAGTACTCCGTTTCTCCCGCTGTTGTGCCCTGATTTCTATGTTGTGCCCCTGACCTTTGTCCGCTCCATTGCCGCTTTCCTCCCGTTGTTGTGCCCCTGACTGTTTGCCTGCCCCCTGTGTGCCACTGTTGTGCCCCTGTTTGGTTTCTTCTCTCCGTTCCTCCGCTGACCCACCCCGCTCCCCGCCGCTGCTCCCCCGCGGCCCCACCCCCGCTCCTTCAGCCTCACCTCGCATCGCTCCCCTCCCCACCCTCCACCCCGCTCCCGCCTCCCAGCTGCTCCTCCCTCGCTCTGCCCCCTCAACTCTCCATTTATGACAGAGTCCACGCGTGCGCGCAGCGGGTGCGCCAATGGTGCGCCGAAGGCGCGCCAAAGGTAAGCCCGTCTGCGCCCGGACCACACCCAGCGCCAGACCCCCTAGCTCTCACAGATGCCACCCCACCCGCCAGACGTACGACGCCGCCACCCTCAGCGCACTCAACACTGGACGCCTTCCCGGCTGCCACCAAGCCACCCCAGGACGCACCCACGGACCCTTCACCTGCCAATCCTGCAAGTTCGCCTGCATCCGGACCTGCAACCCACCCGCACCCGCCAAGCCAAGCACCATCAGCAATCACCTGAAGTGCATCCTGCTCAACACCCGCTCCTTCCACAGACACGCCGTGGAACTATGGAATCTGCTCGACACCACATCTCCGGACGTCGCCTTCCTCACGGAGACCTGGATGAACGCCTCCTCGGCACCCGACATCGCCATAGCCATCCCGGACGGCTACAAGATCATCCGTAGGGACCGCGTCAACCAGACCGGAGGAGGCATCGCCATCGTCCACAAGAACACCATCCGGATCACGACCAACTCCGACGGTACCCCCACAGCCGCCGAACATCTCCATTTCCAGATACACACCGACCCCAAGACCACACTCGGAGGCACCCTCATCTACCGACCCCCAGGACCCCGCACACAATTCAGCGAAGACATCGCAGACTTCATCAGCCCACACGCCCTCCCCGCCACTGACTACATCCTCCTAGGGGACCTCAACTTCCACCTGGAAAACAACAACGACAACAACACCACCACCCTTCTGGACAACCTCGCCAACCTCGGACTCAAGCAACTGGTGAACACCCCCACCCACTACGCCGGACACACGCTTGACCCAATCTTCTCCTCCAGCAAGCACATCTCTTTCAGCCATTCCACCGGACTCCACTGGACAGACCACAGCTGCGTCCACTTCAGCTTCAGAAAGACCACAAGTCACCACCTCCCGCAACAGGTTCCCCGCAGGAACTGGAACAAGATCACCACTGAGCAGCTCACCGCATCACTGAATCAGAACCCTCCCACCAGATCAACGGACCCCAATCAAGCAGCCCTCAACCTCGCACAGTGGATCACCAACTGCGCCGATGACCTCGCACCCCTGAAAACCCATCCCAGCAGGCCCGGAAGCAAGAAAGCCCTGTAGTTCAACGACGACCTCAAAAACTCCAAGAAGAACTGCCGCACCCTCGAGAATGCCCGGCGAAAGAACCCGACCACAGACAACATGACCGCCCTCAAGCACGCCACCCGCAAACACCACCAGCTGATCCACACCACCAAGAAGACAGCATTCAAGGTACGACTAGACAACAACGCACACAACAGCAAGGAGCTCTTCAGCATCGTCAAAGAACTCTCCAACCCCAGCGCCGGAAACAACGACATCACTCCCTCACAAGACCTCTGCGACTCACTCGCCACGTTCTTCCACAGCAAGATCGCAGACATACACAACAGCTTCGGCGAACAGACCTCGCACCCCACCACGGATCCGACGCCCCCCACCACCACCCTCCGCGACTGGACCCCGGTCAGCACTGAAGACACCACCCGCATGATGAACACATCCACTCCGGATCACCAACTGACCCATGCCCCGACCACGTCTTCAACAAGGCTGACTCCGTCATCGCACCCCATCTCCGGGACATCATCAACTGCTCCTTCAACACTGCCACCTTCCTGGAGAGCTGGAAACACGCCGAACTCACCGCCCTTCTGAAGAAACCATTAGCAGACCCCACCGACCTCAAGAACTACCGCCCCATCTCGCTCCTCCCGTTTCCTACCAAAGTCATCGAGAAGACCGTCAACAAACAGCTGGCCGCCTTTCTCGAGACGAACGGATCCCTCGACCACTCACAGTCCGGCTTCCGAGCCAATCACAGCACGGAGACCGCCCTCATAGCAGCCACCGACGACATCCGAACCCTGCTCGACCACGGGGAAACAGCGGCCCTCATCCTCCTGGACCTCTCCGCAGCGTTCGATACTGTCTGCCACCGCACCCTAGTACAACACCTCAGCAACGTTGGAATCCAAGAGAAGGCACTGGAGTGGATCATTTCGTTCCTCACCGGAAGAACCCAGAGAGTCCGCCTCCCCCGTTCAGATCAGAGGCCACCGAAGTCATCTGCGGCGTACCACAAGGATCATCACTCAGCCCCAACCTCTTCAACGTGTACATGAGCCCGCTCGCAGCCATCGCACGCCAACACAGCCTCAACATCATCTCCTACGCCGACGACACCCAGCTGATCCTCTCCCTCCCCAACGACCCGCCACCGCCAGAACCAACCTGCACGAAGGGATGAAAGAAGTAGGAAAGTGGATGAAGAACAGCCGTCTGAAACTGAACTCAGACAAGACGGAAGTCCTCATCCTTGGACCATCACCATCTGCCTGGGGCAACTCCTGGTGGCCCCCGGCCCTAGGCAGCGCACCCATACCAACGGACCACGCATGCAACCTGGGATTCATCCTGGACTCCTCCCTGTCGATGACCAGGCAAGTCAACGCCGTCTCGTCCTCGTGTTTCAACATCCTACGCATGCTCCGAAAGATCTTCCGTTGGATCCCCACTGAAACCAGGAAGACGGTCACCCAGACACTTGTCACCAGCCGGATGGACTACGGAAACACCCTCTACACCGGAACCACCGCCAAACTGCAGAAAAGACTCCAACGGATCCAGAACGTCTTCGCACGACTCATCCTGGACATCCCCCGCCAAAGCCACATCTCCGGACACCTGAAAGACCTGCACTGGCTCCCCGTCAGCAAAAGAATCACATTCTGCCTCCTTACCCACGCACACAAAGCCCTCCACGACCTAGGCCCCAGGTACCTCAACGACCGCCTGACCTTCTACACTCCCACCCGCCAACTGCGATCGACCAGCCACGCTCTCGCCGCCGTGCCACGCATCCGAAAAGCCACCATGGGAGGAAGATCCTTCTCCTACCTGGCAGCCAAGACCTGGAACTCCCTCCCGATCCATCTCCGTCTTACTCAAGACCACCTCTCCTTCAGGAAGCAACTCAAGACCTGGCTATTCGAGCAATAACGGACCCCCCCCCCCAAGCGCCTTGAGACCCTCTGGGTGAGTAGTGCGCTATACAAATTTATTGATTGATTGATTGATTGATTTAGAATGGGCCGAACAGAGGCCTCTTTCCAGGCACTTGGGATAAGGCCGGTAGAGATAGAGGTATTAAAGATGTTTTGGATGATGGGGGCGCAAGTTGGAGATAGCAGAGCCATTACACTGGGTGGACATATGTCCCTTGGTGAGCCGGATTTTGCTGTTAACAATAGGTTATTTATTTCCACAAGTGAAATGGGCTTGAATAGGTTGAGAGTACCTTCGGTGGAAGTGGGGGAGGTTTCCAAATTCAGATTTGGACAGGAGATATTGGCGTTATTAATGGGAAAGTTAGCATAGATTTTGGTAATTTTATCATAGAAAAAAATGTGCTATGGAGTCGCATAAAAGTTGGGATTCAGGCGGAGTTTGTTTGCAGAATGTGAACAGGGGCCCCTGAGTCTCCCGTATCTCAAAGATATTCATTGGATTTGGACTGGATGGGCCCCTGAAGGCTTGAGGACACCATCTACATCTGTAGGGGCTGCAGGGGGCCTGTGTTATGCCCCTGGCAATTTATGCTAAAACTGCCCGCAAGCTAGGGGTAGGCAGAACCAAGTCATGGCAGGTTCGCAAAACATTTTTGAATCTGTATTTCATGTTCCTGGTTGAAAGTTAAGGTGGTGCTTGGTGCAAACACCTTTTACCTTGGTATTATGAAAGCAGCTTTCTGGAGGTGGTGGTGTGTGGCAGGAATATTTGTGCATATTTAGTGTATTGACATTTTGTTGTGGCGGTGATGTTTTCTGTTGGTTTTTATGTGCTGCTGTGTGTTTGTCCTGCTTCATTGCAATGTGATGTGTTATATTGGGATTGCTGTGTTGAATTCTGTTTTGCTCTGTTGTTCCCTGTTAGGGGTCAATTGTGTTATGTTACCCTTGTATTTTTCTGTGTTCTATTCAGTTTTTTTTATTTTAGCTATATCTACATACGCTTTTACATTTCCAGTCAAAAAAGCAGCACATTCCTTAAAATTTCATTTGCAACGCAATCATTTACCAATGTCTAAAGTGGTAAAATACTGATGCCAGAACGCAACTATTTAAACACACGCACACATTTTTCAATGTTTACTCAGTCTCAGAAGCTCACACACTCTCATACAGTGTCTCACTCAGTCTCACTCATGCACTAACTGTCTCACACACAGTGTCTCACTCACATGTTCACAAACTGCATCCCTTAGGCCCTCACATGCTAAACCAGTGGCTCTCACACAGTCTCTCTCATTCTCATATACTGCCTTATGCACATGGCCAGCCAGTCTCACTCACATGCTCACTACTCACATACTCGCTTATTCATTTACCATTAGAGATGGTAACAGGAATAATTACCCAGCGCTAGACTTTCAGATCATCATTTATCCCACGAGTTTATTTATCACCATATAATACACATCCAATTTTCTGAGAAGAGAAACAACTGTATAGATACAGAAATCAATCAATCTTTGATCTTCAATAAACAGAGACCCTTTATTTCCTTCACTAATTTAATTATTTTTGAGATAATCTTTGTAGTGTTATCACATCACATCATATATACCTGTTCAATTTTGTTTCCCTAAAATATCCACCATATCGTGGCCCGCTCCCCTCTCCAGGTGATAAAACTAAAACTCTAGGTGTCCTCTTGAACACAAAACTATCTTTTTCAGACCAAATAAGTCAGGTCATCTCTTCCTGTTTTTTTCTTTAAGAATCTTGAAGGAGATCTTTCCTTTCGTTCCTCCAGAGCTCCAAAAACGGTCACTATTGCCTCTGTCATCTCTAGGATTGACTGTTGCAACTCTCTGCATGTAGGTGTCTAACAACGTTGGCTGAGCAAGCTCCAAACTCTTCAGAACACTGCTTGCAGCTACTCATGACAATTCCTAAATTTAGCTACATCTCTCAAACCATCACTAATCTTCACTGGCTTCCAGTTCGTGAGAGGGTCAATGTTAAGGTTCTGTGCATGGCACACAAAGTTCTCACAATACTAAGTCTTCCTTCTGGGCTTGTTCCCTGATGCTAGCGCCTAGACGCCCTCGGGCATTCACACGCTCCGTATGTTTTTAACTTACTTACTGCCCGGTCTGATTCATCGATGTCCAGGTATGCCAGTGTGGTTGTGAGGTTTTTGTACACCCTGTCCCCCCATGCCACCTAGACAAGGATTTTGCTCAAGGTCTAGTGTCACAGCTGTATTTGTAATTATTTATTTGTACACTTGGTTGCTGCACCTGTGAAGGTGCACAGGTTTCCTGCTTGCCCACTATCTTGCATTAAAGCTATTACCATTGTAAGAAAAGATATACGTTTTGTTACAGTACCTCACTGTTTGCTGTTTGATTTCGCTTCTTTAAGATTCTGCACTATGACTCTACTTGACAGTGTCAAAGTACATGAGCTTTTCCCCTAAAACATGTACTGTGCGTTGGTTTCACCTAAATGGCTTTTTTAAATTTTCCAGTAAGGCCATGTTACTGGTACTGAAAAATGCAGCAGTGGTGTGGACGTTAAATGTCATGTCGATTTGTGGACTGCAGTGTGTATTTATGCACCCCATATTTATGACAAAAATGCATTGCTCCAGAGACCACCGAAGTTTTCTATCTGGACTAAAGTTTAGAAGAATTTACTGAGCTCGATTGGTGGTATTATACTAGGTATTGGCGCTCTAAGGGAATATACACTTTTCTTTATTTCAGCTCTATATGGTAGACGGTGCTATAAGGAGAAGAGAACCACACTTCCTCTTCTAAATTCGGCCAGGGCCACCAAATGCTTGAAACTCCTTAGCACACGAAATCATATCATACTGCAGTATAGCAACGGCAGCGGGGACAGATACGGAAGATCCTGAACGCTAGCAGCGAAAGCTGCCATATCTACAACCGATACTCCGGTTTCAAACAGAAGAATATTTCATCGCAAGAATAAGTCCCCCAACAGAACCCCTTTGAGGGTTGGAAATATCACCTCATCGAATAAAAAGAATCGTTTCGGAGAATAGCCTTGAAAAAGTCGAGGGTTACATTCCCTATCGACGAAACACGTGTTGGCTGTGACGTCTCCTGAAATAAATAACACCCATCGACAACCCTGAATGACAAGGATCTCAATTATTAATGTTTGCATGATTAATGTCTGGTGGAAACACACATGTATAGACTTACAGTATGATATGAATTCGTGTGCTAAGGAGTTTCAAGCATAAAGTTTAGAAGAACCTTAGTGTCACGTGGCAAGGAAATTTGCCTTTACAATGTAGACAAACTTGCTTTTATTTATTAGCAACGTCAGCCCTAAGGTGTACTTTGTAATCCTGCATGGCTGGGTGCATAATATATAAAAGTGGGGCCTACTGGATATTATGAAAATGTAAGCTTCACAGTGAAACTGCAGAAAAAGCAGGTTATTACAGTGTTGGTAAACATACAGCTTCCTTGAACAGGCCTAGTTATAAATAAAAGTCTCTTTATCACATAAAGGCCTGGGACAATAATAGAGAAGCCAATCAAACTTAATTACTACTTAATATAATTCACCACTGTAGTTGTTTTATACATATAACATTTTGAAACCTGACAGTAGGATGGTTTAGAACTGGTTTGCATCCCAGCCCTACTCCAGACACTGAATAGATTCTCCTGACTGGCTCTTAATGACCCCCCTTCTAGAAGACGATTGCTCAGTAGCAGGAGTGCAGGGTTGCTGTTAACAGGGGCTGGATTGCAGGGAGTAGACTTTCTATATGCTGGGGGACAGGAACAGTGTGCTGCACAAAGGACAGCTTCATAAATCTTAATTTGAAGTGTAAATCCCAAGTAGGTCTGCCAGAAACTGAGCCAACACATGCCCGTGGTCTCCCTAGATTTTCAGCCTTTGTTCTGAGCAGGGGAAAAAATAATTTCTAGCACTAACTGGGTGGGAGGAGAAGCTTTCTCCATAGAGAAAATCTTGAAGATGGGACAATAATTTTGCAGTTGAGGGTAAATTAAGTACATTCTGGAAAGCTTTGCAGTAAAGGGACAAAGGAAATACTGCAGAAAGAGGTGAGAATTATGTTGTCAAGATGGGATTAAGAAATTCTCTAGTCACTGGCTAGTACACCCAGTAAAACAAACACCCCATCACTAAGTCCTGAGAAAATATCTGGACCTGGGAAGAATTCTCTGGAAGAAAATAACATTCTCTATAACTTCTGCGGAAAAGAAACTGGAGGGCTGCGGACTGACATTGGAACCCAAGGACTGGAATTGCTTTCCAAGGGTCAAGGGGAGGATCTCTTGAGGCTGTTACAGGGACACAGATGTGAGAAGGGCTCCTCCTCTAAAATAGAAACCTGATGACTTCTTGGAACAGGGCCATGGGAGAGACCTGAATAGAGAAATACCTGTCCAATAGAATCCGGTTTAAAGATGTGAGGGCTATAGGAGCGACCAAGAGAGACTTTGACAGCATCAATACATATTTGGGACCGTTTATTGCAAAGGACATATGGTCCGAGAGGCCTGTCTCAACTTTGTAGTCATGATTGGAGTCCCCCAGAAGAACACCTGGGTGTCTGCAATCATTGGAGGTTACCAGTTTGGATGATTATTGACGTTATATCTGACCTCCTGATCTCTATGATGTGGAACAGTTTGCAAGTAATTCATCCTTGTTTTTGTTTCTGGTCCGAGTTCCCTTTCTCACCTTTGGAGCTGTGACCGGAGTTACCCCATAGAGCACCTGGGAGCATGCAAGCATTGGAGAGTACCAATTTGGAAGATTATTGACTTTGTACCTGCCCTCCTGGCATGTGTGATGCAGAATAATTTGTTGACCACTTTTTCTTGTTTTTGTTTCTAGTGGAACAGAGGCTTCTGATGGCCTTTTATGGGGCAATGATCATAGACTTAAAGTGATCCTTAGATCAATTGTTCATAATGGGAACTTTCTGACCATTTGCTTTAAAACTCTTTAAAAGCCATACATAATGATCCCCTAATCCAATTTTGTTCATATTTGTACCATTTTGCTGATTATCTATGTTTTCGAAATTGGTTTGAGAATTTTATAGTGTTGTGATTTTAACTTTATTAAGTTAGCTAGCCTACCACCGCCCAACCTCATACTTTCTGACAGTCAGTGTTTAAAAAAATGATCGGTTGCTTTGCATTTCAACATTTACCAACATCCCCCCAGTCAGTTTGGGTAACAGTAAATTGTATTTACATTTGTCAACACAAAATTCAGTTGTATTTTAAACATAGTTTGCAGCTCATGCAAACAGAAGGAGAGAGTATGAGATAAGATCGTATGCAATGTGCTAGTCTCACTAAAGTTGCCAACAAAGTCCCATCGTTTCAAGGCTGCTCACTCCTTGCATTTATTCATAAGCAATTTCAGACTATGCCTGAAGATTACAACTGCTGTGTTAAATACAGAGATTCTATCTATCCGTTATAATAGGACATCTCATAATGATACCTCCAGAGATGTAATGGTACAACAGGTTCTTAAGTGGGTGTTCCATCAAGCTGTGACATGTGGCAGTCACCACTAAAATAGCATAGAAAAAAGCAGTCCTAAAACAATTCCACCGCCATCGCTTAAACTAAAAGATAGCAAAAGAAACAGTAAAATTGCTGATTTATTGTTTGTGCACACAGTTCTTTTCTGTAGTCTTCAATTTGATTTTTCGTCACTCTTTCTCTATGAATTTGTATATATGGACTTGGATCCCTATTTGTTATTCCACAAAGGAATTAGATGCAATGGGAGAGTAGAGGACGGTAAAATGTGGCATTTGCCAGCGTTTCAATTTAATTTGCATTAAACGAAATTCATAAAAAGCACTGGCAAAGCCAAAAGATCTTAGTTTACTTTGCTAAACTGCAAGCACAGGCCATAACACAGGAACAATATACAAATTCCTATTACCCATGATAATAATAATAATAATAATAATAATCTTTATTCGGTTTTTGCAGTTCGAAAAGCCATAAGAGATAACACCATTTTTTAAAAACATTGAGTTAATTAGAAGGAAAATTTACATTTGATTTTTTAACTCGGAAAGGTAATTTTAGTCAGTTTAGAATAAAAATGGCGAAAGATGAAAAGTTACGATTTACAGATTGTTTCTGTGTCTCATGATACATTTTAAAAAGTTTAATACATGATATACCGTGCATTCTGAGTCCAAAAATTGGAGTGATAACATCGCTGGGCGGCATTGTCTATGGCCCCATTTTTTTAATAAGGGAATAAGCCATGTCTTTCGGTGTGGATGATAGAACTTACAAAAAAGTACTGTATGGATGGAGGACTGTTGGGAATGTTCGTCACAAGGGCACAGAACCATATCGGTACTCCAATTATTCTTTTCAGGAAAGGTCACCAGTCTGAAAAATAGGTTCATTCTAAACCTTGTTAGGAGCATTTTCTCGTAGGTGGAAATCCCTAAGGTGAGATATGGCTGGATTTTCATGGTCTGCTGAATAATAATTGCATGCGTGACGGATTTTTTCCTGGCCAGCGTTGATAGTCTCAGGGAATCCAGGTGGCTCAATGCTGTTTGTTTTAGATCTTTTTTAGAGATTTCTTTCATTAGTTCTGGATTAAAGTAGTATTTCTCAAGTCCCAGATCCTGGAAGAAATTTCTGATGTAAGAGATCCAAGGTATTTTTTTAGCATGGTCCAACTCCATAATGTCTTGTATAATGTTTTTAGTCAGGTTGTTTTCCTCAGATAACCAGACTCTTCTCCAGAGCATTAGAGGTTGGATTTTAATCAAATCTTCAATGAATGGGATTCCCAATTCTATGTGCGAGGCATAGATGGAAGTGCCTCGTGGTGTTGACAGAAGGAATCTCGTGAAGATGTTTTCCTCTTTTTGGATTGGGGCAGTGTTTATGTGTCCCCAAATCCCGGCGCCATATAATGCTGTGGATTGGCACTTCGCAGCATATATTTGCAACAGTTCCACTGGCGGTTTTTTCCCTAATCTATTAGAGAATTTCATTAGGGCCATGATCGCTCTTTTAAAAAGATGCCTCCTGGCTTCTACTGCCGCTTTCCAATTTTGGGCATCGTCTATCATGATACCCAAGTAGGGGTATTGCGAGGTTCTTTCAATTTTTTGCTCTTTCAGAAAGATGGTCTTTGCTGGTTTTTTTGAGCCACCGGCTGCCATAGTGAAGGTTTTTTTAACGTTTATATGCAGGTCCAGGGCTGCCATAAACATGACATTTCTTGTATTTAAACATACCGTATGCCATCATTTTGAGAATGTGGTATGGATACGGTATCAGTAAAAAAGTGGAAACTCGCATATTAAATTTGATTAAAAAACTGCTTAACCAATTTGAAGAGTGGGAAAGTGTTTCAAACATGTTATTCAGAATGACTTTATCCATGGGACAGTGTTTTTTTCCCCTCTACTGGGACTTCCAATCCGTGCAACACAGCTTGGTGTACAGTCAGAAATTGGCAAAGAGCACTTGGCCAACAAGATCACATGAATGACTGAACAGGAAGCCACATGTTGATGAGTTGTAACAGGCCTATTGTGAATGTGAGGCAGCAGCCATCTGTGTGTCTGGGTGTTTATTATCCTGCATTTCTTGAAAATAAATTATTATTATGGAATATTTTTTCTGCCTCTGCAGAGGAGATTCCCATACGTGCCAAAAGCAAACAATGATGTCATAGTTGTTCCGTTTTATCTCATTGCCGTTGTCTTGGAGCAATTACCGACAAAAGGTTGTTTTGCAACGCAAGTAAACATGTCTTGTGTTTTTATACTTTTGCCTTGATTTTAAAACCTTTAATATGGAACACTATTGGTGTGGTTAATAAAATTGACAAGGCAAAGGCCAAGGAATGGCCATTATGTTTTCTAACAGTCTATCTCAAAGCTCTTCTAGATTAATTAGTTAAGTGGCTGAAAGTCTTAGTGTGATCTATTGATCATTTTATTTTTTATATTTATCCTGATATTGCTACAGTTTTTTATTAAAAAATATGCAATGTTGATAGTTGTATTTTTTGTCAAATATGCCCATTCCTAGGTAGCTGAACTTGAACTGAAATAATCTGCATATATGGCTTTCAACATTGGCTTCCAAAGTACCTAAAGGAGAACACCTCTCTCTAAAATGTAGAACTTGGATATTTTACGTAGAAGACTAAAATTCTATAGGACCTTCAGAATCACATATTTACTTCAGGAAGAATAATCATGTAAAATGTTATAACCAACCTGGGGACCCCATTCCCCGAGGCCAACCTTTCTGTTTTTTTTATTTTTTATTATAATTTCAGGGGAGGGGCCGCAAGGCCCCCCTCCCAGGCCCCTTCTAGCCCTGGGGACCAATCCCCTGGGACCTGGCCTCATGGTTGGGGACCGTGGGTGGAGCCCCAATGCCCCCACGGTCCCGCCAGCTTGAGGAAGGGGAGCTGCTGACATGCAGCTCCCATTGCTCAAAAGCAATTCCGCTTTGCTTCATTGAAGCCAGAGCAGGTTTCCCTGCTCTCGCTTCAAGGAAGCAAAGCAGAGTTTGCTATGGCAGGGTGGGAGCCGTGCTCCCGCCCTGCCACAGCAAACAGCAGTGTCCCGGGGTGGGCACACCGCGACACTGCAGGAGCTGGCCCTGGGGGTGTTGGCAGTCCCCAGGTCCAAGGAGGGCTCCAGGAGGGGGGCCGTGCAGCCCCCCTCCCTCCATCTTGAAAGCCCCAGGGAGGTGGTGGTCCACGGTGGTCCGCAACAGACCCCTGCATTTATATATTTAATGCCCCGGGGAGGTGGTGGTCCCTGTGGCAGTGTGGGAAGGGTCAGGAGCCCCCCCACACTTTTTTTTTTTCATTTTGTCCCTGGGGCTGTGGCAGTCCCCGGGGCAGCCTTGGGGGTTTAGGACCCCCCCATGCATTTATAAAAAAAAGTCCCAGGGAGGTGGCAGTCCCAAGGGCTGCGGAAGGCCACGTCCCCCCCCCCCCCATTCAATGTAGTAAACCCCGGGGAGGTAACGGTCCCTGGGCTGTGGTGGCCCCAGCGGGTCCCCACAAATAAATAACTGATTGCCCCTGGGACCTGGCCCTCTTGGGGGCTTTTTGAAAATGAAGTGCGGGAGTCCACGTTTTGTTTTTATTTTCTCAGAAGGATTTGCGCCCCCAGTGTGAATTCTGCAGTTTTGTAATGCTTTTTTGGGCCCCGAGGGTCCTTATGAGACCCCCTGATTAGCCCTAGGGGGGCAGGGTGTTTTTACCCTGCCCCCTATTGTTGTTTTTCAACCTTTTTTCCCCTTTTTTTTGTGACGCGGTTACCGAGTCAAAAGATGGCTGCCAACACTTCCTGGTTTGAAATGTTGGCAGTCAATCAGAATTGAGCTCGTGCTCGTGAGGGTTTGCGAACACTCCTCGGTGCTCAGATATCGATCTTTTTTCTTTTTTATTAAATTTCTCAGGAACTACTGAATGGATTTACACCATTTAACAAAAAGGGCACAGTCTAAACCAAGACCTACTTTTTTGCCAAATTTGGTGTATTTCCTTTCAGCAGTTCGGGCTGTAGCCTGTAATAAAGTCCCTATGGAAATGAACATGGGGAAAACGCAGTTTGGACCCTCCTTTTTTTTTTCTCAGCCCCCGCTTGACGAATCACCCCGAAACTTTCAACACAAACTGAGTGGTCCAACCCTGTTTTTTTGAAAATTTCACAAAGATTCGTCAAACAGCGTCAAAGATATTGGCAAATCAAAAGACGCTATTCCTATTTATAATAGGTCCTAAGTATAACTACCTACTGGCAACCATATATATATATATATATATATATATATATATATATATATATATATATATATATATATATATATATATATATATATATATATATATATATATATATATATATATATATATATATATATATATATATATATATATATATATATATATATATATATATCGACACACAAAGTGATCCTCAGCCACACGAGAGCGCTCCACAGCGTTTGCTCTGCTTAGGGGTCGGATCCTGACCCAAGACGAATTTTGCAATACAAAAGAGGCGGCACAGCCAGGGTACTTTTCAGCCTTATTTATTTACTGCTTCACCCCACCAATAGTGCTTTGTTGCACTGACATGTTTGCAGACTACAAAATTACGCCAAGTCAGTCTTTAATTTTCAAAGATGATTTATTCCATTGTGGTGCAAGCCATCAGACGTGTTTCGGACATAACGTCCTTGCTCACTGATATATATATATATATATGTACTTATTGCCCTAGACATAAATTCCCTCTATACGAGTATTTCTCATGTGGATGGACTCAATGCTGTTAAGTATTATTTGGGAAAACGTAGCATTACCTATAGTCAACATAGCACTATGCTACTGAGAATGTTAGAACTGTGCTTGAATAATAACTACTTCCTGTATAACAGGGAGGTTTATCAACAGTTGAAAGGAGTGGCTATGGGGGCATGCTTCTCCCCCATGTATGCATGTTTACATGTAGGGTGGTGGGAGGAGCATGTCCTCATGGGTACGCTCACCAGTCTTTTTCCTAATTGTATTGTGCATTTTTGGCGCTTCGTTGATGATATCTGCATGGTATGGAGGGGTTCTGTGGAATCAGCTACAGAATTTGTCAACAAAATCAATGAGAATCACCTTAATTTATGTTTCACCTCACAAATCAGTACCCAACAAATTCAATGTAGTAAACCCCGGGGAGGTAACGGTCCCTGGGCTGTGGTGGCCCCAGCGGGTCCCCACAAATAAATAACTGATTGCCCCTGGGACCTGGCCCTCTTGGGGGCTTTTTGAAAATGAAGTGCGGGAGTCCACGTTTTGTTTTTATTTTCTCAGAAGGATTTGCGCCCCCAGTGTGAATTCTGCAGTTTTGTAATGCTTTTTTGGGCCCCGGGGGTCCTTATGAGACCCCCTGATTAGCCTTAGGGGGGCAGGGTGTTTTTACCCTGCCCCCTATTGTTGTTTTTCAACCTTTTTTCCCCTTTTTTTTGTGACGCGGTTACCGAGTCAAAAGATGGCTGCCAACACTTCCT
The DNA here is from genome assembly GCF_964261635.1 of Lissotriton helveticus. Taxonomy (NCBI): domain Eukaryota; kingdom Metazoa; phylum Chordata; class Amphibia; order Caudata; family Salamandridae; genus Lissotriton; species Lissotriton helveticus. Next base: position 1,003,926,596 of record NC_136071.1, on the reverse strand, counting down.
GGTTTGAAATGTTGGCAGTCAATCAGAATTGAGCTTGTGCTCGTGAGGGTTTGCGAACACTCCTCGGTGCTCAGATATCGATCTTTTTTCTTTTTTATTACATTTCTCAGGAACTACTGAATGGATTTACACCATTTAACAAAAGGGGCACAGTCTAAACCAAGACCTACTTTTTTGCCAAATTTGGTGTATTTCCTTTCAGCAGTTCGGGCTGTAGCCTGTAATAAAGTCCCTATGGAAATGAACATGGGGAAAACGCAGTTTGGACCCTCCTTTTTTCTCAGCCCCCGCTTGACGAATCACCCCGAAACTTTCAACACAAACTGAGTGGTCCAACCCTGTTTTTTTGAAAATTTCACAAAGATTCGTCAAACAGCGTCAAAGATATTGGCAAATCAAAAGACGCTATTCCTATTTATAATAGGTCCTAAGTATAACTACCTACTGGCAACCACCAGTAGGCAAAATATATATATATATATATATATATATATATATCGACACACAAAGTGATCCTCAGCCACACGAGAGCGTTCCACAGCGTGTGCTCTGCCTAGGGGTCGGATCCTGACCCAAGACGAATTTTGCAATACAAAAGAGGCGGCACAGCCAGGGTACTTTTCAGCCTTATTTATTTACTGCTTCACCCTACCAATAGTGCTTTGTTGCACTGACATGTTTGCAGACTACAAAATTACGCCAAGTCAGTCTTTAATTTTCAAAGATGATTTATTCCTTTGTGGTGCAAGCCATCAGACGTGTTTCGGACATAACGTCCTTGCTCACTGATATATATATATATATATGTACTTATTGCCCTAGACATAAATTCCCTCTATACGAGTATTTCTCATGTGGATGGACTCAATGCTGTTAAGTATTATTTGGGAAAACGTAGCATTACCTATAGTCAACATAGCACTATGCTACTGAGAATGTTAGAACTGTGCTTGAATAATAACTACTTCCTGTATAACAGGGAGGTTTATCAACAGTTGAAAGGAGTGGCTATGGGGGCATGCTTCTCCCCCATGTATGCATGTTTACATGTAGGGTGGTGGGAGGAGCATGTCCTCATGGGTACACTCGCCAGTCTTTTTCCTAATTGTATTGTGCATTTTTGGCGCTTCGTTGATGATATCTGCATGGTATGGAGGGGTTCTGTGGAATCAGCTACAGAATTTGTCAACAAAATCAATGAGAATCACCTTAATTTATGTTTCACCTCACAAATCAGTACCCAACAAATTCAATTCCTTGATGTGGAAATCTACATCTCTGAAGGCATGCTGCAGACCCGTCTGCACAGAAAACCTACAGCGGGCAATGCGATATTGCACGCTAGAAGTTCGCACCCTCACCATCTGATTAGGAGCATCCTGTATGGGGAGTTTCTTAGGATGCGTAGAATCTGCAGCTCTGAGGCTGATCCTGAGAGGTGTCATGAGGCTTTCGTAAGATTCTGTGCCCGGGGGTATGATACCTCTCTGTTACAAGAAGCCAAAGATAGGGCGAATCAGTTTAATAGAGAGGAGTATCTTACCTCAGTTAATGTAAATGTCACTCAAAAATCTTTGAACAATGAGGAGAGGGAATGCAGTAATAATATCAGTTTGATAACTACTTTCAATGGTGAAGAGAGGAAGGTGAGAGGGATACTAAGAAAGCATTGGCCGCTACTGAAGACCGATATCAGTTTAGCTCCCCTGATACCAGATGAGCCCTCCGTGGTTTTTAGAAGAGCACCGTCTATGAGGGATGCTCTGGTCAGATGTAGCCCGGAGGTGGTTATTAAACCTTATCGGTTATCAGATAAATGTGGTTTTTTTAAGTGCATCTCTTGCAGAGCATGCAAGTTTGATGTTAACACCAGTGAATACCATTCTGCATTTGATCCAAACCCCATCAAGATTAGGAACCATTTCACCTGTCGTACTGATTTTGCGGTGTACGTGCTCCAGTGCACTTGTGGGCTCAAGTACATTGGAAGCACAAAATTACAGGCCTTTAACCGTATCCTGCAACACCTTAGAGCCATTGTTAATTCGGATGTGAATTATCCTGTAGCACCGCACTTTGAATTGGTCCACAAAAAGAACTTGAATGACCTGAAGTACTTTATCACTGACGCCGTACCCAAGAACATCAGGGGGGGCAACAGGGAGAAAACCCTAAGACAATTAGAAAGTAAATATATTTTACTTCTAGACACCAGGATTCTGAATGGAATGAATACAGGGGAAGATATGCACAGTTTTTTATGATTCTGTTTAACAACAGTAGTGTTGAGGCTCCCCAATATTCTTAATTTATGAGCTATCTACTTATCGTTTTTAGCCAGTTCTCCATTTGGATTGCCTGATATTCATCATTCACCCTAATTAGTTTTATGGTGGTAACTAGTTGTCAATCTGTGTAGGATCCCTGAGTCTTTCTGTAGTGTGATCGTATACAAATTAGGGGTTTTTCATCAGCGATCCCACCTGTATAGTAGCCAGCTGTCATGTTAGTTTTGCTGGTAAAGGGCTGGGTACTGCTCTTTTACAACAGTTTTCTCCATTAGGATTTGGGCCCTATGCCATAATGTTTCCATGTTTCGACAGTGAACCAGGTTTTTACTTGTTATAAATATTTGCACGTTATTTAGACTAATAACTGATTTCTGGCGTCATGTAACCCTTCATAAATAGTGGTTTTATCGTGCCGTCCCATTCGCATTCCCATTAATATGAATTTAAATTCTTTTTAATGTTGAATACGTTTTGCACTTTGCACAATTTTGCACTTTACAATTGTTATGCACTTGCACTTTTTTATTTGGATTGTTGTATGAATTCAGCTTGTGGTCAGCATTATGTATATAGACTGTGTTATATTAATTCACATTAAGTTCCCAAAATATTTCTTCCGATGGATCAGCCAGGATAGGGCATTTATATCGAATTTAAAATGATTGTCCATTAATTTTTTATATTTTAAAATTCATTAAATATTCCTGATTTATATGTATATTAATATGTGTATCCTCGGATGGTGAGCTTTAGTATGTCTTTTATGTCTATTCATTGTTGACGCCTCTTCAATCTGACTTTGCACAGTATTTAAAGCACAGTTATTGGTTCCTATGGTCATGTGATCAAGGCTACCGTGACGTAGCCGAAACGCGTCATGCTGGTGACAAGGGAGCAATAAACCACCTTTTGAAAGTACTTTCAGCGCTGTTTTGTGGTCTGTACCTGCGTTTGTTGGGTCGGTATCCAGAGCCGATCAGCGGGAGTTTGGAACGGATATATATATATATATATATATATATATATATATATATATATATATATATATATATATATATATATATATATATATATATTAATTAGGTGGAAACATGTAAGTCTACATCTAGATGGAGATCTCCACTCAGAAGTGGTAAATAGCAAAAAAGTGGAGAGTTACATCTAGGTGTAGGAGCAGATCTATCCATGAGTTAAATATACACATGTATATTTCCCTTTATGAATCAGACATCAGCGGGAAGGATATTGCATATAGGATTGTGTTTGTACTTTTGATTGTATGTTATGTTCTCCATTAAGATTGTCTGATGTTTTTACTTTTGGGCTGGCATCCTTCATCTTTGGTTTCCAAAACAGGTTTACATCTTGCAGGTTCACAGTGCCATAAAACAGAATTAAGCATTGGTTGAGGCACTTGCTGGCACCTTTTTGTCGCATGACTACTAAAACGTTCCTCTGTCTGCCATTGTGTTGAACTTGCATATAGTAAATTATTGTGCATTCCATAGTAAATGAGAAGTGCACTCCAGCATTTCTTGGTTATGTACTTCCACAGCTATAGTGCAATGCATCACATTATTACTAGTATATTTACTACATTATTTCCCACATGCATCAAAGTCAATTGCATTCGCAAACGGTGCGAATCGCAATTTTCGGCCGTTTGCGAATGCAATTGACTAATTTGGAATGCATCATGCATTTCGCAATTTTAGGAATTGCAAGCATGTTGCAATTCCTAAAATTGCGATTGCATTTAAGAAATCACAATTTCAGATGTCTTAAATGCAATGCATGATCATTTTTTATTTGCGAATTCGCAATTTGGAAGTGGTAAAATAGCATGAAGTTGACCTTCATGCTAATTTACCGAAAACATTCAAATATGCACAAATTGCATTTTTGAAAGTATTAATTTACACACACACATGCCCTTGACTTCAGCTACAACGTAGACACCAAAGAATAGTCCGTTTTTTATTTTCGATTATCCTATGTGGATCTCAGTTGCAGGCTCAGTGATGACAACGTTTATATTAAGAGAGAAACTTAATAATAATCACTATATGGTATGTTGAACACTTTAGAATAGTCGGGCTTTATATTTATTCCCATTAACGTTTTACTTTAGTTATAACGTAGACATCAAGGAATAGTCCGTTTTCTATTTTTGGTTATCTTATGTGGACCCTAGTCGCAGACTCAATGACGACAATGTCTACGCAGCTGAGAGAGATAATCGCAATAAAGATCGCTATTTAAATGCGTTTCTTTCTAACGGAAGTAACATCGCATTTTGACGATTGGAGCCATCGGGACCCCGTTTCTCGCCGTCAGACTGTTAAGCTTCACTAAAAATAAACCAGAAGGTAAGAGTAACGTGTCCTTTCGAGTCCACTGTAGATTTATCTAGACATTTGTCTTTAAAGCCGGTAAAAACTAACGCTACGTATCTCCCCGTAGCCTTGTCAGAAAATTAAGAGAAAGGAACTTCCCCACATCAGGAGAAGTCACGTATTTAAGGGTACATCGACACCCATACAGGTAGATCTCTATTTTTATTATTTGGAATCACTTCCACTAATGAAGAGACGTAGTTCGTCTGTTGATATCGTATCCTAAAGAGTCTTCATAACTTTTTCCTGCAGGGACCTACAAGCACACGTATCATACGTATTGTATATAACCCTGTCCTCGTGACGGCGAGAAACTCAAGTCGTTTTATCCACTTTACCAGGTATAAGCTGTAGAGTTAAGTAGAATAAGATGGACCAGAATATAATTACATAAACTTAAGTTACTTACCTCGTTCTTGGGGTTTCTTTCTGGTTTTTCTTTTAGCTCTCCTAGACCTGTTTCCAAAGAACAATCATAAACCTAATACCAATCTTTTAAATCAGAACAAACCCGTGCTCCGCTTGTTTATTAAATCCTGATATTCAAATCAGATGTCAATTCAGGGTAACTATCTGTATTAAGCTTCCTTATCTTTGAGCATGCATATATTTATTAGATTAAAAAGTGCCCACTAGTAACCTTTATACTGTAACTATCATTTACTTTTTATATCTTTAGTGTCCAACTAGTTGTTTATCACCTTGGATACCTCTGATCTTTTAAAAGAAACGTACTAAGAAAGGAAAACATTTGAGTCAGTCCGGCTCCAATTTTATGCATATCTTTTAAAAAATGTAAGTACATAAATAAAGGTATTCTGCTATAATTAGGAAAAATACCTTTGTTTAAAAAAAAAATGTTGGTCCATAGTTCTCTTCAATTTAAATGACAAATATAGATAGATGGCACTGTAAGAACCTAGTATCACAGATTCTTTTGTTCTGCCGCAGTTGTAGTCTAATTTTGGAGATATACAGGAAAATGAAGTAGAATGTTCTTGTTGACATGGTTAAATGAAGCTACCAATTTGAAAATGTGTTGTTTTTAATCATGTTGATGTCATTATTGTTTGCTTTAGAATTGTTTATAATTATTTGTTTTTTGTATCCTGATTTTTTGTATTTATAGAACATATTTGGCTTCTCCAGAAGAAGGCGCTGGTCGCCGAAACGCGCGTCGAGAATTATTAGGCCATTTCTATTGTTTTAATACATTTTTATAATGAGTTTCGAATTATGTATGACATTGATTTCCAAATTCTTCTCCATGTATTATGTTTGATTGCCTTGTCATCTACATTTTTGTGTTAACTTTTTAATATATATGTAAATAAATATTAAAATGTGACTTTCTTGGTAGCTCTTTTTTCCTTTTTAAAATATCTTATGTTTATTGTGAACTCTAATTATGATTGCCTAGGTTGTTATTTATCGATCATTTGCTTTTCCCTGACCTAGGAATCTCAAATCCATTGTAATCAGGGGGTCCTTGATAATTATACATTATAAAACAGAATTAAGCATTGGTTGAGGCACTTGCTGGCACCTTTTTGTCGCATGACTACTAAAACGTTCCTCTGTCTGCCATTGTGTTGAACTTGCATATAGTAAATATAGTAAATTATTGTGCATTCCATAGTAAATGAGAAGTGCACTCCAGCATTTCTTGGTTATGTACTTCCACAGCTATAGTGCAATGCATCACATTATTACTAGTATATTTACTACATTATTTCCCACATGCATCAAAGTCAATTGCATTCGCAAACGGTGCGAATCGCAATTTTCGGCCGTTTGCGAATGCAATTGACTAATTTGGAATGCATCATGCATTTCGCAATTTTAGGAATTGCAACCATGTTGCAATTCCTAAAATTGCGATTGCATTTAAGAAATCGCAATTTCAGATGTCTTAAATGCAATGCATGATCATTTTTTAATTGCGAATTCGCAATTCAGAAGTGGTAAAATAGCATGAAGTTGACCTTCATGCTAATTTACCGAAAACGTTCAAATATGCACAAATTGCATTTTTGAAAGTATTAATTTACACACACACATGCCCTTGGGACATGTGTGTGTGTGTAAATTGCATTTGAAGTTACATTTCAGGGGTGCAGGGAGGGGTTCTTTGGACCCCCCCCGCACCCTTGAAATTGCATTCACATTTTGCGAATCTCAATTTAAAATTCGCAAAATGTGAATGCCTTCCCGTTCATTCCTATGGGCCTTTTGGCCCATAGTAATCAATGGGAAGGGTTTTCCTTAATTGCGATTCGCAAATTATGAATCGCAATTAAGGAAAAATACCGCATCGCAAGAAAAATGCGCATTTTTCATGCATTGCAGTTTGCGATTTCTAAATTGCGATTCCTTAATTTTCGCAATTTAGGAATCGCAAACGGGTGCAATGATGCATGTGGCCGTATACATCATCGTTTATACTGCTTCTTTCCCAGTATAGCTACAGATGGTAACAAAGGAACTTATACCACTAAAGTGAAATACATTTGGCCCAGTAAAACCTGTGATTTGGCACAATTGTAGTGATAAGGACCAGTCACAAGCTTATGACCAGTTCAGTGCCTGTCCTAGAATAAGTGTAGGTTAATACCATAGTTTGCCACCGTTTTTAAAGGAGGTGCAATGCAATTTCAACAAATCGTTGTAACTGCAGCATTACTAGCAAACCTATGTAGTGCAGTGCTGAACAGGAAGAAACTGTAAAAAGTTTCTGGAATTGCATTCACACCGTAAAGACTTGCATAAGTCCGCCAATCACCGCCTGAGCAGCACACTTTCCAATTCAGAAGATGTTTTTAAGACATCCTATTGTGAGAGGCATGACTTTGCACAGCTGTGAATCGCTGTCTTGATCACACGCTGACTCTGAATCACTCTTAGCTGAAACCGGGGATCTGTAATCAGCCACATCTGAAAAGAGGTGCAAGGTCACCACGATGACAATCGCCCTGATTTTAAAGGTTTAGACTCAGTGGAAACAGTTAAGAATTTAGTGGTGCTTCAGAGCAGCGGATGTGTATAATTTTTAGATATGCAATGTTAGACACGCATATTTACTTCCATTTCGCAATAGCAGTTCTCCTGGAAATTATAAATAGCTGACTCAATTCCCAAGTTCCCGACCAGTGTCTACTACTTAAAAGGAGTCTTTAAAGCCATTGCTTCACAGTGATGGTTTTGAAATGATTTTAAAGAAATATCCCCAGTACCTACGAAGTAAATAAATAGAGAAATATATAAATACATAAGTAAATAGAGAAAAAGATCCATGGGCCAGACAATTTCAGAGGAAAATTACTGCTGACACCCACTGGTTGCGCTGCCCACTGCAGCTGCCAGGGCTGCCCCATCATTCTGTCCCTTTCTCCAACATAGGCCCCATGTCTGCCACACTTGTGGCCCATCTATATTTGCTCAGATATATCGTGAACATATTTCTTTTTGCCGTTTGTTTCACAGATGCACTGCCAATACGTATAGTTCACTTATAGTAAAGCTGTAAAATAGTGAATACTCAATAGTATTGTGCTTCCAGACCTGGCAGTATACATTCACCTCCCAATCACTGGCAGTATTAAAATGCCAGCCGTGATTCAAGTGAAATAAATGAAGGCGGTGTAATAATTAACCCGTGAATAAGAGAAATAGTTCGTTATCTTAGAAAGAATGAATCCAGTTTATAGAGTTCATAATCCTTGAAAGGATGTCTTCAATGCGAAAGTGAAAATCAAAGTCTCTACCCTTGCTCTCTGATATCACTTCTCTGAGATTAAGGGCCTTGACCGCTCTCAAAGAGTGCTGAAATGCAACTTTCTGACAACAAGATACCGATACAGCAACTACCTATCATTAATGCCTGAAAGGAGCACCATGACCAACCAGGATCTCGTTTTCAAAGGATCTAAGATAGTGGCCAGCATTGTGAGTTTCAAGCGGATCCTATGGTATGCTAGAAATGCCGCTTGTCATGATTCCACTTCTATGTTTTGCACACTGTGCGCATTGCAGCAGCAAAGCCTAGCACCATACAGTCCCTACAGTGCGGGCGCTGACCATAACAGTTGAATTTCTAGTATTAATGCACTTTATTTGATTATTTATTTGCATTCATGTGAATGATGTTGTTGGTCAGGATAATTATTGAAATTCATTGTTTTATTCAGTCTGTGACTGATATAACTATCTCAGAACCAGAGACATGTTCAAATCAATTGGTCTAGATCATTGTTGTGCTGAATTTAAGCCTGTATGGAGCTGGCCAAATTGTTTATTATGAAGAGTGACTTCGAATAATTGGGAACCTAGGTGCAACGTATTAATGAAAATGGTTTCTTTTTTATTCAGCCTTTGCTGTTGCAGTTTTATCATGAAACAGGATTTGCTCTTGAAAAGTCACTTTTTCCCTTTTCATTGTCCAAGTGTTTGGTAGCTTATTCTGATTTTTTTTGTAAGTCTTACTCTTCCAGCCTTGAAAATTGAGCTTTGATCAGGAAATACTTGTAGGCAGTTGTACAAAGCTTGTGTTTGAAAATTGTGAGGTAGATCATGCTATTACCAAGGAATTTAGATTTTTGATTTGACACTTTATTGGATTAAAATCTACTGATCTTGGAACTTTCAAAAGCGTGAAACCTCATTCAATTGTTGCCTTCAACTTTCTTGATTTAGGGATTACTTTTGTTTTGGTAGTTGGCATGCCAGCCTGCCAGGTCAGTGGAGGCCTGGCCTCTGCTCCGGTGGTGAAGCGCTGCCTGCTGTAGTCAGAGATCCCCCACCTGCCTAGCAGTGAAATCTAACTCTTCAGATCATGTGTGGTGGGTGCACAAAAGGCAGGGGAGAATGCATGTTTTTTAGCCCTGCTAGCCATTCTTTTTTTGTTGTTTTGCAACATATGTCTAAATTGGGAGTTTGTTTCAGAAATGCAGAATATCAATTGTCCTCTCAAGGCTATTATTTGTTTTCTTCACCTTAGACTTTCATACCTTGTATACCTTCTGTGGCAGTTAGGAAGGGAAAATCAGCAATGGTTGCCCAATGCCCTCTCCTCAATTGTGTGTGACTGCTGCTATTGTGACCCGACATTCCTTTATTGGAAGCACTGTCTAGTCAAGGGTTTATGTTGGTTCCGCCAGCTGGGGCTCCATTGGTAAGACTATGGCAATTACCCAAACTCAAAATATGGTGTAGGATCTGTGGGTTTGAGTGGAAGAGAAAGCAAACAATTTATGGCAACTCTCCAGTTCGATTAAACCCTATTTGAACCCGCATAATATTGTAAAAAATGTCTTGCAAATTAGCAGAATTCTTGATAAATATGCATAAGGATAACATGAAAAGTATTACTTATTGGGGATGCTTTCCTGCTTTGGGGGCTCAGTCAGCTGTAAAATCAAGCCCCCATACACCCTGGTGGCGCTCCCTGTCCCAGGGTGCAACTTTGCCCAAAATCACCGCAGCTGATCGAGGTGGAGGAATGGCCGTTGTGCTTATAGTGCTGCCTCTGGCCTAACTGAATGGTACACTTTCCTGCTTTGGAGGCTCACTCTACTGTAACATCAAGCCAGCATACACCCTGGTTGGAATCCATGTCCCAGGGTGCAATTTTGACCAACATCACAGCAGCTGACACAGTGGGAGGCGTTGTCATCACGCTGTTGGCGTTGCCTCTCACCTTGTGGGCAGGGCACCACGCGTGGTCTTCTGGTTGGGAGCTGCTCCAAGTCTTTTGGATAAAAGGTAACCCTCTTGCAACAGAGTCTTGCATGATCATTCTGGACTCAACCTATACGCTTCTGCCAAGCTAGTGGTCGGCTGTTATTGAGAGGGGACCTTTGGACTCTAACGGAGCCATTTGTTATATTCGGTTTTTTCCCAAGTGTTTCTCTTGGTTACTTTTACCAACACAAGCATTTTGGATAATTGCATTATCATCTCTACTTTGTTGTGATGTCCAACCCAGTTTCTGGCAATAATATTGATTAATAGCAATTGCCTGGCCTATTAAGGCAGATAATTCTGGGATAGTCCTGTGTACTATTAAGTCAGATTTACAGAACCAGGTGCTGGGGGGTGGGGCGGGTTGTCAAACAGGACGCATACCCGAACCATCCAACTCTATTTTTGGTGTAAATAATTGACATTCGTCTACACTTATACATTGGCTGAGAGCATAGTAGCTACAGCAACTGTCTAGATAAGATGGGTAAGAAGGAAAACACAGAGACTGCATCCGCTGCTGCACCTCCAGCAAAATGCGCCTCTGTAGATTGGATGGTCCATAGGGTTTTGGGGTGATTCGCTGCCTGACTTTACAATCTCGGCTTCTCCCCGACATGGACCCGATCTTGAACCATCGCCCCAGCATCATTCGGTGTCTGTCTCTACCCTGCATTGTGCTAACCCAGGTAAACAAATTGATGAATAAGTGGCTTACTCTAAAGAGAGAATAGTCCTCAAGGGTAGTGCCAATCCGGGGAACCTCATGAGGATCCTATAGGAGAAGTCTACATTCCCAAGCCCATTTGGGTAGAACAGCTTTTTGAAGACTGTATGCAAGATATTATTAGGAATGAACTCTCCCTTTTTAGTGCCCTATTGATAGCTATAGAGAGTGAACTGACTTCACTAAAGCAGGCAAGGGCTTCTCCTGTAATAGCTGTACCTATAGATCCTGGGATTCGCAGGACAATATTGACCTCACTGGAGGAAGCCAGTCCAAGTGACAAAAGGCCTGGACTTGCTGCAGGTACTCTGCCCTCAAAGTCTACATTAACACATGGCCTTTTAAGTCAGCTCTGTGATTGGCCCAAGCCCCTAATTAATGAGTAGACATTTCTTTTCCTAATAAACCAGAGAACTTGTCAGGGGGATGACCCATCTATCAACCTCTGAGCCCTCTGGCTCTACCAGGAGTTCCAACCTACCTGTAATTAATCTTCCCACTGAATCCTGCCCATGTAGTGGTCTTAACCAAGGTCCCGAACTTACGCTCCGACTAGACCGAGTCTTATTAGGAGCTCTACAACAAGACATTGAGCTGCCTCTCACAGCACAGGGAATGTTTCCCTACAGAGGCCAATAACGTTGTACTCCTTCACAGGGTAGTCTGGATCAGACTCAGCAGGGTAAATCGGACTGGAAATTGTGTTATAGTGAACTTTAGATTTACATTTATGTCGAAAAGGGTACTATTTGGGCAAACAGGTAATAACTTATCCAGAAGGGGCTCTATTGAACCTTTATCAATGAGCTATTTTTATAGGCCAGCACCCTGGGCACTTTCCCCAACTTTCTAACATTTACAGATAAATGGTAAAGTTACAGCTCCTGGTTGCCTACGGGAGACGACCGTTGGGGATTCTCTCCTAATACCAACTTATAACCGTTTTGAAGCACTTGCTGATGTTGATTGACTGGCTAACAGTGTCGATTATTTAACATGACCTGTCAATATGGTTAACCTTATAGAGGGGGACAGATTGAGCCCCGACATCTGTAGGCAGCAAGGGGGCTCAACAGTGCAAGAATCTTATAGTAAACACCAACTGCCTTCATAAATACTAGGATCACCTCTTCTAGCTTGTCCCAATTGCCCTTTTACATCTGGCAAAGAAAATAGAATACCTCCCAATGCTGCCACACAAATTAATTTCATTTCTTGGAATGTGGCAGGTTTGAACATAAAGAAAGATTGTCCAGAGTTGTACAGATTTTTGAATAATTTGATATATGTCTCCTCCCGGAGACTTGGTTGTTACAACCAATACACCATGCATTCTATGTAAATGTATTTAAGGCCTCCAGTGTGGGAAGGCCATTGGGGGGCCTTACAGTATGGGTGAAGACCACACTCCCCGGTTCATTGAGAGAGATCAGGGTGGACTCACCTGATATGTTGTGCCTTAGTTGGACCACCCCCTCCGATGTTACATATTACATCTACAATGTATATAACAGACCCACAGGCAACACAGGAGTCAACTGGTTGTGCTCCATCTTAATGATCGTGATTACAGTGCTTTATCACTCAGGTTGAGCCTTCCCATTAGAGGAGCAATCCACACCGAAGGTGACCTGTTCGATTGGAGATTGAGGCTCACGAGTAATAGGAGAAGGATTAAATGTAGTAGTGTAGGACAGACATGGCTGGGCAGTTCAGGCTGGACTGTTCCCATGAGGCACAGGGTCAAGACTGATTTGCATATGGCCATGTCTGAACTGGGGTGGCTTGGTGAGCAAAATAACGATGGAGGAAACCCAGATCTGTGACTGGGGATGAATGTTTTGCCATTGTGCAACATTTCGTCCATCATCTTGTGTGTTTTGTTGTTCACCATATGTGGGAAGGATATGCCCAGACGTGGGTCCCATGCTCACTAGGCCACTGGAATCAAGCTATCCTGGCTGAAGACGGCTGATAGCCAGAAACCGGTCCTAGGATGCTTGATTCCGGTCCAGGACAGACATGGCTGGGCAGTTCAGGCTGGACTGTTCCCATGAGGCACAGGGTCTAGACTGATTTGCATATGGCCATGTCCGAACTGGGGTGGCTTGGTGAGCAAAATAACGATGGATTAAACCCAGATCTTTGACTGGGGGTGAATGTTTTGCCATTGTGCAACCTTTTGTCCATCATCTTGTGTGTTTTGCTGTTTACCCTATGTGGGAAGGGTATGCCCAGACGTGGGTCCCATGCTCACTAGGACACTGGAGTCAAGCTATCCTGGCTGAAGACGGCTGATAGCCAGAAACCGGTCCTAGGATGCTTGATTCCGTCCAGGACAGACATGGCTGGGCAGTTCAGGTTGAACTGTTCCCATGAGGCACAGGGTCAAGACTGATTTGCATATGGCCATGTCTGAACTGGGGTGGCTTGGTGAGCAAAATAACGATGGATTAAACCCAGATCTGTGACTGGGGGTGAATGTTTTGCCATTGTGCAACATTTCGTCCATCATCTTGTGTGTTTTGTAGTGTGAAGTATTCACATTTGTATATTAGCAAGATCTACAGCCTGGTTACCGACGTTATAAAAGATCTGGCTTTGAGTGTCTTGCTAGGAGCTGTATGTGAGCCATTAGGGCAGATCACAAAGGTACACAATAACCTCTTTTACTCCAAAGTTAGGCAACCAGTGAAGAGGAAGTGTTCACTTTCATTGTATAACAAGACCTGTAGAGAAGCCAAGACTAAGTTACTCCTGGCTATTAAGAAACAAGACAGACCCATGATACAGGTTCCTAGGCAATCCTACTATAAAATTGTGTCTGAAGCTAAAAGGGATCTAGAGCAGGAAATCTGGGAGGGTTTTCTCAATGCTGCCAGATTAGAAGATGCTCGCTTCTTCTGGTGCTTGGTCTTGTCAGGCAGCAGAAAAGGTCCCAGCCACATTTCCTAGGGCTTTGTGATAATGATGCACCCAGACTTGTAAACATGATGGTTCTTGCACTCATGATTGCAGATGACACCCTTCTCCTCTCCAAATCCTCCATGGGTCTGCAAAAAATGTTGGAACGCTTCAAGCTTTGTAAGTTGAGTGGTTTTGAAATCAATGTGTGCAAGACCAAGTATATTGTCTTGAATCCCGAGCGCTCGAGTAGAGCAAATCCTACTCTATCTGGGGTTCCCCTTGAGCGTGTGCACTCCTTCACATATTTAGGCATAACCCTCATGGAACAAATGGAATGACAAACACAAATTATGCAGTGCAGGCTAAAGATGGAACAAGCACCGGGAGGAATGATCAAGACACTGTTGGGTTCGCAGTATTGTCCGTCCCAGTTGGCTCTGCAAAAATATAGAGATTACAGACCCTAACTATGGTGGGTGGATCGGCGGAGGATCCGCTTCCCCATATAGACAAATTTGTTTTCTGATTAATATCACAAAGGTCCATAAAGGTAGGTCTTGGTTTAGCAGGCAACCTTTTTGTTATTTGGTGTAAATCTGTTCAGTAGTTTTGGAGATATTAAAGAAAAACCAAATTTGTATATCTAGAGGTGCGCACTCTCCGCAAATCCTCCAGATCTCATGCAGAGATCTGAGTGTCTGCCAACACTTCAACCAAGAAGTGTTGGCAGCCATCATGGAACTCCGAATCAGTTGAGTCGCAAACAAAAACATTTTTTAAAAAGAGAAGGGTGCAAGGTAAGTATACCCTGACCCGGTGGTGGAGTCCCCAAGGACCCACCTAGCTCAAAAAAAGCATTTTTTTAAATTTTCACAGAGAAAATCACTATGGATTTGCAAAATTGTGGTGAAAATTGAAAACAAACCCAAACGTGATCTCCCACAATTGTTTAAACATGGGCCCCTGGGTGAGCCAGGTTCTGTGGGATTATTTATATTTTAAATTAGGGGAGGGGGCTCAGGAGGCCTCCTCACCATGGCCAGTCTTGGAACCAGGGACCTCCACCTCCCCGGGCCAGGCCAATTCATAAAATAACCAGGGAAGGACCGTGCTGCTCTCATCCTGAGGCTTTTATGAGCCTTGGGGACCACACTGGGGCTTTTTTACTTTTTAAGAAGAGGGGTCATGCAGCCCTTCTCTAGTGATATCACTGTAACATTTGCAGTAAAAGTATGTTATCTTATGTTTAAAGGTTTTTATAAAGCGTGACAATCACTGCGGCATCTAAGCGCTGCAAGGATAAGACGGAAGATTGCCCACTAGATATTAAAAAAACTGTTTTTGATAGCCCTTCTGAAAGTCAATAAATCAGGCAGAGATTTAATGTGCAGGGGAAGAGAATTCCAGAGTTTTGTAGCTCCCACTGTAAAACTTCTTCTGCTCCACGCCTAAAGCCTGAACTTAGGGACCACCACATCCATTGCCGACCTTTAGTGTAGCTGCCTCCCTGGTTGATACCATTGAAACGTATCTTTGAGGAATTTAGGGCCTAGATCATGTAAGGCCTCAAAGGTGATGTACCAAGCCTTAATGCTCCCTCTGTGTTTTAGCTGGAGCCAATGTAACTTCCTTATAGCAGATTTAGCTGACTGTGGTTTAGGAATTCACAGCTGCAGCAGCAGCAGCAGCCTGGCTGATGCATTTTGGAGGGCCTGGAGCTTGTTAGCATACTGCAAACGCAAATTGAAGTATAATACGTTGCAGTAATCAAGTTTGGCTATAACTAGTGCGTCCCTACAGTTGTTTGAAGCATTGGAGGGATGTCCAGCAACTTGTTCTTAATTATCTTGAGCGTACAAAAGGAAGTTGAGAGGGTTGCATTCATTTGATCACAGAATGCAAGTTTGTTATCCATTAGGATATCAAGATTCTTAAACTTACTGGCTGCAGGTGGTACTGTACCTGATCCAGCGGGCTATAGAAAATATATCATAAACTACGCTACCCAACTTCATAACCTATAAACAAAATTCTATACTAAATATGGACCCATTTATGAACCTGATATATTTTGGGCCTACTGAATCAGGTGGTCAGAATAAATCTATATACACATTATCTACATACTATATACATATTTATACATTTGCAAAAAGAATATTGTCATTAAAATAAAACCCAACCATTTAAATGACCACCATAGGCGACGTGATCTAGCTAATGGTAACCTATACTTCTAAATAATCAAGACCAGCTTGTTTGTCAAAAGTAAGATTTTATTTTCTAAATTATGGTATATATGTTGTAAGTTTTATAAATGAAATTTATTTGCAATAAAGCAAGCATGATGGTAAGAAATATAAGAAAAATACAATTTAAGCAATTGAATCAAATTTAAAGAAATTATATAAAGTTTAGCTTTTCTAAAACCTATTTCCTTAACTGAGCTAAATAGACAGAAATTAAAGTAAAGATCTTTGAGGATTCTTACGTGCTCCACGCAAAGTCCAGCAGCACATCACCCTCATCGGAAAGTCAGAAAGCAGCAGCCAGCCCAACCCTAAGGGCATGACTTTTTATACCTTTCTACGCTAACTAAACTAGCAAAGGAAAGTTTTCAGAAATCTTCGACGTCCCATTGGCTGAGAGTGACAAGTGACATGTCACCCGATTCTTAAAAAGTTCCACAAATTCATGTCTTACAAAGACCATTGTCTCTTCCACGTGAAGCCAGAAGCTTCCTGCGATTGCAACTTTGTATTAAGTCATCCTCGCAGCTTCCATAGTCTTTCAGTACAACTTCCGCGGATGCCAAGTTAAGGACTGACAAAAAGTTCATTTTCGACCTTGGCCATGTCCGACAGAATGATGTCAGCTCATCAGTTTTTGCTTTGTGAATGCAGCTTCAATAAACGTTTTAATTCAGAATGGGCGTCTCGTGATTTTCTGCAGAATTATAGATCAGCTCTTTTTCTTCGGCTCTATTTACTAGGCCCAAAAGCAGGCAACTTATGTTTTCTAGTATAAAACAAACACAAGAAAAGTATTAATGTAAGAAATAAAGTATATTCTGTATCCACCCCTTGGTTTACTAATTAATTAACCCACCCGATTAATCAAAATGTTACCTAGCCATTGCAAACAAATAAAGCAGCGTTTATATTTACCAGTCTCCGTTTTTCTATGAGACCCATATGCACCTAGAATAGTAGAAATGACATCACACAGACAAGGAAAAGCAAAACAAGCACATGCTTCTTTTAAGTTTGCAGCAGTTAGTAATGACAAAAACGAAAACAATAAATTATTTTATTATTTTGCACGAACAAAAAGATGCAACAAATATGCACGTTTATGAGCACACATGTTAGTCCCCCCACGTGTAAAGTTTAATCTAAGTTGTATTAGCACGACATACCACAAATCATTAATAATTTTATTCATGTTATGGAAAAGTGACTTTGCGAGTTTAAACAAAATTTTGTTTTCTATCTCGCTCCATCAACTCCCTCATCTGGTGATTAACAAATCACCACACCAGCACTCAAAATTTTGGTAAATTAAATTTTAAGAAATCGATTCAAATTCATTTGTATTAGTAGTAAATCTAAAAATCTGTTTCAGCATAATCTTTGCAATTAACATGACGCTCTCTATGTAACTCCTGCAACTCGATCTCCCTTTCCTCTTCTTTTCTGAGTTTATAAATTCTCTTCTTTTCCTTCAACTGTTTCTTTCTTTTATGTAACAAACAACCTACTTTAGTCAAAATAAAAACGAATACTATTATAATCAAAGGTGCCAGAATCTTGCCAAGAATTGAACTTCCGATATTATGAAACCAGTTTTTAATTGCTTGAAACCTTTTTGAAAGTTTCCCTGTAAAATCTTCTTCTTCTAAAGGAATTATCTCTGAATGCATTTGTGTAATATTCTTAATATACATTTCAATATTCTTACTTTCATCCGGTATATATGTACAGCAATGTTGGACATGTAAAATGCCACAGACTCCTCCTTCTTTTGCTAGGAGTATGTCTAAAGCTAGACGATCTTGAATTACCATGGATCTAATTGCAATAACTTCAACATTCACTAATTGAAATCCATCAGCAGTGTCTGTTGATAATCTATCAACTATAGTGGACAATTTTCTGATTCTCCCTGCATTTAGGGTTATACCAACAAAAGGTATTACAGCTTGGAAAATATCTCCCAGAACTTCAGTAAAAGTTTCTCTTTTAGCTCTATTTACATAATTATGAATTTTAAACAATCCTTCTGAATCTTTGTCAACATGAAACACTTTAGGAAAAACAATTCCCACATAACAAGTTCCATACCAATGGTCTGGAAGGTTGTAGTAGGCTTTGTCGCCACAAACAAAATAAATTCCAGGGAAGATAGGATCTTTTCCACCTTTAAATCCCCAACCTCCCATAATCTGATAAGTATCTTCACAGTTGCTTGCACCTACAAAATAATTATCAAAAAGTGTATTATCTCTTCTAATGCAAAGCTTTCCACTAACAGGTTTGTCTATGTGAATTGCAATATTTTCAAGCATTTTGCCATTTAATTTCTCATCCTCTTTTTGCCAGAAGGATGACTTAGTCTGTTTGACTAATTCATTTCTCTTATAAATTGCTCTTCTCTCCTCAACCATATTCAAAAATTTCTTTCCTTCAGCACTTAATTTACATGTTAAATTATTCTTGTAAGCATACTCGTAAGTGAGTTCGTTAGTAACAAGGAAATATTCTCTCATTTGTTTTGCTTTCTTATACTTATTTAAAGCATTATCAATCTTAACATTAGCAAAAATCTCATCATAATTTGAATAGTAATATTCTAAACGTCCAGTTTGATAAAATAAACTAGTTAATACACTACATGTTACAGCATAAGTGAGAGGAAGCATATTATATGTTACTCCCTCAGAAACAGAAGCAGGTAACTTAACACAGACATAACAGTCCTTTGCATCCATTACCTTTACATATTCACTCAATAGCTTTGTGAATGTATTGCTTGAAAAATCACCTATTGATTTATCTTGATGAATGTTAGGCTGATGATCAATTACTTTTGCAGATGCACTATGTTTAGTTTGGCTAACCAGAGCTTTGCTTGTTATGTTAACTTTGTGTAATTCTCTATTCATTTCTAAAGGTATAATCACAGCTAGTACCAACCAGAGCAGAACTAAAATGAGCAGACACACCAGAGTCATCTTACAGCATCTTTTAAAAACAGAACATTTTGAAGTGCTCTCCTTAACGTAAGGCATTTTTAGATTAGTTTTAGTTTCAAAAATAAAAATAAATTTTAAAATTTATATACACCCCCCTTTTAAAATATATTTTTCTTTTATAACCCTAAACAAGATTTCTTCGACCTTATGTCATACATAAGTTTTCTTCAACTAAACAGTTTTTCTTCGACCTTGTGTCAACTAACAGATTTTCTTCAGCCTTTTGCCAATTTAATAATTCTGTACTTCAATCATTGTCACTAATTTCTTGGATTTCGTTTTCTTCTTCACTACTATCATATATGTCTATAACAGGTGGAATTACTAAGTAAGTCCACTCAGGAGACTTGTATTTCTGGTTTGGTCTAATTATTCTCTTCCCTTTTCTCGATATCACTTCAATTTTTCTTCCAACTCCAATTTCTTTTCCTGGACTCTTTTGACTACTGATTTCTTCAACTTGTTCTATTGGCTTTTTGATCAATCTGACTCTCAATCTTCCACCAGGCCAGTAGTCTGCTTTTCTCACGTACTTCTTCTTTGGTTCAGAATTATTTGATTCTGATTTCCAAGTCCTTTTCTTTCCGTTTTCACTTCCACCTTCCACGTCACTTTCTTCAGTTTCGTAATCTGAAATTTCAATTGACTCAGGAACTTCTCTATTCGGCAATTTCACTCCTTCAGGAACTTCACTTTGTCTTCCATCACTGGTACTTGGTAATTCGTTCTCCTCTTCTTCTTCAATTACCTCTAGCTTCCCAGATTTCGGATTTTTGTTCCTTACTTCAGAGCTTGTTCTCTGCCTTTCGATACTCTCCTGGTCTGAAACTTCTTTTGGTTCAGCTTCTTTGTCTTCAATAGAGACAACTGAATCCTCAGTTATCTTTCCTTTTAACAGATTCTCTTCACCTTCAGAATCTATTTCAATTATTTCTAAGTCTTTTCTTGTCAGATTTCCATTCACTGGTACAGTTTCCAGATGTCGACTTTCTTGTCGATCTTCAGAATCTGGAATTACTTCACCTTCTGTTCTATCTTCTGCTTCAGAATCAGAATCATCTGTGGTATCACTTTCAACATCAGAACTCTCAGGAGTTGGTATTGGAATAGTATGACTTGGATGAATCCAGCGCTTCAATCCTCTGCACTTTACAGCATTAGTAGTGATCAAGATTACCTGCCTAGGTTTCTGCCATCTAGGAGATAGACAATTCCTCCTCCGATGTACTTTCGTTCTGACCCAATCGCCAGGTCTCAGATCATGAGTCAAAACTTTTTCATTTGATTGAGCTTCAGTTCCCACCTGATTAGACACAGAAGTTACCATATCAGATAACCTTTTACAGTAATCCAAAATTGCACTGTCATTTATGCTCAACAGTTTACCTACAGGTACAAAAGCTTGCCTCATAACTCTTCCCATTAAAATTTCATGAGGACTCAGACCTGTCTTTTTATCTGGTGTACTTCTTAATGACATCAAAACAAGTAGAAGAGCATCAGTCCACTTAACACCTGTCTCTAGACACATTTTTCCAATTCTGTTTTTGATAGTTCCATTTATTTGTTCGACTACACCTGATGCCTCTGGTCTGTATGCACAGTGTATTTTCTGCTCAATGCTCAAAGCTTCACAAATTAACTTCAACAGTTTGTTATCAAAATGGCTTCCTCCATCACTCTCAATAGTGACTGGAAAACCGTACCTTGGGATGATTTCTCTGAGCATTAGTTTTGCTACTGTAATTGAATCACAATGTTGTGTAGGGAAAGCTTCTACCCATCTTGAGAATAAGCATACAATTACAAGTACATATTTCAAACAGTTGTGTAAGGGCATTTCAATGAAATCTATTTGTAACCTTGTAAAGGGACCACCCTCTCGACCAATTATTCCTGTCCCCACCACTGATTTTCTGTTTGGATTCATTTGTTGGCATGACAACACCTTTGACAAAAAGATTCTGCAATGGTTCTAAATTTGGTATTGAACCATGTTTCTCTAAAAAGTCTGACCATAGAATCTCTTCCTAGATGTGCAGGACCATGATATAATCTGGCCATGTCAGCAATCAAGCAATTTGGTAAGACTATTCTGCCATCTTTGTAAACCCACACTCCATCTTCTTCACGTGGTCTACAATCTGATCTTAACCATAGGTCTTTTTCTTCATCATCTGCTTCGTTTTGTAAATCTCTAATTTCATGCCATGTTTCTACAACAGTTGTTAGCATTAATGAATTTGAATCAGTTTCTTTACTCCTCTCCCGATTGTATGAATAATTTTTCCTTGCGCAGTACTTTGCTGTTTCGTCTGCGAAGGCATTTCCCTTGGAAATATAATCAGTTCCTCTAGTGTGCGCTGCACACTTGACTATGGCAATTTCTTTTGGCAATTGTATTGCTTCAATTAATCTTCTTATGAAAACTGCATTTTTAATTGGTGATCCTGTTGATGTCATGTATCCTCTCTGTGACCAGAGTTGTCCATAATCATGCACAACTCCGTATCCATACTGACTATCAGTAATGATGGTAACTCTTATATCTTTTGATATTTCACATGCACGAATTAAAGCAATCAATTCAGCCACTTGTGCTGAACGAACTCCTTCAAGACATGATGCTTCTTCAACATCTACAACTGTACAAACTGAGTATGAAGCTTTCAAGACACCTCCTTCGGATCTTAAGCATGAGCCATCTACAAAGTAGACAAAATCCGATTCAGACAAAGGTCTGTCTTTGATGTCTTTTCTTGGTTTTGTGCAGAATTCCATGACATCTAAACATTCATGTTCTGTCTCAATGTCATCAACAATTTCAGAATCAGGCAGTAATGTAGAAGGATTTAGATTCAAACATCTTGAAATCGAAACATTATCTGCTCCCAGTATGATTTTCTCATACTTTGTCAATCTGCTACTTGTTAAATGTTGAGTCTTACCTCTTGTCAGTAATATTTCAACTGAATGAGGCACAAAAACTTTCACAGGAAATCCCATTATGATTCCTTCACTTTGTTCAAGGCTGATACTTGTAGCTGCAACTGCTTTCAAACAACCTGGTAATGCCTTTGCAATTGGATCAAGAACTGCAGAGAAGTATGCAATAGGTTTCTTTAAATTTCCATGTCTCTATATTAATACAGATAATGCACATCCTTCTCTCTCACTGCAATACAGTTCAAAATCTTTCTCATAATTTGGCATACCCAAAGCAGGAGCTTGGCATAAGCTCTTTTTCAGGTTCTCAAAAGATTCCATCTCAGTATCATTGAGAATAATTGGATCTTTTACATCTGATTTGGTCAATCTTTGTAGTGGTTTTGCAATTACTGAAAATCCACTTATCCATTGTCGACAGTAACCTACCATTCCCAGGAACATTCTGACCTGTCTTTGTGTTCTTGGCGGTAACATTGCTTGAATCATTTTTATTCTCTCTATTGTTACTTGTCTTTTTCCTTTTGCAATTCTATGACCAAGATATTTTACTTCTTGTTTGCAAAACTGTAGTTTTGCTGGGGACACTTTATGTCCTTCTTCTGCAAGGCGATTTAACAAAATTATTGTGTCTGTTACACAATTTTCTCTTGTCTTTGCAGCTATTAACAAATCATCAATATACTGCACCAACGTAGACCTACCTGGTAAGTCTAAATCTTCTAATGATCTTTTTAACAATTCATTAAAGATTGAAGGACTTTCTGTATAGCCCTGAGGGATTCTTGTCCATCCAAGGGTCTTACCTTGGAATCTGAAAGCAAAAATTTCATAACTGTCTGGGTGTAAGGGAATAGTAAAGAATGCATTGCAAAGGTCAATAACTGTGTACCATTCAGCATCATGTGGAATCTGAAATAGAATTACTGCTGGATTTGGAACCACAGGACAACATGGAATGACAATTTGATTAACCTTTCTCAAATCTTGTACGATCCTAAATGTTCCGTTAGACTTTTTAACTCCCATAATTGGTGAATTACAAGAGCTACTTTTCATTTCCTTTAATACACCTTGCTTGATTAACTTTTCAATTATAGGTGTAATACCTTCAATTGTCTCTGTTTTCATTTTATAATGTGGAGTGTTTGGAAATTCTATCCCCTGTTTCAATGCAATTTTTACAGGATCTACGTT
This sequence comes from Lissotriton helveticus, assembly GCF_964261635.1. Taxonomy (NCBI): domain Eukaryota; kingdom Metazoa; phylum Chordata; class Amphibia; order Caudata; family Salamandridae; genus Lissotriton; species Lissotriton helveticus. Next base: position 1,003,903,139 of record NC_136071.1, on the reverse strand, counting down.
TTTCATCAGACCCATCTCATTCCCAGTAAAATCCCATATTTCGGATTTCACTGTTTCCTTTAGCTCTTCAGGTAAATCCTTTTCTTCAAATGCAGGAAACAATTTTGTTTCTTCTGCTTCCATCATCATCATTGTCATTCTGTACAAACCATCTTCCTCCATTGTTTGTAATTCAACTCCTTCAGGGGAACAATATATTCTGCAATTCATTTTACATAGGATGTCTCTGCCTAATAGATTTACTGGACTACTGTTACAAACCACAAATCTGTGTTTGTCTCTGTAATTTCCAATTTCAACTGGTACTGGATCAGTTAAGTCTGTTTTAATTTGCTGATTACTTACTCCCACAACTTGGATGGTATCCCCAGAGAGAGGTAGGTTTTCAATTTCCACTGATCTAACAGTAGAACGGGTAGCACCAGTGTCCACTAGAAAAGTGATGTCTACATCATTAACTTTCCCGTTTACATAAGGACCAGACTGGTCAACCTCAAGAGTGGCTCCAACAACACACTCTTCCTCCTCTCTCGGGCACCGTCAGCAATAATCATCAGAATCACTGTCTTGACTTTCTGTTAATAAAAATTGTTGTGAAGCATTTTGCATTTGAACCTTTTGCTGCTTTTGCTGTTTTTGTGGTTTTATTACCTGTTCACATCCCTGAAATCCCACGTTTGGATTATATTTTTGAACTCCCCCACAATTCGGAAAAGGTGCTTGTGGCAACTGGTCTTGACGATTATTCACCTGTTGTTGTTGCTGTTGTTGTAACTGTCGCTGAATATTAAATTCATTTAACCCCTGTTGCATCTGTAGCTGTTGCTGCAGGTTAACACCATTCTGCATCTGTGGATTCAATAAGGGATTCTTTGAGTTTCTAGGAGGATGAGGACACTCGTCCCTCCAATGTCCAATTTCGCCACAATTAAAACAAGGTAATCTTTGTTTCAGCTCTTCTATCTTTGGGCTAAATTTCTTTGGGAAATTATTACCTTTAAACTTTCCTTGTATCTGGTTTGCATTTCCAGTTTGAACAAAATTAGTGTTCTTATTTCCCATGCTGGCAATCTGTTGCTCAGCCACCTTTACCTGAGCCCACATGGCTTTCTCCTTCAGCTTCTTCTGTTTTACTTCTAATTCATCGCTACAATATTTTGCTTTTCTTAGAATATCATCTACAGATAGTGCTTGCCATCCGACAATACTAGTTCTGATCATTTCTCCAATTTCAGGTTTTAGTCCATAAACAAATCTATAGATAAAATGACTCATGTCTTTTTCATCTAATTTTTCATAACCACTGTATTGTTTAAAGATTAACAATAGTCTTTCATAAAAAGAATGAACTGATTCTTTTGTTTCCTGTTCTGTTCTTTCTATTTTAACCCAATCAACTTCTTTGGGTGGAATTTTGTTTTTCATCCAAACAATTACTTTCTCATAGAAATCCATTACAAGTGGATTTGGGGCACCTGTTTCTTTAATTCGTTCAGGTTCTGCTTTTGGCCAACTAATAGATATTTTACATTCTGTCCAAAGATCAGATGGAACTACAATATCAAAAAATCCATCTAAATCAATCCACAGAACTTTTGACACTTTGATAAATCTATCGACTTGCCTGTACCACTCAACTGGTTTCTCCCTCAATTTTGGAAAGTCATTTGTGAATAACAGAATGTCTTGTCTCGACCATGGGACATGAACATATCCTCCACCTGCAACTTCCCTCATTGGAAATTGTTTTGACAATTTTTCCAATCTTTCATCTTCCTTCCTTTTGGTCCATTTCACTCTCCATTTGTTCAGTTCTCCTAGCTTTTTGATATAGACAATCAAATCTTTAATGTGAACTATTCTTCCCATTGAGTTCAAACTCTCAATGTCACTTTCTGAAAAGTCTAATCTGTAATGCTTTGCAAAATTCTTTTGTTTACTTACATCGATTTCAAGTTCTGCAGCTAGATCCTCTAATTGATCATATTTGTTTTTCGTTTTCCACTGAATACTTTTGCAAATGAATAGTAGTTCATCATCCCGATAGTAATTTAAACTATCTGGGCCAATTGTTCCAATTATTAATTCTTCAATATTAGCTTTTAATTTGGCCACATCAAGTTTTGGTGTGGTTACCCTAACTTCAGGACTTCCTACATCTGACATAGCACCCATTGGTGTTTTTGGAGATAAATCCTCATTAAAGGTTAAATCAGGCATTCTCGATCTAGAAGTGTTTAATTCAGTTAAGTCTGAATAAAATTTTTCAGTAGCCTTTTGAGTTTCTGTATTTAAAGGAATAGTTAATCCATTTTTGTTTGTATCTCTTTGATCAAATACAGGCTGAACAGGACCTATTGTTACTGGAACTGTGACAGCTTCCATGCCTTTTGTCATTCTTTTAATTAATTCTTCTTTAGACCTTAAATATTCATTATAATCAACATCCTCAACATTTCTTGTCTCTCTTGCATAATCTTTTGGAGGTTCCCTTGCTCTTGGAGTCATTGAAAAATGTCTACCTTCATTTTGAGCATTCTCAAATTCTGATCTTCTAGGAGTTTCAGTGATTTCACAATTATTTGGATAAAGTTTAGGAGCTTCACTAATTGGAGGTGCACTCGGTGAAGTTTCAGTAGAAACCACCGGAGTAGACCATGATCTAGGAGGTCTCAAAGGCTGATTAGGCTGTTTCTTTCTAGCAGTTGTATATATTTCTTCCATAACTGCATCTTCAGATTCACTTTCCATAGATTTCCCTGTAGGAGAACCCATTACCATTTCATGAATTAAATATAATCCTTCACTCATGTTTCCCTGTCTCCACATTCGCAATCTATCTTCATGAGTTTCTCTTTTCCATGATGGATTTTTAGAAGGTCTTTTAATTCCACTAGCTTCTCTTTGTAACTGATACATCTCGTCTTCCCACTCAACTAAAGCTTCAAATTGAGTTGGTCTCGGTTTAGGAACAAGAGCATTCATTTTCTCTCGTAAATTTCTTAAAACTCTTACATTAAATGAACCATCATCAGGCCAAGCTAAAACACCGTCGTTTTTAGTATAACGTTTCCAACTGTCGAACCATAAGACAGTATGATATCCGTATTCACCTTCCATGTACGCTGCAGGTGTTTTATACTTATGAAGTAGTTTACCACCTCGCGTTTCGATTTTCTTGTCAGGTGAAAATAAATTCTTAAATTTCTGAAATAATGTTGTCTTTTTCTCAACATGTTTAAAATGATAACTCATTTTTATGAGTTAAATTTAATTCACAAAATCGTTCGTAAAATATTTCCGGGATGTTCCGCAAAACAACCAATCCGTGCGCGAAACACACCAACAAGCCAATGGCAGTTGAGCTACGTCACTTTTCTGCTCAACCAATAAATTTGGAGATTTTCCGAAGGACCAATCAGCTCACAGGCTGTCAGAGACTCAGGAGCCAATCAGAATACAGCTTGTGACGTAGGTCACCCAATCCCAGCGCGGCTCTGTGACGTACACAGCAGCTGCGGTTTCTCGCTTCTCACTCCTGGCGCTTACCCCTCCTTCACAAAATCTTTTCACAGCGCCATTTTAAGGACACTTTTCAGTGTAAATTAATTCTTAACAATGACTATAAAGACAACATCTGTTCGTTTCACTATTTAGGATAGTTTACATACATTCAAGTATCCACACTTCGGAATAGACGGCGCTATTCACACTAAGGATAATATTCAATTGTCAGTAGAGTAACCTTACCCCACCCTTCTAACACGTATAATTATGAACTCGCTTTGCTCTGAACCCACCGCGAAGTGAAAGTTCTAAGAGTTCCACTTGAACACAAAATACAATTCAAACTCGCACTTTTACACGGAAAATTCCCTAAATTCAAACACACATGAAATCCGTACAGGACTCTCACCTGTTTATAGAATTCATGCACCGTTAGCAAAATAACGACGTTATCCGTACAGGGCTCTCACCTGTTTATAGATATGAAACATGTACCCGTACAGGACTCTAACCTGTTTATAGATAATCATGCACCGACGTTAAATTTTACCCTTCACTCAAGCTCGGATATAACTAATACTCTCATCACAGTGAGTTTTATGGAAGGCGCTTTGTCCCTATTCTCATGCTGCTTTGATTTCTTAGAAAATCCTCACTATACAAGATTCAGACCTAGCCCTAAAACTGTGCTGCTCGGCGACAACACTATGGTACACGGCGATACCTCTTGTGATACTCGGCGATATCACTACAAACAGAACAGATGGCTTGCGTGACTAATTTCTCGCCACACAATCTATACCGGTATAGCTTACAGATAGGCACGAAAAACGAACTCAACATGTGTTAAAACATCGATCCTATTTCCATACCATGACGTAACCCTTAGCAACCAACATATTACCTTGGTTACCTCTTAGCAACCATCAATTTCTGCTACCAGAGAATTGATCCAGCGGGCTATAGAAAATATATCATAAACTACGCTACCCAACTTCATAACCTATAAACAAAATTCTATACTAAATATGGACCCATTTATGAACCTGATATATTTTGGGCCTACTGAATCAGGTGGTCAGAATAAATCTATATACACATTATCTACATACTATATACATATTTATACATTTGCAAAAAGAATATTGTCATTAAAATAAAACCCAACCATTTAAATGACCACCATAGGCGACGTGATCTAGCTAATGGTAACCTATACTTCTAAATAATCAAGACCAGCTTGTTTGTCAAAAGTAAGATTTTATTTTCTAAATTATGGTATATATGTTGTAAGTTTTATAAATGAAATTTATTTGCAATAAAGCAAGCATGATGGTAAGAAATATAAGAAAAATACAATTTAAGCAATTGAATCAAATTTAAAGAAATTATATAAAGTTTAGCTTTTCTAAAACCTATTTCCTTAACTGAGCTAAATAGACAGAAATTAAAGTAAAGATCTTTGAGGATTCTTACGTGCTCCACGCAAAGTCCAGCAGCACATCACCCTCATCGGAAAGTCAGAAAGCAGCAGCCAGCCCAACCCTAAGGGCATGACTTTTTATACCTTTCTACGCTAACTAAACTAGCAAAGGAAAGTTTTCAGAAATCTTCGACGTCCCATTGGCTGAGAGTGACAAGTGACATGTCACCCGATTCTTAAAAAGTTCCACAAATTCATGTCTTACAAAGACCATTGTCTCTTCCACGTGAAGCCAGAAGCTTCCTGCGATTGCAACTTTGTATTAAGTCATCCTCGCAGCTTCCATAGTCTTTCAGTACAACTTCCGCGGATGCCAAGTTAAGGACTGACAAAAAGTTCATTTTCGACCTTGGCCATGTCCGACAGAATGATGTCAGCTCATCAGTTTTTGCTTTGTGAATGCAGCTTCAATAAACGTTTTAATTCAGAATGGGCGTCTCGTGATTTTCTGCAGAATTATAGATCAGCTCTTTTTCTTCGGCTCTATTTACTAGGCCCAAAAGCAGGCAACTTATGTTTTCTAGTATAAAACAAACACAAGAAAAGTATTAATGTAAGAAATAAAGTATATTCTGTATCCACCCCTTGGTTTACTAATTAATTAACCCACCCGATTAATCAAAATGTTACCTAGCCATTGCAAACAAATAAAGCAGCGTTTATATTTACCAGTCTCCGTTTTTCTATGAGACCCATATGCACCTAGAATAGTAGAAATGACATCACACAGACAAGGAAAAGCAAAACAAGCACATGCTTCTTTTAAGTTTGCAGCAGTTAGTAATGACAAAAACGAAAACAATAAATTATTTTATTATTTTGCACGAACAAAAAGATGCAACAAATATGCACGTTTATGAGCACACATGTTAGTCCCCCCACGTGTAAAGTTTAATCTAAGTTGTATTAGCACGACATACCACAAATCATTAATAATTTTATTCATGTTATGGAAAAGTGACTTTGCGAGTTTAAACAAAATTTTGTTTTCTATCTCGCTCCATCATACCCAAGTCTGAAGGCCAGCTGAATGGTGTACAAAAGGAAATGTCCCTCCCAAAGAAAATGACCTCCGTCTTGATGCGATTCAATTTAAGGTGATTATAGTCTATCCAGTCATTGATGGCTAACATACAGTCACAAACGTTCTGGCAGGTGTTGTTGGAAGACTTTGAGAAGGACACGCCGATTTGAGTGTCATCAGCGTAGGATGTTTAAGAGGAGCCAAATGATTTAATCAACACTGCTAGGTTCGACACGTATATATTGAACAGTGTGGACTTAAAGATGACACCTGGGGGACTCCACACCGCAGGACAAAAGGGTCTGACTCAAATTCATTCAGATTTGAGTATTGAGGAGAAAACTACACATGGCGAGGATGCAAGTTATACGTACCTAAGGGCATGGGTTATAGTTACTTCAGCTAACCAGAATCATAAATGCTGAATTTCTACGGTTTTGTGTGAGTAAATTCAGAAACTAACTATAATTTCCCTGTAACCTTTGTTTTTGTAAGTGTGTTTATATATAATAAAATATATATATATATATTATATCTGGCCGAAACACATTTAGTTTTGTGCATAATAAACTTGTTTTTGCAAATCGCATCCTGCCCTGAGAGGGTGCTTTCACATCTTATTGGATTGAGGATTCTGGATTAATCGGACTTGTACGATACTCCGGCCATAGCGCTCCATCCCTGTTTGGCTAAGCGGGAAACGGGAGTCGCAGTAATTTTGTGTGTGTGTGTGTATGTGTATACCTATATATTTATATATATATATATTTATATATATATATATATATATATATATATATATATATATATATGTGTGTGTGTTTCTTTCACTTTCATATATATATACCGAAATCATAGTTTAATGTGGTTGTCAAGATGAATTTATTACTGCAATATTTTATGAAATTGTGCTGATGAATCATCCAAGACTACTATACCTACATCAAAGATGTCATGCTAATCAAGCATGCACGCATTCCCCAATTGGTCACATTAAATATGATAAATGGTACTGCAGTCACATACTGCATTTCTGTGTTTACTAATGTTTCCAATGTTTTTTAGCGAGAGGTAATTACTAGAGAAAAGGGGGGAACGTGGAATTATTCTACACCGAGAAATCTGTTGTGAAAGCTGCATGATGCCATTACTGATTGAGAGCAAGAAAGGGTTAAACGAAAATGTGTGTGGAAATGCCTTCGTTTTAAAAATATGTCAAACACAGGAAGATTATGCAAATAGTTCAAGTCCCTGAAAGCTCAGCTATAAATAGCAGCTCTCTAAGGAAACGCTAAAGCATATGTGCATTCTATTTTCATTAACTGAAGATAGAACCCTGTCTAATATCCACTCTTTTTGCTGTCTTTCCTGGGGACAGAGCAGCAGAACCTGTAGGATTTGTGAATGCGCTTTCACGCGCTGCTAATGCGCTTTCACGCGCTGCTATCATGCGCTCTATGGAATGTGCAGTTCATGCTGATGTGATGAGTGCCCCAACCAGCACACAGCATGCTAGGTTGTGTCTGCATTTACATGGGGTAGTACCCTAGTTAGTGTCATGATCTCCCAATGAAACATAAAACATGCAATTGTGAGGGAACAAAAACACACTCCCATTGTAGCTTTTATTTTGTCATAAAATATCAATGTGCATAGCCTTAGCACCGTCCTTTGCATTATTACTACTACTGAAAACACAATCCTTCCACAAAAAGAGAACGAGTTGCAGAGCATTCTCAGGTATCACACCGTATCACACCGAAGATTTGGAACTCCTTACCTCCAGATGTACGCAGAATCTCTTCCTCTTCCTCCTTCAAAAAAGAAGTAAAAATCCTTTTAATTAGCAAATGCACCTCCTAAGACTTTAATTCATACATGAGTGTTAGCCACATATGTTATCCTATATACATACCACTGTCTACCTCTTTTGTATTGACTGTCGAATATTGAATGTATATATATTACCCCAATCATCTAATGTTTCCAAACGGTGTAATGTAAAGTGCTCTGATACCCTCTAGGGTCATGTTTGCGCTATATAAAACTTTATAAATGCAAAAAATAAAAAAATTATAGAGTGGTTGATTCAGAGTCCAGTACTAGTTGTGACCTTTCACACTCTTGTCGTGTATTTCTATAGGTTCTGATTCGATCCCCCTATTCCTGACCCTATTCTGGTTAAACTTACTAGCTAGTTAACTAACAGTCAGCCCATGAGGCAAGAAATCCCCCATGATGCAGATACCGTTATCTGACGCAGTCACACTACGGCACAGGAACGTGTTATCTGATTAGGTCATAACGCTTGAGATCTAATTAGACAAGCGATATTCCTCCAGCCCCTGATAAGGCATACGACGTTCTCATAACAAATCAAACCTATGACAACCTGGATAATCCGTGCGGCCATTGTTTTGATTTCACAGAGAACTTTAGTAAAGAATGTGCTAACGAGCAAGTCGTATGACATCTTTATTGACGTACCTATGTCCATCCTTACGTCAATCTCGGCACCTTTAAGGTATAAATATTGCCGACCTTGCCCTATGCAAACACACGCGTGGTGACAAGACGGAGCAGCCATACTTGCCGAAGCCGAGAGCAGAAGCAGACCCCGCAGGCAGCAGCCCCGCCTTCCTGACGCGCTGAGAGACGCGCTGCTATCTCAAGCCGAGAGACCCAGCACCGGCGCTTCTGGGCAGCCCTCGCAGGCAGCCTGGAATATCGAGAGCAGAGAAAGAGATACCATTCCTCATTCATCCTAAATTCCAGGTACAGAACTGAATAACCCCTCCTAGAGAATTCTTTAGTTATTCACTTGGCAAAAACAAACTTAAACTAAACTGTAACTTTCTATTCCCGCCCACGCATTAGACTTAGGTCAGGTACACGGGGTAGGCGTATTTAGAAACACCAGTTGAGTATGTTTAGTCAAATGTATATGTGTATGTAAATATATTTTAATCATTTTAAACATCATATGGCTCAGAAACCATATCAATGTTTTTACAGTATTATTTTATACTATTGCTTCTAATGTATGCACTTTACTTAACTATAAGTATTGCAATAATATCGATCCATTTCTCTTGTACGAGAAAAGAGACTGATCAATAAATAACATCTTTTATTGAACACGCCCGTCTCTTCCTTTTCTCTACATTCTGATGAGACTAAGAATGCACGTACTGACTGAGTAAAATAATTGCCTTGTGCTCACACGACTCTCGAGATTGACTCTTGATTAGGGGAGAGCAAAGTTGTCATGTTCTATGGTTGTCAGAAACTAAATCCCTTCTTGTCTAATCAGGGGAGTTCATCCTTCCTTGAACATTCGAGAAAGTTTCTAGCGAACTCTGAGCTTAGCTGGCAAACCCAAAAATTAAGTCTAGTTTCGACAGTAGTAGACCTAGTTAACGTCTGGCCTAGGTCTTTACTGCTGTAGGTACTATTCCAATGCGCAGAGCCTATTGGGAAAATAGGAGCTACACTACATGGCGCCCAACGCGTTTGGAAAGGGCGATAAAACTAACGTAAGACATTTAGAGTAACTCAGTCGTGCTTTCTCACTCAGACCCCTTTTCCCAAATACTCCAAAGACGTCTGGAGTGGGTGAAAGGTTATTATATCCTCCAAAACCTCGCAGGAGGGAACTCCTATGTACGGTTCTTGGTCTAGTCAACGTTGAAGGATAAAACAGTTCCAAAATATTGTGCACCTAATCTCTGTTTCCATAAAGAAACCTGATCTGCAAATAAAAATAATACCATCCTGTCAGTAAAATGGGAGACAGTGATGGAGAAAGAGAGGCAATTAGATTAGCTACTGAAATAGCAGATGCTGATGCTACCATGCAAACAGCAGACCCGGATATAATACTCATCCAGGTCGCCAAAAGGAGATCTATAACCTTAAAACTTATAGAAAATGGACTGACACCTAGAGGTGGCACAGTCATATTCGTAATTGAGGCACACGAATATCGGCAGACAGAGGTATACTATACATGGATACATTTTCCAGCAGCAAATGCTGTAACAAAGTACTTCCACTATTACAAAGTAGAGGAACCTCCTGAAACGTACACTCCTTTCGAGGAGGTGGAAGTACCACTCAAATTCCAAGAGCATTTGCTCTTATTTGATGGCGCCCTAAAACATAATAATCACATTACAAGGCTCGGTCCTTTAGGAAGACCAGGAGCAACGTGGCCGGTCTTAGCCGGATACACACCACATCCAGACATCGACGAGATGACTGCACCAGAGCTATTAATACAGCTAAAACAACTACTAAAAATTCACAGACAATTAGTTCAGTATGTAATGCGGACTTCAACAATTCAGCCAGCGATTAAAATTCCACAGCTGACCCCTCACCAGGGGAACACAAATAAAATCACACCACAGAACATCCAATCCTGCCTAGGTAAAGTTCCAGCTAAACGGGAACAGATACCATTCTGGTTGGCACAGAAAATCACCCAAATAGAGGCGGTGTTTCCTGACACCACCCCATTAGAAAAGCACAGGATTCTGACTATATGTCTCCCAATGGGAATCGCACCACACATTGAGGACTGTGACACTTGGGGTACGGTCTTTGCTTCAATCTACACAAAAACGCACGGTGTTCCATCCATTTCGGTAATACCAGATGTGCTAAAACAAATTCAAGATGAATACGGTCCAGAACCTGCTTTAACTCTTGGTATGAAATTACTGAAAGACTTCAAGCAGGTCTCGGCTATATTACTAGCCAACATAAAGGGTGAAGCAGCAAACGTGGCGATCCGCCAGAGGTTAAAAGAGACAGATATAGCAGACCAACCAGCTGAAATTGCCAGAATCATAGAAAAATCCTATGAAGAACTAGGCAGAGATAGTCTAGGTGGAATACCAGTAAAACCGCAACTGACTACAAGTCCAGAAAAAATATTTTTTAATAATAATTCACCAAAAAAGAACTGGGATGGAAATAAACAATCCAATCCTAAAGAAAAGAAATTCCAGTCCAGAGGAAGGTCTCCTAGGCGAAGAGAGAAATCTCCAAACCCGAGACAAAGGTCACCTCAGAGTGAACCCTCTGGGAATAGATATAACCTTAGAAATAGGGATAATATTAAAAAACCTGATAGATATCAAGACATTGATACACGTCCGTCTCAATCTTTTCAGAATTCCTCGCAGAAATCGGAAAGAAGAGGACGATCAGAAGAGCACGCCAAGTCCAAAGACAAGGAACCTGCTCAACTGAAAAAGAAATCACAATTTCCAAAAAAGAAGGTAGCCAGTATCAAGGTAGTTAACAATGCCGAGAATACTGAGGACACAACTGAAAAACGGAGAATGGGCTCAGACAATGCTAGACAGCGCAGCAGAGGTGAGCATAGCTCGCAAAGTCCTTATGAATCATCTGGAGACAGTGGACACGAATGAATACCTTCAAGTGGAAACTGCAGATACCAGAGTTAGCAAGCCCCACAAAATATACGAGATAACATTACGTATAGAGGGAGATAAGACTAGGAAAATAAGGGGACTATTTTGGGATAACCTATCCAAGGGCTATGACATCCTTCTAGCTGAAAAAGACTGGCCACCGGAGTTTGTCAGGGAGTGCCCTCATGGCGAAGAAGTAATTATGCCTGCCTTCTCGAATCAAATACCGATTCATAAAAAATACACACTTGCTAGAAAGTGGGCAGTGGCCTTAGCACCTGCTTTATATAAAAATCACGTAGGATGGGATGAGGATTCTCCTCCTCACAAAGTCCAGTTAAAATCACAACCTACTGCACAAAGGCAGTACCCAATTAAGCAAGAAGCTAAAAAACAAGTAAATGAAATACTAGATCAGCTAGAATACCAGGGGGTGATTGAAACTTGCACCTCACAAATGAACAATCCTTTGTTTCCGGTCTCCAAACCAGACAATTCGTACCGTCTAGTTTTGGATTACCGACACCTTAACACATGTTGCAAAACTTTTGCAGTGCAAAACTCACACAGTGCTGCACTAATGAATAACATAGTGCGCAAAAAATACAAAACAACCTTGGACATCTCCAATGGATTCTTTTGTCAAAACATAGCACCAGAGAGCAGATATTTAACAGCTTTCTCAGTAAATGGCACTCAAAAACAATTCTGTCGGTTAGCCCAGGGGTACAAGAACAGCCCGGGGGTATTCTCAGCGAGAGTAACAGAATTACTACAACTATATGATGATGAAGCATTATCTTATGTCGATGACATTTACTTAACAGATGATGACTTGGAAACTCACTTGAAAAGAGTGAACACCATAATACTTGGTTTCGCTGCAGAGGGTTACAAATTCAACTTCAAAAAGTCCAGAATTGCCCATCTGACGGTCCTATTCTTAGGATATGAGTTATCAAGTGAAGGCAAAAGCCTGGCAGACAATTTCCTAGAGAAATGTGCCGTAATCCAAGCTCCTAAAACACTAAAAAACCTACAGTCAATTCTAGGCTTCCTAAATTTCGGAAGAACTTACATTGCAAATTACGCAGAAAGGGTCAAACCCCTTTACGATCTAATTAAACCAGACTTTAAAAGATCCAGTTGGACTCAAGCACACACAGAAATTTTGAGATCCTTACAAACAGACATGCTAATTAAAACAAAATTAGAAACCCGTGATAATACACGCAACCTTGTGATCCGAGTCATCCCAGGGAGATGCGGATTCACATACCTAACCTCTAATGAGGGAGATAAGGTACCAATTGCATTCAAATCACATTTGTACACAAAAGCTGAACAGAGATTCAGCAACAAAGGAAAAATTGTTCAAGCAGTTCAAACCGCAATAGCTAGAGAAAAAGACATAGCTGACGGTAGACATATCACAGTCAGAACAGCAGAATCAGCCTTTGAGGCATTAACAACACCGTGTAATTTACCAACAACAACATTGGATCCAGAATGGTTACAATGGGTAAATTCAATCACAACGGACAAAGTATATTACTTCTTTGATCCAGAACTAGAAGAATTAAAAAATCTAAAATATGAAAAAACGTATCCTCTGCCAATCGACATTCTGCCTCTACGACATTACGCCTGTGTAATCTATACAGACGGACATGCTCAACCCTCCGTTTGGGGAGAACATGCATACAATCCCACATGTGAGATTACAAAAGAAGTGTGGCGCGGAGGTAAACTAAGACCTCTATTAACAAAATCACACTCAGTAGAAACTAATTCAGAACTACAAACTGAAATAATAGCTTTGAAAATGGCGCTAGATAATGCGGATCGCGAATTCCCGACACTTATAGTGTCAGATTCATATTTCTGCGTCAAAGCATATAACAAGGATTTGCAGACATGGATTCAGAACGGTTACAAAGATGACACAGATGCACCAATAAAGCAGAGACTGCTCTGGGAACAAGTAGCTCTTTTGAAAAAAGAACTACCAAAGACTCACGTGACACACTCACTGAGTCACCAGCGTGATGGCGTTCACGTTGTAGGGAATTCATTGGCTGAAACAGCCGCAGCGGCAGCCAGTAAACCGGCTCCCGTAGATCGAAAAATGCGTACATTAAAATACATTGACGGCGAAACATTGCTGGCGGTGAAAACGTCATCAAAAGGCGACTGCTCAGCGTTACCGATCAATTATCCACTCAATTATACATACATAATCGATGCAAACTCCGTCCCTTTTGCTCGAATCCCTGGAGTGGGGGATAGAGTGATTCCAAACATGGACAGGAGAAACTTGTTAATCGCAGACGCACACATGGGCGAGGGTCTCAGACACCTTAAATTAAAAGATTCTCTGGAAGAATTACAATCACGGTACTGGTGGCCAGGCATGAGCCTGCACTACACCATGTTTGTAAAAAACTGCCCAAACTGCAACAGAGATCGCAGTGGGGAGAGAAGCAGTTTAATACCTCGTCGTATCAAGGCAGATAATATTACCAACAAAAAGAATGGCTTGCGATTAACATACACAGGCTAGTTCCACTTATAATGTAGATCCACAGCACTCGGCTGACGTCCGGACTGTTATACAAGATTTGCGAGTCTAAATGGCATATACGCTAAGAGCATGCTACGTTCGACCATTTTTTTTTCACTCAGGCAAACCAGCCTGGGGGGGGAAAGAATGGCCAAATGAGCACAGCCCAGCGGGAATCTTCTCACTTCCTTCCTGAGGGTATGGGATGGTGTAAAGAAAAAACCAAGGCAGAAAGCAATCTATAATGGAAAGGACATTAGGTTCGGGAGCTGGGTGGGTCAAACATCTAATAAGTGTCCAACGTAGTCTAAATAACTTGCCAAGAAATTCTCTGAAGGGATTCAGTCCGTACGAATTATTATTCGGAACTAGGATGTTGATCTCTGACCTTGATAGTCAGACTTCAGTGGTAACAGAAAAAAGCTTTGATGTCAAAGACCGTTTGGCTATTTTGCAGGACTTAAACAAAACAAGAAAAGACCTGAGCAACATACAGTTGAAAGAACAGCCAACGACCACTGAAGAATCACCACCTGTCCCAGCAAGACCTGTCTGGATTCCAAAAGTCGGGGATCTAGTCAGGGAGAAGATCGCGGTAAAGAAGGAATTTGGGCCTTCTTACAGAAAAGCAGTTCCTGTATTGTCTGTCAACGGGACAAGATCAGTTGTACTACCGCCACTTGCTGGAAAAAAGGAGAACCGAGTTGTATCCATCGACCTGGTAAAACCACAACATGTGGCCGATAACCAACAGTAGGCCAAGTGGACTCCCAATAAGTAGCAGAACACCAAGGTTTGCTACCAGTACAGAGGTCCTATCAAAGAGGCTCATCACATTCGAAACGCCTACAGAAGAACAACAAGGACTATGCAACAATGCAATAGAACTTAGACCTCTGAAAACCCAAATAAAGACATTTAGCAGAGACACACCAATCTATACAGAAGTACCAAGTGAAAATGCGAGAAACAAAAATCCTGAACCAATTGGAACAATTGACAGAACTGCATCCGGTTACTTCATCAACTTCGATGATTCCTCTGAAGGCTTCAGCGAACAAAAGACACAGCCATCATCAAAATCCTTTAAAGACAAAGCGAAGGAACTTCTGAAACAACTGAAAGAAACATATCTGGTTTCTCCATGGATTGAATTTTGGGTGGGTTTTGGTGCATTTATCCTCACACTTTGGCTCATCATGGTATTTACCTTGGGACGCTTCATTGAGGGAAAATATGCTAAAATGGACACAGCAAGTCAGAACATCAACTTGGTCCTCAAACCACACACATCTTCACACGTCGAGAAAAGAGAACTTTCTTCAGAACTTTCTTCAGCCAACTTCACAGCAATTCCAATATCTGGTGGGGTAGCCTGGGACAACACTGACTATGAAATTTATGGTCCGGTCGAGATCCTGAAATATCCACACCAAATCAAGATCTCCTTGAGTGACTTTGCAAAACCAAACTCATTTGCTGATGATTGGGACTTTGAAAGTATAAACAATATGATGTCTGACTTAGTAATGTCTGCTAAATTTACAAAACATGATTATTTGCAGGGTTCTACAAATTATGACAGCATGTACTGCTATAACCATTATGGTAACCATTTCTTGCATAAATCTGCACAACCTAGAAATGTTTTAAATTTTAATCAATGGGAACATTGTGCTACACCTCCAAAAGGGAGCTCTAGAACCGTGTATGGCAAATATTCATATTTTTCAGGTTTTAACATAACTAATGCTGAAACATTTTATTACAAATTGTCAAACAAGACAGGGATGAAAACCATGATAACCAACACAAAATTGATATATTCAGATTCTTTCTTTGAAAAAATGAATACTTTTGGATTTGATTATTGGGACAAACATGTTGATTTGAAAAGTGTTTGGGGTACAAAAGAATGGCAAGTACAGGGTATAGAAGCTTTGTTTAGAGCCTGCATGATCCCAGAACAAATGATATTTTTAAATGACACCGTTCAACAAACCACCTGTCTTGGCTTAGCCAAAATCAAAGATTTAAATAACCTGTCTATTCCAAAGCCAACAATGTTTAGCAATAACTCTGAAACAGATGAAGAAATAGACATAAACCATATACTTAACCAAAACAGAACACATCCTGATTGGAAACAATGGTTGATCTGGCCCACAGATACAAATAACTGTCAAGATAGATTCCTGAATAAAACACAGGGTTTCAAAATGAACAGGCCAGACCCTAGATATCCCCAAAGACATCACCCAGGGATAATAACAACCTACAGTGTGGGCAAATTATGCCTTCAATGGCTACAAACTTCCACACTGCCTGAAATGAAGCAACACCTAACTTTACTTACTGATGGTGCTGACTTGCGTGATTTCATAATGGGACCACGCAAACAGCGTCAAAAGCGTTTCATAGCAGCCTCTGTATATGCAGCATACAATGAGGCCTGGAAGGTTACTCAAATTGAGACAGCAGAAAGAATACGGGAAATTGACCGTATTAATTTGGAAAAATCACTTTCTGTAGTGGACAATGGGTTAATGACTCTGTCCTCCAGAATTTTTTCATTGGACAGCATTGTGTCTTCAGCAATCGATATATTATCGCAAGACTTACTGTTATTACAACATGGTCAGTCACAATTGCGTTCTATTGTACAGCTTGGCTGGACGTTACAAAATCTGCGTTCAGGCTATGTGCCTTGGCGTTTAATCAACACAACGTCACTATTTCAAATCTTTAACCTTACTGATAGACAAATCGGTATGGCGCAGAAGGGTGCTGATTATACAATCTTGAGCATTGAAAAACTAGAAAGATTACCGTTGACAATGTCAGAACGACCTGTCAGTGAATGGATAATCCACGGAATCATAAATATTCCAATCTCAACCTTCAGGTTTCAATACTGCCAAAAATATATACAGGCTGGCATGTACGAGAAATTGGGAAAGGGGTACCTTAAAACAACATGGAACCTGCCCTATTCACATGCATGTGTCAGTAACAAAGGACAGAAAGTGTTTCTTAGTGGCATCAATTGTGCTATGTCACTAAGCGGCACGCTTCTGTGTAACGGTATTAGTTTGCACGGAGCCTGTGAAGGGAATTCATACAACCTTTCATGTCACCAGCAAGGCGCACCTGCAACTGAAATAGAACCATTCTTTCAAAGACTCTATAATGGGAGTTACATTCTTATTGTAGACCGCAGATGCTGTAGTCTTATGCCCGGGACTCCTTATCTCGTCACTACGACGGCGAAGGTCAAGTGCTGTGGACGTTCTTTGTTCCCCAGCTCCTTTCCAGACAGGGAGGCGAGGGCATGGCCCAGTTTGAAAATTACTTCTATTCGAATAGACACTTTAAGCAGAATGAAAACAGTGCTTCTTCAGACGCCTACAAGGCTCACGTCATCTAAAGAAACGTATGATCTACAAGTCGCAAGGACGACTGCAGAGATACATACATTATTATCAATTAATTCCCCCGTACATTTCGCGGAAATCCTGAGCGAAATCTTAAATATTTCTGATACCACAGGGGTCTCAAAGGTATTTAAGACAGTATTTTCGATGGCATTAACACCATTCAAAGCCATACTGGGTATTTTTCCAGACTTCGTCCATTCGATTTTTGGCGGACTTCCCCTGATCCTAGGACTAATTGCAGGAATCCTATTCCTAGTCCTTATCTTTCGTTATGGCAACCCATGTCACAGATCAAACTCTCGGGACAATGGAAGATACGATCCTAGCCATTGGATACCGGGACCGGATATCAAAAATCCTGGGACTATCCCGGCTTAGAGACCTAAACATGACTTGGTTTCTATCATTTCGACCAATGTGGCAAAGGTGTGTTTTACCTGTACTAAGGTGTCTGCTATGCGGAGAAGAATGCGTGTTAGACACCTGTCTGACGCTACAATCGGATGCGCCGGTGGATGCAGATACACTGTTGGTTCCTACCAAGGTTCACGCACTGTGCTGCCCTCAAAGGCTGCCAATTCTGATGACGGCATTCCTGGAATCTTCACCACTGCGATTGAAGAGTAGTGAAGTTCAAGATGAAAGCAGCATCGAACAGGTACGACCTTCTGTCAGCAATGCAAATCAGAATGTCAATGGAGACAATCATGCGCATGAATGCATGGTTACCCCTATTTCCGACCTAGTGGAACTTTCCCATGAAGCTGTTGACAGTTTTTTCGAAAGCCTGAATGATATGATGTTCTCTCCGGAACAGAAATAGAGACTTTTGAATAAACTCGCACACGGCGTTCCCTGAATTCGGCCTTCAACTTTAAAAATAAAGTCACATGAACAATTACAATCCAGTTCACGGACAGCAACTTTTTTCAGCAAGCCCCTAAAATATTTTTCTATATATTTTTTCCCGGGACACTGATTTTCTGCTTAAAGTAAGAGACTATTCCTAGAGAACTAAGATTTCTATTTTAGATACTTTATAGACTTTATAGACTTTAGCTGCCCGCTGGTATGTTCGCAATAGATTTTATGTGATGAAATGGTTTCGACTTTTTTTCTGTATAGCCATATTAAGAGCCATTTCATGTGTATTTCTCATATACCAACAATCAATAATGCATAACAATGCGTGTTCACTTTTGCATCTAATTCATAGCTTAAGTGCATACAATATATATGACTGCAATTTTTCAGTATATTTGAAAATTTCGAAATGCATTTATGTATTTTGGGGTGGTAAGGTATACACTATACTCTATAGTATGTTGTACTATGTTATACTATGCATAGATTAGTAGATATGACCATAGTTAGCGTGGAGTGGGTGTCGTGTATTTCTATAGGTTCTGATTCGATCCCCCTATTCCTGACCCTATTCTGGTTAAACTTACTAGCTAGTTAACTAACAGTCAGCCCATGAGGCAAGAAATCCCCCATGATGCAGATACCGTTATCTGACGCAGTCACACTACGGCACAGGAACGTGTTATCTGATTAGGTCATAACGCTTGAGATCTAATTAGACAAGCGATATTCCTCCAGCCCCTGATAAGGCATACGACGTTCTCATAACAAATCAAACCTATGACAACCTGGATAATCCGTGCGGCCATTGTTTTGATTTCACAGAGAACTTTAGTAAAGAATGTGCTAACGAGCAAGTCGTATGACATCTTTATTGACGTACCTATGTCCATCCTTACGTCAATCTCGGCACCTTTAAGGTATAAATATTGCCGACCTTGCCCTATGCAAACACACGCGTGGTGACAAGACGGAGCAGCCATACTTGCCGAAGCCGAGAGCAGAAGCAGACCCCGCAGGCAGCAGCCCCGCCTTCCTGACGCGCTGAGAGACGCGCTGCTATCTCAAGCCGAGAGACCCAGCACCGGCGCTTCTGGGCAGCCCTCGCAGGCAGCCTGGAATATCGAGAGCAGAGAAAGAGATACCATTCCTCATTCATCCTAAATTCCAGGTACAGAACTGAATAACCCCTCCTAGAGAATTCTTTAGTTATTCACTTGGCAAAAACAAACTTAAACTAAACTGTAACTTTCTATTCCCGCCCACGCATTAGACTTAGGTCAGGTACACGGGGTAGGCGTATTTAGAAACACCAGTTGAGTATGTTTAGTCAAATGTATATGTGTATGTAAATATATTTTAATCATTTTAAACATCATATGGCTCAGAAACCATATCAATGTTTTTACAGTATTATTTTATACTATTGCTTCTAATGTATGCACTTTACTTAACTATAAGTATTGCAATAATATCGATCCATTTCTCTTGTACGAGAAAAGAGACTGATCAATAAATAACATCTTTTATTGAACACGCCCGTCTCTTCCTTTTCTCTACATTCTGATGAGACTAAGAATGCACGTACTGACTGAGTAAAATAATTGCCTTGTGCTCACACGACTCTCGAGATTGACTCTTGATTAGGGGAGAGCAAAGTTGTCATGTTCTATGGTTGTCAGAAACTAAATCCCTTCTTGTCTAATCAGGGGAGTTCATCCTTCCTTGAACATTCGAGAAAGTTTCTAGCGAACTCTGAGCTTAGCTGGCAAACCCAAAAATTAAGTCTAGTTTCGACAGTAGTAGACCTAGTTAACGTCTGGCCTAGGTCTTTACTGCTGTAGGTACTATTCCAATGCGCAGAGCCTATTGGGAAAATAGGAGCTACACTACACTCTTCTGCACTCGTGACACCCTGATTACCCCTCCACCCAATCCCCACCTACACCTCTGCTCAACCAGCAACTTGTTCTTCATGCAGCCAGGCCTACAGAATGTCTAGATGACAGCTTGAAAGGTGCAACAACATTTGTGGTATTTATAGACAAGACAACTGACCCAGTTATGTTTAATGGTGTCAGTGGCCTCTTCCTTTGGCCCTGCTTCAGGAAACTGCTGATATCGGGTGACATTTATATATGGTTCCTTGGCTGCTACACAGATAATAATCAAACACAACCATGTATACACAGAGGGCAGCCTTGTTCTTTCACAGCCACTAATATAGTCTACTTCAGATGCCCTATGGCTGTTGCACGTAAATAGCTGATAGAAGACCCTTTACTGCTATAATATACATACACATATATGAACTGGCATCATGAAGGTGTGCTGCAAGTTAATCAAACACACCATCTAGTGAGACGCTGTCTCAATCCAATGCTTCCGCGCTGCCTTGGTATGCTCTAGGGCAGGGGTCTCCAACCAGTTGATCGCGAGCTACCGGTAGCTCGCTGACCCCCTGGGAGTAGCTCGCGCTGTCATCTAAAAATTAAGTTTTCTTTCAGAGCTTCAGCATTTATTTATTTGCCCTTCAATGACTTTTTAGGTGTTTATTCTTTTTGCCGCGTTTGCCCGCCCTAACTCAAAATAGCTGCGAAGATTGGCTGTGCTGAGCTTAGCTGGGGCGGGGCAAGCCGAAGAACATGAAGTTCTTCCGGTCTGGCACAATCGGGAAACCACACTACCTGCCTTTTCCAGGCTTGCGGCGTTATTTGAAATCTGCCTTTTGATACTCCTATACCTAGCAGAGCTGCAGATCGGTAAGTGAACTCCTCGTTTCATGGCCGCATCTTTAGTGAATGGGCCCCACGCATGCAAGGTGCTTGTTTTTAATATCAGCTGGCACCGTGGTATATATGTAAACAGCAGTCACGGAAGACGTTAAAATCAAAGGGCCTTGCATGCCCTGAGCCATTTTCACTGACCACGCTTTGTATCTGCAGTAGTGAAAGCGGCTCAGTGCATGCAAGGCCCTTTGATTTAAAGTTGGTTGTCACCGTGCTTTACTAGATTTAAAGTGTGGTTACTACAGATTAAAGAGGCTCAGTGCATGTAAGGTGCTTCGATTTTAACATCGGCTGGCACCATGCTTTATATCTGCCTTCTATAATGCTTGGTGGCAGCGAAAATTAAAATCAAAGGGCCTTGTGTGCACTGATCCGCTTTACCTCTTTAGTGACCACGCTTTGTATCTTCAGTCAGTGAAAGCGGCTCTGTGCACGCATGGCCCTTTGATTTTTAGCGTCAGCTGCCACCACGCTTTATTAGATATAAAGCGTGGTTAACAGAGATGTAAAGTGGCTGAGTGCATGTTGCTCAGTGCAAGCATCTCAGTCCCAGCATTGCCAGATGTGATGTCGAATAATGTTGAATAATTCCCGGTGCTACACTGACACGCCAGGCACAGGTACAAAAAACGCGTGGAACAGAGAGCAGAAGGGCACAAAAAACAAAGCAAAAACGAGTGGAACAGAGGGCAGAAAGGCACAAAAAACCGAGGGGAAAACGAGTGAAACAGAGGGCAGAAAGGCACAAAAAACAAGTGGAACAGAGGGCAGAAAGGCACAAAAACGAGGGGAAAACGAGTGAAACAGAGGGCAGAAGGGCACAAAAAACGAGCGGCAGAGAGGACAGATGGGCACACAAAACGAGGGGAAAACGAGTGAAACAGGGCAGAAAGGCACAAAAAACGAAGGGAAAACGAGTGGAACAGAGGGCAGAAGGGCACAAAAAACAAGGGGAAAACGAGTGAAACAGAGGGCAGAAAGGCACAAAAACGAGGGGAAAACGAGTGGCAGAAGGGCACAAAAACAAGGGGAAAACGAGTGAAACAGAGGGCAGAAGGGCACAAAAAACAGGTAAAACGAGTAAAACAGAGGGCAGAATGGCACAAAAAACGAGTGGAACAGAGGGCAGAAAGGCACAAAAAACAAGGGGAAAACGAGTGAAACAGAGTGCAGAAGGGCACAAAAACAAGGGGAAAACAAGTGAAACAGAGGGCAGAAAAGCACAAAAAACGAGGGGAAAACGAGTGGAACAGAGGGCAGAAAGGCACAAAAAACAAGGGGAAAACGAGTGAAACAGAGGGCAGAAAGGCACAAAAAACAAGGGGAAAATGAGTGAAACAGAGGGCAGAAAGGCACAAAAAACGAGTGGAACAGAGAGCAGAAAGATGAAATTAGGCTTAAAGTCAATGAAACTGGGCGTGGGGGGTCTCTCGGAAAAATGCGCGAGTTGCTTCAGGGTCAGTAGCTCACGACGATTTTCACTGGCCAGAAGTAGCTCTGACTACACAAAAGGTTGGAGACCCCTGCTCTAGGGGTTGTGTAACAAGTAGATATCTTGATGCTTTAGATAGCAACAATGGACTGAACCACCGAGATCTATTTAATAAGCCATTGTTGCTTAATATTCTTGCTGGCCTGCCTTTCATTATACTACATACCCACACAAAAAAAGTTACTCTCAAGACCCTCACTACTCTACCATCACTAATATCGCAAACAAAATCATACTATGAATAGACCTACCAAAAACTATGAAAGCCCAGCATGCATATTGCTCCTGCCTCCAAGACCCACCATTTAGAAAGCTGTACACACATTCAACAGCTTAAGGGGTAGTTGGTCGAACAATATTATGGAGATTGGAGATGTGGATGATTTGATTTTGTAACAGATAAGGTACCCACTGCTGAACATTATAAGGATATTGCAAGTCACCGAGGAGTTTCAGAACTATATAGAGGTACAAGGTATTTAGCCTTGTTCCGTTATAAGGTTATGGAGCTCCGAGGTGATTTCAATATCCTTATCATGTACTGCAGCGGGTACTTTATCCCATATAATACATTATCACATCATCACCTTTCCCACAAATAACTTAAAACCGTGGTGTCTAGTTCTTTCATATGAAAGAGAGAGCATGTTTACAAACATGAAGACGTAGAATAGAACCTGTAGTGCAAATTTAAATACAACAAAAACCTGCTATATATTATTGCAAGAAGATATCAGAAACAGTTCAACACCAGTCATTTCTTTTTAAAGGCAGCTGCAGCTCCGAATGTATAGAACCATGGAATGATTCTAACTTTTATATAGTATCTAACGAGTGAAAAAAATAAACATGTTCTTTCTGCTTGTCTATGTAAGCTAAAAAAATAGAGCAGAATAAAGAAAAGCAATGTTTTGTTTATTAAACAGATGCTCCATGGCCTGACTTCTTCCTGTGCTTTTGGCTATGGCAGCAGGCACTGTGATGTCAGAACTCGATTGTAATAACTTGTCATAGTTGAGTTTTGACGTCTTCTCTTAATAATTAGCGACTGGGCATGTCACACGTTGCTGACAATAAAGAAATAAAAGGCTGCCATTTATACAGGGATTGTAGACTCCCATGTATTATGAGATAATCTACTAGTAACCTAACTCGAACATTTCACTGTGTCTGTTAATAAGTTAGAGGTTTTATTTTAATTTCCTTGTGTCGATATATCTTTCAAACAGTGCCACGAAAAATTGAGTGAGAATCCCAGAAATAGTCCTCATGTTGTTTTCATGTTTGTGCTGGAATAGCCTGGGAACTGACAGAAATTAGCCCAGGCATGGCTGGACTCATAAACATACCTCAAACTGCACTTCCACCTTCACCAATCATTGTGGGCAGTGAAGCTATATGAAAAATCAAACGAGTGACGCTGTATGAGGGGTTGATACATAGATGTAACCCCTCTTCTCACTAAATGTTCTTTGCTCGGTCATTCTCTGACTCTCATTGGGTGAGTGCAGTTCTGACGACCTTCCCACGTCTCTGTCAAACAGGACGCTCTGATATTAGAATGCATACATCTCCTTTCCTCTTGGTTTGGCATTGGTCATTTTTATTAGTTCTCTGGATTCCATTGTCCATCAATTCTATGCGGACTCTCTGCCTTGCTTCATCTGGGAATTAGGTTTTGCAAAGTGGTATTACACTTTTGCAAAGATTGATCTTGAGGGTTTAAAGTTCAAGCAGCCTCGGTATTGTTGTCTCAGGAAAACTTCAAAATAATATGTCTCCTCCGTCTTGCAGGGTATCTTCCAAGCATCATGTCCTGCCTCTGCAGCCCATTGTGTGTCGGCACTAGGACGTTCTTTTAAGGGTATTGGAATTAGCAACACATTCTGTCAATTGTCATTTTATGAGAGGGTGCCTCCAAATAATGAAATTTTTGTAAATAGCGAATCCATATACTAGACTTTCTAGAACATATTTGGATCCATAAAGCACAACACAATAAAATAGTATTGCTTGAGAAGAGGTAGAGACTGAAATAAAGGTTGGAGACCTGTGGTGTGTGTCTTCATGCTATACATATTTGCTATCCACTGTCCAGACCTGGATGTTCAAATAGCTCATTCCCCACGCAGTGCCTGGGACCCCTGTGGTGATTAATGCGCTTTACAAATACTGATTGATTGATTGACTCTAAGTAATTGATCCGAAGTCACAAAATAAACCGTTTTGTGAGTGGCCATTCTACTAGCCCTTTGTTTGTCTGACTGTTTGTAGAAAGGTGGATTCAGGTAGGCGACCGGCGACACCCCACCCCTGCGTCTGGTTCCAACCTTGAGAGCCAAACCAAACTGCACACACTCATTCTGGTCGCTGAAATAGAGTTCTAGAAGGTTTCTTATATTAAGGTGATAAAACTGAAGAATTTCAGACAAAGCTGACTTTTTTTCAAGACTTTCAATGCTCTGAAGCAAATGGAAAGGAAGATGTAGCACTTTATGAAATTCTCAAATAGTCACATTGCTACTCTTCCCTAGACCCACAATTTAGAAAGCTGCACACACAATCAAATGTCTAATGGGTAGTTGTTGCAAGGAAAGAATAGATTAGATTGCGATTGGGAACAAGTCTCACAGTGGAGCATCTGCACTGGAGGGATCACACTGCAAGGCTATGTCTGCACAAAGCACCAAGAGGCCAGGCGATCAGTGATGGACGCACCGTGCAAAAACCAGTTAGCATGACATAGCATATGAGAGGTGCAGAGTTTATAGTAGCATGTGGTTTGTTGCTGGTAGAGTCAGGAGAGGTGCTAAGGCAAGGCATTCCTACCAGAGTGCGTATGGGGATGCTGACAATGCAGGTGTCTGATTGCTGATCAAAACGACAAAAAGAAAATAGGCCCATTGCCTACCTGTCCTGAGGACAGGTAGGTAAAATGTCAATTTACCTAGGGCTTGAGAAATCCACACCGCTGGCCTAGGTGGACCTTGGCAATGAGAGGCCCTGTGCAGGTTCCCTCAGCAGGACACAATAAGAGGAGAAGGGTTGTTTCGTTGATCCCAAAGAGCACCTGTCTCTTCCCACGAGCTCCTGTAGCTTAGCCCTGGGTCCTTCATGCAGCCACCCCACCACTGCTCTTCAGCTGCTATTAGCTTTCGTGGTGAGGCTTATTATCCTTGTCATAGGTGATGTGAGAAAATCCCACGGTAGTTTTAAAAATAAGGGGCCCTAGTCGCCCACAGTGCAATTATTCCTAAAAATAGAGCAGTGCGCGCGGCCTGGCTGGGGACGCGCCATTGTCCACACACGTGTGACTCATGGGCCGGGGCCGAGAGTCATCCTGCACAGAGCTGTCTGCCCGCTGATTGCCATCTCTCGCCCCCGCTCCAGGTTTGATGAAATATTTATGCCTTTGCTCTGCTCTCAGCAAGTGCTATTGATTTCTTGTGTAAACGCTGCTATATTTAGTCTAGACAAGTGGAATGTGGACTGCTGCTGCTGAATAAATTGGCTGTAAGGCCCGCTTTCTAGGCTGCTTCGTGCGCATGGTCGTCTACGGTAGTTGTGTGGTGAAGGGAGGGTGAATTCTCCTCTTTTCAAGAGTACATTTTTGAAAGAGGATTTTGGCAGAATAATGACACTTCCTCTTGTATATTAAACCACAATTCCCTGTCGTTGATATTGTCAGTTTTCGAAAAGATCTCCATTTTCCTAAAATGCTTTCATCATAATTTAAAAAGCTAGAACCACTTTTATTATTATTATTTTTTTAATCTATGGTGTCCACATTGTAAAGTTGCCTGACCAATGCTTATACAGTGCAGGTGCGCATCATTTTACTTTTCCCCATTAAAGTGTAACAGAGTATTAATTCTAGGAATTTTGTGCTGAAACTATATATATATATATATATATATATATATATATATATATATATATATATATATATATCAATACACGCTCG
This sequence comes from Lissotriton helveticus, assembly GCF_964261635.1. Taxonomy (NCBI): domain Eukaryota; kingdom Metazoa; phylum Chordata; class Amphibia; order Caudata; family Salamandridae; genus Lissotriton; species Lissotriton helveticus. The sequence continues at coordinate 1,003,876,572 of NC_136071.1, read as the reverse complement.
CTTTTACAAAAGAAAGCAGACGGCACTCCAAACTGGTGATATTTCGGTGGATTTATTGGCAGACCCCCTACCCCATAAGAAAAAAAAAATATATATATATATATATATATATATATATATATATATATATATATATATATATATATCCAAACGAGTTTTTCCCGCACTTCTCTGATGCACCCCAGCCGGTAGCGCTCCAAAAGACGGGACACGGACACCAAATGTCGTGGTAAAAGCAGGTCTTTATTAGCTTGCAGCTATGTCCGGTCATATATATATATATATATATATATATATATATATTACCTACTGGCGGTCGCCAGTAGGTATATATAGTTAGGATTTTTTCTCTATGGGTTTTTTGAAAATTCTATGTCTAATAATTTTCAGGAAAATGGCACATTTAGTTTCTGAGCAGCCCCTGAAAATTTTGGGGGGGTTCGTCAAGGGGGGGCCGAGAAAAAAGGGGGGTCCCAAAACGCGTTTTTCCCATGTTAATTTCCATAGGGCGGTTGGCCTCACTTTTAGCCCGAACGGCTGAATGGATTTGCACGAAACTTGGCAAAATTGTAGGGACTGGTAGCCCGATGTGCCTTTTGTAGGTCTCAATATATGTGCTTCAGTGGATTTTGAGAAATTAATGTTCAAAAAAAGATATATATCTGTAACAGCGGACTGGGCAGCGCTCCGCTACGCGTACTTTTCGCGCAACGGAGCTTTGTGAAGCGAAGCTGATTGGTTCTCTGGCGTCTGTCAACATTCCAAACAGTCCGTAGCGGCCGCCATCTTGTCTCTCGGTAGGATCGAGAGACAAGAGGAGGCCAAAGCGAAGGGGCAAATGACCATAAGGGGGAATAGTAGATCCTCGCTGACCCCCTAGGTTTGATGTGGAGGTTTTAAAAGGGCCCCACGGGGCAAAAAAAAAAAATAATAATAATAATCGAACGGCTGAATGGATTTGCACGAAACTTGGTAAAATATTAGGGACTGGTAGCCCGATGTGCCTTTGCTAGGTCTCAATATATGTGCTCCAGTGGATTTTGAGAAATTAACGTTCAAAAAAAGATATATATCTGTAACAGCGCTCCGCTTCGCGTACTTTTCGCGTTACGGAGCTTTGCGAAGCTGATTGGTTCTCCGGCGTCTGTCAACATTCCAAACAGTCCGTAGCGGCCGCCATCTTGTCTCTCGGTAGGATTGAGAGACAAGAGGAGGTCAAAGCGAAGGGGGAAATGACCATAAGGGGGCATAGTAGATCCTTCCTGACCTCTTAGGTTTGATGTACCATTTTGCCAAGTTTGGTGTAATTCCGTTCAGCCATTCAGGCTGTAGACGTATGTAAATGTCCTATGGAAAATTGCATGGGGAAAACACATTTGAAAGTGTTGAAATTTAGAACCAATTAAAATGTTACTTTGGTTTTGTATTTGTGTGTGATGAAAGTTAATTGGTTATGTATATATGTCAAATGAGAGGAAACCACAGCCATTTTGTGATACTACTGTCTGAGGTACATTTGTGAGGAATTTTTGGTGGTGAATTTCTGGTGTTTGATTTACACAGTACTAACACTTTTCCTACTTTTAAAAAGGTGAGTTGTTAATTTGTAAGGGGAACTATGTTGTACACTTGAAGATAATTTGAAAAATGTTTTCTGTTATTTATTTGCAGTCCTTCTGTTATACTAAATACTTGATAAAGTTAGTTTTATATTATGTATTACTAAAAACGATAAATGAAAGTGATTTTTTTTTCCTGCAATTTACAGCAAGCAATTTCAAAATAAAATGGCTCACAATGAAGAGACCGTGGCAATTTCTTTTGAATTGTCCAGTACATTGATTGAAATTGAGAGCACCAATAATGAAATATTGTCACAAGGAGGACATGACTTGTATGATTCCATTAGATTGATTGAAATGGACAGCACCAAGAATGAAATATTGTCACAAGGAGATGACTTGAATGATTCCACTACGTTGATTGAAATTGAGAGCAGCAATAATGAAATATTGTCACGAGGAGGAGATGACTTGTATGATTCCATTAGATTGATTGAAATGGACAGCACCAATAATGAAATATTGTCACAAGGAGGAGATGACTTGAATGATTCCACTACATTGATTGAAATTGAGAGCACCAATAATGAAATATTGTCACGAGGAGATGACTTGAATGATTCCACTACATTGATTGAAATTGACAGCACCAATAATGAAATATTGTCAGAAGGAGGAGATGACTTGAATGATTTTTTTGATCAATCTCTTGATGGCGAATTTATCGAGTGTTTGGAGACCATAGAGTTACAAGAATCATTATTGGAGACTTTTCATGAGGACATTGCTGATGAGGACATGTTACTAGTTCTTTCAAATTTAGAAAATTCTGAAGAATAAATTTATATTTAGAAATCAAAAATTGTTTGAGACATTATTCATTTTTATTTTTAATTTATGAGGTTGTAGCGAAGTGATTGTAGTATAAAATGAGACTTATAGTATAGAGTGCAACATTTTTATGTTACATGGTAAGTTTACTCATATTTACTTCCCTTCTGCCACTATATTATCTCCAATGTGTATTTGACATCTCTTCTTCATCTCCAGCCTCCTTTCTCTCACTGTGTGTCTCCGATGCATCTTATCGCTGCTATTTTGTGTAATTACAGAAGAGAGTAAAATAAAATAGTTCGGAACGTGAAAAGGGGGCAAAGTAGAGTACTCCTCACCCCCTAGGCCTTTTTAGGCGGTCCCAAAAGGATCAGTTTCTGCTTTCCTGAGAGATTATGGTATGAGTTCCATATACCACAATAACTTGCATTACAACATGCAAGATATCTATCTCCTATTACCAACTTTTGGAGATATTCGCGCTAAGCGCGAATATCTCCAAAAAGTAACACCTGCCCTGAGCAGTTCTTAGCCATGTTATCCAATGGGAGGTGGATAACATGGCTAAGAGCATTAGCTCGGTAATGTATGAATATCGCTGAGTTTTTAGCGATATTCATGCATTGCGGCCGTTTATTATCGCATTTGTGATAAACCTTGATAATAGCAAGGTTTATCTTCGATAATTTCTGATGATGCTTAGCGGTAAAAAATTTGTTGGTAAGCATCGTTAGCGAAAAATATCGCTTAACTTTGGTAATATGCCCCAACGTCTGTTAACGTTCGATTCGAAGGAAATGAGGAAGTGTTGAAAAACATTGTCTGCGCCATCTTGCCTTTTTTGAAATGCCACACTTTTGTCGTGCACGGCAGCCATTTTAGATGTCTTGACCAGACCCACTCTCTGCACGCTGTCGATTCGTAGCATGGCTCCTCACCCTCGCAAGCATCTTCCCCAGGCACTGGTCACCCCCGCTCTCTGTCTTATGCATGGGCAATAAACCTCCCCCCATCTGCGCTGCTCTTCCCTGAGAATCACACTGTGCCCGCCCGACACCTCCCTTTCGCCCTATTCACTACCGCACCCTCTGACACTCCTCTTCCTCTGTGTCCGATTGTCCAGGCTATCAGCTAGCCCTGCAGATGTAGTTTATGGCCCCAGCTGTAAAGAATCACCCCTCTTCAAAGGAGTTATAGTAGATCAAGGCCCACACCCGATGAGATCCGTCACACCACACGTGTTCCTACTATCTGAAAACTATCCTGTATTGTGATTGGGGAGGGGACCGAGCCTGAAGCGGAAGATTCCAGGAATCACTCTTTGTACATCAAAGTTTTTACAATTATGTGTCACATTAAAAATATATAGCACTCCAACAAAGTAGTAGGAATATAAAACTTTAATAACATAAATATATACAACAAAACAAAAACAGTAAAAACATTTAAACAACGAAGAGACCGTGGCAATTTCTTTTGAATTATCCAATAGATTTATTGAAATTGACAGCACCAATAATGAAATATTCTTGTCAGTAGCGGTCTGTTGTGCGAATAGTTCCAAGGCAGCAGAACGCGCTGAAATCTAGATGGCACGAAAGTGATGTCTAGCAAGTTGCCGCCCAGCAAATAACGGCGTGGGGCGCCGCGGGGGTGAGTGAGTCCAGTAGGCACCACAGCTATTCTTACCGGCATTGCAGAATTACTGCTGGGGACAATGCCTGTGCTGTAGCAGGGTCACAGCAGAAACAAAAAGGATTCTGTTGAAGATGTTGTTGGTTTTCAATTTGAAAACAGTTCTGGTGTCAACTGCTATGTTATTGTAGTGGTTAATGTTTTGTTTTCTCTAGAAAATGTAAAAGAGGGGGAGGCAGTCCAAAGTTCCGTTAAAAGGGCAAAGGAAAGGATCGGTGGTTTGAACTATCAGTCAAAAAGGGGAGGGGGTGCAACAATTTTTCCTACCGGGTCACACTGTGCTTTCACCGGAAGTGAGGTCTGCAGGATTCTAGTAATTCAAAGTGAGGCTGGCGCCGACGTCCCGCGGATACAGTTTCGTCACTCCACGGGTGATCATGGCAGTCATTCCCCATCGGGGGTCGGAGACTCCCGCGGCTCCTCTAGAATCTTCAAGGTCGTGGAGGACTATGGTGGTGGAGTCAACCAGTGACCGGGCCATTTCTTTATGCTGGGCCCGCTCTTGCCAGGTCGACCGCCATTTTGAGAGTTCGGTAGCTACTGGCGATCGCGGGGTCAAATGAGCGGACGGGCTCCACCCTGCCGGGCGAGACGTTGCAGCATGGCCACAGTGGAAGAACCCTTTTCCGGGCGCCTGGAGCGCTGAGGGTGCAGCTGGGAAGCCTCCACCTGGGGAGGTGGGAGAGGCCTGTTCGCACCGTCTCTCCCTCCCAGTGCACCCCACGGCGTCTCGCTTGAGATTTGTTATGGCCGGACCAGGCGATGAGGACGAGGGGGGGGGGGTCGGAGGCATGTGCAAGACATCCCCCCCCAGGGTTGTTGCAGCAATTATACAAGAAAGAAGAAGTGTCCCGTCCGTCTTCGGGCCGGGCTTCCGGTGGATGTCGGCCGGACGCCCCTGGCTCTGGCCCCATGAACGGGTTTCTTGGTTTATTGGCTGCAGCCGGATCCCGTCGGCCTCGGCCCCCCGACCGTTGGTGGCCGGACCGGAAGAGCATGTGGCGGGACTACCTGCAACTCTCAAGGGCCACCGCGGCCGGACTGGGAGAGAGAGGGGAGGGTCGAGGAGACATTCCTCCCCCCCTGCAACTGTTCAGCGTTGTAAAGGCAATCCCCTGGCCGGGTCCCGCTGGTCTCGGCCTCTCCTCCGGCTACACCCTACGTTAGGATCTCCTGGCCGAGGCGTGGCAGCAGGACCTGCCTTATATGGGCTGCTCCCGGCTGGGCGTAGCCGCAACCCTGCCGCACCTTGGAAGTTTCCAGAGAGGGGGCGGATGTTCTACTGACTTGCATTTTCCCTAGTCTATCGATTTTTTTGGCGTGGCAGGCGGTGGGACAGCGAGGGGTGATTTGGTTTCTCTTACTGTTTTTCTGGTCTCTCACCACTGGCATATTTCTAACGTTTTCTTGTTTCTAGGACATTAATAGGTTTTATCATTACGTTATGTTATCGTTTCTTTGTTCGTTGTTTAATAAAAGTTCATGTTCATCAGTGGCCTACTGATTTTCGATTTCCTATTCTTTTCTTTCCAGGTTGTTTCATGCTAAAGTTTCTGTTAACAGGATACAGTGATCACTTCGTTATTATTGCATATGTCCTTTTCACTAGGGGTGCTCTCTGGTCGGGCCAGATGACGTATGTCTAGTAAATGGTCCGGGTGAAACAGGTGCATCAATCAGTGGGGAGTAGATAGGCATGACAGATTACAACGGGGGAGAAAGGTCCGCATTACGTACCCTTTCACTACTTGGAAAGATTTTCCTACGTTTATTTGCAAACAGGGAATACCTCCAAAAAGAACTAATTCCCAAACAGTCAATGTTCGGACAATCAATCAATCAATGAGGAATGAAATAGGTACGACGTGTTAAAGGCTTGCGTTACCTACCCTTCACTATCTGCAAAGGGAGAGAGAATATTCCTATTCTTCCTCGTTTGCAGGCAGAGAAGATCCTTAAGAGAACCAACTTCGAACAATTCAATGCTCGATTCAAACAATCAACAAGGGGTACTGTGAACACAAATGAACGCCGCTTATGTACATACGCATTGCTATTTTCAACAGGTTGTTCCTAATGTTTCTATTTTAGCGAGGTCAAAAAGAGATCCCATTAGTGGCCTACTGATTTTGCTCGATTCCTTTTGTTTTTTTACACGGTTTTTCGCTATCTGCAAAGACTAAACAGAGTATTTTGACTCTGTGCTTGTTTGTAAATAGAGAATGAACCAAAGAGAACAATCAATCAAATGGAGAGAGAAGCAGGCACGACGGATTACAAAGGGGGCAAAGGGCTGCGTTAACTACCCTTCACTATCTGCAAAGAGAGAGTACTCCTAATAGAAATGAGGGGTGGGGGGCAGCATTCAAAGCAGATCAGTGTGCATAAACACGAAAATGTTTTTACTTACCACGTACTTGACATTCGACAGCTTATGATATTTGCTATTAAAAAACCATTGAAATTCACTGAAAAAACCATAGGTTATAGACCATATATAGTTAGGAATTAGCATTTACAAAACCTTGAAAATTCACTGAAAAAACCATAGGTTATAGACCATATATAGTTAGGAATTAGCATTTAAAAAACCTTATTTTACTCACACAAAACCATTGAAATTCCATATATAGTTAGTTGCACTAACTATATATCGCGCACCCGCAATCCACTGCTGATGATGTCACATATTACATCATTCATGACATGGTCAGTGACATCACTGATGACATCACTGATGACATCTCAAATGACATCACTGATGACATCTCACTTGACATCAATGATCACATCACTGATGATATCATTCATGTGATAATACAATGCATCTCCTCACACTGTAATATAACCTCCGTTACACCCAGTGTTAAATAGAGAGTATCATTTTTGAAACCATTGACACACCAATACTAGTTACTACATACGCACTCACTGATTCCTATGTCTACACACACATTCACTCATACAATCATTCATACATACAATCACTCATCTTTACAACACTATCATATGCACTCATACACCTATACAGACACTCACACTCTGCCACTCATCCATGGAGTTACTCACACACCTAGTCAGTCCTGAAAAGAATCAATCACACTTCCATTTTCTCATCTATACAGTTAAACACAGAACACCTTACATTTTTGAAACATATACTAACACATAGTTACTCTCTTATAGAATCACTGATACAAGTACACATTGATCTGCACAGAGTCACACACCTCCCAGCCAGCCATACACACACTCAGTCTCCCATACAAATACTTGTGCAACCAATCAATAACCCATATAGCTACTTATATAGCTACTGATCAACACATGCAGCAGCTTGCACAACAACAGACATACTGATGGACACTTTCAGACAGTTTAGTCACTAACCCGTGCATTCAGTAAGACGCATTTAATCACTCACTCATACAGTCAATCACGCACCTACTAAAACCTTCATTCAGACACTTATACATCCACTCATTCTTCAATATGTAAAACATATTTAAACTTTACAGAAACACATAATCACTGGATGTTGTCATCAGTGATGTCATCAGTGATGTCACTGACCATGTCATGAATGATGTAATATGTGACAACATCAGCAGTGGATTGCGGGTGCGCGATATATAGTTAGTGCAACTAACTATATATGGAATTTCAATGGTTTTGTGTGAGTAAAATAAGGTTTTTTAAATGCTAATTCCTAACTATATATGGTCTATAACCTATGGTTTTTTCAGTGAATTTTCAAGGTTTTGTAAATGCTAATTCCTAACTATATATGGTCTATAACCTATGGTTTTTTCAGTGAATATATATATAGATAGATAGATATACAAACAATACCCTTTCAGGCATAGTGTGACACATAAATTATGCAAAAAGGAAGCAGAGAACTCTGGGTAGTTCTCAAGTTTAGGTGGAAAGCCGCTCCGGTATGAGCACCCTTAACACCTGAGACAATAAATTTGCTCACCTCAAATGTCTGATTTTCTATCAAAGTCTTTAAGCGTAGGATTAGCACAGTGCCATCCATGCCGAGATATAAAGGGACAAAGTCTTTTGCCATTTCTACAGCAACGTTTTTAAGCATAGGACTAGCACAGTGTCATCCATGCCAAGCTGTAAAATGACAAAAGCTTTTTACCACTCCAGGCGCCCGGGTAGGGCTAGTTGTATGATATAGTTTCAGATTTATGACCTAAAATCCTCCTGTCTCTCCTATTGATTTTGATTTCCTGGGAAGCAGCTGACGCTGTGCCTTGAAAAACAGTAATCATGCAGGAAGGTGCAGCTCATATAGGAAGTCCCAGTGAATGCAAGAGGTTCTTGTTTAAAACTCTGAAGAGCTCAATACCCTATGCAAACACTTTTAACCACTTATAATGACATCGAAGAAACTGGATTTTAAATGGAGATTGGCATCACTGAAAATCTGATTTCTCCTTTCAAAGCACTGCAAATAAAATATGTGTCTATTCAATTTCTCAGAAAAATCTAGAAACTCACCCACTTAACTGCAGTTCATTTCTCAATAATTTTTCCCAAAAATCTGGAAGTTAATGCATCCTTGAATCTTGCCTACAGTACACATTTCTTATTTTTCTGATATTTATTAAAGGTGTATGCCTTGTAAATGTACGAAATTTATAAATTGCCAGGTATACTCCAAATCCTCTGCAGTTACTCCTGCATAGTGTCTGTAATCCACTGGTGTGAGCGTGGTAGAAATGTAGATTTGCTCATTTTACTTATTACAGTGTGTTGGAAAATGGCCCTCTCTGAAGGATCACCCCAAACTTGTTGCCTTCCTCCTCCTCTTTCTTTTCTTACCTTCTTTTTTTTGGCTTTAGGACTCTGGGCACTTTACCACTGCTAACCAGTGCTAAAGTGCATGTGCTCTCTCCTCTAAACATGGTATAATTGGTTTACACCTGTCTGTGACACATTTGATTTACTTGTAAGTCCCTTGTAAAATGGTATATTATATATCTAGAGCCTGCAAATCAAAGACAACTAGTGGGCCTGCAGTACTGATTCTGCCACCCACAGAAGTAGATGCCTAATGGGATTTGTCTCCGCACTCGTATGTTCTCAATGTGTTGTCCCAATTTGTATTATTTTCAACTGCGTGATTGGTGCTTGATGTGAATCCCCCACTGAGCTTGTTGGGGGTGTAAATGATAGTTCAAAAAAGTGTTTCCTGAGTCTCAAGATCCACAATCACATCAGCACTCAGTATAAAAATGGTTCAAATTCAAAATAAAGGTATTCTCTTATTATTCATGTGTTTGTTCCCATTTATTTTCCAAATATATCGTTATTGGATCATCATAACTTTTATCATTTGTTTAATTCATTTCATAATCAATCTTTTTCATAATTACATTGCCCGATGCATTTCGAGCTAAACAGCTCTTCCTCAGGGGACTATTCATCTGAAAAAATATGTCAAAAACATTTATAGGTACATCGCAAAATAAGCCCTTTTACTTCAACATCAATACTTCTTTACTTTTCCGGTCCCCGGTTTACATGTAAATGCTGTATTCTGACTCTGTGTCACCTTATATCCCTTTGCATACAACCTCTAGCTTAGTGCAATCTCTTCTACCGCACATGCATGGTGATATATGTTTGGTGTGATATATTTTTTTTTGCTATTGTTCGTCACCAACCTTTACTTATGTACTAACCTGGGCAGTTCATATGATTTTTCTAGAGTCCCAAACTGTAACGACAAAGCGTACATCCAATGTCACCTTCAACTATGATATACTAGCGTGTGATTAGAATGGCTATGTTAACTACTATTCAAAGCTTTCACCCATCTCTAGTTCTTACCGTGTGTGTGAACACTCTCGGCGTCTCTATTTCCCTTCGTGATTAGTGGCGTGCGTCGCTCTATCCTAGTTTGTCTCTATGTAATTTGAGCTCCGATCACGTGGTGTAAACACGCCGTAAACACTGTGGAAGGACTAAGTTCATGTGGAGTCCTAATCGCAACGTGTATATAAAGTAAAAAACGCAACTATTAGACAAGCCCTGCCTCGCTATTCTAAATGCTAGATGTGTTTATATCATGTCTACGTTAAAGTTGGAATCGTGACGGCTTCTTCTCACAATGCGATTGCTAAAGTGTGAATGTTAACCGTGTCAGGTATATGTGCAATGGGGACACGGATCTGGTTTTGTAACTTAATAAACCAAATAAAACAATACTACAATACTGTACAAATCATCCAAAATCATTTAAAATGCATGACCTCTAATATCACACATTTCTAGATACTTCAACTGCTTGCAAAAAACGTTTTACAGACAGCAACTTAATTCCATCCGTTCATTCAACCCTTTTGGGTATAAAGTACATAAGTAATTAATCCAGAATATTTCCCTTCTCAATAAGTGAGCGTTATTGTCTCTTCCTGGTTGGACAATTATCATTTCCAGTATGCAAAACCTTAATTGAGATGGATTGTGTTTTGCTTCATTAAAATGTACTGCCACGGTGGATTTCTGTTTTTTTAACCTTCTGTTACTTTTATGTTCAATTAGTCTGGTTATAATTTTTCTTTGTGTTTTCCCCACATATGATAGTCCGCAGGGACATCTCAACATATATATGACGTTGCTGCTGTCACATGTTCCCGATACTTTCAGTTTGATAGGGGTCCCTTTAGTGGGGTGATTTATTACATTCCCTTTGATGATCGCCGTGCAGTTCCCACAATTATGGCAGGGTAATGTTCCTTTGTATTTGTCATGATCTTCTGATATCTAGGTTTTTTGATTAGTTCCTTCAAATTTTTTGTTTTTTCATATGCGAATATGGGAACTGTGGAAAATATTCCTTTAAACTCTTCTTCCTGTGTCAATAATGGCCAATGTTTAGTTATGGCTTTTTTGATAGCATAACTCCGTGTTGAAAATTTTGACACAAATACCATTCTTTGTTCAACCGTTTTTGTTTTTGGAGATAACAGATGTTGTCTTTGTAGCTTGTCGACTCTTGCCTCCGTGGCATGTAGGATGGATTGAGGATATCCTCTGTTTTTGAATTTTAATAGAGTTTCATTTTTGTGTTTATTGTATAGATCATCGGTGGATGCTATTCTTTTGATCCTTACAAGTTGTGAAAACGGTAGGTGTATTTTCAGTGGTGGTTGGTGGAAACTGTTGTAATGCAACAAATTGTTCCTGTCCGTGGTTTTTGTGAATACGCTTGTAGTAATTTTCCCTTCTTGATTTAATATTTCTACGTCCAGAAATGATATTTTTTCTTTACTCATATTGAACGTGAATTGAATTCTTTTGTTGATGTTGTTGAGTTGTTGTAATACTTTCTCTAGATATTCTGTTGTTCCCTTCCAGAATACAAAAATGTCATCAATGTACCTTTTATAGAGAATCACATTTTCTTGCCATAATTGTTGATTCAATATATGATCCAGTTCAAACCTGTGCATGAACGTGTTCGCGTATGTTGGTGCCGCACAATTACCCATTGAGGTACCAAAGGATTGAAAATAAAATTTGTCTTTCCACACGAAATAACTGTGAAATAAGGTGAAATGGATAAGCTCCATCAAAAATACTTTAAGATCATCACTCTTATCCTCGTTGACCAAAAAACTTTCAACTGCACTCATTCCCAAATTGTGTGGGATGGAAGTATATAGGGACTTTACGTCCACAGTTGCCATGATCATATCCTTTGTGAAGTTAATCTTTTGTTCCTCCAAAATGTTTAAAAAATGGGTAGTATCCTTTATGTATGTTGATGATTTTTGAAGGATGTTTTGAAGGTGTTTGTCAATAAAGCTTCCCACTGGCTCATGTATAGATCCCACAGTTGAGACAATTGGACGTAAAGGCGGTCTTGTGGCATGTTTGTGGATTTTGGGTGTCATATATACATAAGGTATGGAAGGATTGGATTTCAACAGATAGTCTTTCTCTTTTTGGCCTATTACACCTTTGTCTATTGCGTTTACAATGATGTGAGTTAAAATTCTTGTGAATTCTTTTGTTGGGTCAGATTCCATGGTCATGTACGTTTCTTTGTCTTGTACATGATTGTTTACTTGTTCTTCATAATATTCCGTGTCCATTATGATGAGTGCACCACCCTTGTCTGCTTGTCTGATTGTTATTTGGTGATTATTTGCCAGTTTCTGTAATGTTTGTCTCTCTTTTTGCGTTAGGTTGGTCTGTCTTGGTCTTGGTTTTTTGAAAATTTCTTCAATTTCATTTGTCACTACTTTCTCAAACGCGTCCAATATTTTGTGGCTCACTGGTGGAATGAATTTGCTTTTTGGTTTTAAACCCATTAGAACATTTCCTCGTGGTTCCGTTGTTGTGGAAGTTTCAATGACATTAGAAAAAAAGTGGCGCAGTCTCAATGATCTAAAAAATTTGTATAGACATACTTTAGTTTCCAATATATTTGAATGATATGTGGGTACATATGAGGATCCTTTTTGTAAGGTTTGTATTTCATTGGTAGTCATATTGTATTTGGATATGTTAATCACTAAGGATTCTGACTTCTCGTGTGTTGTGCTACACTTTCTGTTGGTGTTCGTATTTTTCCCCCTCCGGGTTCTGTTTGAAGCCCAGTGCCTACCTCTAAAAAAGAGGACGACGCGTTGAAGTCAGGTCCGTTACTGTGCCCGATACCGATGGTATCACTGATCCTGCTGTGTTTGACTGTTTGTGACACAAGGGATTGTACAGAGTTCCCCTAGTAAAGGTCTATAAACGAGTCTCGCTCTCAGTGAAGGTGGTGGAGAGGAGGGAGCCAAAGGGTCCCTTTTCGGAACTAAGAAACCTCATACAACTGCAAGGCTGGATGACATATTTCGTTCAGCCCTTTGTGATGTTGTTTGCATCATCGGCTTCCTGCTCCTGCGTCAAGCCGGCGCTGCAATGCCTGACGGGTAACACTATGTGTTACTCTCTGTCGGAGTTCTTTTGTTCCTTGCCGTGATGTTTTGGTCTGTGAGGTACAAAAAATAGGTGAAGTAGTGAGCGGAATGTGGGTTAAAATAAGTTAGGTAGTCCACTAAGAACACTTTAATGGTGTGGCTAGCTACTTGTTTAAAAAGTGAAAAGAGGGGTATAGAGGACCAAGGTAACCATTAGTACGGCCTCATTTCAACCCTCCAACATGGTCAACATGTTTCATGCCCACAGGGGGCAATTCTTCAGGACCAAAAATTGTGCTCATATACTTAAAAAGTACCCTTGGGGAGACCTCAAGAGTACGGTTAATACAACCTTGTTAGGTCAATGCCCGGAGTTCAGCCAAAAAAGTACTGTCACACCGTCGGACCTAGGGATACAAACAGGAAACAACAGAATCGTCTGTCATTAATTGCTCAGAAACTAAGCTTTTTTACTTATCCCCGAATAACCATCAGACTTATCCCCGATAAGGGGATAAGTAAAAAAGCTTAGTTTCTGAGCAATTAATGACAGACGATTCTGTTGTTTCCTGTTTGTATCCCTAGGTCCGACGGTGTGACAGTACTTTTTTGGCTGAACTCCGGGCATTGACCTAACAAGGTTGTATTAACCGTACTCTTGAGGTCTCCCCAAGGGTACTTTTTAAGTATATGAGCACAATTTTTGGTCCTGAAGAATTGCCCCCTGTGGGCATGAAACATGTTGACCATGTTGGAGGGTTGAAATGAGGCCGTACTAATGGTTACCTTGGTCCTCTATACCCCTCTTTTCACTTTTTAAACAAGTAGCTAGCCACACCATTAAAGTGTTCTTAGTGGACTACCTAACTTATTTTAACCCACATTCCGCTCACTACTTCACCTATTTTTTGTACCTCACAGACCAAAACATCACGGCAAGGAACAAAAGAACTCCGACAGAGAGTAACACATAGTGTTACCCGTCAGGCATTGCAGCGCCGGCTTGACGCAGGAGCAGGAAGCCGATGATGCAAACAACATCACAAAGGGCTGAACGAAATATGTCATCCAGCCTTGCAGTTGTATGAGGTTTCTTAGTTCCGAAAAGGGACCCTTTGGCTCCCTCCTCTCCACCACCTTCACTGAGAGCGAGACTCGTTTATAGACCTTTACTAGGGGAACTCTGTACAATCCCTTGTGTCACATGTTCTCTGGACAGGTACACTGGACCCCTCTAAACACTGTCCTTCTTAACATCCCCCCTTTTGTTGAAAAAAAAAAAAGTGTTTGACTGTTTACCTCCTGGAGCCGGCCTCGGCCTTCTGTTGTCAAATGGGGCCCTTCTTTGTTGTGATTCATCAGAAGAAGTTTCACAGTAACGGACCTGACTTCAACGGCGTCGGCCTCTTTTTTAGAGGTAGGCACTGGACTTCAAACAGAACCCAGAGGGGGAAAAAAACGAACACCAACAGAAAGTGTAGCACAACACACGAGAAGTCAGAAACCTTAGTGATGAACATATCCAAATACAATATGACTACCAATGAAATACAAACCTTAAAAAAAGGATCCTCATATGTACCCACATATCATTCAAATAGATTGGAAACTAAAGTATGTCTATACAAATTTTTGAGATCATTGAGACTGCGCCACTTTTTTTCTAATGTCATTGAAACTTCCACAACAACGGAACCAGGAGGAAATGTTCTAATGGGTTTAAAACCAAAAAGCAAATTCATTCCACCAGTGAGCCACAAAATATTGGACGCGTTTGAGAAAGTAGTGACAAATGAAATTGAAGAAATTTTCAAAAAACCAAGACAGACCAACCTAACTCAAAAAGAGAGACAAACATTACCGAAACTGGCAAATAATCACCAAATAACAATCAGACAAGCAGACAAGGGTGGTGCACTCATCATAATGGACACGGAATATTATGAAGAACAAGTAAACAATCATGTACAAGACAAAGAAACGTACATGACCATGGAATCTGACCCAACAAAAGAATTCACAAGAATTTTAACTCACATCATTGTAAACGCAATAGACAAAGGTGTAATAGGCCAAAAAGAGAGACTATCTGTTGAAATCCAATCCTTCCATACCTTATATATATATATATGACACCCAAAATCCACAAACATGCCACAAGACCGCCTTTACGTACAATTGTCTCAACTGTGGGATCTATACATGAGCCAGTGGGAAGCTTTATTGACAAACCCCTTCAAAACATCGTTCAAAAATCATCAACATACATAAAGGATACTACCCATTTTTTAAACATTTTGGAGGAACAAAAGATTAACTTCACAAAGGATATGATCATGGCAACTGTGGACGTAAAGTCCCTATATACTTCCATCCCACACAATTTGGGAATGAGTGCAGTTGAAAGTTTTTTGGTCAACGAGGATAAGAGTGATGATCTTTGATGGAGCTTATCCATTTCACCTTTTTTCACAGATATTTCGTGTGGAAAGACAAATTTTATGTTCAATCCTTTGGTACCTCAATGGGTAATTGTGCGGCACCAACATACGCGAACACGTTCATGCACAGGTTTGAACTGGATCATATATTGAATCAACAATTATGGCAAGAAAATTTGATTCTCTATAAAAGGTACATTGATGACATTTTTGTATTATGGAAGGGAACAACAGAAAATCTAGAGAAAGCATTACAACAACTCAACAACATCAACAATAGAATTCAATTCACGTTCAATATGAGTAAAGAAAAAATATAATTTCTGGACGTAGAAATATTAAATCAAGAAGGGAAAATTACTACAAGCGTATTCACAAAAAAAACAGACAGGAACAATTTGTTGCATTACAACAGTTTCCACCAACCACCACTGAAAAGACACCTCCCCTTTTCACAACTTGTAAGGATCAAAAGAATAGCATTCACCGATGATCTATACAATAAACACAAAAATGAAACTCTATTAAAATTCAAAAACAGAGGATATCCTCAATCCATCCTAAATGCCACGGAGGCAAGAGCCGACAAACTACAAAGACAACATCTGTTATCTCCAAAAACAAAAACGGATGAACAAAGAATGGTATTTGTGTCAAAATTTTCAACACTGAGTTATGCTATCAAAAAAGCCATAACTAAACATTGGCCATTATTGACACAGGAAGAAGAGTTTAAAGGAATATTTTCCACAGTTCCCATATTCGTATATGAAAGAACAAAAAATTTGAAGGAACTAATCAAAAAACCTAGATATGAAGATCATGACAAATACAAAGGAACATTACCCTGCCATAATTGTGGGAACTGCACGGCGATCATCAAAGGGAATGTAATAAATCACCCCACTAAAGGGACCCCTATCAAACTGAAAGTATCGGGAACATGTGACAGCAGCAACGTCATATATATGTTGAGATGTCCCTGCGGACTATCATATGTGGGGAAAACACAAAGAAAAATTATAACCAGACTAATTGAACATAAAAGTAACATAAGGTTAAAAAAACAGAAATCCACCGTGGCAGTACATTTTAATGAAGCAAAACACAGTCCATCTCAATTAAGGTTTTGCATACTGGAAATGATAATTGTCCAACCAGGAAGAGACAATAACGCTCACTTATTGAGAAGGGAAATATTCTGGATTAATTACTTATGTACTTTATACCCAAAAGGGTTGAATGAACGGATGGAATTAAGTTGCTATCTGTAAAATGTTTTTTGCAAGCAGTTGAAGTATCTAGAAATATGTGATAATAGAGGTCATGCATTTTAAATGATTTTGGATGATTTGTACAGTTTTGTAGTATTGTTTTATTTGGTTTATTAAGTTACAAAACCAGATCCGTGTCCCCATTGCACATATACCTGACACAGTTAACATTCACACTTTAGCAATCGCATTGTGAGAAGAAGCCGTCACGATTCGAACTTTAACGTAGACATGATATAAACACATCTAGCATTTAGAATAGCGAGGCAGGGCTTGTCTAATAGTTGCGTTTTTTACTTTATATACACGTTGCGATTAGGACTCCACATGAACTTAGTCCTTCCACAGTGTTTACGGCGTGTTTACACCACGTGATCCGACCTCAAATTACATAGAGATAAACTAGGATAGAGCGACGCACGCCACTAATCACGAAGGGAAATAGAGACGCCGAGAGTGTTCACACACACGGTAAGAACTAGAGATGGGTGAAAGCTTTGAATAGTAGTTAACGTAGCCATTCTAATCACACGCTAGTATATCATAGTTGAAGGTGACATTGGATGTACGCTTTGTCGTTACAGTTTGGGACTCTAGAAAAATCATATGAACTGCCCAGGTTAGTACATAAGTAAAGGTTGGTGACGAACAATAGCAAAAAAAATATATCACACCGAACATATATCACCATGCATGTGAGGTAGAAGAGATTGCACTAAGCTAGAGGTTGTATGCAAAGGGATATAAGGTGACACAGAGTCAGAGTACAGCATTTAGATGTAAACCGGGGACCGGAAAAGTAAAGAAGTATTGATGTTGAAGTAAAAGGGCTTATTTTGCGATGTACCTATAAATGTTTTTGACATATTTTTTCA
The DNA here is from genome assembly GCF_964261635.1 of Lissotriton helveticus. NCBI lineage: Eukaryota > Metazoa > Chordata > Amphibia > Caudata > Salamandridae > Lissotriton > Lissotriton helveticus. Next base: position 1,003,858,955 of record NC_136071.1, on the reverse strand, counting down.
GATGAATAGTGCCCTGAGGAAGAGCTGTTTAGCTCGAAATGCATCGGGCAATGTAATTATGAAACAGATTGATTATGAAATGAATTAAACAAATGATAAAAGTTATGATGATCCAATAACGATATATTTGGAAAATAAATGGAAACAAACACATGAATAATAAGAGAATACCTTTATTTTGAATTTGAACCATTTTTATACTGAGTGCTGATGTGATTGTGGATCTTGAGACTCAGGAAACACTTTTTCGAACCCACAGAAGTAGCACATCAAACCTGTCTCAGGCCTGCTATTGCTGGGCCGGTATGTGAAGTTTACTGCTACTTCAACTTGACATTTAAAACCACTTGCCAAGTCTTAAACTCCATTTTTATTTCATATAAGTCACCCCTAAGGTAGGCCCTTGGTAGCCCTAAGGGCAGGGTGCTATGTATGTAAAAGTTAGGACATGTACTTTTATGTTTTGCATTTCCTGGTTGTGACAAACAGCCTATTTCGCTTCTCACTACTGTGAGGCCTACTCTTCTCACAGGTTAGCATTGGGAATTCCTTAATACACTTTTAGGGTGTAATTCTTGATCAGAGAAGAGTAGCTCTTTCATGTTTGATATGTTTGGAATGGTAATAAGAAATCCTCCTTACTGGTGAAGTTGGATTTAACCTTACTGTTTTTAGAAATGGAAAGTGGAAGTTTCTCTGTGCTTATAGCGCAATCAAACCAATCAATCAAATGGGATTTGTCTAGCTTGACTTATCATCTGTGAGGGTCTCCAGGTGCTGGAGGGGAGGGGGTGTTTCATCTCTGCTCTGGGCTACTTGTTGAAAGGATAGGTCTTCTGTTATTTCTGGAATTCAGTAGAGTTGTCGCAGTTCGTAGATGCAGGGGGAGGTTGTTCACAAGCTGTGTTGCGAGGTGGAAGAAAGAACGGCCTCTGCTTCTCATCTGAGGATACGGTGTGCTGAGCAAGGTGGAGGGGGAAGGAGTGGAGCTGTAATATTGGACTGATGGAAGCTAACTTTCTGGTTGAGGTAGGCTTGGCCCTTGTTGTGGAGGGCTTTGTAGGTGTGGGTGTGGAGTTTGAAATGTCAGGGCTTGCTAATGGGGAGCCAGTGTAGTGTTCTGATTTGGGGGGTTATATGGGTGTTTCTCGGGAGGTCAACACTGAACCTCATGGCAGCAATTCTGGATGGTTTAGATCCTGCTTTGGAATTGGGAGTTTATCCATATGTACATGGTGTTGCCATAGTCCAAGCAGCTTGTGAGGAGAGCATGTTTGATAGTGCTTCTGCTGTCTATGGGGAGCCATTTGAAGATTTACTTCAGCATGCGGGGCATAGTGCTGCCTAGAATGATGCCTACGTTTTTTTGCGTGCTCTGTGGATTCGGGATAGGGGCCTAGTTCCGTGGGTCACCAGGTTTGGTCCCAGGTGGAGGCAGAGCACCCGAAAGTACCTCGGTTTTATCTGTATTAACTTTGAGGCACTTGCTCTACATCCAGATGGCGACATTGGTCATGCACCTGTGGAAGTTGTCTTTTGTGTTGGTAGGGTCGGAGGAGAGGGATAGGATGAGTTTGGTGTCACCCGCGTAGGATATGATGACCATGTTGTGCGATTTGACTAGGGTGAACAGGGTTCCCATATAGGTGTTAAAGAGGCTGGGGCTGAGAGAGGAATCTTGGGGGACTCCTCAGATGATGTCTTTATGGGCTAATGTGTGTGGTGTGAGGTGGATGCTTTGGGCTCTGATTGCTCTCTGGGCTCTGACTGCGAGGAGAGCTGGACTCTTCCCTTCCCTCCAGGGGATCTCCAGTGGCTTGTTGGCTTGCCTTCTGTTGCCTGAGACTCAGGGATATATTTCTGTGTGCTTTACAGCCTATCTTTAATATACATCTGTGCTTGCTGAGTGCTACAGTTTGTGCATTCCCTCTAGACAGCACAACACTGGAAGGATAGGTGTGTCTGAGTACCCATCCACATACATCTGCATTCTGATGGCCTTGTGTGGGCAGGATGGAAGGGAGGGGCTAGCACTTCACTTGAATAGGCTGTGTGCTGTCATCTCACAAATAACTGATTATCCCCCACAGATAGCCTGGCATACAGGACTGGGTTGAAAGGGATACTTGTGCATTTTAGAAAGCTACATCAAAGGCACTTTAGGTACAAGTACCGGGTCTCTGACCCTATCAAATCAGACACTACTGGACTTGTAACTGAAGCTCTTCCAGATGAACTACTGTGCTGCTTAAATGACTCAACTGGACTGCTGCTCTAGAAGGCCTGCTTTGCTGTTTGTTGTCCTGCAGACTTCTGCTCTCTGGCTTTTCTGAAGGCGAGCTGGACTCTGCCTTCCCTCCAAGTGATCTCCAGTGACTTGTTGGCTTACCTCATGTTGCTTGAAACTCAGGGATATCAAAGTCTCTACCTCTGCTCCTGTGCCTGGCTCACTGGAAGTGTCCCATATACTTGCAACATGATTTTGATACATCTCCTGTGTGTGTGTAGCAGAACAGGCACATTGGCCCAGTTGGAGGAGTAAAATCAACGCATCGCCTCGGTACCAGCACTTTGCCTCCAGAGAACGACGCAAAGGACAGTTTATCAATGCCACTGCCACTGCAACTTAGTGAGATCGTCGCATCCCCTCAATGGTGTGGCAGAATCCGGTGCATCGCTCGATACCCAATGACCACGCCACCCATACTCAGAACTGACGCATCACCTTCACTATGTGGAGAAGATAGACGCATCCTTCGAGGCTTGATATCGATGATTCTCGTTGTTTTCTACCAGGAAAGGTCAATTGTTCACTGGGCCTGTGTGGGTCATGTAGCAGGCCCGCGCTCCATCACAGTCGGCCCAAACTTTGACTTTGCCCTGGTCCAGCGTGACCTAAAGTAACCTTTTTAGCGCTACTTGCTTCAAAGCGCTTTACTGCATTTAATCTTTACAAATTCATATCTTGACTTCTTATGATTGGATTTTCTTCAATTTGGTCTCATTTTGCTCTGATGAATATTCGCTATTATTATAAACCAGCATGGAGTCTTTTTGTGGTGTATTCATTGTGTTATTGTGTTCCACAAAAACGTTATACATTGCCTCTTTAGATAAGCCTGACTGCTGTGTGTCAAGCTACCAGAGGGTGAGTACAGGTTATCTTTTAGTGTTTATCTAGCTTACCCTGACTAGAGTGGTGGTTCCTGCCTGGCCTGGGTGTGTACCTCAGCCAACCAGGAATTCCATTTTGAACACAGTGCTTTATACATATGGCACATATATTTTCATGCAGAGAATATTTTCCATACACACACTAATATTGGATGATTATTGGCCTTTTCCACCCTTTTTGCACCAATCAACCTTTTTCAAAAGCACATTTAGAAATTCAAATGAAAAGTGAAAAATCATCTGGAATGTTTGTGATTATCCACAAAGCTAGGGCTGTGAGAGAGCCCATTTTCACACCCCTTTACCAAACTGATCCTACTCAGAAACACAAGGACAAGGAAATACATTCATATTTGCCATCATCTCGAAAAGAAGAAGTGAAAGTGTTCTTTAGTGCTCTCTGCACTTTGGTTTTAAAAACAGTGGAATATCATAGGCTGCACAAGACAATGTGCACCCTGGGTTTGTTTCTGTATTCAAAAGTGCTAGACACTGATGGTGTTACCCTTTGAGGTAGGCAGAGAACAACAACAAAACTCTTGTTGCAAATCTAAATGGCACTGGTCATAGAAAAGGTCCAAGCTAATTGGGTGGGTAGCATTTGCTTTCCCCAGTGGGGAAAGTAAATTGCAAAGAGGTTCAATGAAATGCCATGAGTTCATAGGATGTATTCCTTATGTAATATTATACACCCCTTGTATGTTACCTACCCATCCTTTCTTCTCCAGATCCTACATACTTTAAGCTTGTTCACTCCCTACACCTTGCCTTTGTAACTCACTATTGTATTGATCTATCCCTTCTTAGGGCCTCCATTATTGACTGCTCATACTTCAGGAGGACTTAAATCTTCCTACTTAAAATGTAACTTCATGACCAGGCTCAACTCGTTTCACTGATTCAGCTTCCATTTACTAAACCCCTCCAACAGATCATTACAATGGCTCATCTCTGAGGCCTGCCACAAGCATTTTCCTGGATTTTCTTTGCTTCTCTAAGCCATTTCTACACATTTACACTCTGCCCACATGCTAATATTGTAGAGTGAATTTCCTTGACTGTTTATAGTTCCCAATTGCAGGATCCCAATTCTCATTGTATATACATCCTTTTTTTTTTAATATATATATTTTTTTATTTTAACAGTAAGACAAGAGTAGGCATTACAGATATCAGGTGTCAAACGGTAAAATGGAGAACAGGGACAGGCGGGGGAAACAGTCATACAAAAACCATCGTAAGGAACACATGGCCCATCACGATTACGCACATTAGAAAGGAGAAACAAACAGTCTATTATACGATCCAAAACAATCCCACCCGCACGACCCCGTCCTCAATGATACAGGAAAATTAAAGCCAGTGTAGGCACCCGGACAATAAAGGATCCGTGGAGAGTAAACAGCCCACCTCTCGTAGAAAGGAAAAAGGAAAGACAAAAGGGCCATAGAACAAAACAAAGGCAAAATAAAAAAAACCTCCCCTAACCCCCCACCCTGCACCCCTGCAATGGCTACGGCCTAACCCCACTAACAGCGTGCCTGTCGCCCAAGAACTACCCTAAAAGAAGGGAAAAAGAGAGAAAGTGGAGGAGGAGAAAGCAAACACACTCCCGGTCACCCGTACCCCCCGCCAACAGCGACCACCCCGAGACGTGGTAAAACCAATAGTCAGCAAAATATACAAACCAGTCGGGGGAGTATAGTCTATAACCACCCAACTCCCGTCACAGTATAGGCACAACCCCGGCATTGCATAAAGCTATTATATCAGATCTAAGCGATCAAGTTCAGCCCTGGCCAGTACGATCTTTCATAAGAGTCTTCTTCACTCGAGCCGCCATCTTGATGGAAAAGGCAAAGCGTCCACAAAAGTTCACGTCAGTGCAGTAGGATCGAATACAGGATAAAAGTTCACGAATCGAACGAGGAAACGTGTCCAAGAACAGCGAGCATCTCGAACAGTCACTGAGGAACTTGGTACCACACAGAAGACCGTCCATAGATGTGTTAGGCAGCAGCAGAATCGAGCAGGAGACGCTGGCGATAAGCAAGGGCTGGCTTGTTGTTGATTGGGGACTGCCAAGGCTCATTAAATCCGGGATCTGCACGGGGACCTCGATTCCAGACGTTCGGTGCACCGCTGGTACCACAGCTAGCTGGAAACTTAACGCAGAGTCGTCCTCCGGTTCCAGGATACCATCCACTTTCACAATCAGTGTCCGGAACACAGCGATGGTATGCGAATGGAGCGCCCCAATGGCGGCCATAACGGCCTGCAGCGGTGGCGTGCCTTCCGTCCGCTCCATCCCCTCTCAGTAGGCGACAGTGCAGGACTTGAACCCCGGAGGCCGGCTACTCCGGGGTAACAGGCCACGCAAATCTGATGTTAAACAGTGGGCGCTCCTCGTCTAGCAGAACACACCTTCGCCGACAGTGAGGGCCCCAGCCCGCCGACCCCGGGAGGGCAGCAAGGTCCCCGGGCACAGGACCCCCACCCCGGCAGCCGGTGTGACACGCTGGTGTGTCCTCGGTGTAGGTCATGTACAGGATCGTCACCAAAAATCAACAATTCACGGCACACTTCGGGAGACCCGACTCAGTCCAGGTCTCACGGCCGCTGTTGATCCATTCCAACCCGGATAGGCTAGAAATCGAGGCCCCGGCTTCCACACGTTGTTAGGCCGAGAATGGAAACACGGCGTATCTTCGTCAGCCGATGAGGTAGAAAACTCGGGATTGTGCCATTAGAAGCAGAAAAACTTCATGAACAAGGAAATCCGGTGCAAGTTCAGGATTAAAGGCAGGATATTCGAGCTGCTGGCGGGGGTCAGCGGAGCCGGGAGCTTACGCGGCCATCTTGATTGCTAGCGTAGCTCCTCCCCCTGTATATACATCCTTGATTGAAACTGTTCCATCCTTTATGATGCTTTACTGCTTTGTCACTCTCTTGACCATGAATTTTATCAGATGATTAGCATCATCCGCTCTCATCCACTTTAGTTGCTCAGAAGGCCTCATTCATGTGTTCAGCCTTCTTTGCTAGAATGATGGTCCTCTGCAAGCTTCAGCACCAATTACATGATAGCATGCAATGCTTTGAACATAGTGGCCAACTAACTCCATTTATTGAGCTTGCCATTCTAAACGTATTTCAACCTATTTATCAAACTACAATATGTATCATACTACTGAAATTATTGAACTATTTTTCTTAAAAAAGTATTTTCTCCCTATTATGACACTTTACTTTTGACACAGGCATACATTTTTATTAACTATTGTTTTCATATGTGTATATTAAGTATAATTAATGTTTAATGTTATATCTCATTGCAGTGGAAGTGAAGTCAGAGGTTCCGATGGGATTGGAGCCTGTAACACCACTAGATTTACGAACAGACCTCAGAATGATGATGCCTATGGTGGACCCTGTACTGCGAGAGAAACAGCTTCAGCAGGAACTCCTCCTAATCCAACAGCAGCAGCAGATCCAGAAGCAGTTGCTGATTGCAGAATTTCAGAAACAACATGAAAACCTGACCCGGCAGCATGAGGCCCAACTCCAAGAGCACCTAAAGGTATTGAGAATATAAGCATTTGATCACTCTTCTTATTATGTGAATTTGTGATGGTGTTGGTCATCCTATTCATTTTTTTAGATCGAGCCTGGGAAGCGTATGTGCTGCTTTGCGAGGCATGCTGTATTCAGTATATGGGCTTTCAACACTCTCAGTGCTTTTGGTTGGTTGGTTGGCCTGCCATTCAAATTCCTTGCTCTGGTTGGTCAATGGTGTCCATCTGTCCCACCTTTGGGTGCTTGATTCCCTCCCTGAGGACATCGCTGATTGTTTTGTTTGGTTGGCCAGCTCTAGTCATCTGTTGCCACCTCGCTCGCACAGCCTCCCTCCCTCCCATCATTGCTGCCATCACTTAATCTCACCAGTGCCATCCCCACACCACCACCTCCCAATTTTCACTGCTCAATTGTTTCTGGTTCATGGCTAGCTCTGGCCATATGTTACCTTCTCGCTTGCACACCCTCCCTCCCTCCTGTTCTTGCTGCCCTCACTTAATCTCCCTAGTGCCATCCTCCACACCACCACTTCCATGTTTAACATGCATGGTACCTGCCCTTTTTAGCCCAGTTTAAGCAGATCTTCCCTACTGGGTCGGTCCTCATTAGCCCTGTGCTGGAATTGGCATGCTCCCCCTTAGCCTGGTGCTGGATCACTGGATCGACTGTACCATGCACCGCTGGTTAACATAGAGCACATGCAATGGGTAAATGAAGCAGGAGTTGTTTGCGAGTTGTTCTCATGTTGGCCTATTGCTCCTATTTCCTATTGTTCCTCCACATCTTTTCCTTGTCTTGTTCCATTCTTCAAATCATGCTCCTCCCTAGGCAAGTCTTGCACCGTCAGCCTCGTCTTCAACTTAGAATGTTCATTGTCAACCGTTTCATGCCTTTGAGGCAATTACTATAAATATAATGACCCCTGCGTAAACTTTACTATTGCTTTTCATTAAAACCTCACCTCGGGCGCAGCCAGATATTCTTTTTGGGTGCTTTGAACCTGTACTATCATAGCTGGTCGGGACATTCTAACTGCCCCTGATTTAAAGAACCTGCCGCCATATTCCGATTTAAAGAGCCGCCTCCATTTTCTGACTTAGTTCAATGTGCTACACCATGCCACACTGACCAGGAGCTCTTTATCTCCTCAAAGGTGGGAGGCTCTATATAAGCACTCCATTCTCCACATGTTGTTTTCTTGCAGTCACTGGACTCCACTCTCGCTCACCAGTGCCAATTCTTTGCTCCTCCAACCCGCCTCATTGGCCCACCTGAGCTCTCTCTAGGCTCCAATCACAAGAATGACAAACACACCATTATCCAGTATTATGGGTATCTTTCATAGATTCACATGCCTGAATCATTCCCCGTCGTCGGGGTGGGAGTCCCCGGTAAATAATTATAGTAATGTCACATGGACATATACTTAGTACTAGGCCAGAGGCCTCACATTAGTAGCCTATCTAGGTCCTTATGTAAAAAGGACCAAACTTTGGCCAGTAGCCAATCAGCCCTTATCACCCTCCTGACCTTCCTGGAAGGAGCCCTTGTCCCTCAGATTTTCTACCGCACGTCGTGCTGAAGGGAGTCTCCACTGAGCTCTGCTCAGGTTTTTCCTATATCTTTGGATTTTTTCCTTTTATTCTTCAAGTTTCAGATTAGAAGGGAGTTTTTGGTAGTTGATATGTCTACTACTCCTAAAAAAGGGCTTTTTCGACCCTGTGCCTCTTGTAGTAAAATGAGGTTACATATAGAGGACAAGCATGAAGATTGCTTATATTGCCTCTATCCTCAGCATTCTGCCAAGGACTGTAAGATTTGTCGCACTCTCCCGGTCAAGACGTTGAAGGACAGGGAAGGGCGACTGCTACTATGGCTCCAGAGACTAAAGGACAAAGAGCAGGTAGTCTCCTCAGGTGAGAGCGAGTGTTCATACAGGAGCTTCCACTCCGCTCCTAAAAGGCCTCGACAGACATCTCCAGATCAGTCTGTTGCGCCTCCTCACAAGAAGCCAAAGTCCATGGAGAGTCATCCTAAGGTCAAGCCTCAGAAACCTTCTCTTCAGATGACAGACTTCAAGAAGCCTGCTATAGTGTCGTCTGGCCTGCCTGTGACCTTGTCGACAGTCTCCATTTCGACATCCACGGCGTCTACTTTCTCCATGGCATCGACTACTACCACGTCGTCGACGATGGATAGGTCATTACCTTCTGTCATTCCTGTTACAAACCCGTCGACGTCGCTTTTGACGGCGCTCCCGTCGTCGTCTGCTTCATCGTCGACGAAGGCGAAGCCATCGTCGACGAAGACTTCCTCGTCGACGAAGATTCCATCGTCGACGAGGATACAGCCGTCGACGAAGATACAGCCGTCGACGAAGATACAGCCGTCGACGAAGACTTCCTCGTCGGCGAGGATACCGTCGACGAAGTCGTCGACGAAGTCGTCGACGACACCACCGTCGACGACGCCACCGTCGTCGACGGCTACAGTGTCGACGCCGCCGTGGACGAAGACATCGTCGTCGACGAAGACATCGTCGTCGTCGACGACGAGGGCTTCAATGATGACAATTCAGTCGAGGAAAACACCTGCTACATCATCAAAAATGGTGGATGCTCCACCGTCGACTGACACCGCGTCAGCGGATATACAATTTAAGGGCTCTCCCTCATTGAAGTATACATATACACGATTTAAAATGTCATCATGTTTGGTTACACCAGAGATGACTTCACCCAGCAAGGTCCAACAGCTGTTGCCAACGCAGTTTTTAGAAACAGAAGATCCTGAAGAACAGACCATGTTTCCCATAGCATCCAGTCCCTCTCATCTCAACATCAAAGTTCATGAGAGTTCGGACTATGAAGATTTTGAGGAAATTACAGTTCAGGAGACAGTTCAACAACATACTACTGTTCAGCCTATGGTGTGCCTTCCAGCTTCAATTGTTTCTGACCTCCAATTTCTTATTTCAGACTATAAACAAAGATTTCCATCGTCTTCTCCTGCCTCTGGAGTACAGGTACCACAGGAAACAACAACTCCTACACATAGACAGCGGCCACCCCCGCGAGATGTACGTCAGGAGCAAGAGACATTTCCTCCTCACATCTCTACTGATGAGGATGAATATGAGGAAGAAGTGAGAAATGATGAGGCCCAAGATGAAGAAGGTGAAATACATGATGATGATTCTGATGATAATGCGGACCCAGATCCACTATCCCCAGACCAAGTACAGGATGATTCAACCCCTGAAGACTTAGGGGGATTCCATAATATCGTAGGAAGAGCGGCTGCAAGGTTTAACATCCAAATAGCATCGGAAACGCAGGACTGTTTTCTTCATGATTTTAAAGAACCCTTCAAGAGATCAGCTCGCTCCATTCCAGTGATCGATTATATATGGGAGCAAGGACTAAAACTAATGAAAACTCCTTTTTCTCTCATTCCAGTGCTGGCTAGGCTTGAAAAGAAATACAAAGCCCCAGACACTGCACCCGCATGTTTAACTGGACAAACTAAACCTGATTCAGTTATATCTCAGGCGGCTCAGCAGAAGTCCAGCAATCCGTCAGCGGCAATTACAGCGCCTCCAGATAAAGAAGGAAGAAAACTTGATGCCATTGGCAAGAGATTTTCCTCCATGTCCGCCCTATCAATCAGGGCTGCAAATTCTCTGGCATTAATAGGTCGCTACAAACGACAGATATGGGCAGATATAGCTCCATATCTAGGGGCGATCCCAGAAGACCAGAAAGAAGAGGTTAGGAAGATTCTGCTGGAGGGTGAACGCTCTGCCTCAGAGATGATAGAGGTGGCGTTGTATATCGCCTCCACAGGTTTCCGTCAATTGGCGGGAGCAGCAGTTTTAAGGCGCCAGGGCTGGCTTAAAGCCACCGCATTCCGGCCTGAAGTGCAAGCCAAAGTCCTCGACATGCCTTTTGATGGGGAGAGACTTTTCGGTGAACATATTGATGACATGCTACAAGGTATTAAGAAGGATACCGAAACGGCGAAAGCCCTAGGTACCCTACAATACAAGCATAATTCCTTTCGAGGATCCAGAGGTCGAGGACAACACAATCGTGGCAACTATCAAGGTTACAAGTCCTCTTATAACTCTTCCCAGCAGTACAAACCTCAATATCAGCAGAGGCAACAACAACAAGGACAATCCTCATACAATAAGTCGTCCTTTCGAGGAAGAGGAGGAAAGAAAGACAATAACAGACGTCAATGACTGCTTTCTCCAGCTGGCCTCCACCTCTTCTCCGCAATACGTAGTTGGAGGAAAAATTACCAACTTCCTGCACAATTGGAAGCAAATTACATCAGATCGTTGGGTGTTGCAGTTAGTCCGCTTCGGGCACACGTTGGAATTTGTGGAACATCCTCCTCCGAATCCACCATGTCCTGTGCAGCACAAAAATCTAAACATGCTTCAACAGGAACTCTCACTAATGCTACAGAAAGGAGCAGTGGAAAGAGTTCCTCGAGAACAGAAGGGGAGAGGATTTTATTCCCGTTTCTTCCTGATCAGAAAAAAGGAGAAGCGGCAGTGGAGACCAATACTGGATTTGAGAAACCTAAACAAATACCTCAAGAAGCAGTCTTTCCGTATGGTTACCCTACAGGAAGTATTACACCTACTCAATTCAAAAGACTATATGGTATCCTTGGACCTCCAGGATGCCTATTTTCATATCCTCATTCACAAGAGTCATCGACAATTCTTGAGGTTTGCAGTAGCAGGCAGGCACTACCAGTTCAGAGTATTCCCATTCGGCCTGAAGTCAGCTCCACGCATCTTTACGAAGTGTCTGTCTCCAGTAGCAGCATACCTTCGTCAGCATCATCACCAAGTCTTTCCCTACCTGGACGACTGGCTCATCAAAGCTCCTACTCGGACAGGCGTGGCCAAGTCCTCTACAGCCTGCCTTCATCTTTTCGAGAACCTAGGCCTAACGCTCAACCAGGAAAAATCAAATCTACGACCGTCACAGCATCTCAATTTCCTAGGAGCATCGTTGGATACACAACAGGAGAAAGCCTTCCCTTCCAGGGAACGTCAGCTCAAGCTGAAGACCCTGGCAGTCCAAATACAGACCAAACGGAGAGTCAAGGTTCGACTCTTCAAGTCGTTGCTAGGAATGATGTCTTCCAACATATTTCTCATTCCGCACTGTCGTCTCCGCATGCGACCTCTACAGGAAGCTTTGGCAAATCAGTGGATCCAAAGTACAGGATCCTTCGACGACTGGATCAAGATCACTCAGGTCATGAAGAAGGCTCTGAGATGGTGGCTTCTGGGCGACAACTTGAACAATGGCCTACCTTTTCTACTCCCAGTCTCCCCTTATGTGATAACCACAGACGCGTCACTGGAAGGATGGGGGACGTTCCTTCAGGAATTGCAAGTACATGGTCAGTGGTCAGTGGCAGAAAAACAACTCCACATCAATTTGCTAGAGTTACGAGCAGTGCGCTTGGCACTTCGAGCATTTCTACCCCGAATCAGGAACTTCCCAGTGCTTGTGATGACGGACAACACCACCACAATGCACTACCTAAACAAACAGGAAGGTACTCGATCCAGGACGTTGTCTCGAGAATCTCAGCAAATTTGGATCTGGCTGCTCCAGCACAACATTTCTCTTCGGGCAGAGTATGTCCCAGGAGTAGACAACACCCTGGCAGACTCACTAAGCAGACGGCGCTCAATTTGCCACGAGTGGGAGCTCGACCAGAAGACGCTCGACTGAGTGTTCTCCCGTTGGGGAAAGCCTCCACTGGATCTCTTTGCGACAGAAACAAATGCGAAATGCCAACATTACGCAAGCTGGGTTCCCCAGAAAAGGTCCCTCGGGAATGCCTTTTCGATGACATGGTGCAAAGTCTTTGCTTACGCTTTTCCACCGTTTCCCCTGATCCCCAGGGTTCTCCAGAAATTGAAAGCAGAGAGCTGTACCATGATCCTGATAGCCCCAGCGTGGCCGCGCCAGCACTGGTATACAGAACTACACCTTCTATCGCTGGAACCTCCTATTCTATTCAGGATATGCCCACATCTCCTCACAATGAACCAGGGTCAAGTCCAACATCCGGATCCAACATCTCTCAAATTATCGGCTTGGCTCCTGAGTTCAGAGAGTTCCAGAATTTATATCTTCCGCAGGAATGCAGAGTCGTTCTAGCCCGGGCCCGGGCTAAAAGTACTAATAAAACGTATTCCCTTAAGTGGAAAAGGTTCTGTTTGTGGTGTAGGGCTCAGAAATTACACCCATTCACTTCTACTCCAGCACAAATTCTGCCCTATCTGCTCCACCTAGCCAATTCAGGGCTGGCACACGCTTTAATAAAGGTCCACCTGGCGGCCATATCCAGGTTCAGACGTTCTTCATGTGGAGATTCACTATGGACCAACAGACTGGTCAAGCAGTTTCTGAAGGGATTATTCAGAACTTTCCCTCCAGTACGAGTGTCACCACCTACATGGCAACTAAATGGGGTACTAGCTCAGCTAATGAAACACCCTTTTGAGCCAATTCACAAAACAGATCTTAAATATTTGTCATGGAAAACGGCTCTATTACTGGCGCTCACGTCAGCAAGGAGAGTGAGTGAACTGCAGGCTTTTTCTGTGCAAGACCCTTTCATCCAGTTTAAGAACGACAGGGTCATTCTACGGACTAATCCTAAATTTATTCCAAAGGTTCCGTCCTCTTTCCATCTCAATGAACCTATTGTCCTGAGATCTTTCTTCCCGAATCCATCATCCGCGGCTGAAAGATCTCTACACTCATTGGACCTCAAACGATGTCTCAAATTCTATATACACAAGACAGAGCAATTTCGGAAGTCCAACCAATTGTTTGTGGCATTTAGTAGGCCCAGGAAAGGCCTAGCATTGACAAAACAGAGCATTTCCAGATGGATTTCAGCGGCCATCGCATTCTGTCACCAACAGGCGGGCCATCCTCTGCCTTCAAAGGTTCGAGCACACTCCACTAGAGCGGTAGCCACCTCCATGGCGCTCTTTGCTGGGGTACCCATTGTCGACATCTGCAGAGCGGCGACATGGAAGACGCCGCATACGTTCACCAAGCACTACTGCTTGGATTCTGAACTTATGAAGGATGCAGCAGTAGGACAGGCTGTCCTACGTCATCTATTTCATTAGAGGTGAGCCTTCTTCTTATCATCCCACCTTCCAGGTAATTTATCGCACATTTCTTATCAGGTTGTGAGTATCATGTAAACTGTGTAACAACTTATGATAAGTTTATTATGTCTTTCAAGATGTATGTGAGAAATGTGCTCATTATTGCTTGCTATTCTGATTCAGGCATGTGAATCTATGAAAGATACCCATAATACTGGATAAAAAAAGCGTTACTTACCTGTAACAGCAGTTATCCAGTATTGGTATCTTTCATAGATTCACATGCAACCCACCCGCCTCCCCTGGAAGGGCTCACCTAAGTCTTCTCAGTAGGTACTACTTGGCACGGTGCTTACGAAAATCTGAGGGACAAGGGCTCCTTCCAGGAAGGTCAGGAGGGTGATAAGGGCTGATTGGCTACTGGCCAAAGTTTGGTCCTTTTTACATAAGGACCTAGATAGGCTACTAATGTGAGGCCTCTGGCCTAGTACTAAGTATATGTCCATGTGACATTACTATAATTATTTACCGGGGACTCCCACCCCGACGACGGGGAATGATTCAGGCATGTGAATCTATGAAAGATACCAATACTGGATAACTGCTGTTACAGGTAAGTAACGCATTTCTTGCGCACCTTCAGCACCAACATAAGAACAGAGAAAGGATGCATGCATAAGCCATCTTCCAGAATGCATATCACCTGCAGCGTAATAACAAAGTCAATTGACACAACAGCATCTTCCTGCAGCACATTGGAGCATCAGTAGCGGGCAAAGCGACTTTTATAGTGGAAAGACATTGGTTCCATGGACAATGCATCACATAAGAGAGACGATGACCACAGGTTTTATCTATACGGTCCTTATCAGCCTTTCATGCTCCCGAAGCTGATAAAATGAGTATCGTTGAGTTAGGTCCCCCCCCAAAAAACTATCTGTTACTCAGCGCCTAGAAAATCATGGATGAGTGCGCGCATCACAAATACAGGTTATGCATGAATGAAACAAATGAGTTATTTGTAATCTCCCCTGCATTATGTTCTTTCGAACAAATGACTGGCCACAAAATGGCCCTTTTAGGTTGAGCCTAAACAGCGCTTGCGCTGTAGGCGATCTGTTATCTTTACTTTGTGGGGTCTGACTCCTCTCACGCTCTGGATAGGCTTTTCTGGTTGTCCTTTAAAAATCGTAGCCTGCTAATGGTGGCTGCATGTCCCACCTTTTTTTTGTGAGTTTACTCCCCTGGAGTATTGCCTCGGGAGCGAGCAGGGACATGCACGCTCCTTACATGCCTTTTTCTTGTTTTCTCCGAATTGGTCCCAGCACCATTTTCAGAGGACCAGAAATTAATTGATTCAAAACGGAACGCATGGTTTATCAGCTACAGTTAGAAAATACATTGGAGTAATTCTGAAATGTAAAGGCTCCCATCTTTCCATTGACCTGCAAACTGCTCCGTGTGCAGCTTCGTTTGTACTTTCAGAAGGAGACGCTTAGATCACATTGTACTCCATTTACAAAGTAACAATGCCCCTGACCAGAAACAGATTCCTGTTGTGGCTATATTGCCAAAATCCGGTTCCACACTATATTCATTATTTCAAATGCCAGCAATCATGCACACTATAACATAGAGAAAAAAGCGAAAGCTTGACAAATGCAGAGTGTCAGCAAATGTAACTGTCGGCATTAAAACTGGAAGCAAAGAGGCATATGCATCGTCACAGTAAGTGTATTCACGCCAGAGCACTCCAAATTGCGAATTCTTGGAGGTACAGCAGACTCTGTACTTTTTTGGTAAATAGATAAATATCCGTACAGTGTGCTGAGAATTACAACTGGTTTGGGCCATGGTGCCAACTGTGGAGAAGACAGAGGGCAGGCAGATCTAAAGTCAGAAAGAGCCTTACGGAAACCACGGAATGCCAGAAGTTCAGATGTTTGCAGAACTTTCAGGGCCGTCATCCCCCCTTCATGATTTCTAGACAGCTCAGTAGCTTATATTTTTAAGAGCACCGGCACCGCATCATGGTATGGTTGCTACAGTAACTGCTGCTTTTTGTCATTTCAGGACATTTTGCATGCAGGGATGTGTGGGACTAATTCCACGCTAATTAAAAAAAGCTTCCAAACTAATGTGCAGAGAAACTTGCCAAGGGTTAAAATGAAATTCTGCAACTGCATAAAAAACAATTTGCAGGAAAAGACTACACATGATCATGTGGATGAGTTTATGGTTGACTTACTTTGTGCACACGCATGTTTGTGCGGGCAAAAGAGAGGGAGATTGTTGAGCTGAAAGACAGTGACCATTGTATGCGCCTGTTAGAGACGGAGTGGAAAGTGGGAATGTGTTCGTCTAAGTGAGAGAAAGAGAATAACGATAGGAGCGTGAGAAAGAGTACGCTTGTGTGTGCGTGAGAGCGTGTATGTTAATGCAAGACACAGGGCGGTGTGTTTGTGTTAGAGAGAGGGTGTGTAGAGTGAAATTGTATGTGGCAGGTAAGAAAAATATAAGGCTTACCTGCGAGTGTGTAAAGATGAGTCTGTGCGTGTGACTAAGATTTTGTGTGTGAGTGTACATAGGTGTGTGTGTGTCTGAGAGAGAGAGAGAGGAGGCTGCAAGTTATGGAAGGTTGGCTTTCCAAAATAGCTTACATATTCAAACAGTTTGTATTACATACCAGTCTGAGGGAAAGAAAAACACAGCATTAAATCATAATTGTTAAAATGGGAAAGCACCCTCTATATGTAATTGAAAAAAGAACCCAGTCTGGGGCAACATTCCAAGAGTGTCTTCCCACTGAAATAATTGAAAGGGTGGCAGCGCGGAGTGAATGTCGCTATTCCAGGCATGGCCCGTGCCGGGCGTTATACTGGGGCGGTGACGTCAGGCAGGGGAGGGTCAGGGTAGGGGGTTGTAAAATGCGGGATATGGACTATTAGAGGTAAGTACCGATAAACATAAATAAAACGAATTTTGTTGCTTATGCTGCATCACATTTAGCGATGCAGCATGGGCAACGAAATTCGTTTTATTTATTTTTATCGGTACTTACCTCTAATGGTCCATATCCCGCATTTTACAACTCCCCACCCTGACCCTCCCCTGCCTGACGTCAGCGCCCCAGTATAACGCCCGGCACGGGCTGTGCCTGCGCTATTCTCTCCCAATAATGCTCCCCCCTCCCCCTTGTCGTGATGTTGCCTTAGCAGGGAGCAACTGGCACCCAGAAGTTTTCCAGTGAGGTTCCGTGAATTCTGAACCCGTTCCATAAAGGTCATGGTTTCGTTATGAATTTGATATTAGCGAACCGTAACTAGTTAGTGCGGCAAGTATGAGTGTTTTCGTCATGTTAGACTGATGGATTCACTCTGTATTTAGGGATTTCGTTCTGAACCCTTGGGTTCCATTTTGTATATGGCAGCCATTTTGTGGTTGCCCTCACATAGGCCGATGACTACGGCCGAACGAGTCTTTAGCACACGTACACTTAAGCTGACTTCTGAATGACCTGAGCAAACTGACCCTGTTGCCTGAAGCCGACCTTGTTAAACCAGTTCCTGCCCTTTAGCTGATCAAGATTAAGGATTAGAGCACAGGACATCGAAAAACTTTTATTGCCCACAAATATGCCTTATCCTACTCACACCTGTTTCTGCTCCTTTCTTTATGGTCTGTTTACGATGGGGATGTGCCTTTTTTTATTATGGGTTCGTTCGACCTGTCTTAAGAAGAATGTTGAGTTTGACCAATGATTGATCATGGGCCGGGTAACTGAAAAGTGGGTTTTACCGTCATGCAATACTTTTGGTGTGGATACATGTGATTGGACAGTTTGTAAATGTAAGGTATTTGTCTGGAATGTGATTTTTTGCATAAAAAGGGATGACTTGCTTTGTAGAATTGAGCAGTCTCCTGAGAACTCATACCGTGATGACTTCTAGGACTTCTGTTACTGGCTGCAGCCAATAAATTTGATCTTTGACGCCACCACGAAGAGTCCTGTGTCTCTGTATTCTAAGACAGGTGGACCCGAAGACTTTGGGCGTGCCCCTGGCGCCGCTGGGTCTTAAACACCCCGGTTCTTCACCAGAACCCAGAATAATATTAATTTTGAATAAACCGATCTGAGAGCTGTCCAGAACAATCTGCCCCCTGGACCTGGAGCAGGGAATCTCTGATAGTGGTGCAAAAACCGATGCGTTTCTTGGGCCAAGTCCAGCACGTCCCCCCAGGGCAATAACGACTCTTACACGCATGTCTGTGAGAAAAAGCCTGTGACGCTGTACTTCAGGCACCAGAGCCATACAAAGAGGTGTCGGAATAAGTGAAAATGCAGCAGAAAGCGAGTCACTACAATAGCAGTCAGATATTTGACTTTTACTATACTATTGTACAACCATAGGCGCACAAGAGCGCCTGGGTTCTAGGAAGAAGCAGCGCCTTTCATCAGAGTGCTTGCTGCCACAGAAAGAATGGAGAATCTCCCCCACAGAGTACTTTTATTCGATAGTGATATTTCCAGGACTACCTCTTTCTGCAGCCGCATCACAGCCCCAAGGATAATGTGCTGCATGGCTGAACACTTATAAGGTCCCAAAGCTAGACCTATTGATTAACGCCAATGCTTATTTATTTATGTAGTGATTTAGTTTGCATATACAATGTTATTATCATTTGTTATTTTTTCTTTCTGTACATTCGTGATAATACAATGTGTTAAACAGTTTTGTGTGTATGTTCAAAAATGCAAAAGGTAGCCCGTTGATGACATGCTAATAAAGTGTTTCAAAAGTTTAAATGAATTAAGAAGAATATGGGAATAAAACACAAAGGATAATGGAAATTAAATTATTGATCTTCTTTGTTGAGTTAGCACAGAAATTAGGCAGGTAGAGCTTTTGTTTGGTTTATACAATAAAGAGTCCTACTCTAGTTGTCTGTAAGGGCCCAACCCCTTTTACTAAATAAGGTTTCATAAATTAAGCATATTCCTTTTGTATTGTTTGTGAAGTAACGGATACAATGGGTTGTGTTGGTGCTAACTATGCAACGTTTTGTTGTTTTTTCCTGCCTTGATTAAGTTGCAGGTTTTTGTAATATTTCTAACAATTTTAGCCACACGTGTTTCATTATCACGCAATTTATTTAAAAAAATTATACATAATAGGGGTCAAGTCAAGTCAAATATACTTTTATTGGATTTCGTAAAAAATCATAAAAGAATGGGAAAACCACCATTAAAGGAGAATACATTGAATGTACATTTTAAAAACTTGTGATAAAAAGGGACAAGGCAAAACGATTGTTCTACAAGCAGTTGATGCTGATTGAGTTAAAAAGTTAAGACGTGCTGTCAATGCAGTAAAAAAAAGATGAAATATATAGCCTGTATGTGCTATGGCTACTTAAGTTGATACACTCTGTATTGTCCAGTTCTTTTGCCACAATTTTCAGGAAGTTTATGGCTCTGCAAGACAATTGGATAGATGACCCTCTCAGACATTAGATGACTGCGGCTTTGCAAGTTCTTATTTGTTCCTTCTAGAGTACTTCCCGTAGGATAATTTTTCGGGTTTCTAATAGGAAGGGGCAGATACAAATTAGGTGCCGTAATGACACGTCCCCTTGTCCGCACAAGCGGCATTCCTTGGATTCCCAGGAATATTTTCATTTCAGAGTCAGGTCCTTCGTTGGGAACGACCCTAGCCGCAGCAATGTCAAATAAAGAAATCCATCTGATTGCTTTGTTCACTAAGGATTTGAAGGTGGAGTAAGTTGTGGGAGTGAGCCAGGCCTCCTCTAGCTGCAATGCAGAGTGGGATTCCTCCAAAACTTTGATAATTGAGTTGTTTAGCCTGGCTTGGCTTTTGATTTCTACCCAACAATGATTGGCTAGAGTGTTACTTTACCCCTCTGTTTATATCAAAAAAAGACCCTCAAGGATTTCGCGGTTTGCCGCGAAATCTGCACTTTTCCGTGATTTTTACAAAAGTGCCCGCGAAATTGAAGGAATGCAGGGAAAAACAAACAGCACAAAACATGAAGAAAACTAAACTAAATACCATCAATGGTAACTTGGACAACACGTTGCTATTTACTAAGATACCCCGGGGGCGTCGGTGCACCTGCTTGAGCAAAGATTGCGAGACTCCGCACAAGGAGTTGGATAATACTCTCTTAAATTCCAGACACGCGAATCTGCGCGAGGAACAAACAGTGCAGACTTTAACGCTTCTGCTGCTTTGAATGCACTCGCTGCTGTATCCCAGCAGCCGTGGCAGAGGCGAAGCAGGCATCGGTGAAGCAAGAAATGACCTGGCACAGTGCGATGGCTGATGTGGACCGACCTACAGTCCAGCCCTCGTCTTTCCGATGCACAATGCAGGAGCCATTAGTTGGCACAGTCCAGTTTTTGATATAGAGATATAGAGACGCCTGTGGCCGGTCGCACAATGGTTTAAGTGCTGTGGATCGTGGTCTGGGTCAATGTAGTGTCTAAACGGTGGTACAGTGTGATCTGAAGAGTGATTGTTTTTTACACCACACTGAAAAAATGAATCACCTAGTACTGAAGAGTGTTTGATAAACAGAGAGAGAGAGAGAGCAGGAGACTGGCAAGGTGTCAGGTAATGTGCGCAGACAGTAGGTTCCTGGCAAGAATAGTTTCTTATTTGCATCACAGGCAGTGTGGGACTGGCCTGGTGGGCACCATGGCGCTCTGGCACCCTGGCAATGCCAGACTGGTTAGCTTGAAAGGAGCAGAGTGCGGGCCGTTTTTTTTGGTCCCGCCACAGCCCACACACAGGCCCTTTCAAGCTGACCCATTTGGCATTGCCAGAGTGCCAGACTCCCGACAGGCCAGACCAAAATTGATCACAAGTCTCTGACATTGAAGAAAGCAAATGCCGGTTCAGTGTCTGTGTTTCTACTCTTCCTGTGCTTTTTTCACTCTTGCAGATTTTTTTTTTCACTGCTTTCTCCTTCTGTCCCTGTTCCCCTATTTTCACAAAAGTGATTCATAGTGCAAAGTCCTATTTTGGGAAACGTTTGCAATGCAAATCAAGTTTTGTATTGAAAGGTTGCCTAATTTGTGCTACTGTGCATCAAGTGGGTGTCCCATCGGTGATACTCGGATGTCCCCATGCAACTATTCACTGGTATTGACACAAATCAGTATCTCTTAATATTTATAGACCGGGAATTGTACCAACAGATTATGGCTCCTTGAGGTTAGCTCAACAGTAGAGCAACTTTTAAGAGTATCCACACTTTTCCAACTTTTAATGTTTGCTGCGCCTTTTAACACACACGCACAACGTAAAAAAAATATAAAACTACCTCAAAGCATAGTTTATACTGAAAGGGTATCCTTCCATAAAAACATATGCTTGACATCACACATACTCACTTGCACCATGGTTCAAGTGTATGTGTATTGGTGCAAGGCTGAAAATGAATGATTGTGAGTAAAATAAAGTGCAGCAAAAATGCCGCTAAATTTCCATATTTGTGCCGCTAAATTTGCCAATCCATGCTGCTATATCCTGGGGGGGTCTACAAAAAGGAAAGCACTCGGTTGCAGAGTGAAATTTTTCACATTTTGACATTTTTAGGTGTAATAATCCACCTTTTTGACAGTTTGATTCTAAAATATCAGTTACTCAGCTTATTTCATGTTTTTTTGTATGCTTTCCTTTGTTTTTAGGTCGACAGGCTGAAGAGTATATATTTAAAAAAACAAAAAACATGAATCTATTAAAATGTAGATCTAGTTGTATCAGCCCAAGAGCAGTGTGATAATGTGCCTATTAGTGTCAAAGCCTCCATATTAAATAACAGTAGATGCTGCAGCACTCAGGATAATATGCTGCATGGCTCAATACATATAAGGTCCCAAAGGCGAGACCGATTGCACTGCAAATGCTTGTTATAGTATGCGGTTTCTGAACACTGATCCACTATTCTACTTGCGATCCATCAAATGTCCGGATGTAAAATTATAGATCTCAACTATAAGATCTCAGCTATTGGTGGCCAGTAACAGTTGGTGACAAGGTATCCTGGGAGGATACTATTCCGTTCAGTTTTGAGTATAGGATTCAGGGATTTACCAGGGAAAACCAAAACCTTTTCCTTTGACCCATTCCTCATTCTTGCAGCTGGTGCAAAAGGTTCATGGAAGATGCCTCAGAATCAGGACTCACCTGAAATGAAGGACTCCAGGTCCATTCTGTGGGCCAAACTTGTGATGCTCGGTACCTGGTAGGTGATAGCAGACACAATCATTAACTCCACACTCGCTCTATTTATCTAGCATCTCTCAATGAAGGCCTACATTTTAACTGGAGGATTTTCCTTACTTTTTGATATTCAATCAACTTCATTTCAAGGAAAAATTTAGCACTTTATTGCCAAATAGGGAGATTAATAACAAGTTCTATGTGCAAAACAGCAATGTGAGGGGGAGGCTTGTTAAAGTTTTAACCCTAATGAAAAAAATGCTATTCTTTTAACATGCTAAATATTTAAACATTACACTATTTCGATTAGAATTTGAATAGGAGGGAAATCAATTGATTAGCTCAGTATCCCCTGATTTTTGTCAGGTAATGAAGCTAGGTCAAAACTATAACTAGTACGCTAGTAACTAGTATCTCAGTCACTAGATTCATATTTGTATTGGGGTAGACTTTTCTTTCATGCTTATAGCATTAGATTTTGTGTCTGAAAATAGTTTATGAAACTTTGCTTTAACACACAAATCCCACTATGGTCCAGCTAAGAACACTTAGATGTGAGGAGGACAAAATTTAAAGTATAAACTTGTCATTTTAAAACGTAATTTTTTTTTTTTACTTTAAAAAAAAAAGAGGATTTTGTTTAATGGTTACTAGGCATTATGGCAGGTGTTTATTTTTCTGTGCAACTTTAACTTTGATTTACAGCTTGGTGACATATACATATGGCGGCGTTGCACCACCAGTTTCCTAGTTATTGTCCTAAGGACTTTCTATAAGCATTATTGAGCATCAGTGATGCAAGTGAGCCTTCCATTCTTTAATTGGCCACAGACTCCATGGATTCAGCACAGCCCTTAGATCCCGCTTGTAAAGAAGGGGTGTAGGGAAGATTAGACCTCTTGGTTGCCTTTCTCTTCTTTTAACCTGAATTGTTCTGAGGTTCCTCATTTGGTTTCTGTTTAAGCATTACCAATTGTTTACTCAAACTGTTGATAAACATTCACTGTCTAACATATGATTAAGGGTTGTGATGTCTGTGTTTTCAGTGTTCATTGAAAGCAGCTTAATTATGTTTTCAAATATCCTATCTATTTGGGGTTTAAGTCAATTTTGTCCTTTTTATGATTAATATATTTCTATCCTCTACGATCTGGATGCCTGTTTTTTTCTTCCATCTCGCTCTGTGCTAATTTTAATCATGTCAGGGTAATATATTGAAAGTGCTATGCACCTATCTGAACTGTATTTTTCTCACCTGACTAACCTATGTCATGTTGGCCACCTTTCTCCTGCCACTGTGTGTGCTTTATTGTTGAGTTGGTCTCATGCCCTTTACCAGTGCAGGATGGAGCTGTGTGACAGATCCATGTGTCACTGGTGTAACGAAACTTGAGGGGGCCCCCCTGCAAGGCACGTGGACTTAATCTGGAGATCTCCAGCCAGAGTACTGTGCTGAGGGGGCCCCTCGGAGCTTGGGGGCCCCCCCCCCGCACCGCGCGGGCTGCGGGGGCCTGTGTTATGCCACTGCCATATGTCTGGTTCCTTTCGTGGACTTCTCTCTCTTTAAACATATCTCAAAGTTCCTAAACACAACTTGCTGTGAGTGGATATTTTGTTTACATCTCTATATATATATCCCTGGTCATATGCCCACACTCTTTAATAAGGATCCTGCCTTAGGCAGCAGTGTCTACTGCGCTGCTTTTAAAAAAAGACGCCAGGCTGACACCCCGCGTACATGTGCGGCTCTGTGGTCAGAAGTAGCTTACTTCTGCATTCAAGAACTGCACAGCACTTGCCTGAGACCATGATCTTCCTGTCAGATGCAAGCACATTCTGTGGCAGTAGGTTATTGTCCACAGCGAAGGTGTACGTTCTCCTGTCGGTTGTGGTGATAGGTTAGCATTTAGTACCTGAAAGAACCTATTGCCTGCACCAGACAGATATTTCCTTGAGACGTGTCCTACATTTCAAAAAAGGTCTCAAGACCTAGCACTTGACTATTTTCCTTGCTGTGACTGATCACACACCTCACCTAACTTCAGTTGTTACCCACTTAACTTTTGGCTTGTAAAGATACCCGTACACTCCCTATGTGGGTCAAATTCTTATTTTCCAAGCACAGTGTTCTGCAGAGCCTTCCCTTATGACTAACAGGTTGATATATGAATATTCTTTATAAAAACTAATAAAAGAACAGAAACATGCCTTACCTCTACGTATATGACTGCACCCTCCGGCAAAATCACCCAGATACATTTGGCTCCTCATGCAACAACTGTCATGAGTAGTAAATCATGTTACACGTTTATGCCACACACACAAAAGGTGGTGGGAGGATGCTTGCAATAAGTTATATGTTATGTTAATGTTATTAAAAACGTGTAAAGCGTGCGTACACCAAGAGGTTTTATGGCGCTACTCTGGAACTGGCCAAAACCTTGGGAAATGT
The DNA here is from genome assembly GCF_964261635.1 of Lissotriton helveticus. NCBI lineage: Eukaryota > Metazoa > Chordata > Amphibia > Caudata > Salamandridae > Lissotriton > Lissotriton helveticus. The sequence continues at coordinate 1,003,834,336 of NC_136071.1, read as the reverse complement.
GCTATTTGTGTGCCTGCACAAACAGACATGTTTTGAGCAACTTTATGAACCTCAGTAGTTCCGTGCAAGACTGAATCTCTAGGGGAAGCGAGTTCCACAATCGTGGTGCCAGAGATGCGAATCAGCAGCCTCCCTGCCATTTCTGTTTAAAGTCAGGAATAGTTAATAACTGGAGATGCTTTGAACAGAGGTTACGGGAGGGAATATACCTAGATAACAGGTTATTGATGAATTTGGGGCTCTGGCTGTGTAAAGATTTAAAGACTAGACATCCTGTCATAAAGGCAGTCCGTTGAGAGATTGGAAGCCAGTGTAGTTATTTTAGAAGAGGTCTAGCAGATTGCCATCTGGGTTGCTGGTGGATCAGTCTCGCTGCCTGGTTCTGCACCATCTGGAGCCGCTTGGTCAAGAAGAGTGGCATCCCCAGGTGGATCGAGTTGGCATAGCTCAGGTGTGATAGAACCATAGCTATCACGACCTGTATCAGCGCTGCATGAGTGAGCAGATGACTTTCGGATCTTTCGTAACTGAAAGAAGCAGGTTGCGACCACTGCGCCTACCTGGGTTTTTAATGATAAATCGTTATCTATAATAACCCCAAGGCTTTTTACAGAAGTGGGGGGCTCAGGGGGAGAGCCAAGTTCTGCTGGCCAATAGTTTGGTGTGGGCCCCAGAAAATCTGACTCCTCCCTGTTAGTACCAATTCAGTCTTGCCTGGGTTGAGTTTTAAATGATTTCGATCCATCCAGTGGCGAATGTGAAGCATCGTTGCCTGGAAGTCGATAACTGAATTAGGTGAGTTATCTATAGTGAATTTTAGCTGTAGGTCGTCTGCGTAGTTGAATGTAGTCACATTCCTTTTCTTCAAGGACTGAATCAGAGGGAGAAGGTAAAGATTAAACAGATGGGGGTATAATGAGGAGCCCTGTGGGACCCCACATGTTGTTGTTAACTTGGGTGCTGTAAATGTGGCCAAGAGTACTGCTTGAATACAGTTAACAGGCAACGGCGGACGCAGTGACCGCACTCCCGTGCTGTGTTCCCTTTGTGTTTGATACAACAAATCCGGCTGGGTGTGCACACGCTACTCCAGCACCTGCCATTGTTGGGTGCCAACTGAGAAGCAGAGGATAGATGAGCCCAAGATATGGAGTGGTGCACCTCCCATTAAGTAAAAGTAGTTTTTCAATAAGTCATATAGTCTTGGTTGGGGTGTCTTAATGGATTTTTTAATTTTCGTGAGAATCCAAATACAGAACATTGCCAGCCAACACGTTTCATTTATACACAATGAACTTCTTCACGGCATAAAGCGATGTCTTGTACTAGGAAAGAACAAATATGTAGATAAGGCTGCGTGGCTGTGTGGGCCTCCTTGATAAGGGCCATCATATGAAGAATCTGGTGTGATGAAAGGTGCAGCCGTCAGTTCCGTAAAGTACTACTACTACTTTACGGAGCTGACGGCTGCACCTTTCATCACACCAGATTCTTCGTATGCTGGCCCTTATCAAGGAGGCCCACACAGCCATACTCTACATATTTATTCTTTCCTAGTACAAGACATCGCTTTATGCCCTGAAGAAGTTCATTGTGTATGAACGAAATGCGTTGGCTGGCAATTTTCTACATATGGATTCTCACGAAAAATAAAAAAGCCATTAAGACACCCCAAACAAGACTATATGACTTATTGAAAAACAACTTTTAGTTAATGGGTGGTGCACCACTCCATATCTTGGGCTCAAGCGTACTGCTTGAGTACAACCCTCGACAAAAGGATTCAATCCAGCTGAAGGCTGGGCCCTGAATGCCAGGCTGCTTGACACGGTCCCTCAGTATACTGTGGTCGACCGTGTCAAATGCGGTAGATAGATCCAGCAGCACCAGGGCCTGTGGAATTCCTCTATCCGCTTTCTCACACAGATCGTCCAGGACTGCCAGTATCACTGACTCCGTAGAATGAGTGGGGCAAAATCCTGCCAGATGTGGGTTTAGGTAGCCGGAATGTTCCATAAAATTGGATAAACACTTTGCCACGTGGGCTTCCATAAGTCTTACCGTTAGCAATCGCTCAGGGTAGCATTCCAATTCATTGTTCTTTTAACCTTCATGCCACCTCAAATTAGCAAATAAGTATATGCAAATCATTCTTTTTTAAGTTTTTTTGTTAAGCCCTCTCATACGACAAGGGCCCAAGATCTAAGCTGGTAGCAACCTGGGATGAAGCGGTGCTAATAGTAGCTTAGTCTCCTTTTAGGGCCACCTTCAAACTATTTGTGAGGGAAGTTTCTGTTTGATGTTAACAACCTCCTCAATTTTTGAAGTGTCTTAAACATTGGACTGTTTTAAGATACTATACCAATACATTATCACCACCTGACAAGGTCAATCCTACCTGTTTGTAATATATCTTTCGGTGTTTGCAAGCAGTGGATCCCACTTTTTTATCCTTTGAGCAGAACCGGTTGTGCAGTCCAAGCTGCAAGTATGTCTAGTATAGGACACAAACTCAAGTATAGATGGTGCATTGTGAGAGCCCAATTTTGTGCAAACATCCCTACATCAAATTATTATCAAAATAAAAAGAAGTTGGTCTTGAGCTTTTCCCAATTTGTGATAGTTACCACCACCAGGCAAAATCACAAAAAATGACCAATTCAAGGCTTACCTCTACATTGCCCCAAAATAATCAGAATGCAGAATGCAGAACAATGTCATACATTCACCCCAGTACAGAGATCTAGGCCCAAATCCATCGTTTTTCTGCTCACCATGACTACCAGTTTGAACCCAACCATATGCAAATCAGTCATGATCATGTGCCCAATGGGAACAGTCCAGCCCGACCTGCCAGGCAAGGTCCTCCCTTGACTGGGACCAACCATCCTAGGACTGGTGTTGGGGTTTTACTCCTCATCAGCAAGAATAGCTTGACTCCAGTGGCATGGAGAGCACAGGACCCACACCTGGGCATACCCGTTCCACTCCGGGTGACAAATGCAAAAGAACAATTGCTGGACAGAATGCAGAACAATATCATACATTCACCCCATTACAGAGATCTCGGCCTAAATCCATCGTTTTTGTGCTCACCATACTTTCCAGTCTGAAGCCAACCATATGAAAGTCAGTCCTGACTCTGTGCCTAATGGGAACAGTCCAGGCCGAACTGCCAGGCCAGGTCCTCCCGGGACTGGAACCAACCATCCTAGGACCGGTTTCGGAGTTTCACCCCTCACCAGCTAGAATAGCTTAACTCCAGTGGCATGAGAGCATGGGACTCACGCCTGGGCATACTCGTTCCACTCGGGGTGACAAATGCAAAAGAACAATTGATGGACAGAATGCAGAACAATGGCATACTTTCACCCTAGTACAGAGATCTGGGCCGAAATCCATAGGTTTTTTGCTCACCATGTCTTCCAATTTGAACCCAACCATATGTAAATCAGTCTTGACACTATGCCTAATGGGAACAGTCCAGCCCGAACTGCCAGGGCAGGTCCTCCCTGGACTGGAACCAAGCATCCTAGTACAGGTTTCGGGGTTTCACGCCTCATCAGCCAGAATAGCTTGACTCCAGTGGCATGGAGAGCACAGGACCCACGTCTGGGTATACCTATTCCACTCAGGATGATAAGCGCAAAAGAACAATTGATGAACAGAATGCAGAACAGTGTCATACATTCACCCCAGTACAGAGATCTGGGCTTAAATCCATAGTTGGTTTGCTCACCGTGCATTCCAGTTCGATCCCAACTATATGCAAATCAGTCTTGACTCTGTGATATAGCTGGGTCTGACCTGATGTGGCGAATGAGCTAAAGAATGATGATGGATTCAACTCAGATCTGTGATTGTGGGTGAGTGTCTGAAATGTTTCAGCACTCCGTCCATCATCTCCTTGTGTCAGCTTTGTTTGCCCTAAGTTGGCAGGGTATGCCCAGACGTGGGCCCCATTGCTCACTTTGCCACTGGATTCAGCTAGCCTGGCTGATGAGGGGTGTTACCTCGAAACCGGTCCCAGGATGCTTGTTTCCGGTTCAGGCGACCGGAGTAGTTTCATATGAAAGAATGCAAATCATTCTTGACCCTGCTGGCATAGGAGCAGTCCAGCTGCACTGCCAAGTCAGGTTATCTCTAAAGGAGACCAAGCAACCCAAGACAGGTTTTTCCCTGATTGGGCCTCTTCAGTTGAGTTGGGCCTAGTGGCACAGTGAGCAAGGGACTCATGTCTGGGTAGACCCCTAGCATTTTAGGGCTGTACATCACTACGTACTTCATACTGTTACATGGAAGCTATGAAGGGCACAGAGGTAAGCACCCCAATAAAGTTTTCATAACTACACCAAGATTGTGACAGGAGATATTCTTAGAGTCTATAAGATGCTGTGGATTGATGTGGTTTCATATAATATGACCGAATGCAGCTGCAATTCACAGCACACATGGGAACCATAACATGCATGTTATTGAATGTTGGTGCCTGTAGTGTCCTGCTGGACATGTAACAAGTCAGCTGGCCCCTCCATCTGGGCTATACCTACAAACACCCAACACACATCCATCACAATTATCACCAGTCAGGTGACCCCGCTCATAAAAGCAGCTGGGAGCACAATCCGTGGACCAGTTAACTACCCACAAATCTGTTGTCAGTGTCTCATTATTTATAAAGCATCAGTGACTAACCCTCAACACCATAGTGCATCCACTGTTGTCATCGCTTTTGTGCTGTGAATTATAGTTAGTATGAGAAGTGACTTTCTACGTGGAGGGGGTTGGGACACGACACATATGGTGTTGATAAAAATAAGTGTAAGACAGTGGCGTAATGCAACATAATTGGGCCCCCCTGCAGAATGTGAAGAGGGGCACTGAGCTTCTCATGTCTCACAGATGTTCATTTTCGTTGGGCCGACTGGGAGCCCGTGAAGGGTTGAGGGCCCCCTGAAGGCGCTGAGAAGGACCCCCTTCACCGTATAGGCTGCATTGACCCCCATTACGCCGCTGTTGTAAAATACTTGTTTCCTTTCGTCTTTCACACAGTTGTCCAGTCAGCATAATTGCCACAATATTATTATAGAACATCTAAGGTTTTAATTAATGAGGCAGGTGAACCAAAATCGAATTTTGAAATTACTGGCAATACCACTATGAGCACTCACAATGGAGAGGTGGTGTCAAACTATTATAAGACGCACCCACTATGTTCAGCAGGGGCCCTTTTGGGCCGCCTTTTATAGACGATGGGGTTATAAGCTTTATAGGTCGCCTGGTGGGCTAACATAGATAGCAGCGCTAGCCGTGTCGCCTTTTAAAGGTGGCACCAACCATTTTTATTTTTTATAGACAATGAGGTTGTAAGGCTTTCTGTAAGGTTTTCTGGTGAACTTACAGTAGTGCCAGCCATGCTGCCTTTTAACGATAGGTTGGTTATAATCCTCGCTGGTCATCTTGGGAAACTAATAGGTACAGCAGGATCAGCCGAGCTACCTTAGAAATATGACATCATCCATTCTCTCTTTAAAAGATAGTGGGATTATAAACCATTCAGGTTTCACAGGTGAATTAATATTTACAGCACCGCTAGCCGTGCTGCCTTTTAAAGCATTAGGGGCTGTAAACCTTGCAGGTCGCTTGGGGAACTAACAGGTACAGCAGCGCCAGCCATGTTGCCTCTTCAAGATAATAGGTATACAAACTAACAGGCAAAGAGGCGCCAGCCAGTCATGCTGCCTTTTAAAGATGAAGGGGTTATAAACTAACAGGTCGAGCTGGTCCAGACATGCTGCTTTTGAAAGATGACTGGGTTACAAACTAACCGGCACAGAGGCGCCAGCCAGTCATGCTGCTTTTGAAAGATGACTGGGTTACAAACTAACAGGCACAGAGGCGCCAGCCAGTCATGCTGCTTTTGAAAGATGACTGGGTTATAAACTAACAGGTAGAGCATTACCAGCCATGCTTTCTCCTAAAGATGATGGTCTTATAAACTAGCAGGTCAGCAGGGCCTGCCATGATTCCTTTTAAGGTTGGTGGGATTACAAAATTTAATAGATACAACAGTGCTAGCATGTTGTGTTTTAAAGATAATGGGGCTATAAACTAATAGATACAGCAGGGCAGCCATTCTGCCTTAAGAGTTTGGTAGGTTATTAACTAACAGGTACAGCAGTGCCAGCCATTTTGCCTTTTAAAGATAGCGGGTTATAAACTCACAGGTTCAGCAGGGCCAACCACCCTACCTTGAAAACGTTGTTGTGGTTACAAAGTAACAGGTACAGCAGGGCCAGGCATGCTTCCTTGAACGGTTTATGGGGTTGCAAAGAAAAAGGTACACCAGTGTCACACATGCTGCCTTTTAAGATGGTGGGTTTATAAACTAACAGGTACAGCAGGGCCAGCCATGCTGTCACTTAAAGATGGTGGGCTTACAAAGTAACACAGCAAGGCAAACAGTGTTTCCATGAGAGGTTGTTGGGGTTACAAAGTAACAGGCACAGCAGTGCCAGCCATGCTGGCTGTAAAGATGATGGTGTTATAAACTAACAGGTCCAGCACGGCCAGACACACTTCCTTGAAGGGTTGGTGTGGTTGCAAAGTAACAGGTGCAGCAGGGCCTTGAATGCAGTCTTGAAAGGATGGTTGGGTTGCAAAGACATTTTTATAAATAGGAAAACAGCACCAGGTTTTGTGCATATATATATAAACAACAGCCAGACGTTGTCCACTTATGAATATACTCTAGGACAAAATGTTTTATAAAAAAAATATTCTTTTTATTAAATTCTTTTTTTTGTATATGTTTTGTCCTCTTTAAAATTATACATCTCTTTCTATCTTTTCTTTGATAATCAATTCCATTTGTATTTTTTTAATCAATTATTGGTTTTCATTCCACATTACATCTGCATCATTTCATCACATGGATAGATAAAAATACAAAAGCAAAGTTGAAGTCACACTGATAATATACAGAACCAATTTATCCAATCAACGTGTTTCGGCGAATGCCTTCCTCAGGAATTCTGTATAATCGTAATTGATAACTATAAGATAAGAAAATGCATACATTAAGTTTTCCAAATTGAAAACGTTATAAAGCTTACCAATTATACAATTTTTTAATTTATACAGGGGACATCTAGAATACAAAGTGGATTAAACTATTGTTACATTTGGATCACAACTTGTTACATTAGACATATAAACGCTGCTTTCTATATGTCTGTTTTCATACAAAACTCTGCAATTATACATAATATTTACAGGTCATATGTACATTTCTACCTTTTATACAAGATTCTACAATGTATACAAAATACATAATCTATTTACAAATATTACAAAACCTAATATTTAACAAACATTTCCTACATGGCTAAAGCTACCTAACAGATACCTCTTTATCTCTTTATGGAGGATATTATTCCCACATGTGCACACAACATATAATGTGGGTGAGCAATGTCACATAGTTACCTATAGATGCCAGTGCTGGGGAGCACTTGACATCTACATGTATCCATGGGAGGGTGTAAAATTGATCATCCATTCATATCTCCTGTTTCAATATGCCATGTGTCCTTTAATATTGGATGGGGTGCCCTTTGTAGTTTAGATGTCCCCTGTATAAATTTAAAATTGTATAATTGGTAATCTTTATAACGTTGTCACTTTAGAAAACTTAATGTATGCATTTTCTTATCTTATAGTTATCAATTACGATTGTACAGAATTCCTGAGGAAGGCATTCGCCGAAACGCGTTGATTGGATAAATTGGTTCTGTATATTATCAGTGTGACTTCAACTTTGCTTTTGTATTTTTATCTATCCATGTGGTGAAATGATGCAGATGTAATGTGGAATGAAAACCAATAATTGATAAAAAAATACAAATGAAATTGATTATCAAAGAAAAGATAGAAAGAGATGTATAATTTTAAAGAGGACAAAACATATACGAAAAAAGAAATTTAATAAAAAGAATATTTTTTTATAAAACAAAGTCTTTTGTCCTAGAGTATATTCATAAGTGGATAACGTCTGGCTGTTGTTTTTATATATATATATATATATATATATATATATACACAAAACCTGGTGCTGTTTTCCTATTTATAAAAGTTTGTCATTCCTTGCTAGGGTTTATCCGATGAGGCAGGGGCCCCGTAACGTTTACTAATATGGGTTGCAAATAAAAACGTCCAACAATGCCAGCCATGCTGCCCTTAAGGATTTAAAAATGGTGGGATTATAAGGCTTCCTGGTGGACGGGGGGAACTAACAGTTATTGTATCACTAGCCATGCAGACGGCTTTCAAAGAAGTGGATGGAAATGCATTTAGTTTTTGCATTACTTTAGCTATTAGCACTGTGCAAAGCTTTCCAACCACAGTGGTCAAACTCAATCGCATCAGACATTCATTCTGATTAACTCTGAACATGTAGCATAGCTGCATGACTGTGTCCTTGTTTGTTCAGGAAACTAATGATTCCTTCGATGTACTTCATTATAATTTGATGACTGCATTAGGGTTCCCACTCAAGACATCTATGTGACTGCTTTTCTGTCCACGTCCAACAGTGTTCACGTGCAACTAAGCTCAGAAAACCTCGTGTTAAATTGAAGCTTGCAAAACAGAAGAGCCCTCCGTACGTATGGCCTGATGGTTCACATGAAGCCGGTAACACGAGTTAACAGCTCAATTGAACTGCTAAATTTTGCGAGAATACGGCATGAGCCCTATTACAGATAGGGCACACTTTCTCTGTTTGTGCCACGATGCACCATAACCCCTTCCGCGCACAGGGAATTCCTGCGCTGTGCGGGAGTTTCCATTAGTGGACGGGGATTCCGACGACCAGGGGCCGTCCTGCGCACACGACCACCGTGACGCGTGACGGCTCCCAGCCGTCACGAGCATGGAAGAAGTTAAAACAGGTGCGCTGGGTGCAAACGGAGAAAGTGTGCCCTATTACATTGAATGTGCTGTCTCCAGGGCAGCCGCAAACTTGTGCTGCTCTGGGGACAGCACATTCAAGTGAAAAGGTGAGCAGCTTTGAAGAAGCCACTCTGGGTTTGACTGTGGAGGTGGCATTCCGCTTATACGTTTATAGGGATTGGAGATCCCCTTGCAGACGGGTGTCGTGAGTAACTGCACCTGCCTGCAAGGAGCTGTCTTTTCAGGTCTATAGGACCCCCCGTTTCTCCCCTCCAGAGCGCTGCCATCAGTGGACGCACTAACAGTGCACCTCTTGTCTGCGTCTTTGCCTCTACGCAAAGGGATTCCCTCATTTGCAAATCAAAAAATAACACAGGACTCACTATGTGCTAAAATATAGTGCTAAATTATGGATTTGGATTTTGTGTGAATATGCATAATTTCCCCCAAATCTCTCTTATTTACATGAAACAAAATTATGTGAATTTTGCACACCCCTACCATTCATCACTGCACAAATTTTACCAGGTAAAGCCTGAAGGAATACTACTACAGCTATTTCTTCTACTGCTACTACTACCACTCCTGCTACTGCCACTGCCACTAGTACTACTAATTATTATTATTATTATTATTATTATTATTATTATTATTATTATTATAATACCATCAGAGTTACCGTTCAGTATACCTGCTACCAGTGGAATTGTGCTAATGAAATCTGTGCTGAAATGGGTATTCATGGAGTTGTATTATTTTCCTAACTTTTCAAACTACTAGCAGATAAAAAAATAGGTTCATGTTTTCCTCAACCTGTAAATTGGTCTTCTCATACTCCTCGGAGTTGGTGGGGTGTGAGACCTGGCAATGGTATGTTACTTTAAAATCATGACTCTAGGTCTGCCTTTATCTCTAGGCATAGTTAAAGATAACACTTTCCTCCTATTTGGGTTAATCTTTAGGAATCCTAGTGTTTTTCTTGCTGCATTTCCCTCCTTATGTTATGAAGGCTATTGGTTGGTTTTGCTCTGAATGCTTCTTGCTTGTGTTCAGTGAAGCTCTGTAGACACCGACAGCACTATGCCGCCAGTGCTCGATTTGCAAAATTGCCAGGGGGCCCTTGTCTGGAGGCCACTGCAGCTTGCACCATCCATTGCCCTCACCAGTTCTGCCAATGACTGTACCAACACAACTAACATCACACTTCTACAATTGTGACAATTTTGAAGTTGACGGTACGATAAAACCGACTAATACTTGCCACCTAAGCCATTATTACATCTTTGGGTGGCAGGTATCTGCCATTTTAATGTATATTGAATTATTAAACAACTGTTGTGCTCATCACAAAATTAGACAAATAGCACCACCGGTAGGCTTTCATAACTGCCGGTATTGACATTAAAGTGCCATGCTGAGCACCAGAAACCACTGGCTTAAATTAATCACAGCTTTGTCTATTATCGGCAGTGGTTAACACTGACTGTCTTCTTGCACTTTTACTGGAAGAATATTACCTGAGCATGAGGTGTGTGCTTTCAAAAAGGAGCCCTTTGTGCATTAACGACCTTTTTTTTAGAGATTGGATAGCCTAAATAATGGTTCAGCTTTTGTGAAATAAAGAGCATTCATTCTTAGATACCTTGGCAAGACAGATGCAAATGACTGTAAAGTGTTTAGCCTACACTGTGAAAACAACTCATTTACACCAGTATAAGAGCTCAATTGTTTACTGAGCTAGGTGCTCGCTGAGGGCGTTCTCAGCAGGGACACCTTCATCTTCCATTCTTTAAAGTCATTGGGTGGAAGACCATTTTATTGGGTAACAGTAACATCAGTGAGTTTGATGCTTAGAGAAGGTATACGTGTGGTATGAGGCTCTGTAAATCATGGTTATCATCAATAGTTATACTTATAGACTCTTGAGGAGTAGGAATGGGTGTCTTGTTATCAGCAGATTTGAACTGTGTTGAAACTCAAATGAAAAGAGCTTTTTTTGGGAACTGTGCTCAGTAGTTCGAGCACCACACATGCTAATTAAAGGTGGACACTGTCATTAGATTTTCCATCAGTTCAGATCAATTAATATGCACTTTTAATTCGAATATGATAGTAGAGTATTTTAATTGCCCTAGTGCCTAATACCAGGTAGTCAGACATCTGCTGTCTTCATTCACTCTCACCCAGGAACAAAAAAGACAGATTCTCTTTTCAGAGTGCTGCAAGAGCTGTTGTGCAGCAATACATGGCAAGAACATGTGGGCCTGTTTACCAACAGGGCAGCAGAACATGGAAGGAATAGCATGAACACACAGTATTACAAAATATGGCACCTGTGCAGTCTTTACTTTGTGCAGGAGTTTGCTGTTGGTACGTACATATATCATTAGGTCTCGCCTGCTGACAGTTCATGTGCTGTTGCAATGAGATGTATTGTTTAGTATAAGGAGCTTGAAGCCCCCACATTGCTTACCATTTGTTGTCTTAACTGTCACTTTTATTTGCTGTCTTCCCATTGGTCAGAGTGCACTTGCTTCACTTCCTCTTCTTTTGGCTGCGGCATGCACCAAGTACTGACTGCTTCAGCTTGATTGCTGTTCTTCCACTAATTGCACTGTAATTTAGTGCTACTTTTATTTTTTCTTCTTCCCTGTTGTCCTTGTTGAACCTCTTGCCATTTGTTGCTATGTTTTACTGTGCCACACGCACTTCAAAGCTCCCCTTTTCTCCTTTGAAATATATGTTTATTGTGACAACAGTTGTTATCTGCTTTTATTGTTCCAGAAGATATTATCTGCTTCCAAATGTATTTTCTCTAAGACATGGTCATGGGTGCAATTGCTTTCATTATGTGATAAGATGTTTAGCACAATGTTATATTTTTCTTTTTCATGCATGGGGACATTTGATTTGCTCAGAATTACAGGGGGGTTGTGCCAAGACCTAACAAGCGCACAGCCTATAGGCCGTGGCTTTGAGACTATGGGTTCTGCAATTGCCTTTTGTTCATACTGTACAGCATGGGAATTGCCAAATTTGGCAATGATTGGTTGCAATGCCGTATAGCACCATGGCTGCTGTGCAGGCTTGGCTAAAAATAATAATATAATAGACTGTGGGGCTTTTTACGATGTCAGTCGGAGCTGCCAACGACCGACAACGTCATGGAATCAGGACTGACCATCCTCCGGTCTGTGGTCCTGACCGCATGATTACAATGAGACTGCACACTGTGTGGTTGCATACTCTCATTTCTCTATGGGAGCTTGTGTTACAGCCATAAACTGGCCGTAACACAAACTCCCATAGATAAATGGGAGATTGTGTTCATCACCTCAAGGTGCCTGCCACTAGGTGCAGGGATCAACAAGGAGGCACAATAGGTGCCTCCTTGGCCCCCAACTTGAGTCCGCAAACAAAAGGGGGCCCCCTAACACGCTTTCCGACAGGTTTTCCATGTTGGATAGCCCACCTGGAAAGCCTGTCAGAAACCGGGCATGGTAATCCGGACGACGTATGGATCACGGGCCGGCTTCTGACTTGCCGACTTCAGCCCTCAGAATCCAGCCGGAATGACTAGCCGGTTTCAATTCCAACCGGCTGTATTGTTATCAGCCAGTCGGAATTGAAACCGACGACTTTGGTCAGAAAACCTCCGACATAAGGTCGGAGGCTTTCCAATCAAGATCGTAATCGGCTCCTATGATGCATCCAGCACTAATGCACTATTTAAAAAATAAAATACAAAAAAAAGCACATTAGCCCTGGCTGCATCAAAGTGCTTTTTAAAATTAGTTTTAGCCAGACTGCAAAGCATCCACGCTGCAGTAGAGCATGCCTACAAAATATTACCAAACCCTATAGCTCTTATAGATTAAACCTACTCTGGTGTTGCCAATGCTTATTTTTTCGTTTTAATTCCCTCCCAAAATGATGTATTACCATTGTCTTTGCCCCTTTTGTTTCCTCATACCTTGAGGGTGGTATCTTTTCAATAGCTTTTCCTCTCTGTCCATGCCACAATACCGGTGGTAAGGCCACTTTGGGATCTGCCAATGATGAAGGCGATTGGCTTTTCTGTGTTACACCTTTGTTTTTGAGGCCATTACATTTGCACTTTGTGGCAAGCTCCATTCCAGAACCGGATTTTGTGATGCCAATTCAGATGTGCGCTACTTCATGTACCAACTTACCTCACAACATACCCAATTTCCAAGTTACCCACAGCCTATATTTACTAATGGATACTATATTCGGCCAATGTTCACTTTTTCAATTACTTCGTTCAGCCAAATGCTTAATAATTAGACCTAGGGAATACCTTTTCTATCAGTATTACACCATTAGACCACGTGCTCCTTCTTGATTAGTGGATAGTGCCAAAACTGAGAGTGATTGGTTGCCGAATCTCTTGCAGTATATCCTGTTTACTTTCTTATACGTGCAATATGATTGGTTGTCATTTCTTCTGTAAAGAGAGAAAGTAATATCATTCGTCAGATTCACACCGTTCAGCAAGAAAACCGGGAACTTCATTGTTGTTTAGTCTGGTACATCTGGGAGTGGGTAACGAACGTGGCAAAAAAGTATGTTATGCTTTTACTTTTCTGTAGAGTGGGATTTGTAAGCGTGTGTAGCCTCAGTCGGACAACTAATGTCTTCCCCTCGCTCTAAGTTACAACAGGAACTCCTCGCCATCAAGCAGCAGCAGGAGCTCTTGGAGAAGGAGCAAAAGCTGGAGCAGCAGAGACAGGAACAGGAACAGGAAAGGCACCGGCGGGAACAACAGCTTCCTCTCCACAGAAGCAAAGATCGCGGCAAAGAACGTAAGAGACATTCAGTTACAATGACATCTTTCTGACACCTCTATGACCGGTTGCACCCAACTTTATGCAGCAAGTAGATTCAAGTAGAAAGTATGAAAAGCAACAATAGCTACTAGTAACCAAGCCTTCGGAAAGGTTGTGTGATGGAAAAATGCATGCCTCAACAATGCATACCATAACCACAAGGTCAAAACCCGACCGCGTCTTTACCAGACATGCCTTTACCACGTATGCTTTTTACATGCAATTTTGTGGTATAGACATGTTTGGTAAATGAGCATGTGTGGTAAAGATTACACTCCTGCCCCTCTGCCCTAAACCCTAAAAACACCCTAAACCTAAAATCCCAACCTCCCCCAACCCCAGCCCAACTGCCCCTCGACCTGAAAACTGCCCCTCTCCTATCCCCTACCCTGAGCCCTACAACTCAGCCCCCTTACAACTACTCTGACAGCAGCCCCCTCCCTGAGACCTAAAGCAAGCCCCTAGCCTTAAAACCTAACTCCACCTACCCCCACCCCAGCCCAACTGCCCCTTCAGCCTTAAAACTGCCCCTTTCCGGTCCCTTGCCCTGAGCCCTAAAACTCCTGACCCCCCCTACCCATTAAAATTACCACGAATCCCCCATAGCCCAAAACTACCCCAACCCAAATAATCTACACCTCCTCCATCCCCTGCCCTGAGCCCTAAAACTCCCAACCCCTGTCGTCCCTGTAAACTACCCTGACCCCCTCCCAGCCCTGATAACTACTGCACAACCCCTACAAATTACCCCCTCAAAACCCAACTTACCTCTCCACCTCGTCCCAATCCTTCCTGTTCCTGCTTCCTGTTCTACTGCTCGGCAGCAGCAGCAGCTAAAACGTGCATATGCCTTAACCACGCATATGCGCAGTTAAGGCATATTCGTGGTTTAGACGTGAGTGCTACCCCCTGCGTGTTTCAACCCTGCTTAGTTCACGCTGCGTGGTTAACCCCTTTGGTGCTCATGACGAGGTCAGCTCGTCATGAGCTACGGCACTCCGGTGCTCATGACGAGCTGAGCTCGTCATGACCGCGCCCGTTCCGTGGAACGCTCGCACGCTGGGCTGATTCCCCTGCTGTGCTGAACGTTCCATGGGAACGGGTGTGGCCATGAAGAGCTCAGCTCGTCAGGAGCGCCGTAGCTCATGACGAGCTGACCTTGTCATGAGCACCGGGGCGCTGTACGCGCCCCCGCCCCCCAGCACAGCGGGGGAAACAGCCCCGCACGGAAGGTGTTAAGGCTGCTTCCCCTTTGTAAAGCATTACTAATCAGTTTTCAATTATAACTCTTTTCTGCTTGACCTTCTTGCCTGAAAGGTTATGATTCTCCAATTTTTCTTTTATAATTAAGGCATATGTCAAAGTGGATTTTCCAAAATATTTCATGGGGAGGTGGATCCGTGCCAGGTTTTTTGGAATAGACACAGACATAGATGATGTATCTACAAATCATGCATATCGATCTTCTTCATATAGTAAGAGGTTGTCCTGAAGATTGTGCATTAATATGACCCTTCTCAACCTTTGCTGGGCACCCCTGTTTTAAAACATATCCACTTTGTAAAAAGCACTAGGCATCTGTGGGTAGTAGTGTGACGTAAAATGATGGGACTCCCTGTAGAACTTGAAGAGGGACCCATGTGTCGTCCATATTTCACAGCTATTCCTTGGCCTTGTGAGGAATGGGGCCCTTCTGAAAGGTTTGGGGGCCCCTATATGGTTGGGCCTCGCATGTGTTGCAGGACTGCAGGGGCCTTTGTTACGCCCCTCTCTGTGGGTATAAACAGTAAGTATTTGCAAGACATAGACCATGTGCATGGAAATAGCCTACCCTCATATGTGAAGCACGGGCATTGTCTAGGTTTTCATGACTGTGCACCTGCTTGCTGTGGCTGTATTCATACATATGTGCGTAGGAGTAAAGCGCCTGTGCTGCGTGCTATGTTTGTAGGCACCATCACGGTGGAAGATAGAGCACAGAGTTCCAAAGGGAGGCCAGTAGGTGGTCTACAATCCTCTTAAAAAGTGATTGATGCAGGATAATCAGGCAGAACTCCCCTGTACATGGCCCGGCTGTGTAGTCAGTATCTACATATATGCCATACCCCCCCCACCCCCCACCCCCCCGGAAAAGCTTTGGGATGGGTCTAGAGTTGAGATGGGGCAATACATGACTGGGACCAGTGAGCCGGTTGGAAAATGCAAAATATTTGCCACCCCAGAGCTGGGTCGGAGTGTCTTCTCAAGCACCAAGGTCCAATCCACCCCTCCAGGTCTTGCCTACTTCAAAGTCCTTCCATGGCTTCTTGGATAGCTTGCCCGAAAGCCCCACCCTCTACAAGACTCCTCCTTCTCACTCTCATAGTTAAACAATGATCAAAGTTGGCCAGCCTGCATTTTGCGAATAGCTCTTCGAATATTCTATTGGAGGCATTTCGGAACATGGGGGTAACTATAATAAATATTCATACAATACAGCACAGCAGCCAAAGTTTCTGCACTTTGTTGCATGAGCGAGAGCGAGCACGACAGCCGCGGCACTTGGAGGGAGTTACGGTGGGGCAAATAGGCGGAGAGGGGGAGGGGCAGGGTGGAGGGTGCTAAAAACCGGCATATGGATAACTGCAGGTAAGTAAACAATTTAATTAATAAAACGAATTTCGTAGCAGGCCTTGCATCGCAAAATGCAATGCAGTGCGCGCTACGAAATTCGTTTTATTAATTCAATTGTTTACTTACCTGCAATTATCCATATGCCGGTTTTAGCACCCTCCACCCTGCCCCTCCCCCTCTCCGCATTCTTGCCCCACCGTAACTCCCTCCACGAGCCGTGGCTGGAGCAGGACAGTTCTATACCGGTACGATATGGCTATGTCTTGCTCTCTAACTAGCACTGGTGCACAATCAGGCTGCCTAGCACCACTCACACTCACCGTTGCATCAAAGTGCAAAGGTGTCTGCATGATGTGTTACTTTGGTTTTGTTCCGAAAGGGTACACTTCCAGTAGAAAACATGTAAACTTTTCCCACTCTGGATATGTGCTGTATAGGGCAGCACAGATGCCAAGTTGGAAAAGTTTGTCGAAATAGAAACATTTCTCCTCTTTAATGCATGTCTTGAAAAGACAGCAAAACCCTGTATGCTATTGTTAGTAGATCTTTGCGTTAAAATCCATAGATGCGTGTATTGAACACTCTTGTACCACACACGAAGCGCCCCCTAGGTACAAAGTAATGAAAAGCAGTGCTGCTTTGCATTACTTCTAGGCAACTTTCCAGTGCAAACAAGTTTTCATTTGAAAGTAAATTCCAAATAAACATTTTGTGCCAATGTGCGTCACGTTTGTGATGCAAAC
Organism: Lissotriton helveticus; assembly: GCF_964261635.1. Taxonomy (NCBI): domain Eukaryota; kingdom Metazoa; phylum Chordata; class Amphibia; order Caudata; family Salamandridae; genus Lissotriton; species Lissotriton helveticus. Next base: position 1,003,817,178 of record NC_136071.1, on the reverse strand, counting down.
CCGGCTAAATGCTAGTAAATCTGCTCCATGCTGTTTAAAGTTTTTAAACAGCCATTAAAGTGCGGTGCTTTTATACATCTTTCATGTTTCCGCTTCCTATTGCCAGAGGTAAAATAAAACATGCAGCCTATTTTGTGTTTTCTTGCATTGACTGACTTTGATGACACTTCCCAAAATATTTGATTAATTGGGGCGCATTGAAAATAAAACATAATAAATTACTAAATTAAGGGTAGGGATAACTCATAGTATGCATTTTAAGTGTATCAAAAAGGAAGACTGTATGTAAAGCCGCGCAAACGAACAACACAGTTTCATTAAATTTGTAAGAACATCTTAAAGATGTACAGTTGGCTTAATTCTAGTTTAGAAAATAAACGGTAACCCTTCTCGAGTAAATACAATGCGAGAGTGGTATCTATAAATCCTTGTGCTAAATTCAGAAACTGCCAACCTCACCATTTTCTACTTCGGCCTAGGATAAATACGCTCAGCCGTGAGCGGATACGTATTTCCATAGGCATCTTTGTGAAGCAGTTTGGTTGATAGAATGGTAAAAGTTGTTATTTTGTAGCAGTTTGTCTGATAATCGTTTCCTCCCCCCACTTATGTTGTGCAGTAAGTAGAGTATGGTGAGGCTTGGTCTCCTTCAATGTTGTTTTATTAACTTTATAACGGTTTTGTGGAAAATGATGCCAGAACCAACACTGGTTTAGTAAGAAAGCCACTAGAGGGCGGCAAATACAAACAATTCTCTCAGCGAAGCCTGCTTTGAAAAGCTCGACTGCGCTTTAATTTGCAATATCACAGAAGTTACTCTAAGCAAAACTCTATTTTGAACATTTTGGCTGCTTCTGTGAATGGAATGAAGCAGAATTTTCTCCAGTCCATATGACAGACAGATTGTTTTACACAAATGCAAACTGGCTGCACGATTAATCTTTTTTTTTTTTAATTAGTTATAGACTTATTTCAGGAATAGAAATCTTAATCCTCTAACGAACCTTAAAGAAATGGAGCAAACTGCATCGCTGTGCTACTTATGTAATAAAAAACGAATAACTGATGTTTCTCACACTGACTCATGGTTGACACATCATAAGAGCACGCAATGTATTTTATAGATGTCTTATACTGAAAGAAGCAACTGTAGCGGGAATGGTACGGAATACTGCATGTTTGCCCACTTGCAAAAATGCCACTTTCTGTATTATGCGAACAGCAAGAATGGTGAAAATGAATTTGCACTGTAATTTTTTAGGTATTGCTCTTGAAATATGTTTGGAAATATAATGTTTATCGTCAGTTCCGTAGTAGCGGGACCACGGACTATTGATTAAAAAAAAAAAAGAAACTACTGGCCAGATTACAGAAACTGTTTACTGGTGCGATACAATAAACAATTAACAATGCAAATTGTATTTACACTACGGGAAAACATGGCCCAAAACGATTTGCGCTATTGTAGCGGAGATTACATAACTAGAAGCTGTAACACCACACCAATATCCACTTGTCACACGTGAAAACTTTTCACCCATCTTTTATTGCATCGAAGGCAAACCTAATAGAAACGCTTCTAATGACACGTAAGGTGGATTTGTAGAGTACAGCCCGTCACCGGTGAGGGTATCCAGGCGCTGATGCACTTAAAATACTTATTTGTAGACAAAAAGTGTTGTCTAGAATCTCAGTTAATCGTTTCAAATGGATTGTAAGTCATGCCACCTTTTTGGAGATTTTACTGATTTTTACAGATGAATACAGACAGAAAAAAAATGTTTCCATTCTATATTTTTAAAAGCAGAAAAATACTGAAAATTGTGCTTCTTGTGAGTGACTCACGATGCTGTCTTTCGTGACTTCCAGACAACAGCTGAGCAGATAGACAGCATGGGAAGATAAAAAACAGGTTGAGGTTTCCCAAAATTCAGGCATATGTTAACATATTTTTGTAGTATAATGCTTATATTTACCTGTGTGTGTAGTGTTTCGCTATATTTGTCTGCTTAATGTGCTAAAAAGCGACAGGCATCAAAGTATGAGAGCAGGTTTATTAGTTAAATAAACTTAGAGATATACCATTTTACGACTCCATTTATTCTCAAAGCACAAAATAAATATGGATAAATGCAAATAAGATGACTAAAAAATAAATATGGATGAATACAGATGAAAATATTACAAAAATGCATACCATAAAACCGGGAGCCGTATTAGAAGCAACACATGCTACATGTAGTTTCGCAATCCTTTCCACCTATGTTGGAGTCCATGTATTTCTGTAATGCAGGCTAAAACAAGGACTACATTACACAAGTAGCAGGAATGGTGTAAGTTGCATTGTCCTCTCTTTCTCCAGCAGTGGAAAGTTTCTGTAATATGTCCCCAGGAGTGCATGAGCTTGAGATCTTCCAAGGAATTTCGCTTCACTATGTAGAACCATAGGAAAATTGTGGTGGGAAGTTTGAACTATGTAGGGTTGCCATGTGAGTTTTGTTTGTCAATATCATGCACTCAAAACTGTGCATGCCACTGGTGCACAGAGCATAATTCATGAAGGCCTCAGAAAGTATTAACTGCGTGGTGGAAATGCTCCAGTCACAAACTGATGTATGGAATGACCGCATTACAAGCCTTATGTCAGTGACATCAAGGCACTGCCACATTAGAAATGTGGCCTTAATATCAATTACCAATGTTTTAACAGGGACAGTGGGTGTGTTTGGCCACTAAAGTCAACAGGACCATGGAGAATGGGCTACAAATGAGGTTTTCACTATCTGCTTTAGAGGGGAGATACCGATAACCCTTATATCATGCACTTAATGGAAATAATCGATCTCAGTGCGCTGCTGTACCAGGTCTAAGACTATATCTGGACTTTAAAGGTAGGGTGGGAGAACAGAAAAGGTAAATTCTTGGTACCCTGTCCCCTTTTTTCATACCTGCCAGCCCAGTCCTAAGCGGGGGTGCCAAAGGCGACCATCTGACTTAGTAGCCTGTCCTTATAGATAGCCTGAGTCTAGGCAGAATTAGTGCTGTCAGCTGATGCTTATTCCAAATGTGTGTATGTTTTGTTTTTATTATTTACATATTGGTGTATGTAATATTTGATGCCAGAAATAGTAATATTGTAATGTCTGTATGTTTCAGGAGCCGTCGCCAGCACAGAAGTAAAACAGAAACTTCAAGAGTTCCTGTTGAGCAAATGGGCGACGAAAGACCCTCCGACCAATGGAAAGAACCATTCCATGAGCCGGCATCCCAAGCTCTGGTACACGTATGTCCAGTGTTAAAAATTATTTCCCCTCTTAAAATCATTCAAGGGTCCAGAATCATTTCATGAGCCGGCACCCCAAGCTCTAGTACACGTATGTCAAATGTTAAACATTCCTCACCCTGTTAGGATCATTCCATGGTCCAGAATTATTCTAGGAGCCAGCATCCAAACCTCTGGCACACATATGTCCAGTGCTAGAAATTCCTTCACCTGTTAGAATCATCCCATGATTTAGAGCCAGCTCCATGACCAGGCACTCCAAACTCTGGTACACATGTGTCCAGTCTATAAAATTCCTTCCCCTGTTAGACCATTTCACAAATCAGCACCTCAAGCTTTGGTACCTATTTGTCCATTGTTCAAAAATCCATCTCCTTACAAGAACCATTCCATGAGCTAGCTCCATTCCATGATCTGGCACCACAAACACTGGTCAAATATGTCCAATGTTAAAACTCCTTCCCCTTTTAGAATTATTCATGAGCCAGCGCCGTTCCAAGAGCTGACACCCCAAACTCTAGTAACTGCATGTCCAAGATGGCACTTCAGGCTTTGGTACATAAATGTCCATTTTTTAAAAGTCTTTCCCCTGCATGAACCATTTCATGAGCCAGCACCAATCTATTGTCTGACACCCCAAGCTCAGGCACATATATGTCCAATGTTAAGAATTAATTTCCCTGTTAGAACAATTCAATGATCTGACACCCCATGAGTGGTGAATTGAAATGAGTTGGTACATGTATAGCCAATATTAAAAAATCCTTCCCCTGTTAGAACAATTTCATGAGCCAGCACCAATCCTTGGTCTAACACCCCAAGCTCTGGTACATATATGTCCAATGTTAGGAATTCCTTTCTTCCACTGTTAGAACAATTCCATGATCTGACACCCCAGGCTTTGGTACATATACGTTTCTCTAGGAGAACCACTCTGTGACCCTGGGCCGTTGAATAAGAAGCGCCCACTGACTCTGGTACATGTATGATCAATATTCTTTTCTTCCCCTATGAGAGCAATTTTATGAGCCAGCAAAATTCCAGAAGATGAAACTCAAAGCTTTAGAACACCTGTGTTATATGTTAGAATTTCCTTCTCCTGTGATAAACAGTTCATAAGAAGAAAACGTAAAACCGGAAACATGTACATACCATGTTAAACTTTCCTTCCCATGTCATAGCCATAAAGTAAGCTAACCGCATTCCATGACTTCCCACCCTAAGCTGTAGACACTAGTCTCATTGCCACAATCATGCTATGGCACCGTCCTATGAGTGAGAACCCCAAGCTCTGGTACATGTATGTTCCACATTAAAATTGTCTCCCTCTATGATGGTCATTTTGTAAGTCAGCCCTACAATCTCCGGCATACATATGTTTATGTTAAAGATTCCTTCTTTGCAATGACAGTCCCAGGAGCCAGCATCATTCCATGAGGTGATTAACTGAAGCTGTGGTGCATGTGGTGTTTACACAGAATATCGGATCCAAAAATATTGTGGGGCAAAATATTGTGTTGAGCATATCGAGGGCAAAAATATTGTGAAGGTAAGTTTCTACAGGTAAGTAAAGTTTTACTATATATAACTCCACATATATGTACCATGAAGATAAATGTATATTCTTCAAGGTATATAGATGTGGAGTTAAGAATAGTAAATTTATACGTACCTATTTGCACTTACCTTCTCGATATTTTGGTCAGTGATACGGGGCATGTATGTCATATGTTACACATTTCTTTTCCTGGCTCCTTTCCATGGCCATGCTGTATGTATGTCTTATGATACAGGTTGCCTCCCATACAATAACCATTCCATCAGCAAGTAGTATTATATGACACCTGTACCTCAAGTTCCAGACCCGTGTCTCTATTGTTAATATATATTTCATGAGCCCTCAGCACAACCTCTTCTGCACATTTGTTCATTGTTAAATATCCCTTTCCCCTAAACAAAACCCTTTCCGGAAGCAACACAACTACATTAACCCACGCTAACAGCTCTTGTAGACATATGTCCAATAATAAATATTGCTTTGCCAAGTATTTTGTGAGCTTGTAACATTCCATGATCCAGCACCGTAGGCTCTGCTGCACATATGTCTTGTGTTACACATTCTTTGTCCATTTATAAACATTCTATAAGAAAGAACTCCATGCCCTGGTACATGTACAGCCAAAGTTATACAATACTTCCCTTGTGATAACCATTAGAGGAGCTAGAGCAATTCCACGAAGAGACACCCTGCGCTCTGGTACATGTATTTCCAATGTTAATATCCCTTTCAATCTGATAACCATTCCAATGCACCTACCCATGAGTGGGCACCTCAATCTCTGGTATATGTATGTTTTATGTTAAGATATCCCTTCCTTTCAAAAATGCATGAGCCAGCATAATGAGTCCAATGTTAAGATTTGTTCCCCCACAATAACCAATCAATGAGCCAGCAGCATTCCATGAGCCACTACCTCAAGCTCCTATACTCCAATATAAATATTCTGTACCATGGGATAACAATTGCATGAGCTGGCCGCATTTTGTGAGCCACTACCTCAAGCTCCAATACTCCAATATAAATATTCTGTACCATGGGATAACAATTGCATGAGCTGGCCGCATTTTGTGAGCCACTACCTCAAGCTCCAATACTCCAATATAAATATTCTGTACCATGGGATAACAATTGCATGAGCTGGCCTCATTCTCTGAGCCAGTACCTCAAGCTCCAGTACTCTAATATTAAATATTCCTTACCATGGGATAACAATTCCATGAGCTGGCCGCATTCTATGAGCCAGGACCTCAAGCTCGCTTACTTCAATATAAATATTCCTTTACATGGAACTGGCAGCATTCCACGAGCTTCCATGAACTGGCAGCATTCCATTAGCTAGTACCCCAAGCTCCCTTACTCCAATATAAATATTATGTACCATGGGATAACTATTCCATGAGCTGGCTGCATTCTATGAGCCAGTACGTCAAGCTCCAATACTCTAATTGAAATATTCCTTGCCATGGGATAACCATTCCATGAGCTGTCAGGATTACATGAGCAAGTACCTCATGCTCCCTTATTTCAATATAACTATTCTGTACCATGGAATAGCTATTCCATGAGCTGGCAGAATTCCATGAGCCAGTACCCACAGCTCCCTTACGCCAATATAAATATTCTGTACCATGGGATAAGTATTCCACCATCTGGCAGCATTCCATGAACCAGTACCTCAAGCCCCCTTACTCCAATACAAGTATTCCTTACCATGAGACAACCATCCCATGAGCAGACAACCCAAGTGCTGCTGCCCGTATGTCCAGTGTTAAGGATTTCTTCATTTGTAATAGCCATTCCATGAGCTGGAACCCTTCTAAAAGCTGCTACCTCAAGCTCTTGAACCAGCGTTACAAATGTTATATTTTCCTTGTGCCGTGCCAATGAATCAAGGAGCCTTTACACATACATCCACTGTAAAAATCCCTCCCCTGCGAAGCTAGATGTTTACAGCAGACACAATGTGAATACCTTAGATCAGGATCTGAAGACTGTGTTGACAAGTCTTGAACAATGGAGCGGAGCATACAGCAATATCATAATAAAAAATAGAAAAAACAGTACACAGCAGTTCATTTTTCAAGCATTTTGGCTTCCTAGAGCTTTGCATGAGGCACATATCTTACTGGACACTCTACATTTTCGACTGAAAATCTCTAATAATTCCCGTTTGAAGGCTGCATTGTTCTGGTGTACCTTTCTCAGATTGTTTTGCCTGCTTAGATTTTCACTCCAATTAATTTCCTTGGAGGGTCCCAATCAGGCAGGGAAACTGGATTGCACAGCATAAACTTTCCGACATTATTTCGAACAATGTTAGCTAGGTCTTAGACTGGTACTTGTGTACAAAAACCACCACTAAGTGTTAGAAAAATATCTGTTGCCACAAGAGTACCACGTGAATTTAGGTGCTTGCCATGTCATGTACCTGGGTCCAAGGAGCGGGAGAGCGAACAACTGAACACATTTTTATTGGCACAGGCAGATCGTGCATATGGTCATGCTATACAGAGAAATAACCAATCAATCAGTATTTGTATAGCATGACTTATCACCCTTGTGGGTCTCCAGGCGCTGAGGTATGGGGAGCTTTAGTCAAAGAGTCAGGTCTTGAGTTCCTTTCTGAAGTTGGCGAGTGAAGGGTAGGTTCGGAGATGCAGTGGGAGTTCATTCTAGGACTTGACGTCTAGGTAGGAGAAGGCTCAACCTCCACTGTGGCTCTGCCAAATGCCGGTGACATAAGCAAGGTCGAGGGAGGCAGATCAGAGTTGTCTGATTGGCTGGTGAAAGGTTAGGCAGTGGTTGATGTAGATGGGTTCGGGGTTCTAAAGGGCCTTGTGGGCAAGGGTCAGCAGCTTGAACTGGCACCTCTTCTGGACAGGGAACCAGTGGATGCTTCTGAGGTGGTGGGGTGATGCTTGTCCGGCTGGGATGGTTGAGCAGGAGTTTGGCTTTAGCATTTTGTATGGTCTGTAGTCGTTTGAGGAGATGGACGGCAGTTCCGGTGCAGAGTGCATTTCCATAGTCCAGTTTGCTGGTGACAAGGGCTTCGGTCACTGTTTTTCTGCTGCTGAGGTGGATCCACCTGAAAATCCTCTGAAGCATGTGAAGGGTGTGGAAGCACGATGAGGCTTTTGCATTGACCTCGTGCTTCATGGAGACATCGCTGTCCAGGACGATGCCAAGGTTGTGGGCGAGGTTGGTGGGGGTCTGTGAAGGCCCGAGTGCAATGGGTCACCATGTGTTGTCCCTTGGAGACGCGTTTCTTCCAAAGTTGAGCACTTTCGTCTTGCCTGTGTTCAGCTTCAGGCAGTTGGATCATCCAGTCCGCAACATTGGTCTAGGTGTATTCGGAAGTTGACTCTGATGGTGGCAGTGTCTTCAGTGAGAGAGAGGATGAGTTGGGTGTCGTCAACGTATGAGATGCTGTTGAATCCATGGATGCATATGATGTTAGCGAGTGGGGTTATGTAGGCATTGAAGGGGGTGGGGCTGAGGGAAGATCCTTGGGGGACTCTGCAGATGATACTCTAGGGTTCGGAGGTGAAGGGTGGTAGGAGGATTCTCTGTGATTGTCCTGTAAGGAAGAAGATGACCCATTTGAGGGCATTTCCTCTGATGCCGATGTGGTAGATTCTGGTAATGAGGGTTTGGTGGGTGACGGTGTTGAAGGCTGCTGAAAGGTCAAGTGGGATCAGGGATGCTGTCTCACCATGGTCCAGGATGGATCTGATGTAGTTGGTTGCAGCTAACAAGGAGTTGTGGTTTGAGCAGAAGCCGGACTGGGTAGTGTCGAGAAGCTTGTTTCCTTCCAAGTATCTGTGAGCTGGCCGTTGATGGCTTTCTCCAGGACCTTGGCTGGGAAAGGGTCAGCAAGATGGGGTGGTAGTTCTTCAGTGGGTTTGGGTCGGTGGAGGGTTTCTTCAGGAAGCGTTTAACCTCTGCTTTTCTTCAGGAGGTGTTTAACTTCTGAGTGTTTCTAGGCCTCCGGGAAGGTGGCGTGGTGATAAATATGTTTAGGGTGTTGGTGAGTGCACTGCTGAATTCCTTCTGTCCCAGGTTGAAGGTGTCCCAGGGGCAGAGTTCAGTTGGTGTTGCGGAGTGAACAGAGGTCATGGTCGCTGTGGTGATAGGCGTGGTGAGTGGTGTCCCATCGGAGGGGTGGATGTGGGAGTTATCGGTGTGCGTCAGGAGGTGGCCAAGTACGACTGGCTGTGGGTCAAAGTTGCTGTAGATGTCTGCTATCTTGTTGTGAGAGTGGTCAGACAGGGAGTCACAGAGAGATTGGGGGGGTCGATTGTGGTCTCAGTGGCTGATGGGCAGGAGAATTCTCTGATGATGCTGAAGAATTCTTTTGTGTCATTGACACTAGCTTCGATGCAGGTGGTTAGGGTGTCCTTCTTGGCTTCTTTGAGGCCGTGGTGGTATTTTCTGAGTGCACATTTGAAGCTGGTGAGGTCTCAGGGGTTCCTACTGGAGCACCAGCGTTGCTGCATTTGCTTACACTCTTGCTTGGAGGTCCAGAATTTTGGGGTGAACCAGCTGGCATGTTTGCTGGTTCCGCTGGTGCTGACTGTTTCCATGGGGGTGATGGTGTTGGTGCAGTTGGAGATCCAGTCTGAGAAGTATTTGATGGCTAGTTCCAGGTTGCGGGTGTCATTGGGTCTGGTGCTGTTGAAGGGCGGCCGTCTATTGGGTCTCGTGATTTTGTTCCATCCTCGGTGGGCAGGAATGGGGGGGGGGTCTAAGAGTCAGGCAGACCCAAAATGGTGACATTTTACATTCCACAAGTTGACAATTGATGTATTAGGGGTTTAGTGGATTTGCGCAGTCCTCTTTTGGCGTGGATCAGTGATCTTTATCATTGTGGGAGTCTAGTTAAGCAAAAAACTGAGACTTTCACTTTTTGACAAAGGGAGCTGCAAGGTGATCAACTAAGCGTTAACAGCCTCACATGTCTGCCATATTGCAGCCTCGTTGTTGAGCCCAAATGATTGTGAGAACAGGTGGCAGCCACGCACAGTCCTCCAGGAGAGATGTTTTGATATATACTTATCAAGGAATTAGTCAGAAGGCGAGCAATAAGGAAAGCCCCCAGCATAATGGTATAAAGTTGCAGGAATCATAAGGATTCATCTAGCTACTTGCTCCTTCCTATTTTTATGAAGAATGTCTTCTCCCGAGAGTCCTGCATAGCTGGCATTTTTAGTTGGCTAAGATTAACTGCTGCTTTAAATTCCAGTTCCACTTTATGCTGGGCCGATTTCTGCACCTGCACACTGCACCGCCAGCTGTGCAGATACAAGGCTTTATAGAGCCGCGAGGGGATCATGTGCACTACCCATAATTCTCGTCATGGGCTCTTCTTTCTGGTCTGTTACTTGATTCTTCTGATGTCTTAAATGATGAGTGTTCATTGTGTGTGTGTGTGTGTGTGTGTGTCTCTTCAAGGATATGCATTTGTATGTCTGTGTGTCATCCTGTTCATGCATGCTTGTGTGTCATTTACGTGCATGTGTTTGCCATCACGTTTGTGATTTGTGTATGCTTGGATGGGACTTTGTGGGTAGGTGTTTGTGTCTGCCTTTTATAAGGCATGTGTGTTTACTTGTCATCTCGTCCATGCATGTGTGTGTCTATGACATCCTACGTATTCATAAATGTAAATGTGTATGCACCAGTCTTCTCTTTCTCGTGCTAATACTTTAAAAGTTTTTTTCACTGGTTAATTCGGCTTTTTTGATCCAATTTTCAAGTGCAGGATTCCCATGTATTAATAGCATTCGTATGGCATAAAGTAAGGCATTAACCATCACTTTTGGGGCAACTGCTAGGCAAAGTGGCAGGAAACTGAAGAGGCAGATGGGACTGCAAGCCCATGAAAGGTTTAGCACAACCCTTTGGGTCAGACTGAGATCCATCAGAGTGTCGCTTATGTGGTGTTCTGTTATTCCCCTAGTTAGGTACTGCATAGCCTCTTCCTGAAATTCTGAGTTTTCTTAATATTGCCCCAATTACCTACTCTGTGTTTTCAATGCAGCAGTAAGTATCAAAAGTTCTATCTTTCTTTAACAGAGTTTTTAACTGATGCATACAACTTGACGAACTCTGTCTTAGCTGATTTTCCTAATTGCATTAATTTTCCCAAAAGTGTCAAGAACCACTTTAATGATTGCATTTTCACAAAAAATGTTAGTTTTCTACTCTATTATTCTCCATTACTTTAAGCAATTTAAGTAGAATTCATAACAGACAAATTAATCTTAGAGCCATAGAGCCAGAAAGGCAGCTTTTAGTGTATCTCAAACAATGAAACATATTGCAATGTCATAGTTACAATTAAAATATTCTGTAGTTTCGTTTTAGATGTAAATTGCCATAAGCCACATCAGAGAGTAATGTCTTATCAAATGCCTACATCCTTGGACAATTCACAATGCCAGAGGCAAAACACTCGAGGTGGAATGGTGCCTCTGGGAAAAAAAAGCTGTATAGGAAATACAGTACATTGGGATCCCAGTATCAAATAAAACTTCTGGATGAAATGCAGGGAGATGCACTTGTAGCTGTAATACGTCAGATCCCAGAGCATCAATTTCAGACCCCCTTCCTCATTTGTGCCTCTTACTTCAGCCTTAAACTCATGTTATGAGAAAATCCCCAAACTAGCACAAATCCATGAAGTTGTCTTTAACAATGCTTTGCATTCAAGTTGGTTCATTGGGCCCTGCTGCATAACCTGTTGAATTAGAAAGCATACTGGTTACATCCTTTCTGAAATAGAAAGGACATAATGCATAGGAGATGCCACTTGGATATAGAATTTGGATCCTATGGGCACGGTGTAAAAAATGCGGGTCCCCCTGGTGTCTTCACGTCATCAGGAGCTGATTTCCAAAGGAGATTGATGCTCCAAAGGCTTACAGTCATCACCTAAAAACTTTTCCTAAATAGTGCCCACAATGTTAAGATGCAAGATGAATGTGTCCTCATGTAATGCAACTGGTGCTATGTAAAGCCCTCTGATACCCGATTCGGGTCATCTTCGCGCTGTATAAAACTCTGTAATATAAAAAAGTAAAAATAAAAAAGATAGTTTGAATGGCATTAATTGTTACTGCTGCAGGCTTTGTGATTCTTATCACCATTTAGACAGTCATAAGGCTACTCCGGTCATTGCCAGATTTCACAAAATGGTGGAGTCGAAGGCAGTGGTGGTTTATTGGCCGATTCATTTCTATGATGCGGCCTGAAGATAACTTGCAATGACTGATCAAAGGTATTATGCCAGGTCTTTTTTCAATTTCTGCTCCTCCCGCCGCCATGACACATATATATATGTGTATTTTTTTTTTTCTCCAGTGGGTGACATGTTGAGTGGTCACCAGGGTGCGACTTGAGGCTGACTACTCCACTACTCATTACATTCCTGTAATCTTCACGTATGTTTCCTTCATTGAGTTTGACTGTGACCCGCACCCCCAGGGCCACCATGATTGATGCAGTATAATTCCATTTTTAGCATTTTATACGTGATGTACTCCTAACCCATGTACAGCAAAAGTCTGTAAACTGATGTACTGAAGAAGCCCTGCCATGCAGCACTTGCGTTTTCTGAGCTCTCAGAGCTTTACAATGCGTAGTTATAAGATTCATTATTCTATATATTATTATTACTGTTGTGATGGAGTGCATGCGAATATTATCTGCAATTTTCTCAAGTCAATATATATTTTAATGGGAGAACCATGAAGCAGTCACTCAGCACATTGCTGTATTTAAAATATCAGAAAACACGTGAGATAAACAAAGATTCCTCCAGCGTATGTAAATAAATACTGTATCACCTGAATACATTACCAGGGAAGACAGCCATTCCCACGTGTGCTCTCTGTGCACATCGAATCCCTCTAAATACCTTTTGCAGCCAAATTCTGTGGGACGGAGCGTTAATTTATTCAGTATTCTTATCCTCGGCACAACTAGTTAATCTAAATGAATACATTGGAAAAACCGCTCATTGTGATTATCTGAAACCAAAATTGTATTCACTTCAAGGTGTATTCAAGGAATTAAAGGTGTCTAAAAAGTGTTTATCATTTCATCCAGTGGATGATTTAGAAGGCCAGTCTGTCTTGTCATACATAAAACCCCTTAAGATAACCTTCTCCTTTTCCTGGATTCGCGACCTCTGACCCGGCGGGGCAGCCCACAACAATGGCGTCCTTATTTACGTTTTGGCGCGCATCAGCACGTCCGCTGAGATTATCCCCTTGGCACTTTGTGGGCATGTTTGCTTACTAGACACATAAAAATGAGTTATTGCAGAGCCGGCAATGTGGCATGTTGCTTTTGCAATTAATGTAAACATAACTGCCAATCTAATGCAAGGGGAAACGCGCGGCCTTCGTTCACTTCTGCAGTCAGAGTCTGCACACTTGCACGAATGGAGTTTAACTACAAATTAAAATGTTCACATCAAAGGGACTTCTACGTTGGTGTGATGCATTGAAGGGAAGATTCAGCATATGCCACCGACCGTTTGCACGTGCTAAACACGTCCCTATTTCAATTAAACTTCTAGAAGTAACAAAATCCCTAGATTTTAAAGCGTGTGTGCCATCTTTTTAGACTTCTTTCTATAAGCCGACCCGGTATTTGGAAAATCAAGGGGTCGAATTTACAAATGCTCTCTCACCAAGTGCTTAATTTGAGCATGGTTGCAGATGGGTCTCACCAGCACTCATTTTTGTCGACCTCGACTTAATTGTCCTGATCAGACAATACAAAAGAGAGGAAAAAACAAAAGGAGGAACTAAACTGGAAGAGAAAGGTGGAAAAACAGTGACAAAGGATAAAAGCAGTGATGAAAAAAAGAACCAGCAAGAGTGAGATTTAGGGGCAGGATGTGCACACGTGCCTTTAAACCTGATTCAGGTGGGAGACTTCTAATGTTTGAAGCAAAAATTGGCTTTAATTTGGATGTCTCTCGTTTTTACTTTCCTCTGCTTCGACTGTAGCCAATGGGGAAAATCCATTCCCCTGAATGTTTTTCAAAATGTCACACTTTACTGCTCTAAAATGTTGGTAGTGTCTGGTGGCGGACGAAAGAGGTTTGAGTTGGAACTCCTCCTATGCAGCCTTGGTGTTCAACACCCATAACACTCACAATGCTGGCTGATGACCTCTGAGCAAAAGTCTGGGTCCTGGCGCTTATTGTTTTTCTTTTAAGCACTGCACTCACCCGGCTCCACTCTCACTGTCAGTGTGACCATGAAAAAAGGCTATATTTAAAATATTTTAAATCCTCAATGACCTTAAATAACCCATCAATAGGAAGTCTGAGGGTTCTATGTTAAATTCATTTGTATAGTACATAACCACCATCTGTTGGCTACCAAAGAACTTTCAGATTCTTGGTGCTCCTCACAGGTTTGGGATTCTCATTGGCCCAAGCCAAAGTAGTTTCTCAAGATCGCATTTGGGTGTTTTTCATATTGTTCAGGTGTGAAATATATTATAACATTTTCGATAATGGTGCAGTTGAACCAGCTGTGGCCCGTGCAGGTAAGAGCGGTGAAGCCGGGTGGGGATGATTTCGACAGACGACGAGGGAAAAATTATTATTTATTTCATTTTTCCTCGTGGTCGCCTGTCAAATCCCCTCCCCCCTTCCCCAATCTGGCCCACCGCTCCTATTTGCATGGGCCGCTCCTGCAGTTGACTAATGTATTATTTACTGATGGTTTATGTTGTATAGGAGCTTGCTAGAGTTTGTTGTTGATCTTGGTGGAACAGGAATGCCTGTGCCTAAAGATGTTGCTATTTGGCTTCTCTGATCTTTTTTCTCTCAGGATGTGTACTCCTAATTTTCCTGGTTGCCATGTCATGATCCTCCAGGTGGTCTGGGTCCTTGCGGTCCTATGCCAGTTTGTCCATCTTCTTCTTCTGTATGTTCTGATTCTCATTGCCTGCTAATCGTCATCTCCTCACATACATTCTGGTGCAGGGCTTTTCTAGACCCTCACGTTATCCCTTTCCTGGTTTTCCTGGCATTCCGATCTTGAATCTCCCAGTTATCTTGAGTTGTTGTTTTTTTTGCCTCATGGCAGCCTTGGCCCTCCTAGATAGAAGCCTATCTAAACACCTTTTTTTTAAGTTTTGCTTTGCGGCAGGACATGACCAGTACTTAATTTGAGTTGGTGGTTTACCATGCTCGGCACCAGCTCTTAATTGTCAACATCGGCGCTTGTGACAGTCTGCCACATGGTGGCATTGTCTGGCTAATTTAGAAATGACCAAAGCAACCATTAATTATTCATCCAAAATACATTGAAAAGGAATATTGCCTGTCACCATACCGATTCTTATAGCTTTGGGGGGTCTGCAATATTCCAAATTGTCACACTTTTAGGGGTGTGATGGTGGGTAATTGTGTTGTTACTATCATTGTCAGCATGGCAGGGACAATGTATGGTGAAGCTGCAGTGGCCTCCTTTCGAGAGCCTTGGCACTTTTTTTTTTTACTAATTAAGCATTAGATGGCCCCCTTCTCGTCGCCATGATTGTTGTCTTCTTGCACTCGTGAAGTCACTGTAGAAGTTCGGCTGCTCTATAGCCCTTCCTAAATAAGTTACAAGTAGCCCTAGGAATGAGATTACATAATTAAAATCCAAGCAGGGTGAGCTGAAAGATTCTAATGACTGCTCTGCCACCATAAACTTCAGCACTGCTCACATTTTACAAAATAACCTTTGAAAATATTCGCCCTAATAATCTTGGCTTTTCTACCTTGCAGTTTTGTAGTGTTTATTTAAGGACTACTCACTCTCTGTTACACTGTATTCACAAAATAAACCGAAATCGACACCAGAACTAACGGGCACTAATAAGGTTACCAGCTAACTGCAAAATCTATCCCAAGCTAACTAAAAGCCGGAAAAAAATGTTTACAAAACAGCTAACGCTGGAAGTTTTGATATCTAATATCCTGTGGGCACCCACCTCGTTTCTCAGCTGGATTCGAGGCTGCAGCCCAGTGCAACCTTAGACCTCCCGTTGAAATATGTGTAAAACTTAATAGACCAATCTTCTGTGTTCTGTATGCAGACTGATGTTTATTTCCTTATAAGGGTGTTTGTCTAGCCACTAGCCTGTCACTTTGTGGTAAGGCCCTTAATTGCCCAGCGGTTGTACACATTCATGGATTAACTGCCAGCCAGTCCCGTTTGTATTTTGTTAAAATTGGTTCTCACATGTTTTGATAAGTTAAAACAATAATAAGTGGATATTTATAGGTGTTGATACACTTTGTCACTCTGCATTAGGTAATGTACACCAAATTAGGGCCGATCATATCTATAACTGTGGTGCAAAATGCTGATGAATATTGTATAATTACTACTTAGCAATAGTGCTCAGTGTGATAATAAGGAGGTGTTCTTTTGCCAATAGATTCTGAATTTGGTTTATCAGAACGGGGGAACTACGTGTAAATTGTGCATGAATTAACCCTTTCTCTCATTGTGGAAACCAGCAATCCCCACGATTGGCAGCAGACTTTGCCTGTTTCAAATTGTGCAGGCGGACACCTGCATTGGGTAAAAATGTCTCCTGACTTATAGCCCGGGTTTTGGTACAAATGAGAGTTTGTGTCACAAATGGGTCACAGTCTATTATAAACAAGTCCACTCAGGGCCTGATTTAGTGTTTGGGGGATGGGTACACCATCACGAATATGATGAACATCCTGTCTGCCTTATTACAAAGTGCCGTAACATATAATGCCCTTTTAATAAGGCCAACCGGGATAACCATCGTGTTTGTGATGCCGTAACCTTTCCGTCAAAGTGTAATTCGGGCCCAAATCTTTGTACACTACGGGACTGATTCAGTCTTTGGCGGATGGGATACTCATCACAAACGCAACAGATATCCCGTCCACCGTATTACAAGTGCATTATGTCCCCTGGCACTTGTAATCTGGTGAACAGGCTATCCATCACATTTGTGAAGGAGAATTTCACCCGCCAATTTCATAATCAGGCCCTAAGTGTACGTGTTGACTAGTACTGTCCTGAGCAAGGAAACTGTTTTCTTTTATGCCTTGTTTTTACAACCCTATTATTTTAAAAATCTTTTACCCATCTTTCCATACTTGTACTAATCATAATGTTTTTTACCTTTTATTGCAATATTTTGATTAATACAATAAACATATTACTACTAGTACTGTCAGCTTACAGGTTCTTTTGGCCTCTAAACAGCACCACATGTTCGAAACACTCCCGCCACAATAACAGATCTTTTCTTTAGATTGTTTCAATGCTCATTGATGTTTGATCCACAATATTTAAGATACCAAAAATAGATCATAAGCACCCATATGAGTGCAACTCTTTTGATAAGCCTAGAAAGGATAAGAGGGAAAGCAGAGCAGTCGTGATTCCAACATTTGCCCTCTAGGTTACTCTCAGGTGTCATCAGTGGGCACCTCAGTCTACTTTTGCCTTACCAGCTTTCTGGCATAATTAGTTCCCAGCAGGAGATAAAAGAATGACACACTGTTGGAGGCAAAGAAGCTATTGTTAGTTGCCAAAAGGCTGAGGATCCTGCCTTCTGCATCAAGAAACATGTATGCAGTTATAAAGTAGGAAATGGAATGACTGGCCTGTAATCCATGGTATTTTAAGGGTGTTGGAGGCCCTTGGCAATATATACTTTAGGAGAACCGGTTTAAAACAGCTTGGTATTTTATAATCCATATTCTTCTTATTGAAGCCCTGTGGTGCCAAACAATATTGAGTAATATGTCAAAGGGTGAGATAGAGAAATGGAGGCGAGATAGAGAACAAGGGGGTTCCATTTTCCAAGGGCCCTTAGGAGGTTTGGCCCTGGGCAATTGGCCACTTGACCCATGCCTTAAAAACACAATGTTCATCGAGATGCGAACAATGGCCTTTGTCAATACATTTCTGGCTCCACCAGGTCATCAATAACCCGTGGGGATAATGACTGTATCTACCGCTAGAACATGAAATAATCTTCATACTGTACAGCGTGAAATCTGCACGAGTTGAAAGGGGCTGTGGTTTGATGTATGGTGCTGTCTGGTGATGCTGTGCCATGTGATACAGGGGAGTATAACTCATGTCCTGTGAAGGCATGACCTCGTTTATGGGGCAGAATGCGTTCTTAACCATGCTGCGCCGCGCCATTAACTACTGCAGAAAGTGAAACTGGTTGCACGAGCCTGTGGTTTGCACCCTCTGGGAAGGACCAGAACATAAACACAGCTGGAACATGTGTGCAGCATATGTAGCCCCGTTCTAATGTGGGACCCTCTGTGTCTTTTGCAGCGCTGCTCACCATACCTCCCTTGATCAAAGCTCTCCGCCCCTGGGTGGGACCTCTCCATCCTACAAGTACGCGCTGCCCGGGACGCAAGATTCCAAGGAGGATTTTCCACTTCGGAAAACTGGTGAGTCTCTTCTGTTTACTCCTGCTTCCCAGCCAGTTTGAAAGGCTGGCTCGCGGCATGGCACGTGAATGGTTAAAATGGGACGGTTTCCTCCTGGGCTGCTTCTGATTAGAAGTCACGTGTTGCACAAGCTGCCCAGTGTTGTTATAGAAAAGTAGGACTTGGTGCCTTATTTACCACTATCTCTGGGTAAATCAGCATGTGTACATTACATTGCACACGGACTGGTTAGCAAACGAGGATGCAATATGCAAAGCTACATAAGAATAAAGAGGTCTTCACCAATTGCCCATTTGCAGGAAGTTGCATAGCCATTGTCATATATAATAGAAATTAATATTAATTAAACAGGTCACTATTTATGACCTCCGTCGCTTGGTGTGGTAATAGAAAACAGCCATATATGGGGTGCAGGTTCCCCTAACATCTAAGGGCCCCTGTGCCACTGTCCCATGATGCACTCTTCGTAGCACTTGTGATAGCTACCTCCCTGAGGATAGGAGACCTCCTTCCCTGCATTTTCATTCCTAGATGGAACACCTTATTTTTTTAAAGCCTCTTGACACCCACAAATGGGTGGATGCTGCTTTTTAAAATCCTTGTGTTTGTGGAAAAATCAGGTGGGGGGGGCAAGCAGGTTCTGCTCCCCAAAAAGTGCTCTGGCTTGATTCATGAAATGGAAGCTGACCCAGATGGACAGCTTCCCCTGTGGAAACCAGATATCACCCTATTTTGGGGTTATCGTATGTGGTCAACAGTTTGCGTCCACTATTGCGGACAGAAACCATTTATATGTCTCATCATGACTTGCACTTTGGAAGGAATGCCCCTTTCACTGTCCTCCTATTTGAGATGTGTAATGAGTTGCAGACCCTCTTTTGTGAGTTGGAAATTCGGACTAACAAAATGAGTTTTCTGCATCATAGAACACTTTTTTTGGCTGCCAAAAACCCTGTGGTTTTGTGTCTTTAGAAGTGTTTTGTATAGCGGGCCCTTAGTTTAAAAATATTGTATTGTTCCGTCTGTGTATGTTTCCTCATGTGTATATCTGTGTGTGCATCCCCATATGACCCTGTATTTACAACACATAGAAACTTGATTGGGACTCAAACTATTTCGTATATGAATATGTTCTCTTCGTGTCCCAATATATATCACGCAACAAGGGTTCGGGAGTATAGATCCCAATGACTACCCCACTCTGTTCAAATGTTGGTCATAAATAAATGTTTCATTAGATAAATATTGTGCAAGAGTTGAACAGTCTTGGATCTTGTTCTCCCGCGGATCTGTCTCTGTGTTTCAGCCACTTCAACAGCAGCTGTTGGGTTAGTTTAGTAGCTGATGAGTGGGGATTTCTGGGTGGGGTGGAGCATGGAACTAGGGCATTTAGGTTTCCTGGGCCACTTTCCTTCCTCTGACCCGACGGGCCTCCCTCCAAACTCTAAATCAGCCCTTTAGCTGTATTACAATTTGTGTCTTTCAAAGATAGAAACCAAATGAATCCCTTTTTGCATAAGGTTAAGGTCCTTTTAAGATGGATGTGAAATGCACCACACTGGCACAACTTAGAGACAATGTAATTACTGTTGACATCACACATAAACATCACCTGAGATCAGTGATAATGTCACTGAAATAGTCTAAAATGCTTCCTCGGTGTAAGACTTGATCATTCAGATGTGAATGTACATTGGGACATTCAACTGGTGACTGCACTCACATTACTTTCTAGCACACTAATTACTGCCAGACGAGGAGGCATAATGGGCGACATGACAACTACTTGTCAACTGCTTGCTACCCTAGCAATGAGACAATAAGTCCTTGATCAATCATGTTTCATTCGGAAAATGGGATTCTCAGATTTGCACATATTTCACTGTGGGTTTTTACCCAGACATCCACAAAAGCATCAAACCACAAACATGTCAACTGGTTGACTGGATGAGAACGTCAAACTGAGGCGATAAGGAAAGGTGGGGACGAAGCTAGCTCTATACCACCCCAAGTGGTACATGTTTCCTTGTTTTGAATAGGAACAGCAAATATATATAATTGAGACTGCAATTGTAATAGTGGAAACATTGTGAAAACCTCAAATGAATACAAGGACAAAAAAATCGAATTCTTTCCATCTAATCAGAGTTCTAAGAATGTCATCTTCATCTCCCACAAGACCAAAATCTAAAAATCAGGTCATCTCTTGATGCAAGGTGAGGATGATTCCAGGTCTTTATTTGTAAAATCCCAAAGCAAGTCAGATATTCCAAGGTTGTCCATTGGTGTATGGAGGAGCGTTGATAGGAGAGGTCCTACAGCAAATAGGGAAGGGGGGCACCATCAGCACAGAATGATGCATGTCGAGGGTGGGGGCGGTGCAGAAAGAGAGGTGTAAGCAAAAGGGTGGAGCTTCACAATCAAATGAGTCTTCTCAAACAGGTGTGGAGCATGAACAGACAAACCTGCTGTGGGTCTAAAGCAAGGGAGCGAAGCAGCTTTTATAATGATGGGGGGGGGGGTTGCAATAAATTTCTTGAATGCACAGGAATGAGTGGGACTTGCAGGAAAGGTAGTACGACGCAATCAGGCTCTAGGCTCACGGAGGCCCTGAGCAGGGAGTGTAGGTAGGGGGCCCGAGGCCGCCAAATCCCTGCCAGGGGCCGCCACGCAAATATGTATCTAAGGATATATATTGGCGTGGCGGCCCCTGGGGTTTGGCGGCCCTGTGCAGGTGCACAGCTTGCACATACCTTAGGCCGGCCCTGCCGCAATAGTGTCACTGTGCATGCATTGCTGCTCATCCGTGACCGCCATTACCATAGGGGTCGCCTCCTACCAAGGGAGCACCCCATGACACTCCAGGCCCTCCACACATTGTCCCATAATCAATGCTTCTCTCATAGACTGAAAATATGAGTCTAGACCAGAGTTCTCTAAAGTCGGTCCTGGAGGGCCGGATCCATGCCAGATTTTTAAGATAACTACATTTAACTAAATGGGGATATGCTAAAAATCTGGCATGAATCCTCCCCCCCAGGACCAACTTTGGAGAACCGTGGTCTAAACCTTTCCATGGAAAGTCAGGGATCACAGTCATCTGTGCACCGTTAAGTGGCGGGAGATCATAGGTGCAGACGCACTGAAGTTTTATAATTTATTTAGCATTTTTTATTTAGCGTGAACTCGACCCGAAGGTATCTGAGCACTTTACAGGAGCACCAGTTGCATTACAGATGGACACATTCCTTTTTTTTTTAAGACACTTGGAGATTAAGTGATTTGTCCAGAATCACAAGATGCTTGAGCCTCCCACCATGCTCCAACCTGGTTCCTCGGCTCCAAAGTCAGTTGTAACTTCCCATATAGTTATTATCTTCTTCCGCGTTCCAGGTTATTGTTGTAAACTTAAGGCTCGAGAATTTTGTAGTCATTTTAAGGCACACATTCCTGCTCCTGACCAAATATTCAGAGTATTAGGGCCGGCGATCAGTGCATAAGATTCAAAGCAGAGCCCTGGAGGTAGGGAAGCACCCTTCCAGCTCTGACAGACCAGCACAAGTTGTCAGTTATTGAAGCTGACTGTCAGTGGGCCCTGGAGCAAACCCAGGTCGAGCTTCTCAGCGAAAATAATAAAAACATTTTTTACCGAGAGTGGGAAACACATATATTTGTGCAGCTGGAGACTGGACTTTGCAGAAAAGCTCAGTCAGATTTCTCTTGTAATTAATCTCTGTTAATCAAATTTATAACTATCTGTGACACCTAAAATGTCTGCATTTCAAGCATTTAGATGCACTTTGCCTTATTTATGATACACACTAGTGCACCAGAGATTCGTGCAAACTGTTCTAGAAGTGGCATAGCTGGGCACGAGGCGCACATATAGGGGCTTGATCACAGTGTGTTGGGGTGGATTTGGGGTGGGGGAGTCATCAACGTGTTTGGTTGCTGCACACAATTCTCTGTTTTGGAAATCACCTCTAGGGCATTCCTAATTAGTGAACTCAGGAACACTCCACAGCAGATTCCAGTTGATTGTGCAAACAACTTCAGCCTATTTACAAAAATAATCTCTAACTCGATATGAGATGGGTCACGACTTTTATCTGCTGCCCGAAGGCAGCACATGTGTTGATGTTTACCTTTGTGCAAAGAAAAGTCGCAAGGCCTGGCGTCGAAGCAGAGTTTGTCCTATTGGTATTTTAAAACCACACACTTTGATTCCTCTCCCAATTTTAAGCGTGGCAGAAAAAATATTATCCTTCGTTCTGCTGCGTCCAGCTGCGTGGCTCGGTGCTGCAAAACATTTGAAGGCACGGCACAAAAGTGCTTTTTGTGCTGCTGCCAATACTTTGGCATCTCAGCAGGAGTTTCACAATACTCCTTAATTCAATTTCTATTGTCTGTGCGAGATGGCTATAAACATGTAAGTAAAGGCAGATGTCTTCCCGTTTGTAGAAATGGACAGCGTTGGGCCTTTCAGGCTTGAATCGGGTTGATTAAACCTGAGAAGCGAGTTGCCTGGAAGGTATTCGAAATACACTGTGCCCAGTGAAAGGCTTTTTATTACCACGATTCATTGTGACATATATCACACAATATATCTCGGAAACACTGCCCTTGAAGATTTGGTGATATTGTAAATGCCTTGATTTTTCATTTAATGTATTAAATCGAGTGCTCATTTTGTTTATTGCAAATATAATGGGGTTGTCTCTATATGCGGGAGATAAACATTTGAAACGCTATAGGTGGTTATTTTATGGATTATGTCAGAACCGATATACTTTTTTAATTGTGGCATTTTTCTATTTCTTATTTTTATTTTTGGGCGGAGATCTTGGAATCTGAAATAAAACATACACTGATTGATGCAGACTGTTTCCTCCGTGATATTTTGTTCAATAAAAAATGTATTTTGAGTGGAACCCGAGTGACCGAGAGTAAAGGGCGACCGCCGCAGTCAGTCGTCCTTCCTGTATGCACGTGGCATGCTTTGTCAGATAAATGGCTAGTGCTGTGCTGGCCTCCACGTGCCACATGTGGTAGTAAAGAAATAGGAGCGACGCATGCCATAATGTCATAAATTATGCGGCTGACAACTCCAGCGATTTGTTAACATCTTGTACAAATATAGTGCTCTGTTTATCCATTGGGCCACTCCAAGCACAATAGACTCTAAATTATAGCCCTGGGCTGCGTGACCTCCGAGGTTTCTACAAGAAAAGCGTCAGGGATTGCACGGCGCGAGCCAAGAGCACTGAGCTCATCAGAATCGTCACCGGGGGCACCCCTCGGGCGCGAGGGACAGTGCGGGGCCTGTGTCCGCCCCATGTGTTCCGGCTGTAGGTAGATGTCCTCAGGAAGAAGGCAGTGATGGACAGGCAGAAGTGGGGAGACCTTTGACTCCGGGAAAGACCCCCTGTTCCTCCTGCCCCACGGGCTGGCAGAGGTCACTGGTCCAGCGGCCCTTCCCAACCTGCATGGGGTGCATTAAATGTTAACTTTCCAACTTTGCGTCAGGCTCGATTTAAACCGAGATCAGCTTACCTTCCCTTCATTACTCTGGCTCCGCACACAAATGCACTCTTTTCTTCCCCAAATATCACAGTGGGAGCTGGAGGTTTACAGTATCTCTTTACATTTAATGTGCTGTCACTTATGACTTCAAACCCCAGTGCAGAGAAGGCAAATACAAGGTCAGAAAAAATGCCTTCTTTTGAACCTATGATGAAAACGGACAGCAAGGGAGACGCCATTTTCCAAAAACAAGTATAGTAGAGTGCACGCAAACTATTACTGGTTTAGTGAGCAAAACAATAATAGTAGGTTACATAAGGCTGGAACGCCTATTCTAATAGTCTTTGTAATAGACCAATGTATTAACACTTTTCTAATGTATTCAGAAGATTGGCTACAGCCGGATTAAGTTTAAATCTGACATTGAAATACTTCCTCCAGGAAAACAATTAAAGTTATGGAATGTTATAGATATTTTGGTATAGAATGACAGTGCTTTTGGTAGTCCAAGAGTAACTTTCCAAATAGTTCAGAAGTCTGGCACTGCTTTCCAGGTGTAATCCTGGCAATGTTGGTGAAGTCCAAAAAACAGGAAAAGTATGTTCAGACGAACGCAGAAATCTCCACATTTACTTTTCCTATTTTTTTGTGTTGGTGAATCCGGACCAATATGTTTGTTGGAATTGATTTTGTAGCCCAAACTTAGTTTTAATGCACAACATGCGCCACTTGAAAAAAGGAAGTAAGGAATTCCTTTTCCTCTGTCCAAAGTTTCCGGGTCAGAGGGAAATAACCAAGTGGCTAACATTTGCCACAACTGACATTTGTAGAAGGTGACGAATTTCTATACTTATTTATTTGCGTCTTTACTATAACTTTATATATCTGCCAACATATAATTCTGGGTGCTCACATACCATAGACAACAGTAGGGAGAAATAACTGAGGCAGCTGCAGTCCATTCTGTTATGCTGAGGAAACCATATCTGACATTCATCGGTAGCTGCCCTTCGTCAGGTCCATACTTGAATGATATTTTGACCAATTTTGTTTTAAGAAGTTTCTCAAAAGTAAGTAATCTGATTCTACGCTTGGGTGAGAGTTCAGGGAATCTCACAATTTGAGTTCATATACCCCCAGGGATTTTAGAAGGTTGCAGGATCACATGAGGAGTAGTAAAGAGAACATTTCTGGCATGAGTGTAATGGCGTAGCCATTTTTCACATTGATCGAGGGAATTTAATCTGTGTATAACGCATAGAAATTAATTTCTGTCCCACAATCTACTGGATTGTAAGCACTGTTTTAATATTGTACTGTGCCCACGGGTGGAGGCATCACCTGGAAGCCTGTTGTTGGAGCTTCTGACACCTGTGTAGATGATGCTATCATCAAATACTAACACCTCTACCAGGCTTCCAATCCACTCAATATGGTGCCCAGCAAGCAAGAATGGACGAATTCTCCATAGCATGAACAGAAACATGGTGATTCCTGAGATCACACTGTTGATCTGAGGTATGGATCTGAGGCATCATTGCAAATGCAGTAGTTCTAAGACACCTCTTATAATACATGGTTTCAGCAATATATAAATCTATTAATTAATTGGATGGGAGGGTTGAGTTAGAGATGACTGACAGATTTCTTGCTTTCTTGTTGGTTTGGTGTAGAGGGAGTTCCAATGCCTGGAGGCCAGCTGAGCTGAAATGAATTGGGGTATCCTTGTACCAATACTTTTAAGCTGCCAGGAAACTGTAATATATTGGAAAATACAAGGTTACGAAACCATCTCACACTGGGTGTTTAGAGGAAGAACTGTTTGAGGGGTACCTTTGAGCTCTTGCAGCTCTTGACACTGTCTGTTTATGTCTTGCTGAGGCAGAGCAGGCGTTGGAGACATTTTGTTTAGTTAGTGGGCTACACCCCACCCATCAGCTTAACACTGGTTAGCATCAGCGTGCCGTGCATTTGCTTCTATTCCGTTTGACATGGCATGCTTGTGTCACATCGTCTCGTGTTTGGCTCTCCCTTGGAACATGGACCAATTACTTGTGTCCTTCCACGTCTCCCGTTGTGAAGCTACATTTTTATTTGTTTTCAAGCACTCCACATAAGTGCATGAGATTTCAGGCAATCCCTTATCCCAGCCATGTTGCTTCTTTTCCCTCCCAACCCCGTCCCCTGTCCGTAACTTCTCTCTCCTTACCCCATCCCTGTTTCATCTTAATGTCCCATCTCCTCGTCCCTATTTCTTGATTATATTGTGTCATGAGAAACAGCGGTTCTCAAATATTTACTAGAAGAATGCCTAAAGGCCTTGGACCAGCATGTCTGAAAGATCATTTTCAATGGTATAACCCCCGCAGACAGTTAAGATCATCGAGCTCGCGCCTGGTCATAGTTCCTCGCATAAAGAAAGCACGATGGGGGGGTAGGGGTTTTTTGTTGGGGGCCACAAAGGCCTGGAACGCCTTGCCCTTTGCCCTGAGAAACACCACGGATCCTATGACTTTCAGGAAAGGCATCAAGACTTGGTTATTCACACAGTAATCTCGTTCGGCTCATACCCTCTGGGAGCATTTAATCAGCGCCAGGACACTTCCGGGTAACAGTGCGCTCTATAAATGTCTAAAAAAATAATAATAATAATACTTCACTTGGTTATCATAGGTATCAATATTTATTATTGAGAGATTCTGAGATGAATGACACTGTGCTATATGTTAAAACCTCAATAGAAATAAAATCTGTGACTGGTGCAGGTTTCCAGGTGTGCTTCCTGAAACTTTTATTAGTACTGGAAAGAAAGCTGGACCCATTGAAGGCTGAATTTTTTTTTAAGGCAGAGGGCCACTGCTGGCACATCTGCTACATTCTCCAGCACCTCTGAGTTAAGTCCAGCTGCTATCCCAAGTGCTTTAGGAAAGATAGAGGAAACACAAAAGGAGAGAGGACGAGATGAGAAAGGAAGGAAAGTTCAGGGGTTGAACAACTTTGCCAGGGCTGCTTTTGGGCCCCAATGTGGCCCTGGCCACCCCATTAGCTGTATCTTTTTTGCCCAGCTACTGAAAACCCATTCGACTTCCAATTTATTTAAACTAATTTGCTATGAAAATCAGACATTGTTTATGTATCGCAGAGCTGCAGTAGAGCAGTACAAACGTACTGTAAATGCCTGTACGTATGCTTTCGCTGTTTGACATGGGATATGGCACAGCCTCATTGCAACTCTATGTATATGGCCCCAAGTAGTTTAAATGGACCATCAAAACCTGGAAAATTAATCTCATTTTAGAACGAAAAAATGTTTCCAGGATATTTGCAATGCTAACCCAGCAGCCTAACAGTTGTCCAAATCCTTGGGGGTCAGTCTTTGGCATTAAAGCACACCATGGGGCGTGACCACAGCAAAGCAAACTTGTATACATTTATTCAGTGTTTTGGAAATTGCTCATTTTTAAGTATATTGTAATAACTTTCAACCAAATTTGGAATCTAAAATAGAATGTTAGGAATTGCCCAAAATGGCTCAGCGAGGTAAGCCCTGGCATCCACTGTAATGTACAAGTCAGGATTCTGAATCCTGGCGTGGCCGAGTCAGCCTTTCATCCTTCTAAAGTGGACACAGATTGTGAAGTGCTCAGTTTTATTGAAATAAGTGCTCTTTCCCTTTATGTTCCTGTCCACCCCTCTCGTATTTATCTGTAGAAAAGCTTGTGCTGGTTCCACAGAACGTGTCTGACGAAATTGTTAATTGGTGCAATTTGTAAAAGTAGGGCTCCGACTGCTCTTAATCGCTGTAATTTGAGATGTCGATTGCCTCAAATCAGCATTTTTGTGAAACTACCGGGAGGAAGGCATTTCTTGAGGATAGGTTTTGTTTGTTTCAGTGGAAAGATAAAAGCCTAATGTATGTGAAAAAATGTAGAAAGTCAGTAAAAGCGTTGTGGTGAAGATCAACAGCCTTGTGAAGGGTTTGTGGCTCAGCCGTAAACTGTGCCATATACTATTGTGCGTTTGTGCATCCTAATAAGCAGTGCTTAACCTCATCGCTGCGGCGGCTATTCCTAAGGGGGCCGGGGGGCCGCGCGACGCGCCCATGCTGGTGACGGAACCGCTCCTTCACCAGCCGCGGTTGAGCTGTGCTCATGACGGAGCGGTTCCGTCATGGCCCCGCCGTCATGGCGCGTCGGGCGGGCCATGACGGAACCGCTCCGTCATCAGCACAGCGCCACCGCGGCTGATGGCGGAGCGGTTCCGTCATCAGCACGGAAAGGGTTAATTTGTAAAAAAAAAAAAAAAGTGCCAGGCGCCATAGTTTTGCTCAGAAGCGCGCGGCCAGCTGTAATGAATGTCAGTGTGTCGAATACTGTGTCTGCACAGCCTTCATTCTATCTAATGCCTCTTTACCCACCACCAGACACTCCATGCCCCTGTCTCACTCTTGAAGATTCTTTTTCATCCCTGCTTTCTCTCTTTGTCACGCTTTTTTCATTTTCATCTCCCTCCTTCTTTAACCCTTGTGTATGTTCCCCTCTCTTGCTATGGGTCCAAATCTGGGTAGGAAAAATAAGTACCAGTCCCCAAAAATGAATGCTGGTGGGCCCCATCTGCAACCACCAGCACTGGTGACAAGCTCTACGCTATGGTAACGGGAAGATGTACGCAAACATGTACGCCAACATCATAACAATTCCTGTATGACCTGTTAGGACAGGATTTCTCTAAGTAGTTATCTGGGGATTTGGGAACTCAGTACAAATGAGCATTTTTTTTAAATACATGTTTTTATTGGTAGAACAACACGGCCTAAGAGGCCTACAAATGTATCAAGCGTAGCACAATTTTGAGCAATACCAGTGTTACAGAACTTCAAAAACCCGGTGCAGACCCAATGCTACAACCCAAACCCCACAATGTTGGAATAATGAAAGCTATGGGCTGCTGTTGTGTCCATGTCAATATGACCGTACTTTGTGCTATATAAGGGATTCGGAGGGTTGTGCAGTGGGCAGGTCAATACCCCGGTATTCTGCCCACCGATTCCAGATTTTGGTATGTTTCTGAGGGCAACCCATTGCCTGGAAGACTACCAATTCCAACCCTATACATCTGTCAAGGCACGCCTCCACCCACCGACCGAGAGGAATGAGCATTCTTTGCAACAAATATTGTCCCTCGTCCATGGAACCTGATAAACCAGATTCTACTGGAAAGTCACTGAAGGCCAAGACTCCCTCTCTAAGCTTTTACTTCACTGCGGTAGTCGGGGTGACCACTCAGCGCATCCTGCCGGTGGGTGGCGTTGGATTAGAGACCCGGCGGCCAGTAACATGTGGACTGGGCGCTAAGAAGTAGGCAATGTCACAGGCCTGCTCCTCACAAAATAGTTAGATAAATATAAATGCAGTGTCCAGGCACTGTTCTACTTCACTTAGAAAGGATCTATATCATATTAGAATGTAATAAGTATGTTACATTCCCACACCTATTCTATATATAAAAATCTGGTTACTCTAAGTAGGCATAGGACAACAGATACACCAACAGCAGCTGTGATGGAACTAAACAGTGGCGGCTACTGCCCATTCTAAATGGTGCGGGGCAGCACAAGGAAAAATGAATAAAAAATAAACGTCCACTTACCTTCTGCTTCCAGAACTGCAGTTGTTCCCATGAGCACAGGCTCCCAGCTCCACATGAAATCCTAGCACTTCTCTCATGCGATTACTCCCAGCATGAGAGAAGCGCTGGGATTTGGCAGAGCAGGGACTGGGAGCCTGTGCTCTTGAGCCCTGCAGATATCTCCAAGGAATAGCCTGGAGATATCCAAGTGCACATGTTGGTTTGGCTGGTTGTGTGCGGCTGGCCAAACTGACATTCGCACTTTCAGTGCCCACTACTCCTCCTCCCCCATTCTAGTGACTATGACCTGGCCCCGCCCCAGACTCACCGACTCTGCAAACTTGGTTGAGCCGATGAAAAATAAAATGATTTATTATCATTTTATTTTTCATTTTCTTCCTTTAAGCAGTGGGGCGACGCTCCTTCGCCATAGTGGAGGAGCTGCTCCTGAAACTAAGCCAAAGGGATTTGAGAAATGTAGTATTAGTCTAGTTTGTGCAAGCATGTCAAAGTTCTGCTTTTACATTTGCTGAAGTCTTACTGTGATTGGACTGTATAACGCAGTGGCTGGGCAAGCATTGGACTCAGGCCCTAACTACTGGAATTACCAAGAATGGCTTGTTTTTCGGCTGCAACTGGAAGAGAAATGGTTTGGTCAGTGGGTACACATGCACCCGTGGCTCTGGGTGCTGGGGCAAACATCTGACTTGAAATAAAACAAGGAAAGGAGCTGAAATGACCGAGGTATCTAGCACAATTAAACACCCATGGTTGAAGAGGGCAGCATCAGGGTGCCATCAAGCGGCGCGGGTCTGAAAGTGCATAACCTGCACTCTATAGGACAGGGGAAGAGTCAGCAGCAATGATAGGTTTAACACCCTTTGCAATCCAAACTTAAACAGTGGTTCTCCCAATTTGATGCTTGAGCTTTTCCTTGTCAGTCCTGCCAGTTGGGCACAAGATGGTCTTTCTGTCTCACAAAGAGATGTAGAGAGAGTAGTAATACGTCTCTCTTGACAATGACAGTCTTTAGTTTGGGTGGGAAGCGACACCCGCTCTCAGGTAGTGGTTGTCATGACATCACTTGAAGCAGTAGAACCTGTAGCTAGGGAGCCGGATAAGGGCATTCTCATCACTCATGTTTCCTGCACCAGGTCCAATCTGGGTGGGCAACACTCGAACCTGGTTTCCCAGCTCCGAGGTCGACCGCTTTCGCCGTTAGGCCACATCTTCTGCCTTGATCTAGCTTTCCTTAAAGTGAAACCAGAGAAGAACTTGATCAATCAAAAGCGTCAATATTTTGGTTACAATAGCTTTATTATCACTAGGGAGCTCAGTCTCTACGATGTGTGCATGAGTGAATCAAGACGTGTGTACGACACACTTCTTGTGCGCATGTGTATACTTCATGAACTATAAATTATATGCAAAGTGAACATTGTCACGGTGGTTTAGAAGGGGAAAAATGATATCCACATTTTACAGTGGGATGATTAGAACTGGATACTGATATGGAGAATGTTCTACAGTTCCTGGCTTGAAGCGAAAACATAAGAACAATATTAGCCTAGCCTTGGTGGGATGAGTCCTTTCGAGGTGAAGGACTCATTTTCATAGTTATATGTAAATATTTATGGATTTGCAATAGAGTTTGCACGCATCATATAGATGTGATAAATTCTGCATTTCATTTGGCATTATTGGTAGAAACAATTACCCGTGGCAGTAACAATATGGTCAGGGTACTATGGTAATGAGCTGTTGCCTCTTACAGATTATATGTTGTATTTCCTTTTTTTTATTTTAAAGTCCAAATTAATCTAATTAAAATGGGGTTGCATTCATACTGTGGGCTGTGCTCTCTGTGACATCACACACTGACGTGAGTTTGTGTTTTGCTCTAGAAGTCAATTGCATAATTTCTCTTGCACTTCAATGCGGTCCGAAAGGTAGACATCAGTGTAAACACTGACACCATCCTCGTACTTTTAAGGAAGTACAACGGTCAGTCCATTTTCTCAGTTGATCCTCGAATTGACCGTCAGGAACAGGAAGCCGGCAGCCAGGCTCCCTCGCCTAAGCCAATCACAATGCTGCAAGCAGCATATTATTGGTCAGGACACTGCCCAGCCAGGGGCTAATGGCGTGGCTATGTTCTCCATGCAGGCTGCAATGTACCCTGCACGGAGAAGGGCAGAGTGCGCATGACTGGTTTGGGTGGCCCGAGAGGGCCAAACGGTTTTTGCGTGCTCAGGAGTGGGCCAACCACTCCTCCCCTGCCCTGCTTAAAGAGCAGAGCAGCCCCATACACCCGCAAGCCCGCAATGCAAAAAGCAAACATAAAATGGTAATAACTCAGAGTTATTACCATTTTATGTTTTGGCTTTTTAGCACTGCGAGAAAGCAGTGGAGCGACGCTCCTCCACCCTAGTGGAGAAGACCCCCCCTGTAGAAGACCCCCACCACATTTTGCAAGGTGGTGCTAGGGTCAATAATTCTAGACTCCTGACAAGAGCTGTGTGATGGGCAAGGTGCACTTTGTGAGAATGTGGAGGGTGGCACAGTGGGTGGTTGTCCCATGTAGGCGGGCCAAAAAATGGCGGCAAAGGTGACGAGAAGGGGAAATCGGCTACGGAAGCTGCCCGACGTCAAACTTTCAAAAATAAAGCCTGTTGGTTAGAAGGGACTGCTCTTCTCCAGACTCCTCAAAGATGCAGTTTCAATGGAAATCTCTTGAAGACCGCAGCGGTAATTAAAGGGTTTAGCGGCCAAATGATACGTTCTGTTGGAGCCGGGTCGGTGTTACTGAGCGGCTCATGAATAACGGCGAAGACTCTCTGTTCTGCTGTTTCTTTTCTCATGGGAAAGTATTATGGAGTAGAGTGATACCTCCCTGTTGGGCTCAACTGTTAGAAATGCAAGGCATGCTGAAATTGTACATAATTCTCCTCCAAAGGAAAGGAAATAGCATTTCAATGGTTTTCCTGTGTGTCTCGTTGAGTTATGGCGGGGCACAATTATTCCTGTTAGATGACTCTACCAGATGGCTTTCACTGTATATTTAGCTAATTAAGTTGTAGGGCACTGGAATTATATCAGAGTACAAACACTGCGCCTGGAAGGGGACCTTGCTTTAATTAGCTCCTTCTTTTCTGGATGTGGTGTTTCCATCTAACTGCGTCCTTCACACAGGTGGCATTTTTACCTACATTTATTAGCATAAATAAATTCAGGTTTTGTAGCCATCGGCGAGCTTGTAAAGCCATAGGTTTATAAAGCACTCTTTCAAGTCGTGGTTCATAGTTTTTGAGTTTAAGTGCTGTTTTAGGGTTTTTTTCCAGACTATTTTGCCACAGTTTGTGGAAAGTAAAGGATGTATTTTTTTCTTTAAATATTGTAAAATATTATTCTGTTTTTATGAGAAAAATGTTTAATGCAGGACTGAACGATTAATAGTACAAAATGAGCAGAGGACGTAATATATTGCCATTAAAAATGTATACAGTTCTGTAGGATGGGGAGCGCTTTGTTAAGGAGAAAAAATAAGTGTTAAAAAACAAGCTTTATGTTTAGAAAAGAACTTTTGCCTGGGCATTCTTCTTCCCACCACACTTTACAGTAATGTGTATGCCAGTGGCGTAATGTAGAATAGCACGGTAACATTTAATATAACGTGTATTCGTAAAGTGCAGGTTCACCCAAGGGTATTTCGGTGGTGAATAACAGATGTTTATTGTTACCCAACTAAATGGTACTCATTTTATCGACCTCAGAAGGATGAAAGGCTGATTGTACCTGCTGGGATTTGCACCTGTGACCATGAGGTCGAACACAGGCCCTACATTGAACGCATTAGTCCATTAAGCCACCAGACCCGGCTATCGATGCCCCTCAAAGAAGAGTTCATGGGGCTATAATGAGAGGCCGGAAAACCACCCTTCATTCTGCCTCTGCCCACAAGTACTATATTTTATTTATTTGTTATTTTTATTTATGTAACCTGTTTACTATCGCTTTCAGTCACTTTGCAGTGTTAGAGATGGAAGGAGATTTTTCTCATGGAACAAACACTACAGCAAAATGGCAACAGAAAACCAGCCAAAGCTAGATAATAAAGTTTCACAAATATTCATGCCACTCAAACTACTTTGAGTCTTGAAATGTTATGGAACAGGTGGGCTCTCAGGCTAGTCTCTAAATTTATGAAGTCTTGTGCAAGTCTTGTGGAAGGTAAGGTTGTTTTAGAGAGTAGAGCTTTGGCAAAGGTGAGAGCTCAACCCCAAACTGATCATGATCGTTGAATTGGATCGTAAGCAGGTTGAGGTTGGCCAACCAAAGGTGCATGATTGACTCCCATGCAGGGGTTTGAGGACGATGCACAAAAATCTGTTGGCATGAGTTTCACTGGTGAGGTGTTCAGTTTTTTCAATGTTCAGTATGGGTCAAGCTGCCTGGTTTTGAACCTACAGCAATTTAGGGGTAGATCATGGTACCACCTGAGAACTAGCACTGTTATGTTGGAGATTAGGTTTGGGTAGGATTCCCCCTTAGTATGCGCAAGTGATGGAATATTTTTACCAGGTTATTGACTTTGCTATGCTAGAATCACATGTGACCCTTCAATAGTTCAAGCTTTTGTGAACGGTGGAGGTGGAGACACAATAGAGGTGGACAAACAAAGTGGAAAACTGATGGTGTTTGAACCCATTAGGAAGAGCTCTGATTTTAAAGCACTGAGACGATGCAAGCTTTGGTTCCTTCAGTGTTGTGTCCGCTGTGGTCAGAATCTTTTGGTAGCTTCGCAGGTAACTTGGTGTTATCAGGGTACATATGGTACACAATGTTGTAATATTAGAGGTCAATGGACAACCGGCACTTCTTAACATTGAATAAGCAGGGAAAGAGTGCTGATCCATGTAACACCCCAGCGTAGTGAACCCAGGAAGGAAGGTGTGGCTTAACGGCTAGAGCAGCTGAACTTGAAGCTAGGGGAACCAGGTTTGTAACTGGTGGGAGGCTCCAGCAGCCTGTGATTTTTGGCAAATCACGTAATCTTCCAGTTTCTAAAAAAAAACAAAAAAACATTGAATGTGTCCATCTGTAATGCATTAGGTGCTCATGTAAGCACTCTGATACCTTCGGATTGGGTTTGCGCTATATAAAAATGCAAAAAAAAAACACATTTGGGACCCATTGTATCTGTTTGGGCATGAGTAAACAAGTGATTTCTGAGCAGTGACTGGTAAATGGTATCAAATGCACATGAAAATGTATAGAGTATTTTTTAATGCACAATGGTTGTTTTGCTCTAATGATGACCGGAAATTACAGAGCATATCAGAAGAGTTAAAGTGGGTGATAGGTTGTCTGTTAATAATACTTTCAAGGACCTTAGTAAGGCCAGGCAGGGAAGGGGGAAGGGTGGGTGTGAATGTAGTACATTTGTGGTGTGCGAGTGGATCTGAACTGTGTTTTTTGACAAGTAATGTTAAGTGTTGAAGTTTTGGCAGCATTATGGAATTAAGTGCTATTATGCCCCTTACGGTTTTTGGTAATTTAGAGAGACACTCGGAATGCAGAGAGGCAACCACGAGACTAACCTGTCTTAAAAAGAAAACTTGTTGAAGATACGTGTGATGTTATTGTTACCTTTGATATGCTACTACTGTGACTAATAGGTTAGAATTTTGACACCATACATAGGACAGTGCTTATTCGACCCCTTTTTCTGCACCAATCTGCCTGCTTCACTTAACAAACTTTTAAAAAAAATACTCTAAGAAATATTGCACCATTCCTGCTCTTTTTAGGTCAGTACCTCTTTAAACAGACCCACATTCTTTGAGCATTCAAACCGTTTCAAAGCGTGCACCACAAATACTTTTTATCAACTAAAGTTTAGTGGCAAACAACAATTTTTAGGAATTTTGACCCATTAGGGGATCCTTACAATGGAGTAAAGTCCATTCATTATTCGTTATACGATCCATCAACAAATTGATGTTTACGTGATGCACATACATGCAGAGGAAGAGCTGAAGTGTTATTGCTGACTTAAACCGAACAATTCCCTCGACTGAATTAGCAATGCTCACACCTCTTTTGGAAACTCTTCTCAATAAATCAGTGCATATTTGCCCAAGCTCAAGTAAACATCACCTTTTACCTTCCAGCAAAGAGGAGTATTTTCAGTGGCCAGTATAACCTTTCGGTAGTTCATCCTGGCATGTTTACGGTCATGGTGAAGAAAAACAAGAAAAGTTCCTCTTTACAGCACAGTAGTCGCAACCCCCGTTGCAATCCATCAAGGCAGCGTGGGACACACATCTGCCAGTCTCATCACAGTGACTCACACATCCAGTGCTAGGGTGGGAGATGGCAGGGCGTCCTAATGACTAGCTAAACTTATCGTGCAACTTGGAAACTGTCTGCTGCTCTTCCTGAAACCCAGATGAACCATTTTTATAGATCATGCGTGTTTGAAATGCAGTGTTATTTGCTTAGGATTAATTTAGTCTCTTAACTGTGAGAACAATTTGTGGGTAGCTGTACAGTCCGTATTCAGGTTTGTTTAGCCTTATTTTATTTATTCTTTAATTGATGGGGATTTTGTGGAACGCAAAGGCAAGGGTTTTGTGGTTTTGGGCTGAAGTCAGTCCATCTCAGGAGTGGATAGTTTCAAGATACAGATCATGTGAAATGACTAGATTTATATATTTCAAATAGTAGGGAGTATTTCCCCAGGCGTAGGTGTGATGTGGAATTGGGAGGAGGGAGTTTTTGTTCTAAAGATGTTTCAGAGGATTATTGTGTTGGAGATATTCTTAAGATTAGAATGAAAATATCTATTCTCTGAGCAAAGACACCATTTTTTACAGCGATTACAATAAAACATTAAAACACTTTGACAGTTGAGTAAAGAATTATTTTTAACAGCTACACAAATGGAAGTTAAATAAGCACCTTTATTATGCTACCAAGCGCTCTCCATGTTCCAAACAACTGATTTCTCCAGCTATAATTTCTCACGTTCTAACTTCAACATACCACTTTTTACTGATGTCATTACTTCCATTACATCACCTCTACACATCCCCCCTTTTAAACACAATTATAAACCCTTATATATATATCACATTGAAAAAGTACAACATTGATACATTTTAAATAGTGAAATTCACCATATAACCTATAGATAAAAAGAAACAGGTATGTAATCTAGCTTAATTGATTAATCACAAAGATAATCACCTAACTTCATGGGACACTTAATTAATCTCTTTGGTCTTCAAGTCAATTCATCAGTGGAAGGCATAGGAATGGCATTTAAATCAATTCCACAATCTTCTTGTCTAAGGTTTTCTTCATCACCCTTTGACTGATCTTCCACTTTGCTACCCCTCTGTGGTATATTGTTGTTCACAACACTCTCTTGGTGCTGTGTAGTTATGATATCTTCTTCCAGATTGCGTGCCCTTCCATTTTGTTTCTGTGGCATTTGTACTCTGCATTGCTTAGAACACACAGCTACTCTCTTTAATTTCAACACCTAACCATCTTCTGAACTAACTGCATTATATAACGCTTGTTTATTGTTTAGGTTCAAAGTAAGAACTAACTCCCTTGGGAACTATGCCTGGTTTCTTAATTCTAACCCACTGCCCAACCTTTAACTTACTATGTTTAACTCCATGTTTCCTGTCGTAGTATTTTTTTGTATTCTTCTTGTTTGTCTATTAAGTTTTCTCTGACATTTCCCAAAGTCGAGGTCTCACTCATAGAAGGGGGTAATCATCCTGGATTAAACTTTGATCTAGATTTCCTTCCACTAAATAATTCAAATCGGGAATACCCTGTGCATGCCATTTCTGTTAATCTATATTACCAAAGAGTTTTATAAACTTTTGTTTTCCAACAAGAATTTTTTCTAATGGCGACTGAATGGCCCCCTTGCGATCTCTATTAAAGCATTCTCCCATTCCATTACCACTTGGAATGTAAAGGGATTTTGTCCTGTGGCACACCCCACATTTTTAAAAACATTCCTTAGGTTTTTCTGAGACACATTATACACCATTGTCACTCACAAAAATGCTGTATATCCCTTCCATCTGGAAAACCTCGTCCATGAACTGTAGTATTGTATCTATATTTATTTTGTTAACAATTTTGAGGTAACACCACTGGGAAAATACATCCATCAGTGCTGCAATATGTTTTTGGGTTTTCCCTTTTGGCCCATGATGCCAACTGCTACTTTTTCCTAAGGAGTTTTCAGAGACTCAAATGTATTGCTCATAGAAGGTCTCAATGCCTTCAATGATGTATCAGCTGACATTCATACATGGCATTCTCTGACTTCCCTTTCTACCTCATTATCAATACTTGGCCACTGATATATAAACTTTTCATTGCCAAAGTAGTTTTTATCATACCTAGGTGCCCCTCATGACAAACAGAAATATTTTTTCCTCAAAGCTGAAGGAGGAATTATCATTTTCCCTCTAACTAAGAATCCACAATTGCCAGTTGATAATAGCATACCCCCAGAGTGCTTGGAGGTCTCCCATATCACTTTTATTGAGCTATCCTTCCTACCAAAAATCAATATTTTTTATTAATTCTTGATCTTTCTCACTCTCTGCTTGCCATTCCTTCAGAATTAATGAGTGTTCTCTTTTTTAAACCACCCACGCAACTTTTTGACTTTGCAACAAAGCCTCCTGATATTCTAGTAATGTAGTGGGCTTCCTAGATAAAAATAAAACTGCTACTGCATATTTCTTTTAGGGTAAATACTCAACTTTATACACAAAGTCTAACAAGCGTATGGGCAACCTGGCTAACTTTACACTAGATGTTACGCTTAACATTCCAACGGTGCTCAAAGGTTTCTCAAATGGTTTTTGGTCACATCTAACAATCACCTCTTTACTCTATACAAATTAGCCAAAAAAATTTCAAACCCATATGTAGGCTAGCGCTTCTACTCTATCACTGTATAGTTCTCTCCTGAAGGTGATAATTCATGTAAAGCAAATGAAAAATGAAGTAATTGATTCAACTCCTGCCCGATTTCTTTGAAACAAAACTGCCCCATGACCTATGCTACTGGCATCTGTAGTCACTATGTTAGTACACGGGGGAACAAACCCTTGTAGAGCAAATGCCGAACAATTGCCTCCTTAATATTTGCAAATGTTTGCTTACATTCATCTGACCAAAGAAACTTTACATTTGCCTCTAGCAACGTCCTCACTTGGAAAGTTTTAATGGAAAATTCCTTACAAATGTCGAAAAGAATTCCACTAATCTCCAAAAGTATCTTAAGTCCTCTTTATTCTGAGGCAACGGAGCCAGTTTCATAGCTAGTAACAAACCTTTCTTAGGTTTGACTCCACATCCGCTAATGTCATTACCTAAGTAAGTTACATGTTTTTTAGCAAATTTATATTTGGCATATTCAACTGTAAGACCTTGAATTTCTAAAGGTTGCATTACTTTTTCTAGTTCCTTGTCATAGTCCCATTTGTCTCTTCCTATAACTAGTATGTCGTCTTGGAAAAATAAAATCCCTTTCATCATTTTCCAAAACAAATTAAACATAAGGCATTGGAACATTGCTGCCGCTGACACCAAGCCAAACTGAATCTTTTTAAACTGGAAGCACCCTACTTGAGTAATGAACACTGTGTATTTCTTGCTCTCTTTATGAAGAGATATTTGGTGTTCAGCGGCAGATAGATCCAGACTGGAAAATACTTCCATAACCTTTGCTATATTCAGCATTTCACTGATCCTGGGTAACGAGAACTGATCTACAACAATGTTCTCATTTAGATCATGTATATCGATGCACAGTCACACTTTACCATTGACTTTGCGTGTAACCACTAAAGGGGCTAACACTCCACTGCTTCTACTGGCTCTATGATTCCACCATGCACTCCTCATTGACTTCATTCCTGACTGCCATCGGTACATTTCGTGCTTTGTAGACTTTAGGAATAGCATTGTCTTTGAGAATGATTTTGTGATGAAAACCTTCCAATTTTCCACTGTAAAATTTCTTCAACATTGCCTGTCCCATTACTTCCCCTTCAACCACAAATAATTGTTTTTTACTATAGGGGTCTAAAATTATATGTAAATTCTTTTCATCCAACCATCGAAGGACTGATGGATCCTTCATTGCTACATATAATGTTCTATAAACCTTCCTATTCTTGAATCTGAAAATCAATCTCCTGTATCCAATCATGTCAATAGTCTCACACATGTAACTTTCTGTTGCAATATCAGAATTCTCCAGGAAAAATCTGAATTTCTTTTCAAAGTTCTTCTTCCATACTTTTTCATTCACAATAGTGTAGGGTAAACCAGAATCTGCTGCTGTACGTATACCTACACACTCCAACTTTATGAACCATATAGATTTGTTTATACTATTTCCATCTGTGATATTTAGTATGACTTTTTCTCTAACATTCAAGATGCTCGTACTTTCCTCTTCACTAGATGTACGGGTACCCTCCATACTTGCATCTTCCATCTCAACACATTTTACTTGATCACATTTCTCTTTTTTCCTCTTGCAAACACACACAGTGTTCAATTTTCCCATATCTACTACATTTTAGTTTTAGTGCAGGACAGCTTTTACTGCTTGCTAAGTGGAACGTACTGTCCCTTTTTTATTGTTCCCAGTTTTGTCAATGATAACTTTGACTACTGCCTCAGACTCATGTTCAGTAGTTTTCTCTATCGCTTCAGCACAACTTCCTAACATTTCTGCCTTATGCACTATGGACAATACATCACTTAACTCTACCTCACCATAAATCCACAACCTTTCCTGTATTGTTGAATCGTGTACATGCATTACTACTTGATATTGTACAATTCTTCAAGTAGACCTCTAAACCTGCAATCTAATGATACTTTTCTCAATGTTGTGATATATTCCTCGATAGTTTCTTCCTTCTGTTGTTTCCTGCAAAATATTTTGTAACTGGTGACCCCTATACAAACCTTGGGAGAAAAATACTAGTCCAATTGTTTGTTTCATCAAACACATTGCCACCCCCGCTATTATTTCCCCATGAAGTTGTCCATAAATTCTTAATCCTTCAGGACCTAATGAATGTAGTAATACGCTTTTTTTTTTCAGATGGCAATTTGTCCTCAAAATCAGTAGATGCTATGTATTTTAAAAAATACTTCTTTCATTGTAGCCATGGTATAAGAGGTTCACCTGGACTGCACAAGAATTCTTTAGGAAGGTTTACCATAAAAGTAGCTGTTAGAAGTGGGGTTTGACTTTGACTTCCTTCACCATTACTGTTAAATATAGGATATCACAACACTCAGTCTGGAACATACACCTCACTAGCACAGAATTAATGCAATACTAGCTTACTCAATTCGTTTCAATTATGCAGTTTAACATGACTTATGATATGCAAGCATATCCACTAACATTAAAAGTATTAACATTAATAGCTTAAAAATTGTGAGCTGTAAGGTGTGCGAATCACCACAATTGCCACATATCATATTCTATGCATTGAAATCTTAAGATATTTAGTTATGCATTAAGGTGTGTGAATCACCAAGTGTTTTCTGCACCGAATACTCAAGGTGAGCGGATCACTGCTCAGTACACTGTTACTCACTGTGCCCCTGTTGCTCCTGCTATTTCAAAAATGGCTGTCAATGACTTTCAAAGCACAGCGTTTACGCCCGCTACTTCTAATATGGTGGTACATGTCTTTCAAAGAACAGTGTTTGTGCATATTGCTGTTCCCTGCCTCAGCACGACGCAGCACAGCCGCACAAGTGGAAAATCGCACACCGGAGAAAAAGGCCTGTCACACCACCAAAATTCTTCCAAATCTCTGTTGTACTCCACGCTCCAAAACACCTCAATGTATAGGCTGCCTGAGGAGCAGGAAACCTCTGATAGCTTCAGGCAGCGGCCTCTGTAGAGCGGGGTATGCAGAATGAACACAGGGCTCCGTCAAGTGTACTAGCCTTTCAGCTTCCCTGCAGCTACCTTCGGAGCTCACCTGGCAAAATCGGGAAGGAGGCATTGCTACAAAGGGTCTTCTCAATGGGACACCAGCCTTCATAATCTCTCATGTGCAACTTAGAAAGATGCTCCTTCAAAGTTCCTCATCAAAATCACAGATTCACCGGGAAACGCTGGCTGGGCATATATTGGTTCATGAATAAGACTTGGCCGCAACTTGTCACCAATTTTGTGTAGTAACACGCTACACAAATGGAAGTTAAATAAGCTCCTTTATTATGCTACCAAGTGCTCTGCATCTTCCAAGCAACTGATTTCTCCAACTAGCCTTTTTCACATTCTAACCTCAACATTCCACATTCTATTGATGTCATTACTTCCAATGCATCACCTCTACAATCACACAGAAATGTTTGTGCAGAAACGAAATTCTGCATATACTTACTAAAGAAGAAGGGTACCTGAACTACCTCCTAGAGACTGATTAGCCCTCCGGAAAGGTGCGTATAAGATGTGTCTTCAGTGGCTTTTCAAATCGCGAATTCTGGTAAAGTAAGAAACTCTCGAGTGCTTTTTCCAATGCTCATTGCTATCTGGTAAATTTACTAAATGGCTGTTGCATCATAACCAAAGATGACCCTTGCCTTTCACCATCACTTGGTCAGAAATACCACCAAAGGCTAGGGCTTCATTTTTTTATTACATACTCACTGGGTTTGGCAATACTATTACAGACACCTTCAATAACCAGCCACTACTAATACAAGGCTGTGACTACCGATTCCACTGATATAAGATATGAAAATAAGCATAGCAAGTTGACCAGCGAGACACTATAAAACAGCTACCAGAGCTTAACCACTGTGACAACTATCATTCTAATTGCATCCATCACAAAATGCAACAGAGATGCTTTGCTCATTGATCAAACTGAATGAGAACAGACATTACAGATCAAATGGAATATGCCCCCACACACGGTCACTCACTCCACATAAACATAGGTCTCATCAAAAACTGCTCTGATCAGAAACATTTTAACAAAAGTAGCAAACTAGATTATCTACAGATAATGGAATTAACTCAAATGTTGTTTGGAAATAAAATGGTGGTAGTCAGCCAGAGTCAAGCTTTTCGTGGTTATATTTCCTTTTTTGTTAATTGAAGGTCTATGGATATATTAATAAACAA
This sequence comes from Lissotriton helveticus, assembly GCF_964261635.1. Classification (NCBI taxonomy): domain Eukaryota; kingdom Metazoa; phylum Chordata; class Amphibia; order Caudata; family Salamandridae; genus Lissotriton; species Lissotriton helveticus. The sequence goes on along the minus strand of NC_136071.1, from coordinate 1,003,774,481 downwards.
TTACATGGGGTTGTAGAACATACATTAGAACATACATTATTTCACAAAAATCAAGTCACAAAACTAAAAAAATATAATAACTCCATATGATGTAAAATGATGAGTGACATATGTGTTTGATATTTATATGGTACACATTTATTAACCCCAAGCCCTGCGACTAGGCATTTTCTTAGTGTTCACAGCCATCATCCTTTCAGAAAGAGAATGGTGTGAATGCTATACATTTTCAAAATACATTTGTAGCACAAGAGAATTTGAAGCATAAGGCACGCAAAGGGTTATATTGCTAATAATTTATTTAATGAAATTGAAAGCCTTTCTCACAAATGTAGTGTGCATCCCTTCAAGATGGTATATTAGGTCTTTTAATACATCGTGTGGGAATATAAAGTTGAGCTGATAATACATAATGGTTGTATGTGTATGGTTTGGCTGCACGTGTGTGAGGTTCACAGGTGTCCTCTAATCTTATTTGTGTGTGGTCTTTTGTCCTACCTATTCTGTTGTGTACCTAAAGGGTTGGGTGAAAGGCTTTAAAGAGAATGCAGAGATAGGGCATGTGAACTCGGAATTCTAGATTGTGATCAGAGGTTCGTTTTACTGTAGGTTTATAGTATTCACCTATTAAATATAGCAAAATGTCATTTTAATATTTAGGTTGTTCCCTTGACAATCTTTTTTTAGCTACTACATCCGATGTCCTTCTCTTGGCCTGAACTAATCCAGAACGAGCTCTTGTATACCAACAAGTAAAAGAAAAACATAAAAGAACTCATTTCATAACCTTCTCTGGCCTAAATGTAACAGAGCTTGAGACCGCAGGTAGAAGCAGTGCTTAATTTGTAAAAATGAATAAATAAATAAAATAAGTGCCACGGGACAACTGTTTCTCAGGTGGCAACTGCAGCTCCCACCACACGGTGTCCCTACCAGTGCTGCCAAAAATGACTATAAACGCTACGTACTAACTATCACACTCCTAAAAATGTGACAATTTGGACTAGTCCATGCTGCTCTGAGGTAAGAATGTCCTGGAATGCAATGTTATTGTCTTTTTTTTAAAAGATATCTCTACATTTTAAATAATCTTCTTAATGTTCTCTGCTCAAAAATAGGCAGATGTGTTGCAAATGGTGATAAATAAGTGCTGGGGCTAAGAATTAAGTTGTGGTGCCAGAACTGGCATTCACCAGCACACATTAGGCACTGGGAACTAATGTATTTGCCTACTTTCTCTGTCATACTGAACAGTGATCTATCTGCCACTCCTCTACACCACCACTAGAGGGCTGAAATATTTCTTCATTGTTATTTGTTTCCTGTGTCTTTTAAAGCACTGACATGATGCCATAGGACTACTTGGTTACATGCGTGATGTCAGTAAACAATAGTAGTGAGATGTGTACATGAAATTGCTCCTTCATTCAGGGTACTAGGTAAGAAAAAAGAGTTAAAGGTAGAGAGGGGGGTCAGTGTCCGGCGAGGGAGGTGGGTTCTCTATCTGACTTGTTTTGATTGCTGCATTACATGGTTGTTTCCCATTTTTGCGTTATTGTTTGTAATTGTGATTCCTAAATGATTGAAGCGGAATCTTTCCTGAAGGCTGTCAGAATGGACAAATCCAGTCCCAAAATCCAATTACCACTAACTCTATTAATGTATTGTTGCAGTAATTAATATTAAGTAATATTGCATTGCTGGGCGCTGAATGGATACCGTGATATTTCCCAGCCTACCTCCTGACATGTTTAGTGGTGTCCAAGTGCTGACTTCTGTACGTTGATGCTATATACGTTTCTTCTAACTGCTGCATAAATATTATCATGGCATTTGTCCTAATAGCTGATATTTGTCAAGTGTCAGGTTGTGAAATGGCTGTGTTTGTTCAACCAAATTAACATTAGGGCATGAATGTTTCTAATGGGAGGCAGTTTTATTTAGGGATTTATTGATGGCCGTTGGCTGCTTTGAGGTTCTATAGTGACTTCCCAACTAGACACATTGCCAAATCCCCATTATTTTTTCTGACACAGTTTTTTAGATACGAACTTTGGTTCTGTGCGTTAAGGTTTTTTTACACCTTGGTATGAATCAGGCATGCAAAAAAACATCGGAGGGTCAACATTTCACATGATTCTTCAAAGAATCAGGACTAATTGTGGAATGTTTGCGTGGCATAATTGCTATTGTAGCAAATAGCTTGGTTAACATTGCAAAATTATAGATTTTAATTTTGCAGCACAGTAGGGGCGAGGCAGGGAAAAGTACTATACATTTCAGGCAGAGATCAATCACCATTCTATCCCCACCAAAGTAAAATAATTTGTCCATTGCTCATTTGAACACGGTACCAAAAATTTTAATGCACCAAAAAGGCAGAAAATGTGAACTTTGCATGGGAGTATCACATGAGATTTAACAGTTAACCTTCGGAGTTTTAATATGCTGGGAACAACTCCAACACGTTCCTACCTGGTAGTTATATGTATGTCAGGTCCGAAAATATAGTTATGTTATATAAAGTGGAAATAAAGGAGCCAATCAAAATATTGTAGTAGAAGTGCTCTGGGCCATATATGATGTGAAGGAGCAGGAGCTATCGCCCCTCTATAGACGTTCAGCACCATTAGAGATGGGGTTTCCGCCAGCGGGAGCCACTGTTTGTTATCAGCATTGAAAGGGCAGATAGGTGGCATGATATCTTTTTTGTATTGGGCATCCACATGCAATCAACTCCGTCCTCTCAGTCCGTGGGCTTCAGACATCAATTTGATATTATGGATCAGGTACTTTGAAGGCACACATCGGTCTTACATAGATTAGATTTTGCTGGCCTGAATGTGGGTGATGTATGCAGAGGGCACTAACATATCTACTCAAGACCTGCCAATGTACGGGGGTGATCCTTATGGATACCATTACCACCTGGGTTGGCAATACAGATGTCGCCCCCTGCAATAGAAGGCCAATTGGCCAATGTCTAAATGGTAGAGAGATTTCCAGCTAATAATGCACTCACTGGCAGGAGACCGACCATTCCCACATATATGTTTCCGCCAATGTGCAAATGGATTCATCACTGTGTGAAACTCCTAGTAGCTGCTCACTTCTCCAGTATTACATCTTTCATAGATTCACATGCTTGTATCTTCCCCGTCGTCATGGTGGGAGTCTCACGGTAACAGAATGACCAAAGCAGTATCATAGAGAAGAAAACTGCATATAAAAGCCCCTAGGGACTGTAGTATTTGATAACCAGACCTTTGGTCCAAAAGTCAGCCAATCAGCATTGCTGCCCTGCCCTCACACTCCCCAGCAGAAACTTCCTGCCTCAGATTTCCAACCGCCTTCGTGTGAGAAAGGAGTCTCCCTGAGCTCTGCTCAGTTTGCTGTTCCAGTGTGAACTATTGACCTTTGTTTTTCAACTGTATTATCTTCTGGATTAAGGTATTGTGTGTACCTATATCTTTTATGATGGCTGAAAGCTCTAAAAAGAGGCTTTTCAGGCCTTGCAGATCCTGTGGAAAGGCCAGGCTTTTCTCTGAAGACCCTCACAAGGACTGCTTATACTCTCCATCCAAAGCATGTGGCTAAGGATTGTAAATATTGCAGAACCTTCTCTGCTAAAACTCTGAGGGACAGAGAGGCTTGTCTGCTGTTGTGGCTTCAGAAAAAGAAGGCCGCATCAGATTCAGATTCTGGTGAGGAGTCTACTACTTTAACGCCTAAGAAGAGAAAGGCCTCACATTCTGAGTAAATGGTGGAGCTTAAGAAGGCTAAATCTAAGGTGAAGGAGGCCTCATCTCTCCCTCCTACTCCCATCAAGAAGTCGTCAGGTCAGAAGGGGGCAGGGTCTGCTCCGTCGACCAGTTCCCTGGTTTCTGCTGTAAAATCTGTGGCAAAGACTTCAGCTCCGTCGATGACATCACCGTCGACGACGACTATTTCGGCGACTACAGCTGCGTCGACGACGGGAGCTAAGACAGTATCGACGACGACTACGTCGACGAGTTTGATCATACCGTCGACGAAGAAACCGTCAACGCCACCGTCGACGAGGAAATCGGTGTCGAAGTCGTCGACGGAGACCCCGTCGACGACGGTCCCGTTGACGATGGCTTTAGTGACGTCGGCTCCGTCGACGATGACATCGTCGACGACGACTCCATCGACGACGAGTGTAATTTCAATGGTAAGGGCATTTAAATCACCGCAATCGAAGACTTTGATATCCTTTCGCTCATTTCAGTTGTCGAGAGGTTCGGCGACCTTAAGCAAATCTGCAGAATTCACGTCGTGGACGCAGATTTCGCCTCTACCCCCATCTTCTTTGCTGGAGCAGGATTCAGAAGGAGAGGAGTCGTCTGGAGTGGCCTACAGTCCTTCGCAACTTAAGATAAAGAGCCAGGACACAGATGATGAGGAGTTGTTTTCCTTTAAGGACAGAGCTCAGTCTCAATCTGCAAGATACGAATCTTTCCAGGAGACTTGCGACTATGCTGAGAAAGATGAGCAGCAGGAAGAGTCGCAAGAGGACTCGCGAGAAGAGTCAGTCTCCATTCCTTCAGCTTTGGTTTCTGACCTGAGGTTCATGATTAACGACTATTTTCGTCGTTTTCCAGAGGCGAATAAGCCTACACCATCTACGCCAGTGCCTGCAACTCAGCCTCCGAGAACCCATTCTACTCCTCACACGCAGTCTGTGAGGTCACCTTCAGTGGTCACGATCAGGGATGACCTAACGGACACTGAAGATGATGAGCAACCTGAGGAAGGTGAAATCCTTCAAGATTCTACGGGAGGTCAGGAATGGCATGAGTAAATTTTGCCGTCGCATCCTTCACCTACTCCGCCGCCAACCACTTCTCCTCCACAGGATATTGGAGGTTTCCATGACATATGGAAAAAGCAGCCAAAAGATTTGATCTGGAGATGGAGGTCAAAGAAACTGAATGTTTCTTATATGATTTCAAAGATGACGCAAGAAAGTCTGCTCGCTCAATCCCGATCATCCCTCACCTTTGGGAAGAGGAACTAAAAATTTTGAAGACACCGGCCTCCATCGCAGTTTCGGTTCCTAGAATCGAAAAGAAGTATAGAGCACCAGAGTCTTCTCCGGCCTGCCTGATAGGACACCCGAGACCGGAGTCGGTGGTGACACAAGCAGCTCAGAGGAATTCTAAGAACCCAGTGGCTACTTCAATGGTGCCGCCAGACAAAGAGGGACGGAGGATGGATGGAGCCGGGAAGAGGTTTGCGGTCAAGGCAGCATGTACTATTAAAGCAGCCAATGCGATGGCCTTGCTTAGCCGTTTTAACAGGCAAATGTGGTCGGATTTGGCACCCATTATGGCTGCACTCCCAGAGGATAAAAAAGAGGAAGCAGCTGCTATTTTCCGTGAAGGGGCAAAGTCGGCCGCGGAATCCATTGATGTTGCCATGGATCTTTCTTCTATGACCTTCAGACAGATGGCAGGAGCAGTTTCTCTCCGAAGACAGGGTTGGCTGAAGGCTACATCCTTTCGTCCGGAGGTGCATGCGAAGATTGTCGACATGGCATTCGATGGCGAAAATCTCTTTGGCAAACATGTTGATGAGGCGCTGCAGGGCATCAAGTCAGATACGGACACGGCTAGAGCGCTAGGATCCCTTCAGCAAGGAAGGTTCCAGTCCTTTCGTAAAAGAGGTGCAAGGGGCCAGTTTAATCAGAGATCTTCATTTCCATCCAACAGATATCAGCCTTATAACCAGCAGGGATATAAGCAATACAATACAGGCAATCAATATAGGCCTTCAAATTCCTCTTTCCAACAGCAATCCAGAGGCAAGTCCTCCAATAGAGGAAGGAATCAACAATCTAACAGACGACAATGATTTCATGCTGGCGCTCCCCACACAGCAGATCCCGGAAAACGACCATTATCTGTCTCTCTTCTTCGACAATTGGATGTCCATAACATCGGACAAATGGGTTTTGGATGTAATAAGCAGAGGCCATACCATGGAGTTTGTACAAATACCACCAGATCATCCCCCGGTGCTCAGACACCATCAACATCATCAGGAACTGCAAAAGGAGGTCCATTCACTTTTGCAGAAGGGGGCTATCGAGGAAGTACCTCAACAACACAGAGGGAAAGGCTTCTATTCGCATTTCTTCCTCATCAAGAAGAAGCAAACTACGAAGTGGAGACAGGTATTGGATTTGAGGGATCTGAATCAATATATAAAGAAAATTCCCTTCCGAATGCTCTCGGTACAAGAGATTCTCCTACTGTTAAGAAGGAAAGACTTCATGGCTTTGTTGGATCTCATGGACGCATACTTCCATATTCCAATCCATCGGAAGCACAGGAAATATCTAAGATTTGCTGTGGAGAGTCGCCATTTCCAATTCAAAGTGTTGCCATTTGGCCTCAAATCAGCCCAAGGGTGTTTACCAAATGCATGGCCCCGGTGGCGGCCTACTTAAGGTTGAAGGGGCATTGCATTTACCCATATCTAGACGATTGGCTGGTGACAGGACCATCATTCACAAGAGCCAGAAGGTCCCTTCAGTGCTGCATCTGCCTTTTCCATCAGTTAAGATTAAGGACCAACTTGTAAAAGTCTTCACTGATTCCAGCTCAGGGCATTCAATTCCTAGGGGCATGGATATGCACCAAGGAAACAAAAGCATACCCGTCCGAGGAAAGAATGAGAAAAATAATAAGCCTTGCAACATCCCTTCAAACAAAAAGGTTCACTTCTGTGCGGATGTACAATTCCTTGTTGGGGATGATGTCCTCTTGCATCCCACTGGTTCCACACTGCCGTCTTCGAATGAGACCCTTGCAGGAACATCTAGACGAGCAGTGGGTTCAGTCCAAAGGAACCTTCGAAGATCGGATTACCATCACTCACCGTATGAAGGTGCCCATGTCATGGTGGAAGGTTCAGAAGAACTTGAATCAGGGTCTCAACTTTGTACCTCAGAATCACAAATACGTGATGACGACGGACGCTTCTTTGTAAGGATGGGGCGCGCACCTCCAGGAGCTGGAGATCCAGGGCCACTGGTCAGAGTGGGAAGCACAGCTTCACATAAATATGTTGGAGCTCAAAGCTGTGTTTCTGGGACTTCAAGCTTTCCTGCCCAGAATACAGAACTCGTTGGTGCTCATTCAGACAGACAGCACCACGACTATGTTTTATCTTCTGAAGCAAGGAGGAACAAGATCCAAACCACTTTCTGCGCTGGCGCAAAGAATTTGGAAATGGCTGATAAACCACAACATTTCTATTCAGGTGCAGCATATACAGGGCATCCTCAACACACGAGCAGATGTCCTAAGTCGCACGACGAGTGTGTTGCACGAGTGGGAACTGAACGACTCAGCTTCACAGAGTGTTCCAAAGATGGGGCACACCAACGTTCGACTTGTTCGCAACCCGGGACAATTCGAAATGCGATCAGTTTGCGTCCAGGTACCCTCAGCGGGATTCCAAAGGAGATGCGTTTCACATGGACTGGACGGGAAAGTTCGCTTACGCGTTCCCACCAATTCCTTTAATACCACGAGTGATTCGCAAAATGAGATCAGAACCATGTCATGTCATTCTGATAGCACCAGCTTGGCCGAGGCAGGCATGGTTTTCAGATCTGCTGCAGATGTTGAAAGGCAACAAGGTGCAATTCCCGACATTCCAGAGCCTCATATCAATGAGCAAAGGACAAATTCTGCATCCTGACCTAGCATCGCTAAAATTATCTGCATGGAACCTCATGAGCGGGAATTTCAAGCCATGAGTATTCCACAAGACTGCAGACAAATACTTTCGCAAGCCAGAGCTATGTTAACCAACAAGACATACACAGCCAAATGGACACGCTTCTGTCACTGGTGTACCAGTCAAAGTCTACATCCGTTGACGGTACCCCCAGAAGGTATTCTGCCTTACCTATTGTCGTTATCAAAAGCAGGTCTGTCTCATGCCTCGCTGAAGGTGCATTTGACGGCGATTTCAAGATTCAGGAGAATGCCAGACGAGCCGTCTCTCTGGTCTCACAGACTGATAAAGGAGTTCGTTAAAGGGCTCTTTAGAGCTTTTCCACCCATTCTACGACCGCCAGTACCCTGGCATCTCAATACAGTCTTGACGCAACTTATGAGGCCACCATTCGAGCCGATACACAAGACAGACTTACAATTCCTATCTTGGAAGACAGCCCTGCTGCTAGCTCTTACCTCGGCGAGGAGAGTTAGCGAAATTCAAGCCTTTTCAGTGGAAGAGCCTTTTCTGCAATTTCGACAGGACAGAGTTATACTACGGACACATCCTACGTTTATACCCAAGGTCCCTACTTCTTTTCACTTGAATGAGCCAATTATTTTGCCTACCTTCTTCAGCAATCCCTCATCTGAAGCAGAAAGAGCGTTGCATTCTTTGGACATCGCTAGATGTTTGAAATTCTACATCGAACGAACAAGAACATTCCGCAAATCTAAACAGTTATTTATTGCACTTGAAGGTGCGAAATCTCACCTCAAATTAAACATCACGAAAATCCCCAATCTTGGCCTCATTGAAGCCATGTATTTCACAACTATGGACTCCGCAAGCATTATCTTTGCTGGCATCCTGGTTTACAATCCCCCCCCGGCCACCTCCTCGTCCCTAAGTGCCTTGATGCACTCAATCGCAGACTTTTCACTTAAACATTCCCACTTCACAGTGTTAGGAGACTTCAATCTTCACATTGATAACCCTTCCTGTGCACAAGCTTCTTCATTCCTGGAAACTCTACAAGGCCTTACGTTGTCCCAATCAGTTAATGGCCCTACTCATAAAGCAGGCCACACACTTGACCTTATTTTCACTAATCATCCTGGTATTTCCTCTTTCTCCCCCCTCCCCCTCACTTGGTCAGACCATTATCTTCTTCCTTTTGACATTACCTGTCCTGCTCCTCCCCCTCCTGCTTCTCTTAACAGAGCTAGCGGTCGCAAATGGACCAAAGTTACCTGTGAGTCTATTGACTCCTGCTTTCAGTTTCAATTCAAGCAGTCGGGAGATCTTGATAGGGAAACAGAGAGATATAACTCTGCCCTTATCTCTGCTTTGAATCATATTGCCCCGCTAACCCCTCTGGCATCCGCCAGATCCCGTCCTTCTTCCCCCTGGTTCTCCCCTGCTTTACGCGAGGAAAAGAGCAGATGTAAGCAGCTGGAACGCATATGGCGCCAGACCTACGATCCTACTGCCAAATCCACGTACAAAAATGCCCTAAATAAGTTTAAAAAACTCAAACGCTCCTCGATGAGAGCCCACTTTTCAAAACTTATTCATCAGGCGCAAAATTCATCCAAAACCCTTTTCACCATTGTGAAGGATTTTGTAAATCCCCCTGCTTTAAAAACTCAATGTGTTCCCACCCAAGCCCTTTGCAACGGTCTCTCAGATTTTTTTCAGGATAAAATAATCAAACTCTCCTCCTCCTTTGATACCTCTGCACTTAGTCCTCAGACCATTGCCTCTCATCCTTCACACTGTTCCTTTACTTCTTTCAATTTACTCACTCCCGAAACAGCTCTGCCTCTTTTTCATAAAGTCAAGTCGGGATCTCCATTAGACCCAGTCCCTGCCAAAGTTATGAGCACCCTCGCCCCTGTTTTAATCAACCCTCTCCTTTCCATCTGGAATTTCTCCCTGGCCTGCGGCCACTTTCCTGAGGTCTGGAAACATGCCAGGCTACTTCCCATCCTGAAGAAGCCGGGCGCTGATCCTGTTCAACTCAGCAATTACCGGCCGATTTCGCTCCTGCCCAAACCTGCTAAAATGTTGGAGAAGGTGGCTCAGGAACAGCTGGCTCAATATTTAGAAACTAACCAGTTGCTGCACGATTCTCAGTCCGGTTTTAGAACTGGCTACAGCACCGAGACCGCGCTGCTAGAGGTATCTGAGACTATTAGGGAATCAGTGGACAGGGGTGAGGAGGCCATGTTGGTTCTCCTCGACCTGTCCGCTGCATTTGATACCGTCTCACACGACATACTCACTGCCCGTCTACACCAACTGGGGTTTGGAGGCACAGTCTTAGCCTGGATTAAATCCTTTCTATCCGGTAGAACCCAAAGGGTACTGATGCATCCTTTTGAATCAGAAGATAAACCCCTCACGTGTGGAGTGCCTCAAGGCTCCGCCTTGAGCCCCTTATTATTTAATGTTTATTTGGCCCCGCTTGCTAGGGTAGTTGAGTCCTGGGGGGTCAGAGTGGTCTCCTATGCTGATGATACTCAGCTTGTTTTTTCATTCAGAGACCATTCTGACTCCCTCTTTTCCAACTTCAGAAACTGCCTGGGCAACATTTGCACCTGGATGGCTACCAATCATTTGGCTCTAAATACGGACAAGACGGAGGTCCTTTTTTTTAGCCAGAAGTCTACTCCACCTGCTAACTTATGGTGGCCCACTGTCCTGAACCCCCCTCCTATACCTGTGCAGTCTGCCCGTAATCTTGGCTTTTTATTTGACAGTACCCTTTCCTGTAAAGCCCAGGTTAATAAAGTATCAACGGCCTGTTTCAACAAACTTCGCATGATAAGGAAGATCTTTCCCTATCTTCCTCAGTCCTCCCGCAAAACGATTGTTCAATCACTCATTATGGCACATCTCGACTACGCCAATAGCTTATATGCAGGTGCCCCTCTATATCTTATAGAAAGATTGCAAATCGTTCAGAACGCAGCAGCAAGGCTTATCGGTAACATCCCCGCTCGCAACTCAGTCAGAAGTTACCGAGATGAGCTACACTGGCTGCCTATAGCTAGACGGATTGACTTTAAGATTCTGATCCTTGCCTTTCGGGCAATCCATGGCACTTGCCCGGCCTACCTGAGCAAAAGACTCAAGATATCTTCTTCAGTGAGGCATTTGAGATCCAATAGCCTCCGATTATTGAATGTCCCCCGATTCAGGCTGGCCCGTAGTGGTGGTAGAACTTTCACCGTTATTGCAGCCAGGCTCTGGAACAGTCTTCCTCTGGACCTCAGGTTCATCGAATCGGAACAAGTCTTTCGACGCAAACTAAAAACCCTGCTGTTTCCCAAACGTTAACTTAATTAAAGCTTCCCTGCTGGTCTTTTGGATGGCTCTGAACCTGGTAACCTCTCTTGCGATTTGACCTGTAATCTTAGCGCCGGGACACCTCCGCTGGAGGTAGCCGCGCGCTTTACAAGCTTCTAAAATAAAATAAATAAATAAATAAGGTCAGAGGAAAGGGCTCCCTCTGTCAAGACTGAGTATCGCCAGATGGATATCATCGGCTATCATTAGGTGTCATGAAAAAGCTGGAAAGCCGCTTCATTCCAGAGTGACTGCTCATTCCACAAGAAAGATGGCGACATCGATAGCCTTATTTGCAGGAGTGTCTCTACCTGACATCTGCAGAGCGGCGACTTGGAAGAGTGTGCATTCATTTACCAAGCACTATTGTCTCGACACTGCGTGGAAAGAGGACACGGCAGTGGGGCAAGCTGTTCTGAAACGTCTATTTCAATAAGGTATTCTTTGGTTCTTTGTTAATACTCTATACAATGTATATATATATATATATATATATATATATATATATATATATATATATATATATATATATATATATATATATATATATATATATATATGTAGAATCTGCTATTGTTTTCTATTCTTATCTGCCCTGTGTATTTTCAGATCATGTTCTAACGATATTTCAGCTGCAGAACTTCCTTCTGGGTTCTATCCTGGAAACGCTGCAGGCTTTGTGGGTACTACTTACTACTCTGATACAAGCATGTGAATCTATGAAAGATGTAATACTCGAGAAGGAATTAGTTACTTACCTGTACACTATAGTTCTCCAGTATTATCTTTCATAGATTCACATGCGCCCGCCCACTTCCCCGTTTCTCAGGCAGAACCTATTGTCTCGGTATTTATCCATGTCTCTCACTTGGGGCCGGAAATCTGAGGCAGGAAGTTTCTGCTGGGGAGTGTGAGGGCAGGGCAGCAATGCTGATTGGCTGACTTTTGGATCAAACAATGAGGAGGTCTGGTTACCAAATACTACAGTCCCTAGGGGCTTTTCTATGCAGTTTTCTTCTCTATGATACTGCTTTGGTCATTCTGTTACCATGAGACTCCCACCATGACGACGGGGAAGATACAAGCATGTGAATCTATGAAAGATAATACTGGAGTACTATAGTGTACAGGTAAGTAACTAATTCCTTCAGCCCTGTGGATGAAAAATAGAATCAGTTTAAGCGAGTTATATTTTTCAGTACTATGACCAACTCTACTGAATTGACCAATCAAAAAGCAGCTTATCCATGTCTGGTAACATCCCCCAAAAATTTTGTGCAGCCTAAACGTCAGCTAAATTTCAGAAAAACGATCTTCCAAATGATCCGCTATGTTGTGCCAGCAAAATGTTCCAAACAATTTACACATCTGCAGGCAACATTAATATAGAAGTGAAATGGCTCTCCTTTTGTTGCGTGAAAACCTACATGATATCCTTCCCTTCAAGAGAATTAAAAAGCAACTGAGAACACCTCAATAAAAAAAATACGATTACATTATTTTTATACACACTCAACTTTTCTTCAAGTTTTTGACATTCGATTAGACTCAGCGGACCTGTCCTAAAGGCAATTGATGCATTAGTTCCATCATGATGCCAAGCACAACACACAGTTTAGCAGAGTCCATCACACACGCCTTTTGTTAATGACTGCTTATTGTAGAGGACTGTAGAGGGGTGTGTTGGCAACTTTTTGGAGGCAGATGGCTTTTTTGTTTTTATTTATATATATTTTTGTCTTAATTCCCCAGCCTCGGAGCCCAACCTGAAGGTGCGTTCCAGGTTAAAACAGAAAGTGGCAGAGAGGAGAAGCAGCCCCTTACTCAGGAGGAAGGATGGAAGTGTGGTCAGTTCATACAAGAAGAGAATGTTTGAGGTGACAGGTAATTGAGGACTGGAGGGATTGTCACTCACCTGCTAGAAGTGTGATTTAAACAAACTGATAGAGAAACAACACATTGTATGTCATGCATATAAAGGGAATAGCTGATTATGGGCCAGTATTCCCTGAATGAGCAAGTAACATTTTACTCCGCCATATAGATTGGAAGGGGGAGGGAGAACAGTGAAAGAAAGATTAGTTTGTTTTCTTAGATGGTTTTATTTAACACCACATAAGGCATAGATGGTAGTTTCACACATATTCTAAAGTCGGGTTAAGTCTGGAATTGTACGTTCAGGAACAACAACAGGCATGGTGAAAGGGAGTAAATCATGTTATATCGCTTCTATGTGTGATTTGAGGTGTGAAGGCACAGAATGAGTTGTGTTGGTTGCGAAAGGTGTGGGTCTTGCAGGTATTGAGACAGTAGAAAACCAGGTGTCTGGGGTGTTGGTTGGAGGGAGAGAGGTGTGATCCAGTTAAGTTCTCATTTTTAATTGATGCTTTGTCTATTTATGAGAAGGTTTGGAGTTCTAAGAGGAGGGAGCGAGTGTTGGGGATTCCTGGTAAGAGTAGGGTGTCTGTTTGTGCCTCTCTCCTGCTTGACTCAACTAGATACATTTGATTTTCTACTTTTCTGAAAACCAAAGGAAGATAGATGTTGGCACACATGTTTTGCTAGTTGTGTTTTTTCCTTTACAGGAGAATTAAGTGTCTCTAAACGAGTGACCTCTAGATAGGCATGAGGTTCGAGTTGTGAGCAGTGTCGTAGTGTTTAACGTGATCATTTAGTTGGGGTGCTTTTAATTGCTGGTTATGCAGGTTTCTATGTGTGCATTGCTGATGTTGACTGGCAAGTCTGTTAAGGATCCTAAGGGATGGAGAGAAGTTGTGTGATCTTCTGTGGCCTTAATTCAGTTGACAGCCTGCATTTGGGTGTACATTAAAGTATTTTAAGTGAATGTAAATGTCCCTTAAACAGTGTGATGGGGACAGTTTCAACAGAGGTTGACATTTGAGTCAAGTGGATTACGGTAGACGGTAATTTCCCACCTTAATTTCTCTTAATTTAGAGACATAGTTCAGGCGTTTCTGTGTTTTGTAGCACTGCTAGGTGTTTAGCTCTGCAGCAAAGGGTGTGGTGATGCACCAAAGATGAATGGTGCTAGGTAGTACCAATACTGAGAGATATGATTTTCTCTTTTGGAATCGAGTCCTGCAAAGCCTTTAGCTACCGACAACTTTATACACTGAGGCCCACATGCATCAATGTGACATTTTGCACTTCCTAATTTGCGAAAAATAAGGAATCGCAAATTAAGAAGTGCAAAATGCTATGCATCATTATTTTCGGTATTCATTTGTGATTCGGTAAAAATCGCAATTTTTACCGAATCCCAAATGAATACCGAATTCTTAAGTTAATTTTCGCAATTCCCATTGATTCCTATGGGCCAAAAGGCCCATAGGAGTCAATGGAAATTGCGAGTGGCACTTAGAAAATTTCATGGGTGCAGGGGGAGGTCCAAAGGACCCCCCCATGCACCCCTGAAATGTATTTTTCGCATCATGTTTCACACACACATGTCCTAAGGACATGTGTGTGTTAAACATGAATGTTGAAAAAAATACTTTTTCACCATTTTAAACACTTTTTCCAAATTTACCGAGTGGTTCAACCACTCGGTAAATTTTGCACCCTAATTGCGAATTTCAACTTGTCAAAGTAATGATGCATTGCTTTTAAGAAGTCGCACATCTGCGACTTCTTAAAAGCACCCGCAATTTTAGAACTCGCAAAAATATTACGAATTCTAAAATTGCTTCATGCATCCCAAAAAGCACTTTTGCATTCGCAAACGGCCGATTTTAAGGAATCGCACCGTTTGCGACTACAAAAATGCTTGATGCATGTGGGCCCGAGTATAACATTTTAAAAGGCGAAATCAAGGGGCAAAATATGTTTTTTTAAATAAATGTTTGTTTAATTTGTAAATAATACTGAAACCTACCAAATCAATTGTGAACAGCTTTTAAAGAGACACATTCTCTCTACTTGACATATGCAAGAGGTGATATTGTTCTTATATCAGGTTTGATTGTAAGAATGACAAGCTCATGCTAGTCTGAGCAAAATGTCCTCTCACCATTTAACAACAGTGTGTGCTTTCGAAGTTGTTTTTAAATATTTTGGTTCATATTTCACATGCTTAGTTTTAATATCTTTATTGTCTATATTTGAATAAATACCTACATGATTCAAGCAGGATTATTCAATTAAATAACATAAGTATCACATTCTTGCTATAATCTGTACTATTAAATAATTGGACAATTAGAACATATGTAGCCCATGAACTCATCCAACTAACAAATTTCCACTTGCAAATAGCCTCCCTTTTCTGGGAATAATTTGTATTTCTCTTTTCTTTTTCAAAGAATGGTATGTACTGGCGCTCCCAGTGTTCTCCACATGCGGCTGTCACCTGCCTTCATTTCTCTGTTACATCCTGATCACTATTGGTCAGTTTCAATCCTGCACGTTCTGGCTCAGTGTTCACACTCAATGCCTCTATCTGCAAAGTGCCATCAGCTGTGAAACATAAAGTTGTCTTAGACAAGCTAAAAATTCTCTAACTGGGCCTGCATTAAAGAAGTGCCCTGGGGGCGTTCCAGGCGTTTACACCCGCTTTGCGCACCCTTGTCACTTTATTAGTGAAGGGGCAGCAGAAGCTTGTGTGTCCCCTTCTGTTATACCAATAGCGCTGGCGCAAATAAGGCACCATTGCTGTTATCAGGGGGCATTCCCTTTGCCTCTGCGCCCACGCCTCATTGCTGACACACTGTCTGTGTGCCCCCTAAAGGATGCCCCCTAGAAGGCTGAAAGGGGATCCCCAGACATCCGTGTGCAGGCAGGTACAGTCACTCACTGCACCTGCTTGCAAGGGGATCCCTAATCCCCCTTAAAAGTGCAGGTGGGTTACCGTCTGCACAGTGAAACACTGAGCAGCTCCAATGCCAGAC
This sequence comes from Lissotriton helveticus, assembly GCF_964261635.1. Classification (NCBI taxonomy): domain Eukaryota; kingdom Metazoa; phylum Chordata; class Amphibia; order Caudata; family Salamandridae; genus Lissotriton; species Lissotriton helveticus. Next base: position 1,003,758,465 of record NC_136071.1, on the reverse strand, counting down.
CCGGACTGGCTACCGGGCAGTTTGGCATGCTGCTGAGCTGGGTGCTGATTTCGTTCATGGAGACCTGCGTGTGCTAAACGAAATTGGTTTTGCTTTAATTATTTCGAAGCACACACAGGTCTCCATGAACAAAATCAGCCCCCACCGCAGTGAAATCAGCCCCCAGCTCGGCAGCATTCCAAACTGCCCGGTAGTCCGTCCGGCCCTGTCCAAAGCAGCCACTCCATTTTTTCACATGAATGCACTGTCCCCCGGGCAGCGCAAGTTTGCGGCTGCCCTAGGGGTAGTGCATTCATCCTGATGCAGCGCAAACAAGGAAAATGCACCAAATGTATGATAAAGCCAGTGGATGCTTTAGCTTGCTGAACTAGCATCAGAAGAAGTTCTGTTGTCTATGTAGATGCTCTGAATCCTTTGTCTTGGCTGCCCTGGCTGATCTTCATCTCTGGTGATGCTGTTGCTGCCTTAGTCTTACTGTATGTTTCTGCATCATTCATCGTGTATTCTGTAATGCTCACCTTCATTGAAAGTAGAGGGACCTCTTCCTTTTATGAAGATAGTGTCAATACTTTCTGGTGCACACTTTTCTTTATTAGTCCCATGCTGTCTCCATCATTAGTGTTCAACTGGACTCCGTCCTTTTGCTCAAAGGGAGCAATAGAAGGGATCCATATATATCCTTCTACGTGCATCCCTTCTATGCTAATCTGATCTAGGATTATAAAATGACATTAAAATCCTCCTCTCTCTGAGTCTGATTACATGCTTTCCCGCCTACCTTTTGAAACAATCTTAGAGCCTACCATAACTGAATGTATAATAACAATATTTAACCCGTTTAACGCAGCGAACATTCTGCCGCGGTGCCAGCGTTCTGAAAGGTGGGCGGGGCTGCGTCGGCCAACGGTCGTGTGCAGCACTAGGGAGGGAGTGCTACCGTCGGCCGTTGACCGAAGGGAGCACGGTACGGGTTAAGTGAATGCTGATAAGACTGAAGCCTCACTGATAATTGTTTACAAAGAGGTCTGTTTGTCTATATCCTGACAAACTACACTTTACAATGTTCTAAAACACATAGGCCAACAAATCCAATCAGAACTTTCCTATGTACACTCAAACCAACTCTGTGGTGTAATCATGCCTTTTCTAACTTCATTGCTTGAGGAACATCTTGCATTTGTAAACTAAAGTTTACTCTTTCATCTCTTCCGGTTTTCCCCTGCCTTTGTAGTCTACATTGGCCTTTCAGCTATTCTTATAAACTAGCTCCAAGGAATTCAAAACTTTGTATTCTGACTTGTTTACAGCCTTAATCATTTCGACTCAGTTTACTCTGCAGGTATATTATGCCACTAGCAACCAGCTAAATACGTTTCCATATGGTTCATCACAGCCTTACAGTTTTTAGATCCTCATGTCTCCAGGATTGTCTCACCTTCTTCATTCCATCTGATCCGGGAAAAGACGGCACCTCACAGTTTCCACCTATAAGTGTTCCTACAAGACCAACCGGTCTTTCTCAGTGCTTATATCTGAGCTCTGAAACGTACTTCCTATTACTATCTGACATCTCATCAATTGCACTTCCTTTTCAAGAGGCCCCCAAACAATGTTTTCCTTATTTTAACCCCTTCTTCGATCTCAGATCCTATCAGCCACCCATTTTGTTCTGCAGAAAAAAACAGAAAGATTGGTGAACTTTTGGTATTTTGTGCAGTTTGTGCAGTAAATGTAGTTCTCATCGGCATAACATACTCCTGGGGTGACCACTTAAACTGCTCAAACTGCCTGTTTTGCAGGTAGTATTGTGCTCATTGTGTGATTATTATCTGCAGCCTATTGCCTTGTTAGGTCTGGGTTGAGAGCACAGTTGTCGCAAGATATTATGTGATCAATCTAAAAAGAGCTTTCGGAGCAATACTAAGACACGGCCCTGAGCTTCATTCGCATGTTGGCTCCACTGAGTACAGGATTCGACAGGGTCGTAGTTATGTGTTTCTACTGAAAAGCACTTTTTGTCTAATTATAAAACTTACTCTTAATGCAGCATGGCTGAGTTGGATATGGTGGCAAGCAAATGATCGTAGCAAAAGGCCTGACTTGTTTATTAAGAAAAGTTACAATAAAGGCAGTAGGCCGGATTTATTTACTCTGTAACACATATGTTAAAGCCAATAGGCCTTTAAGGGTGGATTTTGTTTTCACCATGTTACAGCCTGCTGTCAGGTAGGTACGTGACATCTCAAAGATTACCTTTGAGGGGAAGTATTTTGGTCTTAGTTATCCCCTTTAGCAAACCCTGGCGGTTGAAGATTTGCACTGTAATAATTCTTGCTAGAATCTCTTTATGTAGCCACTTCCACTACACCTGGTGACCATAATGGAATGCTGCTGCCCATAAGGAAATATTGTTTTACCATTCTAAGATTGCTAACACATTGTTTCCAAACGTGGAGTTCATGCCAGAATTTTAAAAGAACGATAGACATTGTAATGTGCATTGAAAGACGTACACCTGCTGCTATTTTAGTTTCATTATTGCAAGCATTTTCCAGTTGTGTTTAGACAGCAGCGTTTCTCTTTTCTACTTTTATTATTTATCTTGCATATGTTTTTGAGTTTATTTGTGTTTTTTTTGTGGTTCGCTTGTTGGAACTAAGGGACCTCACACACCCAGTAATCTAGGTGTCATGCTTCATCATTGGTCCCCTGCTCCTCGTCAGCTGTTTCGCGCTACCGGTCGGAGCGCCATGCGTGGGGGGTAGGTCTTTCCACCTCTGCTGTTCGACGCCAAGGTATTAACCTCCTCGAACAGCCCCACGGGAACAGACTGCGGGGCCCTCCAGGGTTATATTGTAGGGTTCCCCCATAGAGTAGGACCTGTTGGCTTGCTCCCAGATTGACCCAGTGAGGTTGTATCTTTTTAATATTTCCTTATTATTTTTCACTGTGTAGTACATTTGTTTTGAGGTCCTGAAGAATTGCCATACAGGCATGAAACATGTCGACCTTCTAGAGGGTTGAGTCAGTCCGCTGTCAATCAAACAGTTTCTCTCTCCCCTCTCACCCTTTTAATAAGGGAGTCAGCCACCCGAATAAAATCCGTTGTGGACTGTCTCACCTTCTTTTAAACCTCACTTTCCCTTCACGACTACACCACCACCAGACCCCTCACACGCATACAAACTATTGGCTGGAACAAAAGATCTCCAACAAAGCGCGCCTACGGCGCCCGTCAGACATTGCAGCGCCAGTCTGACGAGGAGCAGGGGACCAATGATGAAGCATGACACCTAGATTACTGGGTGTGTGAGGTCCCTTAGTTCCAACAAGGGAACTCCCAGTTCCCTGACTATAGTTTAGTTCTGTCTCCATTCTCCCATACCTCCTTTTGATCCCCGGGGAACTCAGTATCCTTCTTTGGTTACAAGTTATCTGGACACATACTCTGGACCCCGTAAAAAACTGTCCACACCGGTTCCTTCCTTTGTACTAATTTTTTTTGTGGTTGCCCGAGAGAATTCAAGAATGTGTCACTGGATGGATGAGTGCAAAGATGAGTGAGAGAGTGCATATATAATGACATAATGAGGGCCTAAACCCATAAGTGATACAAAGGCCTTCTCCTTCATAAGACGTTGCCAATGCTTGTTTTAAATTTTTAGGAGGCAGAATTAACTGCTGTCTTCTGCCTTCTTTTTCAGCAAGGGCAGGCAGAAGCGGATCAGTACATTTTCATAGATTGTAGCCACTATGCGTATCAGCTTACAGTGGAATTACATTTTTTTACCGGGTCCTAATCCGTATAACACAGGGACACCTTATCGCACATGCACTTTCCACATGTGAAGGATGCGGTGGACTGCGAAACCTAGCAAGCAAGGGATTTGCTTTTTCTAAGCAGCATGCAGGTAGGGTACAATTCAAGCACGATGTTACATACCAGGCTAACATTTTAATGAATGTCGCATTCATAGGATTGTACTCCATATCACTGTGTATCTGACTTACTCTGTCAGTATGTACAGATGGAGATGTCTCATGATCCGTGCTTAATTTGAGCCGGTGGTTTCCCGTGCTCGGCGCTAGCACTTAATTATCAACACTGGCACTTGTGACAGTCTGCCACAAGATGGCGCTGTCTGAGATGAACCAACAGTCAATTATTAGTTCAATGTACATAAAAATTACACTTACCTGCCACCCAAGTACCATTCTTATAGCTTTGGGGATCTGGAAAAGTTTGAAGTGTCACACTTGTAGGAGTGTGATAGTTATTAGTTGTATTTGTACAATCATTGGCAGCACTGTCTGGGGCAATGCGTGGTGCAAGCTGCAGGACCCTCCTGACAAGAGCCCTGGCACTTATTGTTTTACAAATTAAGCACTGCTCATGATACATTAGTCAATAGAGGACATTTATTAAATAGACAGTGCGATATTTTAAAAGCCAATTTAGCTAACTGTTATATGCTCCCTTACCTTGCTTCATTTGAGTTTTGTAAGAACGGAGCTACAAATGCATACAATGCTTTTTCTGTCAACCATATTCTTTCTCCACTGAATGTCCCTAACTCTGCTGGTATGTTCATGTGACCTTTTTGTGGACAAATTGAAGCCTGTCGCTGGTCACTTCCCTCACCTTTAACCTCGTAACTCGTCAACCTCTCAGCATCTTCTCACTTTGGACATGTGGCTATAATTGTTTCCATCTGTTTGTTAAGTCGAAACTGAAACAAAAACAACTATTTATATAATGCAGCACATAAATATTTATAGAAAAATCATGCATTGCCCTCTCACCACCGACTAGAAAATCGCAACGTTGGTTTTAAAATGCAAATGGGGCAAAGAAGAGTAGCCAGATCGGCAGTGGTGCAAATAGAATCTTGCACATGGTTGGAATCTTATATTAAACACAGCATGTATTTTTTGCATTATGTACCTAAAATTGTGGACATTGTAAAGAATTGCAAGAGAATCATATTTTCAGAACAACGCTTAATAGTACGTGTACAATGCAGTGCTGTGCCATCATTAAAGAGATTCCCAACAGCCAGAAATCCGGGATTGATACATAAAGGATGGAAAGATAATATCATTTTTCACATGAATCATTCCTTTATTAGAATGTTACAGTCCTAACCATGCTGATATTCGGCACACCCGCAGCGAGAACCCCATCAGACTGCATACTAATAAGTCTAAAAAAGAAAGGAACAATCAATCCAACAGGCATATTCCATCTATGCACTGAGCATCTGGATCAACACCCCATGCACATCGAGCCCACTCCAACACTGTTCCAATGTAGGAAAGAGATAAAGACGCACCTCTGTAAAGAATATGACATCACAATGCATTAACCATCCGCAACCCAGCTTCTGCTCCTATTAGTCATTGACTTTATGCTTGTCTTTGATCCTGTACAGTTTGAACTGCTTTTTTGGCAAGGTTTACCCTATAGAAATAACACATATGTACAAACATTCTGTTTTAAGCACTAAAGATGCATACAGGCACTGAGACCAATGTTGCTGTTTGCAAGGCTTAATTTGTAAAAGAATGGGTGTTGGTACCCAAAGCTCTGCCTCGAAACCAGCACGCATCACTATTACATGGCGCACCGAATTCCAAGGCTGTGTAGTCTGGAATTCAACTATTGCCTCTTTAATCCACGACACTCACTCCCTTCCCCTTTATCTCATTCCTGCAAGTTCCTGCTTTCTCACTTTGTGACAGTTTTCTGTCTTTCTCCTTCTTTCCCCTTAGTGTGTTTTTCTTTATTTTGCTCTCGGAAAATGTCAGATGAGGAAAAATAATTGCCAGTCCCAAAAAATGAGTGCTGGAGGGCCCCACTGGCAACGGTGATGGATTAAACCCAGATCTTATGACTGGGTGTGAGTGTTTGATTGGTTCAGATGCTCCGTCCATCACCACCCCCTTTTGGGCCCCACTGGCAACACCAGCTCAAATTAAGTACTGACTGCGTGTGATGCAGGTGTTCAAGGAAGTTTGCCAGTGGTATTTTTATCGCTAGATCAAGAAAACCTTTCCTGCTCTTACTCTGGTTGCAGAGAGGTACAAAGAAGTCTCCCTTTGAAAGAAACTGGAGTAAAAAAAACTGTGATGACGTTGGGCAAACTTAATATTGAGTTGAGTTGGTTATATTTTGTTAGCCGCTTTAGTAGGACTGGATGTCTCTGTTTAAGTAGAATGTGTACATTATTACCCATCTCCCAACTAAGAGAGAGTCCCTTCTGGGTGACAATAAATGCAAATTTACATATACTTGGTCCTCTTTTGTAGTGGCACAGGGACCAACAAATTAGAAATGTAAGATGACCACTCAAAGCATCCTCTTCCATTTAAAAATTCACTTCAGTGTGATATTATATGTGAATTTTCCCTGTAGTGGAATCCTTGAACAAGTGACCACCCAGTCTCTTTTTTGATTAAAAAAAATGCTCAACGCCTTACACACCCATTACATAGATCTATGTGCAACCTGCAATCACAAGTTTAATTCCCAAATGTCCTTTCAGCCTTTCATCCTTTCGAGGTCAATGATATCAGTAGCACTGATGTGGCTAAAAAATAACATGTGGTATCAATGCCTAGCAAGTACTCTGCAAAGTACACTCACCTTGTTGTGGGTATAGTCTTGTACAAAGCCACCTCAAGGCAATAGGGAATTCTACTTTTTTCCTAACAAGAATGACCTGCATTTAGATCAGGTGCAGTACATTTAACTTATTGGTTCTATCACAAAAACTGACTGTAAAGATTAAAGTATTTACAAATAGCCTAGTACTTCCCAAAGCATGTCCTGCCCTATGCTTCGGGTCAATAATTCAATGTGAAATCTTTGTCAGCAGTTTCATAAGGCAGCATATTAAAATAGATTTTCTGAATAGCCTGACAGAAAAGTAGTGAACAATGTGTAGAGATAGATAAGATGATAGTGATGGATAAAACGGTGGAAATGTATATCTAGATACTCCAAAAAAAGAGCAAGTGATAGCTAGACAGTGGAGGTTCAGGACCAGGATGGACCACCAGTCAGGGGTGTAACGCGTCCTCCAACAATAACATAACATTGCTCCCTCTGTGAGTTGTGAGGTAGTTAGTGGGTAGTAAGGTCAGGCATTTGGAAGAGTTAAGATGATGCCATCAGTAAAGTCTTGTTGAATCACAGTGGGGAAGGGGTAGGTTGTGAAGGTATGTAAGAAGGTTGAATGGAGTAGTCTTCCTTGGAAGAAACCAGATAAATTCCACTCTGGGGATCTTCATGGTGTTCCTCGACCTTCTTCCTTTTCTGAGATATTGCTGCCTTCACACTAATACATAGTATGGCATCAAAGCTGCAGGGCAAGAAGAACTAAATGTGAGCCTGCTAACCAGTGGCGGCTCCTCCGCAATGGCAGAGGAGCGTTGCCCCACTGCCTGGGGCAGAGCCAGCAAAGGAAAAATAAAATGATGCTGTAGCATCGCTTTATATTTTGTTTACCAGCTTGTGCATGGAGGGGCGGGGCATGAGTTGGTGGAGGAGGAGTGCTCATGTCTGTTTGGCCGGCAGTCTCAGGCCGAGCAAAACACACATGCGCACTTAGGTTTCTCCAGCTCGGCTGCATTCAGCAGCTGAGCTGGAGAAACCCCCACAGACTCCCTGATCTGAGCAGGGTGTCTTTTCAGCCTGCTCAGATCACTCCCTGCGCTGGTCTGCAGCACAGGAATTGTCTGGGAGTCTGTCCCAGTGGCCTCCCCCCTGCGCTCGCTCTTCCGCCCCCCCCCCCTGCGTAACCGCCCCACCCACCATCGTTTGTGAGTGGTGGCTGCCACTGCTGATAACTAAACAAATCTATAAAACATTATAGTAGAACTCAGCCTAGTGAACACCCCACTTAAAAAAAATTATTTACATTTACGTGCAGGTAAAAATAATCTTGCCTTAGGTGATATAATGAGTATTATTGGATAATGTAGTAATAACACACATTAGTTTTGCATTTTGCAAGAGGCACTAGCCTCACTGATGCCCCTGTGTGTTTAGTCGCTGAGGTGTTGAGTGCCCTTTGGTATCTTGATCTGAGTTGGACTTCTAGTACTTCAGTGGCTGTCCAGTGGTTAGGGGTGTGTCTACTTATTAGAGCTGTTGTTAATCCTCAGAGTATCTAACTCCTATGGCATTTGCCTGTTCCTCAGCCTATGCCTCAGTGTATGACCATCTTTTAAAGGTGTGTTCCTGAGGCTCAGTGGGTTAAAGGCCCCTGAGATCCTGTAAGCTCCTGCACTGTTTTTGGTCCTTGGAGTCTACCATTTTAGTGTGTGCAACTACTTTTGCCTATCCTGTGTCCGGTCCTTGTGTTTTTTGTCTGCCTTTTTAGGGTGTGCATGTGCTTCCCTGTGTGCCCAGTCGTTGTATCTGTTTTGACAGCAGTCGCCTGGTTGTCCCTGCAGGTGTCCACCTCTGGTGTTTGCATGTCCTAGGATAGTGACCCTGTTTGTGACTGGTGTCATCTTGTATGTACCTCCAACCCTGTTTCTATTGTCATTCTGTTTGCTTCTTGTCCCCTTGTTAGTGCCCTCTCTGTCTTTACCTTTCCACAGTATGTGTCTCTCTGCCTCTCTTTCACTGCTTTTCTCTGTACACCTCTGTGTCCTTGTCTCATTCTTCCTTAGTAGAAAAAACAGTATTGTTCCTTGGGTTCTGTTTTCAAACTGGGGAATTTACACAGCTAAATCACTTACAATCAGTTTTCCCTTTCTTTTATCTATCACACTCACTCTAATTAGTCTCTTGTACCAATATCTGCTTTAGTAGAACCACAAAAACAACATATGTCGTAGGAAAAAATATCACAGTATTTATTAAATGTCCACGATTAAAAACACATGAATTCGTACTGTTAAAACAAGAGTATCATTTGAATACAATCCTTCCAACTTTTCAATCAATTTGTGATATTTGATTTAAACAATAATATACATCATCTCAAAAACAACATATATAAAAATTATAAAACATTTAAATCCCCTTAGGGTGTCGACGCGTTTCGGTGTATCTGGCTCTAGGCCGCCACCTTCTTCAGGACAGTTTATTAAAAACAAGAATCTGAAAACAGAAGATACCAGTATCAGAAACCATTCTTCAAATTAATTTCAATTTTTACATCTTTATCTATTATTCATCCCTTCGACTTTTGATTTGTGGTTATACTATGCATTACCCAATGGTACTATGCATCACCCATTCTTCATTAACAGAAAACCCTCTCTTGTTATTATGGGGGTCCGTCTTACCCACATCTTTATGGTGACACTCGGAATTTTCTCAGGGTTATCTTCTATCTAAAGCTGATGTTCTTGCTTATAGTGGGCATGCTTTCTCATTCAGTCATGTCCATATCCTATATGGTGACACTCGGTGTTTTCGCAGGGTTATCTAAAGCTGAAGTTATTACTTATAGTGGGCCTACTCTCTCACTCGGTCACACCACTCATTCTTTTCCCTCATCTTGTTCATTAATATACCTGTAATATGATCTTGTAGATCTCCTTTATTTCATTGTACTACGCCTTTTTCAGTTTCTATGCAGGTAAGTTTCAATCAAGACCTGTGTTAAAAATATCAATTAGTCTGCTATTCTTCTGCTGTTTTAAGAGAATATATTTATCTCACCGCTCTCAGAGACACACCTGTCATTAATTTTAATGGCGTGTCCACCGGTGTATTTTTGGAGGTATCGTCCTGGTCTTTTGTTCTAATGGCTAAATTTCACGGACTGAAAGAAGAGCATATCAGTGTATGTTATTTTAAACTCCTCGCTTTTAGTTATTACATCCTTCTTCGTGGGGGGTCACTCACCTCACTTTTATAGTGCTTTTTATAAATGAGCTTCATCCGCCTGTAGTCCACGTTGCGTCATTGCTTTTATTCTGCAACACGTCAACTATAAAAAGATATAAAAGTGCTATTTAACGTCCTAATGTCTCATATTTGTTTTAACCTCCCGTACAGTTGGCCATGCTCACCTTAAATGTTCCACTTAACCACCGCTTTCATAATATTGCGTTTGGTTTTCTTGAGGATTTCACTATTCTCCGGTTTATACTGATGCTTCTGTTGGCAAAATGGCATTCTGTCATTTTTCTAGTATATTAGACATCTAAGCGCTGTTTATATTGGCGCATTGTTTACACGGGCCTCTTTTTAAATTTGGGCTGATATTAAAATCATTTGCTCCACTTGATGATGTCCATATTATATGTATTCACACCAAATGGTCACACGGGCTCCTAATCTCCTCTATCGTTCTTACTCCTATTAACACATGCTGATTCACATATTCTTTTTTCAGGTATGTCCAGGCATGTCATAATGCATAGGACCGCTTTATACTATGGCCGCTGCAGTTATCGGTATAGGCGCTATGTTAATTATACCCTTGCTCCGCTATAGTCGTTTTTTATTTATAAAAACCTGCACCGCCATGTATTTCTAGGTCACTTTACATTCGTGCTTGTTTCTAATTATTATACTATTATTTACGCATTCTCCATTCTAATGAAGATCGCCTTATTCGCACTCTCCGTATTGCGTTTTATATCGCAAGTCAGCATAGCACTCCTGGCGCCAGTACCTCTCTCTTGTCGGTTGGCTAGCTTACTTACTCCATGCGATACACACATTCTTCGTTAGACCTTCATTGAACCCGAACACCGGCCACTTTGCCAATAGCACTTCATTTCATTCATTGCCTCGGTCACCAAGAAGACTCCTGGTGTCCCCAAATTTGAGGTCTGCCTAGTGATAGTTCACACTCCATTGAAATATAGTGCAGTGAAATTGCTCTTTTGGCATCCTGTGACTCGGGAGTGCAACGCCTGCAGTAGACTAATCATTCTAGTGATTGTTTTTTGTTACTTTTTTGCAGATTACTTTGTAAAAGATTAAGTGCTGGGGACCTTCTCAGAAGGTCACTGAAGCCTGCAGCACCCATACCCTGCAATGGCAGTACCACGATAACACCTAATCATCACACACCTACAAGTGTGACTATTCAGACCATCTGAGGCCACACAAAGCTATAATAATAGTATGAGAGGCTGGCATTATTCGTTTTCAATCTACATTTACTTAATAAATACTGTTGTTATACTCATCTCAAAATTAAAACAAGCATTTGCAATGCAATAGGTCTCGCATTATTTAAGTTTGAGCTACTAGTACTGTAAATGGCAATGGTTTTATTTTTATTTATGCGCTATTTTAATTTTCTTTGCATAAAAAGGTACATATAAAATGTGTTGTAGAAAAGTCATTTATGCAGTATTTACATTTTCTTTGCATAAAAAAGTACATATACAATATTTCTTGTAGAAAAGTTAAACATTTTAATGATGTGCCTAAATAATTTTTATATGTACATTCTATTTGTAAACGGATGGGGTGGGGGGGGGGGGTCTGAAAACTGAAGGAGGGCCTCGGGCCAGAACATCCTAACAATCATATTTTTTCATGTTTCAAATTATTTGTGGACACTTTTTCCAAAACAACATACTTGCAATTTAACAGCGAACAACAGGCTGACTCTATTTGGCCCCACCCCCTTTTGCGCCTATGACCCCTGTCCTCACGCCCTTCCCAGTGGAACTCCGGGCAATTTGTGGTATCCCTTAGTAAATCTTTTTAATTTCTAGCACACGAAAGGAGACCACAGTCACTTATGTGCCTGCGTCACCGTGGTGGATTCAAGAAGCTTCCCACGGCGTCCAGTTCTTACTGGAAAGCCGCTGTTATTGGCGAGCTTGCACTGATCCTAAACAAAGTGGTATTTTCTGTGTAACTGGTCCCCCCGGCCAGGGCAGACTGAAGTGGCTCTAACCAGATTTCTACTGCTCCTTGCTCAGTAATTGCTGCTTCTACATGCCGGCTGCAAACCTGAAAACACCTGGAGATCTTTTCCGTCCGTCTGAATTTCTTGAATTTAGCGGTTGTGTTTTTAATTTGCTACATTAAAATATTAATGAAGCACTCAACAAGAGGAACAATAAAAATACACCCTTTACATTTGTTTCACACCATACTATCCCACTGAGACACCCACACTGCCTTCAGCTACAACCCAGTTGTGCCCGGCTATATATACCTGGATGCAGCTCAATTCAAATTATGCACAAGAGTGATATGCTGCCTGGAAAAAAAAATACCTTCTTGGAAAAAGCACCGTTTCAGCAAGAGAGACAGAAAGAGACGGGGCAGCTGACAACGGCAGATGAGGAAAAGCGGACTTCAAAATGAAATTAATCATACCTGAATACACTGGCACCTGAAGAACCTCCGCAACAGAAGCAGGCTGCACGATCGGGCACCGACCAGTTCTTTGCTTGCCGCTCCTGAGATGCATGCTACACGAATCACGGGCAGCCCCCCTGGTCCCCCCACATTGGCAGGCCACAATCAGTGATGGATGCGTGCCACACAGAGACGGTACAGACCTGGCTGCCTTCAGCTCGAGGGGTGGGCGGGGTAATCATGTGCCTGCGGCCTGCGCAGAGGCAGGCCCATTAATCATCGGACCTCCAGGCTCCAGTTCGTGACTGCTGTGCGCGAAGCGCTCAGAGAGGTGTGTGATTGTGGGCTCGTCACCCAGTTCAGCAGTAGAATTGTCCTGCGACCAGGAAGTCAGGCAGGCCGGGGGCGGTACTGCGGGACACCTCTGTGACGTCATTCCCGGGCCGCGCTCTGATTGGCTGCTGGCCCGGGACCTGACGTGCAGGAAGAGGAGCCGGCAGCAGGAAGTGGCGTGAGCTTTGCGGCCCCGGGGCTCCCGTGACCAGAAAGGAGCCCTGGATACTGTTTCCCTTAAAGTCCCGGTCCCGAGATGGGGGACCGGGTGAAGACCCGCGGGGCGAAGCGGGCGCACTGAGGAGGCGGGGCTCCCATGCGGAGAGAGAGCCTGCAGCTGCGGAGGAAGGGAAGGAGCCTGGAGACCCGGGGAGCGCCCGCCAGACACCGGTGAGTGGAGCCGGGAGGAGAGGGGCTGGTGTGTGTGAAGGGGTCTCTGTGTATGCGTGTAGGTGCGGCGGCGGCGACGGGGGGTGTGCCTGTGTATGCGTGTGTATGTGCGCATGCGTGAGTGCTGTGTATGCGTGTGCCTGTGATGTGCGCATGCGTGAATGTTGGTGCGCGTGCAAGCAGCTGAATCCAGCGGGGAGAAGCGCGTGACAGTTTTTTGTCCGTCATTCCCCCGTGTCAGCTCGCTATAAGTCTCCAGCCTGGACGCATCCTTCGGATGCGATATCCAGGCGAGACCTAAAAAGACAGTGCCACCATGTGGTGGACTGTCACTAGAGCAGGTGCTCACAATTAAGTGCCGGTGTCAAGCACCGGAAACCACCAGGTATAAATTAAGCACTGCTTTTTGGCCATTGTGACTTAGTGTGTGAAGCGTAGGTCAATATTTTGCTATAGAATGTGGATTTACTAGGTGCACCCCACAAGCTGTAACCTCCCTTTCTGTACAAACTTTTGTGGTGTGTTAACCGTTGAGCCTGCATGCCGCATTCTCAAGGTCTTGTTGGCGTGAGTAGCTACCTTAGGCCCATGTACTGACGACTCCTCACAGGTGCAATAATTTTGCCCAGGAACGTTCCCTGGACTATACATATTTTTGACTTATGCCACTTGAGTGCTTGCTGACTTCTCGGCCTGCTGTGAACTTTATCCACTCTATCACTTGAGTGTAGCGCTACATTCATTTAGACTACTGTTGAATTTCCCAACAGTAGTGTAGGTAAAGCCTGGTCAAAAACACTGACCTTCCAGTCCATTGAATAAAACAATGAATGCATACCCACAGTAGAGTTGAAATTACATCACTTAAAGTATGAGTGTGCACTCTGGAGGGAAGCAAAGGACAGTGAGAGAGACAGCACAAGAGATATTGGCAAGCAAAAAAGTGAGCACTGTAATAGCAGAATGAGAGAAATGGTGAGACTGGGGTGTGAAATGGCATGAGCAGGCAATGAATGGGTGATGTGAATGAACAAGAGAGAAGAGAGAGACGGTGTCTGAAACTAGAGAAGAAGGCAGGAATAGAAGTGGCAGGGGTGCACAGCGGAAGATTGCGATGTGTTTGTTAACTTACTTTTCATTGAAAAAATGTGCTGTGCGGTGCAATGCGATAAAATACTCTTTTTGGTGTGCACTTCTCAGAGGTGGGCAGTGACTCAACAATCGAGGCTCATTGATGGGAGCAAGAGCCGAACCGATTGGGGGCCAAAAAGATATATATTTTTTAATATACTCGAGTTCCGTTCTCCTCCGTCTTTTCCTTATTTCTTCTTCTTTCGCAGCACAACAGTACCTCATGGAGCCTTTGGCAACCTCCTTCTGCAAATCTCGATGCTGCAGATGAGCAGGCCTGTGCCCTGCTCTCCACCCACCTGTCTGAGACAGGTAGGTGGAGTGGTTTACACTGCGCATGTCAGGCTGGCTGTTTCAAGACAGCCCACCAAAGTGACTTGCGCAGTGTAAGCTGGTGGAGTGAGCACCACTCCCCTTCTGCCAGTCAGCAGCAGCCCCGCCCCAAAACACTGCTTAGGCTGAGAGCAGAAAAAAAAACTGTAATTCATTTTATTACTGTTTTATTTTTCACTTTTGCTGCACTGGCAGCAGGGGGTGATGCTCATGTGCTCTAATGGGGGGAGGGGGCTGTAACAGGTAAGGAGAGAGGCTCACACAAGCTGTGGCTCACACATGCAGTAACACTGTGCATTACCACACCACACCAGCCCCTGAACCAAGGAAGGAGACTGTCAGGGCTCAGCCCACGAACGATGATTCTTTAAGAAACTGGGCCGGGTGCACCAGCGAAGTGACTTTTAGGTGACACGACCATTCACCAAGTACCAGGAGAAGTGAGGGTCACCCCCGCCCCAGAACATGGTTTCAGTTTCACTAAGAAACTGTGCCAACCGAACTAGTGCACTGAATTAGGTGATATGCAGGAGATTTAATTACCGGAGTGCTAACAGAGACCCCAAACCAGGACCCCACCGCACCTACTCTGCACCCACTCGGTCTGTAATGAAGCCTGCATGCTATGCAATTCAAAGAATGGTGATATTCTTAACGTTATCTGCTTATGTGTAGAACTGCAACAAGCCCGCCAACTGCTTCTTAAAGATCAATTCAAGCAAAAAGGGATCAGCACCAGAAGGCAAGCGGTGCTTGTCTGCCTGAATACGTTAAACACTAAACTAAACTGTAGATTTGTGAAATTTCTCGCAATGGCCCAGCAAAGAATGCCAAGACTGCCAAAATCAGGGGATAATAGCACAGACTCAGTCCAATAAGCAGACGCACAATAGTAAGTAAGGATAAACTCACAGCACACGTCTGTCTAGCACCAGAGGGTCAATCTTGTGAAAAGCAAAACGCTAGCGGCAAAAATAGTACATGGCTGAACAGGACGGGAACAATCTAATACGGGGATCAGAATTGCTCACCACTCAATGTAAAAAGTGTGTTTTGACCAGTCGTATTGAGTTATTTTTGGTGTAAACAGTAATGAATTTCCAATTTTATGATCTATTTTAATGGTTTTAAATAATGATGTTTTAAGAATTTTGTAATATGCATTGCAATGGTTTTAATTAACTAAGCATAATAAATTAAACTTAAACACTCGGTCTGTGTGGAGAGACTGGCCTTGCTAATATTTTTTATCAATAATTACACTTCATTTAGACAGTAAATAACGCTTTTTATTAATTAGCAATTCTTAAATGTAATTTGATCACAATTTATTTGATGTGTGGAGTAATAGGAAAGTTGTAGATACATTTGAGTAGTTAATAATAATATATCCAGTGAACACACTCACATGGTTCTGGACTTTAGTGATAACCTAGCTCCAGATCTTACAACAAAGATATGTACCAACGTTTAGTATGTATCTACATCAGAATCTCGGTTATATTTTTTTCATCACAATGGGAAGTAATCTAATAGCCAATTTCTTTAACCTCACTTTAAAAAAAATGTCATCACAAAGGATATTCTCTCTGTTTAATATTAGTGCCTGATGTTGCAACGTTTTTCTCTTGTGAAGTTCCCGCAATTCTGCCCCTAGTTTGCAAAGTTTTTTTGCAGGTGGATTTTCACATTTACATTGGGACTTTTGTGCACCTTTTACATTGTTGCAAGATAAAAGTGAGCTGACATCCACCCAGTTTCAACGTTGTGAGGGAAAAGATTTAAAGTTAACTCATAAGAAAATGTCATGTAAACAATTATCTCCAACTATCATCCAAATATTATCCAGTTTGCAATGAAAAGCTGTGTAAGTCCATAAATGTAGAAAAAGGGGAAACTCTGCAAACATTTGGTACTCCAGTAATCATGATTTACGTGTTATTCAACGTTGAACTCCCCTCGATTGTGGACTTTTCTATATTGACGTTTAATATGCTTTCTTTCTCAAGAAATGCCTTAACATAAGAACCAGAAACAAGACACAGAAGGAGGAAGAACATCTTTGATATGAAAATGGCATTGAATTAGAGCAGTTACCCTAACCTTACATTTGCACTTATCTAAATACCTATTTATTAGTCGTCATTTTCTGATGTCTTTTCATTTCCAGAGTCCTCCGTCAGTAGCAGTTCTCCTGGATCAGGCCCCGGCTCGCCAAATAATGGTCCAAGTGGAATTGGGACAGAAAATGAAAGTTCTGGTTTGCCATCCAGCACTCATGGGGAGGTAAGTCAAATACCTGTGATGTAAGAGACCAGGAACGTATGTGTTGTATGTCAGACTCACAGATACAATGCCGCTTACCCCCCCTCACAGCCGCCTGGGTCTACCCCCCCTTAGCATCCTACGCGCACTCCAGGTCGGCAAGCAGGCACGCGAGTGGAAACAATAGCTAACATGAAGAAACAGGAGATGGAAAACAGCAGAGATTAATAAAACTGATTAATGAATATTTCCATTCACAAAGGAGGGTCAAGAATCCTATGGTTTGCCTTAAACAGACACAGACCATTGCCGCCCGCCTCATTTCTTCATTCCCTCTTAGGGCCTGCCAGCTCTTTCTAAAAACAGACAACCGCTTGGAAAGGACTCTAATGCATGTCATGCCGCCATGATGACATAACCTGGCATGTAAATAAGGTATTCTTAAGATCTCTCAAGCTTTTTTCATTTCAATAAATCCATGCGTTTGATCTGTCCCTTTTCTCACAGATTTCCAGTGGAGTTCTGTTGCAGCCACTGACTAAGTTCTGTTGCTAGGATTTTGTGTTGGCCCCTGAGGCTTATATTTTTAGGGTAGTTTATGCTTTTCCCACATTAATAGTTGGTTTATTTTTAGTTCTTGTGTCTTTTAATTCCACTTGCTTGGGATCCCTAACTTTTAAAGATTAATTTTTCAGTACACATCTGCAACTTTACTCCACTCAAAGATGTGAACTGCAAAGAAAAGAGAGTTGTTGCAAAGAGACGTTTTAAGGGATGGACAAAGTGGGCAATTGCCCAGGGCCCTCACCTTCCAAGGGGCCCCAAGGGAAAGTGAACGTTAAATCACTGTCTATTCTATTTCTCTATCTAAACCGCTCTCCCTCTATGCCTATCGCTACTATGGACTCTGTCTGTCTACCCTGTGCCACTTTGAGGACTGTTGGGGTCCCAGCCAAGACATATTTCAGCAGATTTTGTGTAATCCTGTTAAATGTTAACATAATATTTCGTTTTGTTTGAAATCATGGAGGCTTTAATTAGCAGGAAGTGGGTAATGAAATTCAGATTTGTTCCGTAGAGGGGCCCCAAAAGATGTCTTGCCCGGGGCCCCGAAATATGCACCGTATATGCATTACCTGTAGGAGGCAAAAACTGCCATGCAGTGCAGAGCAGTGGCTCACATCTCATATATATATATGAGTTATCAGGCACAACATTCTGACTCCGTTACAAAAATACAAAATGAGCATGAGATATACATTATCCTAATAATCAGCTATTCCCTAGGTTACATTATCATGCTCATAAAGAGTTCTGATAACATGCTTTGTAAGAGAAGGCCCAATAAAATCAGACAGAGTTTCGGGAAAACAGTGAGAAGTAGCCCCTGATTCCAAAAAACAGGGACTTTTATACACATTTTATGCAAACAAAATTAGAAAACCAGTAGGATGATTGACGTCACACCGGCCAGGTCCGCAGAAACTGTGAGGAGAGAAAGTTTGCAGTGGGTTTCTGAATGGAAGGGGGAATGAGTAGGAGCAGGGTGACCGATGAAGAAACACAAAACAGCAATCATTTCTAATAAAATGGTATCCTACTAAACAAATATCACATTACTAAATTACATTTAAACACACTTTCAAATAAAATTTCTATGTTGTTTGTAGTGCAATATCATCAGTTCACCTATTACGACTAAATGCAACTTAGAAATTCGAAATTCGCATACATTATAGGTCATGCAGATTTGCACATTTGAAAAACATTTATAAAGTGTCTCCTGTCATTATGTCCTGTACCAAATCCTTATGTGTTCAGAGCTCCTAAGGCATGGTTGCTCTTTGTGGGTTATGGTGATATAGCATGGCCGTTCTACCATGCCATCTGCCCTATCCTCCAGCATGCAAAGCCTACTACATAAGTGCCAGCACTTCACCGGCACCCTGATCCCACTGACAATTTCCATGCACATTTTGCAATGCTCTGTACTGAAAGGGCGAGATTTTGATCGATACCTTATCTCTATTGATCCAAACCTCGTTCTGGTCGACTGAACCTTTATTGCCTGTCTTGGAAGGAAACAGTACACCTATCTGCAAATTAGTTCACCCAAGAAAGGACTCTACTCTCAAAGATCACGGACAACTTCTAGGTTTCAAAAGTTTATTGTAAAGATATAATGAGCTGCAAATACAAGCATCTCAGAATGAGATTCACGAGATACACAGGTCCAATTACATACATGTGCTCTCGAAAAGCCCTCAGACGAGCAACAGAAATCACTAACACAAGTTCTAAAAATAGCAAAGCTATCAGCATAGACGCATATCTCTCCTTCATTTAGGTTGGAGGAAAACAAACACAGGTTAGGCGTCCCTACCCTGTTCTAGATGGTATCCCTACTTAACCAAATCCCAACCTAACAAAGGTGTCAGCAGTGAATGACCCCCAAGGGAAGTCACCCACTCTAAGTCTCTTGGTGAAAACCTAAAGTTCTCCAGTCATGACCCCTCACTGCCTACCCATCCGCTCTCTAAAGGGTCCTCAGGTCTCTGCTCTAACTCCACCCAGGGGTGCTGTCCCTAATACAAAACAGTCAACAACATTTGAGACGCCCCTTGCGAAACGCCTCTCACGTGGTGCAACTCCAGGCTTTTTCCATGATGCTTTGTATTGGGCCTCAGACGTTAGAGTTGACCTTGCTTCTCAGTCTCTTCTCCGGCCCGCTGATACCCCTTAAACATTCCAGAACCCTCCTCCATGTCTGGGCCGTCTACTGAACAGGCCTCTATTCATTCACTTATAATTGGATTCCCCCTTTCCTGTTGCAGACAGATATCTGCCGCCAAGAACCCAACTCTCATAGACTTCTAAAAAAGCTTGCAACATTTCTCAGCCCAGACATGTACGTGTAAATCAATGCTAAAACATTTCAGGCCTACAATATTTCACATTATGATTATAGCATTCAATTTCTTCATTTAATTAAAGCATGTTAAAACTCTTATTCTATTATTTGGAAAACATTACTCCAAATCATGGCCCATTAATGCAATGACCAAAAACGTTAAACAATCTGTGTCGTGAAAAGAAACACCTTCCCTTTTAGCTCCAGCTCTGGCCCTGAGGCCTACCACGTTCTGCGTTTTACCACAGACCATCTTATATGTTAACAGCTACACGACATAGATTCAAAATAATCACGTCTAATAAAATCATATAATGTCACACATTTCTGTATTAGTTCCACTTCTACTTAAATCTCTATATTAGCTATACATTTAGAATATAATTTCAGATACTATTAGCACTCATGGCATTTCTCTTCATGAATTATGCTCTCTATAGGTAAGTGTGATGTACTCATATATTTATATCAGTTTGCGCTCTCTCAGTTCCCCCCTTTGATGACCTCTCGGGGTCATCACTAACATTTAAACTGCAGTTATTGCTGGCATTCTCTGCGCTTCCAGAGCTCTCAGGCTCCTGTACTGATTATCTTGTATGGCAGCCAATCTCTGCAACTGTTCTCTTTGGGCCCTTTCTGACCTTCTTGCTCTGTACCATTTGAATACCCTCACCAATCCCCACAATATTATCCCACAGATCAATATTATGATGATAGGCTTTAGGATATACCAAATAAAGCTTTTGCCTAAGGTGGAAAACCACCCTCCAACTGTACTCATTCCGTGGCCCACCTTTTCCCAGACATTTTCTCTACTCAAGTCTTCGATCTCTTTGTGTATATTAGTTATGTTCTTAATAACTTTCTCAAGGGGTTTTGAAAGGTCTGGAATGTAAGTGCAACATTCCTGGACCTTCAAAGCCTTACAGACTCCGCCCTCTTTTGCTAATAAGACATCTAATGCAAGCCGATTTTGAAGAACCATAGCCCTTATCGATTGCATCTCTCCTTCTACCAGCATTAAGGACTGAGCAGTGCTGGCAGACAACCTGTCGACAACTGTTGCCAGTCGTCTAATTTTAACATCATTAAGGATTATTCCCAAAAGAGGGAACATAGCTCCAAAGACATCTCCAACCATTTCTGCATCGCCTAAATCTCTCCTTCCCCTCGATGATGTCTGGCCCTCAATGATCAATAAGTCTTGTGCATGATATATTTTGGGGAAGACAATTGCCAAGTAACATGATCCATACCAGTTGTCAGGTAGTCTCACGTAAGCATTTCTTCCACATACAAAATACACATTTGGAATCACTTGCATTCCCTTCAGGAAATCCTTAGTGTAGTACTCTAAATTAAAAGCATGTTCACAGTCAACTTCACCCACGTATACATTTTCATAATACGTTTTGGCTCGGTGAAGACATAACTTTCCTCTTTGCGCTTTATCTAAAGCTATTGGACCACTACTACCCTTTCTCTTGTGTGACTTCTCTTCCTCGGTCCAATCTAATTTCCCTTGTCCTGATTTTTTCAAAATCTTTTGTCTCCTGTAACGATCATCCACCTGCCCTATGAACTTTTTCTCGACTTCTGACACCTTGCATGTCAGATTATTTCTACGGGCATGTGAAGTATCTAAGGTAATCCAAGGAATGAAGAACTTGGCCAATCTGTCTTCACTCTTCCAGTAATCCCATTTATTCATCTGCTTATAATTCGGGACTTCTGGCAACACAGAATCATAATTGGAGAAATAGTATTCAAAACTATCTCTCTCATAAAATATACTAAGCAATAAGCTACATGTAATGCCATACGTCAGAGGGAGGTGATGATATCGAATTCCTTCATCTACAGACGCAGGCAACTGCATGCAGACGTAGCAATCCTTAACCTCCATGGCATCCACGTATTCATACAAAAGTTTAGCATAAGCATTTGACCTAAAGTCTCCTTGGGACTCGTCTACATGTAACCTGCGGGCTTCTGCAGCCAATAACGCTTTCTCTTGAGTGTTTTCCCTTTTCTCACCTGCAACAGTGGGTGTAAGTGTTACTACAGAATTCTCATCAGTTACCTTTACCTCTTCCTCATGTCCCTTTACATAAGAAATTGTTACCACTAAAGCTATTAATATTATCACTCCTACTATTAGTGTACCTATTATACATTTAGCTCTGCGGTTCGGGGTGCCGGCCTCCATTTCGTCAGACAATCTAGCTTTTCCCTTTCTCTTTGCAAAAAAAAAGTTCTTTTCCTCTCGTTCCTTTACAGTCTCTTTCAATCCTTTTTTGTCTTTAGAATCCACACAGCTGGAGGCTGACAGCCTTTTTCGCAAAAAGTCCTTTCACAGTTCAAAAAGACAACCCTAGCCCTTCTCCATCCACTCAAGGGGTTCCCTAAAATTCTCTGCTTCCTGGGCGCTAGGTAATCTTCTTTTCTTCTGCTGGCTTTATTTACAAAGTCCTTTAACAATCGACTATTAGATTTGTGGTTGCAGCTTCAATAGCATAGTTCAATATTTCCATGCGAAGAGTATGCTCTTCATGTGCTGTTATCGTGGTACCAAAGTCGGGGAATTTCAATTCTGTAAGAAACATGTGTTTTAACTTGCTGAGGCGGGGAGGTCTGGGGAGCACGAATGTTAGTGACCCTTCTTGTTCGACACCGGGTACCAACAGTTGTATTTCCACGGTGATAATGGGCTCAGAACTGGACACCACCACCGCTCGGATCCTCCCTGTCTCCGGTTTCACAGACATTTGTCGCCAGATATGTCCACTCAGGTGTGGAGTATCTTCTGTTAGGCACACGCACTCTTCCTGACCTCCTTCGGTTCGGTGCCTCAGCGCCCTGAGCACCTTCTTCTGGGTCTGAGTCTTCTGATATCGGAGGAAGGGTTGCTTCTGGAGTTGACCTCAGGCTAGAACTTCTTCTTTGCGGCCAATTTGCTTCTCCACGTGCCCTTCTACTCCTTCTCCTTCTGGTCTGTTCTCGCTCTCTTTCAGACCTGTCAGGGTCAGACTCGTACTCCCAGCTGTCTTCTCCTTCTGTAGCGTCTTCTGTTTCGCTGTTGTACTGACCGTCCTCAGCTTGGTCAGACTCGTTCCCTGCTTCCACTGGCACCTCTACAGCTTGGCTAGCCCCCTCTATGGCTTCTTGGTCCTCAGCTGGACGTCCATCCGAGAGAGGAGCTGTTTCCAGAGGTGCTGGAACCCTTTTCGTATGCGACGCGTGTATCCAGTTGGGCAGGCCTCCCACCTTTACAGCTGTACTTGTGATCAGGATGACCTGGTAGGGCCCACGCCAACGAATATCCAAGCAGCTTCTTCTCACATGTTTCTTCACCAGGACCCAGTCCCCAGGATACAGGTCATGGCAAGGGCCCTGGCACGCTGGAACCTCTGCAGCCTGCACCTGAAGGGACACAGAACGCATGGCGTCAGACAGCCCCTTACAATAGTCCAGGATCATATCATCTGTGATATTTAACAGTGCAGTAGCTGGAATAGATGGCAGTCTCATTGCTCTCCCCATTAACACCTCATGTGGTGACAACCCTGTTCTTCTGTCTGGGGTACTACGAAGGCTCATGAGTACTAATGGCAGGGCATCAGGCCAACTCAGGGTCGTTGAGGAGCAAACTTTCGCTATTCTGGACTTGATCGTGCCATTAATTTGTTCCACAATTCCTGAGGCTTCTGGTCGGTAACTGCAATGGAGCTTTTGGTCTATATTCAGTGCAACACAAATCATCTTCACAAGCTCGCTGTTAAAATGTGTTCCCCTATCTGATTCCAAAAAGGCCGGCACCCCGAAACGAGGGATAAGTTCTCTAAGCAGTAACTTAGCCACTGTGAGGGTGTCGCACCTACGTGTAGGGTATGCCTCAACCCATCTGGAGAACACACAAACAACCACCAGGACATAGCGGAGGCGGTTGCATCTTGGCATTTCAATGAAATCTATCTGCATTCTGTTGAATGGACCTCCAGACCTTCCTATGTGACTTAGTGCAACTGGTGTTCTTTTCCCTACATTCAGCTGCTGGCAGGTCACACAACGCTGGCACACTGCTTCTGCTGCTATTCTAAACTTAGGATTGTACCAAGTCTGTCTAAACACTCTCAGCATAGCATCTCTCCCTAAGTGTACGGGACCATGTATGAGTCTAGCCATTGGACTCACCATCTCATTGGGCAACACTGCTCTGCCGTCTGCTGAGACCCAAAAATGAGTCTCACCCATTACACATCCTGCCTTTACCCATGTTTCCTTTTCTGAATCAGGAGCATTTTCTTGCATGGTTGACAGTTCATCCCAAGTATCAACAGTTTCCAGTATCATGGCTAATTCAGTTCTTACATTTATTCCACCCACATCCACCTCTGTGAAAGAGTAACCTTGTTCTGCGCAATACCGCGCAACTTCATCAGCATATCTATTGCCTTTCGAAACAAAGTCCTCATTTTTGGTATGTGCGATGCACTTTACAACTGCGATACTTGCTGGACATTGCAATGCTTCTAACAACAAGCGCACAAACTCTCCATTGCGAATGGGAGAGCCTGAAGAAGTCATGAACCCTCTTTGAGACCATAACTGCCCGTAATCATGAACTACCCCAAACCCGTATTGGCTGTCGGTGTAGATGGTGACTCGAATTTGATTGCCTGCTAAGCAAGCACGCGTTAGGGCAATAATCTCGGCTACCTGAGCGGAGTTTACTCCTTCCAGGCACCCTGCTTCCACAACTCCTTCAATTGTACAAACAGCATAAGCTGCTCTCAACTGCCCAACTTCGTCTCTTACACATGAGCCATCGACAAAGAAAACTTCGTCTGGGTCGGTCAGTGGCTCATCTACGATGTCGGGTCTGGGTTTGGTGCATAGTTCAGTCACATCGAGACAGTCATGGTCTGTATATTCATCATCATCATCAATATCATTTGGAAGTGGCATTAAGGTAGCAGGGTTCAAAACAGAGCATCTCTTGAGGGTCACGTTCTCTGCAGCAAGAATAACTTGCTCATAGCGCGTGAGCCTGCTATTGGTCAGATGCTGTGTTTTGGTCCTGGTCATCAACAGTTCAACAGAATGTGGCACGCACACCTCTAACGGGTGCCCCATGACGATATTTTCACATCTCTCAATGCTGACACCCGTTGCAGCAACGGATTTGAGACATCCGGGCAACGCTGCGGCTACTGGGTCTAAAGTAGCTGAGAAATAAGCAACTGGTCTACGGGCATTCCCATGGATTTGGACCAACACAGACAACGCACAACCTTCTCTCTCACAACAGTAAAGAAAGAATTGTTTATTGTAATCAGGCATTCCCAATGCCGGAGCACGACACAGGTCCTCTCTCAGCTGTAAGAATGCCATCAAACAGTCTTTGTCCCATGGTACCGGATCACTCACCTCCTTGTGCGTCAGTTTTTGCAAAGGTTTTGCTTTCAGTGAAAAGTTCACGATCCACTGTCGGCAATAGCCCACCATCCCTAGGAACATCCTGACCTCTCTCTGGGTCTGAGGCGCATTTATTTTCATGATCGCCTCTATCCTATCTGGTGACACTTTTCGTTTGCCTTTCTCAATTCTGTGTCCCAAGTACTGCACTTCTGTCAGGCAGTACTGCAATTTTCCCGGGGATACCTTATGCCCATTGGCAGCTAGGTGATTTAACAAAGCAATGGAGTCTTCCCTGCAAGCTTCTTCTGTGTCTGACGCCACAAGGAGGTCGTCTATGTACTGGACCAGAACTGACTTCTGGGGCAGCACTAGACTTTCAAGATTTTTCTTCAGAAGCTGGTTAAAGATCGATGGACTCTCTGTATACCCCTGAGGGATACGACACCATGTTAGGACGCGATTTTCCAGCTTAAATGCGAAAAGAAAATGGCTATCTTCGTCCAAAGGGATCGAAAAGAAAGCCTGACAAAGATCTATCACAGTGAACCACTCAGCTTGGAATGGAATCTGAAACAGTATCACTGATGGATTCGGTACCACTGGACAACATGAAACGACTATGTTATTAATCTTTCGAAGGTCCTGCACTATCCGAAATTTCCCATTTGGTTTCTGCAGACCCATAATCGGGGAGTTACATGGACTACCCACGATTTCTTTCAGTATTCCCTGTTTAATCATGGACTCGATCACGGGTTTTATGCCTGCAATCGTTTCTGGAGTCAATTTATACTGGGGTGTTCTTGGGAACTCAGCATGCGGTTTCACTACAATTTTCACTGGGTCCACCCCTTTGACCAATCCAATCTCTTCCCCAGTGAAATCCCATACCTCTGATGCCACTGTCTCTCTCAAATCCCAGGGAAGCTCGTCTACTGTCAAAGTAGGGTACAGCTCCACACATATTCTTGAGTTTGCAACTTTGAAATCTGCATCATCATCATTAGTCAATACCTCCACTCCCTGGGGTGTACAATATATAGTACAATTCAATTTGCACAACAGGTCTCTTCCTAGCAGACACACAGGGCTTGAATCGCAAACCACAAATTGGTGCTCATCGCTGTACTTCCCTATTTTCACCTGTACCGGTTCTGTCAATTGGCTGGTTATTCTCCTGTTTGCGACCCCTACCACCTGTATGGTCTCTCCAGACATGGGCAGGTCTGGAACTGCAGCTGATCTGATCGTGGATCTAGTGGCTCCTGTGTCCACCAGAAATGTCGTAGGGCACCCTGCTACTTCTGCTTCCACATAGGGTCCCCTCTGATCTACCTCTAAGGCTGCCCCAAGGGTGCAGTCTTCTCTTTCCACTCTCTGTCCGGTTAATGGGTCCACATAATAGCATTCTTCCCCTTCCATAAACAGGGGCATTTGTCTATAGGTCTTACCCATACTCCCTACTCGAGGAGGTTGCGGGAACTGGGCTCGGGGAGGAGCCCCCCCTTTGAGCACCTTTCCTTGGTATGGCGTCGCCCCTCTCATAGGTGCGCTCTGGACCTCTTCCTCCTCTATCTCTTGTTCTCCGATCTCTACATTGTAAGGGCACTCGCGTTTCCAATGCCCCAACTCGTTGCACTGGTGGCACCTAGTCGTTTTCTTCAAGGTAGCTATGTCTACTCTGGGTCTAAAGGTAGTACTCTCCTCATTACCCTTGTTCTGACTGTACTGCTTCTTACCTCCTGTACCTGTCCCTTGCTGCTGTTGTTGCGGTCCCCCTTTTCCTGCTGTCTGCAATTGTACCACCATCAGCTTCTCTTTTAGTTTCTTAGCCTTGGAGTCTACCTCATCACAGCAGTACCTGGCATATCTCAGTATTTCATCTAGGGGTTTACTTTGCCAACAAATCGAGTGTTGCTGAATCATTAAACTAATATCCGGTCTCAGTCCCAGGACGAACTTGGACACGAATTGCCCTATGTCCTTTGGATCCATTACATCCAAGCCGCTATACTGTTTAAACGCCTTCAGCAGTCTCTCGTAATATTCATGGACTGTCTCTTTGGGTTCCTGTCTCGTTCTGTCTATTCTGACCCAATCTATGTCTTGCATTGGCACTTTTTCTTTCAGCCAAGTCATCACTCTCTCGAATTTTGCCATCACGATCTCGGACGGCCCATTAGTCCTAGCATCTCTCTCTGGCTCCGTTGTGGGCCACTCAGCGCTAACCTTGCATGCTGTCCACAGATCTCCTGGTACTACAATGTCAAACAGCGTGTTCAGATCTATCCATAGGACTTTTGAGATCTTTACAAACCTCTCGACTTGCTTGTACCACTCCACGGGGCTCTCTCGTAACTTGGGGAAAGATGTGGTAAAAGCAGCTAAATCTCCCCTACTCCAAGGGACATGTACATAGCTCCCATTGGCAACTTCACGCAAAGGGTAAGCTTCTATTCCCTGCTGTCCTGGTGTTATACCAATCATGCTTCTTCTGCCGGTCCCTTTCTTGGACCACCTCTCTTCCCATTTATCTAGTGCCCTCCATGTCCTTATTCCAGTAATCAGTTCCCTTATGTGTGTTTTCAGCCCAATCGTTCTCCTCTCATCTAGATCTCGATCTGAGTAATGTAGCCTGTGGTTACCCTGTAATGCTTTGGTTCTTGACAAGTCCACCATATATTTGCCTGCTAGTTCGACTAACTTCTCATGGACTGCTCTCGCCTTTCGTGTGATGTCCTTTGCCATATACAGTATTTCATCCTGTTCATACATTTCCATTCTTTCTAAAGGCAGGGTACCATCTACCATGTCATCCAGATCTGACCTTAAGCTGGAGACATCAAGTCTCTTGGCTTTTATCTCAGCTCGCAATATGTCTTTTGAAGGGGGCTCACTGGTCTCCCTACCA
Organism: Lissotriton helveticus; assembly: GCF_964261635.1. Taxonomy (NCBI): domain Eukaryota; kingdom Metazoa; phylum Chordata; class Amphibia; order Caudata; family Salamandridae; genus Lissotriton; species Lissotriton helveticus. The sequence continues at coordinate 1,003,730,472 of NC_136071.1, read as the reverse complement.
TCCCAACTTCGAGCTCTGCGTTTGGGCTCAGGAGAATTAATGGGTGGCCTCCCTTGCTCCCATCTCTCCAGGTCCCATGCTCGGCCATCCGATCTTGGAAGGTGATGGAACACGGGCCTTTTATCCCTACTCTCTCTCTGCCCACTCTCGTCTTCTTCTCTCCTCTCACCGCACATCTCTCTGTTATTTTCCCTCTGGTCGCTACACTCCCTTTGCCTCGTATCGCTCAGTATCCGATACGATCCTTCCTGGTTCCCCATATTCCCTGGGCTGCGCTCATTTCTGTCATCACAGGGACTATGGTGCGACCTCTCACCACTCCCATTCTGTTCTCTGGTGGCAGGCACACAGTGTGGACACTTAAAGCTGTTCCTGTACTCTTGCGCTCTCCTCTCCCCTTCACTGAGTATTGGGCACTCCACCCCTCCACTCCCGGGGCCCCCGTTTTCCAGGTCTGTTCTACCTCCATTCCGGGCCCAATGGGTGACTCCCCTACTCCCTCTACAGTCCCACTCCGGGCTACTCTCCCCAGCCCCGCAGTGAGTTCGTGCTCTGCTGTCCTGACTTTCCCTTTCTGCTTCTGCAGCATTGATGCACTTTTGAGCCTTCACTGCCTCATCCCACTGCTTCATGTACTCATTTAGCTCTTGAAAGGATTTTCGTCCAGATCCCCTCAGATCCATTGGCCATCTAGGGCCCCCAGGATCTCCTCCTGGGTCCCCTGCTGTGTGCATCGGGGTGCTCCACTCTCTGGGTATCGGCATCTGACTTGGGGAATTAGTGGTATCGTTCCTCCTTGCCTGCTCTGCTCTTTCTCTGTCTTTCCGTTTCCGTTCTTCCCCTTTTGCTCTCTCTTGGTCATATATCGATATTATAGGACCTATGGTAACAGGTACCTGTAGTGCATCTGGTAATGGGTAGGATGTGGCGCTTTCCGTTTCCGGCGCTCTTTGTACCACAAACCTACCGACTACCTGTTGCACCTGACTAGGCTGGAGCAACTCTTTCTTTGGCTCAGGATCCCACTCTGAACTGGGAAGCGGTCTATGCTCTCCTGCATTGCCCCCCTTTTCTCCTTCAGTATTCTCGACCTCTCCCCCTGCTCTATTATACGGGGGTGGCCTGTCTGTCAGTAATCTGTTTATCAGGCTGTCCTCTGTTTCGCTCTCATCATCTTCTTCTAGGGGGCTTTTATTTACTGGCGCCTCTAACACTGGGTACAGTTTATTTATTTCCAAATTATGCACTCTCCATCTTTTAGCATCCGCATCCCACCTGGCATCCTGTACTGCCCTTACCGAGCGTTTCACCCTTTCTTGTCGTCTGTTCATATTCCTTTCATGCGCTGCCCTAAGCCATGCATCAAGGGCTTCAAACTGGGTTGGTCTAGGCAAGGGTCTCTTTGAGGTCATGATTGATTTCAATCGATGTAACACCTCTAATCTGAACGTCCCGTACTTCGGGAACGTCAGTTCCTCGTTTCCTTCAGTAATCTTACTCCACTCTGATATCCAAAGGATCGTATGCAACCCAACGTTTACTGCCATGTAACGAGCTGGCGTACCCTCCGGCGGGGCTTCTTCCCCTTCATACGATCCCCGCTTCTCTTTCTTAAACAGCGCTTTCAACCATTTAAAACACTTCATAATTATGCGCACAAAATCCAGCCTCGCTACTCTGTTTACTTCCTGATGACACTCCACCAATCCTGTCGCGGCTTTGCTAGCTTGGCCTATCACAGCGCGGTTTTTCTCCTGTCGGCCAATCACGTCGCGACCCTGTGTGACGTGTTCGCTAGCTGGCCTATCACAGCGCGGTCTTTCTCCGGTCAGCCAATCACTGCGCGACACCACCTGACGTCTCTTTTCTCCGCTTCGCAGCAGCACCCCTCCTTTCTCAACTCGTCTCCCGGTTATGCATGCGTCCCATTCATACACCGAAAAATGACTACTTCCGACCAAGCGGTCACTTCTCTCGACTGTACGTCCACAGTCTATCTGTAATTGTCAACACAACTGACGAGATGTCTATCGTCTCTCTGATAGGTTGCTTACACACACAGTAACTTCCGACCAGCGTCCGTTACTCACGCACTCACTCTTACGTTCCCCCTATCTCGGTCTCTCGGGTGATCAATGGTACCTCATGACCCCCTTCACACTAGTTGACAATTACTCTGGGTGTCCGATACACCCGAACCACTTAAGCTCTCCTTGAACTTAAGATTTCCACCGGTTGCGCGCGCTCACAACCTGTTCCACAGTCACTCTACAGACATTCAACTCCGCCAGACATTACAACATAGACACAATACAAAAACACCGCAATCTAACACGCATAACCCTTTATACTCACTCTCGACCGATACTGCTGCTTTTTCTGTCTCACGTCATCCGGATCTTCATCTGCGGGCTGTTCTTCCGATCATCGATTTCTAGGGGCCTTGGGGTAAGCTAACCTGGCCTAGGTCACCGTCCTCAAGAAGGCAACCATCCTCTATAGCTACCAACTGAAAGGGCGAGATTTTGATCGATACCTTATCTCTATTGATCCAAACCTCGTTCTGGTCGACTGAACCTTTATTGCCTGTCTTGGAAGGAAACAGTACACCTATCTGCAAATTAGTTCACCCAAGAAAGGACTCTACTCTCAAAGATCACGGACAACTTCTAGGTTTCAAAAGTTTATTGTAAAGATATAATGAGCTGCAAATACAAGCATCTCAGAATGAGATTCACGAGATACACAGGTCCAATTACATACATGTGCTCTCGAAAAGCCCTCAGACGAGCAACAGAAATCACTAACACAAGTTCTAAAAATAGCAAAGCTATCAGCATAGACGCATATCTCTCCTTCATTTAGGTTGGAGGAAAACAAACACAGGTTAGGCGTCCCTACCCTGTTCTAGATGGTATCCCTACTTAACCAAATCCCAACCTAACAAAGGTGTCAGCAGTGAATGACCCCCAAGGGAAGTCACCCACTCTAAGTCTCTTGGTGAAAACCTAAAGTTCTCCAGTCATGACCCCTCACTGCCTACCCATCCGCTCTCTAAAGGGTCCTCAGGTCTCTGCTCTAACTCCACCCAGGGGTGCTGTCCCTAATACAAAACAGTCAACAACATTTGAGACGCCCCTTGCGAAACGCCTCTCACGTGGTGCAACTCCAGGCTTTTTCCATGATGCTTTGTATTGGGCCTCAGACGTTAGAGTTGACCTTGCTTCTCAGTCTCTTCTCCGGCCCGCTGATACCCCTTAAACATTCCAGAACCCTCCTCCATGTCTGGGCCGTCTACTGAACAGGCCTCTATTCATTCACTTATAATTGGATTCCCCCTTTCCTGTTGCAGACAGATATCTGCCGCCAAGAACCCAACTCTCATAGACTTCTAAAAAAGCTTGCAACATTTCTCAGCCCAGACATGTACGTGTAAATCAATGCTAAAACATTTCAGGCCTACAATATTTCACATTATGATTATAGCATTCAATTTCTTCATTTAATTAAAGCATGTTAAAACTCTTATTCTATTATTTGGAAAACATTACTCCAAATCATGGCCCATTAATGCAATGACCAAAAACGTTAAACAATCTGTGTCGTGAAAAGAAACACCTTCCCTTTTAGCTCCAGCTCTGGCCCTGAGGCCTACCACGTTCTGCGTTTTACCACAGACCATCTTATATGTTAACAGCTACACGACATAGATTCAAAATAATCACGTCTAATAAAATCATATAATGTCACACATTTCTGTATTAGTTCCACTTCTACTTAAATCTCTATATTAGCTATACATTTAGAATATAATTTCAGATACTATTAGCACTCATGGCATTTCTCTTCATGAATTATGCTCTCTATAGGTAAGTGTGATGTACTCATATATTTATATCAGTTTGCGCTCTCTCAGTACTGATTCTCCTGCATGTACAGCCTGCTGGGCACAGCTTTCAGCCACATTTAGCAGGCAGGATGGGCTGGGCATGCCATTTAGTCACATTCTGTGCAAACAGGCTCTGGGCAGGGTGTGTGGTCTTTATCCTAATAATATCCTTATCCATGTAACCAGATCCCAATATGGCACCCACAGCTTCCCTTTATCAAAGTTTTTTCATTGATATTTTTTTCGTTTTTTCATGCTATACATGTGTCATTTGCTAAAGTAGGAGCTTGCTGTGTGCTGAGTTCAGCCACATAGGTATGGTTATGTGCAGGGAGATTGATCTTAGGCCATGGTCTGTGCTCTATCTCCGTAACCTGCTGCATCGCCCAGGCCATAGTGTGTCCTCCTTCCACACCCTATGTCCATGTTCCCAGAACCCACCAGGCTCAGCTGAAGCAGTGCACAGTCACTTCTCGGTGCAGAGCATGCCCTTTTCCTCTCTATGCACCCAGTTGTCGAACCTCCAAAAACAGCTGGCCTCAGAGGCCATTAACAGCAAATTCTGGGTGTTTGCAGCCCGCTTCACAAAGCCAACAGCCTTGCGGGCCTTCATTCATATTCTGTACTCCTGTCCTCTGTGCCCATTATAATGAATAATCATCTTTATTCGATTTGATAAACAAACCATAAAAGCATATAAATAACAGTCATAAAAAAATGATTCACAGAAATACAGTTTTGCTAAAATGGGCTAATATATAATATCATCCGAGGAAAGTCCTTAACCTACTATGCATATCCTCATTGATGTACTCAGGCCCCCTTTGTGATTCGTAGTTTTAAAGCGGCCTTTAAAAAGTTTGTCACACAATAAAGGGTAAAAACATCAGTTGACATTTTTTAAAACCGCAAAGCTACCCCAGCCTGCCTGAATCTAGCTCGTCTTAACAGCTCTTTCAAAAACAGTTTCCTGGGGTAGGCATAGTACGGGCATAATAAAACTAGGTGAAGTGTGTCCTGCGGAGACTTCATGTCGCAGCCGCAGGGCTCTCTCTCTTCTGAGTTTATAATAAAACCTGCCGGTACTGCCGATAAGTGGTGTATATAATTTAGTCTAAAACGGGTTACCAAAAAACGATCATGGGCATTAGTCATAAAAGTTAAATAAGGTTCTATACCCTGTGACATTTTAACTAAAATATAATCTCTAACCGGGTGTTTCCCCAGTTCAACAGATTCGCGCTGTGCCCATTATAGCAGTGATGGAGTTTTTTTTACCATTGAAGTTCACTGATCTTAATTAATGGTAGGCAAACTGCATCAATCATCTTTAAATTACCATTTCACGATCCAAGATGACACACTCTGCTGCCATCTTGAAATAATCATGATTACTGGCTCATCAAGTATATGATGAACTATCCTTTCTGCCGGCTGATGATTATTACTGATTTAAGATGGCATTCAAGTACCACCATCTTGGATTGAGTAGTGGTCAAAGATGGCCACCAAATCTATATCTTGGATTGTGGACCTCTAGTTCTAGTCCCCTAACTCCATCATTCTCACAAGGAGTGGGGATGTGCTCCTCTGTTGCCACAATAAACATTTTCAATTTAGGCATCCAGGCAGATCACAAGTGTCAGGGTATCCATTAAAGGACTGCAAATTCCAAAATGGTTTGAAGGAAAATTCGCTCTCTTGCTGCTGAACCGATTTATTTTAAGTTGAAATTCTAGTTCATGAACCATTTGTTACCTGGAAGACTGCAAACAATGTACTAATATAAGGGTACAAATGAACAAAACGTTTAACATTTGAAGCTAGCCCTGAGCCGTTTTGTATCCGAGTGCCTCAAAAACTGTTATTATGTTTTTTTTACGGCTGTGTCCAGACAGCCATTGGCACTTGGCGATTAACATGCAAAACACAGTTGATATGTATCTTTAATTAGAAGATTTCACTCTGTGTACCAGGATTTCTCAGAATAATGGCACACGGTGTCAAAACCATCTGAAATGTCACTCGCTTGCCATTTTCCTTTTTTCCTGTATGATTCATCCTGCAAATGTTTCATAATAACTGTTGCGACATGTGCTGCTAGTTTTTGTTCCTCTGTGTGAGTGGGCGTATAGGCCTTTTGTTCATGGCAACAAATTAATATATTTTCCATTGGAAATATGTGGTTGCTATGACAAATGATGCATTTGTGGGCAAGTCAAAAATGTAGTGGTTCACGTGCCAACCTTGTTAGCTTCCCATGTGTCACTAGTCTGAGTTAGTGCTAGTTATATGATGCAGGAGCTAGGTGCCAGTGGTAGCATCACAGGAGACTTACTGCGCACATTATCGATCTACGACTGCAGCAGAATTCCATGTTTTTCCCGTAGGACCCTTGAAATGTTTGCTAAAGCTAGCCTGTGTGCAATTTTTTTTACTTCAGTGTAATCTCACATAAAGTCTAAAACTTTAAGCATCCCTTTTACACCATATACTTTCATAGGTAAATCCTCTCTATCAGTGCTTAATTTGTGCCGGCATTTCCAGTGCTCGGCACTCGCACTAATTTCATAACACCAGCAAGTTTTTATGAGGTCACACCACATGGTGGTGCTCTGTTTCTAATTTTCTGCTGCATTTATCAGAGCAGTGTTAACTTAAAAATGATAAACCTAGCACAAAGATAATGCTGGAATTGTATCCGGCAGACGTAGCAGGGCTGTTAACGGTACCAGCTACAGTGGAGTTCTATGAAATGCCTTGGGCCCTGGCACTTAATTATTCATAAATAATCAGTGACTTCCTTGCCATGCTGTACTTAAAAAAGTATTTTCCACTGTAGCTCCAGGAAAGGTTTATACAGACACACAGATTCAGGCACAAGGATTTAGAAAATATTGAAAGGTAAGTGCATATAAAGAAGTATAGCTGCACTGTTCTTAACTCCACACCAGAAGATATACGTATTGTCACAGTATACATGAGGAGTTGGGCATAGAAAGTCTATATATACTTACCTTTCGATATTTTTGCCCTCAGTCTTTTGGTATGACATTAAGGTACGACAGTATTCCCTACTCAGTTTTCCAGACTCACTCCCCCATCTGCAGTCTTTCGTCCATCTGAAGAAATGTTTTCAAGCACACTCCATTTTACCCTTCAGAGCACCCACATTTGCTACATAATTAGTTGTAAGCCTTGACAATGCTCTGTGATGTGGGGTGGTTTGTCATTCCTGTATTTCATTGGTGAGAACGAGGCTTCACTTGAATGCTTTTGGGAACATTGGGTTCAGAATGACCGCAGACAATCTGGCTTCTTGACATATGTCTGGGGGTACACACTTCCTCACATGTCCTTCCTCCTTTCAGCCTGGCAGTACCCGACGCCCTCTCTTCCAGGCTGTTCCCGATCCCCTTGTCTGGACAGGTCCTACCCCCTCCTTTCAAAAAAAGTCCTGATCTTCTCTGCTCCAAGCTGTTTTATTACATTCTCTGACCACCAGTACTGCTCCTCTCCGCTTCTAGGTTTTCCCAGTAGTTTCTTCCTCTACCCATTGTGTCTTCTGTTTCTCACATCTTAGCTCTCTCACCCCTTAACACAACACACGTGTTCCTTGCCTGCCTCACCTTTATTGTTACTACCAACTGGTTCCCTCGCCCTCTGGGTGTGGACAGTGCGGACAAACTCTGGCTGGACAGAACACAGCGCAGACCACATCTGCCTTCTATCTGGAGCTCATGTGCTTATGACACTCTGCACCAGGACACCCCACATGCTCTCATACAAGAACAAACATTAAGAGAAAACTCCTATCATAAAACCAACCCAGCACAAATGGAACACGAATTGGCTATTACAGCATCCAACAGCACTGGCTACCACCAGCAATTGCCTTGCACACACACATATAGAGCTGCGATGCCAATGGCATGCCTGCCGTGTGCCTTGGTTCAGGGACCGGTCACACATGCAGCTAACCAAGTAACACACCGTCACAGTACTTAACACATCTTCCAAGTCCAACCAGACCCTGGTCTGCACTGGAGGAAAGCTCTGATCTGTTTGGAATATTCAGCCCTGGGCTTCCATTGTGCTACAGCGCCGTACCAGTGGCAGAAAGAGTGCCATAGAGATGGCAATAATGTAGTGCTGTCATTATGTTTATTGATTTAGCCCTTTTCTAGAGCATATACAAAACCAAAGGATGACAGTGCTTTCCTTAGACTTATTAGATATACAATAGACACGGGAAAGTGAGAGATGTTAAAAAAATTATCGGGCGAATGCAATCCCCCTATTGACCTCTGTTGAAGGAGAGGCAATTTCAGGCGGCATCCAGCCAAAATAAATCCATTTTTGGCTTCCAAAATCGGGAATCTGCCTCCTGAGTCTGGCCTATTGGGATGTATGTATTACCACCGGTACATGTGTTAGTGAAAGCTCGCCCAAAACGTGAACATGTAAGGACACTTCTGTAGGGGAATACTCATATAGTAATAAATAAATGTAGAGCATGACAGCTGACTGCTAATATATTCAACACATTTGTATAGAGCACAAAGTTGCAAAAACAAGTTTCCTGTTAGACAGTGTCATATTTAGAGATAAGGGATCTAATGTTCGGAGGGATTAATTAGGTCCCTTCCTTTCAGAAGTCTGAGGATGGATACAAGGTGGGGATTTAGAGGCCTTTGGTTTATTCTAAGTGGAGGCTGTGTTTGACTAAAAGGGTTTTTTGCAGCTTCTTAGAGGGCACATTTAGCCCAAGGGTATTAGACAAAGCAGGATTAAGTGATGTGCCCAGGATCACAGGATGTTGTGCTGATGCTGGGACTAGAGACTGGTTCCTCAGTTCGAACGTCGGCAGCTCTGGCCGTTAGTCACATCTCTGCTGCTTTTTCTATTTCAAAGGAGGATATTATACTGATTTCGAATGGTACGGAGTTCAATACCTAGGAGCATTTTTAAGAGAAAGATTGCTCCGTGGTTTTAGATTTCTCCATAGTTGAAACCTTGAGGACTGGTTCAGAGCTCCTCAGTTACTGACCTACTAAGATCTATAGCTTCTTCAGAGGTAGCTCAGCGTGCTTTCATCGGTGGCCTTTGAGTGAATAATTAGATTAAATTAGTCAGTAAGAATTGGCCGTTTCTCGCATTTTTTTTAGGGGCCAACGCACATTCTTGTTTTTGTTACAACGCAGGTGGGGCAACATATGCCTCCCACTTCTGACCCCAAGCATGTGGAAAGAGTTTGGAACCTGACCTTGTCTGTGGCTCTCTCCTGGATGGCTCGCGCTATGCCACGGTTGGCACGACTCTCAGGGTCACTCCTCAGGTCTTTCAGGGGAGCCCTCTCATTCTGGGGCAACGCCGAGCATTTTATAGCGACGTAAAAATAGGTTGAGTGGTAAAATACCATTAATAATAAAAACACGGAGAACAGTTGCTGCCCAATCGTCAGGTGGTTACAGTCGGAATCCAGAGTCCACCCCGTGGTACTACCCTGCTCTGCCACTGAGCGGCCCGCCCTCCCGGCTCGTGCCCCTGACAGCCTCATTATTATCCCCTCGCGCTCCCTCCGCGCGCCTCTCCGTCAGTGTCTCGGTGCACAGGTCTCATCCCCAAACAGGCCGCGCGGCAGAGGTTATGTTTTTCAATAACATCCGCTGTTTTTCTAATGCACCTCTCTCCACTGGCAGCTTTGCATTGGACAGAGTTACAGTATTTAGATAAGTTAATTGATATCCCAGGTTTGTCCCACAGAATACGAGTAACTACCCAGGGCGCGCCTGACAAGCGCTTCTATTTACTGAAGACAAGGCCCGAGTGTGCAGCCTCCGGCGCGGGGGTGGTCCTCCGCTCCGCTGCGCCCCCATATGCTTTTTGTTTGGGAAGAAAGCAGCCACTGTTGTGGGACTGCTACACAAGGTATTCTTTTTCAGTGATGTTACCCCCTCGGGGGAGATATCACGCAGACGCGCCTAATTCTAATAAGACCTGTGGGGCTTCTATTGTTTAACGGTTCTGCAGGGGAAAGAAGAGCAAAAACAGAAAGTGTAACTCAAGAAACGGCATGAAGCGCCACATGGTGTTACCACGGTTGTTTTTCTAGACAGACAGTAGTAAACGGGTTGCTTCCACGTTAAGCACAGGGGCGTAGCCACCGTTGGTGCAGCAGGTGTAGTGGCGCCAGGGTCCTTGGCCCTGAAAGCGCCAATGGACCCTAGGAATGCTGTAGTTTACTAACCCAAGAGCAGTCAAAGGGGCCATTTTAATTGCAGGCACCATGGCCAATGGCCCCTTTGCACAGCTTTACACCCCCAAAACCTGAGTAACTCGTTTTCGCGTAAACCGTGTCATACCCAGTCATGGTCTGAATGCACCTCCGTGTTTATGATTGCTGCCAGCTCCGAGCTGGAAACGCACAGCGCGAGTAATTTCTCCCCTTCTTTCTTGGGAAGAAATAAACATTCACCCCATAGGCCCAGGTTGCTGTCGTAGTAAGACAACTGGAAGATTGTGAATAGTGAACACCCACATCAAGGAATTCGGGAAATTGGATTATCTGTGCGCACTTCAGAGACTCGGCCTTTGGAATGTACCCATCCCCACTGAGTCAGTTCTCCAGCCCTGGGATGGAATCTGAAAATGCCCCAATAGCCCTCCAGCCCTTTCCCCTGCAGACAGACAGTGGCTGGAGGTTTTTCGGGTTGTAGTTCACAGAAAGTAGCTCATTTGCTTGTTCTGTTTTTCATTAGAGTTGTCACTCTTTTATTCCCTCATTCATTGCTTGGGGACATATTACCTCACTTAATCATTACCTCCCTCACACACTGTCATTGAATCCCCACTCTTCACTCACATATTCTTTTGGTCACATACTACATTGTTTATCCATTGATGCTCTCAGTTATCTGACTAATGTTCTAGCTCACTCAGTGCTTTGTTCACTTAGTCCCTCACACATTGATTCCCTCACTCACTCTTTTCTCACCTACTAAATCCCTTGCTTACTCATTATTTCATTCCCTCATTGACACATTTACTCACTTCCTTCCTCACTCATTTCTTGTTTACTAATTTCTTTGTTTTTTAATTTCCTTCATCTTCCTTGCTCTCTCATTGCCTCTTTCTCTTATTCGCTCACTCTCTTACTGCAGGTTTTTGTCCATAATAGATAAGCTCTACGTTTTTTAAGCATCATTTATTAATCCAAGGGGCAGATTTTCTAACATTTTACACTGTGTTCACTAATTCGCAAAAGTGACACAAAGCAGTACAGAATGCTTATTTTGAATTTACTTTCAAGCGTAAAGCAAGTTTTGCACTGGAAAGTTGCCTGAAAGACACACAAAGTAGCACATTACTTTTCATTGGGGCGTTACAATGGTGGTACAAGGGCGTTCCATGCAGCCATCCCTGGGCTTTGACACAAAGCCTTATTTTCTAACAATAGTAGACTGGGTTTTGTACCAAAATAATACCTTTTTGAGAATGACGTTGAAATGTAGAAATTATTTTATTCCTCCAAACTTTTCCAACTTTGCATGTATGCTGCACTGTACAGCACACTTCGAATGTGGGAAAAGTTTAAAAGTTTTTCTAGGCATAGTATTTTGTACTGGAAAAGTACCTTTGCAGTACAAAGTCTGTGCTAGACATCAAGCACACAGCCTTGCACTATAGAGCAAACGTGTGTGTGTGGTACTAAGTATCCTGATTGTGCCCCAGCGCCAATGAGTAAGCAGGACAGCACCATATATTAATAGATATGGCTCAGGCATGCTCTTCCCCTCTACTGCAACGAAGAGCAGCAACTTTGGTTGCTTCACTGCATTGTGTGAATGCCCCACATTCAAATATAGCAGACCTTGTACTTTTTTAAAGCAGAAAAGGAAATTCAGTCTTACTCTTTTGAAGTGGAACCATCTCGTTTTGTCATTAAGTACAAAAACACACTGCTTGAATGATGATATATATTCCAGAACATTTATCTTTACTGACAATATGAGCTGCAAAGCAGAATTATGGTACATGCTAATTCAGCATATATAGTTGAAAGATATCCGTCTTTCAGACCTCCATCCTCCTTTGCTGCCTCTTAAGAAAGGGGTGCCAAAAACAACTATGTAGTACATGTGATGTCAAAAGGGCCTCTCACTAAATACATGTGGCTCATTTTTCTGGAAGTGTCTTCTTTATGCTTAGCAAGAAACTTGTCAACAGCTAAAACCATAGGAAGGTGGGTGAGGAAAACCTTGCGGTGGGCTCAGGTCTAGGCCGGTCGGTTCTTTGGGGAATGGAATGATGGAGTGATCTTCCGCTATCCAGTCTTGCAAAGAGCCTTGATGGAACTCACAATTTTCTTGTACACACTTATAGACTCACCCTTCGACCCAGGCTCCTGAACACCACTGGACTCGCTACACACATCTTGTATGAACACATCTACCAGGGCTGTTTTTAGCACCCATCCACTACAACGGGCTGGTTGTTGTCGGTCCCTTTCACAGATTGGCAGAATCAGAAAAAGACAGACACTTTTTCATCTTAGTCCATGCACTCTTAATATATAGGTGAGTATCCATAAAAAGCACTGGCCTAGCTATATATTATCAAAGAACAGGAAATGAAGAAGCCTGGATACCCTCATGGGAGAAAAGTAGCGCTCTACAAATCTACTGATTGATTGATTGATTGATTGAAGAAACAATTTATCATATCAGGTGTCAGCCCCTCCCTTCATCTCCAGATTCCATCCTATCAAACAGGGAGGGCCGCAGGGCGCTGCGTTAAGTCCAACGCTTTTCAACCTGTATGTTTAGCCCCTAGCTGAGGTAGCCGAGAGGAGAGGGTTGACTATAGTGTCATATGCTGATGACACACAACTAGTTGTCACCCTCTCCGATGACTGAACGACGCTGCAAAATTCCGGAGCGGTCTCGCGGACGTCGCAGGGTGGATGACGGGCCACTGTCTCCAGCTCAATGCCAGCAAGTCTGAGGTCTTGCTGGTCGGCAAAGACCAGGAGCTGTGGAGTGAACAGTGGTGGCCCACCACCGTGGGACCCACCCCCAAACAGGTGGTGAGGAACCTTGGGGTCTGGGTGGACTCAGCCTTGAGTTTTCAAACCCAGACCAAGAAGGTGGCTGCGACATGCTTTGGCATCCTGCGCGGGCTTAAACCCATGCTGGGCTTTTTAGACCCTTCCATCCGACAGATGATTGTCCAGGCATCCGTGCTGGCGAGATTGGACTATGCCAGCTCGCTATACTTGGGGGCCAACAAGACGGAGATTGTGAGACTTCAGAGAGTCCAAAATGTGGCTGCCAGAACTCTTCTAGGCCTGCCTCGCAGCTGCTCCACCTCCACCGCTATCCGTTAGCTTCACTGGCTGCCAATGGCAAAACGGGTGGAGTTTAAGACTCTGTTTTGCGTTTAGGATCCTGAACTCCCTGGCTCCTGGCATTCTGGTTGGCCTGCTCTCTGCCTATGCCCCCTCCCGTCACCTTTGCTCAGCAGGTCAACACATTGCAGTTGTTCCCCGGGTTAGGAGGGCTCACGCCGGTGGACGCTCCTTTCGCACTCTGGCAGCTAAGCTGTGGAATGCTCTTCCTGTTTACATCCGGAGCTTAGACAACTACCTGACATTCCGGAAAGCTCTGAAAACTCATCTTTTCCCATCTCTCTAGGTGCGGTAGTTTCTCGGGCCTCTCTTCTGCCCTCTTTGATGGACTTTTTGCTGTCAGTGGCCTTTATTGCTTTTAGCGCCGGGACGCCCCTTTGCTGAGGCAGCTGTTGCTCTCTACAAATCAGCCTAAAAAAAAGAACTTCTCTAGAATCCTTGCCTTGTCAGGTCCATACAACACTCGGTTGTTCTCTGGCCTGTCAGACATCATGTGACCTAATTTAAGACCATGTATCACCTTCCTCAACCCCCACCCCACACTCCTGTGCCCTGCCTCACCTCTGATCTACCTCTTACAAGCACCTTAAAGGAGTGAAGGGCCTTCCTCCCCTCTGTTTGTTCCTTGCAGACCGGTGTGATGGTGGGTCTAACTAGCTTATGCTTGCTGACTCAGCATTTAGACTTGTGGATTCAATGAATGGAGCTCTTCAGTTTTGAATCCTCTGTTCTTCTATGTCCATTTTTTGTCTTTATTATTAAGGACTGAGTGGTGCGTAACTAAAGTGCAGGGCTATTAATGAAAGGGGCAATTTTAAGCATTTTCACAGTTTGAAAATCTTTGCCAGTTGGTGAGTGTTTAGAATGTTGGTTTTCTAATTAAAAGGCAAACCAAAGTCCTTAAGCATTGCCCGTGTTTATGGACCTGTCCCACAGTTGTAGGAAGCTACACGTGCAAATCTGGGCCTGTCTTTACAGAAGAAAGGAATGCATGGCTTCCCATGGTATTCACCTTCTCTCTTCTGTGTGGTGTCCAGGTAGGGGCGATCAGGAGAACAGTGGGCACAGTTGCAAAACACTCTACTGGATCCTGACCATCATTTAATGAGTTCCTGAAAGTAGTACTTGCCGAAGATGGGGATTGGAATGTGAGGCCTTTCATATCTTTGAAACTGAAGATGGCTTGACACAGAAGGATAATGGCTACCTGGTCTTCCTGTTTGACTGTCCTGGGGTGTCCACTTCATGTGCATTCAGACTCTTTCCGTAGAACACACTTGTTCCTATAGAACATACCTGTTGTCCACTTCACATGCATTCAGACTTTTTCCCTAGAACACACCTGTTGTCCACTTCAATTGCATTCAGACTCTTTCTATAGAGCACAATGTTTGCCCCCCACTGCACACACATTCAGGCTCTTTCCATAGAACACACCTGTTGCCCACATCACATGCATTTACACTCTCTCCATTTAAAGTGCACACTACCACCTATTGCCCACTTTACACTCATTCAGGCTCTTCCCATTGAACTCCCCTGCTGTCCACTTCACACGCATTCAGACTCTTTCTATTGAACACACCTGTTTTCCACTTCCCACGCATTCAGACTCTTTCCGTAGACCACACCTCTTGTCCACATCATGTGTATATAAGCTCTTTCCATAGAACGCAGCTTTTGCCCATTTCACATGCATCCAGACTCTTTCCATAGAACACACCTGTTGCCCGTTTCCCAAGCATTCAAACTCTTTAGACAGAATACAGCTGTTGCCCACTTCACGTGCACTCAACTGTTTCCATACAGCATAACTGTTTTCCACTTCACGTGCATTCAGACACTTTCCATAGAACACACCTGTTTCTCATTCACACGCATTCAGACTTTTTCCACAGAACATACCTGCTGTTCACTTCATGTGCATTCAGACTCTTTCCACTGAACACACCTTTTGCCCACTGCACACGCTTTGTCTCTTCCCATAGAAAACTCCTGTTGTTCACTTCACATGCATTCAGATTCTTTCCATGGAACACACTTGCTGCTCACTCCCCATACATTCATACTCTTTCCATAGAACACCTGTTTCTGCTTCACACGTATTCAGACTCTTCCCCGTAGAACACACCTGTTGCCCATGTCACATGCATTAAAACTCTTTCCATAGAATAACCTGTTGCCCACTACAAACGCATTAAGACTCTTTCCATAGAACGCATCTGTTGTCTACTTCACATGCATTTAGATTCCATCCATAGAACACACCTGTTACTCACTTCACACACATTCAGACTCTAGCTATAGAACACACCTGTTGCTCACTTCATGTACATTCGGACTCTTTCCATAGAACAATTCTGTGTCCAGAGAACACACCATATTTTCGACTTCACACACATTCAGACTTTTTCCGCAGAACTCACCTGTTGTCCACTTCCATTGTATTCAGACTCTATCCGTAGAACACACCTGTTGCCTATGTCACATGCATTAAGACTCTTTCCATAGAATAACCTGTTGCCCACTACACACGCATTCAGACTCTTTCCATAGAACACATCTGTTGTCCACTTCACATGCATTTAGATTCCATCTACAGAACACACCTGTTACTCACTTCACACCCATTCAGACTCTAGCTATAGAACACACCTGTTGCTCACTTCATGTACATTCAGACTCTTTCCATAGAACAATCCTGTGTCTAGAGAACACACCTATTGTCGACTTCACACACATTCAGACTCTTTCCGTAGAACTCACCTGTTGTCCACTTCACATGTATTCAGACTCTATCCGTAGAACACACCTGTTGCCCATGTCACATGCATTAAGACTCTTTCCATAGAATAACCTGTTGCCCACTACAAACGCATTCAGACTCTTTCCATAGAACACATCTGTTGTCCACTTCACATGTATTTAGTTTCCATTCATAGAACACACCTGTTGCTCACTTCATGTACATTCAGACTCTTTCCATAGAACAATTCTGTGTCCAGAGAACACACCTATTGTCGACTTCACACACATTCAGACTCTTTCCATAGAACACATCTGTTGTCCACTTCACATGCATTCAGATTCCATCCATAGAACACACCTGTTACTCACTTCACACACATTCAGACTCTAGCTATAGAACACACCTGTTGCTCACTTCATGTACATTCAGACTCTTTCCATAGAACAATCCTGTGCCCAGAGAACACACCTATTGTCGATTTCACACACATTCAGACTCTTTCCGTAGAACTCACCTGTTGTCCACTTCACTTGTATTCAGACTCTATCCGTAGAACACATCTGTTGCCTATGTCACATGCATTAAGACTCTTTCCATAGAATAACCTGTTGCCCACCTGTTGCCCACTCAAACGCATTCAGACTCTTTCCATAGAACATATCTGTTGTCCACTTCACATGCATTTAGATTCCATCCATAGAACACACCTGTTACTCACTTCACACACATTCAGACTCTAGCTATAGAACACATGTCGACAGATGACGTAATCGGATTTATTTAATTTTCCCTATACTGTCATCTGTCGACATCCCCCACCCGCCTCACCGTGCTTATCTGCAATGGCCGCTGCTTCTCAGATCACATGTATTAAGGCTCTTTCCATAGAACACACCTGTTGCCCATGTCACATGCACACCGACTCTTACCATAGACCAATCCTGTTGCCCACTTCACACGCATTTAGACTCTTTCCATAGAACATACCTGCTGCTCATTCCATACACATTGAAACTCTTTCCATAAAACACTCCTGTTGCCCACTTCACACACATTTAGGCTCTTGCTATAGAACACACCTGTTGCTCACTACACGGGCATTCAGACTCTTTCCATAGAACACACCTATTTCCGTAGAACACGCTTGTTGCCCTCTTCACACACATTCATACTGTTTCCGCAGAACACACCTGTTGCCCACTTCCCTAGCATTCAGACTCTTTCCATAGAACACACCTGTCATCCACTTCATACACATTCAGACTCTTTTCATGTAGCACACCTGTTGCCCATGTTCTGTGCATTCCGTCTTTCCATAGATGAAAACTGTTGTCCACGTTACACGCATTCAGACTCTTTCCATAGAACACACTTGATGCCCACTTAACATGTATTCAGACTTTTTCCACAGAACATACCTGTAGCCCACTTCAGAAACTTTTAGACTCTTTTTAGCTGCCACCACACAAGTGGATGCTCAAATTATGATCAAGACTATTGCAGTGTGTTATTCGACTCATGGTTTTCTTCCATTATATATTGTGTGCTTCGTAATGTATGCTTATATAAAAGAGTGTGTAAATGTATGTGTGCCTCTGTGCAATGGCTTCAGAGCACTTCAGTGGTATGGGGCTGTCACTATGACTGAGAGCACTTATGTGCGAGTATTTCCGATGAGAGCCTTTACTGCTTTACTACGTAACATTAGCACATTTGAAAACATGCTAGTGTCACTTATAGATCACCTTCTGTTGGAGAAAACACATGTTCTGGATTGCGGATTAAGACATCTGCACAAGAAGTA
Organism: Lissotriton helveticus; assembly: GCF_964261635.1. Lineage (NCBI taxonomy): Eukaryota > Metazoa > Chordata > Amphibia > Caudata > Salamandridae > Lissotriton > Lissotriton helveticus. The sequence continues at coordinate 1,003,712,621 of NC_136071.1, read as the reverse complement.
TGTTGCTCACTTCATTGTAATGCAGCGTCCCCTAATGTGGCAAACCCTGTTTCCATTCACAGCATGTGGTTTCGCAACAACGCCTTCTGAGCCACGAAGAATCCATGAACCTGCTTAGCCTGTACACCTCCCCTTCTCTACCAAATATCACCCTGGGACTTCCGGCAGCATCCTCTCCACTCACTGTAAGTACCAGCCCTCTTCATGTGACTATCCAGTTATTGGAGCCAAGGTAAGCTGTTTGCCTCAGATCAGATACCATTCGCAATGCCCATTCAGTTTGTGCTAAGGTTTTGGAAATACAAATTTTACTGTCAAATCCTACTTCCTGGGGAATTTTTTAGCAAAAGTAGAAAAAAAAACCTTCTGTAATATGGTAGAAGACAACTTTTCAGACCACTTCTATTGTTTTGCGTGAACTCTCCGACTGTAATGTATACACGCCAAAGAATTCCTAATTGTTGCAGTAAGGAAGGCTTTGCTTGCTTCTGGCGCACATTTTTCAATGGGAAAACGATTGCTGGCAACTCCTTTACACACTAGAGCACGACAAACAATATATGCAGCATTGAGTTAATTAGACACACAAAATGCGCAGTGCTGTGCTTAAAATACTCTGGATTGTAAAAAAAGTGCCACTCTGCATCTCTTTGGCTGAAGGAGCGCTTCTTCGGTGAATATTTCTATCATGGTATGGGAGACTATGTTGCTGTGTCCATACATTTCAATCTGACTGCTCAGGCAGAAGCATCTGTTAAATGAGTTGAGGGTCTTAGTGTAGATTTAAGCAAGGTGCTGATAGACCTCCCTAAAAACTGCTCTTCAATCAGGACTAGATTACCCCTGGGTGGCATCCTGGGATATGCCAAGCCCAACTCCCTTCCATAGTCGTTCCCCTCACGCGCACATCTGGCCCCTCTGGAGGAGAGCTTGGTATTGAAAGTGAGGTATAGGAACACCAGGGCTACAAGTTCTATCTGCTTCTAAAATGTTGATCAATCGAGAATTTCACCTTCCTTGAAATTAATTACACATGATTCATTAGCACCACATTCATACAGTAAATATTTACAAATAATGTTTGCATATGGATCCTCGGTTTGAAAGGTACCTACCTACATACACACGTTCACTAACTGACTGATTGTTTCAGATTTCCCTCCTCCCATGTTCACACACACACTCCAACTATTCACTCCTTCTAGCTTCTTTGTTTCCTTGCACCCTGCCTGCCTTTCTCACTCTTATTCTCACTCCCTGCTGCACTTACTCATTCACTCCCTCCCTCCGTCATTCGTCACTCGCACACTCATTTATTGGTTGACTCACTGGCTTGAGGTACATATATCCGCACATTTCTTTAGGACAAAGCGATATACTCAACTAAACAAAACATTAACATTATTTATAGAGAACTGTTACGCTCCTGGTTCTTTGTAAATTATTCCAGATATCTTTTCATATATTTATTTCAGATTTGACAGCTTTATCATTCCTAATAAATTCTGAACCAATACCCCAAACCTAGGTAAAGGAATGCGATCTGTGATACAACTCTTTGACATCAATGATTTTTTTAAAGTTTTTGCCACTATTGACTAGATTCGGTCTGATTATTTCAATAAGCCCTAGGTAGGAGATCGCAGTCGTAGGTCACTCAACTATGACAAACACAGAAAAACAGACCTCTCTTTTTAGTATAAATGTCTCTCTTCTAATGTGCAGATTCAAGTCAGTTCCAACAAGCTGAGACTTATAAATATGTACAACAAAGTACCTATTACAATAACACCCAGTGTCACCCTGAGAATTAGGATTTCAGTTTGTGTTATTTATCTAGTGAAATAAAAAATATGCCATTGAAGTAAATACTACGAGTTTACTTGTTTTCCTCCTAAAAATGTTAGCTAGGCAGTCTAGGTATATTAATGTCACTTGATAGCACAACCACAAACAAACTTAAGGTACCTTTCACACCATTGGTTGTTCGGGAAATTATTGGATGCCCTGAAATCACTATAACTTTCTAAATTTGAGTCACTCAACTACCCTATGAAAGTGCTGTTTTCTCATGAACACTGATATCCCTGACATCTCTTGCGAAAACCCAGTTATACATTTTGTTGGAAACTTTTGTCAGCCTTCATCAATTAATCAATGATCACAATCATTGGCACGGGCAGAGCTAACCCTCTCTTCACAGTCTTGAAGATCCTCTTTGGACCCAAGTTTCCCAACCAGCACTACTGCCTCTCAAGTCTTCTGCAGGTTAGTAGTGGATTACTGATTGGAAGGTCTGTCTTAACTTTTCCACTGTAGCACATTCAGCAAGCGATAGGTCTTCAAAGGACACCACCAAACTCTTAGTATCACCAGCTCTCCTCAGCCCACTATATGGTATGTACCAAAACTATTCAACAGACAAATCCAAGAGTCAGCGTCAACCACCGGCCCCTTGTTCATCAGCTGCCTGCTCTCTGACGCAAAATAAATGTACCCTTATCTTCGATCTTTAAAGAAGTGCTGATTTCTGTATCATATCACTGGATATCATTCTCCAAAATTGATTTTAAATCAAAAAATATAAGCTTCCAGAAAACATAAAGCTGAAAGTTATAGAATTCAAGTTTTCAAAGCCATGTCTCCTTCCATAACAGATTCAGCAATGCCACAGCCACTCTTTAGTTCCATTCGCCACTCTTTCTAGTAACATTTACATAGTTTAGCTTTGTCAGGAACAGTTTATTGCAAAATGCAACAAGTCAAATGAACTTTAACAAAACTTAATAAAAGTTTTGCGTGTGCATATTTGTAGATAGCCATCCTAAGGAATTTTATTTTCATTGTGTAGAAACTGTGCACAAAAAAATAGGGAAGAATGGAGGCGTGGCAAGCATATGCTGGTTACTTTTCCCTCTAGAGGGTGAAAGTGCATTATCTGACCACAGATCTAGGCAAAGAGGCTTGTTGCATCCAGAGGGCTATTGACCTTTTGCTAGCTAATCAATGTATGTGCTTAAAAGGCCACAATGCCTGCTCCTACATTTTCATAAGGTGGTCTGTCAGTGTACCAAGCAATGACCTGCTGTCATTTTAGTAATGTAAAGAGAGTCAGAGATGTGACCTTTATGGACCGGAGAAGAACCAGGTTTAAAAGGCGACATCAGGTCAACATCCTGTTGTTCTGGGCAAATCCCATAATCTCCCCATGCCCAAAGAAATTAATCTGACCTTGTTTAATGTAACTGGTACTCATGTAAAGCGCTCCAGTACCTTTGGGTTGAGTCTGGGCTCTAGAGAACTGCAAAAATAAATACATAAATAAATAAATATAAATGTGGAAATAAATGGCCTTGGGCTGTTGTTTAGCAATCTTAAGTATAAAGGGATTCAAGCCATCGAGTTTCTCCAAGTTCATGTTGGGTTGCCCCGGTTTCAAGGCGTTGGAAGTATACTCCGTACAGAAACCACCAGAATTTTTTAAACTCGCATAATCTTTCCAGTAAATATTCCTGTTGAAAAGAAGAAATGTAATTGTCTGATAAAAGGGATCCCTCAAATAGCACCAATGCAATTTAAGGTCCCATCCAATAAAAGAGGGCCGTACATCCACATGGCACTGACCAGTTGCTTGCTGACCTGTGGAAGTGCATAAGAGGCTCCACCCTGTTCTTGCACATTAAGTAAGTGGTCTGGCAAAGTAGGTAGCATAAGGCCGACGTCTTGTCACCTTCACAATATGGTGGTAAATGCGTGGATCGGTGACCTCTACACTGTGCTCGAGTTATATCTGATCCTTAATGTTTACAACATGTTTTTTAAAAGTCTTATTTTCATGCGCAGACTGTGACAATATAGATGCTGGGCATGGAGGAAAGAGCTAAATTCCAGTATCCCCATAGATACACTGCTTGGTCGTATTTCACGATGTGTGGGTTCAAGTAGTTCCCAGTGATAAATCAGGAATTAAATCCGATTACAACCAATATGCTCGTTTAATATATCGAAGCAATGGACCTTGTATCAAAAACCTGTGCTTTTCCTCATAAGAGATAATTTAGTAATGCATTTGTGTATATACAATCAGGTAAAATGAGTCTTTCTGTGCGCTAAAAAGTACTTTCCTAATGCTGCTGTGGGTATCTGATGGGAGATTAGAGATCATGCTTAGCACTTGACTCTGAGACCCATTGTCCCATTGCAGGTGACGAGGAGGGTACACAGGTATTGTGCATGGGTTAGTCTGGTGAGTGACAATATGTGTGGATATCTAAATGGTTGAAGGCCTGCATGAGTGTGTCTGAATCAGCTTGAAAGGAGTACGTTCAAGGGAATTCATTTAGTAGTGTTGAGAGATTTAGAAGAATATGTGCAACCCGTTGTGTCAGTCTTTAGCCATCAACACAACAAGGTTCAGGGGATGGCATGGTTCTGATGAAGTGTACCAAACCCGGGATTGGCGCTCAAGGGACAAAGGAGCAGTACCGTCGCCAATCCAACGCTTAGATATGTCTGTGCTGGGCTGATCCTGAGCCTTTGGCAGGAAGATTCTACATGTCCCTAACCTTCCTTTGCCATGATAGTGGTCACTGAAGACGGCATAGGAACCAAATGGAGCCGAGACTCAACAGAGCGCTTGTAGAGCAGCGAGTAACAATGCTAGAACACCTTGAGATGCTGTTGATGAGTAAAAAGGCTAACATGGCAACCAACATGGCTATACAAAAGAAGGGCTTTTTTCCAAAACAGGCAATGAAAAATGGCCTAACCCGCAGGGAGTCACAGCTTGTCTGTCCAGATAGTCTACTCCCTGAAGGATATAGAGGGGTTTAACTCATCACACCACATACCCGACCAGAAGTTGCCTCACTGCCTACAGTTTTGCTCCTCTAAGTGTAAGTGGCAGTCTAGAGAGGGTGTCCCTGCCCCAGGTTTGACTATCCGGTAATTTAGTATGTCATATATTGTATGAGTGGGGAATAACCGTGCCAGATGAGAATCTGAAAGAGCAAAGGGGCTGGAGGCAGCAGATATTGTTGTCTTCATTTTACCTGCCTATATGGGTGCTCATGGGACATTTCCTATCTACCTACTAATGATGGGTTGGCTCTTTCTAGCCAGCAAGTGGTCCTTCCAGGCATCCTCCCTCACAGGTATTCAATGTACATGTAATAAAAACCTTTGACATGGCACATTGGGGGTGGTGTGGGATTTGTATGTGCGTGTACATGTTTGAGTGATTCTTTTTACCATTAAAACAAAGGGAGGGAAATGAATCCTAGGGAACTGAACCAGGTCGAGGAACTTGAATTAATTTTCATAAATTATATAAGTGATGGAGTTTTGGGATGAACTTGAGATTTCTCTGCACCTGTATCTCCCACCTTCAACTCCTGAAATAGAACACATGCATCATGTCTCCTCACTTCTACACATGTGCACAACATCGCCTCGTATTATGTGTAGTAGTGTAGAGCGCTTTTAGGTGGACTAGCAAAAAATAAAAAGGTTATACAGTTTTAGTGCACCAGGAATAGAATACGGTGTGAGATGAGGAAAAGTATGCAATGCTAGATGTAAATAATGGTATGCATAGGATCTCGTTACATATGTGCATATTTTCAGACTGCTGAGCTAATCCAAACATTCACTTGCGACTCAGGTTTAAATTGCACACATCATAATGTCTGCCTGTGCACCACTTGGCATTTCCCCATTACGCTTCACATATCTGAATTATCTTGCATAAGATGAGTGTTCAGAAAAGTGTGGGAAAGCCTGCCAACAAGTTTGCTAATACCCAAAAAATGAAATCTTTGTAACTGCAAATTTCGCTTCCCTTTCGTAAAAAGGACAACCTACATATGTGGTACTGTTTCCTACTTAGTGCTCACCACATTTGGGATTGTAATCGCCTTTTGGGATTTGCATACATTTCATTTTATGTAGGCGTTTGCCCTTCCTATCCGGCACAAACTGGAGGAGCAGCAAGTTGCAGAAAATCCTGCTTCGTGCGCCACACAAGCGCAATCACGAGCAATTAACACTTAAATCACAATTTCGCAGTGTCCGTTTCGGAATAGGGAGCACATTGTGCACCCACATTTCCTACTGCACCCCATGCAAAGAGTAAGTGGCGCGTGCACCTGTGCCGGAGAGCTTTTCTTTCTCATTCGTTTCTCAACACAACATTGGAAGTGTCTGAAGCATGCGCAGTACCGTCCCTCGTGAGAGGTGCCGGATTCACAAACGCACAGGTGCAAGCCATGTGTTCATCTTGACAATAATGTTACATCCTATTTTTTTTTTTTAAAGAATTCTTTATTTTGCTGGATTACGTTTTAATTCCCCGGCTGAGAGCGTCGCAGAGCGGAGTTTCCCGAAGAATTTGCTTTATTTCTAGTGAAGGAAAGCTTCTCATGACAAGACGATGCAAAGGCATGTCAAAACGATCTATGGTTTAGGAGTAATGGGTCATTTTAGTAGTGGCCCTGGCGCGGTGTCCTAAGGTGCCCTTGCAGAACAAAGCTTTTCCTGCGGTCAACGACGGAACATTAGCAGGCAGGGCTCTGCGCTCCGCTCCTCCTTTTAACATTCGCCAACCGCCGAGAGGAAATGGCAAAACAGGGTGTTTCATTTAGAGATGATTAATACTGAGCGCTTAGACTGGCTCTAAGAGGAGAGGCCAATGTGGTTTGCATTTCGACGAATCTCCTTGAACTTTGTGGGATGGTGGGGGAGGAAGGACACGACAAAACCTTCTGAAGTTCGCTGAGAAGTGTGAGCATCTGCCGAAATGTGTGAACATCTGGGATTCGGATCAAATCCGCGGATCTGTTGTGGCAAGACACCGATGACGACTTTTTGATCAAGGCAGACCTGAAAGACACCGATCAGAGGATAGCTGAGGCTCGCACGGTACTGTTACCCCTCCTTCTGCTGTTTTCTTTTATCTTTTTACCAATAGTTGAGTTAATATTTTTACTCATTTTTGGCGCACGCAACCGACCAGATGGTAGGGCCATTATTACTCTGAGAGGGGACACGCTCTTTAGCGATGGGGGAATGCGAGTTTTGTCAAGCCATTCTGAGCCCCCTCGTGAAAAGTACTTCCCTCATCAAAGGAATGAGGAGCATTTCCAATGCCTGTTACTCAGTCGCGGCTCGCTATACTCACAGGTGGTGGGGGGGCCTCTGCTCCTGATCTAGGTCCCGCGTTTAGCGTTTTCCTGTTCCTGAACAGGAACAGGCATGCTCCCTCCCCTCCCGTAAGCCAATCACAACACTGCAATGGCAACGTTGTGATTGGTGCGGACAGCGCCAAGCCGGCTTGTACGGAGGCCATTTTCTCTATGTAGGCTGCATACAGCCTACATAGAGAAAACGTAGAGTGCGCATGACTGGTTTGGTTGACCCAAGAGGGCCGTCCAAACAGTCAGTGCCCACAACAGTGGGCAAACCACTCCTCCTAACAACAACAATCCCCCACAAAAAAAAACCCTTCTGCCCGCCCCCAACCAGGCATACCCTGCTCTCTGCTTTCTCGCAGTGCGAGAAGCAGAAACATAAAATGTATTTTATGTTTCTGTTTCTCGCACTGCAAGGAAGCAGTGGGGAGACACTCCTCCACCCTAATGGAGGAGCTTCCCCTGCTGTTACTGTCTATCAACACAAAAAAACACAAAAAAAGGAGGATCGCAACCTGCAGTCAGAGAATGTTTATTATTGTCAGTGCAGGACTCTTAATTAACACGGGCGAAGCCTTTGAAAAACCAACAGGGATCCTTTTTGTAGCCTCAGGTGTGTCAATGGTTTTCCTCTCTAGGAAGACTCTGCATTTTATCACCCAAAGGTAAATGGCCACATCTGATAAAATTTTGCCTTATTGGAGAAGCAATCAATAGTCTGTAGAAGAGCTAGAACGTACATTTGTAAGCAACTTATGGGACGGAAAAGGTCCCCTGCATGGCTTGAAAGAGCACGTGCTCCTTTCCTTAGTTCCCCATAAAATGTTTTTAGTGAATTTTAGGTATGGTTCTGGTCAAGACCTTTTGATTTTACTCAAATTATATGTTTAATATAAAATATGCTTTCATACAGGTCCCTTCAGCCAGCCTTCATCATCTGTTGGTTAGTTATTGTGGCATTCATAGTTTTCTTCCACCCACTGCAGCATAAGCATGGAGCAAAGGTCATCCCTCTTCAGCCATTGGCTAAATTAACTGTGAGTGACTGCCTTCTGCTCTTTCACAATCAGCACATCCACATATAAACTAGTTCCATTAAGTACCAGGGACCTCAGTAACAATGTGTACTTTTCACGGCCCCAAAAATATTTTTATTCTTAGTTAACCCACTTTTTTTGTTTGAGAATGAGAGCCTGGTAGCTCTTCCAACAATAACGTTGTCCAAAACCATGAAAAAGCTAAACAAGGACTGACAAAGGCAAAAGACTGGTGCCCAGGGCCAGACTGTTTGCCTTTGCCAATGCTTGTGTTCATTTTTGTCCCTAGTCGCACTCAACAATCATGCATCTACATTAAGGGCCCGTGTAACATTGGATGTGAACTACCGCTGGGCCGTGTTGTCTGGATGGACACCATATGTGCCCTCCTTTGCTGAGCATAAATCTCACTGGGCTGTGGAGACCGCAACAGAATAAGGCAGTGGCAACTGCCACCGAGTAGCATGGGTGGGGGGATTGAAAAATAAATAAAAATGTGACTTGCCTTGCTGCCAGACTGCTGCCTCGCCTCAGGTCATCCTCTGAAGTAGGAAGCACAGGCTCCCCCTAAGAAAATCACAATGCTGCAATGCAGCATTGTGATTGGTCTGGGCACCAGGGAATGGCCCATAGATGGGGACAGGGAGCCTGTGCACATTCCTCACCAGTCTGTGTGATGCAGCCTGGTGGGAAACATGTAAAGTGTGCAGGACTGTTTGGCCGGTCCAAGAGGGCCGGCAAAACCATCATGCTCACTTACATGCCCACCATTCTTCCCCTTACTGGCTGTGACGACAGCCAAGCCCCATAAAGTTGCATGACAAAGAGAAAATAAATCAATAATAACACATTTTATTTTTCCTTTTTCCACTGCAAATAAATGCAGTGTGGCGGCATTCCTCTGCCTTAGTGGTGGAGCCACCACTGGTATAAAGTAGCAAGACAGACATTTGTGTCCTGGCACCTGCTAGGGAAAGTTGTCCCTTGTGCTCTCTCATTTTACATTTTTTTGTCAGTACCCTGCAGCTGGTTGTTCCCTCCATCCATGTAGGATATGGGTGGCACGTTTATGATTACGGTCAAGATGTGTAGTAGAATGTAGGTTTTGTGTATGTGTTGTGCGTTAATGTGGTGAAACAGGAATGAGTTATGAATTCATGTACATGAGTGACATGGGCGTAGTTGTCAATAGTGTAGTTGCACTTTGGCCCACATGCCTGAGGAGCACACAGAACACTGGTTATTGCTGCACCCAACCAGCAATAAGGAGGGCCATATTCCTTGCTTCCACTAGGGTCCATGGCACCCTAGTTACACCACAGATGAATGGTGCAAAAATGGAGGTTGGAAAAGGCATGCACAATAGCAATGTGAATCCTAGGGCTCCTCCAAAGCATTCTTGAGTCATTTGTCATGACCAGACTCCAGCCTGTTGAGGATGGGATATAGAGGACCTTTTTACTGTGAAGCACTGCCCTTGGCCTCTTTTCCATCTATTCTTCCTCAGAGGTGTTACCCCCAACAAGTTGAGAGGATACTCAATGGAGAAACCTCTCCCTGTTTTTGCAATTTATGTTTTGGGGTTTTCCTGACATGGAGCTCGCGGCACCACCCACCTTCATGCTGACACTAGAAGACAAAGACGGTGCCTTGACTATCTGGGAGGATATACACAAAAGTCAGGAACAACCTGAAACAGGTACCAGAGCCGGACCAGAAGAATACCGAAATCACGAGAAAGCCTTGGCTCGCTCAATTTCGATATCATGTGTTGAGTGCTAATGGGTTGAACTTACTGCTCAATTTTGAGCTGAATATTAAGGTCAGTTCTAAAACGTGAGTTGAAAAAGGGTCTCATTGTTACACTCCGAGCTCAGTGACCCCTGATTGACCTGGGATGCCTGCAAGAGCTCCCATAACAACAGATCAAGTTTGTAATATGGCAAATCGATTTGTGCCAAGAATACATTTTCACAAAAGAAATGTATTGGTACAAAAATAAAAAGTTAATACTAGATGTGTGTAAAAATATAAGATATGAAATTGAAGTGATTTGTAAACACAGCTACCCATTTTATAATAATTACAATGCCAGAATCCACATAGGGTTATAGGTGAAAATACACGAGACAAAGAAATAAAATGGAGTATGAACCAGGCATACAAGTCCATTGTCCAGCACCTAATACGATACAAGTTTACATACATTAAATTAATGTTAAAACATGCAGAGTCGTGTAACATCAATGAATGCACAACAACAATCTACCCAAGAAACTGGATTGATAGCACGGGAGCAACAAAATCATCCCTTAAAATATATATGTATATTTCCAGCAAAAATCAATGTCGGAAAAAGAGCAAAATGTCAGTTTTTATACCTCGAGGCTTGAGAACATGTGCAATTTGTATGCTCTTGTATATTTTAAGGTCTGAGCGAAGTGCAAATTGTGCACTTACTAATTACCCTGGGCCACGTGTACCACTGTTTCATTTTGCGAGTCTCTAATTGCAATTTTTTTGAGACTCGCAAAATGAAATGTAGTAATGTGTCTCAGACACATTAGCGATTCCCAATGGGGTCACAATGGACCTGCCTCAAATATTCATGAGGCAGGTTGCAATTTGTGATCCATCGGGAATGGGCAATGACACAGGGATGGTGGCCTGCTGGGGACAGCAGACCACCATGGCTGTGTTTGTTTTTAAGTAAAGCAATTTTTTAAAGTTTTTTTTAAATGTAGCCTGTTTTCCTTCAAGGAAAACGGGATGCGTTTGAAAAAGAAAAATGAACCATTTCTGTTTACATTTTTAAGAGAATGCAGAGGTCCCTGGGACCACTGCCTGCTCTTAAAAAACTTTTTTTGCTGACAGTCACAAAGGGGAAGGGCGACCCATTCCCCTTTGTGATGGACTTACAACCTACTTGAAGTATGCAGTAAACTACGATTGTTTTGCGACTGCATTCTGGCCGCAAACAATTGTACACCCCCCTGCGACTTGCTATTAGAAAAGGGACGCCCTTGGCACGCCCCTTCCTAATAACGACATGGAAACCATATCTTGTGAGTTGGTACATAGTAAGATTTATTTTACCACTGGCAAATGGCCCGTTGGGCCGTTTGTGATCTGTAATATGCGTTGTACACCTGTCCCCATGTTTTTTGCACTGGGGAATTAGCGACTGTGCACTTTTCACTTGCAATTATGTCTGACCTATAATCAGTCCATAGACATTTACAAGTAATAACAAAATTACAGAGTAATGTGCTACCATGCACATCAGAGCGCTTTTATCACCCAGTGAGGGCTTTAATTGTGGGTTTAAATAGCGCTAGAATCAACTCCCGGAGGAGTATTTCCGCGCTTCAACCGCTGGGGAACCCGTCCTGGCTCACCCTGAGAGATGGTCCCTAATGGGTATCTCTAAGGTGCGACCAAGCATCCCCGGCGGTCTGGGGGGCCGTTGTGAAGATGAGGCAAGCTAATGCCCAGAGTTGCCGAGTGTGGTCCCTGACTGGAGTAGGCACCGAGGCGAGAATTATCGAGCCCGCTGACCCTGGTCCACGACCCTTTACCTTTCCCCAACTTTTTAAACACGCTTTGGCTTACTCAGGAGGTTCTTTGGGCCCTCTTGGTGGTTATTTCAGGCCCACTACAAAAGCTAAGGGGTAACTAGGACATATCTGAGAGAGTGGGCAAGGAAACTGTTACTCAGATGGCTCACCAACTACCCTGAACTACAGGTGTACACTTAAAAGGCGCATGCATGTTTTGAAAACCAAGACACACCTTATGAGATGGTCAATATGGCATCATTCTATAGAAACCTAAATACATGATTCAGTCCTTAGCATTTAATTTCAAAATAATCTATATATGATGAAAGGAAAAAAGTTGCATGCTTGTTGTTCATCGTGAACATTAAACACTTTGGCCCTTGTGAACATGAACACACATATTTGATCTTGGTTTGCAAACACCCCACATCACAGATCATGAAAGAGCACCTTCAATAAAACATGAAAGCAGCCACATATTCCTTGAACAATGAATGAAATATGTCTAGAATGTGGGGAATATTAAATATAAACTCATCTAGAAAATGGTCTTCAGTTTATGATTTTAATTGTATTGTATTTGTTTTTGGTCTTTTCTTTTGTTACAGGCACCATCCACCCTAAAGGAAAAACAGAAATGTGAGCCTCAGGCACTGAGGCAAGGCAGTGCTCTTTCTGGTCAGTTTAGTGGAAGCCTTTCTGCATCTTCAAGTCATCCTCACATAGCAGAAGGAAAACCTAACAGCAGCCATCAAGCACTCCTCCAGCATTTGCTACTGAAAGAACAAATGCGACAACAAAAGCTTCTTGCATCTGGTAATAACAAATGACTTTAGCAGAGTGTCACTGAACCTCAGGGCAGCAATCTGAGTGTTGCTATATCCGATTCAGATGAATTGCTAGAAATGGTTAAATACTTCAACCAAAAGAGCACATCGAAGGATGGCTGCAAATGAGAGCACATATCCCAAAAGAAAACTGGTCTCTTTAAACCCATTTGTGAATGGGCATGCCCACCTGCTATTGCTTGTGGACATCTACTCCAGGTATCTTTTGACTGCATGAATATGGACAGCACAATGTACCGCATCTCCCACTTATATCAGCCTTGTACTTTCTCCACCTGGGATATGCCCTAGGCCATGCCTCTCATTTAGGTTTGCTTTGGGATGAAAAAATGAGGGATTATCAGCCTCGTCCTTTACAATATGTGGCGCTACAGGGGGCTAGATGTGCAAAGCATTTCTATGGTTTCAAACAATGTGATTCAAAGATTGTGATTTCAAAAATCCCTTTTACAATACTAAACACGTTTTAAAAGTCAGTAACATTTTACCAACTCCTAAAATAGATTTAGATATGGAAAAATAATTGCTGTTTGGAGAGGGCAAGTTGTAGGCATCCCTTTCAAAGTATTTTGAGGCCAGTGTTTTGTGCCACACAATGTCATAAATTTTCAGGATACCAGCTGCCACGGTTACTGCCAGCAGAGATGCCATTGAGATAGGCCTTCAGGTCATCTGACCATCAATTTCTGTTTAAACTCAGTTTTTCTATGCATTATGAAGATGGTAACTCTTTCTTGGTCTTGTTTGTACATTTGTGCAATTTGTTACGAGTCTACAAAAGATGGATACATATTTTCCAAGTTAAAAGAAGTCCATTGGGACCTGGCTGTTCCCTTAGTTATCTCTCATGCACTGGTTGTCTACTGAGAGATTTGACTATCATTACCCTGAGTCCCTCTCATTGCATGCCTACACCTCACAGAAAGAAAATTATGCTCTATTCCAGCATCAATCACCTACAAAATGGTTCTTTAAAATAAATTAACGTGTATTGATGTCCCGTGTGTGAGGAATGGTAGTTTAGTATTTCTAAGAATGTTTCTTCCTTTGCAGGTGGGGTGCCTCTTCATCCTCAGTCTCCATTGGTGTCAAAGGAAAGAGTCTCTCCGGGTGGGAGAGTAGCCCACAAGTTGCCCCGTCACCGGCCTTTACATCGAACTCAGTCCGCTCCTCTACCTCAGAACACACTGGCCCAACTTGTCATCCAGCAGCAGCACCAGCAGTTCCTGGAAAAGCAGAAACAGTACCAACAACAGATGCAAATGAATAAAGTAAGATAACTGTGCATTTCAATTTCTTTTGATCCCCCGAGATGTGTAAGAACTGGTTAATGTGTATGTAGGGGATCACTGTACATCAATAATTTGTACGTGAAAACCTTTCTGTTTCAAATGTACTTAGAGAACATTATTCACAATATATTTAATTGCAGTCAAGCTCCCCTATCTGCTTGCATTTGCCTGTGGCAAATCTTTCTGAAGCACTTTTTGAACAATTTAAATCACACACATATTGGTAGAGGATGCAGTACTTAATTTGTGCAGGTGCTTTCAGGTGCTGAGAACCTCCACCTATTTCTCAGGGCCGTGTATTTTGAATTTTTCTCTGAAACACAGCCAGCACTCTGCACAGGCCATTAAAAAGCCACAGCCCTGGAGCGAGGCTTGTGCACCTGCATGTTTATATTTGTTTCATGCTGCCAGTGTGCTAGCTCTGGTGCACACCAGTGCCTGGTATCAAGGGTGGGAGATGGGCAGGTGTGTTGTGTTATACGCAGTATAAACTGCACACACATTCAACTGGAAGCATAATTTCAGCGGCACCAGCCAGTGGTCTGCGCTTTCCAGTGTAGCTGAAGCTGCGAGGTCTGGTGAGTTGTGTGTGTGTTATTTTACACACAACTGTTATCCTACAGGTAACAGAGTGACAGAATAGTGCTCCCTGGACATGGGACAACATCAATAAATTCCTGCACAGCGGCACCTGCAGCAAACTGCCTGCCTCAGTAGCACAGACAAGGCCTTGCAGCATAAGAAAATAGTCGAAGGAGCTGAGGGTGGTCCGAAAGTAAAAACTTTTCTTCCTGCCAGTCAGTGTATTAGTATCTAGATTATTCGCTATTGATGGCATTACAATAAGAATTAGAGCGAAATCTGGTTTCACTGCTATGTGTCTGATATGGAGAAAGCTATATTTTAAATAAATCATGATAGGCTGGAAGTTTGTGAACAGTACAGTGCATGATACTCAGTGATTAATAAAGCATTCTGTCGAGAGGGGCAGTGTAATGAGGCGTGTGCAGGCAAAGGATTTGCTGATGCTGGCAGGGCGCATGCGGCTTCCGGAGCTTTAATGACACAGAACGCACAGGCTTGTGGGGAAAGTGTTTGGATACTCATACTCGCTCCTACCTTTCCCAGTACCATCTTCTCCCTATCACACCCATCCAGTCCCTTCTGCAAAGGACACCATTGCAGTCACATGCGCCTTGATGAATACCCCCCATCCCTGCCACTGTGACTGTCGCCACTGCTACCTAGTACAGTGCCCCTCTCTCCACAGTGGCCTTCTCCCGCTATCACAGTGCTCCTCTATCCACAGTGCCTTTTTCACCTGTATCTCAGTGCCTTCTGCCTGCAGTTCCCTTCACCTCCATATCACAATGCCCCTCCCTGCCACAGCACTCGTTATTCCTGTTACAGTGCACCTTGGCTCCAGCCCTCGCTCTCACAGCCATCCCTCCCCACCATCGCTTTGTATTAAAGCTTGCCTTGGGCCCTGAGCATCCATACTTTACGAGTTTGCACATGAGACCACAAAGCCCTTCTCAGTCTTGGCCACTCAAACCAGGAGACTTTCCCAAAACCCCCAACCAGAGAGAGGATACATGGGGAATTTATCAGTTTCGACCTGGAGAAAAATAGCATTGATTCAAAACATGCTATCAGAGGGGCGAGGCTGTGTTGGGTGGGCTGTAACTCCCCCCAACCCCTACAAGCCTGTTGAGATCTATCGCCCCACATTGTCTCTTCACCTCCAAAGACCCATGTCCTGTAAACCCCTGCTGCATACTTACAGCCTTATGTCCCTGTTGGACAGAGATCAGAGTTTTGTCTAGTTGCACTTTTGACTGTAGTGCAGAGGGGTAATGTAGAACATGTAGCATGCAGATGACACAACTGTATTTACGTGGATAGCTCAGTGGGGTTCTGTTTTTTGTCACAGACGTCCTTTTGTTACTAGCTGATCATAAAACCTAATATAGCACAGCCGACAGACTCAGTTGAATTTTGTATGCTTTATTAGTTAAAAAAGTGATTGTGTAGATTTCCGACGCCGACTGGATTGGAACGCGGCTGACGGCGCTAGTGCACAACGGGAAACCGCCGCCAGGTATTGACCGCGGCACTCGCCGCCAGGATTCTAACGTGGCTGAAGCCGCTTGTGTATCGCGGCTCCCGCCGCAACGATTGAAACGCGGCTGAAGCCGCTTGTGCATCGCGGCTTCCGCCGCACCGACTGAAACGCGGCTGAAACCGCCTGTGTATCGCGGCACACGCCGCAAGAACTGAGACGCGGCTGAAGCCGCTTGTGTATCACAGCTCCCGCCACAAGAACTTGAAGGCGGTTGATGCCATTTAGGATACACGGCAACCGCCGTTAGGAATTCCACGGCCAATACCGCTAGGAGAACACTCATCCAGGCCACCGCTGATGGTGGAAGAAAACGGCCCGAGTTGCCGATTTATTTTCAGTAAGACACGCGGAATGAGACGTGATGGATCACAGTGAAGGAACCGTAACTGCTGGATGAACTTGGCTTGGGAACAGTTACTCGAAGACTTCTTCATACAAACTTGCAGTGCATGAATCCTACACCAGAGAGCGCCAGAGAGCACCGAGCTGTGTGAGCAGTGAGATCAAGGGCGGCGTGCAGGGCGGCAACCGAGTCCCTGGCTCCCCGTGTCTCACTGGAACTGTTCATCAAGAAGCACCTGGAGCAGCACAGCGCGTGGAGGTAAGCTGTGGAGGGAAGCGCGGCCGCCGATAGAGGCGGCTGCGAAGTAAGAGCCCGGGGTGCGGACCGAGGGGCTGCCCGACTAGGTCTCTCAGCCTGCGGTTCCCCCGTGCGCCCCGCTTGCCTGCCCCCCCACCCCCCCAAGACGCGCAAGACGCGCAAAGAACCACAGAAAAACTATCAAACCACAGTCCCACAGTGAAACTCTTTGCTATTCTGGTAGCCCACCAGCATTGTCAAACGGAGCCTCTGCCGCCCATGCAGACATCCCTTTCAGGTCTGGTTACTGCTGTCCTTAAAATTGACCCCTGAAGCCTCCTGAAGCATCCGAACTTCCTCTGCCAAGTGAATAGTTGGGAGTTCACATTGAGCAAAGAACAAAGCCTGTGCAACCACCCCAGCCTCTAGAGACAGTAGAGACAGGCGACGAGGTGCCGTTAGAAAGATCTAAAGACCCAGCGCAGTAGACCCCCCTGTTATTCGTGTGTGCGTGTAGACTTAGACACATACATAAGTCACACAAGTCAAGTACAGGTGACATAATCAAATAAAGAGGCTCACTGGCTCGAACTACATCGCGCCGACCCCCAGTTAACGGCACCCAAAGATGTTGCTCAAAAAGACTCAGTCTAGCACGGAGGAGGCGGAGGTGAACCTTGAATGCCCAGCACAAAGAAGGATAACAAGGAGCATAAGCTCTCAAAAAACCCAGGAAACAGTTAATGGCAACTCCCTTCCCCAAGGACTCATTACACATTTCTTTCAGGCTTCTAGTGGCTTAACCGCCTGGGACGATAGACAACGAGAGAGCGCCTCCACACCGGGGCCACTAAAGACCTATGAGGACCAGAGAGGCCATAATTCTTGCGAGTTTGCCATCACGGAGAAAATCGGGAGTCCCAAAGCATGTCTTCAGCCCGCCGTCAGGGCGAAGAGCCCGATCAGGATTACAGCCGATATTCACGTGAGACCCACAGTGGGGGCAAACGCGGAGGAAGACACCGAGGAACAAAACAAGGCACTTGCAGCCACTTCTCCAAAGAGCATAGGCAAGCAATTGCACACATTGGAGATACCTCGGGTAAAACAGAAGACAACCTCACCTGAAATGGCCACACTAACAACATCATTTCTGCATAAAATTAGAACAGTCCATTGAACGAACACTCGAAGCAACACCAATAAATCCAGGAAAAATTGACGTCCTGAGAACACCACAAACCGAGGGATGGAGTCCGTTGGGCCGAACCCCTCAGCAAAATGTAACCGAAGAAGCCATCCTCAAAGAATTAAACCTGTCTGCCATAAGAGAAGTTCAGGATACAATGGCCAGAGCACTGTTATGGCAGTCCACGAAGATGGAAGTACAAATCGATCTGCTGTACTCAATTGCCCAGCATCTGGCGCGCCAAGACGACAAGTTGGCAAAACTAGAGGCCCTATTTGACGCCCACAACACCAATGCGGCTAACACCAACTCCTGTGCTGCCATAATAGAACAAGCATTTGCAATGCAATAGGTCTCGCATTCACGAGAGTTTGAGCTATTACAATTGCAAATAACAATGCCTTTTATTTTTGTTTTCATTTTAAAAACATAAAGGGGATTTGTCATTTACAAAACCAATAGCTCCAACTTTCCTACTGCGAGACCTATTGGCAACGCCAGTGTTATTTCTTCCTTTTACTCCCATTCCTTTACTACGTATTTTGTAGTATAGGAATGTGTGGTAATGGCTATACGTGGTAACCATGCATACGTTGCAAAGCATGCGTGGAAACAGCTGCGTTGTAGTGGCTGTTTCCTGTTTAAATCTAGGTAAAGCCTTCTGAAGTGACTTTCGTGACATTAGGATAATGTCATACTAATTGAGGCGAACAAATCCACTGGCCAGAAAAGTATAATTGGATCCTGTGGTTTTCAGTTCTACCTAAGATGAGCCAGCGCCATGTGATAATGACAACTGGTAGTGTGTAGTATACCTTTACTGAAGAAGTATTTATGGGGTTGGACTATTGATTCTCCAGTGATTCAAAACTGAAAGGATGCAAGTGATTTTCGCACTTGTGTAGAGAATGAGATGGTGCCTTCTGCCCCTTGGATAATTTACTTGTATGCAGTGTTGCTTAAAATAACATCCACGACCTTGGATTTGTGAGTTCTGAAGAAAGAGGAAGTAAAGTTCCATGAAACGTGATGGATATGTCAAATACAGGCTCTTGACATTAGCGCCCTTTCACCATTGCAGGGGTTTCCATGAACAGGGGCATCATGAACCTTTTGCTTTAGCAGCTTCAGGAGGCGGGGGGTTCTTGATGGTCATCCTCTGTCTCCAGCTCGGCAGACAAAGGCTCATATTTTAACGTGAAAGGGTGGGTAAGTGAGTGAAAGGGAAAATGGATGGATGTGTGAGTGAGTCAAAGAGTGGGTGGATGGATGAATGGGTGAAAGGGTGAATGGAGACTTTTGCTGATTGAAAAGGTGAAAGGATGGATGAGTGGATGGATGGGTGATAGGGTGGATGGATGGGTGGATGGATGAGTGGAGGTAGGATTGCTGAGCAAAATGGTTGATGGATGACTGAATAAGTGAAAGGGGTGGATAGATGGATGAGTGCAAAAATTAATGGGTGGATTAAGGAGTGGATGGATGATCGTTTAAAGAGTGGATGGATGAGTGAAAGAATGGATGGTTAAGTGAAAGGACGGCTGGCTGAGGGAAAGGGTAGGCGGGTGGTTGAGTGAAAGTGTAGATGGATGGATGGGTGGTTGGTTGAGTGAAAGGATCGATGGATGAGTTAGATGGATGGAGGAAAAGGTTAGGTGAATGGATGAGCCAAAAGATGGATGAATGGCTGGAGAGATGGATGTGTGAAAGGGTGGATGGATAGGTTTGGACAAGGAATTGTGAATCTCCCACTTTAGCAGCTACAATGGGTGTGGAGTTCTTGATGGGGCTCTTCTGTCTTCAGCTCAGCATACAAATGCTCATAATTACAGTGGAAGGGTAGGGTGAGTGAGTGAAAGGATGGATAGATCAGTGAAAGGGTGGATGAATGGGTGAAAGGTTGATGGATGAATAAGTGAAAGGATGAGACTAAGGATGGATGAGTGAAAATTCATGAATGAGTAAATGGGAGGATGGATTGAGTGAAAGGGAGATGGATGGATTGGTTTGGATATTGATGGATGAACAGAATGTTGAAAGACTGGTAATGGATAAAAGGAGGAATGGATGACAATGTAGAGGTGAAATGGCGGATATCAGTGGGTGAATGGAAGGATGAAAGGATAACTAGATAGATGCTTGAATGGAAGAAATAAGAGAGCTCTTCTGTGGATAGCCGTGATGACTTGCTTCACAACATAAGAGCTTTACTTCAAAGTGTAGGGTATTTTAATTGTCTGGCTACTCCCTTGTTCAAGAACCTCGTTATGCACTGTATCCAAGTTGTTTCTTCCTGTCCCATAAGACACCAAATGTTCTAGATCTGCTTTGTGAATAAGGACTTACGGTAATGCGACCGTTAGCACTTACTAAATGACCTAGTAGCAGACTAATGTAGAAAGAATTTGGTAAAGGGTGGAGCAGAGTTTTTTCTTAATCTTTTTCCTATGCTTTCTGGCATAGTATATTTATGCCTCAGGTTTCCTGGCAGTTGGAAGAGTAGGTAACCTAGACTGACAACAGCCGCGTTTGCATCAGTTTAGTAGAGAAGGCTGTGAAGTAAGTACCTGTCTGGGGATAAATTGGAAGCATTAAGCCAAATGGTTGCGAATGGACACCATCAGTGGATGTGGCGGTGAGATATGTGGCCATATCAGCAGCTGTCACAAAGTAGACAGTGTTGCGATTGTCTGCTTTTTGCCTGTTAGTTAGGCCTAATCACTCCCTGTGCCGTTAGTGAGTAATGTTGTAGTTTACAAAGGGAGACCCACGTAGGACTATGAGCCTAGGTGATTATACTATAGTGAAGTAGTGTGTCTCACTGGTTAGAGGCGGCAGACCCGAGAGCAGAGGACGGCCCGGGACCAGGGTTCGATTCCCGGCGCGGCAGGTTTCTGGACCAGGGTCAGCGGACTCGATAATTCTCTCGCCTCGGTGCCCACTCTGATCAGCGATCACACTCGGCGACTCTGGGCATTAGCTTGCCTCATCTTCACTAACGGCCCCACCAGACCCCCGGGGATGCCTGGTCTCACCCTGGAGATACCCATTAAGGGACCATCTCTCAGGGAAGCCAGGAAGGGTTTCGCAGCGGTCGAAGCGCCTTGGGACCCTACGGGTAAGTAGTGCGCTATATAAATGCCTATACATTTACATTTACATTTACTATCTATTGAAATCATTCTCATGATCTAATCATTTCTATCGAAAGCTAGCAATGATTATGTATGCTTCTATATCATTTTTCACAAAATCTACTTATTACTTCTCAATTAACCGTTATTTGGACAACTGATCATACAAAAGAGCCTATAGATGCAGCACTAACAATCATATTTATTCTCAATAGCAACATTAATACAAAATTTGCACAGAAAAGGAAATATTATGTCAAACATATTTGCTGCACCTTCTCTGTAAAACTACATTACTCATTGGCACATCTTAGAAGTGTTGCAGATGTTTTAATTGCCGTAAATTACATTTTGTAACGAAGATGAGCAGATTAAATTGCAGTTTACACATGCATCCGCAACATTTGGCCCCAACCCAGGCATGCTATTTTTTCTGTGGGATTCTAGATCATTTTAGTTTTAACTCACGCTGTCCTCCTGAAATATTTTCAGTGCGCAGCATCCTGCCTTTTTTGGCTTTACTTTTCTTCGAGCACTGTATGAAAACGTGCCTGTGCTTGCGCCTACCTGAACATGATCCCTTTGAAAAGGTGTGTGTGTGTGTGTGTGCAGTGTGCTAAAATAGAACATTCCGAGGGTGAAATGCTCCTTCTCGCAGGTGCAGAGAGCAGCGTTGACCTGCCCCACCCCGTCAAGGGTTAAAGGGAAGCCCCATGTGACCTGTGCAAACTATGAATCATTCCAATAGATCCGTTCAGCTCCTGCCTGCTCAGGCATAAGGCAGATGCTGTTCCCTGGTTGCCATGGCGATGCTGCTTGTACTGTAATAAAGCCCAACCCGAAGCCTTCCTTGGGCAGAGCTCTGCGGCGATTTCACCTACGGCTCATTGTTTCCCCTCCATGGCAGGAAGTGGGAAGGAAGGGGCTGCACGGAGGGACATCTGACACCGGAGGAGGCACAGCTTATTGTAGGTTTCCATACAGATGCCATCCTGTCCGTGAAAACGACGTCATCCTACGCGTTGTAGCACCGTGCTGTGCTATTTTGGATCTTGAGTGTAGGGTAGGTAGGCTCGTCTGCTATGCAGCGCCGTCTCCGGGCTCTCGCGAATGGTTTACAAGCACCACGGGCATGGGAGAGGCGGCAAGCGTCGGCCGGCTCCTTGTCTAACAGCTTATCACCCCCTGCTGCATTCCTCGTTTGTGATGGAGCCCCGCACTAAGCAGAGGGTCTGATGTCATCCCCCAGTCCTCTTGGCAGGCTGCGAGAGACCACACGTCCGCTCTGGAAGCAGGCAGCTGACTGCAAGCGCTGCCCCTGGCTCCGACCTGGCTGCACTCCTCGGGCTTCATCTTCGGCCAGCAGAGATGAAGGCGCCTGTCAGGTGGGAGGCTTTAAAAAGACAGCCCAGAACGTGTCTCTGTCAACTAGGGCCTAGGCTGCGCTGAGCAAGGGGCAGGTTGTGCGGGGGCGTCCCTGCTTCATTCGAATCGACTGCTTGGAAACATAAGAACTTTTCTAAAGCGTTTCACGAAAACCCCTGGAGTGCAAGTTGAACGAGTTTTCTAAACCAGCAACTTTAAACAAGGAAAACCCTGAAAGGAAGGAATTAGGGCTTGCTTTCACCACGGAGCTGTCACACACACTGCTCAATCTGGAGTGCCCGGGAGGGGCGGCGCTGCCCCCGGTGAGCCGCCCGTCCCGGGGGAGCTGCGCTTCGGAAACCACCCCGGCTGAAAGCATCCTTCCAGCCCGCATCCTACCAGCGCGGCAGGAGGAGGGGGCGGGCAGAAAAAGGCTCCCTCTCTCTCTCTCAAGTAAAGTGGCTTACCGGAGCCGGCTCTCTTTGACAAGGAGATACTTTCCCTCTCACATGGCTGGATTCAAAGGCGTGAGGTGAACATACACTTACGTCGAACGCAGTTGGGCAGCAAACACACAAAGGCCAGGAAATATAGCGACATAAGCATACGTAACAAGTCACGTTTAAAGTGCTCGCACGGGTGTGATTGGCCCATGCTG
Organism: Lissotriton helveticus; assembly: GCF_964261635.1. NCBI lineage: Eukaryota > Metazoa > Chordata > Amphibia > Caudata > Salamandridae > Lissotriton > Lissotriton helveticus. The sequence continues at coordinate 1,003,689,646 of NC_136071.1, read as the reverse complement.
CCGTTTTTGCTGGGGTGCACGACGCACCATGCAGTTAAAATGATGGCGGACCAGAGAGGGAGCATCTCTTCAAGGAGTTCTGCCTCCTGATTGGCTGTTGAAATAAACACTGAATAGAAATCTGTGGTGCGCACGCACCACAGAGGAGCCGACGCGGGAATCGAAACCAGTGGTGTGCGCGCACCAGAGGAGCGGGGTAAGGGAGCTCGAAGACGCCGAGACAAGGTAGGGGATGTGTGTGTAGGGGGGGGGTTCTCTGTGTATGTGTGTGCGTGCGTGTGTGTATGCTCGGCGGGGGCGGGGGTATGTGTGTTTGCACGTGTTGTGAACAGCCTGCCGGAATCGGAGCGCGTGCGACCTGATCCCGGCAGGCTGCTGCTGCGTGCGCGTGCCAGTCTCTTGTCCTCTCCCTTTCAGTCCTTGAAAGCGAGAATGATTGCAATAGTCTCGCTCTGCGACAGCAGGCCTTTGGCCTGCAATCGCAGGGCGAGACCTAAAAATGGGCAAGCTTACCTGACGTTCTAAAGGATATGCTGGCTTTAGTCAAGGGACAAGGAGAGATGACTCCTCAAGTACACGACCGACATGCCCTGAAGACAGTAGATGTCGAAATGACCAATCATTGCATTGCGGTTAGCAGCCCAACAAAAGAGCTACTGGTAGAGCCCTGCAACAACACCACACCGGCAGATCAAGGGAATGGGGACCGTGAGGCCTTGGACCTTGATACTACAAGTGACGTCTCATTCGTCGTTGTTCCTTTGGTGTCAAAGGCTGAAGGTGCTTCGGTAAGCGAAAAAGCTCTGCTGTCAAGGAGGGCCAAAAAAAGATTAAAGAAACAACTGAAGAAATCGAAGAAATCCAAAGCAAAAAGCAGACATATACCACCAGTAACACAAACCTCCGGAGCCACAGAAACCAAAAGCAGCCCTAAACCACTCTTTCCCATCTTCCTTCCTAACAGGACACCAAGGCCAGGAAGCCCAGAGAGGCACCCCCCGTCCTAGGTGAGGCCCAAAGACATCAGTTCTTCCTCCTGGAGGGTCAAATCAATGAGGAGGCCCAACTGAGGCCATCACAGAAGGAAGCGGGTGCACAACCTAGCGCCTCAGGCCCGGTGCGCCAACAAAGGACAGAAACAAACCCTAATTTAAACCAGGGCGAACAGCAAGGACTACCAAGAGCAGAAGGAACACCATACGAGGTGTCAGGCAGACAGAAGCTAGGAGATACATACAACAACCTTCTAAATTTAAACTCAATCCAGGGCGAGCGGCAAGAACTACAAACTGAGGAAGGACCACCGAATGAGGCGCCAGTTAGACAGCAGCAAGGAGTCACCCACATAAACCCTCTAAATTCAAATTATCAGAGGCACATCTTCTTGGGAGAAGAGCAGACTCGACGTTCCACTCAATATAAAAATCAACTAGAAACTTACGAGGTGCTGCTTACTCCCAGATACCTAGCAAAAGGCTCCTATGACATTCTAAATAGGTCTAACATTGTCCGCCTTTTCGGTCACATTGATTCTCTGGCACAAATTACCTCTGAGAAGATCGAGTGGGTGATGTTCAAGAGCCTGGAGACAGACACCCACGGTGACTCCACTTTAGTTGGGTTTGTAAAACAGCAAGTCCAACAGGCTGTCCTCAAGGAAGCGACACAACTCGCAGAATGGGGTATTGAAGTCACCGCCCTTAGGCCACCAAAATATCCACACGTCCTGACGCCCACTCATTGTCCTCAAGAACCTAAATCTGTCCTCAAAGGCACAAGATCCACCAGCCCAGATGAGGGGACGAAAGCAGGGAGACAAAGAACCCCGCTAAAAATTAACATCCTGCTAAAAGATAGGCAGCGGAGAGTGCAGTGGTCTCAGCAAGGACTGGACCACAGGATGGACACATGGAGACAGGGTCCCTAACCAAACAGACATACATGGAAACAGAGCACGCCTAAACCCACCTAGGGGTCAAGATCGCAACTTAACCATCATTTCATGGAATATAGCTGGGCTAAGTAACATTTTTAGGGACATGGCCACCCGCGACTACCTCGCACAGAGGGACATATTGTGCATTCAGGAGACCTGGGCGAGGACTACCACCCCAATTGGGGGCTTTTGCGAACATTTTAAATCAGCAACCAAAAGGACGATCTTTGGGCGCCCGTCTGGGGGCCTTTCGATCTTCGTAAGCCATGCCTGCAAATTTAAGACCACTGAACTAAACTTGGTGACTCCTGACCTCCAGGCCATCACTATAGAGGGGTTGAAATCGGGTCAAAAGCCCGCCCTCTTTTACTAATCAATTGCTACGTCAACCCAACTAAATATCAAACACCCCAGGCTATGGAACCACTCGCTACCATCCTGGAAGATCTACTCATAAATCATGTGTATCACGATATAATAATTGCGGGCGACTTCAACATAAGAGGCCTGGGTCTGACCACCATTACACCCCCCAGCAAGAAGTTAGCCCCCCTGATTGAATTTCTCTCAAACTTCAATTTGCAATCAACACACGGAACACAAAAAATGAGCAATCCCGCATGGACTGCTATCCCACTTTCAGGAATGTTTCCACTATAGACTATATCTTCACGAATGAAGGGGTGGCCCACAAACTTTGTGACTTCACTGTAGATGACAGAGATGAAAGCGACCACAGGCCCCTCTGAGCCACATTTAACCTGGCACGGGAACAGGTGGACTCTCAGGTAACAATCGGAGTAACCACAGGCGAAGAACATCATCTAGTTCTCAAAAGAATCAAATGAACGTCCAATCTTGGCCACAGACTGACTGATTTTGTAGCCAGTAGGGAGGCTGAATTCAGGTCACAAGATATAGAGAACATCACACACTTCTGGGGAACACTGACCAAGGATTTAATGAAGTGCTTGGGTAACACCAACCAACTAAGACACCGCCATAATAACACCAGGCCAAGACAATTAAAATCGCGGAGTATAACACGGAGCAAGCGCTCACTTAACATGGCAATCAGGGCAACAAAAAAGAAGGACGATTATCTGCAAGGGAGGGTTTCCACCTGCGCCCTACGAGCCAACTATAAAAAGAAAGTCTGGGAGTTGAAAAGGCAGCGCGCTGAACAAAACTGTCTCACAGTGTTCTCTTTAATTAAAGAAAAAGATAACAGCAAGCTATGGCGCTTCATCAACAGCCTGACTTCTAGCGGAGTGCACAAGGAAAACAGTGTCGCAGGGAATGTGTGGGAACAGTATGCCAAGCGGCTCTACACCTGTGAGCCAAACGGGGCTAACCCTGGAAGTCTAGAGTGGTCCAAGGCGGCTGCCGCAACCATCAAAACTCAAAGCTTGCCATCTGTAGCCCCAAGACATAGTCGACATGCAAAGTACACAGAGGAGGAGGTTTTAAAGTACATTAAGGCAACCAGAACCGATGGAGCTCCTGGCCCAAATGGAATCCCTGCCCAGGTTTTTAAAAATGCCTCAGCCTTCTTTGCAACAACACTTACTCCTCTATTTAATCATTCATTCGCTACTGCGACCCTGCCAACTTCCTGGAAAGGCTCAGTCCTATTTCCCATTTACAAGAAGGGTGATCACTCGAACCCTGCCAACTACAGGCTTATAGCCCTTTTAGACATAGAAGCCAAGGTTTACGCCTGTCTTCTTTTAAGGGACTTGGAGGCCTGGGTGGACAAAAATGGCATTCTCCCGCCCACATAGACTGGCGAAGAAGGCCAATACGAGGGATAAGCTGCCACTGTTTTGTTGTTTTATAGACTATTCTACGGCCCTCGATCGAGTGATCAGAAGCCGACTATGGGCAAAACTTGAGTCCTGGGGGCTTCCACAAGTCCTGCTAAAAGCTATAAAAGCACTCTATGAGGGGACATGGGTCCAGGTGAAATTAAGTCCAACAATCACAACAGCAAGAATCGAGACCAACTCTGGACTTAAGCAGGGGTGCGTTCTGGCCCCCCTACTTTTTAACCTGCATACAGCTGACATGGGGCAAGCCCTGAAAGACGCCAACTTAGTACCGCCAAGATTGGGGAAGCTGGTCCTGGGAACGCTCCAGTACGCTGATGACATGGTGGTCATGGACCACACCATGGTGGGACTTCAAAGAGCTTTAAATAGCCTGGCGACGTACAACAAAGAAAATGACCTACTGACAAACGTTAGTAAGACCAAGATAGTAATCTTTGGCAAATATCGGCACAAAAAAGAAGCAACATGGATCCTGGGGGAGAACCTAATCGCTACTGCCCCATCCTATAACTATCTGGGAGTTTGGGTGTCAGAGAGGGCCACTGCAGCTAAACATCTAAAGGAGCTAAAACCAAGAATAGATAAAACAATTCTGTTTTTAAGACGCCTAAGCTATCGCTTGGCCAGCCCCTCAGCAGTACCAATGTTGACAGTACTCAGGGCAAAACTGATTCCCTCCATTACGTATGGCCACATTGCCTACCCAGGTTCATTTGAGAAAGTGGTCAATGCGGCCCAGGCAAAAGCGTATAAGTTGGTGCTACAGGCCCCTAGACAGGCTAGGAATAACAGGCTAAGGCTAGAAATAGGCCTGAATCGACCGGAGTTGGCATTACTGGGGGACCTGATAAAATACTACATCAGAGTACTGAAAGCGCCCAAAAACACCCTAAAGCATTTCTTAAAATCTACATTTGGTGAAGTGGGCTCTCCATGGCACTCTAAGCTGGCACAAGGCATTGATCTATTGAAAATTGAGGGTAAGAGCTTGCACCTCAATGAAATACCATACTCAGCCTGGGCACAAGCCGTAAAGCGTCAAGTCCAGTCCATCTCGTTCGAGCTTGATCTTCTATCGCTACGGCACAACCCATTAACGTTGGCCCTGGATAAGTCTTATACTCTCGGGAAACCCCAACCATACCTGCGAGACTCACTAACAACTCATGCGAGAAAGAAAATCCTGTATCTGCGCCTCCTGGCTCTCATGATCACGGACTTTAATCCAAAATGGGCACGAACGGACGATGCCATCGCCTGTCGATTATGCAACTACCGCAGAGAGTCATGGTTACACCTGCTATGTTGCTGTACAAAGTTGGCCAGCGATCGTCATCGTCTGCTGTGCCCGGCCTTACGGAATCTAGGCCATAGAACATGCAGAGAGGCCTCGGACTGGTGCTTCTCAGAAACTAAGACCCGCCTATTAGCCAGGGTCGGTAAGTTCACTCACCAAGTCAAAATGGCACTCGACCTCCATCAAAAGGCCATAGATCCTAAGAGTCTCGACACTGTGTAAGAAGCACCATCTGGAGCACAAACGAGTGTCAGTCTACAGCTAACTTAGGGAGCTCCCGCTAAGTAACTGGAACAACTGGACCCAGAAACTATACCAGGGTCGTACAAGGGTCCAATGAAGAACCCATCCTTGGTGATGCGCAGTGAAAACGTTCATGTCATACCTCCACACTTTCCCAAGACTCTAATTGGCGTGAAGCTAAGGAACAGACAAAAACTTTCCTTCTTCTAATAGAACTTCGATTGGACAAAAAGGGGCAAAATTAGCCATTATTCTATTTTAAAGTTGTACATATGGTTTTACTGGGCGACGGGCACATTGGGGGGGGGGGGTGATGTTCTTTGTGTTTTATACTGTAAAGATTTTAAGTAATCGCACAGTTTAATAAATAATTATAGGTAAAAAAAAAATTATAGTTAAAAAGTGTGTGTGGAAGTCTCTCTGAATGGAGTTGAATGTCTGACTTTGTTTGAAAATAGGTGGCAGTGGGATTTCGTGACTTATAGCCTGATCATGTAATAGAACTATTTGTTTGAAGCATATGAGCGTGGTTCTTCATCAAAGCGTAAACCCAATGGTATAACTGAGACTTTATTATGTTTTATCAGGAATACCTATTATTTTGAGGGCATAAAACTTAACACAGTTAAAGAATAGCTATTGTGTGTCTTGGACAACACTGCTATGCATTGATGAGACAGGCCAAAAATGATACACTCCTGTAACCCCTCAACTTTACATAGTTAATTACTATATATTTAATAAAGCAGAGGTGTACTCTTTTCTTGCTCTCCCTCAGTATCTGCTTTTCTTTCTCCCCTTCCTACCTCACTCCTTTCCTTCTCTCCAATCTTCCTTTACTTTCTGCCCTACATCCGCATTTTTACTTAATCACCACCTCCCCTAATTAAATGCTTGTTCACCTTTCCATCTTTCTCTTCCACTCTACTCTTCCATGCTCCTTGTTGTCCACTCTTCTTCCCTTGCTTTTCTCCTCTTTTCACTTTTCCTTCTCATCACGTTCCGCTCCAATCTTGTAATCCCAATCCCTGCTTTCCACATTTCTCTTCACATTCTTTGTCTACCGTATCTATCTTTGCTTTCGGACCTCTTCTCCTCCATCACTGTCCCTTTTAATGTATTCCTTCTTGCACATAAGTGTATATCCACGTCAGGAAGCTGTGTTCTATCTCAGGGTCATAAATTGAAATCTTGGTGAAGCTACTCAATCTTTCATCTTTAGATCTTTTAAATCTTTAGATAAAATTAGTGCAATTGAGCTGGATAACAACATTTTTAATTTGGTGTCAAAGCCCCCTCTAGTGAATATGTGCTTTACAAACATACGTGGTGTGTTTCTCCTTCTATCCCTTAATTTCTTCCTTTCCATTCTTTTCTTTTTTCCTCCTCCTTTCATCCATTATTTATTTCCTTAATCCAGTGCTACTCTACCTGCCTGTATTTTTTGCTGTCTTCTTTAATGTATTCCTTCCTTCATTCTTTCCTTTCTTTTAAACAGCACAGCACAGTACAAGCACATTTTCTTTCATTTGCAAAGCTGCCTCGACTCCTCCAATTTCGCTGCATTTTGAGATTTACACACATTCTCTAATTTTAGTTCACATTTAAGTTGTTGTCATAGGCTTCCTACATGTTATGTTATATTGATTTGTATAGCACACTAATCACCCAGGAGGGTATCCAGGGGCTTGGCTGGTGTGAGGTGCCTGAGGTGCTTTTGTGAATAGCCAGGTCTTCAGCTTCTTTCAGAACTCAAGAAGTGAGGAGGTGGCTCTGATTTGTTGAAGCTTGCGGATGCGGGTGAAGCCAATAAAGGAAGTGGGTGGAGCTGGGGAAGTGGGTGTGGCCTCTATAAAAACTGTGAGCACCTGCACTTCATATTTTACAAATTAAGCACTGAGAGGCTGTAGCCTAACGGCGAGAGCGTTCGACCTCGAAGCTGGGGAACTGGGTTCGAGTCTCGGCAGGGACGCTCAACATCCAGTGATTGTGGGCAAATCACCTAATCTCCCAGAAAAATGAATGTGTATGTCTGTAATGCAACTGGGGCTTATGTAAAGTGCTCTGATATATCTCTGATATAATGTCAAGTTTGCGCTTTATAAAACTCTATTAAAAAAAATGCACTTGTGCATTTCACATTGGAGTCACAATTTAAAAAGGATTCGAATTCTAATAAATCCCTAAGGGTTTCATCCCAGGATCTGTCTGATTACAGTGATGAGCAAGTGGTACAACGCCAGCTTGATGCTATGCCAGGTGTTGTGCTTAGACAGGTCTCCATCAATATGACTGCATCAGGTTTGCAACATAGGAGCATAGGTGCTACATGTGTACCCCACCCTGTGGTGGTCATTATGGTGGTTATTGGTAACTGGATGTAAGTATCCTCCCACTGAGACCACAAGAAGGGTGGGTGTTCGTTGGAAGGAAGGGTCAGATTTTTAGGAGACTTCTTTTTGTACACTTTACCATCTTAGACACATGACTTTATATCAGTAAGTCATCATAAAATGTGAGCACCTGTAAATGTTTTTTTTTATAATGACGCCCACTGCAAACTTTCTAGGATTATCAAGGCAATTGTTAATGCCTTTTTTTTCAAGTTATGTACTAGATCATCCCTGCAGCTTTATTATGTTAATCTGTTGCAGTATTCACATATTTTGGGACATGTGACGAGGCTTATTGGCCTGATCAGTCTGGCGTAGGTATTATTATGGATTGTGTAACATGATTTAAATGTTGTTTAACATACAGTGCCAATAGAAGCTTATTTCTTCTACCAATTTGCATTTGCGTCACTATTACTATATACGATTAATGCCTTTGACATCTCCACCCCTCTCACTTAGAGCTCAGACATGGGAAACATCGGTTACATCGCAGTGTTTACACCGCAATACATTTACAATGCGGGCATTACAATGTAAGTCATTACAATGACTTGCGCTGGATGGCGCTCTAAGCTAAGGAATAGTGTGATTTACTATTCCAACACCTTCCCTATTGTAACGTAGTCTGGAGTTGGAAAAGTAAATCATACTATTCGTAAGTCCAGCGCCCTCCAGCGCAAGTCGTTGTAACGACTTGCGTTGTAATGCCTGCGTTGTAAAGGTATCGCAGTGTAAACACCGCGATGTAACATTGTATATTCCTCAGACATGCCCTATCACAACCTCTGATGAAGGAAATAATCTCAAACAAGATTTACTTAAAAATCACGGAGGGGAGGGGGGAGGGCTTACTGGTCAGTTCTAGGTTCCTCCATTGAATCTTGCTACACACCAACCTGAAAAATGAACTAAATTTGTCTTTTAAAAAAAAAAAAAAAGAAATTCTCTATAAAGCCTTTCCAAAGAAGCCTTTTTACAGTTTTCTAGTGGCCACGCGCAGTCCAATCCTCACTCCTAGCAAAGGACACAGCACAACAGTGTATGCTTCTCACTCCCAGCAATGGACACAGCACCACGAAGAACATTTCTCTGTGTGATGGGCCTCATTGCGAGTGCACGGGCACCATCCTACTAGGTCCGCCCCTATAGGTACCAGTGCCGGGGGCAGCGTAAATGGGCATTACAAGCGGGACCCAGAGGTTTCCCTTAGAATTGAAGAATTACCTACTGAATTGGTAATTCCATTCTCGATTTCCCTGGTTAAACCTCATTACTTCTCAGGATTTCTAAGGAAGCCATATCACTATGCGTGAAAATATCCAGAGGCATAGGATAGCTTAGACTGTGATCATAAGCATATCTTCAAGGTAGGCATATGTTGAGTTAGGAAAATTAAATCTATTTTTACACTCGTCATCACAACATAGTAGTACTTGATAGTTGATTTTCCTGCAGAACGATATAGTAGTACTGGACATTGTGGTATACAAAAGGCGATCCTCTTCCTGTAGCTGAATAAAACATACTATTCATGGGCCTAGTATGAAGCTAGTAATGTGTTTTAGAGGTTATGAAAACCTCATTACAGAGAAAAGAAGAAATCAAGTCTTTACTGTAATATATTTAGCCGCAGCATCTACTATTACAGCTGAATAATAAACTTCCACACATCCGAAAGTTTAGACAACTCCTTTAATTTTGAGAAAAAAATGAATACAGTCAAGCTCCAAAACCAATGAACTTCCCGGTTCTCCCAAATTCATTTCTTAGGAATTGCTCAGTTACAAGCATCTTGATGCAACACAGATCTCTCAAACGTTTTCAGTAAATTCAGCTATGCAGTGTGAGCTAATAAAATATATCAAATTAAATAAACAAATACTCAGATCAATGAAAGGATATTAAAATATGTTTACCATGTTATATTATTTACAATAAAAATAATTACCTTGGCATGTATCATTTTCTACCTTACGATGCCTTGTTGGTTTATTGTCTCTCAGTGGCATCTCCTACCCGGTGTGGGAGTTCAATAAATGCCAGGAAATGTCTGACAATGAGGTCAGAATCCATCAAGTAAAATGTATCCATGAGAACATTCACACGTTCTCTGTGTGACACAGACAGTTCTCTGTGTGTCATGTTCTTTACTTGTTCCTAATGTCTGAGATCACTCTTAAACTCAGTCTTCTGCCATATATAATTGTTATCGGTATAAACGATCTGTAGCAAACTTTCGAGGCTTTGAAGCAAGAATACTACAGAAATTGCACATTTTTAAAGACCAATTTGATATTGCCACAGCCAGGTTTTTTTTCAAGGGAATGCTATCAGATTTCACAATACCTGTCTCAGGGGTCTCATAAAAATGACCTAGTCTGAGAAACAGTCACGAGTTAAATGTCTACGTCTTTGTTTCTACAACTGGGATTGTGTCAGGGTTTGGTCTCAAAAGAAATAGGTGTCAGACAATCCGCGTAGATCGAGTTTAGAAACCTCCACCTTCCTGGAGAAGGCCACAGACACTTGCGACTCTGCAGCACTGGAATGTTCAATCAAAGGGGCTAATTGTGAGTCTGGCAGTATATGGACTGCCAGCCTCGCAGGAGTGTCGTGGTGGCGGTCTTCCGACTACCCTATTACAACTAGGGTGGTCGGGCTGATCTGGGACCCCCGCAACCGCCAGGGATCCGAGATCCCTGGTGGTGGTGCTGTGGTCTTGAGACCGCAATATGCTTAGCGGAACCGTCACGGTCCTGCTAAGCATATTATGAGTTTCCTCTCCGCCGCGGTATTCATGGGCCTGGGATGCATGTGTGTCCCCCTGTGTGCATGTACCCCAGTCCCTGCAGGGCATGGACTGCAGCAGTCCATGCCGTGCAGGTACTGATTTTGACATTCCCATTGCTGTGCTATTTCATGCCTATTTCATAGACACCACTGTGTGAACGCCAAAGAACTACTCGCCAGACCAGGAGTAAACTCCTAATCTGGTAGGCGGTTCAACCACAGGTTTGGCAGTGCGGCAGCGGGGTGGTCCAGCTCCCACACTTCCAAACTCGTATTCAGGCCCAAAGTGTGTAGAGCACAACAACTACTCAATAAGTGTCCCATCACTAACAGTAAATCAGAATCTCAGCTAATACGTGAATCTAGACAGCAGACCCAAAGAGCCAGGTTTTGAGTGAACATTTAAAGGCCTGAATGTCCTCTGGGGCATGAAGCTGTTGCGGGAGGGTATTCCACTCCTTTGCAGCCAGGTAGGAGAAGGGACTGCCACCTCACTTTTCCTCTGAATTGAGTAATCCCCACAAGCAGATTAGGTCTCCTTCTCCTGGATTGAACCAACTGGACCAAAGTTTTATTTTCTAGTGGTTTGTAGGGGATGCCCTAAATTTAAATATGGTGTCTCCGATTACAAGCATTAATTATGGTAACGTTGTATGCTATAGTGTCATGTATGTGTGTTTTACTGTCCTTGTGTGAAAAGACTTTCCAAATCAAAGCATTTCTCCAACATCCTACCATCTCCATTGTCGTTTTTTGATGATAGCTTCAGCATTTAAATGACCAGTTTTTAAAAATATTTTGCTGGCTTCCTTGTTCAAATATGTCCAAAATATTTCACAAGATGTAGCCTATAGTCTAGTTTCCTGTTCATGTGTGTTTGTGTTGGGTGGTTCTGTTCAATAATCAGTTCAGTTTCCTATTAATAAATGTCTTTCTTTTCTGATCATCTCCCCAACAATTTTAAACAAAAAGCTTCACGTTCAAAATTTGAAAAACCTTCCATATAGACTTATTTTTAATGGCAATGTTCCAGTAAACGATGGAAGGTAGAGTTCAATTAATGCACCTCTCTATTCTCTGTTGAAGGACCAATTTCACGTTTGCAACCCTGCACCACTAGATTTTAGGAACCCTATTAGCCATTAACCTTTCATTTTACAAAAATGTTGTCATAGGTTAACTTCACTGTAAGTGACAACATTCTGTCTTTCACAAGGAGAGCATCCACACATAAAGTAGTTCCCTTCAGTTGCAGCAACTATTATGGCAATATGTGCTTTTTTAAGACCAACACATCATTTTATTTGTACCCATTTTGTTTTGTATATGTTCAAGGTTCCAGTAGCTCCTCCAACAATATAGTGTTAATAACACCATGACAAAAACAAAGCCAAAATGTTGACACCCAACAAAAGACCTATTGGCTTTGCCACCTCTTGTTAAGATAGAAGTGAATGAGTTTTGTTAGCACGTTCCTCTGTACATAGTCGTATATTTTGTGTGCCTTTCTCATGTCAGGTGCATAATTCCTGCTTTTGAGAGTTGAACCCTTGGGTGGCTCTGCGTTGTTGGCTTCATGAATTCTACAGGCAGATAAAGATCCCCAAGCTGCTAGCAGAGGAACACATAAAATAGGAGTTACACGACCTTTGGCCTCGTGGGAGCAATTAAGAGAGTCACATTTCATAGGGCCTAAATGTGTAAGACACACTCTAAAAACAACATTCCCAACAAACAAATACAGCTGAAACGCTAGATGGACCTCTACATTGTCACACACTGAATTATTTGGCAGTCTTCAGGGAAAGAGACACTGGGATAAGGGAACCAAATCGCTTATGGGGACTGGCCCATAGGTAGACCTCAAGTTGCCAGTGACATTTGAATATTTTTTATTTTATATCTATTTATAGATAGATATATATTTTAGATCTCCCCTTTAGACATATTGATACTGCTGCTAAGAGATGCCGAGGGTTTAGTGCATCCAAGTCACTTAATAGTCCAGAGGAACAGAAATAAGAAAACCTGGGCTAGAGAAGAGGAAACCAAGTCCATTAGTGAATATCATTAATTAATGACGGTCTCCCTCCTCGTGCCTTTGAGAGACTTTGAATGGACTAACAAGGCACTGTAGCGCTGCTGGCATGCAGTGTAGCTGTGAGAATGAGGAACAGGGGAAGGTGAAAGGGATTGACCTTTCTGTTTTTTTCTCTTGACTTGCAATCTTGCCTGAAAGTTTCAGTTGTTTGAAAACATTGACTACTGGGTAAAAAGAAGTAAGGAAAACACCTAGTGAAAGAGAATCTGCTGTAGTTTAGCTGACCCTTAGCCTTGAAAACAGTGGGGTATACATCAGCCATCATTAGCATTCACTTTTAAAAGATATCCTTCCTAATGCTATATATTGTTTTTGACTGATGGCTGTTTTTAGTGTCCATAAATATTTTACTTCATGACTATGCCACAAACAAAACAATTACTTCTAAAGTGATCTTACTGTGCATTTAAATAAAGAGAACAATATTTGGCAGTGCCAATAAGTCTGGCTTATGAATGAAAGTTTCCTCTGTATCAGTGATGGGTTTCGGCACTCAAGAATTCATCATATATGCACTATGCCACTCATCTTTGCACTCCTGCATCCATTCCTCAGTCCACTGACTAAGTCCTACATGCCATTCACCCTCCACACAACCACAATAAAACACACACAAACACAACATCATATGCAAGATAAATGAAAAGAATAAAAGTAGAAAAAAGAAAACATGATGCCATCTAATCATGGTTGGCATATGCTTGCAGTAACTAAACTAAACATAGCACAGGGTGTCCGTCATGCAGAGGTATGGTAAATAGTCACACGTGACACAATAATCATTGCTTCCTCTCTATGTGATTTTATTTAAGCATTATCTTTTTGACCAATCTGAACAATTTGAAATTGCCACTATGCAGGTTACAGAAGTGACCTGAAGGATAACATCCCTGGAGAGCTATAGTATCCTCTTAAGAAATTAACTGGGAACTATAAAAGGAGAACATTGAAAACTAAAGGAGTGGTCAACCAGCCCTGACACTAAAGCATACTTATTCTCGTGTGGATGTACAAATGTGATCAGAAAATGCTGTTATTTACAGGGCAACAGAGCCAGTGACTGATTGGAACTGAACCAGTACCCTATGCAGTTGCCACATCCTCTAAACCAGGAATTGATTATGGATTGATATTGTCCATAATGTACCATTGTTTTAGCATTCCAAGATGGCCAACATGTTGGTTCTAAAGACTATTTAAAAACTTCAATATTGGCAAATACACTAATCAAGACCAGCACCATATCTATCTATCTATCTATCTATCTATCTATCTATCTATCTATCTATCTATCTATCTATCTATCTATCTATCTATCTATCTATCTATCTATCTATCTATCTATCTATCTATCTATCTATCTATCTATCTATCTATCTATCTATCTATCTATCTATCTATCTATCTATCTATCTATCTATCCAGATAGACAGTTGGGTAAGTAAAATTCTCTCTCCTGAGAGTGTCTGCCAAGGATTCCCACAGAGTAAATCTCTATTGGTTTGTCATGTGGGGTAACAAACACAAAAACCTTTGCCTACTATGGTAACCTGTGAGATTCAATGTGACAAAATAACTACCTGTGGGCTTGAAAATAGAGTAATAACAATCCACACTTAAATGCCTATTGACTTCAACATATGGTTTTCACAATGAATACACCAAGGCTAGTACCTTTAACAAACAGATTAGGAAATTTGCCATGATCATTGGCTTGCCACTATAATTATCGCAGTCTTGCTGTATCGAGTATAAAGTTTCACTCAAGCCAAAGAAATGCAATAGAAGGAGTAATTTTAGTCAGAGCCCACAAATTCGGCCATACGCAATTTTGGATCTTGTGTTTCTATAAGCAGATCTGACTATTTCTAAACCTAACTTCAACTCGGAGGAGAGGAGTTGGCCTAACGGCTAGGGCGCTCGACCTCGGACCTGGGGATCTGGGTTCGAGTCTCGGTAACGACGCCAAAACCTCCTGTGATTCTGGGCAAATCACTTAATCTCCCCGTGCCTAAAAAATGAAAGTGTGTCCTCATGTAACTTAACTGGAAAAAATATGTAAAGCGCTCTGATACCTGATTCGGTTCGGGTCTAGTTCGCGCTATATAAAACTCTGCAAAAAAAAAAAAAAAACTTGGGTGCCCAGAAGTGTTTGCAAACTAGGCAACATATACTGCATGTGAGATTAATGACGCTGCCTGTCCTCTCCACCTCAGCTTTGTCCAGGATTGAACAAGTCTGTATAGCTAGGTTACTGAACAATAACACACAAAACGATGGAAAAGTTCAAACAAAAGTAACCCCATAAAGGCACGTTTACGATCCGACAGGGTATCTGCTGCCCTGAGTTTTTCGGTGAACCTGAAATTTTTGGACTCTCCAGGTCTGACACATCATCACGGTGATGCACTATTTGTGATTTGGCACACCAGAAGTCACTGAACACTGCATCTGAAAAGAATGTGGTTCTGTTGTGCAAAGTTTCCTTCTTTTAAAAAATGTACTATAATGTGCTCTGCAGGTGCACATGACAGTCACACTATAGCACCTTAGCATTTGCGGTGTTTAATAACAAGCATGTAGTCTGGCGCATCTTTCAAAAAGCAGTTGGAAACTTTACTATTGCATACAGTTACTAGGTAACCAATGAGCTGAGTTTGGGACAACAGCAGGGTGGAGAGATAAGTTACTTATTATTTCGAAGCCTACCATGTTTGCTAAAGACTTCTTGTGACTTTCTGAAAGCTTTCCTGGGAATGTATTCTGCCCAATGCTTGTTACTGGCGTTATGTTTTGTAACTAAAGGTGGCTTGCTTTTGATTTGCTGGCTTTATTTGCTTGAGGCTGTCCAGCTTGAGTTAGTACGTTCCATGGAGCTTAGCTATTTACTGTATTCTTCCACAAGTGCTCTCTTTCTGTAAAAATACCTTTAAATCTTGTTCTTATCCTGTCATGTTTGCCGTGCATGCAAAGACAGAGGTCAACTATCAGGCTCTGTCTTCGGAGAGAGCTTGATGTTTACTTTCTTTCTCAGACTTCAAAATGAGAGCATATATGTGACAATCTTGCTATGAAAGGAAAGGCTTTTTTCTAGCACCCAACACAATATAATGTCTGTAAATGAACTGAGCAGATTCAAAATATATCAGAATTAGGAAAGCGCAAATGAAGCAAATTTGTTTGTAATTCTGAAGTATGGTGGTAACAAATATATTAATACAATCACAAACCAAAACACTTGGTGATGACATTTCCAGACATTATCATTTTTATGCTGTGTACTTTTATCAGTAAAACTGTATGTCTGTGCAAATGTAATGGTCATTTCAATTGAAAATGAGTTGTCTATGCTGTCAGTGCACTACCACACCATGCATACTCTACACCTTTCACTCTACACACCTCCACTGTAGGATGCTCTACTGCACTCTTAGACATGCTAACTCCGTTTTATGACAATCAACTCCACTCCACAACATGCCACTCCACGATATGGTACTCAACTCTACGACATATCAGTCCACTCTGAGTCATGTCCCTCTAGTCTATGCCTGTCCACACCCCTCCACTCTGAGACACCCTACCAAACGCTACTCTGACACACCACTTCACTATATTCTATTCCATGCCATGACGCTCTGACACGACACTTTATAATCCTTTACTCCACTTTACGCTATGTCACTCCACTTTACTCCACTCTATGCCACTTTACTGTACTCTACACCTCTATACGACACTCTACTCCACTCTATGACATTCTATGCCCCCACTCTATGACACTCTACGACACTCTACGCAATGCCCTCTATGGCACTCCAGTCCACTTTACTACACTCTACTCTTTGACGCACTACTTTGCTCTATTCCACTCTACTTCACTCTATGCCACTCTACTCTACAACACTCAGCTCCACTCGATGCTACTCCACTCTATTCTACTCCTCTCTGTGCCACTCCACTCTACTGTATGACACTCTACTGTACGACACTCCATTCAACAACACTCTACTCCACTCTATGCCATTCCACTCTCAACACTCTATGCTACTCTACTTGATGACACTCAACTCTATACTTCCCTCTATGATACTCCAATCTGCTGAGAAAGGGGCATGCCTGTAGGGCCTACTTTCTTGCTTCCTGGGCCTTATACTGCAAAAAAACAACATTTATGTAATGTGGTGTATCGGTGCAACTAAGAATGTAGGATTACCGAAAATTGCACTGATGCATTTTTGCAATACATTATCAACATTTTCCTCGAGAAATAGCCATTCATAGTAGAACGTGGCATCCGTCACAACACATATAACAAACTTGTTTACCTCATAATTATACTCCCTACGAAAATCCATTTTGGTAGCACTTGTGTAGAATATATTTAACTGTCTGGTTCCTCTGCCTTAGAGCATGTGCTTGTATCTGCAGTTCATTTCAGCCAAGAATGCAATAAGCGCACTATGGTTCACACAAAAGGTGTGAGACCATACAAGTCGAATGAGGGATTTCACGAATAAGCACTTTGTTTATAAAAATATTCCAGTTACAGGAACACCTGTGTTTCTAGCAATAAAAGTATTCCCAGGTGTAATAATGTTGATTTTATTGGCACTTCTATGCTTGTCCCAGGAGTGGTTCTTTTAAGAGGAGCCGTCTGCACAGCATTTTGCACTTGCCATGTGGTGTTCATGGTACAATAAAGCTATTTACTGGCTAAGAGTTTCTTAGCAGTCATGAGGCAGGTTTCGGAATCATGCGGGTGGTGCGGGGGTGAAGAAGTCTGCAGTCAAGGCAATACTGGTATTGTTGTTGTTTTGACCATGAATGGCGAAAGGACACCAGGGACACATATTTGGATCCTGGCAGGGTTGTATTTAAATGGAATTACATCCAATTTCTGTATTTTGTTTTACATTTAAACGGGATTGCGCCAGTGGAATTTATTCCTCCATAGCTTTGCTGTGGTGAACAATTTACCACTAGTGAGGTTTCCTCCAGATTTAGCACTTCCACCAGAAAAAAAGATTTTACTAGATTTTTACAAAATTGTGCATTTACTTTTGAGAAAGTTCATGACCAGTTTGTGTTAATCCTGCTTTTGGAGCAAAAACTAGATTTGCCAATATATTGTGCTCACGTTTTTGTATCCACTCGAGTAAAAATGTCTCGCAAGACACAAGTAGGAGACTTGTTTGGGCAGAAAATTGCTTTTAATGAGACATTTTCTATGTAAATCGATCACCCAATGGATATTTTAATGTGAAAGTTGTGCTCAATGACGTAAAATTGTGAATAAGAAATGTCAAAAAAATGTACAAATTTTAAATATTGGAAATTTCAAGAATTAGATGGTAAACTGTGATTCTTTCTGCACCGGTTTGTGGCTTGTTCCTTTACAGACGTATCTATTGTCAAGATGTTCTACATTTATGATTCTCGTCCAACTGCTTGTTGATTCATGTGTATTTATCATTGTGATGAGATAATGTGATACGTTCTCTTTGTTTTTCTTTGTATGAAAAAATAAATAAAAACAAATAAAAAACAAAACAAAAAACAGATTGTTTTTTCGACTGCATTTGCAGTCGCAAAACAATCGTACATAACCAGTGCAACTAGCTATTAGGAAGGGATGCCTTTAACACGCCCCTACCCAACTAGCGTTTACAAAACCTATTTTGCGAGTCCGTAATGGCTTACCGACTTGCAAAATAGGGTTTGTGCTTACCACCACCCACATTAGCAGTCGCAAACTGGCCGAATTCTTGTTTGCAACCCTTAAACAGGATCGTACATCTGGCCCTTGCAGCCATGTTTACCTATTCCCCTGCTGCTGTCTTCATGACCTCTAAGACCAGTGATAGAAACATATGAAACTACCCACTGCCACCCCTTAATGACTATTAATGTGTGTCCAGTCCATAGTCTAATATGGACAAAACCGACCATTGAAGTTAACCCTACAGAAGAATGAGAGAAAATACTGTTCTGAAATGTGTGCTAAACAATTTTTTAAAAGAAAAATGTCACTGGTTTATTTGGAATGAATGTCTAGATTTGAATTAACAATTCTGATAAGTCACAGTGGAATAACTATGTGTAATTATGGAATACCCATTTTTTGGATTGGATTGATATGAGTGTTCGATTAGACAGATTTTCTCTTTTGAGTGGTGGCTTCAAATGAGAGAGGAGGAGAGAGAAATACACTTTACCACTTTGGGATTTGAAAGAAGTGGTGTGGTAAAGTTGAACATTTTTAGGGAGAGGTCTCAGAGCAGTAAGGCATTCAGCTTCTGTTTATTGATATTTCTCCCTCATTCAATGAAGCAGCAGAAGGTGAGACACATTCAAGCAGCGATCAATTGGCAACCTGGGGGTTGGAAATTTTTACCTATGCAACGAGAGCTAAAAGAAGCCGGTTTTATGCACTGTCTGCACTATTTGGCAAATATAGGCAGGCCAAACAACCACATATAAACCCATTGTAAACTTGTATAGTAATCTTTGAGGTTACATTAAGCTTACCTCTGCTCTGAGGAAACTGTTTTGAGGTTTGAATTCATTGTTGTAACATTATTTTCCTGGATCCTCAACTCACCACTTGTGCCTTTTATTTGCTTTGTAGCTTTAGACGGCCAACATTCCCAATGAAGATTCTGGTTATTTCTGTTTCACACTCATTTTACAGGGAATTTGTAATTCTTACATTCAGAATCATAGTACAATCTCACCTCAAGCAAAGTTTCTAATAATGCTTAGTAGTTTCATAAACACTCTTTCCTTTAGGCAGACCTCTTGCTTCTCCTTACCAGGCCCATGTTTGCTAGCTATATGATGATAGCAGATCCTTCTCCTGTGAATTTCCTAGCTAGTTTCAGAGGCTTGTAGTCAAGCAGCGTCTTGCAGAATCTGAATCCTAAGAATTGACCACAAATATGCAGACACATGCATACATGTACAATGGCAAAGGTTTTGATTTAAATGATATATTACACAGGCGATACCTTTTAGTGTTCCTTATATGTGACATGTGACTATGTGGAGCACCATATGATTTTCATTTTGACTTTGAGCCATGTAAATAATAATTATTTTGTTTTCCAGCATATATTAAAGCTTTTGGAATTACTTTCCAAGTTACATTGATATTAACATGTTTTTAGTTAGACAGCTACTTTTCTGCTGTATTCTGTTCTATTCACGGGTGCCCTTTATAGATCCTATATCAGGAGGGAGCCCAGAAATATGGAAGTTTGTGGAAAACTGTAAAGGATGTACCTATCTACAGATGATCAATGAACTTGGGCTAAAAAATAATTTGGTAAAAGCTTTCCTTTCCCACTACATGTTCCATTGCTATTAAATAGTTTTGGGTCTGGCTATTTACTGCCAATTCTTACGGCTAGTAAGCCCAAAAACGTGTTTGATTTTTTTGTTTGAAACTTACGTAGGTGTTGTCCTGTTGAGCATGTAGACCTATGTGGAGTTGTCTTTGAGTACTCCCTTTGTATATAAGTTCCTGCAGGTTGAAAATGCAATGCAGTGTTCTGGATAAATGCAGACAATAACTAATGTTCTAAAATAATGTTCCTGGCTCACTCCATAAGAATTGAGCAGATTAATTTATTCAGAGAAGGTGTAGCTTCTAAAACATGATTTGTTTTTATTTTGTTGGTAATATAACCACGCAGATTGCTTTACGTATTTGCCTACTATCATGTGCATGAATGAATAGTCCCATTTTCCCCTTCTTTTCTAGATGCTTTCCAAATCAATTGAACAGCTCAGACAGCCAGGCAGCCATCTAGAAGAAGCTGAGGAAGAGCTCCATGGAGATCATCCGATGCAGGAGGACAGGGCGCCCTCTAGTGCAAGCAACATTAGAAGCAACACCAGAAGTTTTGTGGATGGTAGACATGGGACTCAGCTGGGTTCAGTGAAGGTGAAAGATGAGCCGCCGGACAGCGATGAAGAAATTCAACCCCAGCAAATGGAATCTGGGGACCAGGCATCTTTTATGCAACAGGTAATAGGCACAGATTTAGCTCCTGGTTTTGTAATTAAAGTTATTATCTGAACATGGATGTGCTCTACCATTAAGCCTTGACAAGAATACCCCAGTATCTGCCAAATAAAGAATGTCTGTGAATATCGATTTAGAATTTTAAAGCAGGGGATTTCTTTCAAACTATTGTCCTTGGAGGCCTTGAATGGACAAAATAACTCTTATCTGTGTGCAGTGATTGGAAATGATCCCTTGTTGGTGAGCTGCTCCCGTGCAAGGAAAATGACTTGTCCTTGAGCAGCCCAACACCAACTAGTTGCTGTAAAATGGAACTCATTAGTGAAGGTAATTTGGAAAAACCAGAGTCTGGCCATGCTTTGTCCAGCCCTGGTTAATCAAACATTTCTTGATATTGTGTGAGCTCTACGCGTTGATGTCCTCTTGACTAGATGTAAATATTGTAAAACATTGTCATATTTGTGAATGTGGGTGCCAATTGCTTTGCGTGAATATATTCTAGTTATGTTTGAATCAGAATAGCTAGATATAACTTAATTTTGTCATCTATTGTGACATCGTGGCCCAGTTTATTTATATTTTAGCCTCTTCTTTTTTTTTATTCACAATTTAATACACAACAAATGCCTTCCCCAATAGAGGCATGTTCCCTACATTTTCCTCTTCCATCTAGGATGTTTTTATTCATTTCTTTTTATAAATGGCATGACCCAAGAAATCTGAAAATAATAACAAAAATGCATTCAAGCCAAACTGTTGCACTACATGATAAACTCTATGGGATGTTTCACATATTAAGAAAAAAACAGAGAGAAGAAAGGCACCATTTATAAGCTCCCTTTTAAGGTAGTTTTCTGTTTACTGTAGATCATTCGTGCAAGACCATTAATTTTTAGCTAGTTGCAAAGACTGAATTTTAATAAAAAGTTTAGTTATAGAGTGAGTGAAATTTGTGAAAGCATGCTTATGACGCAAATACTATTCAAAAAGTGCATCATTGTTCTATTTTTTTATGGCTACATTTCTTGTATAGAGTTGTTATTAAACATGGCTAGCAATATGCCTAGTTTGAAAAGTAATTGCTGTGAGCGACCCACTATTAACAGATAGCTATTGCCAAATAAACTTTGGAACTACCTTCGTCCTTTCAGATAGTTTTAAAGTAGGTACCACAAAAATGGGAAAATTGCAGACTTTGCACGTATGGGGCCTCCCCTGAAATGCTGATAACAATTGTGTTTACTTTCCCAATTGAAGGGAAACAATGTATAATATGCTATTTTAGAGACATACAGATTGCTTTTAAATCTAGTGACTGACAAAATATTCAAGTTACATTTCGATTTCAAATGCTATGATTAAAGAAAACATTTTTTTAGCTTTATATAAATCACTGAGCATTTTCTGTTTATAGGAAAGTAAATGAAAGACTTAGGATATCAGGTGGCATACTACGATTTAAAAAGTGGCTCAAAGAATGAACAGTCCTGCAAGATAAACATTCAAAAAATACTTTAGAGGCCCATGTTTGTTAAAAGTTAGCACATTTTTATACAAATCTCTGCCAAGGAAGGTGATTTATACAAGGCTGATAGGTAATGCCTTCAGGCAACAGGAATTCCAAAAAATTAAGCTCAAAGAAGTTTAGAGGACGGTAGGAGTGCTACTTTGCTTACCATTTTCAGTGGACACTGTTAGTGAGAAGAAACAATGTTAAGAACATTGGAAATTAAGTTTTTCTATGAAATAGCCCGTTCATCTTCTCTTTTGTATGGCTTGTTTACAGGTTTAAGTTTGTAACACAAGCAAATAACTCCCAAAGTCAATCCCCTTCAAATTAGATTAATAAGAAACTGACCTTGAACTCGTGGCAAGTTTTTTCACCATCTGAAATATCTATGAATTCCAAAGCCATGGTACTACATGATACATTAGCCCTTTTAAGAAAGAGGCACCTATTTTGCCAAATGTAGAAGCAGTTTGAATGTATGTTATCAGCACGTGTTATTTACATTTTGTGTCTTATATTTAAAGCTTTTCTTATGCAATGTCTAGTTGCAAAAGATCCATTATCCTTTTTTTTGTGAAGTCCTTGGCCCCATCCAAATACCATGAATGAGTGCATTCAACAGTGTGCCCCATTTTACTGTGTCCATTTTGCTGTAGGTGTCTCAAAAAGACTGACACCCAACATTCATCACCAACTCTATTTAAAGCCCAACATAATTCTGATCATTAATACATAGTCTCCTCACATACAACAAAAAGGAAACACCCACAACTCTTTAAACATCTCACTCGAATGAAAAGTGTCAAAAACAGATGAGTTGAAAAAGGAAGTCATAAAGCTCATTCTTGCACATATTGGGCTTTTGTGCAAGCATACATCTCTCTGTCTCAGAAAAAGGGATAGTGCATCTTTTAAAATACTTTCATTTAAAAAGGATCATTATTTTGCAACATATGTTTTGGAAAGAAGCTCCAGAAGACATTTTTTTATAATGTCTAGACGTGATTGAACAAAGCCCTCAATGGATGTCCAGTTCCTAAAATGTTGTGCCCTCTAAACTCAAACAAGAAACTACCTAATATTTATACAGGAAAACACTGGGGATAATTACCATTTTCCAACTGCTAAATGTCTGTTAGCATATAATTTAATGTATTTATTTTACTTTACACCTTTGAAAGCGAGTCTCTTGTTTTATGTTGTATATAAATTATGTTTGTATGTTCACTTATTTGCCTTCTGGTATAAGTGTATTCCGTTCTCAAATAAAGTTTTATTTTTAAAAATACCCCCTTTTATACTTTGGACTTTCTGTAAGGTTTTTCATTTATTTTTTATGTCTGCCTAAATGTGCTTCCTTAATTCTGTATCATAAAATCCGGCTATGCTGTTTAAATCTCGCATTTTTAGAATAATACATATCTCGAGCACAGGTTGAGCTTTAAATTGAAACCTACATTGAGCCATGTGCAAACTCACATCTAGTCAACATCTAGGTGCATGCTTATTTTTAGTACAGTTTTAACTTGTGTTCTCAGATAGTTGAGTACAAGAAGATCGTGGCACACTAACAACTTTGGCAAAATATCGGGAGACTCAGATGCCTAATACAACCACAGTCAGAAAGCCTCCTACCTTAGATCGGAGGCTTTCCGACCGAGATACACAGTTTCAATTCCAACCGGCTGATTACACTACAGCTGACCCGAATTTAAACTGGCCCGTAATCCAAGTGGATAGCTTTTCTTCCATCCAGATTGTGATGCACGGTTTCCGACAGGCTTTCCATGTTGGGCTTTCTGACATGGAAAGCCTGTCGGAAAGTGTGTTCGGGAGCCCTAGCAGGGCCCCCTTTTTTCTGCGGCCTTCGGTTGGGGGCCAAGGGGGATCCTTTGGTGCCCCTTTGTTGATCCCTACACTATATGGCAGGCACCCTGAGGTGTCTGCCAAGAGGGTCAGGGATGAACACAACCTACCATTTCCCTATGGGAGCTTGTGTTATTCCCAGTTTATGGCAGTAACACATGCTCCCAGGGGGAAATGTGGGAATGCAACTGCACCATGTGCGGGCGCATTGTAATTAGGCGGTTAGAATCACCGACCGGTGGTCGGTCGGTCTCATTTCCACCACAGTGTCGGTCGGCCCAAAATATCAAAAGGTAAGTACATATAGGGAGATATAGATTTACTATTTTTAACTCCACATCTATGTACCTTAAAGGCATATAAATCTTCAAGATACATAGATGTGGAATTAGGTATAGAAAATCTTTACATACTTATCTATAATATTTTATCAATCACTATTCTGTATACATTATCAAGGTGCCATGATAGTCTATAGTTAAAACTGAGGATCCATACATTGTCAGCCACATTAGTATAATCAAAATCATTACTTTCAGTATCTGGTGAAAACTTATATTGCACATAAAGGGTAACTGTTGTGCTTTGAGTAAAACATCCGAATTACAATGACATCACGGCTGACAACACATGCTGCAAAGGTACAACACTGCATCATTTCTTATTTTACTATTTCTCATTACTTCTGATTTCTGATACCCCAACACCTTGCAGTGTTTACAGTATTATATAGTTAATATTTTCAGAAAGACAAAAAAAAAGGAAATCCACAAAACCAATCCTTTATTTAGTGTCTGACACTTTTAACCTTAACAAATTACGTTTACTTAAGAATGACTAAAATATCAAGGCCATTTTAATAATAAAGTTCAAATGTCCCAACAAGTTGGAAGGGAAACAAAGTGATATATAGCAAATATGTGTGTCCAATTATATATAATACATAATCCTGTAAAATAGCTAGAAGCTTCACAAGAGCATTTTTACATTTAGCAGTTTAGGAATTATTTCTGAATATTGTCATAATTTGACAATTTTTCTTTTCTCAGCTGTGGCTTAATATGGTATTTCCTGTATCCAGTTGCTGAAAAGAGTTTTAACTTTATTTTAGGATTTCCTTTTTTTCAGAAATATTTGTCCTATCGTAATTGCTTTTGTAATGTGAGGTTCTTGTACATTTCCTCAACCTTTACGAATTATTATTGAGCTTAATTGTTCTAGAGAGCATCTGTGACCGTACAGTGCCAACCCAATGAAAGTTAGCTGCCAGTTGAACCTTATAAATAAATCTAATTATGTATGGGTGGTTGGCAACAATATTGTTGCTTTTTCAATGTATATCTTCAACAATTTTTGCTTATCAGACTTACTTTCTTACCTTCTAGTCTGGATCTATCTTTCGATATTCCACAAGAAGTGTGGCCAGTGTGCCACATTAACTTTTCAACCTAACGTCTTATCTCAAGCTCTGTATCTTTACTGATGAGTTTCAATTTCATGGTGTTGACTTAGAAAATGCTAAAAACAAAGGGCTTTTGTCCTTCTGGTGTAAATGTAGAAAAGTGCCCAGGAAAATGTTATGTTTGTGGAGTTCCAGAGTTCTTCATTTCGAACCTTTCATCCTATACTTGCAACCATGAGACACACAGGCAAAGCCTACTTTCTTCATTTTACGGAGCCTGGTCTTGCGCACCACATTCTGAACAGTTCCATTTCCTACTCTGAATAAAGCATTTGGTGCAAGGCACCAGGGTGCACTTTTTTCGCTTTGTGTACAATGGAAGGTTTTAGTTGATTCTCTGGGCATATATATCTCAAGAGCAAATGGAAATTGCTATCACCTGAAATATTGTGACTACTGTAAAACAAGTTTTAAATAGATTCCTACAGTTTATAGAAGACGTAATTCAGCCACAGTAAAAAATTATTTCAACACTTGGTGCTAAGTTTTTGACCTCTGACTTCCGACATCTTGTCAAATCTCACAATATCAAGCTATGCATCACACCCCATATTAGCACACCATATCACTAAATTCCATCATATACTACATATTACCACACCACGATCCACCTCATTCAGTTCAGAATTCTGAGGGTTTTATTTTTGTGTACTTTAGAATTTTTCCTGATTAAAACTAAGTGAAAACTTTATTTTTCAGCTACTTTTTTCAGCTGCACAAGTAACACTGCATTTTGTCTACTGGATTATGACACAAATATGTTACGTTACCTTCTTGATGCTAATATTATTCCTAATACTTTTTTAAGGCTAGCACAAGTTTTAAATTCCTCTTTTCTTGAAAGGTTTGCTCATTGAATGTTTTTCTTTTTGCAAAAACCATTACAAGAATTAAAGAGTCAAATTTACAAAAATACTTTGCGTTCAATAATGCAATGCTGCACAAAGCAACTACCATCACAAGTGCAAGAAGACAATTTAGAAATTACAGTTATGGTTTGCAATTCACAACTGCCTCTGCAAATCACAATATACATAATGTGAAACCTTGTAAACTGCATAACAAATCCAGTGTCAACTAGGTTTTCCAAGCTCCTTAAACTCACAAGGCAATGTATTTATGTTTTCAAGTAAGATGAATTCAAAGCATAGAATTCTTACTGACTACAGCGGCCAGGTAATAACAATTCATGGTAGCAGTTGCATGATTTGGAGAGCTTTCCCTGTATGTGACAGCTGCCAGATTCAGGGGTGGCAGAAAGACTTCCTGTCAATAAATCCATGTTTCGCTGTGTGTTCATTTCACAGTTCACCACAATTGGTGGTATTGTGAGCACTGTCCATATCAGTGATGGTGGTTGCAATGCTGGCACTTTGTACAACCAAGTCCACATGTCTACTATCCTTTTCAAACCCTCGGCTCTACATTTACAGCTGGACACAATGAGGCAAAGATCTTAAATCCACTTTGTGCATATTAATGAGGCTGGTCTTGTGTACCTTATTCTGAACTGCTCCTTTGACCTGCACTAAGTAGTGCATTTGACACAAGGCTACTGGGTGGGCCTTCCTGCTGTCCTGCACTATGCAAGGTTTGTGTATCACTGGGAGATGTCTAGTTCATACATCCTGCATCCGGTCCAATATATTAAATGTTAATTGCTATCACAGGAAATATGTTTTGAGTTGCAGGAATATGCCAAGGAAGAGAGTGTTATGAATGAACGGAGCCCTTACATTCTGCAGGCTGATTCCAACAGTTCATAGAAAATAGTAGTAGAAAAATCTTTTACACAGTAGGTGCTATTCATTTCCCACTTTACTGCAGATGTCTCATGTTGTCACCACACAACACTATAACGCACATCATCCCACCACAGCATCACACCTCACCACATTTTAGAACACTAACTCCAAATACCATTACATATTGTCATACCACAATTCACCACGTCACTATCTTGGCATGATGCTCTTAATTTTACACTCCTGTGACAACACAATCCACTCACCTGACACAATGATTAATTCTCCTATCTGTTCAATCCATATTAACCATTCTCTAACTTGTCACTCAACTCTCCTACCTTCACTCTCCAATGCCCAAACTATAGACTTTACTCACCTGGTACCATAATCCTGTTTCCACACTTCATTCTTCTAACCACTCCCTCCTGGCTCGCTGCAGTGCTGTCCTGATTCCAAGACCATTCAACTGGCTCCATTTTTTTTACTCAGCACCTCTCTCCCCAAGTACTTAATATAAACACATCAGTCTATAGATATCATTCTCCTGAGTTTACAGTGGGTAAATTCACATAAACTCTACTAACTCTGCATATCACACTCCTGGAATAAAAATGAGGATAGGACATATAGAAACTGTAAAAAAGAAGGACAACATTGGAGGTTTTCTGGGGGATTGTTTAAAATTGGAACACCATACATGAAATAAAAATGATTGCCACATTGAAAAGACTTAACATGATAGGAGAAATTGTCATATAGGTCATATGTGTGGAGCGAGTTAGTATATGAGCCATCTGTTTAGTAAGCAAGAACTAGCTTGCGAAGGTATTTTAAAAAAATGTCTCTCTCTGAAAGGAAATCAGTGAGTGACTCATTTCAAGCCTTGGATGAATGTGGTCTTACTGAGACCATTTAAGGGTAGAGAAAGCTGCCTGATTGTAGGTGGTTTTAAGTATATTTGCACATATATTCACCAATCCTTTTAGTGTTAATTGCAGTAATCTAAGCCTGGGTGGATCCTCAGCATTCAATGGTGACTGTTGGAGAAAATGAGGAATGTAGGTTTAGAGATGGTGGAACAGCTGAACGGAAAGTTGTAGAGTCAAGAAGAGGCCACCAGCAAAGGTTACAGGTGTTTGAGACTGGCACCAGTGGGAGAAGGATGCCCAGCGAGTGCTACCATCATTATTATTATTATTAAGAGAAGATAGAGTAAAGTCATTAGTGAGAAATAAAACATTGGTTGCAATATCATATATTTTTCATTCAAGAATTAATTTATTTAAGTCGATGTACAAATCAAGAAGCACCTTTCTTTTGCCTGTCCAGCTAAAGGTAAATATGGGTTTCATCTGTATAAATGTGTAAACATGACTAGTACCTTCTAATAAAACTTGAGAAAAGTGCTACCTAGGCATTGAACAGCAGCCATGACAATTCTAAGACCCCAGGAGGCAGGAAAGCTTATGGAATTAGGCGGTATTAGAGGCCGACTTTTAGAAGAGACTTAATTCATTATTCAGAGTAGTGCTTCTAAATTTGGTAATTTTACTGAGCTTGTCAAATAGAATCTAGATGATGACATGGTCAAATATGTGCTAAGGTACAACAGAATTTGGCTTTCTTAGCATCATGTATCACGATTTTTCATACTTTTATGTAGTCAAGGATTTGAGCGCCTCTGATACTGTAACATTCCAAATCGGAGTTCATCAAGGATGTAATGGCTTTTTTCAAATGTATTTCAGTCTACTGGTTCTATTTTCAACTCTATTAATTGCCTTGTTGAGTACCTGGTAAAACAGTAAGAAAATGGCAGCAACCTGCCCAGCCGTGGTCCGTGCAGGTAACAACAGTGGGGCGGGGAAAGGGGGAATTTCGAAGGACGATGCAGAGGGAAAATTAATGATTTATTTAATTTTTTCATAGCATCGTGCCTCGAAATCCTCCCTCACACTGCCCCACCGCGGTTACCTGTATGGCCCACGGCTGAACCAGCCTTACCCTAGAGGATTCTTGGAATGAATGTCTTATCAAATCATGGATGAGAATGTAATACTCTTAGTAGGCAAAGCTAGGGAAAGGTTCTACAGAGCTCATTTAGGCAATGATTCACAAAGTTGCATACACACCTATAAATCCGGTATTTGTAAAGGGTCTCAAGGCACTTGGGGCCATTGGGGAGATTAATTGAGCTATTTCCAGGAGTCACATAGTGATGAGTTGGGCTGCCGCCAGCGCTCCGGATTCAGCTGTCCTGGCCGTTGTGCCACACCTCTCCACCTCACCACAGCTTTCCGCATCAGCTTAAATTAGGTGCACAAATGCCTTCACTTACAAATGAGTAGCATTGTAAGTACTAAAACATCCGCTTCTCTGATTTTCTTTTTTTTCTTTTTACCCTTGAACAGCTTTGATTGTGCTGACTGAAGCCACCATAGGAGGAGACCATCTCCATGGGTGGGGCAGAGTTGTATTCTCCACCACATCAGTGGTTAAGCAGTCTATAAATGATCCCCTTACTGTTTCACTCAGAGTGCTAGGATGTTTTGATATTACTATTTACTTTCTTACATCACTCATTTGCACTTATACTTTTCCTCTCCATCAGTAGTTTCTGATTATTTTATTGTTTGTTGTTATGTTGGAATTTAAAAGCCATAGAAACATTGCAAAATGAAATGCAAAATTCTACAAACAGTGCTATATGGTAATTATTAGAAATTATGTTAATTTGCTGAAACGTTAATGTATAGCAGTTTGTTTCTAGTTTATGGTCATGTATGTTTTCTGATTAGAGGGTGCTGTTGCTCTAGAGACCAAACATTTAGCACATTGTACAGAAATCCTCAATGCATAGTTATTAGAATCCCAAACCCTTACTTTCACACAGGATGAGCTTTCAAAATATACCTTTGTTGGTATGTGCCACAGAGTTCAGATGTCCTTTTTTTAAATATTCAAACGACTGTAATGCCAAAAGTATAATTTACAAATGGATACACAAGTCTGGTTTTTGACGGCCCAGCGGTCAAATGCACCCTTTTCTTACAATATACTTTGGGGCATATTAAAAAAATATTCACGCAACACGGTAGCAAGCAAAGTTGCTGTACTGCGTTCCGTGAAAGGCAGATGGCAGAAATGCACCATATCACCTAAGATATGACACTTTCCTGCTGCCTCCTAGCGCTGGCACTCTGTGCTGCATAGCACCTGCGCAGGCACCATTGCACTATGGTGCAAGGGTGCCTTCATTATAGACAGGATTGTTTTGTGCACAAAGGGACACCTTCCTGCTCAGAAAAAAAGTTTACGATGATTACCTCTTTCTATGTGTGTTGCAAAATGCAGCAAATGTGGAAAGAGGAAATAACGAGGAGAAATACATTTATTTCTCCTTGTTACTCTCCACTGGGGACGGCGTATCATGTTGATGCATTCCTAGGTTTAAAAGTCTTTGTAAATCTGGTAGTGCACCAAAATCCATTGGTGGGTGCATGGGAACGCACATGCTCCACCCAGGGAACACCCTCCCAAATCAAGGTAACGAAAGGCAGCACTATGGGCTGCCTTGTGTTACTTTGTATTTACTAAACCACGCAAAGCCATTTCAAGTGACTTTGTATGACTTAGTAAATAACAACAATTTATTTACATTAGGGCTGCTCCACAAAAGTGATGCAACCTTAGTAAAGCTGCCCCTTAGTGTGGACTTTAGGTCTACCCATTTCAAAAACTGTATTCCCCGAACAACCTCTTTCAGCTAGACCTTGGCTCAGCCAGGTGGAGTATTAATTTCTCACCTGATGCATTTGGCTATTGGATGTATCCTTTGGCTTCTTCCACAGAGTTTGCATTAAACTGCAAGAGATGAGGACTACTTTATAATTATAGTAATCTCTACCTGCTCCTGCTGGCTCTCTCTAATGTGTCTCATCATTATGCTCTCATTTTTGTGACTAAGTACTTGCTTTTGGTTTCATAGAATCAAAGGGTGGCCTAACCTGAACACTCGATTTAGTAATGGCAAGGGAGCCTTAATTATCTTCCTTCCTATCTTGCTACATCATAAAACTAAAGGAGGACTCTGATGAAAACATCCTTGCCAGCCAACCATTTTTTTTAAAGAAATGGAAACAAACAAGCATTGGCAAAGCCAATAGGACGCACCAGTCAGAGAGCTATAGGCTTTGTCAATGGTAATGCGTTTGTGCACAGCCCTATAATTAAGGTCAGTCTACAATTTAACACAGTCACATCACAGAAATATCTGGGGCATACTTTCTTTCTGTTTCACACAAGATTCTGGGTAGGAATAAGTTACAGAGTGAATAATGCATGTGCATTGCACTGAATTGTGTTCTATGCTTTTTTAGGTTTGTCATTGTTGATGGCGTTTATAATATTTTGAGCATGCACAAGATAGTGCGGGTTTCACCAAACTTTTCGCCGATTATTATCCCTGTTCAATTTTGAAGTTTCATGTTAGATAGAAATTTACATTTTAAGACGAAACAAGGTGAAAGGAGTACAGTACAATACTGAAGTTACCCTTTACATATGCAGATTAACTCGTTGCGCACATTTGCATTTCTTTCAGGCAAGCAGGCTTATTTAGATGAATGAGCAGATTCAGCTTCAGAGCACAGGATACTCCCTGAATGACACTTTAGCTGAAGCATTCAAATGATCTGAATTAACCATCATGTCTTTTTATAAAAAGTAAGGGAACGGTTTTTCATAAATCAAACAGTCCCAATGAATTAATACATATTAAGAAGCATTGTCTCGCAGTTGTCACAGATTGTTTGATGGAGAAAGCGGAGGTTAGCTTGTTTCTCATTCTGGGTCATAAATCATTAAATCATTATACATCTGGCCTGGGTACTTGGGCAAACAGCCTGCCTCTCCCTGACCCCCCACAGAGATAGCTTATCGGCAACATCCTCAACACAGCTGCCCTCAGGTCTGCTTTGCGTATCTTGTTAAAAATCAAAAACAAGCACTGCATGCTGTACAAAAAGCAGACCCATGTGCACAGAAGCATAAGCAAGCTAACATCTAGGTGTGGGAGAGACCAGGAATCTGCTTGGAGAGAACAACAAGAGGAGGTGGGAGGGAGATGGAGGAGAGGTAAACAACTAAGGAAGAGGGGAGGGGGTGCAAACAATGACTGGAGGCATCATGTCACTTAGTTGGAGAGGAAGAAAAGGTGCTGTTTGCTTTGAGAAAAAAGTGTCTTGATGGGATGAGGGGCTTATTTGTATGCAAGGCAGCTTCTCTCTCTGGGCCATTGCTAAATTTGTTCTTTTGAAATTCAACAGAAAAATAAACCCAAGCCACTTAATATTTCATCTTATTGATGGAACAGCATCATGTGCATATCTCAGCTGTGAGTGAACAGATGATGGGCTAAACACAGCGGGATTAGCCACCTCGCCAACTCCCCAATTGTGTATTTCGGTACACACCATGCATCTCTGCCCAAATCCATAAAAACAGCAGTTGCAGCAGCGTGGTGGTGTGAGGTTAATTAAATAATAATGATGCCTCAAATCAAAAGAAAATAAAGTTTGTGATCCACTTTTAAAAAGTTCTCAAGTTTGGTTCTCAAGTTAGCAATTCTGACACTCTGCTCTCTAATGCGCAAAAACTGAAATTGCCCAGAAGAAGGTAACCCAGGAACAAAGTACTACAAGAAAACAGTGATGAGTTTAGACAAGAAGGAAGGTGGGAGGAGATTTCCGGGTGGTTCGAAGTATGTAAATTAAGAAGACATGCACCCAAAGCGCCAGTGACACTCACATTTAAGCAGTCACTTTGAAGTTAGAGAATCAAAAGGTGCCCTTAGGAAACAGCATCTTACATTTGATCTTGGTCGTTGAATGCACCGCAACTGTGATGAGATAAAAAAACAGATTCACAGGCCTGTTTAATGGAGGTCAGAGCCAGTGAAACCACGACCAGTTGTATGAAGTTCTCTTCAAAAAAGAAAAAAAGAGTTCTGAAAACATTTCTTAAATAAGAGCAGGAAATGGATAGTAGTAATTGGTCTTGGGAGGGAAAAGCACAGGAAGATCATCCAGGCATGCCATGGACAAATGGGGAGAAAGAATAGGGACAGCAACGATGGAGCCAGCAAATGGGAAGCCTATGGGCGGGCTAAAGCCCGCAAAGAATATACCATGAGTCTCTTCGAGATAGCGCACCCGCTGTCTAAAGACGAGACCTAAAAAGGACTGTGTTGAAGACAATGGAGTTTTTAATACAATCCAACTTGTATTCCTTGTCTGGCTTTAATGTGCTCTTGCTGCATGCGTGAGCACTTTAAACCCAGTACTATTGGCTTTGTCAATGTTTGCTTTCCATGCCATCAGTAGTCTATCGACACCTATAACTCTCCATCTGACAACACTTAATTTCATTAATATGCCATCGGTCTCCTAGAATCCTGGTAAGGGATGTTCAGAGAGTGTCTTGCTTTCATTAATGAGAAAGTTGACCGGGTGAATGGTGGAGCAATTGTTCCGAAATTCAAAGGGCCCAATGTACAAAAATAATTCTGCGAATAGTTGTGACATTTGTGATACTCCTGGCTTATTACTGGATTTCAGGAGTGAGCCATGACTACTCCAAAAGCAAATCATAGCAAAATGTTTGTGAATCAAGCCTCCAGTCTGAAGATCTCTTCTAGCTCTGAATAAACTCTATGTGCACGTGTACTAGACGATATACTGCAAAGTTTGACTTTGAGAACATAGAAATCCATGGTAATTTGTATAACATTTTACATTGTTAGCCAAAAATTGATCTTCACAGAGTGTGCTGAAACGTTCATATATCATAATAAAGGTGAGAGAGTGATAAATGTCACAAGAAAACAAAGTGTTTATTTATTCCGTTTTAATACTAAGGCTCTGGGTAAATGACAGAGCGGCTTGGGTGAAATTTTACTCACGAAGTCCGCTCAGGAATGCTGAAAATCCCCCAGTAAAGTAGATTATATAGATTCTAATGTTTACATTTGGGACAGGGTTGTATACATTTCATGCTTGCAAAACATTGCTATGAACTCTCACAGACATCTACGTTTGAGGGTCTTATTCCAGGAACTTTCCTACCCTGGACATGCAAGTAGATCTACTTCAGTAAAGGCAGGAACACGTGCACTGTCAAAGGACAGAAAAGAGAGGGAACACCTCTTTTTTTCAAGTGTTATAGAAGAAGGTGTTTACACCAGTAAAATAATTTTCTTGTGGAGTAATAACAATGTACCTTTGCACGCACTTTCTCACTATTTACTCAAGCAGTATTTCCCTTCCCACACATAAACAATCACCCGTGCAGTGCAAGTACACTTGCAACATAGCGGCAGCGTGTCTGTGCTGGCGTTTGGCAGCTTTCTTAGCACCAGCGCTAGGGGAAACACAAGGGTGCACTGTGTTCTTGTTAATACTTTGCATCTCTGCATTTTAAAAATGTGTGAGTGCGGCATTGCCAAATTTGGTGTAATTCCGCTCTCCGACTTTTTTGTAAATATACCCCACTTTGAGGTGGTAATATTGACAATACCAATAGATTTTTTTGCTTTCAGTATTGAATTGCCATTGAAGGTAAATGGTGTCATTGCAAATTTTTGTTTTTCACAATCTGAATATGTTACTTGTGTACTTTCCATTATCTAGGGAAAATCCATGAAAGGTGTAAAATGTACCACCAGTGAATAATAAAATGGCACCAGCCTGAAATTATCTGTGAATGTCATGAAGGGATCTAAAAACTAAAAATGAATTTGTTGTGACATGAGTGTTTATCCAATTAAACCAAGAATACACCAGATAATTCTGACTTGGGACCTTTTAAAATTCAACTCAAAGATTACCCTATCTAAGGAGATATTCACCTCCATTTCTAGAG
The DNA here is from genome assembly GCF_964261635.1 of Lissotriton helveticus. NCBI lineage: Eukaryota > Metazoa > Chordata > Amphibia > Caudata > Salamandridae > Lissotriton > Lissotriton helveticus. Next base: position 1,003,654,516 of record NC_136071.1, on the reverse strand, counting down.
AAATGCCGTTTCCTGTAGTTGGAGTTGTTATGTCAGTGGACATACTGCAATAGTGATGAACTAATCAATAATAGAAATGTTACTTTTTGAGTAATACAGCAGAGAAAAATTTGACACCAACCTGTATGTTTACCTTCAGTAATCACCAAATACAGTCAATAGTGTGTAATTACCATTCATAAACTGAAATCAAGTGTTCCTTACAGGCTTACACACAATTATATTTTTTTCTACTGATTGTACTAATGCTAACTGGTTACATATTAGTACAGCTAACCAAGTTATTCTACAAGACCCTAAATGTGCTGCCGGTTACCATCACATGCAAAAGCAGTAGCTTTATATATCTTCAAAGACATCAAAATCAGTAAATAAAATATTAAATTATGAACATATTTTGTCAGGAGGAACATAGTTGTTAGAAACAAGACCAGGTGAATGGGTACTTTGTCAGTACGATGACAGAGTAGCCTTTCCACCAAACTCATGTTCTGTCTGCGCTATTTAGACACAGGGAAACCTTAAGCGCTACTCTAGCTCCGTTGCAAGCATACTCCTCCGATGGCCTGATGTTGCATGGGCCATCAGTGGCTAACACATAACACTGTTACATTTTGAAGGAGGGCTGTTATGTTTGACAGAACCATTCATTAAACCTTTACAACATTGACAGGAACCAACATGACAGCGGCTGAAAGTGGACTAACTCTGGGTTAGGAACTATTTTTGGTTTGTCTTAGTTCAGGCTTGATTTAACATGTTAATCAAGTATACTATAATGCAAATACAGCGAAAAAAGATAACAAAAACTTATACCTTATGCCATATACTTAAATTATAGATTTGCAATCTTTCATGACCAAAAGGTCAACTTTGTTAGCCTGTGCATGAGACTTTTAAAAACATCACATATAAGATGTAGTGCAAATATACTCCAACATGTCTTACCATGATTCTCTTTATCCCTGTGAATTATTTCGGTAAATTCCAGGAAGTCAGGCTTTGTTTAGCTTACATTATGAAGATTTGTTTTCGCCTTCCATCTCTGAAACCAAGCGTTCATAAGGGCCACTACACAAATTCATAGGTGCCAGACTCTGAAATAAACATTATTGTCGGAAGCATTATCTCTGTTTTCAAATACAATTTGCAAACTTGTTGATATCTTGCCCTTCCAAAGAACTGCTTTGTTTAGAACACACAGGAGCATTTTTGGATGTGTGGGATGAGAAAGAAATGGAAGCTGCATCCAATTTGGGGGCTCTTTCCAAAAGGCTGGCTTTCTCAGAGTCAGATAGTTGCTGCTTTCACCTCTAATAATGTCTTGTACCAGGCATATCTATGAGTGGGCTATGAGTGGGGTGACAGTTAGCAGTAGAGTAAGTGAGATGGCCCTATGGAAGTGGCAGTGTGTTTAGATGTGTAGCTGGCGTCTCTGAAAATGTGTTAAGTTCAGGTCAGAGCTGATCAAATGACTATCTCATGTTGATTAAAGGCTAAGATGAGAGGGGCACATGGCTCATTTGGTGCCATTTTGTCATGAAGGTAGGCAGGGATGAAGCAGTCAGTAACTTTCCAGCCCATAGCTTGTGTGAGGTGAAAGGGCTGAGTAATGGCAGTCACATGTTGGTTAGTGCCTCCTGAAGTTCAGAAGGATGAAGCTGGCATCAGTTACCTATCCTGCTGGTAGGAATGCAATTCTTGTTACGAGACATCTGCACTGGTCGCCTAGCCTATTGGAGCTCCTCAGAAGCCAGCATGCCAGATGTGTATTTGGTCATGTGACATCCCATTACTTCTGAAAGGCCTTTAGGATTGTGGTGCAGTCAGTCACATACCCAAAGATTAAATATTGAATGCCACTGGGACTAGGATGGAATTGGTTACCAATCAGACCTATATGTATGTATGGCTAGCAGAGTGGGAAATAGGCAGGCTATTCAGTTTTAGGTTTAAACCTATAATAACTGATAAATCAGACTTAAAGGGAAACAGTCCTCATTAGTGTATTCATATGAACAATGATGAATCACAAACTAAGATGCCATTCGAAGAAAGAAAAGCGAGAATACATCATTTTTATTTCTTTCTGATGGGGCAAAGTCAATGTCACTTTGTTATTGTGGAGAAGTGTGGCTCAATGGTTAGAGCGGCAGACCCTGATGCAGAGGTCTGGCCCGGGACCAGGGTTCAATTCCTGCCTTGGCTGGTCTCGGCGGATCTTGGGCTCATAATTCCTCGGACCTGATTTCTCACCTCGGTGCCTACTCTAAGCATGGGTCCAACGCTGCAACTCTGGGCAATAGCTTGCTTAGTCTCCACAACTGCCCCCTACAGCGCTAGGGATGCCTGGTTGCACCCTGGGTATGCCCAGGAGTGGACATTTCACAGGGAAAAACCAGGAAGGGTTCCCTAGCGGTATGAGTACAGCGCCAGGACACTCAGGAGTATCAGTGCGCTTTACAAGTACGGCTACATTTACATTTACATTTATTCAAGGTAGAAGCAAAAAAGACTGGTCTACGATTCTTATTTTTGAGATTTGTTTTTTAGAGATATTGTTTGATCTTCCTTTGTGTACGCCAGCTAGGTTTGCTTTAGTTAACTTTGTCGGGTTTAGAAGCATGTCTTAGGTTTGATCTAATTATTTTGTTCATTATAGAGAATCTGAAATATTACACTCCTTTTTGATCTTTTGGTAGTGTTTAATTCTTTGACTAATTGGTGAAATGGCTGCTTATAAGAGTCTTGGGCAATATGTACTATAACATTTACCCACAGACAAGGAATGAATAACACCCTTTGATACCTCAGCTCCCTTTTTTAACAAGTCAATATTGGAAGCAGGTTAACTGCAGATCAACCCAGGCTTTAAACATTTAACGCAAGGTGTAGTCACGGGTACCTGCAGAAAGATTGCTGTTGCCAAGCAAATGGAATATTGGTGAAACATGGCCCAAGTATTTCCACTTAGTAACAAAATTCACAGCTGCAAGGTGCCCCATTCCTATGTGTGATACCTTCAGACACTCCTGGCTTTTTACCCAACAGCACTTTACTGCTGGGAGTTTTGAGCCCATAATAAATAGGTTAACAATTTTCAAGTCCCAGAACACAATGTGATGTCTTTAAAATGGTCAGGACTGAGTTGAAATTAGATATTTGCTATGTGGACACTTGCAAGCCTATGTCCACACAACAGCAGCACCACTTTAATGTAATCAGGCAAATAGTGTAGACATGCAGTGTAGACATGTTAATGTTAATAAAATGTATACAGCGCAACGGGTACCCTCAGGTGTCTTGGCGCTGTGCAGTGGTGATCATGCTTAAAGTATCAAGTTTCAGATGGCTTGGAATTCAGGGCTACAACTTAATCTAGTGTCATTCAAAACTGTAAAGGTTTCACAATGTACTATGTTGTTGGCATGGTTGGACACCCCTACAATGTCATAATATTCAGTTAGGAATAGGTGAATGCCCAAGCACTGTTTTTATTAAAACATTTGAAAATAGCACTGTTATTCTCTAAATCTAATAATCGCCCTGTAAACTGGGACTGGGCACAATTTTTATTACAGTAATTTTGTATAACTCTTGTGATAAGAAATTAACAAAACTTCCATGATTATGCCAGTTTGCATAATTTTGCATAATTTCAGGCAAGCATGGCTTCCTAAGAGCACAGGAACAGAGTGTAAGCTGCTGCTGGCTACTGCTATTCCTGTTCTATTGCATTTAGCGCCATTCTGTTAGAGCAACATGCGTCCACAGGTCCGTTTTGGATGAAAGTCAGACAGATATTGGGTAATTACTGAGAGCGACCAATTGGAAGAGCCGGGTGCTGCAGCCTCCGTTACTTTGAGGGCAAGGGAGGTTTAACTGTTGAGACGCTAAATTGGAAAGCTGCAATTCCTGTTCAAGCTACCTTTCTCAGTATTTAACCAGTGCATTCATTCACATTGTCAAATGTTTCTATCCTAGTCTGTTTCTAATTTTATCCATTCCAATCTTGGGCCTCTTTTACTTTGCATTTCAAGTGATTGTACGTTTGGATCCACGCTGTTCTGTGGATCTGCTCGTCCAAAACTCAATGGTTGTGTCAATGGTTTAAACACTTAAATTCAATGGTTCATGTTCTCATCTGACTTGGTTTTGTTGGAGCATACACAGTTGTATCCTAACCCTTCCCTGAATATTGTCGCATGCTCCATGTTCTATGGGTGGGAGCAGATGCTGTATAAATACCCAGAAGTTGGAAGTTTGTCATTGTGCTGTACTGGCAAAATAATCTTTCTCGGGAGTAGATAGATTTGTAGTTGCTGGGTAGCTGCACTTCTGGCTTCTGTGGAGCACAAAGGGCTCTTATTCCCTAGTTGTAAAAAAAAAAAAAGAGGATACTGGCCACACAGCATAGGTACCTTGATAGTCTGCAGTAGCAGGTGAAGAGAGAATACTCTCTGGTTGTACCATGATTAGGTGTGTGTGCACTTTGAAGTGGACAATGCTTATATTGCCATAGCCATTTGTAGGGAGTATATGTTATTCCTCTGTGAATATTATAATCCTCTATGAATAGTATGCACTTAACTGTAGAGTAAATGAGAAGAATCTAGAGTCTTTAAGCATTGTATAGGTATTTAACCCCTTCGGGGCTGATGACGAGCTGAGCTCGTCATGAGCGTAACCTGCGCTACGCTGATGACGAGCTCAGCTCGTCACGTGGTATTTTGAAAATCGCAGCGCGCAGCGGGAAAACCGCTAGCGCGCATGCGGTTAATCAAACAATGTGTGGTATACTGCTCTATAGTGACCCCACATCTTTGGCTGCGTATATTGTTCCCTATGGGTAAGTGCTAATAGCATCTAATTTTTGCCACAGATCAGTGATGTAGAAGATGTTATTGGGTGTCCTTCTTGGTCGTGGCTTCAACGCATTTTTAATACAGCCAGAAATGTTCACAGACTTCGTGTCTGAATCAGAAATGATTAAGGAACCTCGAATTTGGGGATCATATAGAATCTGCAATGCCCTGAGATCTCTAGTGCTAAGTTTTTAATGGATTACCTGGTTTCATTTGGGAGCTTTTTTATTACCCTGGGGCAGATGTATCAAGATACCCATTTGCGATTCTCAAATAGCGATTTTTTGAGAATCGCTATTTGAGAATTGCAAAATGGTATGTATCTAGAAATTCGCTATTTTTTAGCGATTTCTTACAATTTCTTAATTGCGATTAGCAAATTGCTAATCGCAATTAAGGAATAATTTTCCATTCATTTCTATGGGCCACGAGGCCCATAGGAAGGAATGGGAAATTATTCTCAATTTGCGATTCGCAATTTGCGAATCGCAAATTGAGAATAATTTCAAGGGAGCAAGGGTGTCTTAAGGACACCCTGCTGCACCCCAGAAATTTACATGTGTGCACATATGGCACACATACATACCCTAAGGGCATGTATGAGCACCACATGGCACCTTTACAAATGTCAAAAAGTGCATTTGTAAAAGAATTCGCAAATTAACAAGAACAACAAGTTGGTGGTAATTTGCGATTTCTTAGTGTAAATTCGCAAAACCTGAATGCTTCATACATAGCATTTAAGGAATTGCAATTTGCGATTCCTTAAATGCTGACGCAAACTTAAGGAATCACAAATTTTGCGATTCCTTAAGTTTGCGATGCGATTTCAATGATACATCGCATTTTCCGATCTTTTTGTCGCAAACGCTGCTATTTTGCGATTCGCAGCGTTTGCGACAAAGAAAACGTTTGATACATCTGCCCCCTTATCTATAATAAACAAAACTGAGTATCTCTTTAATATGTTACTTCATATCAAAACGTTAGCCATGTTTGCTCTGGATACTCACTGGTATTCATTATCAAACTTCCTTTGAGGAGAAGACCTTCTGCTCAGTGGGAAATTCCCGAAAATTATATCATAGGCAGAAAGAAAACTGGCTAAGCAAAACCTGCAGTAATAGGACACAATTTGTATCGCACTATGAACTTTGATCGCACATTGTCAACTTTAACCTGGTATTTTGTAAACTGCTAATGCACTAAGCACTTTAACTGAGTGACCCCTAAGGATCATGGGCTTTTTTTGTTTTGCCTATCCACTCATCTCATGTTTGCATCTCGATACTTTGGCACTTTAACCCGTCAAACCCTTTTTTCCCGCCAGAAAAACTAAAACAAGAGTGTGGGGTGGGAGGAGTAGTTATTCGCTCTTGATGCAACAACAGTATTAAATAGCTTATGTAGAATGACGTAGATGTGGATTGTCTGACTGGGCTCGACCAGCCAAAATCGGATGGATTTTTTATTGTGCAAAATAAAATTGTGTAAAATAACGGAGTGTTTGACTTTTTCTGTTTTTAATTGTAAGTTTTAATTAACTGAACAATACAATTAGTAATTCATTCATTATTGAACTGCTGCCACCATATATGCTAGTTTTATTGTAGTTCTTATTCTCGATCAATGTAAGGTTATATAACTCTTTACTATTTGTGCAGGAAGGTATATATCGATGTGTTTAAGTCACTGGATTTTTTTCCTGAGGTTTTAGGCAACATCATATTTCTGGCATTCGATACAAGTTATCAACAAACATCAAATACACTCATATTTCCAGAGCTAGTTAATATGCCCATACATTGGTTTGATTATTTTGAAAGAATGTCTTTAGTCACAGTCAAATCATTGCCAAGTTCCATTTTGATGAAGAGTTTAAACATACCGACCATGAACCCCTTGATAATAATGAAGGATTATTATTATTTCTTCCACACCTGTGTTTGGATAGAATCTCAAGGTGTGGGAATGCAGTTCTGTTTTTATTTTTGTCCCTAAACTCCAAGTTCAAATTTGCAAGAGTGTTGCTGTGCTTTATCTTTTTGCCAGGCTGTCACGTATCATCTTGCAAGTTATTGTTGTTCTTCCCAAATACCTGTCTATATACAGTCCTTCTAGTTGCTCAGATTAGATATACTGTTTTTCACTTGCTGCACAGGAAATGTTGCTGGCAAGTTATTCTCTTGTTCTCAATAGAGTTTTCAACTTTATTTGGAATGGGGGCATTGTGGTACTTCCTGTTAGAAATGGGGTTTCTGGTAGGCTAGGGTATTCACCTAAGCCAGGCAGAATCCACCACTTTATTCCGGGTACACACACAAGATAACCTCTGCTCACCCGCTTGTTAGCAACTGGTGTAGACTGATTTTACCAAGTTTAGAAGAGAGAGCACATGCACTTTAGCACTGATAAGCAGTGGTAAATTGCCCAGAGTCATAAAACCAACAAAAACAGGTCAGAAAACATACAGAAGGAAGGCAAAATATTTGGGGATAACCGTGCAGACAAGGGCCAGCTACAACACATCCCATATTTGAATTCCCACAGATACTGTAGGATCCAAGCATGATAATGGCCAATAAACGAATACATTTATATGCTCTCATGGCCAAGAGAGTACATCATCAGAATGCGAATATGGCTCAATTAACGTATAATGTAAACTATGAAATATTTTATCTTTGTGTTAACCATTCTTTGAATCCCCAATTATTGACAACTTGCATGTTCTGTTTGTAAATTTCACCTGAAATGATTTGTAATCAGCACATAAATGTACTATTCAGAGTTCAAAAGTGATACAAATTATTTGTTGAGGGCACAACTTCCATGGATATTTCATCAATTTTCTTTTTCAGTGACATGGCTATCCACATTAGTGCGGGACCAGAAATCTACAACCTCCACAGAATGTGAACCCTGAATGGACAATCCCAGCAAACTCTGCAGCAAACGTTTACTGTGTATCATAGGTTATTACCATTGAAGCCGCAACCTTTTACACCACATCATCATTGAATCGGTGAAGGAACAAATCTCACCACTTACCAGACGGTTCACTTGTTTTAAGCAGGTGCCTGTCTCCTTAATGTTCCTGGCAGGTAACTGTGCACTGTCAAAACAGACATGATTCTGCATCCTTTCTATTGCCTTCAACCACAGACTTACAGATAGAAGACAGAAATACTTGGTAGGTTTTTGAAAAGAGAACAGACCACAATATATATACAATGGCACCGATGTAATTCTGGGTAGTGGAACCCAACATCGACTACCACTGAGTATCTACCACCAAATGGAGCTGAACTCTTATGTGACAATTTATAAATAGAACCTGTCGCCAGCCGATGGCAACGCTGAAGCTGAAATGATTGTGGAGAGCAATGTCTCTATGTGTCTTTTAATATACTGTCCTTCCCTCAACTTCTTTTTAGGTGACATGAATGAGTGTGGTCGTTTAAATTTCCTATGAGCTAATGTCAACATTTTAGGCCACAAAATATCTACTATGTGACAATGACCATCCAGTGATGGCTGACAAAGGAGGCGTGAATGAAGTTTGTAACAAGAGTTAATTGTGTGATGAGATTTGAGGGAATCTGTATGTATGTTTTAATTGACTATTAATAACCATTTCTCACCACTGTGTCTCTAAATACATTTTCTGCTTTAACTTTACTTTATTTGCTTGACAATTCATGTCACAACAGTAAGTTTACATGTTTTCCACAATCATAGGACCCCATCGCAATTCTTTAGACTTGATTGTTTGTTTGAGTCGTTTATTTACATCCAAAAGTGCACAGTGTGGGCTTATGTTTTTTTTTTTAGTTTTAACGATATAATACAAAATGGTGTGTTTTATTTCTTCTGATGATTCAAGTTGTTTCTATTTGCTCTGTTGCATGCCCTGGAATCCTGACTAAAAGAAGCATGTTATAGGGGATCTGCTCAAGATAGACTACTTACAAACATAGCTCTTTATTCTTCAAAAACTGAATAAATGTACGCTTAGATCATCATTCAAGGTGATGAGAATTTCAGATGCTACCATTTCACACATAGAATTACTGATCCTGCAGGGATTGATAATTCTGGGATGTGAAATGAGCACACTATTTGAAGATGTCAACTATGGAATAGGTAATTAACTTGGAAATTGGGTTGGCTTATCAATTTGCCTGTGGAATGTGTTAGTAACATGTACAACCAGGTGTGACCTTGCGAATGGGTAACAGGAAATACCAGGGGCAATTTCACCTGTGGTAATACCCCAGGCAAAATTATTTCATTATTCTGAACTGATTTGGACCCAAACCAGTATTTTTCTTCCAGTGTTTTAGAGGTTTATGCCCATGTAGATGTACTAATTTTTGGAATTCACAAAGGTTTTATAGGTTACAGCTAGACACCTGTGATAGTTTAAGGATTACAGATGCACTTCTAATAAACACTCTCTCAGAAGCAGATATAAAATATGTTTATTTGGCAGACCTGCCAACTCACCTGGTGCCATTGTGTGTCTATTTTGACTACCTTCTCACGGTCAACCGGTGAGGTGCCAAAATTACACTGTGGTAAGAAAGACAACTGGAAAGCACTGCACAGAATATCTGTCCAGGGATTTTTTGGAGGCTGTAAGCAGCCAAAGCCCATGATGGGGTGTGAAAAATCCCCAGGATGTCAGCAACAGCCTCAGCGACTCTGGTTTTTTTGCGCGGGGAAGGGTAATGAGGGGGGTTTGTGGAGTGCTAAGTGCCTCTTCAGTAGGTCTAAGCATGAGGCCTGCCCCCTCAAAAGCCCCACTCCCTCCTCACACAGTGACATTGTTTTGTAGGTTGGCAAGTCTGAATTGGTCATAGTAAAAAGTTTTTTTTCCCACAAGTAAAATATTACCTTCCCCTTCAACCTCACCAATGTTTGAGGGTTCTAGTCCCACCCTGGAAAAGGATCTACTCCTGCCCTTCTCAGGAGTAGATTTTAAATTGTTCTTAGGATAGGAAAGTGGTCATGGAGGAGTCTGTGAATATCTATAATTTTGTACATTTGTGGGTGTGCACATGATCACAGGACATTCCATCCCTGGAATTAATGCTTTCATTAGCCTGAAGCCTGAAGCCTGAAGCTTTGCCGGGCTTAGGATCCTTGGCGCTAGCGCTCTGCTGTACTTCATTGTTTTTAAAAAAGTTGCGGAAACGGTACAATTGTATTTTTAACTCTGTAACTCTGTGACCTAATACACGGTTGAGCCCGCGCTCGTTTTATCATTGTGACCTAATACATTGTAGAGCCCGCGCTCGTTTTAAAAATACACCCGTTTTTTCACTAACCTTGTGGCACTCAATCTCCCCGGTCCACCGCAGCTGTTCATGCTGTTTGAGTGGAGGGAGTACATACGAGGCCACCGCACACTCACTTCCTGCAGTTGCAGACTAGAGTGGCCATTTTGGGCAGGGTTGGCACTCTAGTTGTAGCAAGGCAGCTGACCTTAAAAAGAGAGCAAGACGCCGACGCGCAGTAGGACATTAGCCTGAAGCTTTGCAGGGCTTAAGATCCTTGGCGCTAGCGCTCTGCTGTACTTCATTGTTTTTAAAAAAGATGCGGAAACGGTACAATTGTATTTTTAACTCTGTAACTCTGTGACCTAATACACTGTTGAGCCCGCGCTCATTTTATCATTGTGACTTAATACATTGTAGAGCCTGCGCTCGTTTTAAAAATACACCAGTTTTTTCACTAACCTTGTGGCACTCAATCTCCCCGGTCCACCGCAGCTGTTCATGCTGTTTGAGTGGAGGGAGTACATACGAGACCACCGCACCCTCACTTCCTGCAGTTGCACACTAGAGCGGCCATTTTGGGCAGGGTTGGCGCTCTAGTTGTAGCAAGGCAGCTGACCTTAAAAACACAGCATGGCGCCGACGCGCAGCAGACGCGTGCAGTGGGCGTGCCGCTGGCGCGCCAAAGGCAAGCCCGTCTGCGCCCGTCCGCGCTAGTTCCGCGGCCGGGGCCAGACATGCTGACAGTTCACAGCCAAAAATATCGTATTCCAGAGAAGACCTACACAGTCTTAACCCTCAGGCTCAAAACTGCCCTGCCACCCCCTCAGAAAACTTAATGACAAATCTCAGACGGGCAACAAGGGCAAATGGCCTGTAGATAGAGACACTGAACACAGGGGAAAGCCCACAATGCCTCATAGGGCCAACAACCCTTAAAACCAACTTGTGTGTGGCCTAATAAATGTCAGATCTTTAGCAAAACATGCCACGTATGTATATGACCTGCTCATTGATAACGCTTTTGACTGTCTTTTCATCACCGAAACATGGCTGTCAGATTGCTCCAACCCAGACATAGCGCAGGCACTTCCCCTGGGCTACACAATATCTAGATTGGACAGAACCGGGATAAAAGGAGGAGGGATTGCTATCATTTACAGAGACCATCTAAAATGCGCTACGTCACACTCCTCGGAACTAAAAGACGCAGAAAATCTCTGCTTCAAAATTAAAATAAATAATCATACTACCTTTGCCGGACTAGTGGTATACAGGCCCCCTGGTCCCATAGGAAATTTCTTAGACACCCTTGGGAACTATCTGAGCCCCCTAGTGGTGCGCTACTCCAATTTCACAGCTTTGGGAGACTTCAACCAACACCTAGAAGTGAATGACTGCCCAAATACAAAAACTTCAGGGAAATTACAAATTCCCTTGGCCTTGAAATACAAAACAAAGGCCCCACACATAAAGCAGGGCACACCTTGGACGGGATATGCTCCAATGCCACCAATCTATCAACGACCTCCCCAGTCACCCTTATCTGGACAGACCATAAACTGGTGCCCGTTAATTTTAGCTATGATAATGTACCCACTAAGGAAAAATCCACCATCAACCCCCCCACTCGAAACTGGAAGAACTTGCTTGCCAGCCCGGACCTACAGATATTGGCTGAAACCACCAAACCCACTCTGACAGATGACCCAGACATTGACAATGACCTGTTTAATAAATGGATGCTTTTAATAGCAAACACTCTAGCCCCCTGGAAGAAAGCTAAGACCACAAATCGCAAATCAGCGCCTTGGTTCACACCCCAATTTAAAACCATGAAAGAACAGTGCAGACTCTTAGAAGAAAATGGAGGAAACACTACAAAATGGAGGACCTGAAGCCGGTTAGAATAGGACTAAACCCCTACCACCTACAAATAAAGGCTGAAAAAAAGAAGCATTACACAAACCTGATTAGTAGGGCAGATGACAATCAAAAGACTATCTTTACAATAGTCAAATCCTTTACGAATCCGGCCAGCCTCGACTGTGAAATACCCCCCTCACAGGAACTATGCAATGACATTGGAGAATACTTCGAAAATAAAATTAGTGATCTAAAAAAAGGCTTAATCGCCAGCCCAGCCTATGATTCATCAGCCCAGAACCCAGAAACCAAAGCAGAACTTAAGTGCTTCAAAGAAATCAGTCTAGAGGAATCCAAGAAGGCTATCCTGTCCTGCAAGTCAGGGTCTCCCTTTGACCCTTGCCCGCCGAAAATTCTTCATTCACTAGTAGATATTGTAAACCCGGTCATCAACCAAATCATAAACTCCACATTTAAAATGGCAAAAATCCCTGACCTTTGGAAAACGGCCGCGGTCAAACCCCTTCAAAAAAAGAAACTTTTAGATCCCACAACTCTCTCCAATCTGAGACCAATTTCCCTTCTTCCTTGTTTGAGTAAAATTGCGGAGAAAATTGCCAACGCACAACTAAACGAGTTCCTGGAAAACTCCAATAGCTTACACCCCAAACAATCGTGTTTCAGAGCAGGACATTCAACAGAGTCAGCACTGCTTCACACCACAGATACCTTGAAATTCGCTCTGGACCAAGGCAAGGAAGCTGTGCTGATTCTGTTGGATCTCTCCACGGCCTTTGATACGGTCTCCCACAACATCCTGCTTGAAAGACTGATACAGACCGGAGTAAACGATAAAGCCCATGACTGGATAACAACATTTCTCAGAGATAGGAACCAGGTTGTCACTCTTGACAGCTACAAATCCACAGGAAAGCCACTGTCCTCGGGGGTCCCTCAGGGATTTTCCCTGAGTCCGACGCTCTTTAACTTATACATGTCCCCACTGCTCGCCCTGATTGACTCCTTCAGCATTGAAGCAATCACCTATTCAGATGATACTCAATTGATCCTCACCCTGGACAAAAACTCCACTGCAGCTGAAGAAAAATTCCATCTCTGCCTCACCTTGATAATGAAATGGATGCAATCGAATCATCTCAGGTGCAACAGCTCAAAAACAGAGATCATGCTGTTCGGAAAATCAAACAATTTCAATCCCACCCTATGGTGGCCCTCCAATTCAGATCCCCCGCCCACCACTGTAGACACTGCAAAATGCTTAGGCTTCAAATTCGACCCTACGATTTCCTTTCACAAACAGGCACTCACAGTGGCAGGCACATGTTTTCAAACTATAAGAACATTAAGGAAATTCTTTGATCTACTCCCCCTGCATGCCAAAAAGACTGTGACAGTAGCTCTGATCCTATCATGCCTAGATTACTGCAACAGTCTATATGCAGGAACTAAAAAGATGGTGGTAAAAAGATTACAAGTGGTCCAGAATGCCGCCCCAAGGCTGGTACTGGGGCTCCCTAAGCGTTCTTCCGCGGCCGAAGCACTAAAAAATCTCCACTGGCTACCTATCCACAAAAGGATCCTGTTTAAGGTACTAATCACCATCTACAAAGCCACATGTGAAATTGGGCCACAGTACCTGAGAAAGAAACTCAAACCCTACAAAACTAAACGAACCCAGCGGTCTACATCTGAGAACCTACTCACCATCCCCACCTTTAAAATGAAAACCCGGGGAGGAAAAAGCGTGGCCGCACTCGGTGCTAAGGCCTGGAATTGCCTGCCAACTCAACTAAGGCACACCAATAATTAATTCACCTTCAGAAAGATACTTAAAACCTGGATCTTCGGTACCCCAGACCAACAAATCTTATCACTAATATGACCCCCTCAATCTCCACCCCCACCGAGAATCACCCCCCTGCCCTGTGCCACCCGGCCTCCCTGTTGTCTCTTCGGCTGATGTCCAAAAAAGCGCCAAGATGCTCCCTGGAGTGAACGTTGCGCTATATAAAATCTCATTTCATTCGTTCATTCATTCTGTCCCAGGAGCACTTTTACCCACACACAAACCTTCACATGAGTGAATCCTTTTACGAGTGTAAGACTAATTTCTGTGAATTTAAAAAGTGGCTTTGCACTTGTAATAAAAGATATTTGTGTTTGCCAAACTTATGCACTCAAATACATCTGTGAATTACATCCAAAGTACCTCTAGAAATCTGTAAATTATGCCCAAAGTACGTAGAGAAGTATTTAATCATTTGTAAAAGCTTATTTAAATAGTCTTATCACACATTGTGGAGCTAGCTGTTTTTATGAGGCCTAATGACACTGACCGTGGAATAAAGGAGGGCTAATTGCTATATAGTCCGAATTTCTCATTTGTACAAATCTAGGTTAATGTACAAACTTTCTTTCTGAGAGAGTCCCCCAATGCCCCACATGGTCCAAGTCAATGTAACCCATAAGATGGAATCTGTATTATGTTCTTCTACATCCATTCAGTGGAGGCTTTGCACTGAAACCTACAGAATGTGGTGCAGGGATGCCTTTAAGAAACTGTCTTCTATTTTATGTTAAATACAGTTAAGATTGTGTTCTGCGTAGACCACAGTAATTAGACTTTGGTAGGTGGATATAGACCTCATTTAGGGGTATTTCTTCTAACCTGTGGGATTCTTTGTAAGCAGATAACTTCCACAGTGAGTAAGACTTCATTTTTAGAGTAGTGGATTGTTACTTTTCAGCTAATACTGATACAGTAAGAGAGATATTCTACTGTTTCTTCAGTGCCATCTTGGTTCTTTCTTTTTTCTAGCATAACAGTTGGGATAAAAAATATAAAAGTGTAGGGGGAGGGTTGCTGTATGAAATTGTGTTACTGGTCGAGGGGGTTGAAAGCCCACTCAAGCAACAACCACGATCCTTGTCAGGGTAAAGTCACAAGCGAACCCCAAATAAACCTTTGCTCAACCCTCTGGTAGCTTGGCACAAAGCAGTCAGGCTTAACTTAGATGCAATGGGTTAAGTGTTTTTGCAACACTTCAAACAATAATAAATTGAAAACACAGTATAAGAAAAATCCCACACCAATTTATCAAGATAAAGCAAAATGTAATAATGTGACACCAATACGACACAAATCCAATCAGTAGAACCAGAGATATGCAATTTTAAAGATTTAAGTGAAGATAGCACCAAAACGCACCAACTGTAGCTATATAGTTGTGCAAGACTGGTTTAAAATCACAAGTTAAGGCTGACCACAATAGAGCGTGGACCGGATACAGGGAGCAGGTTAGCTCTGCTGAAAGAGTTGCCTTCAAGTCCAACACAACAATTTTCATTGCGGTAGAAGGGGCCACAAGAGCAGGGGAAAGTCGCTGGTAGCTGTAGAAGTGGCGCGAAGAGCAGGCTGGGCTTTGCAGATGGTTGTTGCTGTAGAACGAAGTTGCTGATGCTGTTACGGATGGTTATTGCTGGTGCTTTGTGTTGGTAGTTCCCGCCAGCAGTCAATGCTGCAGCAAAAGTTGGTTCTCTGGGACTTAGCATAGGTGGTTGGCGCGGGTGGAACGTCTTAGAGCGAACAGCCCCATTCTCATCTGTGAAGCGCCCAACAACGTTAGGGGAGTCCAACTGAGCCACACCAAGTGACCATGACCTGAGGGGCACTACTTACAGGTCAGGAACTCACTCCAGCAGAGGCCATCAGAGCTCATGTAAGTGCAGCTGCAAGTCCAGGCACCAGGTCAGCTGGGAAATTGCAGGGAGCCTCTGGAGCTCGTTATGTTGCTGTAGCTCAGAACAGGAGGTCAGATGACTGACCCTTGGAGTCACTTCAGCCTCAGATAAAGAGTGCAGGGCCAATATTCCTTTTCAGCAAGCAGGGCAGCAGGCAGGGCAGTAGTTATATAAGACACTTTACTATCATTCCAATTTCATGTATGTGCCCCTGAAAGTTCAAGATCAGGCAGCTGGATAAATAAACAAAATGATAACAGCTGTGTGGCGGTAGGCACTTTTTTTGGTGGAAGCACACAACATCTGCCCAGTCAAAACGTGTACTCCCGGCTCCCAACATGTGAATGGACCCAAATCCCCTCTCTAGTGTTGCTCACATATTTTTCTGGCACCAGCTGAGCTGTCAAGCCAAACCAAAAAATGCACAGACAATAAGTGGTGGATTTGGGAGGTGACTATCGATATCCCCCTTTTGTGGCTAGAGATAAGTGAGGAGTAGATTCAGATTGAGGTTATTATCAGGTGTCACCAGTCACTCTTTTCTCTTAGCTTGGCCAGTTACCATCGAAAAGGCTAAGGGTCCTAGTATCTTTTTCATCCAAAACACAGATCTTCAGTCTGTCTCTTTCTTATCTCTAAATTAGCAATCATCACATAATGGTTGGTTGGTAATCACAATACAGAGCTTTAATGTGGGTAACCCATGTCTCTTGCCAGATTGCATGTGGGAAAACTGTCATTGAATTCACATCTATGGCACCTCCATCAGATCTCTACAGAGTTTGAAACAGTCTTTTTAATGATGTTCATATTGACAATTAGCTTCCAGAACTATCTTCCTGTTATATGTTGTTACATTCGACAAGTGTTGCTTAACCGACCATATTTGTTGTGCTTTATGATCTCCCCTAAGCACCCGTAATCCTCAGCATGACCAGCTGACTTGGCAAACTATTTTGGGTCAGGCTTAGAAGGTATCACAATATTCACTTCTGACTGCTCAAATTGATCTCTCTAGTTAAGAGAAGAAATTATTCAAGCACTTCTGGTGCCGCCTTTCTAAAGAAAATCTTGTCTGTTGAGTCCAATATGTAGTAAAAACATGAGTGGTTTGATCTTGATACTATATTACTATAGTATGTGATTTCACTGTAGTAGAGCATGTTTGCCTTACTTTACTCACAGTGAGCATACTGACATATGGACAATCTGGGATTTGTACCATACAAGAAAGTTCATTGTGTAGGGGATATCAAGGAAGGGCACATTAAAGTTCAGTGCCCTAGAAATTCAAGTTTTCAAAAAGCAAGTGAGGGGATTGCAGAAGAAAACATTTGTCTGTTAAATAATTGTTTACTGCACGGCCTACTTTCTCTACAGTTGGTATCCACTGCTTGAGGTATATGTTGTAGTGTGTGAAGGCGATGAAATGCAAATTCATCTTTAAATAACAACAAAAATATGTATTTTGTCCTTACTAGCTCTCTCTGCATTCTTCGATGTAACAAGGATCCTAGTCGATTTCTGGAGGTCTTTCTATAAACTCTAGAACAAACTTTAAAAAAAAAGACTTTCCCCAAAGAATGGTTTTATTTTTCCTGTATGTCTTTTATTTTGGCATCATTATGAAACATTCTAAACACAGTTCGGACTCAATGCCTCTGATTACAAGTGCAGGGCTAAATTCTGACCCCTGTGCAAACATGTATTTGCACAGGGATTAGAATTATGGCGAAAAAGGCCTGTGAAAAGGAAGAACGTGAACTTCTGTCTGTTAAATATAGATTCTGCATGTTATGCCTCATTTTGAAAGGCACAACTTGTAGTAGGTGATAATTATCGTACTTTTTAAATTCCGATCCCTGTATTATAGTATTTTAAAAGGTGCAATAATAATCGCCTTCCTGGGCACTCCTAATGTGTTTGAAAGTAGCCTCAGGGATCCGGCAATCTCAGCTTCTGAGTGTCAAGTCCCTCCCAATCCCTTTCAGATCTATACAGTGAGCCACTCTTTGTGTTTTGTTAAAAAGGACAAGCAGCAAATAATTCCTCTCTCTTACAAAAACAGATGTCCCAGGAATCACATTGAGTTAAACCTCTTTAGATTCATAGACAGCCCTTATTGAACAAAAAGATCCTATTTGTCTAATGATGACGGGGAACAAGTTTAGATTACCAAAATATATTTATTTCAAACTCAGTTGATTGGCACATACAGAACACTCTGTCTCCTTTTCTTTTCCTCAGTCTGGTCACACCATTCCTGAATGAAATGAACCAAGGTTAACAAGGAGCCAGAAAAGCACAAAATATAGTATGAATAACACAACACCTCCTCCTTCTTAACAACACATTTAATTAAATAGAATATAACAGAGTGTAGGATAGAAGGTTATACGAATGTGGTCCCAGATGAGGTCACATTATATGTGACCATTTACTATTAAGATCATTATCAAATTCAATGTACATGACAAACAAAATCATAAAATCTCTTGGGCTCATGAATTCTTCCACCAAATTTAAGTGTTCTGTTTTCATTACCAACATTCACATATGAGGCATTAGAAGATTGATATACACTACTATGTTATGTCCCCTCACTCACAGAATCATCCAACATTTCAAATGTACCTGTATTGTGTTTTTTACGTGTAGCTCATTCCTGCATTTGGAAAGCTTTGACAAGTGCCATACCTTTCCATCACAGAGTAAGGATAAATTGCATTTGACTTCTCTGAGAGACAAAGATTCAGTATACACATTATCTCCCTTTTTTATCTTGATGTTTTTCTTGAACCTTAGCAAATCCGGTTTCATAAATTCGACGACTTTGGTGCTGCATTTCATGTCATACCAAAATTTGTATGGATCTTGTGACTTCTTTTTTCTTCCTCTCATTATATCAGGTTCAACCACAGTACTTGCCTAGAGCTGAACACCCAACCTAAATTGTCCTTAAATAGCGGAATCCTGTATTGTATTAGTTCAAAAGGACTATTATCTGTGATTTCACAAGGAATAATGTGATATACTCACAACCATTTCTTATAATTTTTTTCTATGCTAACGTGTTGTTGTTGGTCAATTGGACAATATCCTTAAGTACATTAATGAAAGGCGCCACACAATCATTTTCTACAGTGTGATAAACTACTATTGCAGCATTGCGCATAATTCGGTTTCTTTTTAGGAAATTTTAAAATAAGTCTGAAGTAAATTGGAAACTGTTGTCACTAGTATAACTTTGGGAAGGTGCTCGCTTAGACACTCTTCTTCAAAAAACTTCACAAAATACTCTGAATCTGCCTCATAATCCATCTTGACTTCTGACCATTTGGAGAAATGATCTAGGATTACAGTTAAATACTTGTACTCGTCCCTCTTACTTCACGAGCCCAGATCATCAATTCCAATTCTTTACCACAACATGTTGGGAAAAGCTAAAGGCTGCAAAAGTAGTCTGATACTCTTCAGAATTTTTACATTCACCATAATCTCTCACCAATCCTTCTATGGAATTATTTAAATATAGCCACCAATACAATACTTTCATCCTGTTTATAGGTTCTAACCGTATGTTGATATCCTACCCAACAAATTTCCAACATTTTAGCTTTCAATTTCTGAGGAGCAAATACATTACCACTTCTAAACAGTATGTAATTATCGATTGCAAGTTAATTTCGTACTTCTAAACAGGTTTGCAGATGGTTTTCCATATTGACTTTCTAATGCCAACCATTTTCTACAAAGTAGACAACTTGACGTAACAATCAGAAAATACACACTCATCCCATTCTATCAGTTTACCACATGCTTCTGACCTGAGAGACAACGGGGATTTCAACCTCATGACCTGTTGTTCCTATTTGAATCAAAACTGTGCCAATCCCTCTGCAACTGGTATCAGTGTTTATATAACTTTCACAATCTGGTTCATAAGCCTGGTGAAATGGGGCAGAGCAGATGTCATCCTTCAACTTTTGGAAGGCCATTTGGAACTTGCCCATCCACTATGATTGTGCTTTATTTTTAAATAGTGGTCTGATTTGATACAACTGTGGCATAAAACTCAGCTAGGCAAGGGAATCCTTGCTTACTGGACAAGATGCACCCTTAACCACCTCTACAAGTTCTTTTCTAGGATGTATGCCATTCTCCCCATCTTCAAGTCCATGAAAGGTCACTTTCCTTTGATTGAATTTGCATTTATTTTAACTCTGCAGTTAATCTCTTGCTTCCAGGAATGTTAAGCACTACATTCTGCTTCCTTAATACTAATATAGGATGGTGCTGGAGCCACAGTAAAATAATAACTCTCCTGGGCCATGGTGGACGGGTCTGAAGCAATGGAGCTAGTGGCATAGATTAAGCTATGAAGTGTGCATATAGTTTCAAATGTGCAAAATGGTTAAAAGAAAAATAGGTTGCACTATAATTCAGTGAATTTCCATTGCTCTTTCATTGGGAATTGCGTGCATCTTTACTCATTCGGAAATCGGCAAAGACAATAGAGATAGTTCAGCCCTTTAACCAGGTAATATTCAGGATATTCTTGAGAAGCTTATTGGCTCCATATGGGTGCACTGCAAGGTGAAACAGAAAAATGCATGAAAGGAGTGTAGTGTTTAGAGCGGTCTGGCACGGTGTTTCTTCCTGCTAGTGTGAAAGAATTCCATGAAATGTACAGATAAAAGCAACACAGGTGTGAGTGCTGGACATGGGAGTACAGTGGAAACTAATGAATCTATTACAGCAGATGGAAAATCTGAGAGAGTTATTTTTGAGGAAGACAAATAAGAGGAACATAGCTCCCAGTTCACTGTGCAGTCAGGATACGTCCGCCTAGAAAGAGGTATTGTGGAAGGAAATTATAGCTACATCCCACTTGAATTCTAAATCAAGCTTATTATACAAAAGAAGCAAAAATAGTGAAGTTGCAGCATGGAGAGACAGGGCTTTACCTCCACAAGCAGTTGAGCATCTAATGCGAACCCCGCCTAATTTCCTTAGCACTTCTACATTTTCTTCACATAGACATTTGAGGGAGGATACACATGATAGAAACTGGAACTAAAGATTGTGATGTTAGCAAACTGATTGGTTTCTCACAAGAAGAGTCCAAAAGGTATTTGAAAGTGGTACAACACAGGAGATTCCAGAGACTGAGGAAGTTTGAGAATTTTCACTTTGCTGGGCCAATCACGAGATTGAAGCAGGGTAGGTCAGAGGTGAAAAGGCTCACGCAGCTTGATTATAATGGGCATACAAAATGGCGGCATGCTAAACAACATGGTGTTCAGTAAATGTGGAATATCTATTTCCATTATGAAATGTAGGAGAATAGATACCTTAACTATATCAAAGAACTCCGGGAGAAATAATCAGATAAGAGATACTTACATTATCAGCTATAGTGCTTTACAAGAAAATACTCCCTTTATCTGGGCCCAGATGGAATAGTGCAATCAGCTGGGGATTTAAACAGAAGCTAACTAAGATAAAAAGAAGATAACTGGGCCACAATCTAGCTGTCCAGATGGTCAAATCAAGCAACTCTAGCAAGTTTACTCGGGACAACCATTCCACATCTACTCTAGGTAGAATAAGTGCAGCTTCAAATGGAAATGAGAACATCGCTTGATTGATCATGTGACATTGCATGGGGATGTGTTCCTAATGGATTTCTTTTAAAACAAACTTAGTGAAAAAGAGGATGTGGTCAATAAAGTGCAAGCCTTCTCAAACCATGAAGCATAATGTGTACTGCTCCCTGCTCTAAAGCAAGGACAACATCCCTGTAAAATAACAGACCTTTTAAAGGAGGCTGTATCATTTGAACGAGGCTCTAGAAAAGCAAAATATTTAGACTCCTCATTCCGTCTCCATTTTCGACTTCTACTTCAAGATTGCCAAATGGGCATGACTGTTGATCACAAAATGTAACCGTGCCTGTGTGCCAGCTAAAATGGTGCAGGTGTCCAAGCCAAAAGCGAACTGGAAGGGTTGATATCACATCCTTCTACAAGTAAAGAGAGCTTCCAGTGCAAACAGATATTAATTTTGTTTATGATTTCGTATACAGAATTTTGAAATTGTAGTTCATGGAAAATATTGCTATTTGACTACAACTAGAGCGAAGATTAACAAGAATCATAACAAGTTAAAATATATTACATTAGGGCACATGTAACAAATGCCAAAGGTTGGTTTAAATGCCAGATCCTGGCTGATAGAATAAGGATCTGCATACGTATATGCCTGCAGCTTGAACTTAGCGCCACAGAACTTCTGCCAGTCCAGTTGATGTTCTACAGTGATAACTTTAGGTTTTGTGCAAGGGATATTGGTTTTCATCATTACATAGACACATTTACAAGGATGGAGGCATATCACCGAATCTTGGAACTTGGAGGTGGCACGCTTTGCATTATCCTGCCCCCATTAAACAACCCACAGATATGTACATACATTGCATAGGCTGCACAATGGATAGTCCCAGGACAGGACTGCTGAATATTCTCAAGTATAGATGATGGCTGAATGGTCCCTTTTTTGAATGCATTAGAAGAAACGTGGCCATCTTAATTCACAATTTATATGAATCATACGAATGCAGATGAAAAATGTTCTTAATCTGAATACACCTTTTTAAGCAATTTCAGATGGCTTGATAAATCAAGAGTAACGCAAGGCAGCGTAAATCGTTGCCTTGCTTTAGTCTGCGGCAGGGAGCCGTTCGATGAGTGGAGCATGGATGTTCTCATGCATCCACCAATGGATTTTGATACATTCCCAGATTTACCATTAGTGGCAGACGTTGGAATGCAACAAAATGCCAAGCCTCCCCAGGTTAGGCGTATTGAGGAGAACCTCATTTTTCCTCTTTCTAAATGTGATGCGTTCTATGTAGAAAGAGGAAAACGCCTCTAAGGATTGTTTTTGTGCAGGAAGGTGTTCCTTCCGGCACAAAACTAATCCTTCTTGCAATGCAGGCACCATTGCAACAAGCTAAATTTTTGCAAGTGCTAGGAAAGGACAGGAATATGTAATGTAAATATGGAGCTTTCCTGCCTTTTCCCTTTCACGCAGCGCTGCATGAAATAAAATAATCTGCCAAAAATGGGTCCCATCGCTAGGCAAGAATCCATTTCTCAATACTGTATTCGAAATGTAGAGACTGTAGGCAAATTGATGATAAGCATTGTTCAAATTGTAAATATTTCTTAAATATGTTCTGCAATCTGGGGCTATCTTATCATTACAAAAACACCAATTACATGCAAAGCATTGTTTAATGAATATAACCCATATGTTTAAGAACACAATAACTCCCATATATTAGACAAATGTAGGACCATGTACCGGATGTACTGGGAGCTGTTGCATCAGAATCAAACATGACACTATATATTGCCTTCAACTTCGAAAAATAGTCATAGACCTGTGTGATACATCTCAGCATTGACAATTACCCTCAAAGATCACTCACAGAAGCCCTTCATTTCAGCAGCAATCCAAGGCCCTGTTGACGAGCAGCCCAGTAGTTGGTGTGATATTTATTGCACCGGGTAAAACAACTCCGCCGAGCGGGAATTTTTCTCCTGCAGTAAATGCAACCCAAGTATGACTTTTTGGAGAATAACATGAAGATTTTGGTGTTGCTGCACCAACTCTGTGTATTCCAGTAAATACCTGGCATAACTTCGAAACAAGCGCCACATATTGACATATCGGCAGATTTGCCCTGACGATATATATCAAATTTCATAAGTCGATATGCACTGTAAAAGAAGTTACCCCCACATATCGTAATAAACTAGATAGTTGGTACTGAGGGAAAGTGTTGATAACCACATTGACATCTGGACAAGCTGACAAAATTGAGTTGCATACCGCTAATGTTTTCACTACAGCAAAAAAGATTGTGGCATCAGGCATCGATTCTTTAACCCCTTTCGTGCGGGGCTGTTTCCCCCGCTGTGCTGGGGGGCGGGGGGCGCGTACAGCGCCCCGGTGCTCATGACGAGGTCAGCTCGTCATGAGCTACGGCGCTCCGGCGCTCAATCTGTGGAGACTGAGGCCTTAAATTTTAGGAACCGCATGGAAGCTGTAGCAGGTTGGATGACCAAAAACTTCCTCAAATTAAATGGGGAAAAGACAGAGGTCCTTGTCTTCGGAGGTAAACAGGAGGTCTGGTCGGTTGACTGGTGGCCATCTACTCTTGGAACCTGTCCCACACCTACTGTTGCAGCGCGCAATTTGGGTGTTATACTTGATTCCTCACTTTCCTTTGACAAGCAAGTAAACAGGACCGTTTCTACCTGTTGTGGGGTCCTAAGGATATTGAGAAAACTCTCAAATTACCTCTCCCTGGACTCTAGGAAACAACTTTCGGTTGCCCTTATTTCTTCATGCCTGGATTACTGTAATGCCCTCTATCTAGGCATAAATAAGAGGCTGGTCCAACGTTTACAAGTCGTGCAGAATGCAGCAGCCAGATTTGTTGTTAACGCCTCGAGACGATCATCAGGCTCTTCCATTAGGAAAAACCTTCCCTGGCTCCCTATGCAGGCTAGGATAAACTTTAAGGTTCTTTGTCTCACTCACTGTGCCCTTCATGGATCCGGTGCAGAAGACATTACGTCTCTTGTGTCTTTCTATACTCCTGGCAGGGCATTGCGCTCTGCCAACAAGAACCTTCTGTCAGTTCCGCGGACTGTGAAGGCCAGATGGGGAGGGAAAGCCTTCTTTGCCCTTGCCCCGAAACTTTGGAACCTACTGCCAAACGAACTCAAGGGACTGTGTCCCTCGCTCTCTTCCGCAAAGCCTTTCTATTCAGCTATTCCATCTGATGCGCCTTGATGCCCTTGGGCAAAGTTTGCGCAATACAAATTTGACTTCATTCATTCATTCATGACGAGCTGAGCTCGTCATGGTCACACCCGTTCCCATGGAACGTTCAGCACAGCAGGGGAATCAGCCCAGCGTGCGAGCGTTCCATGGAACGGGCGCGGTCATGACGAGCTCAGCTCGTCAGGAGCACCGGAGCGCTGTAGCTCATGACGAGCTGACCTCGTCATGAGCACCCAAGGGGTTAATAATAATTTCACATTTGTAAAGCACAAACTTATCACCCCTAAGGGTATCCAGGCGTTGGGGGGCTGTCAAAGAGATTGAGTGAGCTATTGCCCAGAGTCACATGATGCGAAGCTGAGCTGCTCCCGGGGAATAGAACCGTGAGCCCAGAGCTCCGAAATCAGACGTTCTGGCCGCTGCGTCACACCTCTCCCCTTCTTTTAGACTACACAATCCACCCAGAGTTCTCCAAAGATCGGCATAATTTTCCATTTGGTTCAAAACTTAACAAAGAGTGTTGCTTCACCTGATTAGAACAAACAGAAACACTTATTCTGTAGGATTCGCTAGTTTATTATCATAGATAACTGTACTAGGTAAACCATCCTAAGAATGTAGAAACAGAGGCCACCCATCTATTGTGCTTCCAAATGCAACTGACAATAAATGTGACAAATATCGCAAGCATTGGCAAAACCAATAGGTTTCACGTATGCAAGATCTATTGGCTGCATCAATTCGTTTTACATGTTGCACAGCAGCACTGACTGTGTCATAGCACTTTTGTTCCTTTAAGCAATGTTGCACAGCAGCCCACGCTGCTGTGGAACATGTAAAAACAGCGCAAGGGAGTTGAGGGGACAAGCAACAGAAGGGAGGCAAGCTGGGTGTGTGAAGGAAATAAGTACCGCAGAAGCAGGGCAGGAGTGGTGAAAGAAAGGAAGGATAGTGGGACGAGGGATGTCGTGGTGGGTAAAGAAATGCAGACAATAGGAGGAGGGCTGAGCAGAGAACTGAAGAAATTAAGGACAGCAGCAGGAAGGCAGGTGACGGAGACAGGCTGTAGTGAAATGCACTCTAAGAGTGATTGTTAAAAAGTGAAAAAGAGTCCCTGCAGAAGTCTGTGGCCAGTGGAAGGACACGGCCCGCAGAAGGGCACTGGCCCCGGAGTGACAACTGTGCTTTGTCCATGCTCCACAGCAGGGACACACAGAGAAGCCTCAGGAGGAATCTGGTGGCAAGGAGAAGGCGGTGACCAATAAGAAGCAAGGAAACAAGAGTGACGTGGGAGCCAACCAATGGTAAGTAATTGTGAGTAATGGGCAGTCTTTAAGTCAATTTTAAGCTTGTTTTTATTTACAAGATATTTCACAAGCACAGTGTAAGCAAAACCTAAAAAGCAAACAGCTGGCAGAGACATTTTGTTCGGTTCCGTTCACCCTTTTCCCTGAGAAAGCATATATGCAAGACTATTGCAGTAGTAGTATTACAGACTTTTATCGGAAGACAAACTAGTGCAGAACATATGCAGAAATATAGTAGTATCTCAACAATTATGGTGAATAATAAATGAACAGAAAATGAATTATATGTACAGCGGTCATATGCTATTCTCTATAAATCACCTTCCTATGTAGTCTTTGATATAGAAATGCAGGCAACCTAAAACCTAGAAGTCTGCTATCAAGAAAGGTGCAGTGTGTTATCACTTGCCTGCTTGTTGAGAACAGACTTTCTTGTGTCTGCTATGACAGGGGCTGTCAGTTTGTTCTCACTAGTGTCCTACGTGGGGAGGAGTCAAGTTTCCTGGAATCTAAGATGAGCACCTCCACATCATGAGAGAACTAAAGAGAACAGTTGTGTTTTCTTTCACAGACCTATCATGATAAACAGTCCAAGGAATTATTGATGCTGCATGTGAAGGATTTGGGGGGAATCTTGCAATCCTGCCTATGAATATCCATATTGGAAATCACTAGACTTAAAACTAAACACTATACATGATTGAGCAGATTCACAAAAACGTTTATGAGTACGGGAAGTAGTACATCATACTCTGATATGGCTTTGTGACCTGGGCCTAGAAGTCCAACTCTCTGTTAGTTAAAATGCCAAGAGTGCACAGTCCTTTCTGTTTGCTCTATTCGTAGTAGTAATATTTCTTTCATATTCCCACTTTAGATGGTTAGAGACCAAGTAAAAAAAGGCATGTAAAAGTACATAAAAGAGCATTGCAGGAGTAGGTATTTTGGGGGCTCCAAAAAGTCTTTGCATATATGAATTGCCCAGAAGTCGTCACTGCTAAAACATTTGAAGAGGGTGAAAGAAGGCAGTCCATTGGCCCCCATGCTCCATGAGATACTGAATTGATGTTTCACAAGTGGCATTTTATATCAGTAGGCACCAGTCTCTGTTAAAAAAACAAGCACTCTCTATCAAAGAAGTTCTCAGCAGTCCCCCCTTGTCCTCCAAATCATCTGCTCTGAATGAGCCAGTCTATTTACCAGTGGCTCAGATTAACTTGGATAGTCCACTCCTCATTCTTGCCTTCTGTGTGACTCCCTAAGCATGATGGGTATGCTTAGATGTGGGTCCTGTGCTCCCTGTATCATAGGAATTATGTTGCATCTCACTGATGGTGGCCAAACAGGCCAAAACCAGTCTAGGGTTGCTTTATTTCCTTTAAAGCAGGGACCTTGTCTAGCAGTTCTGGCTTGATAGTTCTTCTTGGGGCAGAACAAAGCCTGATTAGCATGAGGAGTGGGTTAGGACGAACAATTTCTCCTGTATGGCTCTGGTCCTGTGTTCCCCAAAGAGAGTGTTTGCTGGGTTTTTAATCTTCAGCGTATGACAAACATGCTTATGTTGTGAGCATTCCTTGGAGCCTGGAATGAGACCCAGAATGGGGCTGTGTGGTCTAGATGAGCACAGCAAATATGCCCTCCTTTTTTCTGAGCATAACTATTGCCAGCTCGTCGAGCTGTAGAAGATTGATAGTGGTGGCAGCAACAGATTACAGGAATAACCATTTTACATGTCATTTGACTAGTTGAGTTGCGTACTGGCTTCTTCCGCATTTTAATTTTGTCTGTCAGTCTGGCATTCCATCTATGTAGGACATGGATGACACAATGGTGTATAGGTATGTAGGTAAAAACAAGTTTATTGGAGCACTTGTCCATAAAACTTTAAAAAACTGTGAAAACATTAAAAACAGTGTAAAATGACTTAGACCCACCTAAACCTCCATGAACCATCCACCCTACTATAGCCCATCCTTACAATTGTGTTTGACAGTGTATAAAACCCTATGACACATCTAAATGTTGAATTTTGGACAACAACTCTATTGCCTCTGCCCTTTGTATTGTTCTATATTTAAAAAAACAAAGTTCTTAATAACTTGATCCGGTTAGAAATATAAAAAGCACAATCCATAAGTATGTGTAACAAGGAACATTTTACAATTAGGGTGCAACGGTAAAGACCGTTAGTATCTTGATCCGTAGCACATCGGCTGTGGGACGAGTAAATAGGGTTGCATCTGACTCTCAATCTTAAAATGTCATTTCGCAAACTGGGATCGGGTAACTGTACCAGGTAGGGGAAGAATGTCGCGGCTCAGGGTGTTTAATGAAAACTTGATAGATGGTTTCTTTCTCAGGTAGTCTGAGTCAAGAGACCCAGCAGCCTTTGCCACAGGCTCGTTCAAAGCTTGTTTGTTGGGAAAGGGGGACCAGGCTATAATTTTTACCAAGCTCTGAATGTAGATTCTTAAGGTCCTTTCGTCTACTCCTTACATCTCTTGCTCACCTCCTTTAACAACCTTAGATCTGAATCCAACAAAGTTTAGAGACCGTTGCCACTTACAGTACACCAAGAGCTTATTAAAAATCTTAAAGCCTGAGTTACCTCCAGCAGATTCCAGGAAGTTAGGTTCAATTCCCTTATTATACCCTGGACCATGGTGCCTGGTGGTAGTGACAGGAGCCTTCTGTGAACCACTCCCTCCAACTGATCCCACTCACAGAAAAGGTCAATGGCAAAAACCTCAGCTCCATCCAGTCCCAACGGTGGTATTTTAACTTCATAGGCCTTCATTAAAAGGAGTATGGGCCAACCCTCCATATTTCCAGTTAAATCTAGTCAGACAGCCAGCTTGCAGCAGAGACCTTTGTTTAATACTGTCCTAATTAGGTTCATCTTGAAGGTCAAGCCTAGATACTTATAGGAATTCACAGTTTCCATCACCAGGATATATAGATACCAACTAAAACCTTTTGCCTTTTTCTCAAAGACCAACACTTTTGTCGTTTCTAGATTAATTTTCAGCTGGTTCTGCTTGCTGTATGATTCAAGAGAGTGTAATTTCCTCTGCAGGCCAATTGGAGTATAATCCAACAGCACAAGGTCATCTGTAGAAAGCAGGCAAGAAATGTGCTGATTCCCAGCTTCAGGGGAGAAAGAATTTACTTTAGTTACTTTAGTTATGATGTTGTGAGGTCAGCTAAAAGTTTACAAAAAAGCTGGAGGGCAAGAACACACCCCTGCAGAAGGCTATTCTTGATGGAGATTTTCCGAGATAGTCTGCCTGATTTATCAAGCTCTACCTGAGTCCAATTGTCTGAATGTAAAATTTGCCATACCTTAAAAGTTCTGGAGGGAGCTTCCACGCAGCATGGTGTATAGTGTACATACACTGTGTGGGTAGAGTTAGTGTGCTGCAAGTGATGGTGGCAAACCACAAATCCATTTTAAATTTCCTGTACTATGTAGAACATAAGATAGAGGTTGGAGAGAACCCCAGAGAGCAATGTGAGTTTCAAGGTGGGTTTCTCCAAAGTATTCCTGGGGCCATTTGTAGTGGATCAAACTCTAGGGTGGTGAGTATAAGGCACAAATGGATCTTAAAAGTGTAGGGTCATTTCCCTGCCCTCTCCTGCTCTATTGTTCTATAGACATGTTGTAGGAAATGACCATCTTTTGCATAATAGCCCTGCAGATTTTGACTGTATCCATATTGCTGGTTGCAGAACTCTGTGAACTTTACCTAAATAGACCCATTGATAACTGTGTACTGCATATTTTCTTGCCCTCTAATATCTTATATCCAGTCTTGGTTGTGTGACTGAAGTAATGTAAATTGAAAGCACTAACTGGACATTAGTTTATTGATTGCAAATAGATATTTCATTGAGGTCTGAGTGTCTGCCCAACACCACCTCCCGGAGTAGGATTTGGATTGCTCGATTTCGCTACCCTGACAGCCAAATGCTACAGGGGTGTACTTGTCCTCGGTGTTGGTCTCAATATTAAGGTACAGCCTTGGCTCCACCAACAGTGGCGGATGGTAGGAAATGGTGGTGAGGCGCCAGGGGAGGTGGGAGGGAGAAAAGAAAAAATCAAGAAAACGTACCTGCTGTTCGCTTCTCCAGCTACCGCCTCTCAGCAGGAGGAAGCACCCGGGCTCCCTTAAGCCAATCCCAATGCAACAAAGCAGTAGTCTGATTGGTTCCCCTAAACAATCACAACACTGCAATGCAGCATTGTGGTTGGTCTGAGCACCGTGGTTCGGCGCTCAGATGGGGACAGGGAGCCTGTGCATGTTCCCAATCCAGGCTGTAATGGAGCCAGGATGGAGAACATGCAAAGTGCACATGACTGTTTGGCTGGGCCAAGACAGCCGGCCAAACAGTCATGCACACATAGAGTGTGCTTAACACTCCTCCCACTTGCCCCTGCTCTGGCCAGCCATGCCCCTCCCCGCACCTAGGGGAATGCTCCCCAAATACTAAGCGCTTTGTATACTATTGAACACTTTTTCTCTTTTTTACATATCATCTGAATGGTGCACTGTCCCCTATGTGTACGAGACATTTTCTACTACTGTATTAACTTGACTTCAAATGCTTTGTACATGTACTCTGATCTATGTGGGCTGTGTACTCTATGTCTACTGTACTTGTAATCTGTGCAATATGTGCTCTGAGTTATGTGTCCCCTTTCATTAATGTACTCATTAATACTGGGTTTAATGTGATTTGAGTTTACCCAAATTTGTGTGTACTTCTACTTGCTTTCAGAGCTTTGCATGAACTTAGTGCTCTATGGGCACTGCCTTTACTGCACACACTTTTGGATCAGGTGAGACACTGGTTCTGCACACTAAGGGGCAGATTCGTTAAGCATTCATGCAACGCAATGCATCAAGGCAAGTTTCTCGGTCGTTGTGTTGTGTGAATGGAACAAAGCTGAAAAGCACCATATCTACTAAGATATGATGCTCTTCAACTCTCTCCCTGCGCTGGCACACTTGAGGCTGCTGAGTTCCAATGCAGGTACCCTTACAACATGGTACAAGGATGCCTGCATTGGCACAGAATTGTCTTTGTCCAGGAAAGGATACCTTCCTGCACAAAAACAATCTTTAGAGGCATATTCCTCTTTCCATGAAACAAGGAAAAAAATGAGGAGAAATAAATATATTGCTTCTTGTTACACCTGTCGAGTAGGCGCACCATTTTTACTCAAACCCAGTTTGATAAGTCTTTGAAAATCTGGGCTCGTGCAAAAATATATGTGTGGATGCCAGGGAATGCTCATGCTCTGCGTATGTAATGTCTATCCAATGGAAAGTAACACTAGGCAATGCTATGTGCTGTGCTCCGTTACTTAGTATTTACTAAACCACGCAAAGCCACATAAACTGGCTTGACACATAAATTGACACAACCGCTATGCAAAATCATAGTAAATCTGTCCCTCGGTGTGTGTGTGTGCATGTGTAATAAATGTTTTATTTTCTGTTCTATACATGTACTCTGCACTTCATATTTGCAATCTCACCTGTATTTGTTCTCTGTATTAGGTGTAATAGGCCAATTGGTTGGACTTCTGACTTAAAGTTCCTCGTTCGTGATTAGCAAGTTTGTGCCTGTAGTATTTTGGATCTACGAGAGGGTGAACGCAAGAAAGATAAAAACGTTGGATGAGTAAATGCATGAGTACATGGATAAGCAAAGTAAATAGCTGATGAGTGACTTAGATGCATGCATAGATGGATGTGTGACTGCATGTCAATGTTCCCTGTAATTATTTTTGTCTATGTGCAGCAATAATGGGTCTCTGGCCACTGCAGTGTTGCCTACATGCACTGTAGATGCACAACAAATTGCTATGCAAGAGAGTGCAGCGCGCCAACTACCTAAAACAAATACTTGTTTCACAATCAGTGCAAATATGTGTGTTTTGATTCAGTGTTAGCTTGTTGTAGTGGAGAATTTTGAGACAGTTGTTGTAATGCAATCATACCACAAACTAACATTGTCACATCAGAACCTCTACGATTACATGTACTTCAGTAGTACCCACACCCACAGAGAAAAAAGACAGAAATGACCAGACTAAAAAGTATGTACTATTAGGAAAATTTACTTGACAACATGATGTCAATAGTGACCTCCTGAAAGAGGCAGCGTTTGAAGTAGGATATATGCGCAAACAGGCAGTAAACCAGGATTGGAGAAAGTGCCACACATTACCTAAAGAAAGTATGTAGACCAAATTTTCCAAGATATCTGTTAGAAACGAGATTCCTTGTTAGCTACAGTATGTAACCAGGCCAGGCAGGAACCACTGCTCTAGCCAGTGTCAGCTAGATACTTATGAAAAGATAGCGTGTGCTCACTCTCTGGTAGCTTGGCACAGAACAGTCTGGCTTATGTAGAGGGGCAATGTGTAAAGTATTTGTGCAAAACACACACAAACAGTTATTTATTTATTTATAAAGCTTGTAAAGCGCACTGTCGCCTGGCAGGCATCCTGGCGCTAGTTACACATTGAGTACACTACAAAAATCATCCACACAGGTTTATCAAATTAGATTATTATCTTCTGAACAAAGCAAGACCAAAATGACAAAAATCCAATGTATAGAAGTTGAGATATTGAATTTTAAAAGAATAAAGGGAGTAAAGAGCTTAGAAGAAAGTAGTGTTAAAAATGTTGCTTTAGGTTGTGCTGGACTGGGGCAAAGTCAAAGTTCAGGCCGACCGCAATAGAGCGCCGTCCGGCTACAGGACCCCCATAGGTCCCAGTGAACAATGTACCTTTCCTGGTCGCAAACCATGAGATGCATCGATCTTCTCCATGCAGTGAAGGATAGGCAGCAGTTCCGAAGGTGGGTGCCGGGGTCGAGAGACGTCGAGCAATGTGCTGGATTCTGCCACGCAGTCAAGGGGATGCATCGATTTCACCAAGAAGCAGCGATATGCTGTCCGATGCATTGATCTCTGGGGGGCAAAGGGCTGGTTCAGATCCGATGAACAAATTTTACTCCTGCAACCGTGTTGATTCACAGGGTCTGCTACACGCAGACAGGAGATGCATCAAAATCCATGTTGGAATTATCAGGGCCACTTTCAGTGAGCCAGGCACAGGAGCAGGGTTAGAGACTTTGATAGCCCGAGTCTCAAGCAACAAGAGTCAAGTAAACAAGCCCTTGGAGATCACTTGGAGTGAAGGCAGAGTCCAGCTTTCCTTCAGAAGAGTCAGAGAGAAGCAGGCAGCAGGGCAGCAAACAGAAAGGCGGCCCTTCCAGATCAGCAAAGTCCTTTATGCACGGCAGCTCTTCTTGCAGAGCTTTAGTTATAAGTCCCGCAGTGTCTGATTTTAGGGGGTCATAGACCCAGTATTTATACCCAAAAGTGCCTTGATGTTGGGGGACTTCAAAGCAGCTCTCTGAAGTGCACAAGTATCCTTTCAACCCAGTCCTGGCCATACTATCTGTGGGGGGTAATCATTCCTTTGTTTGGGGACTTGACATAGCCTATCAAGTGAAGTGTTAGCCCCTCGCTTCCATACTGTGCAGACAATGCCAGCAGAATGTAGATGTATGTAGATGAGTACTCCAACACACCCATCCTTTCTGTGTTGTGGCTGTCTAGAAGAAATGCACAAAGTGTAGCTGTCACCCACCCCAGATGTTCATTGGAGACAGGCTGTCAGGCACACATAGCAGTAAGTGCAGAGAAATGTCCACTTTCTAAAAGTGGCATTTCTAAAATAGTAATGTTAAATCTAACTTCAGTGAACAGTGAAAAACAAAATAGACTATTTGTCATTACCAGGACATGCAAAACATAAATGTATATATCCTACTTTCTGCTTACATAGTACACTGCCCTTAGGGCAGTGGTCTTCAAACTGTGGAAAAAAAAGTACCCCACCCCCACTCAAACTTTTTCAAAATTATTTTACTAAATGGTGAATGGTTAAATATGTCTAGACTTAATTAAACATTGAAGCAAAGTTCTGCTACCTTTTTAAATATGCAATTCAGTCAAATTCACTTTATTCGGTTAATTAAAACCATAAAAGCATACTACAAAATACACCATAAAATTATTTACAAAAATATTAAAAATTACATTCATCACAAAATACCAAAGACAAGATCTAATTCATCAATATGCACATTAGAATAATTTCATGAGATTTCCATCAAGGATGCTCATCATTATCAACAGTTCTTCCTTTCTTCCTTATTCTGACAGCTGCGGTTAAAAAGCTAGCTATGCTAAAAATTTCCCAATCGTTATTTAACATTTGTAAATAAATAAAATGCAATCAAAGACATGATTCCCAAACATGTTAATGTGGTCAGGGAGGCCTTACTAATGTGTAAAAGTATCCACAGTGGGATTATTAGAAATTGGGGCAGTGGTGTTTGAAGAATATTTGGAGTCCCTTCCCTTTTGACAACTTCTCCCAGCCAGGATATAAATGACAAAAGATGTAAGTGATGGCCCATTACAGAGCGGCTTACTGCCGTTCATTTTTTCCTGCTGAAAACAAAGCACTGTTATCAGCATAGTGATTCTTTTGGCCAGAGCCTGGCATGCACCCTTGGATCACTTGAAGCCCCCGTAGGGGGGCCCGCCCCACAGTTGGATGACCCTTGCCTAAGGGCTACCTAGGGCCTACCTTAGGGGTGACGTATATGTAATGAAAGGGGATTTTATGACTTGTCAATTAGTTTTACATCCCAAGTCGAAGTGCCAGTAATCTGCACACACAGGCACTGTAGTGGCAGGCCTGAGACAGGTTTGAAAGGCTAATTCTGTGGGTGGCACAATCAGTGCTTCAGCCCGCCAGTAGCCTTTAACTTACAGCTTCAGAGTATATGGTATACCACTCTACAAGGTAATTTACAAGTAAATCAAATATGCCAAACAGGTATATACCAATTATAAAATGTTTAGAGGAGAGAGCACATGCACTCCAGCACTGGTTAGCAGAGGTAACGTGCCCAGAGTCCTAAAGCCATCAAAAGGTAGTTCAGAAAAAGAGAAGGAGGAAGGCAAAACGTTTAGGGTGACCCTTCGGAGAGGCCATTTTCCAACAATATCCATATAAGATACATTTTCATGCATTGAACGTAAATGCTCCTTGAATGCTTACACTAATAATCTAGCATAGATAAGGCTCTTTTCACCTATGATTGACCACAGAAGGCCACAAATTTACAATCTTTCAGTCACTGGTTCAGCTCCAGCTTCCTATATTGGTGGTAGATGATGCCACACAATCTCTGATTCTTAGATGAACCCTCCCCCATTAGTATAGCTGTGAGATGACCCTATCCATGAACTTACTTCAGTCAACAGCACACATGCTGGGACCTGACTTGTAATTACACTTCCGTAGAGGTTAAAGCATGTTTGCCACTAT
The DNA here is from genome assembly GCF_964261635.1 of Lissotriton helveticus. NCBI lineage: Eukaryota > Metazoa > Chordata > Amphibia > Caudata > Salamandridae > Lissotriton > Lissotriton helveticus. The sequence continues at coordinate 1,003,619,148 of NC_136071.1, read as the reverse complement.
GGGCTTAAAATCCTGTGCAGGCTACAAGTTACTCTCATCAATGCCAGGTTAAAAGATTTACATAAAATTGTACAACTGGGGTCGTTTTTCCCTACTGCTCTTGTACAAAATATATCACTTTCCACTACCCTACAGGGAAAATTAGAGTTTAACCAACACATTCAAAGTGCCCAAGTATTTGGACATCTGGAGTGGGATGTCTCCCTATATCCTCCCATCACAGTTTCCATGCATCCATTAGATTAATCGGGTTGTGCCTCTTTTTTGTCACCAATGCCTTAACATATTGGAATCATGCAAATGCCACAGAACATGGAGCTGTGCATAAGCGAACAGTGCATAAGTATAGAATTTAGCATTACAAGTGTATCACAAAATGTTCCAAAATTATGCAAATTACAGTGGGGTACTTTACATTTCTCCAGCGCCTAGCTACATCCACCTAGAATCTGATTGGTTAACCGCTAGAAATTGCAAGCTACTTGATGATGGTAACAATCAGTCTCTCAGGAGTAGGAGCTGCAACTCCTGGCAACCTGCTCTCGAAACATATGCTCTCCTTATCTTTGCCATTTCGAGCTGTGCTTAATAAACGCTAACCTCAGTATCCCATGACTGTTAGTTGAATAACTCATGCTGCAGAAGTGTGGCAGTGTGGACACTTTAAAAACTGTCTCCAATGTGCATGGTTCGAAGATGATAGTTGAGGGGCCAGAATATCATCAATGACTTGAGAGAGAGATCAAATCCATGTTTTAAAACCCTTCTCTCAGATGGAGCTCACAATCTACAGCACCCACGCCGTGAAAAGTAAATATATCACACTGCCGAAAAACTGAAAGACTTCAAGCCTTAATTCTGAGGCCATGTGAATAAGAAAACCATACAGTTTTCAGAAAAGCTGCTTGTCTTTTCAAAACAAAGTGGTGCTGGTGAAGTCTCTCGGTGGCAGCATTTGCGCTTTCAGTGAGGCCCTGGGCGCTGGGTAAACTCTAGATGAGTGGCGGAGCTTGCCACGCCTGAAGAAGGCCGCTCTCTGAGTGAGCTCCTTCAGCCCGTTCTGTAAACTTTTTTAAATCTTGCATCCATAGCCAAGAAACACAAACTTTTTGCTGGCACTGTGCATCAGAAGCCCACAGCCTTCAGAAACAGACATCCCGGCCTGAAACTGCAAACTTTGCGAGCCGCCCAGGCCGCCCGAAGCAACTTTGCTGGGGAGAGGCCTAGTGCGCACGGACAGTGAGGCAAGACCATACAGTGCGAGCCAGAGTCGCCAGCGGGCAGAAGAGGCATCGAACCCTGGGAAGAAGCCACCCCCACGCACAGATAAAAGCGCCGGCCAGCGTAGCGCCCAAACCGCTACATCTATCCCCCTTCTGGGGGTGCTTCACACAGGGGAGAACCTCCCCGCCTATACCGAATTACCGATTCGGCGCTGAGCCTGTCTGCACTGGAAGCCCAACACCAGCCTGCTGCAATGGAGGCTGGGGAAGAAAGGTAATGGCGGACGTGTGGCACTGGGGGTGCTGAGGTGGTGGGAGGGCACACTGCGGGCGCCAAGGCCGCCGAGGCCGAGAGGCTGAGAAGCCCTGAGAGACTGGATCTCTGCTGTCCACGCCGGGGACAGCGTACACAATGACAGGGCCCTGGGAAAAAGTCATAGACACTGGCAAAGTCCACAACAGAGAGCCAGCTGCACTCCACCCAGGACCTATAAAGCTGCTAAAGCTCCAGGGGGAGCCAAAGATCAAGGCCTGTCACCCTTTCAGAAGCATAAACAGGTGGGGAAACCCCCAGAGCGCCAAGACTGCAACTCCGCCCAAAAAGATCATATACAGCGGCATTTTGTACCTCTGCATGGGATCTGAGAGGCAGTGCGGCACAAACCACCAGAGAAACAAGGTAAAATAAATATAATAATCACGAGAGGCCTATACACCACCACAGAGACTCTGGACAGGAATTAAAGGACAGGCAGCACAAAATAGCGAAGTTAAACCTGATATCTGAAGCAACACTAAACTGACGAACGGAGTATTGCAAGACCCTCACAACACAAGCATACTTGGCAGCTGGAATAATAATTTACTACAAAGTAAACAATGGAGAAAACGGATAAACTACAATGCAAGCTGCACTTTGATCATAAGAAAACAGAGGGGTTGCGATCGGAGGACCAGGATGCCGTAGACACTGCCACATCCACCTTAGATACTGAACTAAGTAGCGACCTCAGACAAATTCCAACAGCCATGCAAACTACTCTGTCCAATATAGACGGCACAATAGATGCACTGACATATAAGGTAGACCGCATGTTGGAACGCCTGGTCAAACACTCAGAAAAAATCGACATGGTGGAGCGGAGAGTGTCGGTAGCCAAAGATGCCCAGCAACAGGTCAATTCTGCCCAGGAAGAAATGGCAAAAACCATATCAGCCCTCCCGGCAAAGACGGAAGATTTGGAGGCACGCTCCCGCTGAAGTAACCTGAGAATAATGGGAATAGCGGAGATGACAAACACAGGAATTATGGAACGATACATAGAAAATCTGCTAATAGCCCTGCTGGGCAGAGAGACCTTTTCGGAAGTCTTTTCATAGAGCGGGCACATAGATCCCTGGCCCCACTCCCCCCCCCCACCCCCCCCGGAGCAAGACCGCGGCCCATCATTGCAAAGCTACTAAATTATAGAGATCGCAATGCTGCGCAGGGCCCATGAACTGAAGAGCTTGAGACAATAAGGACCCGAGATATCCATTTATCCTGACTTTACACCCCAAGTCCAGGAGGCGAGAAAGAAGTTTTTGGCAGCGAATAAAAAGTTACAGGAACAAAAAATACCCTATGCCATGCTCTACCCAGCCCGACTCAGAATCACGGATGAGGGAAGGAATAACATTTTCAATTATCCCAAAGCAGTGATCCAATACCTACAAAAGAACCCCCCCCCCCGAACCTATGGTGGAAATCACCCCAAAGCGGACCGGACAAACAGGATCCAACATCGGTAACTGAAGACTAGGAATAAAGTCTGGACTGCGATTTTTGGAGATGGCTGAAAGCACAGTGATGCAAGAGAAAAAAGAACTGGCAAATGCAGATGAGTGATGTTGGAATAGATAGTTATAGAAACGCTTAAAAGAGAAATTACAAGTGCATTGATACAGATTGGGAAACCTCATGAACAAATGCAAATTTATCTTTAAATTAACAAACAAATTGTTTCCCAACACCAAACACATCCTTCAGGATGACGCAAAAGTATATTAGAATGTGCGGCCCCCCGAGTGCCCCTAACACCGTGGTGCCTGGCAGGCAGTTCTCACCCACACGTGTGCACCTCATTAAGTTATGCTTTTTGTTTGGGGAATGTTGGGGGGCGGGGGAAATGGGAACTGACTTCTGGGAAATGTCTGTGCTGCACTTGGGGCAACGGAGTGGGTGGGGGGAAGTGTGGGGTTCAGAATAACGGTCAGAGGCGCAAATGCAGATGTCATAAGCACAGATACACCTGAGTATATACAATAACACAACTACTCACTCGAACACCACGATGTTCAGATGACAGTATGACACAAAACACCAGACCCCTGACAATATTGAGCTGGAACATGCGAGGCCTCAATAACCCGAAGAAAATTAGGAAAGTACTCGCCTTCCTTGATCACCACAAAGTGGTTGTAGCTTGTATTCAAAAGACCCATCTCCCTCAATCCTCAGAAACTAAAGTGAGTACTCGATGGGCATCCGCTAGAATAGTGTCCTCTTATTCTGCGTATGCTAGGGGAGTATTAATACTAATTAAAAGCGGCATCCCATTTACTCTCCTCAAATCTATCACTGATAACCAAAGAAGATACGTTATAATTCGAGGGAACTTTGGTGGTACTACTCTCACCCTAGTAAACACATACAACCCAAATATTGATGATCCAGCAATTTCCGAACACATTTGAGCAAAACAACGAAATCTGATACCCGCAGAAATTATTTTGGGGGGAGTATTTCAACACATGCATAGGCCCTGTAGTGGATAGATCCACTGGTAATTATAAATATGGAAAACAGGCTGCTAAAATACTCAAAGAAGGCATGGAAGAATGGGGAATAGTAGACATACAGTGACTGCGTCATCAGGGGTATAGAGAGGGAACGTGTTGTAAACGAATCCAGGACCCTAGTGTAACTTTTCCTGATTCATGCCCTTATATAGGTATACTTTACCCAATCCTTATATAGGCATAGAAATCATTACCATATTTGGCCTGAGCCTTACAGCCCAAATACGGCAAGGCTACTTCCACTAAGTTCCGAGAATTCACAACGATTTCTTGGAGAAACCCGCCTTCAGCAGCTAGGATCTTCCCCCTGCTTGAATATTAAGTTATCCAAGAAATCCTGGAGTTTTCTAGGAATTGAACCTTTGAGTGACGTTATTAAGTCCAATCATGCGTCAAACTTGGCACCTTCATGGTATAAATATGCCTACATTTGCCCAAACTAACACACGGTGGTTCTTGGAGCAGATCGACTAACTACTTGCCCGACGCCCTGCAGCAGCAAGTGCCGAAGGAAGCCGACCCTCCAGCAGACGCACTGAGAGACGCTGTTTCTTCTCTTGCCGAGAAATCCAGCTCCAGTGTTTCCAGCTAACCCTTGCGGGTATCTGGGAGATCGAGTCCTGAGAGAGAGATACAAGACCTCCTTCATTCTAAACCAAGGTACGGAGCTGATTAGACCCTTAGAGAATTCTTGATTAGACTCTTGGCAGATTCTAGGCAAAGAATACTAAACTTAAAACTACTCCTAAACTTATTTCTTCCCTTGTGCTAGGCTTAGGTCAGGTACACCGGGGTAGGCGTATTTTAGAAACACCAGTTGAGTACTTTTAGCCATCTCGTTTATCATTGTATGTATTTTTATGTATTTTATCTATTTAAAGCAACTTATGACTTAGAAACCATATCATGCTTTTACAGTACTACTTTATAATACTGTTTGTATTATATGCCTTGTACTTTATAACCAGCATTACTATTGTAGCAGTACATTTCTCATGCTTGAGATAGAAGACTGTTCAATAAATACCTTTTATTGAAAACGCCGTCTCTCTAATTTCTCAGCAACTCTGGTGAAACTAAGTATACATGATTGACTGAGTAAAATAGTTATCTATTGTTTCCGCGACTCTGAAAATTGATTTCTTATTCTTGGGAAACAACGTTGTCATGTTATATGGTTGTCAGGAACTAATCCCTTCTTGTACTTTTGAGAAAGTTTCTAGTGACCTCTGAGCTAGCTGGCACACACATAATTAAGTCTAATATGTTCGGTAGAGACCTAGTAGACCTTAGTCCTACGTCTAAACTACAATATATATTATTTTAATGCACAGAGCCTATTGGGAATATAGAAACTACACTACAGTGTGTCTCCACAACTCATAACACATGGTCTAGACTAGACTATGTGGAGGGTGGACACTTGGGTCGCATGCTAGCAAGCAGGATATGACAAGTACATACCACATACCACAATATGCAAATTCTAGACCCGCAAGATACACCACCCTATGACACACCATCCATTATGAAGTGCTTTTCAGAATACTACGCACGAAAAAAAGAAAAGCTCTAGATGAGTGCACGAGCACTGTCTAATAGGAACACAGCTTCATGGATGTAAGCATTCAAACACTTTGTTATGCTGAGACGTATTGACTTTGTCAATGCTAGTTGATATCTTTTCACCTGGTGCAGACAGCACCAATCCCCTTGTTTTCACTTTGGATGTGCATGTCCCGGTCTTCATGTGGCACCCCCAGACACAAAGTATCACCATGCGTGCCATCAGAGGACAGTGCTGTGACCTACTCTGAGCCGGGCATGCCTTCTGGCTTTCCCCATACTCACCACTCTACATACTAAAGCGAGGCATGGGGGAGACTATTTCTGCCCTCTCCACACTCTTCTCTCTTGACAATGCTGGAACCAGGCAATGCAGCTTGTTCCCTTTGGAGGGGGGCATGGGGGCATTTTGCACAAGGTTATGTAGACGATGGCCTGGCACTCCCCTCGCTTATATAAGAGTACGGACCTATAAAGCTTCGGGAGGAGAAGCATCGGGGACATGAAATATAAATACCCTCCTAAGCAAATTCTATCTGATTTAGGAAAGAGGTTAGAGCTAATTCTGCTGTCCTAGGATTATTGTATTATCCTAAACGGAGGAAACATTAACAACACATCTTCATAGTATAGACATAGTTAATTTCGGTAACACATTTTCACAAATACTTACATGAGAAGGATCCTACACATTTAGAGGAAAGTTACTCAGTGGTAGCAAACAAAAACACTCATACATGATCTGAAATAGCTTTTTGTGCTTTACATGTAAAAAGACACACCTTGGCACAATGCCAGTCCCTATGTGTATTTGTCGCAATAGAAAGAACACTCACTCTCTATGATTCTGTTGCTTGAATATGAATTTACCTTGAAAAGACAAGATGTGTTTGGCAAAAGAAACAGTCTAATTAATCACTTCAGCCAGGAACACAGTTGCAGAAACAGATCTGAGGACTGTCTCAAAGTGCAATCAATCTGAGCACGTTTTTATACAGTTTTTGGTTATCATCAAAATAGCTTTCAGCGATCATTGTTTGGTAAAAGAATGTGGGCATTGTCTGTGGAGTCATAGATAAGGCCCCTGATACTAAATCCAGTTGAGCCACGATCTTGTGTCGACACAATGGGGGCCAGGGGGTAATGTGGCCAGATGTCCAGCATGAGGGGCTTGTGATCACTATGTATATTGTGTGAGCAGTGTCCTGATTGGCTATGTGTTCCTAACTTTCGTGTGTCATCTGACTTTATGATGTTTTGGGAATGCCCACACCCCTCCGGCCATTTGTGCTTTATTGTGACCAATCTCCCTGGTGTTGCTGCGCTTATCTGGGGGAATGACTTGAGTTTCGTGTTTGCACATTTGTCTGTTGGCTACGTGCCCCTCCCACCTGAAATGTGTCAATAATTAACCTCAGGCCTAGGTCGCAGACCTTGCCTGCACGTATTTCAGAGACTGGGTTAACGAAGAGTTCATGACGAGTGAGTTTGTTAATAGTGATGCGATTTTGCTCTTATATGTGAGTGTTTCATTATAAACACTGGCATCAATGTTATCAGTATGAACAGTATGGGGGCGTGGGGGCCAAGCCCCCACGCCCAAAGACTCGGTGAGAAACCTAGGAGTACGCTGGGACAACCATCTCAGTTTCAACACCCAGGTACAAACAGTAGCAGCCTCCTGTTTCGCTAAAATCAGAACTATCAAACGGCTCCTTAATTATCTGCCGGAGGACTGCCGTAATACTGTGATCCAGGCATTAATCATATCCCATCTTGATTATGCCAATGCCCTTTATCTTGGTATCACAGCTGGCCTGTGTCACAAACTACAGACGGTCCAAAATGCCGCCGCTCGGCTGGTGGAGAGAATTCCTGCCAGACATCACATCTCTCCACATCTCCGTAAACTGCACTGGCTACCCATTGTGAAAAGATGCGTTTTTAAAGCAATGATGCTGGCTTTCCGTGCATCTAAAGGAAACGGGTCGGCCCATCTTAAAAATACCCTACGGCCATACGTCAAATCCAGGGCACTACGCTCCAACTCCCTACTCTTTCTGGAAACTCCCCGATTTAAACGATCCCGTGCAGGGGGAAAAACCTTTGAGGTCTGTGCCACTCAGCACTGGAACAAGCTCCCGGTAGCTCTACGCACCTGCCAAACAGAACCAGCATTTCGTAAATCCCTGAAAACCCATCTCTTTTCCTCTTAATCTGGTACCCCGATCCAGTACCTCCTGTTTTCAGAGTTTTCAGCGCCGGGATGCCCCGTTGGGGCCACTGCGCGCTTTACAAAATACACAAATAAATAAATAAATTCCCTAAAATCTGGAGGTAAAGTTGCAAGGGAAGTGGACCATTGAGCCCCTTCCCTTGCAGAGGTGGGGCAGTGTTTGATAGTATTTCAGTTCTCTTGCTAGTCCCATCCAGTAATGGGTTCTGGTGCCCTTCTTCCTTAACATGAACAATTGGAGCATTTTGTATCCAGAGGTTTAGGTTCTCCTCAAGACAGGAGCTGGGTGGGATTTCTTATATTTTGGCTGACGGAAGTCTTATAATGATGTCTGCATGTTGTAGAAGGCAGTACAGTTGTAATGAGTTGGCTGTGAATCTATAGATAGCAGTGCAATACTTAGCAAGAAATCGGGTGGTGTGGGAACTCATCAAAAGTGGGGTTGCTCTAGAATGTATCAACTGGGCGGGGGGGCTAATGAATGAACTCCTCTGGGACAGGAGAAAATTCCCTTTAGGACCCATGAGTCACAGGGATCGTGGTAGGGTTCCACAACCTTAAAAAACCCTTGCCATTTGGGGTTGCAGCGCACACAATGTAATTTCTTTTATTTATTTATTTCTTTACTTAACTTCCTTTGGGCGTATGCCGGAGTTTACTACATCTCACCCTGCCCCTCCCACACCGCCCCGCAGCACTCCCTCAAGGAGCTGCTACTGGTAAGATGTCTTAGACCCTTCTGGGTTTGTGCTGCGCTGTTCTTGGTGGCAGACTCTAGCCACCGTTGCAACCATCTATGGTCCTCCTGAACCAGAATATATATTGAGAAATGTCTGCATCCTCCTGGTATTCTGGATTTACCTGGTGGTCTACTGGCATGTACTGTCCATCATCTGCACATCCAAGATCCTCCATGGCAGACCACTCGACTTGTGTCAACTCCCCACCACCGAGGCCAGACACTTTCAATTGTTGCCACAAGTAAATCTTCATTACAAACAACCAGCTTCACTGGGGAGAAGAGCATCAGGCTAAGTGAATGAAATCAAAACATAAAAACAACCTTTACAAAGGTGAACTAGTCAAACTCCATAGCTAACCATCAGAATGAAAAATGTCCTAGCTAATGTAACGGAAAGTTTCAATTCTATTAAGGACTCGGAGGCGAGGATTAGGCCTTCTTTCTTCACTTTATTGCATAGCAGCGAAGACAAACACAACTACACTTCCCATGAACCACAGGGAAGGGAAGTAAACAAAGAACAATGGCAGCAGCCAATCATAAGTCCCAAATACGGTGTCTAATAGGGGATCCAGACAGCCCACATAGTCCATCAACTGTGTCCTCTCCTCCTCTTTCGGAGCGCGTAGCACAGCATTCCTCACTCTTCAGGAAACTTGCTTGGGAGAATCCGAGCCTGAGGACAAGAAAAATATCTTTACCATCGGCAATAGAGAGACCAAGTCATGACCAGTATACTTGAACATGAACAGCATGATCAGATTGAATACATGAACAGAAAAAATTCAAAACATATCTGTACAAACCAGCTTACTTACTGCAATACGGGGAGGGATCTCCTCCAGGAGTTCAGGGCGGGATATTCCTCGCCTCCGAGTCCTTAATAGAATTGAAAATTTCCGTTACGTTAGCTAGGAAATTTTTCATTCTATGTCAGGACTGGAGGCATTATGCTTGTTCAAAGCTTGCCCCACAACCAAATTGGACAGGTTCAGAATTGGTTTAAAATAGAACCGCTTGAACGTGGAGTCCGAAGACCAGTTGGCGGCGTTGGGAATATCCTCTAAACGCACGCCTAAGCTGAAAGCTTTCGAGGCCATGGCACCCCTCACATAGTGTGCGCTAAACTGGCTAAGACTGATGCCTGCCTCTTGCATCACCCATCACACCCACCTGGCTATGGTGGGTGAAGAAACCGCTTTAAAGGGCTTACGCAAAGAAATAAGAAGCTGTCATTCTCCAGGAGGTCTGTATTCAACAGTCATCTCCTCATGGATGTATGACGCTACATCGAGGTCAGCTACATCGCACGCTGTAACATTGCGTCTATTACATCGCTTCCTCCATTACATCGTGACCAACGACATCGCATCCCTTTGCAACGTGATTGCATTGCTTCCAATTGGCCCGAACATCACCCCGCAGTACATTACGTCGCAGGGCAAAACAACGCGGTTTCTTGTGTTTGCCGCATGAACCCACCTCTACCCCTGCCCCCCCTCCTCCCGTCCCCCTCGACACCAAATCTTCTACTTTTATTACTTTGTTAGGATGGTATATTATTAATTTGTAAATTGCAAGTAATGTAACCCTATTTTTTTTTTAACTCTTATTTTAATTTTAGCCTGTTTCGTGTAAGGAAAGCACATGCAGGTCTGGAGATCCGACCTCCCTTGCAGGCCCAATCCATGCATTTGCAGTTAGTCTTATTGGCTCACAAAATACCTCCTGTCTTTACTGATGCAGGAGTTTTTGTGACTTCCTGTTAATACACATTTTGCAAAAAGCCGGTATTTGTACAGTGCCACCTAATCACCCATAAGGGTCTCTAGGCGTTGGGGGCCGTAGGGGAGATTACGTGAGCTATTGCCCAGAGTCACATGATGCTGAGCTGATCTGCCTCATTACGAGCAGCACGTTTATTTGCCATATGTATGGCAACTCCTCTTACAGCAAGTATCACAATTATTTGTTTTGTAATAAATATCATCAGCTCCAACGTGTCGATAATTATTGGGGGGAAAACGCTCAGTATTTAGTAAGACATGCAAACAATTTGGATGCAGAAAGCAAAGAAAACGTACATGTTACGCCCCCCCAAAAATGAATTGGGTGTTATTTATTGACCTCAATAAACGTTGACTCTGCAGACGTTATAAAGTGTGATAAATGCCATACCATTTACCAGACGTATGTAATGGGGGTATTAGACTTTGCACATTATCTCTCTACATTTGTCAAAGAATCTCTACAATTCTCAGTAAGTGGCAATTCAAATTTTTGAGTCCTTGTTAAATTGTTGGGACGATTCAGGTAATCTCTGCATCACATTAGTTTTCAAGTGACTAGGAGTTTACACATTTTCCTGAAATGTTGGCATTTGTGAGAAAAGCTGTGTAACAGTTGGACCATCAGCTTTGCCAAGCATCACGCATGGGTTAGACCATGCGGGGTGAGGGAAAGCGGGAAAAGGAGGCATATTCACTTGAAAGGGGATCTCTATGGGCATTGGGGTTTGGGGCATTGGAGTTTGAATGTATTGATGCGGCCGTCCTGCTGTGAAGACAGCACCATCCAATTCTTTCCGAGCCTCTCTTCGGTGCAGCGGATGGCAGAAGATAATTGTAAAAACTGGCATTGACATTCAGAGGCCCACTGGAGTTCAAATAACAATAATTGTAATTTTGTGAACATCAGCATAATACTAATTACCTGAGACACCCCACTGGGCCATACACCCTTCCATCCATCCATCCATCCATTCATCCATCCATTCACCCATCCTTCATCCATCCGCACCCTTCCAGCCCCACATCCATCCATCCATACACCCACCCATTCTTCATCCGCCCATCCATCCATCAATCCATCCATCCATCCATCCATGCATCCATCTCGCCTTCCACCTTTCACCCATCCAGCAACACATCCTTCGTCCGTTCACCCACCTTCTCACCCATCCATCCACCAGCCCATCATCCATACATCATTCATCCATGCAACCATCTTCCATCCACCCTTTCATCCATCCATTCATCCACCCAGTCTTTCTCCCGTCCATCCAACCACCCAGCATTTCGCCCGTCCAACCATACACCCTTCATCCATCCATCGATGTACATGACGAAACAGCTTTGAATGTACACGTACATGAATAATGATGCAGCATACAATATTGACAGTATTAATGCCCTAACATCCTGAACATCCCATTATTTTTTTTCTTTACGTTATTTCTCAAAAATGTTCATGTGGAATTAATTCTTTGTAGCAGTTGTTGCAAGTTCGGGATTCGAACTGCCGACATTCCCCTTCATAAACGTTCCGTTTAGCTCTTGACGCTATCATACATTATTTATGGGAAGCTGGTATTTAGAGACCCAACTTGTCTTCTGTGAATGGTTATTTGGACAGTCAGCGCTGTATATATTGTTCGGCCAAATATTCATTTTTGTGCATTACAAACGACAGTCACTCACCCTCTCACCTATCCATCCACCAGCTCATCATCCATACATCATTCATCATGCAACCATATTATATTGTTCGGCCAAATATTCATTTTTGTGCATAACAAACGACAGTCACTCACCCATCCATCAACCGATCATTCACCAGCTCATCATCCATACATCATTCATCATGCAACCATCTTCCATCCACCCTTTCATCCATCCATTCATCCACCCAGCCTTTCACCCGTCCAACCATACACCCTCCATCCATCCATACACCCTCCATCCATCCATCGATGTACATGACGAAACAGCTTTTCATGTACACGTAACAAAAAAATTATACAGCATACAACATTCTCAAAAATGTACATGTAACCTAAATTATTTGTACGAAACGGCTTTTAATGTACACGTACCTGAATAATTATACAGCACACAACATTCTCTAATTATACAGCATACAACATTCTAAAAAATTTACATTTTGCATAAATTATTTGTAGCATTTGTTGCAAGTTGGGAATTCGAACTCACGACCTTCCCCTTCATAAACGTTTCTTTTATCTCTTTATGCTATCATAAATTAATTAAGAAAAGCTAGTCAGTCAGCGTGGTATTTTTTTTTTCCCCACATTTGTATCTTCATGTGCCTCAGCGAGGTATTTAATGTAAGCTCGTAATGTTTATCTTCAGGTGACAGCATACAACATTCTCAAAAATGTACATTTTGCATAAATTATTTGTAGCATTTGTTGCAAGTTGGGGATTCAAACTCACGACCTTCCCCTTCATAAACATTTCTTTTATCTCTTTACGCTATCATAAATTATTTATGCATCTTCATGTGCCTTCATGTGTTTATCTTCAGGTGCCTCCGCGTGGTTATTTGCCGGTATTTATTAACTCGTAATGTGTTTATGTTCAGGTGCCTCAGCGTGGTATTTGCGGGTATTTATTAGCTCGTAATGTTTATCTTCAGGTGCCTCAGCGTGGTATTTGCCGGTATTTATTTCAACATCGTACTGTTTGGATCAAGAGCCTCATATTTTAACATCTGGGTATTTATAATGTTTAGCTTCATGTGCCTCAGCGTGGTATTTGCCGGTATTTATTTCAACAGCGCCATCCAAATCAGCCTCCAAACAGCCACCCAATGTAGATGCTATGTAATCGCTAGCGACGTAAAGGTCCATGCGATGTTATAGCATGCTTCGTAATTGCATGTGTTCTGAAGCCTGCCGCGATGTCCTAGTCGCGTTGCGATGGAAGCGCGATGCAATACTTTCGTTGCAACAGGTGTTTCACTCTCCTCATAGGCCTTGAGGCAATCAACCACACACAGCTTCGGGGGATCCGGAAACTGCGGATAGGTAATGGACCTGGAATGGCACTTAGTGCGTCTAAGCAAGGTGAAAGTGGCTCCATCCGGCGAGAAAATCCTACTTGAAACGTCCAAAGCCCGGACGTCCGACACCCGTCTACAAGAAATGAGACGGAGAAGCATAGCCAATTTCGCCAACAATTCCTTCCTAGGAAGGTACCTGTTCGGTTGCCATGATAAGAAAAGGTTATGGACCTGATTCACGTCCCAAAGAGCGGAATAGCGGGGCTCTGGGGGTAAAGACAGCCAGATGCCACGCAGCAACCTGCAGACCAAAGGGTGCTCACCCACTGGAGAACCGTCAACCGGGACATGGCCTGAAGAAATGGCTGACCTAAAGGTATTCACAGACCTACAGGCCAAACCTTCCGAGCCCAAGTGAGCCATAAAGTTTACGACGTGGACCATATCCGCGACCACGGGATCAGCACCCCGTCGCACACACCAACGTGTCCATCTGTTCCATGCAGACCGGTATATTTTAACCGTACTGTAAAGTAAAGTAAAGTCCACATTTGTAAAGCGCACAATCACCCGTAAGGGTCTCTAGGCGCTGGGGGGCCGTCGGGAAGAATAAGCGAGCTATTGCCCAGAGTCACATGGTGCTGGGCTAACCTGCCGCCGGAGCCGGGGATCGAACCGTGGTCCCCAGATTCCAGCGTCAGTCGCCCTGGCCGCGGCGCCACACCTCTTCCACTAACTGTCTGCCCACGCCTTTGAGATAAGGGCCTCAGCTTCTCGCTAAAGGCCTGGGGCTTCCCATCTACCCCTGAAATCCACCACGCCATGGGTCTCAGAGAACTCGTTGATACTAGAGGGTGGCAAGACCCATCCGGAGCTAAGAGGATGGTCGGAAAATGGGGGAGTAGGATTGGAAAATCCCAAGAAAGTTCCAGAAGAACTGGAGACCAGACTTGGGACCTCCACAGGGGAGTGACGATTGTCAAATCCGCCACCTGCCGACATGCTTGGGCCGAAACCCTCGTTATCATCGCAAATGGGGGAAACGCGTAGCTCAGCTCCCTGCTCCAATGCTGGAGGAACGCATCCGTTGCCACCGCCAGGGGGTCCGGACGCCAGCTGAAAAACCGGGGACCTTGGTAGTCTAGTCTGGACGCAAAAAGGTCCACCGAAAACTGACCCTAAAGGGCATCCAGCCGGGCAAAAACCGAAGGGTCCAGCCGCCAAAGGCTGGTGTCTCTGAAATGGCGGGAATGAAAGTCTGCTTCCAGATTGTCCCTGCCCGGGAGGTACTCGGCCATGACTGACACCTGATGATCGAGACAATACTGCCAAAAACTTGCTGCCAAGTCCGATAAGGCCTTCGACTTGGTTCCCCCCAGGTGATTGACATAACGGACCGCTGAGACGTTGCCCATTTTCAAAACTACACATGACTGTACTGAATCTTTCGTCCAGCAACAAACCGCCAATGACCCCACTAGGTGTTCTAAACAGTTTATATGAAGTTTCTGTTCTTCGGGAGACCACAAACCTCCTGTAGAGAGATCTCCGCACCTGGCGCCCCAGCCAAGTCTGCTGGCGTCCGACTCTATGACCAAATCCGGAGCGGAACCAAAAATTACCCATCCGTTCCAGGCCTCCATGTGGTCCAGCCACCACCTGATCTTGGAGCGGGCTTCGTCGGACAAGGGGACCTTGTGAGAGTACGGGAACCCCCTTCGCAAGAAGAAACCTTTCAGTCGTTGCAAGGCCCTGTAATGGAGGGGGCCTCGAAAGATGGCCTGGATGGAGGCTGACAAAAGGCCTATCACCCGAGCTAGATGCCGGAGGGAAATAAGCGGCCTCGCCAAAACTTCTTGGCCGGAAGGCTGAACATGGATGCGGTGGTGTCTATCACAAATCCCAAGAATGTAATAGTCTGGACAGGCTGTAACAATGATTTCTTCTCATTGATGACAAACCCGAGGTCCTGGAGAAGAGTCACCGCCATCTGAAGATGAACCAGGAGGCTCTAGGGACAAGACGCCATCAAAAGGAGGTCGTCCAAATACACAATCATCCTTACACCCCTGGACCTCAGAAATTCCACCACAGGTTTGAGCACCTTGGTGAAACACCAAGGAGCCGAAGAAAGGCCGAAGGGAAGAGAGGTAAACTTGTAGACCCGGCCGTTCCACAGGAACTGCAGAAACTTGCGATGAGGAGAAAAAATTGGTATCACCAAGTACGCGTCCTTCAGGTCCAGACGGACCATCCAGTCGAAAGGACGGAGTACATCTCGGAAGAGGTGGATCCCCTCCATCTTGAAATGGCGATAAACCAGCCACTGGTTGAACTCGCTGAGGTTTATCATCGGCCGCTTGCCACCATCGGTCTTGTCGACAAGAAAGAGATTGCTCAAAAACCCCTCGGGCGGGAAGTAAGGGTGATAGCGCCCCTCCTGAGAAGGGAACTGACCTCCTCGTCCACTAGGACGCGATCTTGAGCGGAAAACTGAATAGGACGTGGAGAAACCCTCTGCACCGGGGTGCCTTTGAACTCCATACGGAAACCGCTGACCGTCTGCAGGACCCACGAATCTCGTGTAACAGTCAACCATGCCTGAAAACACCCTGCCAACAGCCCTACTATTTCCTGAGGGGAAGAAGGGAGAACTCTCAGCTGGGCTGGAAGCTGTGGTTCCTCCACAGTAGCCTCTGCCTTTACTCCGTTTTCCTCGAGTGGGGTAAAAGTTCCCAAACCGGGATTGGTCCTGGTACTGTCCGTAGGCTCTTTGATTGGTCTGGCACTATTGACGACTGGCTGAGCGGCCCCTTCCTCGACCGGCCCCGCGAAAAACGCGGGGGAACACCTTCTTGATTGTCAACTGAGCCCGGTCTAAAGAAGTGAACGTGTTCACGAATTTGCCCAGCTCTTTGACAAAGGGCTCTCCAAACAGCCCACCTTGGGCAACCGGGCCCGCCTCAGAATCCGCCAGGTCCCCAAGCTTTGGATCAATTTTAATGAAGAGGGACCGGCGGCGTTCTGTAGAAAGGGCACAATTGGCGTTGCCCATAAAAACAATGACTTGTTGCGCCCAACCCGACAAGTTCTCGGGAGAAATGACGGACCCTGACTCCTTGGCCTCCTCCGCCATGTCGAGGATTTTCGTAATCGGCCCCAGGGCATCCAGGAGTTTATCCTGGCATGCCCGCCAGGATCTGTCTATGCGCTTCTTGGGGTCCCTTATGAATTTCTGGAGGAACGTACCCATCCGGAAATCTATCTCTGGCGTAAGGGCAACCTTATCATCTAATGAAGGGCGAGGACATTCTGCTCTCAAAAATTTCGTGCCTTTCTTTCTAGGGGTCGGCGAATATGGACGGCCACATAGGCTGCCACCTTATCGCTTGCGGACCACTCCGATGACCTCGGGTGCACAATATCGTTCGGCTCCAACATATCCGAGGTATTTGGGGGATCTTGGGAAGTACCGGGGGTATCCTGAGGGGCCGGGACTACCGGGGCGGGGGCAGGTGTCGGGTCAGAACCTGGCGCTGGGAGTGGGCCAGAAAGCACAGGAGCTGTGGACGGGGAAACCCCAGGGAGCGCTGGACGACTGGCAAGGAAAGCCTGACGGAGACGATCAAAAGCGTCTACATCCACCCCTGCTTCACAGGATCTCTTAGGTGGCGGGGAACCCATGGTGCCCTGGGACCCACTGGTTGAAGGGGCTTGTGACCGAGGGGCCAGTTGCTGAGACAGCTGGGTAAAGGCTTGCTGAATCTGCCGGGAAAGCCTATCTTCTAATGGGGACATAGCCTGGTCCACTGCTTTATAAATAGAAGAATCCACCGCCTCATAAAAGGGGTCTCCCCAGGGCATGTCAGCGAGGGAGTCTTCCTCCTCCTCATTGTAATCATCGTAATTTTCCATCCTGGGAGGCTCTGAACTACAAGAGGGAACTCCCACAGGGCCAAACACATAGGCCTCGCAAAGTTGGGTGGCAACCAGAATGATATTAAGTGGTAAAGACCACCAAATTATCAGGGATAACCCCAGGGACTAACTGCAAAATAACCCCCCCTGGAGAAGGGAGCGATGGACTGGGTTAAAAGTCCCTAGCTGTAGCGCTAATAGTAATACCAGACCTCTGAATATGAGGCTTCAGCCCACAGCAGTGGATACAGGCTCTCCCTCAATCAAAAGATTGGGCGTGAGGGAAAGCGTAGCAACAAAGGGAGCTGCTTGGCGTTTATATACTCAAGAAATGCTGCCTCACCGCTCTACACCCCTCCGGGCGTCCACCTCAGACCAGGGCCCGGCCAAAGATGGAGGTGTGACGTTCGAAAACTCCCAGAACAGAGATTCTAACGTCGCGCCTCCTGTCAAGACCACCGCGCCCTCTAGTGGCGGGAGGACCGGGCACATGCCAGCAACCCAGCCGCGTAGGTACGGACCCGACCGTACCCACGGCCTGCCTTTCCACGGCGCAGCCCCTGCTGCGGGAGGCAGGAACAGAAGACGCAGCGCGTCTAAACGAAAGAATTTACACGGGAGATACGGGGCACGCCCACGGTAATTAAAACCGGAGCGGCCCCCGTCTACGAAAACACAACGCGCACCGCGCTGACAGGAAAAAGGGGGCAATAAACAAAATTGTAGTGTGTCAACACCACACCCACTATTACATATACTTTGGGTTATAGTAATTCTGGTATTAGGAATTACTATAAAATCACAAGTGATCACATATGCATCCCCTTATAGAACGGGGAACAAACTAGGAAAATTGGCGTTACTGCAGTGATTTCTCCATGATGTTCCAAATTCTGGACTGGTTTGCAGGGACTAATTCCTCCATGTTTGACCTGGTAGAACTGCCCCCAAGCCACCTATGTTGACATTATATGTGGCATTATCACAGCTCTTGCCACACCGACTTCGGCAGAATCTCCTCTTTCTGCCCAAATCTCTATCCTGACTGAACGTGTGATGTAGTACTTAGAAGGGAAACTGGAACCATGCCTGCACATTTTAGAGAGGCACTACTTACCAATCAATCAATCAATCAATCAGGGAAATGTAAGCGCACTACTCATCCGTGAGGGTTTCAAGGCGCTGAGGGGGAGGAGGCGCGCAGATCCATTCAGCCAAATAGCCAGATCTTGAGGGTCTTCCTGAAGGTGTTCAGGTTGGGGGCGAGTCTGATGTCTGCCGGTAGCTCGTTCCAGGTTCTGGCTGCAATGTGGGAGAACGATCTTCTGCCTGCTCGCTCTGGCTCTGTGGATGTGAGGGGTTTCAGCCAGTGCGAGGTTGGCAGACTGGAGATTTCTTTTGGGTCTGTGGAAGTTTATTCTGTCATTGAGGTATTTGGGTCCGTTGTTGTGTAGGCATTTGTAGGCGTGGGTGAGGATTTTGAAGGTGATTCTCTTTTTCACGGGCAGCCAGTAGAATCTCCGCTGGTGTAAGCTGATGTGTTCGTTACGGGGGTGTCGAGGACGTGTCTGGCTGCGGTGTTCTGTATTGTCTGAAGTTTGCGGAGAAGGGACTTGATGCCAGTGTAGAGCGCGTTTCCATAGTCCAGTCTGTTGGTGATGAGCGAGTGGGTGACTGTCTTCCTTGATTCCGGGGGGATCTATTTGAAGGTCTTTCGAAGGATGCAGAGGGTATTGAAGCAGCTGGAGGTGACAGCGTTGACTTTTCTGTTCATGGTGAGTGATGATTCGACTATGATGCAGAGGTTTTTGGTGTGATCTGAGGGGGTAGGTGGGCTTCCAGAGGGCGGTAGGCCACCAGGTGTTGTCCCATGGTGAAGGGGTGGTTTTGAGGACGAGGATTTCTGTCTTCTCTGCATTGAGTTTTAGGCAGCTGTTGGTCATCTAGACTGCGACGTCTTGCATTCCTTTCTGGAAGTTTAGTTTTGCTGTGGTGGGGTCTCTGGTGAGGGAAAGGATGAGCTGGGTGTCGTTGGCGCAGGATACGATGTTGAGGTTTTGTTGTTGAGTGATGGCTGCGAGGGGGGCCATGTAGATGTTGAATAGGGTTGGGCTCAGTGATGACCCCTGGGGGACTCCGCAGGTGATCTCCATGGGGGCGGAGAGGAAGGGTGATAGTCTGATCCTTTGGCTTCTTTTGGTGAGAAACAATCGGATCCATTCCAGGGCAGTCCCTTGTATGCTGGCTTCGTGTAGTCTGGTGACTAGAGTGCGGTGAGAGATGGTGTTGAAAGCTGCAGACAGGTCGAGGAGGATGAGGGCTGCGGAGTGGCCTTGTTCCAGGAGGGTGCCCCTATTGGCTGATGACAGACAAGTTCCCCGTTTGTTTTTTCATTATCAGTGACAGAGGATATCATGGATCATGTTATTATTCTCCAAAGGCTATGGAATGATGTCAGCACCCACCTTAAAAGGGGGCTACTTTTTCCCCACCGACCAAAGATGACAGGTGCAGAATGGATCTCTGGTGTCTTTTTCTCCTAAAGCAACACTGGGCTCTTCCCTGTCTCCACTTTCTATTGTGTCCAGTGAAGGAATGGATGGGAGGGTAGTAGGTCCTTTCTTTAATGTACGCAGACAATATCCAAACTCACATCCACATGGAGAGTGACACAAGCCTCCAAACGTTACCAAATGCAATGACCAAGTGAAACTTATGAACATGAAATACCTTCCAAAAATGCTGTGAGGGTATCTTATGGATCTGCCACTGTAAAACTCAAGAAGGATTTTATAAACGTGCTCACTTATCTTTGATGAAAGCGATGAAAGACAATCCCCATGTTTCCAACTAGTGCATGAAACGTTCCCTAGAGAAAAAGGCTAATCACAAACTGTAACCTGCTACACATCTTGGCCAATGATTTTGTCAAGTATTTAACAGTACAATGTGTCTGCTTTACCTATTTGGACTTTTTCAATAATGATGAGAACATTTTAATTATGTGAGAATGCTACCTGATTTGCAGAAAAAAAACACCAAATAATTTATAAAGAAAAATAAGGATCCTGTCAGGTAGGAGCCATTGAATGGTAGTCAAGATTTCTTTTGCTATTTGCACCCACAATTTTTTACATGGTTGGTCTTGGAAAGTGACAACAATTGCCGGAAGACTGGTCCTCAGTAGGGTGGGCCTGCTAGTGTACTACAGCCAATGGGGTGGTGGCAGATGGGCTGCTGGCTAAAGGTTTCAAGCAGTGTAGCCAGCTAAAGTTTCATTTGCCGTTCCCCCAGCTCTAAGTGAGGCAAGGGAACAGCGAGTGTGGTTGCGAGCTGGGGCATTTGCTCATTTACGGTGGTTGTCTCACACGGCCACACTTTAAAGACCCTCTGTGCCTAAATATCCTAAAACTGGACCAGGTGAAACCTGCTTTGATATCACTCCGTTGGCTCTTAGTGGATTAAAGAGTGAAACTCAATATTCTATGTGCAATATACAAGCTCTCTGGTGCAAAGAGCAGGGCTACTCACAGAAAACAGCACCCAATATATCTCGGTCAGAGCACTTTGATCAGCCCTCTCACCTAATATAATAACAAGGCTTCAAAAGACTAACACGTGGAGTCAGGTCCCTTGACATCAAAGGATCCAGACTCTGGAAGACCCTAAACCCCGTCCTGAGGCCAGAAGCCAATCATCCACCTAAAAATGAAACTGCTCAGGCTGGCATTCTTCTGAGAGCCATAAAAAGGAAGCCAGAAGATTACCAATGTGTGAACAGTTCTTGAAACTGATTACAGTCTAACTCCGTCATCAAGCTTCCTTCCCTCTTATTACACATCCAGGACTCTAAAGTGATTGCAAGGGACACTGCAGTAAACGTCCATAACAAATTTAAAAAACGAAACATAAATGAATTGACATATATGGGCCACACATTTGTCTAAGGCTGCCATTTTATCTACTGCATACAAAACGGGGAAAAAATTAAAATATATCTGTCTCTTCCACTTTTGCCTCATCACCCTTCCCTAGACCTGGGATGACCGGCTACTACTCCTCAATTCCAAGGTCCACCCCATCGCATTTGCCTGTTTTTTCTAGTACCAGACTAAATGCTCATTGGACCGAGATTTACAGACAATTCATGCAGCGCAGGCAGTAAAATTGCTGTGCTGGGTTGGTTGCGTGAATAAGACAGAGTGGTCTGCTCCATATTTACTAAGATGTGGAGCTGTTATGCTCTCTCCCTGCGCTGGTGCACCCTCGGCTGCAATGCAGCAACACAGACACTCTTGCGACATAGTGCAAGGATTTCTGCATTGTGTGAATCATAGTTTTTGTACTGGAAGGGGGTCCCTTCTAATACAAATGCAATGCTTTATGGCGTTTCAATTTTGTATTTGTGCTGTAGCATGCTAGACATATGCAAAGTGTGAAAACTGAGAAATGAAAACAATAGATATGGCTGCCGCAGGCAGAATTGTGGCTCAAATTCCTATCTATTTTTTTGTAGGTAGGTGTTAGACCCGTCTGCTTCTGAGAGTCCCCTCACCACTATGATTTCTTTTGTTCCCCTGTACCTCCCAAAATTTGTCGCTTTTTATTTGTCTACCAGGACTTTTTGTGTGTTGTTTCATAGGGTTAGATGTTCCTTGACGCCCAGTTGCTCACAAGGTTTGTGGCACCTATTTACAAGGCGCCTGGCCCAAACCTGTGGCATTACAAGCTGGGGTTGTCAACCTGTGTAAATGAACTTAAAATGGTGGACACCCTTTTTCCTCATGTGAAGTGACTCCCATTGGAGCCTTCATGAACCCTGGCCTTTTGAGGTTTTGGCGCCCTTTGTTTGGCGCGCATTTCTGACAGGAATTCCTTTATTTTCCTCAGGTACACAAAATGGCTGCTCTAGAACCCCAGTACGGTGGCTGTGAGTGTCCTAAATACCCCTCAAGAGTGCCATGTCATTGTCACAACCAGAACCTTCTGGCTCGTGCCAGTACCCCAGGGCACTGGCTATATAAGGCCCAGTCCCTGGCGGCCATTTTAGATTAGACGAGAAGATGATGGAGATTAGTTCAGACTAGAGAAATGATTCCAGACTTGACACCAGATTGACACCTGCCCTGTTGACCCCTGAGGTGGCTGGTAGCGCAGGCAGTAGAGCAGCAAAGGGTTGCTGGCGTTGTGTCTGACTGGCGTTCCAGTCAGCTACGTGAGAAGTGACCTAGCGCCTACTGCGCCTGGCCAGCGAGTACCTCATTGCCCCCAAAGACTGTGGCCAGATTCGTGTGCCTCTCCGCCCCCCGGTGGTGAACTGTGATCGATTTATCGAGTCGCGAGGCGAGAGCAAGATCGCCGCGACCGCGATCGTCAGCTGTGCCCCCTTCGCGACAGGTGCCTCTAGAGGGGAGCTCGGACGTCTCCGAGCCCCACCAGCGTAGAGCGCTTCCTGCGCAGATTGAAGGTGAGGTGGTGCGCCGGGGCAGGGAAAGGCCGGCCTTCGTTGGGCGGGACTAGCGTCTTTGCCACTCCCCAGTGACCCGGGAGCTGTAGCTGTGGGCGGGAACCACCCTGAATGCGGAAGCCGGAGGGAGGTCCGTGGAGCCCCTGAGAGCCCCGTCGCTAAAGAGAGGAGTGCTGTGCCCGACTGAATCGTATCTTGATTGCAGCCGATGTGAGGTGGGCCCGTTTCCTCATAGTGAATGCAGCGTTGTGAAGGAACTGTGAACCGGCATTTACTTGACTGTGTGCGAAGGTTGTGTGACCTCTCCGGCAGCCCGTTCGTCAGTCTAATGACTTTGAACTGGTGCCGCCTGTGCTCAAGTGGTGCTAAAGCCCGTAGGCGCGCATAGACTTCACCGGCAACGCAGAGATCCTATCCCGGTGACCGCCGAGTGCAAATGATGTATTTACTGTGTTTCCTTGCCTTCTAGATATACGCGCATACGCCTTGAGTGATTATTAAAGAGTCCCAAACCTTATTTTGTGCTCAGAGAAGCCATATACCTGGTCATTGAAAACAGCATAAACTGTAAGAGTTATCTTTCCCATTTGAAACGTATTGCAGATGTAATGATTCTAAAGTATTTAATTGGTGGCAGCGATACCAGAAGAAACATGTGGTTGTTTATTTAAATGAACCAATATTTATTCTGATATTTATTCTGATATTTATTCTGATATTTATTCTGATATTTATTGTGATACTCATTCCTGAAGTTATTCTATTTATTAATACTATTTATTACCAGAACTGTATGACCAAAAGAAATGTATATGTGCTTTCCCAGTCAACCCTATTTACAACAAAGAACTTTTATATAAAGGAATCGTATTTTTCTACAGCAGTGGTGTGGTGTCCTTCTTTTTGGTGTGGATGTACAAGGAGTTATTATTGGGTCCGAGCCGGCTTAACACTACAGCCTTCACTTGCCTTGTCACTTGAGCCAAGCTACCCCCTTTGTGCTGGGCTTGCCCATCGCAGGTCCAACAGTAGGCATTTGTGACAAGACCCATGGGTGGCTGCATGCCCCCATGACGCACAGTAATTTAGTGCGGTGCATTGCGACTCATTGCGTTACTTTGGTTACAATTGAACACAATTTACGTTGGAATGTAAATCTCACCAAAACACTTTGGGCCTGATTAGGATTTCAGCAGACTGGTTACTCTGCCACAACAGTGACAGATATACCATCCGCTAAAACAAAAATCCCATAGGTTATTATGGGATTTATATTTTGGCTTACAGGATGTCCATCACCGTTGTGACGGAGTAACCCGTCCACCGAAATCATATCAGGCCATATGTGTCAAAAACCTGATGCAAAGTGTTCGTAAATATGGGCCTGGACACCACTCCATCAGGCGCGCAATGCCCATAGGGCTAAAAGGGCTTCAGCCCCCCCGTCCCCCCACCATTGTGTGTCGCAGCCCGGGCTGCTGCAGCTCGAGCTGATGTGGTCTGGGCAGTGTCTGGAGTCTTATCTCCGGCATGCCTGAGTTTTTCACTGGTCTTTAAAGACCATTTGCATATTCACATACCTTTGTAAACTGGTAACAGAGGCTTAGTTTTTTCCTGGTTCCAGTACCCCCTGGGCCCCCACTCTGCCTATTCCTTACATTTGTTTTTTACATTTACTGCCGTAGTGTGAGAATGCATTTCATGAAAAGGAATATAAAGTCGGGTTGCCAAAAGAAAAATGCCAGGCTGCATAGACCTTCTCTTGATACTAAATAGGGTTATAAATAAAAAAGTATGTTTTCATTTGTAATGGGACTTTCTTTTCTGTCTTTGTTCCCTTTAATTATCAGTCATTGAAGATCATCCGGCCCGACTGGGAACCAAAACTGGCCCTTGCAAACAGCTCGGCCGATCCCCCTGGGTGGTGGTGGGGGTGTGGACGAGCTGTTTGTTAGGGCCTGTTTTGGCCGATTTTGTTACAGGGGGCCAATATTGCCAACCCTGGTAACAAAAATGGCCCCAAGGGGCCCAAAACTGACCCCCACCCTGGCAGCCCACCTTGGAAATGCCTGCTGCCCACTATGGCCAGTCCGGCCCTGTGGATCCTTCAGGCAGCCTTGGAACACAATTAAAAGTGCTTTCTATTTATATTTGCTGTTTGAAGTATTCACAGATAAGTGCTGAAAATACAACTTTAGGTGACTGCTTATTTTTGTACTATCTGGGACATCACAATAATGAGCCGGCAACCCTAATCATAAGACTGGAAGTTTGTTGCAGGAGCAACACATTATTTATTTCCTCCACCCTTGATCCCTGATTAATCCCATAATAGCAATAGTTTAACCTATATCTGAAACCCTACACCGCTGTCAACATGCTGAGTTACTTCAAGTGACTGGGAATAAACCCTGCATTCAGCCAACTCACTCCTCCTACTCGCCCTTCACATTCATGTTCACACTGCACTCACAGCAATCACAATGCACTCTCACTGATCACCATGCACTCACACCATTCACCGGCTGACTCTGCACTCACACTGATCACTCTGCACTCACAATGCACTTGCACTGTTCACCCTGTACCTCACCCTGCAGTCACACAAGCACACTACTCACCCTGCACCTATGTGACACTTCACTCACCTGTCCCCCTCACTGCTCAATCTCACTCAAACAAGCTCATCACTAACCATGCATTCATTCGGCCCACTCTTCACCTACATCCGCTCCTAAATTCATATGGTCACCTCACTCACCCTGCAGTCACTCCTCTTACTCTACTCTCACACTGTTGCATCGCTCACCGTGCACTCACATGGGCACTCCTGCCAACCACACAGTGCAGAGGATTAATGTGCCTCTTTAACAGAATGTGTACAGCGCCAAGATGCTCCCTGGAGCGATAGAATGCGCTTTACAAAAGCTGTTTTTACATTACATTACCATGCAGATAACAGAACTGAGTGTAAGTAAACTATGAGCAGTGCTATGAAAAAATACATTTTTTGTCAGAAAGGTGCTATGGAGATGAGTTGCATTGTTGGTGAGTGGTATTGAGAGAATTTATGGTGAAGGAGGAAATGGGGGTGGACTGCAAGGACTGCAAAGACTGCAAAGACTGTTGCACCATGTGCGACCAGTGCTAGGGCCCGCCCTGGCAGAGAGTGTTAGCCCCCCTCACGAAATTCGGGTCTAGTTGCGCCCCTGCCCTCCATGACCATATAACAAGCGCATAACGCATAACAAATTCTATAGACCAGGGTACAGTGAAAGAAGAATGTATTTTTCTAATTTAATTTACAATGTCACGCAATGGAAGACTTAATAGACCCTTTGGGTTTGATGCCCCTAAGCGCGAATGCCAACAACATTGCAATTCACAGCAGTAAATATTTCCCTGTACTTTTTGCTAACATCAACTTTATGCGCTTCAGATTATTTCATTTTTGGTCAACTTTGTTGGCCTTAGTCATGTCTTTAAAATCCTATAGGCTGGGCCCTTAAAACAGCCACTGTGTAATTGCGGGTTCCTCCTCCAGAGCCTTGTGATCTTGGACCGGTGCTCACGGACTGCACCAATGATGTAGTCTGTCATCCGTGCCTATGAAAAGACTCGCTGGATGTGACCTACGAGCTCGCAGTCTTGCTGACGCGTCCAAGCCCAGTGCCAAGGGAAACCACTATTGACACAGAGTCCTCCGCTCCCATGGTTATTCCTTTGGAATGTTAAATAGATGTGGTTTCGAGTCCTCGCTGCCTTGAAAAACACGCGAGAGGCATAGAAGCCAACGGCGTAATTGAACGGGTATTCTGAGCGTGCCCCACTTCCGTTTTGGATCTCGCGCTGACAGACTTGTTGCGCGCTAAGCAATTCCAGGGCTCCGCTGGCCACTTATTCTCCACCGAGGCTGCTCGCATAAGCACCTGGAACATTTGTTCGAGGATGCGTCGCTGACTGCCTGGTAAAGAGCCACTGACCCGTTTGATGTCAGTCGTAAAATCGGCAGCCCGGAATCCCTTTATTATTTTATAGTTTTCAAATTGTACTTTTTTCTCCTCAAATTTGGCGCCACACTTACCTTGGCACATTAGCTCAGCCCACCACTGGCCGCCCCTGCAGTCCTGAGGCATGGAATGGAGATGCCAGATTTGTTATAAGGTGGCACACTCAAATTTCACACAGAACACTGTCGGCTGGGTAGTGTAACAAGTGTGCCATGGCATGGGTCATAGTGCTATGAAGTAAATGCGCCCCCTGCCTGCTGTTTGAACGATAACATTCTACAATAATCAGATTTCACTGGGCACCTCGCCCTATGGGACCCAGTGCCAACTTCTGCACTAATAGAAGCTATGCCCTTGAATTGGCGAAGGTCGCCAGCCTTGAACGCAGTCTCAGCAGAGATGCCAGGCACTGATTGTGCAAAGAAACTTGAATATCTCTTATCTCACACAGCAGGTCTGATGCTTATTCTTGAGTACTGCTAGTAATTATGACTTTATGTGGAAAACTGCAGTTCCCAGTCCTTTCTATATAGCTCTCTTCTCTGGCACTCAATTCATACAAACTCCAATGAGCACTTCTATCTGCAGTATGCCATAAACTAATAAGACAAGCATTTGCAATGAAATAGGTCTCGAATTTATGAGAGTTTGAGCTATTGGCATTGTAAATGACAATGCCTTTTATTTATGGGTTGTTTTTAAAACAGATAAATAAAAAGCATTATGATTTACAATGCCAATAGCTTAAACCCTTGCAAATGCGAGACCTATTGCAGTGCAAATGCGTGCTATAATTTTTTTTAAAAAGCATTAAGAGAGAGTGTGTCCTGCCTGCAACAGCAGGCAGGACAGATCTATTTGAGAATATAGTGCTCGGAGGCGGTAATTAAAGCCTACAGAGCAACAACACACGTAACAGGGTGTTGCCATGTGAAGTTTCAAAATGAGACAAGGCGGTACTAAGAAGGGACTATAAAGCATTTTGACCAATGAACAGCCACAGTTTTCAGTGGACAATGACACAGGCCAATGAAAAATGTGGGCAGAGAGTGGGTGGAGCTTCAAGTCTCTACCTTAATACAGCATGCTGTGCTTCATGGGAGGACCTGGCTTGGCAGTTCGGGCTGGACTGTTCCCATGAGGCACAAGGTCAAGACTGATTTGCATATGGCCAGGTCTAAACTGGGGTGGCATGGTGAGCAAAAGAATGATGGATTTAACCCAGATCTTTTGACTGGGGGTGAATGTTTTGACTTGTTCTGCATTCCATCCATCAATTGTGTATCTTTTGCTTTCTCGCAGAGCAGAGCATGCGCTACCCAGGCTCGATCTAAAAAATGACTGGATTTTAAGTGAGCAAGGTGCAATGTATTGCTAGTGCTTAAGAGTTCATTTTGTGGATGCTAGTACTGTTAATTTACAACATGAAGGTTACAATATACATTAGATCTAAACTTTTCAATGTGTGTTCATAGGACTGAAGGCTTGCTTACCATGTGTTCTGGCCAGACTCTTAACTATTCCATTTCAATAATGTATATGCTTTATGTTTCAATGTCTAACAAAGTACCTCTTCCATGCTGTAACTTTATTTCTTTTCACTCTGTATACCCTCCGTAACTGTCTAATGGCCCCTAGCCACGTGAGCAGGGCCACTGGAAATATGCAGCAGGGGAAGGCCAAATTATGCTGCATGGTTTACTGAATTATGCAGCACGCAAAGGCAAATTACACAGCATAATGCTGGACATTTTGTGATAGTATTATCTCATTATTTTGTCATCTTCACACCTATTACCACTATGCAACGATTTCACCTCGCTAGAACCAGTCTGACCCCAACATACAACAATAAGCAACAGAAAGACGACCTGTCACCCTTTGTGATGAACATTGGCTGTTATGTTTCTAATAACTTTTCATCCATTTCTGCTACACGCTTTTTATTTTATTTATTAGGATCTCACTATTGCGTTAACATGAATGTAGATATACATGTAAATATGCATTCCAGGTAATATTGATCGTAAACTCATAAGACAAGTAATCAATACATATAGACACAAATTTCATATTATGTAGCTTAATAAATACATAACACATAGCAAATTACCAAAAAACGGTTATCAACCATCACCATGCAGTTGACTTAAAGGCAGATAAAGAACAAAGATGACCTCAGAAAGTGCTAAACAATGAAATGCAAGAGAAGAGCTTACAGCCAGATTCATCAAATTAAATTCGGCTCGCAAAGGGCCAGATTCTGAGAATCGGGCCCTTTGGGAGCGCTATTCTTGCATTTGGGATTCATCATCCCAAATGCAAAAATCGTATTTGTAGAAATCGCAAATTTGCGAATAAGTGCATTTAAGGAATCTCAATTAGAGATTCCTTAAATGCAATTCATCAACTATTTAAAAATTGCGATTTCGCAATCTGGGGCCGCTATTTACAGCGAAGTCTGACTTCGTGGTAAATAGCGAAAACTTAGAAAAATGCACTTTTGTGCATTTTTCTAAGTTGTATGCTACACACACACATGTCCTTTGGACATGTGTGTGCGCAACACCTGTGTAAATTACCATTTCAGGGGTGCTACAGGGTGTCCTTTGGACACCCTGGCACCCTTGAAATCGCTTCCTTATTTGCGATTCGCTAATTGCTAATCGCAAATAAGGAATGACTCCCCATTCATTCCTATGGGCCTTTAGGCCCATAGGAATGAATGGGAATGCCATTCCTTATTTGCGGTTAGCAATTAGCGAATCGCAAATAAGGAGGCAGTAGAAATCGCTATAATTATTGCGATTTGTACATGAATCCCGTTTTGCGAGTCTTTAATAGAGATTCCTTAATAATCGTTATTAAGCACTCGCAAAACGGGACTTTGATGAATCTGGGGGTTAGATCATTCTGGGGGCAATATTTCCTATCTGAAGAATGAGGATGATTTTAAAGGGGCCGATGAAATTATCGATTAAACTTTTATTTTCGTTACAATCTGCAGATCAGGACACAGATGATGGATTATGTGGCAAATGCCACAAATCTATAATTATTCAAAAATTACAGCAGCAGTAAAATCACATAATTCTAGTGGCCCTGCACGTTCATGACTGTTTAGCCAAAAACACGTCACCTTCTGATGCATGTAATTTAACTTTTAACTAGCGGCATGCACAGATGTTATAACATTAGGGAAGTCTTGCGTAGTTTCCCAATATTTTTTCTATGTCAATGCCCTGGTGTACTTTTGCCCCCTAATCCAGCAATATTTTTTTCTGTGTGAAAACTTGAGTGTCATTTTCTTGCAATTTAGCTTTGAAACTAGATGAATGTTTGCCACGTTTTTTTGTAAAAACAACTTAAAATGGACACAAACTTGACAGTGATACTATGACAACTCATATGCAGTAAAGTTTGAATACTATGGGTGGTAATCATGGTATTTGCAAGAAATATTGTAATTGTAATTGCATTTCTATAGCGCTTACTACCTCTGATGAGGCCTCGAAACGCTTTTTCAGGGAGTAGCACGCTACTCCGGAACCCATAAAGGATTAGTGTTGAGTGAATATAGTGAAATATGAAAGTAATTTGAGTGATGGATAGGTTAGTCAGTTATTTGGATTCAGAAGGATAGCGGAGGATAGAAGAGGGAAAAAGGTTTGCATTTATATAGCGCTTGTTACCCTTGATGAGGTGTTAAAGCGCTTTTTTCGGCGAGTTGCACGCTACTCCAGAACCCATAAAGGATTAGTGGTGAATTAGTATAGTGAAATATGGATGCAGTTTCAGTGGTGGATATTAGTCAGTTATTTGGATTGAGAAGGATAGCGGAGGGGTAGAAGAGGGAAAAATACATATGCTAACTAGTAGCTCAAACTTCCCACCAAGGCAAGTGTTGTTAGCTAAAAAGTCAGTCAAGGGTGGCTGGAGGTGTTCCAAGTGGTAATATGATACCTTTGAACTGCTAACTGTCCCACCCATTAGGCTACTATAAGGTATTTTTGTCGCCAAAGTCCACAGCTGCCCCTTACCAATATTTATCAATGAACCTATTATTTGCTTATATGTTGAAGCAAAAGTACCCGGAAGCCGACCCAATCAAATAAATACATGAACAATTAAATAAATAAATACAGAAAAAAGTCAAAGGGATATCTTATCTTGCTAATAAAAAAGTTAAAAATAGAACTTGAACAGGCAAGGTGGATAAGAGGCTTTTTAACATGTATGCCTTGTGCACAATTAACTTCCAAAGGTGTACTATTTAGAAGGATTTAGAAATGTTGGTGTGACTTAAATCGGTGACACGTTCCTGTCAACAATGAAGATAGGTAAGTCCGCAGAAAGATTCTGTAACTATGTCACTTACTTAGCTAAAATGGCCGATGAAATGATACCTAGTAGCAATGATGGTCTAGGTGCTAAGGGACATTTGAGGGACCACGCTTAGAGTGAGGAAGTCAACGGGGCCTGCCTTCAGCCTGCCTACAGTCACTATGTTGAATTATTTTAATTCCTTAGGTCGAAACCTTGGCACATTTCTCAGACCGCTGTCTCCCGGCCCGCTAGGTCCTTAGAACAGCAGAACATAAAAGATTTGCTGTTACAGTTTGCGTGTGGCCAGCGATGGCATATGGGAAACGTGTTTCCTGCTATTTAATTTAATTACTGCAATCACGTGCCCGCCTCGGGCATGTCAGTCGGAACCTCTGAGGCCCTTTGTCTGTCAAAGAGATGGACAATATCTTGGCTTTGTTCGGCCGTCCAGCCGGCTGCAGATGAAACCGCCGACGCACGGACTGTTTGCATAGCCAAAACTTTGTTTTCTTTTACTATTTGAGTTTGATTCATATCTTAAAAAATAAAATGGCATACATGCCTCTGAGAGAAGAGAAGGAAATATTAGCGATTTGATGGGACCTTGTCAACTTCTGTAGTTTAACATAAAATGAAATAAGGGCCAGCCTTTTGATTAGAAATGTATATTTTTAGCAGACAATTGATGGAAGATCTGACTAACGTTTATGATAGCTATTACATTCAATTTATCAGTGTACAATCGTAGTTTAAGTAAAATTTGAGCTAATTTGTACTTCTTCAGTTTGGCTAGAATTATTAGTATTATAATAAATAGTTAATAATAGCAATCCTTTAAGTTTTATGCAATGCTCGCAGTGAGAATGTACATGTTTCAAAACGAGTGAATTAACAGGTGCCAACATTATCCAAACCAATGTTGCTGATTTTATTGACCATTTATGGATGAAAGGTCGGTAGGCCATGACAGTTTTAGAACTTAATTTATATACACCAATATTACCAGCAATCCACACAATGTATTTGTAATGCCAGTCTAGCATGTGGCAGTGAACCAATAAAAATTCAGGATTTGAACATGGATGTATATATATTTTACATCATAGCAAAAGAGCAGCTCAGTGAGTTAAATGCAGTGATCTCTTTGCCACACGGTAGAATCTAACAAGGCCACCACTGTCTGTCATCTTTCTGAGGACAGTAAATTGAGATGAATACCATACATTTATGTCAGAGCAAGACCTACTGCTTGCAACACTCATGAATTGCATAGAGCTATATAAAATAAGCGATTTTGAATATTAATGATATTGTTAGTAGCAGTACCAGTCATAGCAGTAGTTAGTGTTCACATGGATACTCAGCGGACCAGCAGATTAAACTCCTACTGCACCTCTCGTGCTCTGTGGTGCAGTTTTCTAAGCTGATCTTTCCATCTCCCTTCAGTCAAAAGGTAAGAATTTGAAACAAAAGCACTGCTTTCACTTCTCCATGCCCCCTTCTGCATAATGAATAATAAATGGTCTGCACTGATTGTTAACTGCCCTTGAAGCATTATGTGTAACCTATTCCTCGTTGCCGGGGTGTCCACTACAATGCTATACTACAAAAGTAATCCTTTGGGTCTGTGGGTGGACATGTAGGCATTGGCTGCAATGCAGCTGGTCCAACGCGTCTCCATTATTGAGGATCAGGACTTTCCTTGTCCTCTACTGTCTTTAGAACCACTCTGGGGCTTGGGGGGGGGGGGGCGTATGCAGTTCTTGGGCCTCTCCTTATTTGGGTGATGCAAAAGTGTGGTGGGGTTGGGTCATGCACCCGAGCTGCTCTAGAGACTGACCAAGCATTCTCCCCCACCCTAACAATCACACTGGTGTTTTGGGGAAAATATGCCCTAATGCAGTGTTTATGCTTCTTCTAATGTGAGTGATGTGAAAGGGTGGCAGATTTGGGCCATGCCGAAAAGCTGCTCCAGAGACTACAGGAACATTCCATCTTTGTCCGCTACCTCTTTCTGCCTGAAGAACCACAGGGGGGGCTTTGGTGGAAATCTAGCATAATAGTATTTAGGACCTCCTCTGTTTCTTTACTTATGTGAGTGATGCAGAGGGGGGCCTATCTCAGAGCTGGTCCACAGAGCACATGATCAGCATGTGTTCTACTGCATCTACCTCCTTCTGCCTTAATGGCCACTGTGGGGCTTTGGGAGACTTCAGTTCTCATGCTGGGCTTCAGCCTTACCATATGTGAGTGAAGCAGAGGTGTGGCCGGGAGGGTGCAACCCAGAGCTACTCTGAAGAGGACAGGAACAGATAGAACTTGTTATGTTCCCTACCGTTTCACCTCCTACTGCCATCAGAACCACTGTGGACATTCAAGGAAACTCTGTCCAAATTCTGTGCTTGTGCCTCTGCTTACGTGAGTGAGTGAGGTAGAGGTAGAGGGTTCACTTGTCCCCCAGAGCCTTTACCAAAGCACATAGGAGCAGTAATGTTTGCTCTTTACTGTGGCCCTCCTTCTGAATTGAGGGCTACTGTGGGGCTTTGAGGAACATCTACCCTAATGCTGTACTCATGCCTTTCCATATGTGAGTGATGCAGGGGAGACATGTACCAGAGCTGCCACAAGAAGCACAAGAGCAGGTAAGACTATCTTTGTTCTCTGTTATCTCGACCTCCTTCTGCCTTAAGAACTACTGTGGGCCTTTGGAGGAAATCTGGCCTAATGCTGTATTTGTCTCTACTCACCACAAAGGAGGGAAAAATGGAGGCATGCCGCAGAGCTGCTCAACAGTGAGCTCAAGAATGATGATGGATTAAACCCAGATCAGTTGACCGGGTTGTGAGTGATTGCAATGTTCAACACTCCGTCCATCATCCCCTTTGGTTTTGCTTTGTTCGCCCTAAGTTGGCAGGGTATGCCCAGACGTGGGTCCCTTGCTCACTTTGCCACTGGATTCAAGCTAGCCTGGCTGATGACGGCTGATTAGCCAGAAACCGGTCCTCGGAAGCTTGTTTCCGGTCCAGGGAAGGCATGGCTTTGCAGTTCGGGCTGGACTGTTTCCATGAGGCACAGGGTAAACTGATTTGCATATGGTCATGTCTGAACTGGGGTGGCGGAGTGAGATAAAGAATGATGATGGATTAAACCCAGATCAGTTGACTGGAGGTGAGTGATTACAATGTTCAACACTCCGTCCATCATCCCCTTTGGTTTTGCTTTAACAGGGGAGAAAAGCAGGACAAAATCAATGGGTGGAAATGGGAGATTTCACTCCAAAAAAGACCTTGTAAAAAATAATGAAAACAAAGATCCAAGGGTGCGATATGGCTATTGTTGATCTAGTATATGCTGAATGCTAACAGAGTAGCAAACTTGAGCGTATTTAACAAAGGGTACCATTCATGATGAGGAGAAAATGATGACTGTCCCAATTCATAAAATATTGTATGCTCCCAAATTCCTCGGGTGCAAAAGTGCCATGCATGGCTTAATGCCGGATCCTGGGTCAAAGGATCAGGATTGGTAAGCATTAATGCTTGCAGCCAGAACCATGTCCACGGAAAGTCCAGGGATCACCTTCCACATGTGTATGGTTTGTGTGGTAAAATGGGTCTTCCTGTAGGGGTAGCAGATGGCAATGTTTTGAAAACCTGAAAACTGATGAATTTATGGATATTCTTCAACATTCTGGTATCTATGTCCAAATTGGTCGCTGAACTTTAATCTTCAAACAAACTGGAATAGCTTTAAAAGTCATGTGAAAACACGAACATGACCACGTTTTCAGCCGGTGGAAAGAAAACAGTTTTTGGGCACATAGAAATATATATTCCAAGTGGAGGGAAAAAAAGAAAACAGAATTAAGGTGCATTTTCACCTTACCCATCATTCTGGGTTTTAAGGGCTAAGCATATGCACAGAAATGTTTTTGTAGATTAAGGTGCATATGTCATGGCATTTCATTGAATCCTCTAAAAATGTATGTTAAAAAAATCGCAGGTATAATCTCACATTTTTATCAATTCCGACATTTTTGAGTGTGAAGTTTGTGCTGTACCGTTCCGGTTCATCACGCCCCCCAACTGCCTGCAATTCCCCAAGTGACAGAGTACGTGAAATACCATCATTTATACTTCGAATTCTCCATACTACAGAGAGTTTGTGCAACTTGTAGTGGCTGCCAATTTGTATTCTGTCTCTTAGTTTACCTGTCTTCACAATGCGCTCATTGTGTACCCTACTTCTTAGGATAATTCCCTTAATTGATTTTGTGCTATGAATCATATCTACAGTTTGTGTTTTTCTTAACAAAATAAATATCTAACAATAAACGGAATTCTTGTGTGTACGATCTTATACGGATGTTTACATATTTTACAAGCAGAAAAACCAGAGGTGGACCCAACTTGTGCTCGAGACAGGTTCCAGGGCCCCTTGCATGGCTCCCTCTCAAGAATGGCTCTAGTCTGGGCAGCCTGCTCTGCAGGACTGAGGCAGTGGGAGGCTGGGCTGTGACTGACAGGCCTACCTACAGCTAGGTCAAATATGCGGCACAGCCGCAGGCCATGTCAGTGGGGGGTTTCAAACAGGAAGTGAGGAGTCAGGGCAGGGGCGCGAGACACGGGGCAGCCTGGTTTATTTTCCACCACAATCCATTTTTCTCCATTATTTGTGATACCTCCTGCTCGGATGTTAGAGGTAGAAGGGAAACACTGCAAACATTTTTATAGATATGGAAGTTGATGAGAAAAATTAAGTATATACGAGTATAAAAGGTCGTTCAGTAACAGTTTTTCTAATTTTGTGTCATTAATCAAGAGCTGTCTGGAGCATAACTAAGAAGCAGGCACAGGCAATATTGTATTTATAAAATAATCGAATTCGAATTGTTACTCCATCTTATATTATAAGTGAATAATTACCACGCGAAGCATGCAATAACAACCTCCAAAGATCCACGAAAAACGAACCACCTTATCTTCAGAAGACTATGCAAGAGTTGGCTCTTCCTCAAATAGCCACCATGCTCAAACATAAATATACAGCATATACCTGTGTTATTTGGATTATATATGTTTACCTGGATATGTGTATTCATTTGTATAAGTGTGAATAATAATCTTGTTTATAAATAAAGCGATTTCATTAGTTCTGCTTAACAAATATACATAGTACTTATGACTATATTTTTCTATGTTTAACATGTATATAGGTCAGCGCATAAATAAGT
This sequence comes from Lissotriton helveticus, assembly GCF_964261635.1. Lineage (NCBI taxonomy): Eukaryota > Metazoa > Chordata > Amphibia > Caudata > Salamandridae > Lissotriton > Lissotriton helveticus. Next base: position 1,003,582,783 of record NC_136071.1, on the reverse strand, counting down.
ACGTTTTTATAATTATTTATCTACAAATTGCTTCGCTATTGGGGGAATATATACACACAAACTAGCTTAAAGTGAAGTAACACTTGAAAGTCTGAGCTTATTTAATACAATGTAAATCTAGATAAATGACCTTACTTATACATACATAACATCAATGTACTTATGTATCTTTATATTTATTACTTTACTCTTAATTCAGCATCTCAAATGCACTACCCTAGATCTCATCCCATACCTCTCTCAATATATCCTCTACCTTAACTCTCGGACTCTTCCCAAACCTAAATCTACTACTATCTCCAATACACTACCCTATTTATCACCCTATAGCGCTCTCAATATATCCTCTACCTCCACTTTCCACTTTCTGATGAATATGAACCCCAAAATAATATTTTCTATACTCTTTCCTACTCTTCCCTTACTGTGATCCCCAAAATAACCCTTTCCTGACTCTTCCCTCCTGTACCCCTCACTTGTATCATCCCAAACCTCCTTTACTACTCAGATTTTCCAAACAAGCCTTTCAAAACCCTTTCCTCTGACTCTTCCCTCTCCTTCTACTCATCCCATCCCTGTTGCTAGGATCACCAAATAACCTCTTTCTAGACCCTTCCCTCTTCTATCCCTCCACAATTCTTTTCATTCCAACAAACAGACTCACTTGTCCACTGCTCAAATTAATTTCAAATTTACCAATACTAAATTACTACTTATCCTATTTAGTTTCCAGAGTAGCGTGCTGCTCCTCGAAAAGCGCCTCTGATGCCTCATCAGGGGTACCAAGCGCCATATAAATGAAAATCTTTCCCTCTTCTATCCATCCACTAACCTTTTCAATCCAAATAACAGACTCACATGTTCACTGCTCAAATTAATTTCATATTTCCCTATACTAATTCACCACTAATCCTTTTTGGGTTCCGGAGTAGCGTGCTACTCAACGAAAAGCACTTTGATACCTTGTCATGGGTAGTTATCGCTATATAAATGCAATTACAATGTCGTATTTTCATGTGTTGCTTTTTCTATTGCACTTTTCTAGCATCTGATGCATTCTCATTTTATCAAGTTCAAGAGGATAAAAGTCATAGTGGGCCCTGCAGCCAATTTAGTTCAGGATCCCCAGATAGCACACAGATACTATCAAAAATCTCTTAACCAACTTATCTAGCTTATTCACTGTGCCTCGGGATCCCGGTTTAATAACCTGTACCCTACATTATAAAACCTACCTGCAACTCAGAGAAACCACAAACGGTTTTGATGGTAATCATATAAAATAATGAAAACACTCAAAACATTATTGAGAAGCACTTTTCATACCTCTAATAAAGGCACATGGAATGAAGGTAGCACTAGATTGACCTCAGTCCTTCCCAACTTAGAGAAAGGCGGCCTTCACTTTTCCTTTTTTAAAGATGTTCACCTAGACCATGAGTTTTCAGACAATTATCATCTCAGTGTGGCCGCACAGGATAGTGAGCTGGTATTTGATAACCAGAGTAAAACGCATTCTTCCTGTCAAGTCTTGAGTACTGGATGCAGCATGGGAAGTGGGAAGGCCAACAATGGTGTTGACGAAACATAGCATCTAACACGTGTATTTGCAAAGCACGCATGCCCCAATTTGGACGGCTTGGTGTTGAATAGCAGATGTTCATTGTTACCTATCTCAATGGTAGTCAGCTGTATCAACCTCAGAAGGATGAAAGGCTGCATGCAGATACAAACCTGTGGCCATGAGGTCAAACACAGATTTCTTGAGTGGATGGATTAATCATCTGATGTCATTCTTTCACTCTTTGGACGTTTTCTGAGTGTTTGGCCTTCTTGCCCATCCTGGGCTGCCGAGGCACCAGGTACCCGTGGACTAAGTATCAGAAGGAGCTCTGGGGTGATTTGATGCCTCCTTGGAATAAGTTATGGGAAGGCCAGGCTGTGTTACTAAATTTGCTCAAGGCTGTTTGTGTTCTGGGCACCTGAAGCTGATGACTGTCTGCAGCTATAAAAGTATATCTGCTAATGTTGCCCAAGAGCTTGTATGTTGCTAAAAACTGTATCCTTCCAGCGGGTCATAACACGACAAAGCTCTTCTTGTTAGTAAAATGTGGAGTAAAATCAAAATTGATTACTCCTGTAGCGTCAATGGTTGGAAAACATTGAAATATGAGAATTGGGTCATCGATGTACAAAGTTTTAGTAATAAATAATGCATCAAGAAAACAACCTCTATGCTTCTAACAAGATATATTTTGTTCTACCTTACAAGGCCTTTCCTCAGCTTGGTGAGAGACAGCCAATATGATGTGCCATTATTGTGACAGCGATAATACCAAACACCACATATTCTTTTAAGTAAGGCATGACATTTCTGTATTTTAATAAATTATGTGACTAAGAACAGAATTCATACTGACTGGGGATACCACTGTAGACAGACGATAAATCATCGGTCCACTAGAGCATGGGACAGCTTTGAAAACCATCTGACTGCCCATCTAATGGAAATCAGTGTTTTGTTAAAAGCCAACCTTGCAAGTTGCCACCAGAATTTGACTGTCAAACCACCAATATACAACTCACATTGCTTTGATACTTCATGCCACGGCTGCAGATGAACTAACAAGTGTGTGCTGGCTCCACTAGATTATGACAGCATGTTAGGTTGTTGTATGGTAATGACATTTGGATAGCATGCATTCTTCAATGTTCGGCTCTCTCTGTGAACTTTGCAGTCACAGGTACAACATAGCAACATCAAAGGAAAGTTTGTAATGTTGCGCAGGCTGGAATTGGAATAGTAAATTATACTATTCCTAAATCCAGGGCGCCCCCTCCAGCAAGTCGATCTAATGACTTGCATTGTAAAGGCATCACGTTCTAATAACGTGGTCGTTGAAACAACCTCGTTGTAAAGGAACGCGATGTAATAGCATACGATGTAACATACGATGTAACATGCTATATTCGCACTGAATAATTAGCCCCAACAGTGAATACCACCAAAGAGCGAGGAAAGGGAATTTGTCTATGTGTGGATTTAATGGACCCTAATGCCAGCATATGGTTTGACAGGTTTCCCTTACAGGCGATCAGTGCAATTCTTAGTGTGATAAGTGAGTTCAAACCTTTAACATCAATTATCGTTTATAGGAAATATAGCTTCTGCAGGATGCCATTTGGGTTGGCATCCGGAAAAGCCTTTTTACAGAGAATAATGCATCAAATATTGTAAATCTTACACAATGTCTTGTGCTTCCAAGATGATTTCCTGATTTATGGATCATCTGAGAACCAGCTTACTCATCCCCTACAAAAAGTATTTGATATGCTTCGTATAGTAGTTTTCACAATAAAAAAAATCTGATAGATGTAGGTTCAGTCCACCCCCTTGTACATAAAATCTCAAAAGATGATATCAAACTTAAATTTCAGTCAGTGAAAGTGGTAAAAGAAGCATCCCCACACAGCAATAAAGAGGAGCTCATGTCATTCCTAGAACTAGCTGAATATATGTTTAAATATGTTAAAAAAATGCTACCAATCAAGTTTGACCCTGCAGATCTAAACTTAAAAAAGGAGTTCCATTCTCATAGGACCAGTCATATCATACTGCATTTATTTGTGTAAGGATATCATCTGTAGGGCCATCACTCTGGATCAATTTGACGTAAATTGTAAGACCATTCTTACTACAGATGCTAGCTGAAGTGGTTGGGGGCTAATGTGAGAAATTGGGTTGTGGATTGACTGGGGTGTAAAACCTGGCCAAGCAACATCCACAGTCCCTTGAAGAGTGAACCATATATAGTCACTAAATTAACTTGTGCTTAACCCTGGGTAGCTTGGCATAAAAAGCTGTCAGGCTTAACTAAGAGGCAATGTGTAAAGTAGTTATGCAGCACCCAAACAGTAATAGATTAAAAACACAACACAAGAAAAATCCCACACCAATTAAGAACAATAGAGTACATTTGAGACCAAAACAACACAAATCCAACCAGTAAAATTGGAGTAATGAAGTTAAAATAGAACCAGATAAGCACAGAGCACCAGCTGTGGGTATATTGCCATGCTGGATCATTTCAAATATAAAAGTTCAGAACAACTGCAATGGAGCGCAGGTGGGCTACAGCCACCAGGTTAGTCCTGTTAAAAGTTTAACTTTTCAGATCAGTGCCAAAAGTTCTGTTTGCAGTGGAGGGGGGGCAAAGAGCAGGGAAAGCTCCGTGGGAGGCTGCCAGAGTAGCCAGAAGAGCAGGCCAGCCATCGTGGATGGGCATTGCTGGAGTGTGAAGAGACGGCTGTCAGAGCTTCGCGTAGATTGGTGGCATGGGAGAGTAGATCTTGCCTCGCACAGGTGGGTTCTCAGTTACAAAGAACACAAAAACATCAATAAAGTTCTCATAGGCCACACCAAAGGTTCAGGACCTGTTGGGCACTATTTGGGGCCAATAACACACTTTAGTCAGGGTCCAGGTGCTGGTGCAGGATATTGGGGATCCTTTTATGTCCATGGGGCTCAGATCAGGAGGCTAGCAGACTAGCCCCTGCAGTAACTCTGTTAGCCCTGGGTTCAAAATGACATTGCAGGTCAAGTTCTTATTCCCCAGGCAAGAGGGCAGCAGAGCAGAAAGGTAACAAGTCAGCAAGTCAATAGCAGGTCAGTAGTCCAGCAGAGTGGCAGTCCTTTCAGCAGCACAGCTGTCTTTCTTCCAAGCAGAGTATCCACAGGTCCAGTGTACTGAAGAGCTGGAGTCTGAGATTCCATTTTTATACCCTAGTACTGTCTTTCTGGAATATGGGAGAAGCTTATCGAGAGTGGCTTTGAAGTGCATGGAATTTCCTGACTCCTCTACTATGGCCCCAAGCTGGCTGCAGTGACAATGTGAAGGTGATGGGTCCTTTGTGTGAGGACAGAGCACTCGTTATTCAGTTGCCAGCGGGGCTGTGCTCAGCTCCATCTCCTCATCCTGCCAGCAGATGGCTCATTAAGGAACCTAATCCCTCTGTTGTGTGACTGTCTGGCAGGAATTCACTAAGTATAAGTGTCAGTCACACCCAGCTTTTAAACATTGCATTTTTCAAATTGTAATAAAACCCCAACTTTATCATTAAATAGGGTTTCTCATTACAATTCCAAAGACACTAAATATGACATAAGTACCTGCCCCCAATTGGAAAATACAACATATTAAAAATAATAAGAAATCTTCAATGTCATCCTATGGGAGAGGTAGGCCTCACAGTAGTGAAAAACAAATGTAGTTTTAACTACTAGGACATATAAAATCTAAAAGTACATTTCCAACCTTTTAATTACACAGAACCCTGCCCTATGGGCCCAGGGTAGGGGTGTCTTATATGTAGTAAGAAGGTGAGTTTAGGACTTGGCAAAGGGGTTTAAATGGCAAGTTGACATGGTAGTTAAAGCTGCATTCGAGCTGCAAGGGCAGGCCTGTGTCCAGTTTTAAGGTTCTATATAAGTGAGTGGCGCACTAAGTGCTGCAGGCCTATTAGCAGCATTTAATTTACAGGTGCTAGGTATATGGTACACCACTTTACAAGGGACTTACAAGAATGTTAAATATGCCAATCATGTGTAAACCAATTCTGACATGATAAAAGAAGAGAGCACAAGCACTTTACATAATTACTCCCCGCTGGAAAAAGAGGCATTTTATGGCTTCTGGGTCATAACTCATTTTATAGTCTATGTTTGAGGTCTACCATTTATCTTATGAATGGATCATAAACCACTCATTTCAATTCTTACTTCCAGAAATCTCCTTTTTATTCTTACTTCCAGAAATCTGGATCGCACGACACTCTGTGCCGCCAAATGGGTGATGGGAATGGAAGGATACAATTTAAAAATTAAGACTAGAAACTATGAAAGTGATGTAGTAGAGGTACTGATCCTACCTATCTCGGTATCTCCTACATTGGAGTGTGAGAAGGAGGAAAGCACTGAGAATGACAATATTCTTGACAAAGTTAAAGAATTGATCAGGAAGGGTTGGCTATAAAAGTACCATGACTTATCAGAGGAAGCTTAACCCATCTGGAAAACCAGAGATGATTTAAGTGTCCATGTTAACCACATTTATAGAGTTGATAAAAGTGTAGCCCCAGTTGGTGTATGGGAAAGAGTTGCTGCTCTAAATCATGAAGGTCATCTATGAAGGAGCTTAACCAAAAGTAAACTCGAAGCCCAAAACTGGTTCCCAGATATGGATTCGGTTATGTAAAGTAAGGATTGTGGAGTTTGTAAGATGAGGTAAATCTAAAGTCACTAGAAAAGTCCCATTGTCTCAATTTAGCATTGGATATAATAAGTTATTTAACTTTAACTAGTTTCTGTGGCAAACACATTTCTGTTCTAGTACATTGCATAAACCTTGGGTGGTAACAAGAACTTCACATAATATCAACACAAAAGTTCTCAAAGTTTCAGCAATGGAGTACAGTTCTCTTCAGAGGAAATGAAGACATTCGTTACTGATTTATCCACACATCATCTTAGAACCACCGTATGCTGTACCAAGAACTGTTCAGTATAAAGGATCAACAGAATGATAAAAAATGCCTTTAACTACCTCCAGGAATCCCATTGAATTCTAGCTTCCAGGCATACTATGGTCTTACCACACCACATTACCACCTAATTTTGTTACTGCAGTGCCTCTTTTTGTTTTGCTTTGAGGTAGGCATCCAGGAACCAAATGTTGACACAATTGCCTGAATTGGGACAATCCTGTGTAGATTCATAGAAACACTATGAAGGAAAGAGTCAAGCGACACTAGAGTAAATACAAAGAGTGATATGACACTAAACAGGGAGTGAAGGACCAACATTGGTCAGTAGGCGAATGTGTTGTTGCTAAAAGTTCCAGATCACACAACTCAGCACATTATCATCACCTATGAAAATCTCACAGTTAAATATCATGTAGTTGTAAAGGAAGTTGGTCTCAGGGAGAATATGGATGGATTGATGCAATGCCCAATCACCGGGGGACAAACGTACCAAACTATCAAGAAAAGAAGCTGAATCTCCTAGCTTCCGTTTGCGGATTTCTAGGAACCTCTCATGTCTCAAGGACTTAATAATGTATTAAGATGCTTGCTGTATTTGCACTATTGAGTATCCCTGCTACAATCTGTATTCTGCGCAGCATGGAAACATTGGTTTAATTGAATTTTATATTATGTTAATGGCTGGCGACCCCTTATGTTGCCTCCCTCTAATTGTGCTATAGAATTCTGTTTACATTAGGATTTTCTTTCGTCTTTTTATAAACCTCCCCTCTATTATTTCACTTTACATGTAAAGGAGGAAGATGCACTATAATATGTTAATATTCTATTCGTTCTGGTCCTGCCCATTTTACCCCTCCATTTCATGTTGCTACATCCCTCAACCCCCTTCTTGATGTCACCCACAGTGGCAGTTAGATTCCTGAAGTGAGGGTCTATTTATAGGACCTGCTTGAAAGAAGTGCCTAGGAGGCGATAATGTAAACTGCACAAAATACTTATTATATCCTTCAATACTATGTCTTCAGTATTCATCACCCACGCGTGTAGGTGGTGGGGTGCATGTTAGCCCAGGCGGTTCGGGTCCCTCCACACACATGACTCCTGGAACTAATGAATTATAAAGCTACAGTCAGCGCCCACCACTCTAATAATCGTAAAGGGCCAGCCATGAAAAGACAGCACACAACTTGCCCCACCAGCCTGGCATTCGCCTCCACACAGGTCAATATGCGTGTGAAGCATCTTGCACCAGAAGCATCTTTGCACATGTTTGATTTATTCAAGTGTGAATCATTAATGAGAGCGCACCTGGGAATAAATTGGGTAATTAAAGAGGGACACAGAGTCATTCGAGCGAAGAATTAGATCTAGAGGAAAATAAGTATTGGCACACGCCATAAGTCACGGCAATGTGAGCGCTATTGGCGTTGTTAATGCCTTTTAGCCATGTTGTATAGCAGCAAGACTGCTGTTCAGCATGGCTGAAAGTCATGGAAAAAAGTGCTACGAGATGGCCAGCTCTGGCAATGTCATATCGATTTTTTGTCTGGCAGGAGTGACGGCCCAAGCAATGCAGCATGGGAGGTTGGATGGCGGTGGGAAGAATGTAAATGAAAAGGCTTTTTGTATTTTCTAACACATTCCCCACACTTTGCATAGATGTTACGAGCCCTTTTGGTTAGATGTGTCATATTAGATCAACTCTACTTCTTGGCCTCTGGAGTTTAGGCAACACCCTATGCACTTCCAAAGCTATAGCCCATGTTTTGTGGATGGCTTAGGTGAGCGAATCCTTTACTACAGATTGCCCATGTAGATAACAGGGTAAATGCCTTGCAACAGATTAGGGGCCCCTTCTGCCTTAGGCTGGGGACTTGCATATTTCAATGGGCTGGCTTTTGAATAACACATTTTGGAATCACCAAGAAAACAGAACACAAACGAGGCCAGGTGGGGGGCTGAGATGAAATAGTGAAGGGAGGAATTGGACAGGGCAGAGGGGAATGAGGGAGAAAAGAGACATGAATGGGGTTGGATGGGAGGGGAAAAGGTGACATGGGCGGGGTCACGCGGGAGCGGAAAAAAGTGATAAGAACGGGGCGCTGGTGGCAGGGAAAAAACAAAATGGACAGGGGGTGGGTGGTAGTGAAAATAGTGACATGGACGGGGATATGGGAGGGGGCTGAAAACACAAGTTCTCAAATGGAGTGCTTGAAAAGAAATACAAAAATTGGTCGTAAAATGGGAGCAGTGGAAGGACACAAGTCTTTGTCCCTTGCTCCAGAGGATGGCCAAACACAAGAGCACATGAAAAGGGGGGGCTCTTGGCCCCCCCGCCCGCATGGCGGCGCGGCGACCGCTCCCCTCTCCAGGTGCCCTCCCTGACCCGGATGCCATCATAGGACTTCCGGGTCCGGGGGGGCGGGCCGCAGGAGGGGCCGGGTGGGGGGCGTAGCCGCCCCCCCACCGTGCCCCTTAGGAATATAGAGGCGGGGAGCGCCCAGGAGACCCTCTTGTTCCTGGACGCTCCCACGCAACTGGTCGCGCCCCGCGCCCGGGGGCCTCTTGTTTTCCCTCCCACCATCCCTGGAACAAAAAATGACTGTGCGGTGATAAAGTTGGTCTAGTTGTAAATTTGTAGATTATGTTCTGAGAAATGTTGAAATATATTGTACTGTTCGATTGTGTTTAGGCCAATTTCTCCTTTGATAGGTACGTGTTGAATTATGTTTTGCTGTTACAATGATATTTAGGCCCTTTCTTCCTTTGGTAGATATGTGGATGCGTTATGTGTTTAGTAGAGAGTAGTTGTCCATTAGAATTTTTTCCATAGGTCGTCGTATTTATTAGGTATGGGGCATGCGGTAAGGTCATGACCGGTGAGCAGCTAATTTTTAAGGTCTGAGGGGGCGGGCATCATCCCATAAAGGAGGTTCCCGCCCAGGGGGAGGGGCCATTGGCACCTCCTAGAACTTCAGGGGCAAGGTAACTGGTGCTTCAAAGGGTCGCGGGTTGGAGTAGTCACGCTTTCCTTTGGCTGGTAGCCACCCCGCGCGCGCATACTCATGACGTCACCGGATGGCGCAGAGTAAGGGCCCTCCTTTAGTGGGTAAATGGAGTTCACGGCGTGGACCGGGTAATTTAACGGGCTTGGCTACGCATGCGCACATCGCTAGGTAAGGCGCAGCTTGTAGGACCTGACACCGGTTAGCGACCTTGCCATATGGCCAGAAATGTATTATACAAAATCTAGATGAGGATGTTAGATTCGGTTAGGAAACAAAATGTATTAGAGTCTCTGTTAAGGTTAGGCTTTCACATTTGTTGACACCATTGTATCTAATGTCTTGATGATTTTGTATAAAACGTTTATCATGCAATTAAAATTTTATGATCTTATATCTTAATAAATACGGCCGGGGGTTTCGTGACCCCTGCCTTCCAAAAGTTAACTATGTTTCATGAGCCTGTGTCCTGGGTTGGCGTGGTGAGTTCGAGGGAGGGGGCGGCAGCCAGTCGGCGACCATGTGACCTATGCATGCTATAAGGAATGGAAGCTAAAAATGAGAGCGACGCAGAAGCTTACCAATGGTATAATGTATGGGCAGGCTGTAAGCCCATTGATTGTAAACAACATGTTTCGAAGAGAGCTGAGTCCTAAAAATGTGAACTTCTGAACATTTTCCTTGAGGCCATGATTGAGCCATGCTGTGATTTCAACTTCGGCCTGTATTATTTTTCAAGTACATTGCATACACATTGGGTTCGAGAGTGCACGTGCTTTCCCTCTGAAGTACATGTTGCCATTCCACACAAGCTCGCAGTGTGCCATGGGAATTCTGGCATGCTGAGCCTTCAAACAGGTACCCGCCAGCCGACGACGTCACAGCGTGCTTTCCTCTGCGGCTGCGACTGTTTTAGGATTGGGTTTACATATGGCGATTGAAAACATATGCCACTAATGCGTTTAGAATATAAAGGTCACTGAGAAGGCCTGTGTGGAGTCAGGTCAACCCCAGCTATGCTGCAGTGAAATCATCATTTATGCCTGTGTGGAGACCGGGTTGGAAGCACGAGGAAGGAGCTAAAATTGACAATGAAATTAATTATCGAGCGCTTAAAGTCAACAGTGGTCACATGGCTACTTCAGACACAAAACCTGAATGCAAAAAGAAGTAAACGCTTGGGAAATTGCAGAAAATATGAATTTAAAGTACGAGAAATATTATACAATTGAACGTGTTATTTAATATTTTTCAGCTTTTTGTTCCATAAGCGAATTACTGACTTTTTTTGACTGGAGTTCGCAGGGCATTTTATTTAGTTTCATTCAGCTTGACTGACGTTTCTTTGAAGAGTTTTTGCAGTGCAGAAAAAGAACCTCGCCCTTGCTGCGGCTCACCACAGCCACTAGAAAGTTTAGATGCAGCACTCTTAAAGAGGGCCACAGGCAGACAGCAAACTCCCAAATGTAGAAAAGAACTGGCATTTGCGCCCGGAAAAAAACGTGTAAAGCATGCCACATAGAGAGTTTATTTGAAAAAAAAAAAGAGAACAACCTGAGAGGAAGAGAGATGCAGAGTAAATGGAGTGGAGAGAGAGAAATATAGAGATTGCGTGAGAAATAAAGAGCGTGATTTTTTTAACATAATTGTATGTATCACACACCAGACCTCCGGGCGGTGGTCCACCGGGCAGAGATTTTTTCAGATTATGGGGCAAACTTTGTAAAGAATTTACACAACGCGGCGCTGCAGCCAAATATTCTATGCTGCGTTGTGAAAAAAGGGAGAGAGGAGAACAGCGTCATCTATTATCAAAATATGTTGCTGTTTATATCTCTCCCAGTGCTGGTGCACTTTAAGCGCATTGTGCCGCTGGCCGCGCGACGCGAAGGGGAGCTAAGCGAGACAGCATCTTAGTCCCACATTCCGCGCGCACGCCAGCTCTGGCCCGCCCCCTTTCATGCGCGCCAATGGGAGCAGGCCACCAGGTGTGAGGGGCGGCCCTTTAAGGGGTTTAAGTCTAGCGCGGCAGCGAGGCTCGGCCTTTCCTGCCGTCGCGTTCCTGGCTGCTCTGCGCTGTTCGGGTGTCGTCGTGCGTCGTCCTTCGTCCGCCGTCCGCCGTTATCCAGGTATGTGCTGCTGTCTCGCCTCCCCCCCCCGGCCTCGTCCCTGGGCATGACCAGGTCGCACGGGGCCCTTGTGGTGATTACCACGGGGTGGGCGAGTCGTGGCCAAAGTGCAGTCTCGACCGCATGGGCAGGCGGGCATTTGAGCACGTCGAGTGCTCCTCCTTAGCACTGGGACCACATTTAGTGGCGCGCCCTCGGGTCTGGGGAGAATTGAGAAAATTCGTCCGTTTAGAGGCCTGTTTTGAGCGCGACGCGGAAGGCCTTGTGGGCCAGGTCAATTTGTATGTAGGATTAGTATCCACCACACCCGGCACCAGGGTATAGCAACCGAAGTGGAGAACAGCGTTTGAAAGGCAAGAACTCCCCTCGCCGGGCATGAAAGAAAGGTCGGCATCCTAACAGTCGCTCTGACTTCACTCCGTCCCGCACCGGGGCATCCCTCGTGCCCAGGCTTTATTAACTGGCGTGGCTTGACACAGTCGTATCACCCGCAAGCCTGAATATTTCTCAGAGGGCTGGCTTCTGTGTTCGCGCCGCACGCCTGGAGGCCGAATACGTAATTAATTAACAAGCAGGTGCTGCGGATTATTGCAAAGGTATAGGTGGCGTTGAGCATATATTTTGCCTGGCATCTGCCAGCAGGCACGATGTTACTTCTTCCCAACGATGTTTTAGACATAACTATTTAACCGTTATGCCGTTTTGTGGTCGGACATAACAAGGGTACTGACCATTGCTAAGTAAAAGGGACTCAAAGGAGTTCTCAGAATGATGAAGGGCTGTGTGGCCTTGCGGAGGGTAAAACTTGGGCATCAAGGTAACAAAGATAGCAACAGCAGGCTTGTCTGCTGACTCTGATCACTTTCAATTTGATTGAACACCCAAATAAACTAATTTTGCAGGAAAGTGGGGAAATTATACCTTAGTGGCTTAAACAATTGAAGCACTTCTCAATCACGACAAAGGTTAAAAGTAAAAGGGACTCAAAGGAGTTCTCAGAATGTGAAGGGCTGAATGGCCTTGCGGAGAGTAAAACTTATGGCATCATGGTAATAAAGATAGCAACAGCAGGCGCCTGGCTGGCTGGTTGCTGACTAAGAAAGACACAAGAAAGGAAGATGTTGGGTGTCTGGAGCTCCCAGAACCATCCCCCGCACCAGTGTACCACAGAGACAATTGGGGGTGACCTAACAGGCAGAACATGCCTTTCCAGGTTGCTTTCAGAACTCATTTTAGAGCAGAGAGTGCCTGATTGTAAGTACCTAAGAGAGTGGAGGAAGGGAGCAGTAAGCAATTCTACCGCAGAGTTGTATTTAAGACCTAGGGGAATACAAAACAGCACTTATTGAACTGATACAAGCACCTTATCCTGTTGTTGTCCTTCAACAATCTGCTTGTGATTGTGTTTAGTTACAGAATAGATACGAGATATTTGCCGAAGACCATTGCTGGTACCTGGTTGTAATTTCACGCACACAAGGCCGTCAACACAAATGTCGACATTAAAAGTACCTATAGCAAGACCCAGCAGTTGATGCCCCTATTAGCTATATGCTGAAACATTGGCATGAAAGGAATTACCAACTGCAAGCATGTCCCTATAAATATGGTAGGTTTGGGGCTGAAATATTAAACTAAAAGAGGTCGGACAAGTCGTATTGAAACATGGTGAAATTACAGACAAACATGGTGGGGTTATAGATGGAGGATTAGGTCTTTTAGTACCCCAGGTTTGGCCAAGGTGACAGCCTAATCCTGTTTTGGGTCATACTCCAATGAGTACAGTACGGTTGGTATTTTGGGTATATTGGGCGCGCACGATGATCTACTTCTCCAGGAGGATTAGTGGTAAGGCTTAAATAAAGGGGTCACGAGGGGAATGATGGGTTCAAGGTGAATGATGCCTCTGTAATAGATCCCGTATGTGACGTGCGGGGGTAAATAACGCCACTAGGTAAACAAAATACATGAGGTAGCCCACTGTGCATTACAGAAGGGGGAAGTGACAAGGGGCAGGTTACAAGGGAAACCAAGTTCAATTGGAGGCGGCATGCCGTACAGGGACAATGTCTGTGAAGAACAAGAAAGCGTATTCCTGAGTGTTAAATTTCGAACTGGGGTGAGCATAAATCTTTGAACTCTGGAGTTGACAGTGCCCCTATGAAGTTGGTCAGGCGAAGGGAGCTCGAGCTAAGAGCCACCCAAATACGCAATGGGGGTAGGTGGAATGCTTGTCAGGACTGGGGGTGAACATATCCCTCCTGGATTACAAGTGGTACGTAACAGCGAGGCAAAGTAGCTAAGTGGGTGGGGGGGCTCTGTCATCGACGGGGGCCTCCTCCAGAGCTGTGGCTGAGTACAGGGCGATCTGGAAGCAGATGGACAGTAGGGGTACCTCTGCGGCAGAAGGACACAGTCAATACCTCTGCCTGGCACAGTAGGGGTGCCTGAGCCAAGAATCTGGAGCCGAGGGGGTTCCAGCGAACAGCGTCGGCGCCCCGTTAGTCCTTCGGGCGGTCGGGGGGCCTGAACCGACCGGGGGTGTGCCTCATCGCTCCGCCCTGACAGGGGGGGCGGGAGTGAACGAAAGAAAGTGATAAGGGACTGCACCGTCAGAGCATCGACTCGCCGTGCAAGAAAGGCTCATTAGGCATGCGGGACAGCGAGGGGCTGCCGCATTGGATCGCCCGTAAGATGACCCACCTTATTTCCACTTGTTGTGCAAAATAAACCTGCACCACTGCTTTCCCACTAAGTTGTCTCATGAGTTTCCTTGGTATGTGAGTGTTATGGGGCGCAGAGTGGAGTAAGCGCTGGGAGTGTGGGCACTATGCCGCTGGCCGCGCGACGCGAAGGGGAGCTAAGCGAGACAGCATCTTAGTCCCACATTCCGCGCGCACGCCAGCTCTGGCCCGCCCCCTTTCATGCGCGCCAATGGGAGCAGGCCACCAGGTGTGAGGGGCGGCCCTTTAAGGGGTTTAAGTCTAGCGCGGCAGCGAGGCTCGGCCTTTCCTGCCGTCGCGTTCCTGGCTGCTCTGCGCTGTTCCCTCCCTGGCCCAGACCCAGCGGCAGAGCGGCAGGCAGGCATGTTTTGAACTGTTAACGGTCTGTTTTTGTGTTGCAGGCGGAGTCACAGGGCGATCTGGAAGCAAATGGACAGTAGGGGTACCTCTGCGGCAGAAGGACACAGTCAATACCTCTGCCTGGCACAGTAGGGGTGCCTGAGCCAAGAACCTGGAGCCGAGGGGGTTCCAGCGAACAGCGTCGGCGCCCCGTTAGTCCTTCCGGCGGTCGGGGGGCCTGAACCGACCGGGGGTGTGCCTCATCGCTCCGCCCTGACGGGGGGGGCGGGAGTGAACGAAAGAAAGTGATAAGGGACTGCACCGTCAGAGCATCGACTCGCCGTGCAAGAAAGGCTCATTAGGCATGCGGGACAGCGAGGGGCTGCCGCATTGGATCGCCCGTAAGATGACCCACCTTATTTCCACTTGTTGTGCAAAATAAACCTGCACCACTGCTTTCCCACTAAGTTGTCTCATGAGTTTCCTTGGTATGTGAGTGTTATGGGGCGCAGAGTGGAGTAAGCGCTGGGAGTGTGGGCACTATGCCAATGCACACAGCCTTGCACCGAGGTGCAATTGTGTGTGTGATATGTAACATGGGTATTGCACTAGAAGGGAACCTATCCGGTGGAAAATATTATGCTTTGACATAGTTTAACACTTTTATTTCTCTGCAAGTTTAATGTACAAAACAGCATACATGGAAAGTTATAAAAGATTTGAATAACAAATTATTTTTTCTCTTATTCTTCCCTTGAGAAGGCGTAGGATTTTGGTGCAAATCTTGTCTCCCATTTTTAGTAGATAGAAATTTGTCAAAACCCCTTGGTGATTGAATGGGAACGTCCATGTACCCCCATGGCTACTTCAAGCAAAGGATCAAACAGTTTTACTGTGCATTAATTCCCTGAACAAAACATATTTTGCACTGGAAAGTAAACCCCCAAATCAACACTTTTGCAAAAGAAATAAAGCAAAGTGTTGATAAATGTGGCACAATATATTGGTAGCTGTGCACTAGAATCAGAAACTCCATAAAGCAAGCTGGGAAAGACACCTGAGTAGAAATTTGATAAAGACAATCCTTAATTTAGAAAGACCAACAGTTTTACACATTGTCCAAGTCCATCAAGCATAAAATATAACCTTATCTACATAGTAAGTCGGAAAAGATCTATAGAATATATATATATATTTACATTAATTGTTTAAGGTTGTATAAGATTTAAAAAGATAGATTTGATTACAAGATTTTTTGGGAGAAATACAGAATTATTCCTTTACTTTCTTTTTTCTTCGTCCAATTAGATTGATGTACACCCAACACATGTTTCACCACCTAGAGGCGTGCAGGCCAGGGGCTTTTTCAAGGCTCCAATTTTGACTTCAGGCCAGGGAGGAAAAAGATGGAAAAGATTGTGTTGCGCACACCTTAACCTCATGCGTTGAATCAAACAATTACACGTATTTCTCAGGTATGCGTGCAAACCAGGGAGAGGTTGCCTGCCTCTACTAAAACATCAAAAGCAAACAAGTGACACTTCACTTGATACCTGGCTGCACAGCAAGAATCAAACGTAACACTTAATCAAAAATTATACAGAGTTACAACTTCTATAATTCTCAATTTTCATTCGTTGATATATTATATGAACTTCTTTTTTGATTGTATGATATGTCACAATTATGCAAACAAAAAATATAACAGTTGATTGTAACAACATCCAATTGGTTTCAAAGGATTATTTACAACATTTCTTGAGTTGGTCTTCAAAAACACAAAATTCTTCATCATTCTGTTGTTGGTAATGCCCAATGCCTTTCAGGATGGTGAATCCCTTCTTCAGGGGCCTGTCTGAATACGAAAGAATAAAACTCAATTTGTAAATGATGCAGTGTTATATACAGGGACAAGAAACCAAACACAAAGGTGTAAGTTAAGGTAGGAATGGCAAAAAATGAGAAAAAAGTTTACTGGGGAATAGTGAAAACAGAAAGGATGACCAAAACTGGTACCATGAGAGTGGTGAGAAACCCGATTTTGTCCAAGATCCCATGGACAGCATATAAAAAATTAGGAAATAAAGATAAGTACAACTCGCCACAAAAACACCAAGTACCGACACGCCACTAGGATGTATAACAAAATGAAGTGTATGTAAAGAGGCTTACTGAATATGAACCACAATGTCCTGTTGACAAACGTGGATAATGATCACAGAGGTGAATGCACACGCAGCACGCTGTGGAGTACAACAACAAGGATACGTAAGGCACAAGAACAATGTCAAACCCATTGTGGAAAAGTAAATTTTGCCATGTTCTGTGTCTCTACGTGTCATCCATCATATGTTATATGTGCATGATTAAATATGCATATGTACTCCCCATGTCCGATTAATGACGCAATTATAGTTGTGTCCACCTCTGGTATGTCATTCCCCAGTCCTCATGAGTAATATGAGTATCAGGC
This sequence comes from Lissotriton helveticus, assembly GCF_964261635.1. Taxonomy (NCBI): domain Eukaryota; kingdom Metazoa; phylum Chordata; class Amphibia; order Caudata; family Salamandridae; genus Lissotriton; species Lissotriton helveticus. The sequence goes on along the minus strand of NC_136071.1, from coordinate 1,003,565,568 downwards.
CTATGTAAAGTTATGTTGCCACGTTTCTCAGTGTGCACGTTATTTCATTATAAAGTCCCCGTTTCCAGGCCTCAACAGGGCCCGGACATCAGATTCAGCTCCTGTCTCCTGAGCCTCGCTGAGGAGCGATCCAGCCCCCACCTGTATCCTCGACCTTTCACTTACTTCCTGCCTCGCAGTGCCCGGTGCAGCTTGGCTCAGTCTCTGAGTCTGCCAAGACTATGTTATGATTCCCGTTATCGGTTTAGTCCTCCTTCTCTGCATTCCTAAGCTACTGAACTGCATCAATAGTTTCCGTCATTGTCTAGCCTATGCGGCTCCATATTAAGAGAAATACTGTATTTAATGGTCATTTAATATTCTTCATCACGCACTACATGTAGAATAATGCATGGTCCAGTCTTAGAGTCAGTTAGCCTTTCCCCTCATGACTTCTAGTTTATATCAACATGTTCCCTAAACATCAGATACTAGATAGGGTTTAGGTACATGTCGCTCCGACCCTCCAGACTTTAGTCTCTGCTCCTAGCACAGAGTTCATAGCCCCCAGCTTCTCCTCGTAACACGTCATTGCCAGTTTGCGCGCACCATCAGGTTAGAGGTCCCGGCTCCTTAGGTAGCCCCCTCCTATGTTTCCGCCCATTCATGACATATTCTGTTACGTTTGCATCACATGTCTGAGTTACACCTTCTTTTTACTCTTATCTTTCGCGACTGCTACGCGTCACGCCTTCTGCTCCACCCACTGCTACGCCTACTGCAATGTAATGCTATGTGTTTGCGCTATGTATATATGCTCATGTATTGTTATTAAAAGTCAGCGCGCTCATCCCAGACCCAGCCCCAGCAGCTGCTGGGCCCTGTCATCCTATTCCTATGCAGGTTGTCCTGTTCCTGTCCTTATGCTGTATTAAACCTGCAAAACTCCTACTACCTCGAATCTTGACTCTTATTTATTGAGCTATCTGTTATTCATTCATTCACTCAAAAATAGATCCGGTATTATTTATTTATATACCACATAATGGCGCCCGAACAGGCTCTTGCCCTTTCCCCACGCGTCGGTGAAGCCACGCCGACCCCTGACCCTCTGCAGTCGTGACGGAACTCTTCTGCGCAGTGGCAGATATTTCTGCTCAAGTATCCCTCAGGCCCACGGAGGAGACGGAGGAGGCGGTCCAGCATCCAGACGAGACGGTGGAGGAACGCGGCAAGTCCCGACCAGAGCCCAAGCCAAGAGTCCAAGGTCCGAGGTATCCGGAGGTCCACCCGTAACTGAAGTCCGAAGTTCGTCGTCGTAGCAGTCCAGTCCAGTCCGAGGCCTTCCGTTCTTGCTGCCCGGTGAGTACCGTTACTGGGGTGGTATCTAGACAGGGTCAATTTAATTGACTCTGGTCTGTGGGTTGGTGGTACACAGTCCCACAAACGAAGTGTCCACTTCGGTGGATGCGGGTCCTGACGTGTCTCTTTAAGAGACCGGTAAGTTTCGTACTGTTTCAGCAGTGCATCTAGTTTCTGTTCTAGTCAGTTCTGTTCTCGAGAAATTTCAAGTATTTTCAGGTGGTATTCTGTTCGAACTGTTATTCATAATGTTCTTCATGTATTTTAATGTTGTGGTATGAGTGCGACGTGATTTCGTGTTTTCATTGTGTATTGTATTATGTCCAGATTATAGTCCAGTCATGCCGCTCTTCTCAAAATTACGTCAGTTAAAAACTAGAAAGGGTCTGCTGGAAGCAGCAGTTCCCGTCCCGCCCAGGGACAGTCCAGGTCACTTTATGTATCAGAAGCATGGCATAAGCGCCATATTGTATCTAGATTTATGGGTAGAATATACCAAACAGTTAGAAGAAAAGTATAGGTGGCCCGTATCGGGTACATGGGATGCCGAATGCATCATGCGAGTAGAAGAGGCATTATGGAAAAAGAAGGCCAGACAATCACAGAAAGATGCCATCGAGTTATGGCGCAAAGAAGCTCATAAGAGAACCGAAAAAGAAATCAGAAAGTCAGAACTAAGTAGAGAATCCCAAGAACGAGCCCAAGAAAGAGAATTAATCGAGATAGGTGAACGAGTTAGAACTGAGCAATCAGACAGACAGAGGAATGCCCTCATTAAGGGTATGTATCCTCTTCTTGCCAAAGGCTTGCCAAAAGCGACCCCGGAGGCATCCAGTAATTTCCCGCCACCGTTAGTTCCGACCAAGCTACGTCACAAACCGACCGCAGCTGATATTTTTATTTCGTCCTATCTGGACGACACAGTCCCAGAATATGCAAATCCTGTTCGCACTCCGCCAGTCCCTGTAAATCAGGTAATTCCTGCTCCTCCAGACACCGGGGTGCCCTTAACAGCCCCCCCGGGTCAGCCCGCCATACAAGTCCAGCCCACGTTACAATTACCGACCCTGCCAGGACGAAAAGCATCAGTTGATGATTCTAGTTTAGGGGCCGCAGGAGGAGGTCTTCCTCAAACTCCGCCGCCATACAAACGTTTATCAGCACTCGAATTACATGCTCAAGCATCACAGCGTACTCCTAAAAGTAATAAGTCTGTTGCAGAGATCAGGCAAACCCTTGGCGAATGTGTCTATGACCCAGTTCCAGGCGAGTTTAATATGGTTTTATATTCCGTACGCGTAAGGAGAGTGACCGAGTATCTAGTCACCCTGCCAGGTATGAAAGAAGATCTAGACAGGATATATCGTTTCATCCGTACAGGGGATGACCCACAAAGTATTAGTGATGCCATGTCTCAAAGGAAAGCCGAGATTCAGCGCATGATATTAAAGTTCTTAATTAACTGTCTAATAAGAGAACAAGATTACCCGTCTAAAGACCCGGAAGAAATGAAAACTCTAACAAAGTGGAGTGATAATATAGCCGAAGGAAAGCACAATACCATTGGTGCCATGGAAAGTATGTACAAGAAAATCCGTAGAGAGATAATAAAGATACACGAACAGCGTAAAGCCGCACAAGTAAGCGAGAAAGAAAGTACCTCTGACCCTGAAGAGGAAGACGACGAGAATACTGCCAGAATAACGTATGTAGGAAAACCTAGATTTCCAGATCGCCATTTACGTCTAGAACACAAGTCTATTTTCCATCATACAGCACCAGAACAAGGTTCCCTAGAACAAGTATTCCAAGCTACCGATCACATTCTGAAATCACGAATCGGTTATAGTGAGTTAAGTACTATGCATGAACAGGAACTAGTCCGATCAGCAGTCAGATGGATTACTGATTCTACCACTTTTCCAGACGAAATAGTGGCACAAATGTTTCTGAAAATGCCCCCAGCCGAGCAACGACTGGTGGGTATGTATATGATTCAGCACCTCATTATTCTGTATGAGGGTCAGCACTCTGATCCAGGCCCGTTACATGATATCCTGAATGAGTTACTCCAGTACAGATGGAGAGGTCTAGGTACCGATTTAATTAGTGTTATTCTAGAACAGCGCCACAAATATAGAACATTCTTGAACCCGCATTTTGTTCATGTCTCACCCCCAGAAAGTAAATCATTCTACATAGACAGACAGAATCCGTTACGAGAAGTCCACCCAGTCAGAGGAGCGGGTGGCGAAATGCAGCGAGTGTTTGTATACACTCCGATCACAAAGATGGAACTCCTCGAAATGAAGAAATTAATTCCCTGTCATGACAAAGATCCAGCAGGGTTCCATAGAGAATTAAAAGACATGCTCCGTATGGGAGAATACACTTACCCAGATATCATTAAAATGTTAAAGGTTCTGCTGCCCGCAGGGGTGTATGAAAAGCTAAAGGAAAAAGAATGGGAGGTGGGAGAGAAAAAGATAGATTGGGCAGTCCTAGAAGCTGAAGATAAGATACGAGTACCAGGTACTGGTCTAGGAGAGAAATGTAAAGAATTACCAGAATTATTAATTCAAGTTTTACCCAGATTATTAACAACGAGAAAAGAAGACTGGGATGCAATCTCAGCCTGTAAACAGAAACAAGATGAAGATATTAGTGATTTTTATTCGAGGTTTGAAAAGTGCTTTAGTATCAACAGTGGTCTCAAGACAAGTAGTGAGTCATACCCTCACCTTTTTGTTACTAAATTGGTCGAGAATTCAAGCCCACAAGTTAAAAACCGAGTTTTGAAGGTCGAAAGCACCTGGCAAGCAAATACTCCGTCCCAGATGCTCCAGATGCTCCAGTACCACCAGAATAGAATCAGGGAAGAGCAAGAACACGAGAGAAAACGTATGAAAGACACGAAAATGAAAGTGCTAGTTGCACAATCTGTTCCTCAAGACAGTCAGAAGAGGGGTCCGAATCAAGCCAGTCATCCTGCAACACCCGTTAAAGGGAACTGCAATTATTGTAAACAGCCAGGTCATTTTATAAATGAGTGTGCAGTTCTGAAACATAACATAGCTACTGGTAAGACTAAAGAAAGACCACGTCCGCCTAGACAAGAACAAGTTTCACAGACTCCTCAGTCACAGAATGCACCACAGACAGTTACAGCACCGCAGCCTATTGCTGCAACACAGCATGTTACATCGCAGATGTACCAGTATGCACAGTCTGAGTATCCAGAGTACCAGCCATATTCATGAAACAGCCTAGAGAGGGAGGTAGGCTTGCCTCTCATCGAGATACCTGTAGATCAAGAAGGTCCCTATGTTCACAGTCAAGTATTAGGGAAAGACAGAAAGTTTTTGATTGATACAGGGGCAAGTAGGACCACAATTAGTCATGCCGAAGTTCCAGGGGCTCCGCTCTCAGGCTCAAGAAATGTTTCCCTTGGATTTTCAGGAAAGCCTATCGTTAATGAGATTTCAAAGCCAGTCACTCTAGAAGTAGGTCCATTGTCCCGCACTACTGATCTGTTACTTACTAAGTCATGTCCAGAAAATCTATTAGGCATTAAAACACTGAAAGAGTTAGGTGCAGTTATATGTTGTTCCCCAGAGGGAATACGATTGTTCCTACGTGACTTTAAGGGTCACTATGTCTTACGAGATTTTGATTCAAGACTGTCTAATGTCCCGCAGCATTTATGGGCGCAAGGTCCAACTGATGTAGGTTACATGCAAATCACACCCCATCGTGTGACCCTGAAACTAGGTGTAGTGTTACCACGAATCAGGCAGTATAGATTGCCACCTGAGGCTGTAGCAGCCTTATCCAAAATTATTGACGAGCTCATGGCTCAAGGAGTAGTTGTAGAAACTGACTCCAATGTATGTAACTCTCCGATCATTCCAGTCATGAAACGTACTGATCCAAATGCACCCCCAGTATATCGATTAGTGATTGATTTACGGGAACTTAACAAATGTATTATTCCTCAGTACCCAGTTGTCCCAGATATCTCTTCCCTATTGACAGCCATTGATTCCGAAGCCACGTTCTTCACTGTCATAGACCTCAAGAACACATTTTTTAGTGTTCCCATCCATCCAGACAGCCAGTTTCTTTTCGGATTTTGTTTAAATGGAAGGAGCTATATGTTCACACGCGCTCCTCAAGGTTTCACAGAAAGCCCTAGTATTTACAGTCAAGCACTTAAGAGACAACTAGACAACATTCACATGCCAACTGACACTGCCCTGCTCCAGTATGTCGATGATCTACTGATCACAGCCCGTTCTGAACGTGACTGCGAGCGAGCGTCACTGACGGTTTTGTATTTCCTAGCCGAGATGGGGCACAAGGTGTCCCCTTCGAAGCTTCAATTCTGTGTCCAGCAAGTGGTCTACTTAGGACACTTACTGTCCAAGAGGGGTAGGCAGTTGACACCAGACCGTATCCAGTTGATAGCGAGTCTTCCCCAGCCCAGAACCCAGAAGGAGGTACGTGCCTTTATCGGCCTTACTTCTTACTGCAGACAATGGATTCCTCAGTATGCATTTCTAGCCAAGCCACTGATACAGTTAACGACACAGGAGGCAGCCGCACCGACTGTTCTCCCTTGGACATCTGAACATACACTTAGTTTCAATGAGTTAAAGAAAGCTTTATGCCAAGCTCCAGTTCTAGCCACACCGAACTACAGTAAGCCTTTTACACTTTTCGTCACAGAACGTGAAGGTACAGCATTATCTGTTCTCACACAAGATCAAGCAGGACAATACAAGCCTTGTGCTTATTTTTCTAGCACACTAGATCCAGTCGCCCAGGCGTTGCCTGCGTGCCTCAAGTCAGTTGCAGCCACAGCACTAGCTATCAGACAAAGTGATTCCATAGTTTTAGGACACTCCCTGACAGTACACGTTCCACACTCCGTGGAAGTTCTTTTAAATCGAACACAAACACAGCACTTGACAATTGCACGTTTAACAGGTTATGAATTGACACTGTTCCAGTCACACATAGAAATCAGACGCTGCAACGTTCTGAACCCTGCTACACTGTTACCATCAGTTAATTCAAATTCTGCCACACACGACTGTGTGGAAGTAGTTAACATTACGACAAAGCCAAGACAAGATCTGACAGATATTCCGTTACCAGACCCTGACCTGACACTTTATGTGGATGGGTCATGTATGAGAACTAGTACAGGAGATTTAGTTGCCGCATATGCAGTGACTACTGACACTGAAGTTATTAAGACACACCGCATTGACACTCTGTCCGCTCAAGCAGCAGAGCTAGTTGCTCTGACACAAGCCTGTATACACGCCAAGAACCTGAAAGTTAATGTTTACACAGATTCACGTTACGCATTTGGAGTTGTACACGACTTTGGAGTGCTCTGGCAAGAGAGAGGTTTCATGACTTCTCATGGAACCAAAATTCAGCATGGTCTCCTCATTCAAGCTCTGTTAGATGCCATACATATACCGTCATCCATTGCTATCATGAAATGCAAAGCACATACGAAAGTCACTGACATTATTTCTCAAGGTAATGATCTAGCAGATCGCACAGCCAAGCTTACAGCACAGACTCCAGACATTCCAGTTAACATGACACACACTCCAGATCCGACTACATGTATGACAGTTAAGGACCCTACTCAAGATGTCATAGATATCCAGTTACATGCTACTCCCGATGAAATCAAGAAATGGTCTGAACAAGGAGGGGTCCAGACAGATCAAGGATGGGTGACAAAGGGTAGGACCGCATGGTTTCTCCCCGACTCTATGGTTCAAGTCATTATAAATACCGCACACAGTCCAGCACATTTAGGAGAAAAAGCAATGTTAGACAGTATCCAGAACATTTGGTTCAACAAGCATTTACGAGCTGCAGCCAAGCAGAAAGTCCGTACCTGTATGATATGCTGTCAGTTTAATCCAGGTAAAAGTGTCCCGGTGGAACAAGGTGGTTTCCAGCCTCCTGACCACCCTTTTGAGGTCCTCCAGATGGATTATATTCAGATGGAGCGATGTCGAGGTTTCAAGTATGTTCTTGTAGTTGTATGCGCTTTGTCCAGATGGACAGAAGCATATCCAGTCCCAGATTACACAGCCGCGACCACTGCCAAGCAGTTGGTTCGTGAGTTTTTCCCTCGATATGGACTCCCTAGAGTCGTATATTCTGATAACGGTCAGCCATTCTCATCTGAACTCATGAAGCACGTTTCCCTGTTGTTAGGGTACCAGTGGAAGTTTCATTGTGTACGCCATCCTGAAGCAGCTGGTCTAGTCGAGAGACATAATCAGACTCTGAAAATCCGAATTGCCAAAATATGTAAAGATAAGGGTGTGGACTGGCTAGTAGCTCTGCCAGTTGCTTTGTTTTACATGCGCATGGTCGCACATTCCAGATCAGGTCTGTCCCCGTATGAGGTCGTATTCGGCCGCCCCCCTAACATGTGGGGTACTCCTAGACCCCGAAGTATTACTGATGTTTCATGTAATATGCTGACAGATTACCTAGCTTCCTTGATGTCTGCCCTCAACTCATGTCGTTCACAGGTTGCCGCCACATTTCCAGACAATACCGAGGTGGCACCGCATGAAATCGTTCCAGGTTCGATGGTGCTCGTCCGGAACTTTGACAGATCAAGTCCGCTGGAGCCACGTTGGAAGGAGCCCCGTCAGGTCCTCCTCACCACCCGTACAGCCGTGAAATTGGAAGGACGCCGCGGCTGGGTGCACCTTTCGCACGTCAAGAAATTCTACGGATTAAAGCCGGTCTCCAAGAACATTTCCCAGGACTTAAAGACTTGTCAAAACATTGTTCCTAAGGACTGTCCCGCAAATGACATTGATACAACCCCTCCCTTGGTAGAGAAAACTCCGCAGCAGGAGTATAAGCAAAAACTCCGGTCTAGTAAAATAAGTCAGTCAGTTTGATTGTCTAAGTCCTCCCCTAGGTGAAACGGTTAGACTGTTTCTGACATGTATAAAATAGACCCCCATAGTGAGAGAGTCAGTCAAAACTCAATTCGATGTATCGTTTTTCTAAGTTTCATATTATTTCTCAGCATTTTGATTTCCTGCACTAGTTACGCATTTTTCCTGTGTTTTCCAGTTCCTCATGTAAATAAGCATTCTAATGTTACCGTAGAGCACACGTTTAGTGATCTGCCTCCTCACGAATATTCATACCGCCTCGCTATGCGTAACAATACATTTATCCGCATATTACATTATTCACACCAGACCAGCAATGCCACTAATTGTTGGGTGTGTGGTCGACTCCCCCCTTTCCAGACGTCAAAAGGAGTTCTGCCACTTTTTCCTTATCCATTTTCACATAATGGTTCGTGTGGAGCATGGTCCACGTTAACGTCATCCTCAACAGATATGTCTTTTCTTAACAGCACATGTTTCCCAGACAAGCAAGGTCTCCCCCACAGAACAGGTTTAGATCTAGAAAATGAAGTGTACAATTTAGGTAACTATTCGTCGAACTTCATGGTCCTGAATGTTCAGTCTGATACTACTCCAGACTCACCTGCTATTTCAGTATTACCAGTCAAAGGCGAATTATGTGTCCGAAATCATGGTTCTGTACACGTAGGACATAGTGATTGTACTACTATTATCAAGTATAGTGACAGTGGGAAATCTATTTTCAAAGCTTCACGTCATTCTTATTTTGTTTGTGGTCAAACTGCATATGTTCGTCTGCCCCTCGATTGGGAAGGAACCTGTTACATTGCCTTCCTACTACCACCTGTTTTCCTAGCCCCACCTGACTACCATAGGAATTCCTACCTAGTACATACTAGACACAAGAGAAACCTCCCGATTGTCGGTTATACTGAAACTGCTGCAGAGCAATTCATTGATATTGATAAAGGTGTTTTCCCTTATTTAGGCACAGTTGTAAACAGTAAGCTAATCCGTAGGTTAACAAGAACCCTTGAAGCAGTAGTAGATGAGACTGCCTCCGCTCTAGGTAACTTAACCGAAGAGCAATCCTTTATGAGAATTGTTGTGCTCCAGAATCGTCTCGTCCTTGACGTCATACTGGCCGATAGGGGCGGGGCCTGTAGACTCATCGGATCCAGTTGCTGCGTTTTCATTCCAAATAACGCGCCGTCTGTTTATTCAGCTATAACCAGACTTCATAAAATTGCCCATCTGTTACACCAAGATCCAGGCACCTGGACATGGTCCGGTTGGTTCTGGAATATAATTTCTGCATGGGGATGGAAAGTCCTGTCCTTTCTAGGTATTGCAGTAGCGATCATATTCAGCTGCTGCCTCTGTATACAATGTGGCCCTGCGATTTGCGGCATGTGTGCTACCTCTTGTATTCCTAGTCCCAAGCCCCGTTCTAAATCAAACAACAAGGATACGTAAGGCACAAGAACAATGTCAAACCCATAACTGTACAGAAGCAGACCTGTGAGAACATGCAAATACCTGAATTCACAGTATTCTATAATACGACGTAGCTGATTTCGCTGTGGCCCAAAGTTCAAGCGTATAAACTGCCAATGCTGGAACAAGCACACCAGGATTGTATCAAATTAAGCCACATCAGTATATATAACAGCATCAGTCTACTCTTTTGTCTCCCAAGAACTAAAACATACCAATATATCCAGGTATCCGCGAACCGTCAAACTGGCGTCGTTCTCTAGTAAAGCTGCGCGATGATAGAGAGGTCCACATCTGACCAATGTTTGAATCTTTACTTTATTATAAATAAGTATACTGTAGTCTGCTATGAATCCCTCCATCTTGCTTTCTTGAACCGCATACACGCATTCAAAAAGGTTAATTCTGTTAAACTGTGAGCCTTGCTGCTTGAGTTAGGGGTGGAGACCAACACAGTGGCCTTGTTGGCAGACCTGCACTCTGACACCTCAGCTTCCATGCTTTTTTGGCATGTCGCTGCTTACACTCGGTCTTTCCTGACCAGTAGGGGGTGCAGCAGAGGTGCATCCTTGCACCATTTTTGTTTACTTTATATGTAAATGGCATGAGCAAGCCCTTCCCTCCGCTCAGGTTGATTTCCCTAGGGTAGGTTCGAGATCGCTCTTGGTATTGATATATGCTGACAATGTGGTCCTGATGGCCCACATGGCCAGTGGGCTGCAGCTCCTCCTGGACACATTTGTCACCTTTATGAATAGCTTGAACCTATCTTTGAACTTTACCAAATCATATGTCATGGTAGGGGGACCACAGTCTACCAGCTCCAAGGTGGGCCTCTACACTCTGGGCAAAGTCTCAGCCTTTCTGTATTTAGGGATGATATTTGATGTAAAGAACAACTGGCAGCCACTGTTGGAGGGGAAGAGAGCCGAGCTTGGTAAAGCCACTGGAGCTGTGGCTAGCTTTGCCTATAGCATGGGTGACTGGTCTCTGGATGTATTGCACAATATTTACGATACTAAGTGTATGTCCCATACCCGGTATGGTATTGAGATCTGGGAGTATGTGAAGACTGATATAATCCAAGTGGCTGAATATATTGTTTTTAAGGCGGCTTGTCCAGATCCGGCAATATACCCTGGCTTTTTCAGTACATGCTGAACTTGGAATTAGGTTTCTCGCTGACACACTCGCTCTTAGACCCCTGCTCTGCTCGGCAAAATTCTGGACCAGGGAAGATCTTAAGCTTAACAGACTGATCCTCTCTGATTGTTTGTCTCTGGATTGCATGCACAGAATACCCTGGTTAGCCAATATTAAGGCAACATTTACAGCACTCAGGAGAGTGGATGCTTACGTGACAATTTATTCCTTGTTGACCCGGAATCTACAAGGTATTTTTAGCAGGCAATATTAACCAGAGAATGGGCTGAATTGATGAAACCCCTCATGAGGGGTCACATGCTCCTAAAGTCTGTTCGGAGTATGGAGCATTTCTTATTGCAGGTATCTAGCAGGCGAGGTCGGATTCTCTTGGCCAGGTTTCGATCTAATCAATTACATCATCTTCTGGCCACACCATGCGGATGGGTCCAGTCGGGCAACAGGATGCCCTGCAGCAGGGACAACAGGTCTCCTCGGGACACCTTACATTTTTTAATGTTTTGTAAGTACTACAGATGGCCCAGAAAGCAGTTTCTGTTACCATTGTTGAAGACTTTGAATTTTATCCAAGTGCAACCTGCTCGGATTTATTTGCAATTGCTTCCATGACCATGTTTTATTTGCTGTAGTGAGCTTTTTTACGTTCATTCCTGGCATCTAGTCCCTCAAGACCTGACTGAGCTTTGTGTCAATGTATCTGGCATCCTCTTTTTAATCTGTTTTTATTGTATTTTGGATTCTTATTTTGTACCTAATGTATATGTGCTTTAGCTGCATTTTTTAATGGATATTTTAGTTCTTTTACCATTGATGTGTACAACAGATTAAACATTTTATGATCATGATGAGTGGGTGTCTGAGTGGCTGTATGGGTGTGTGAGTGGCTATATAGGAGTATACATGAGTGTGTGAGCAGCTGTGTGGGGGAGTTTGTGGCTGTGTGAGTGGCTGTATTGGTGAGTGAGTGGCTGTGTGAGTGTCTGTATGGGTGGTGAATGGGTATGTGAGTGACTGGGTAAGTGAGTTGGTGTCTGAATGGCTGTATTAGAGTGACTGGGTGTGTAAGTAGCTGAATTGTCAAGTGAGTGCCTGTTTTGGTGGCTGTTTGGTTAAGTGAGTTGGTGTGTGAGTGGCTATATTGGCGAGGGAGTTTCTGTGTGAATGGCTGTATGGGTGAGTGAGTGGCTGTGTTGAGAGGCTCTATGATGTGGTGAGTGGGTGTGTGAGTGGCTGTATAGGTGAATAGGTGGGTGTGTGAGTAGCTGTATGGGTGTGTGTGTGGCTGTGTGAGTAGTTGTATGGGTGAATGACTAGTTGTATGTGTAGCTGTATGGCTGAGTGAGTGGTTGTATGAGTGAGTAGGAATAATAGTGGCTATATGGATGAGTGAGTGGTTGTGTGAGTACTTGTATGGGTCTTTGAATGGTTATGTGGGTGATGGAGTGGGTGCATGAGTGGGTATATGAGAGGTTGTATAGGGCTCTGAGTGGGTGTGTGAGTAGTTCTGTGGATGATGTCATCTGTGATGTAATTTAAGATGTCATCAGTGATGTCACTGACCTCATCATGAGGAATATAATGTATGAGGTCATAGCAGTGCATTGCTGTGGCGTAAGTTATAGTTAGCCAGGTACGTATAACTGCTGAATTCTTCTTTGATTTGTATGAGTGATCTATAATGTCTCTGTAATCTTTGGTTTTTGCAGGGAATTTTTAAGCTTTTTCTAAAATCCTATTTCCAAACTATAACGTCCCTCTAACCTTTGATTTATTTCAGTGAATTTCTACAGTTTTTCAAAGTCTATTTTCTAACTATGTTCCTCTAACATATGGTTTATTTCAGTGAATTTCTACAGCAAAATGTATTTAACATCCTAGCTGTAACCTGTCACCTTTGAGAGTGGGTGTGTCAGTGGCTGTGAGGGTCTGTGAGTGGGCCTGTGAGGGCCTGTATGTATGTGAGTGAGTGTGTGAGTGTGTGTCTATGGTGGTCTGTGAGTGGGTGTGAGAGTACCTGGGTGAGTGGGAGTCTGAGTGTCTGTGATTGATTGTGGGTACCTATGTCCGTGTCTGAGTGGGTGCATAAGTGCCTAAGTGGCTCTGTGAGTGGGTCTGTAATTGCATATGTGTGTCTGTGAGTGCGTGGGTGTGGGAGTGGTGCTATGCATTTTGGGCATTTGCATAATTAAGGTATTTTAAAAGGGAGAATCATGGACTCTGCTCTCACCAGGAGACGATGAGAAAGAAATCATTCATCACAGTCACCCCAGATCAGATTGCACTTCAATAGATGAATGATGCAGTCACCTCCATTAAGGATTTCAGATAATTTTTCAATGTGGAATACAAGAGGCAACACACTTGCTTTGCTTTTGCCAAGCCCAAGAAGTTAGGAATGCTTGTGCTTTACTGAAGTGGAGCTTCTACTGGGTCACCTACTATCTCTATATTTTTAAGTGCTTCCCGTTGAGGTTTAATTGCTATGAAATGCACACCAGTGCCTGAATGGAACCCCATTTTTTCCAAGAAGAGTCCCCAGTTTTGCAGAAAATGTCCACCCAACTGGAGTACTTTCATCTGGTTAATTAGTAAGTGCTCTTGCATACTCTGCACTAAAGCTGCATTAAGGACCTCAAGATAATGTTTCCAGTGACCTTGTGTGCATGTAAATTCAGCAATGTGATTGTTTCTCGGGTGTCTTCATCCACAAATCTTTGATAATGTGAATTGTCATAAAGAGAAGTCGACGACACTATAAAGAGGTGAATCTCCAATAAACAGAGGAAAATTGTGGCCACTCACACATCCACAAAAACACACGCACACACACATACAGCCACTCACACACCCATTCACAGTCCCACGAACCACTCACACACCCATACAACCACTTACACACATACTGGCACATCCACACTGCCATTCACACACACCGATGCACAGGCATTGATACACTTAAAGAAACTGCAATAACTTATGTTTGTATTAAATGTGTTGTTGTAGTATTGAATGTGTGCTTTTGGTTGGGAATGGATCCTTGGATCCAGAAAATGAATTTTAAAAAAAGACTTGATGCATTGCATACATAGAAAGACTACAAAAGTTAGCTTATCGTAAGTTTTTAATTTCCAGTTTTAAAATATATAAGATTGAATGTGTGAATACATTATAGTTATAAACTTGCGGAAATGTATATTAATAAATTGAACTTCTGGGTCAAATTGTAGTACAATTTATAAAAAATAAAATGGTGAAATTCACAAGAAAACAAAAGGTTACAGGGAAGTTATAGTTAGGAAATAGCATTAAAAAACGGTAGAAATTCACTGAAAAAAACAAAGGTTACAGGGACATTATAGTTAGGAAATTGATTTAAAAAAAAAACTTAGAAATTCACTGAAAAAAACAAAGGGCACAGGGACGTTAGTGTTAGGTTCAGATTTTACGCCCACAAAACCATAGAAATTCATTAGTTATAGTTACTTGAACTTATTATAACTTACTACTCCCACAATGCACTGCTTATGACTTCACATATTACATCACTCAAGAAATGGATGGGATGAGGTCAGGCCACACAACCCGTCCACAAAATATCTATACGCTCTGCCCCACGGGCCCTGGCCTACCCCATTTGTTTTTGTTTTTTAATAGTGGCCCTAGTGTCTGTGTTTTTTTAATTTGGCTTTGGATGATTTGAGAATTTGTGGCAGCATTTGTAAAAAACAACAACATTTGGCTTTGGGGAGGTCCCTGTGTGTGCCCTTCACCAGCCCTAGGAGAGCAGGATATACCTGTCCTGCCCCTATATCTCGATTTTAGGTTTTTTCAAGAACTTGTTAAGGTTGTGGCAGCCAATCAGATCTCATTTTAATCTCTTTTGTCTCTTTAGATCCTCCACAGCATGAAATACACTATGTTTTTGCTCTATGCCAAATTTAGTGTAAATCCATACAACCGTTTGGGCTGTAACTGTGTCTAACTTTCCCTTTGGAAAAATGAATGGGGATAAGGGGGCATATTATCAAGGGGGTTTATCTCCGCTTTTTTGGCTTTAAAAGCCAAGAAAGCGGAGATAAAATTATCTCCCTATTACCTAGCTGTCGCTAACACCAGTTAGCGACAGCTAGTAGGAGATAGCGACCATCTGGGGCCCCACTTTGCATGTCAGTGATATTTATCACTAATGACATGCAAAGTGGGCGTGCCAAGATGTTAGTGACTGGAAACAGTCGCTAACATCGCTATCTCCTATTACCAACTTTTGGAGATATTCGCGCTAAGCGCAAATATCTCCAAAAACTAACACCTGCCCTGAGCAGTTCTTAGCCATGTTATCCAATGGGAGGTGGATAACATGGCTAAGAGCATTAGCCTGGTAATGCATGCATATCGCTGACTTTTCAGCGATATTCATGGATTGCGGCCGTTTTTTATCCCATTTGCGATAAACCTTGATAATAGCAAGGTTTATCTGCGATAATTTCTGACGATGCTTAGCGTTAAAAAATTTGTTGCTAAGCATCGTTAGCGATAAATATCGCTTAACGTTGGTAATATGCCCCAAGGTGTTTTGTAATTCTCCCTTTTGCTCTGTCCCTGCTTGATGGATCCCCCTCAAAACTTTCCAGTTTGTGGCTGAGGTGGAAAGTTTGTGAAGATTTGCCAAATAATGCCAACGTTTTCCAATGGAAACACAAGTTGCAGTTCATTATCTATTTTACTGATTGTCAACTTTATTTGTGGTCACTGCAAACTCATGAATTTCATGTGAGGTTCACTCTGTGCAGTCACTGCAAATATAATAAGTAATGGGAATGGCCATTGATATTCAAGTGATAGTGGTATTCTAACAATTAACTTTTCCCTTACATGCATGCAAGAGGACACTCTATGGGAGTTAATTAGACTGGGATGTGTTTTGGGTAACGTATTTTCTATTAGTTACTTTTGTCCTCTAATCAGTGCTTGATTGGTAAAATAATAAGTGCCAGGGCTCTTGCAAGATGGTTACTTCAACTTGCCCCACACATTGCCCTGCTATGCTGCACTGATAGTAACAATACCATTACTAACCATTACACTTCCACACGTGTGACAATTCTGACTATTCTAGGCCCCCAAAGCTATAAGAATGTCTTGTGCGGCAGGTAATAGTATTTTTTAAAGTCTATTGCATCAATAATTAGATGTTGTGGTCATTTCTAAAAAGCCAGACAGTGCCATCTAGTCGCAGGCTGTCAGAAGCACTGGTGCTAACAATTAAGTGCAGGTTCCGAGCACCGGAAAACACAAGCTCAAATTAAGCACTGCCTCTAATACAAGTTATCTGGTGTTCCTTCAGTATCCGGTCACTGGGGAAGGGGTCAGGAAACAACACTCGGTCAAGCAAACAATATGCAAATCATTGAGGTCAGGAAAGGATAGAGCAAGCGATCAACCACCTGACAGAAGGGTGGAAAGAGAAGAAAGGACCTTTAACTGTGAACATTTGTTCTGGTGATAATGCTTCAGTCAGGATATGAGGAAAACAAATATAAACTACGTGCACAGTCCTTAAAAGTGTCTGTCTGCTCCTTAGAGAACAAGAACCACACTCCGGCTATGGCATTACAGGGGCGGATCAGCGTAAACATTCATAGGTTTAGTTACAAAGCCCGATCTACTATGTCCCCCATACCAAGCATTTTAAGTCAAAACAAACTCCTGTTTGAAGCAGGTATAAATAAGGGGACGTGTTGATTTATCAACAGCAAAATAACACATTTCACGTGCGCACTAGAGCTCAGCACACATCCAATGCACTGGGTCATTCTGAGTTTGACCAGGCATGGGAAATTGTAATGGCAGGGTATGCTTCCACTATAAATCCTATGCTAAACAGTGCATACTCACCTCTGCTCCATGGTGCAAGGGTACTTATCCTGCAAGGCAGTCTTGTTAGAACACCCGTGCAAGGATATCAGCAAGAGTAGGCGAATCGTACTGCATATACGGCTCTGTGCTCTGTTTTCCCCTTGCACAACACAATACAACAAATCTGGTTGCTGTGCTGCGTTTTGTGAACATTTTGTAAATCTTGTCCCTTGTAGCATAATTACATTTTAGGTAAAGTACAAAGTTTACAAACATTATGCCTTGGTTTGTCCCTCTACAGCAAGGCTAACCAGGCTTCAGGAGCAGATGAAAATCTCATGGAAATAATACATATTTTAATTTGCCACAACAACCCTTTTTAAAGTTGCTTTGATTGTGATGCACAATGACAATTGTGCATTATTAGAATCTACTTGGCGCTCTTGACAATATTCACAAGGATGCATTCACTCTCAGAGATCCCCAACAGCTTTCAATGTAGTAAATATTGGCTAAAACACCCATCTTTGCTTCTTTCTATGGACTGAAGTAAGGTGAGGCCAGACTTCACACGAATTACATAATCACATTGGAAATGTGGTTATAGGAAAAACATTCCAATGCATATGTGTAGTTCTTTAGAGTGCACATGACAATAAGCTTGCCTGTCGGATGTCTTTGTATATTTTTTTGTTGTATCAACACACAGAACACTGTCACCACGTAAACGTTCACACAAATCTGAAAATAGTCTAAAAGCTCACCCTTTACCATTGCTAATTGCAATTTTATATGCTAGCCAAAAATCACGATTCTTAGTTTATTTAGGGCATTTGATATGACAGGAACTGCCTTCCAAGCGCGGGTGTGATTTGCACAGGGCGCCACTGGTTTGGTAGGTGGTATGCTTATTCTGTGGCAAGGCTTTATTAAAATAAAACCTTTGATGAATCAGCCAACAGTAACTTCACCCATCTAGAGGGCGAGAAAAAAAGCAGTGTGTGGCAGCGAAAGACCAGAAGGGTTCACGAGAGTAAGAACACATTCCACGATGACTTGAAGAGGATTAATGCATAGGGCATTTATGTGGTTTGTCACCTTAGAAAATAATTATTGACACTAGCTTGTGGTATTATATGGCATCCAGCAGACTTTTCTTTTAGGATGAAGCTGGATAAGAGGAGGCAAGAGTGAGTTTGGAAAAATACTGTGGACCAGGCACTGTTGGTTTGGCTCGATTCACTACAATAATGCGTTCTAATTCAGAGGTCTGTTAATAGGGTCTTAGCAGCCTGATAACGAAGCCAACCACCATGAAGGTACCTAATGCTGTAATGGTTCCCTGAAAAAGTCCATGACACAGATTTATTAATGCTTTGTTTAGAGTTTGTTTTACTTTTTTAAGACAAACCGGACAGAATGTGTTAAGGTGGGATTTACTATCCGATGCAAATCTGGATTTGCTTGTCTAGTATCCCAACGTAATCCATAGTAGGCAATGTGCTGTCTGGTGTTACTTTGCATCAAGGGGACAGTCCAGAAGGGGTGCATTGAAGTTCCCATGCAGTCATCCTTGGGTTTTGACACAAATCCTTATCTACAAAGAATAGCATACAGGGATTTGCGCTGAACTCCTATGCTTCTTCCGGGGATGTTATATGTTATGTTATAATTTATGTTATAGAGGATTTGTAATGCGCACTATTACTCTGGAGTGTCCTGGAGCGGAAGTGGGCTGGGGTAGAGGTGGTATGCAGTTAGGCGGTCAGCCGAAACAGATATGTTTAAAAGTGTTTCTTAAAAAGTAGAAAATCTTGGATAAGGTCCTCAGGAAGCGAGTTCCAGGCCACTGCAGCTTTGACAGAAAGAGACTGGCCTCCCATACGCACTCTGCGGAAGCACGGGATAATCATACGGCGGAAGGAAGCATATAGCAGAGGACGATTCGGCACATAGAAGGCAAAACGCTTCCTAAGATAGATGGGAGCGTGACCATGGAGGGCCCGATGGGCCAGGGTAATGGCTTTGAACTGTACTTGCTGCGCCACCGGCAGCCAGTGCAGATCCCGTAGATATTGCCGAGCACTGGATCTCCTCGCCGCATTAAACAGAAGTCTAGCCACGGCATTCTGTATGCTTTGTAGTTTTTGCAGCAGGTAGCCTGGCATACCTATGAACAGCACGTCGGCATAATTGAGCCGAGAAAGGATCAGAGCATGAGCAACTGTTTCTTTGGCCACTCTCGGGAGCAGAGGAAAAATCTGTGTGCAACAAGGATGTGCAACAAGAATACATGTTTTGTCTGCATGTTTCATTGTACAGCACACATACGAAGTAGAAAAAGCTTTAAAGCATAGTGTATGTACTGGAAGGGACTGACTCTGGTGCAATAGTGTCTGTTTTGAGGCATGGCTGCCAAATGTGCACCAGCAAAGCTAGAAAGGATAACAGAGCCACATCATAACTCCCTTCCCTATTCCTTACAGCAACTTTACTTTTGTTTCATGACTTCTTACTAAATCTATATGTTTTGGAGTGAATGCTTAGCAATAAAGTCACTCCAATTTCCTTTTTTTAAATGATGGAATGGAAACTGTTATCCCCACCATAGCTTCGTACTAAGATGTATACAAAGGTATACTTATTTTGTATAAGTCCTGTGTTCCCATTTAATTGTGTACTTGGAGTTGCACATGACTTTCAGTGGCAACTTCACTAAGGTACATCCTTTTTCACTGGGAAAGGGAAAGAACTGTGTATACAGGTAATGTCTCAATCCACGAATTTTGAAGGTTTTGACTTCTTGTTTGACCGACGGGAAGCCACTGTATCCTACATGTGCCACCTTTCTCCATGGTCAGGAAGGAAAGTTTAAGAATTACTTGACCCCTTTCTCATAGATTCAACCACCTCCCCTGCTCTTCCTCCCTACCTCAAGGCTAGGGATAACTGTGTTTAGATCCTAAAGAATCTAATTCGAAATAATCAATCGCATCTTACCAAGGGCCGATAAATAAGAAAGACTTCTGAGAGCTTTGTTCATTTGAACATTTTGAGGTGAAATATCTACAAGACAGACACTTCTGACCCTGGGTCATACAACTGATTTTTACATTAGCAACGCAAATTGCAACTAACTTAATATTTCTAAAGTATCCTACACATTGTACCATGTTCTGAAGGGAAGATTTTAATCTTGGGTATCAGGGTGCGCTTCTTTTTAAACCTTTATGTTTTTGAAAAAGTAATGTATCTCTTGACCTGTGGTGTCTGAATATCCCCAATTTCTGAAATGTCGCCTTGTTCTTGCTGGAAAGCTGCCCCGGTACAACAGTTTCTCTTAACGCAGAAAAGTTCCTCACAGTGAATAATTTGCTTCAAATTGATAGAGTGGAAATTACTTTAATAGAGAATACTGTTGCTCGCATTGAGTTTTCTACAAATTGAAGT
Organism: Lissotriton helveticus; assembly: GCF_964261635.1. Classification (NCBI taxonomy): domain Eukaryota; kingdom Metazoa; phylum Chordata; class Amphibia; order Caudata; family Salamandridae; genus Lissotriton; species Lissotriton helveticus. The sequence goes on along the minus strand of NC_136071.1, from coordinate 1,003,545,322 downwards.
CTCCAATTTGCGACTAAAGACATTAACTGTGACATCAAGAAAAACTATTTGTGTTTTACTCATGGTGTGAGTAGATGTCAGATTTAAGAAGGTGTTACTGAGAGCAGTAATGAATTCTGATGCTAGCTCATCACTCCCTTTCCAACCAGTAAAGAAATCATCAACAAATCTTAGCCATGAGATTATGCGTTCCATCCAGTGCTCCACATCTGGCCTCCAGACCTGCTCTTCCCACCAGCCTATATGCAAACTACCATATTGCTTTAAGAAATCATCATTGAATAGAAAAATCTTCTGAGTAAGGCATATTTCTAACATAAGAGATTACATTTTGGTGTGCCTATATAATCTTAAGAGTCATAGGAAATGTTTACATGGTCAAAAGACCACCCTCGTGTCTTACATATATGTATATATAGAGGCCACATCAAGGATAATCAAAAAGCATTCAGTCCCCAGGTGACGTCAAAAGCATGCCTGGTAAAATCGGTTGCCTCTTTTATGTTAGAGGTCATATTTTGAACATTTGGTAAGAGCAAGTCATCAATGTACCTCGAGGTGGGCTCAAATGGTTTATCGGGGGATTTTCTAAATTTTTGTGTACCTTTGTGAGTAAATGAGGATTGAAATATTGGGATGGTCTACTCTGAGATAAAGGTATACATCATTACTCAACAACCCCTGCTAAACCACTCGCTCAGTTAATTGTGAAAACCTTGTTTGACCAGTAATCAGTTACCTTGCTATGACAATCAGTGGTGTTTGGTTGGCGGTATACCTCTCTCATGTACGTATCGTTAGGCTATAAAACAATATTACATCTCTTATCTGGAGACTGTACAATGCAATATTGAATATAACAGCATATGTAGGTTTTCTAGGCTCCAATTATGGATGTGTGTGAATGGGAGACAATCACATTGGCCCAGGGAGACTGTGGCAATCGGACAGGGAGCAGCACACACTTGGTCAGGGGATTCATACGCTGGTAGAAGAATGGAATAAACTGAGACACGGCCAAGAAGCATATTAAAATCAATGCATGAATACAATACTGACATGGAATACACAAAAATTAGGCCTGGGGCATAGTTACTTATTGGGAAGAGAGACAATTACACTGAAACGGGGAGACAAAAACACTTGAGCAAGGAAACACATACACTATCTCATGGAGGCCTCCGCATAGTGATATTATATACACTATCATTAGAAAACAGTGGTACATACATTTGAGAGGGCACATCAAACACTAGGACAGCAGCGCCTCACTATATAGACACTACAGCAATTGAGAGAGTGTGGCCATCTTTGGGACAGGGAATCTGAGTGACATTACCGATAGGACAGGAATGCAAAAAACCCCAGAAAACTAGGCAGTTGTAAACATACACTGGGAGAAGGATATCCGGGCACTTAGGAAAAGAACAAATGGCCCTTCATAGAGTGGTCCAACACTGAGACAAAAATGACAATTTTATACACAGTGACATTGTCACTGGGAACAGGCATAGACATGTAGAGAAAGAAAACACCGACGTTGGAACGTCACATAATCTGAGAATACAACAGAAAATGCCCAACACTGGGACAGGAAGCCGCAATTGGCAATGCTAGAATACAGAGCCACACAGATGCCCACAGGGGCAGAAAGAGACTGACGATGAGACAGGGACACTTGAACATTAGGGGGCCATTTCCAGCCATAAACATCCATTTATAACCAACAATGTCGTCATTTATGCCTTACAGCTATCCACAAGTAAATACCTGTCAGTTTTAAATAGTTCTGCTACTATACCCCAGATTCATCAAGAACACATTTTGCTAATCCTTAATAGCGAAAAATACCGAATCGCTATTAAGGAATAGCAAAATGCTATTCATCAAAAAATCCCTTACAAAATAGCGATTTCTAATAATTCCTTAATTGCGACTCGCAAATTGCGAGTCGCAATTAAGGAATATCTCCCCATTCATTCCTATGGTCTTAGAGGCCCATAGGAATGAATGAGAAGACAATCTCAATTTGCTAATCGCAATTAGTGATTCGCAAATTGAGATTGAGATTTCAAGGGTGCAGGGGTGACCAAAGGACACCCTGTTGCACCCCTGAAATTGATGTGTGCACATATGTTGTGCACACACATGCCCTTAGGGCATGTGTGTGCGCAACATGAAACTTTGAAAAATGCACTTTAGTGCATTTTTCAAAGTTTTTGCTATTTACCACGTAATTAGACTTCGCGGTAAATAGCGGTCCCAGATTGCGAATTTGCAATTTTAAAATGGTTAATGAATTGCATTTAAGGAATCTCAAATTGAGATTCCTTAAATGCAATCAATCACAATTTAGCGATTTCTGGAATTGCGATTTTTGCATTTGGGATGATGAATCCCAAATGCAAAAATAGCGCTCGCAAAGGGCCAGATTCTCAGAATCTGGCCCTTTGCGAGCCGATTTTAGTTTGATGAATCTGGCCGTTAGTGACTATGCTATGTTATGCAAAAAAAGAATGTATTAAGCACATGTACACCATAAGGTTTCTTGGTACTGTGGGAAAGGTGGAAGGCCATGCTAAACACGAGTATTATTGTGTTTAAAAGGCTTGCATGAACAGCTTGATCTTAAGTTCTTTCCTGAACATCATAGAAGTCAATAAGGAGATGTAAAGATGAGGGTTGAGACTATTAAACACTACTGCAAAGGGGTTGGGTTTGGGAGGACTAAGGGGGGTTTCTCTTGTAAGTTTGTGATGTGAATGCACATAAACGTGTGAGATAGTAGCATCTCAGAACTCCTATCTGACCCTTCCCACTCTGGAACTGATCCGAGATTTACTCCAGAAAAGGAATGACACAGCTTTGCAGATATATGACTGCAGAGTTTTATGAATCAGGGAAAATTCTAAACCTGCATTTGTGAGAAATATAACTTCTACACGTGCGGGTTAAAATGTAGTTTGTGAATCAATATCTAGGAGAGGGAGTCCCTAACACACCATCACCAGGAGACATTGACTGACACAGTGGGGCTCAGAAACACCCACATGTTGAAAGGGAGGCACATCAAAGACACAATGATACAGAGACCTTGGCATGATTCCTTAAAAAGAGAGGAACTAATGTGTACACAGTGACAGTGAGAGACTCTAACTTATACTGGAACAGAGGGACTTTGACAAACTGATTAACTTCATGTGTCTTGGAGGAAGGTCACAGGATGCAAACTCATAATGTGCCTCCATCATTATGAAACTCCCAAACCAACAGAAAATCATATTCACATCTAGACATCCAACATGCAAATGGTAAATACTGCACTGAACAAAAAACCTATAGCATAACATTAACATCACAGGACATTAACGTTAATTGTTGCAAACATGTCAGAACACTAGCCATTTGCTTGGACTTAAAACACCTCAGCTCTAGAGAAGTGCTGGATTCATTCATGCAGTAATAACTTCAGAAATAAAGGCACATACATAAACTGCAGTTTGCAGTAATACTACTCACTTACTACAAAGTGCTATCTACAAACGTAGATGCAGACAGCTGTTATGTTATGTTATGTTATCGGGAGTTTTATTAAGCGCTCAGCTACTCAAGCAGAGTGTCCCGGCGCTGACAGACCAAACATAGCATAACTCCGTCCTCGGAAGAGAGATTAGAGACAGAACAGCCACGTTTTTAGCTCTTTCCTGAAAGAGGCTAAGTCCTCGTTCTTTCTCAGAGCGAGTGGCAGAGCATTCCAGGCCCGCGGCGCCAGATATCTAAAGGACCGGCCCCCGGTCCGTGCACGCCTAATTGCCGGGACTGTGGCCAATGACAGGGCAGCCGATCTTAAGGCTCTAGATGGATGGTGAAAGCCAACTCTCTTCCGCAAATAAATAGCCCCAATGCCATAAAGGGCTTTAAACGCAGTGGTGAGAGCCTTGAACCTAATGCGTTGCCGGATCGGCAGCCAGTGCAAGGATTTCAAAAGAGCAGTGACATGAGACCTGCGGCCATGGCCGAAGATTGCACGCGAGTTCTGCACTACCTGTAGGCGAGACAGAAGCTGTTCCGGCAGGCCAAGGTAGAGTACATTTGCATAATCCAACCTTGTTCCGACCAGAGCTTGCACCGTTGTTTTCCTATGCCTCACCTATCTTTAGTGGTATTTAACACATAGCAAGAAAAAACACATATTATAATTTAAATTTCTTGAAAAAAAAACACCTGCATTAATATGACATACAGGGGTATATTCACAAGTAAATGGCGCAGCAACAAATTTTGCACTGCTGCGTTATTTCAAAAACACAGGGATGTGCTGTTTTCACAAGAATAAGGAGCACCCCTCTGTTTTCCTTTGCACTGGCACTAAAAATAGCTGCCTAGCACAGACACCCCTGTGCCATGCTGCAAGGGTGCCTGCGTTGCAGAGATGTTTTTCTGCAACACAGGCACCCGGCACTATAGTCCTCAGCAACCACCCCTGTAATGCAGTCACCCTTGCACAATGGTGCAATGCTGTCTACGTTGCAGGCAATGATTTTTCATGTGCAGGGAGGGATACCTTCCTGCATATAAACAATCTTTACAGGTGTTTTGCTCTTTTTAAGTGTGCTGCAGAAAGCAACACACTTAGAAAGAGCAAAAATGGGGAGAAATATAAGTATTTCTGCTGGTTGTGCCAATCCAGTGACTGCTTTTGCATGGCATTAGCTTTTGGCGCTGCCTCTAATTTACACATCCTTGTAAATCTGGGGTAGCATCAAAAAGCAATGGGATGAAGGGATTAAGGTAGTTTGTGTGAGTGATTGGTGGGATGTGGGATGTATACACACAAAAAGGGGGTTTCCCCTGTATCCCTGCCATACTTGGGCTATACACGTATGCGCCAATGAAGGTGGTCAACTAGCAGGGATAGCTTAGACATAAGGGTTACTTTGTACCGTCAACAAAACTAATTTGAAAGAGAATGGTGACTAACTCACAAAATTATGTTGACTGACTCAGATGGTGTTTCCAACACTTATCTCCGTTTTGATTGCTCCTAAACATTTTTTTTAATTAAGACATAGTGGCAGAAAGTCCAGAACAATTGTGGACATACATATCAACTAAGACATACATTCATATTTACTAACACCACATTAACAAAGCAATTACACAAAATGTTAGATACACAGTAAAGAATAGAAATTATTACAAGTAATTTAAATAATCAATCTATTCCTTGTCCCTCCATCATTTTTTTTTAAAGACAGTAGGTTGTTCTCTAATTTATTCAGTCCTTGATCCACCAGGAGGTAGTAATAAGGATAGGCCTGACGAAAGCACCGTTAGATTTGTAGTTCATGCCATACCCATAGTCTAATGTAAATACAAAATAATCTGTAATGAAGGCACTCCGCATTGTAATGGGTCAGTGCGTTTCGGCCTTCTTAATTTAGCGACCTCTTCAAGACCAGATAAAAAAAAATTACGTCTACCAAAAGAAACATGGAAAGACCAGAAAATATATTTTATAGTGAGAATTAACCATGCTTCACATTATGCCGTGTATGCCGGGTATTCAAACAGGCAAGGGGGTACTGTCAGCGTCAGTGGAGTAACTAAGCTTGAGGGAGCAGCCTGCAAAGTACATGGGGTTCGCCCCTCTCCCTGGACCCAGTCAGGAGCTCTCAAGCCAGTGGCCCACCACCTGTGCACAGTGCCGGAGGAGGCCTCCTGGTGCTCAGGGGCCCCCTGCCCTGCAGGGGCAGTTATGCCACTGGTTAGCGTGCCAAGTAGCGTGTACAAAAAGCGCAATATCACCTGTGGTCGTTTACAGTCGCGCACTCTTATCCGACATCTGATTTTCACTCGCCAGCGATAACAATTTGAAGCACTGGAGTCGCTCCTAGATGCCGCAAGCATCTAGCGCCGCTGCAGCTGGATTCAAAGTGAATCATAGGGTAGATGAAGCCTAGAAGATTGATCGATTGGAAGCGATAACCACATTGTGAAAAGTAAGGGGTTATGGGCTATGTATGGTGAGAGACATGGACAGTTCACACATGTACATTCAGAAAGGTAAGCCAGAGGACATGCAGTTTTGTGAAGAGATTGAGTAGGGACTTGCAACTTGGAATAGGAGCTGAATAAGGGAGTATGGCATGCTGAGGATGGTAAATAATCAACTATAAAACTAAATGTGCGGTGTATAACTTTTACCCATTCTTAAATTCATTAATCCATTCGTTCAAAGTCTAAAGGTCCACTTGTAACCCCAACAATGTAGCCACTTGTCTGTAGTTTGACACTTGCTGGCATCTCGCGTATTTTATATATAATTGAGGTGCTTGGAGCGTTGCACCTTTTTTCCTTTTTTTTTTATGACCTAAAGTTGAACTTTGACTAAGGCTCTGCCGGAATTGGGCTGAGCACATAACTTTCAACCTGTAAATCATCTGATTACCTCCTCAGCTCATTTTGAATTGTTTTCCTTTTTTTCTGAAAGGGGAGTTATCAGAGAGAAAATGCATCTGCATTTTCTCTTCCTCACTTTGTCCTCGCTCCCCAGTGCCTGTCACACTCCTTGAAACGAAAGCGTTCCAGCTCCCCTCCTATCCATCTTCATGCCATGTAATGTATTTCAAAGACATTCATTCCAAGGGCTCTTGCTTTTAAGCCAGTAATTGCACTTTTGTGAGCGGAGGGGAAGAGCAGTGCAGGTTTATGAGCTATTTTAAAAATTCTCACATTTATTTATTTTATTTATTTATTTAATGCAGTTTTATAAAGCGCCAACTTTACCCAAAGTCGGAGCGCCTTGCAACAGAACCAGGTAAGTTACAAAAGGTACACAAGATAGACAAAACACACTAACAAGTGACATATGTAGATTTTTTTAAAAAAAAGGTGCCAGTGTTAGGTTAATACAGGTATAAAATATATATTTACGAATTTGACCTCATGTGAGTGTCAGGCGGTCGAAAGGGTCAAGAAATGAGCTGAAATATTCCAGGAAGTACCTTTGGAAAAGAGTTTTAAGATTTGTTTTAAAAGTCTGGATAGAGGCAGTAGTTCGGAGGGTTGGACAGACATGTCTCACACCTGAAAGGCTAACATTTGCAACATATACAAAATAATATCTAATTTGATGGATAGTTACGGTGGGCCAGATATACTGAGAGTCAATTTGCAAAACATGATTGCAAATTGCACACCAATTGTTATGTGAATGGACTCTGATTTGGCAAAACAACCTATGTACAAATAGGTAGAAAAATCACCATTTGCAGGGGGTCACAGAACGACCTGCCTAATGAGCAATATTTAGAAATGTTGCAATTTCTGACCCCCTTTGATTGACTATGAGGAAGCATTTTTCAAAACCTAATTTCTGTGCAATTAATAATAATAGAAATGATTTTTATGTTGGGTCCAATACACAAATGATGAGTTAGCATAATTATGAGCTGAAACTAGTTTAATATGCTGTGTGAGGATGTGTTTATTAACATGATTTAGTTATGTCACATTTATGTGAAAAAGCCATCTTGGATAACATGGTTGCTGTTTCTTTCATTCACTCCTATATTCACCCCCCCCCCCATAATATCCTCCTATGCATCTTCTCTCCTCACAAACTTCACAGAGCAGAGACAGCTGATGTAATTGTTTATTCCTATAGAAATGATACAAAGCTTTCATTGAATGTTCTAGTGCTCCTGATAGGTTGCAACATCCAAGGTATTTCCTCAGTAGTTCCACAGTGTAGACAGGTCCTATTCATTTGTGTGAGACGGTATTGTTTTGGTTGACCATCTCTGATGGCAGGAGCATGGAGCATGATGGATGCTTTCCTAAAATGGGATCGTGCATATGTGTTATGGTAATGTTGTTCTTATTTCTTATTTGTTAAAGAATTATTACTTATAATTATATCATGACGAAGTTACGGTTTTAACTAATTCTATTTTAAGAATTGTGTATAAGAATCCCTGGTTTTGGTGGTGAGCCAGAAGACTTTCCTGGTGCAATAGGGATGCTTCCCGACCCTTTCCCGATTCTGCTGCGATTTGGGTCTTAGAATAATCTATGATTTTTAATTATTCTGTATAACTCTGAAGTTGAACTCAGTTAACTTTTCCCTGATCTAGGACTCAATTATTGAATGGTCCCAGTTACTTGCTTTTTGCTACTCTAATAAATTACTGAGAGGAGGGTGCCTTTTTGCACACATATTTCCAGTGGGATTACTGTATGAGGTAAAAATCTCAAGGTTCCTCAATTAGGGGATGACATGAATATTGGGGTACGATTTTACTCCCACAACTACAAAGACAGGGTGGTGCCCTGCAAGGTTGAACCAGCCGCCAACCCTGTATTTCTTAAAGGAAGAAGTGCTGCTGAAAAAGAATAAAGGTTTTCCATTTGGGAAAATATCAGGGGAACAGGCTCTGTATGCTCTCACCTAGACTGCCAACACAATTACAAAAATGGAAAGTGGTCCCAAGAGACATCAGTTACCATCTCCTTTCACTTTCACATGTCAGTAACTGTTCAATGGCTTGTGACCGAACTGTGGTTGCAAACCACTGATACATTGCATGCCGAATCGCAATTTGGAAGGAATACCTCTTTTATGCTCCTTCCAAATTGCAACTCGGTATGGGCTGCAAATCTCATTTTAGGATGGGTTTTTCACATTAGAGAAAAGGAATTCTGAGGGTCGCAAACCCAAAGATTTTACAAATTACATGCTTTGCAATTGCAAAATCCTTTCGTAAATCTGGCCCTGTGTGTGTTTGTGTGTATTAGTAAGAAGGGATTCTTGTACAACATATGACAATTTGCACCCACAAACTGCAGGTTTACAAGGCAGTGCAGCAGTTCACTGCCGTATAGCATCTCCCTGTTTTGGCAGAAACATTTTGTTCTCTGGCTCATTTCAGAAAGGTCTCATTTTTTTGCAATTTGAAATATTTATTTATACCTTTCCTGCATAGAAGTCAGTCATCCGTTTTAACAGTGGGGAAACGCATTTGCATTTCCAACCATTTTGTCCTTCCTCCTATCCCCCACTTTTCTTGTGCATTAAACTCAGCACTTCAAAATACAGGAAATTTCGTCTGCAGCACAACGTAAAATTATATGTTGATGTTTCCACTGACTATTATTAGCGCGTTGCTGTGCTCTTGGGCTGCCTGGCGGCTGTTGGGTGGGTCGCCTGGCGGTGTTTGGCTTGTAGGTGAGGGAAAGTACGAACGAGACCACCTCGAGCATAAATGCTGACCTGCAGCTGCTATTTAACTTACATTATGTTCAGAGCTTTCCAAGTATTCACCTCGGGCGAATGGCCGTATGTAAATGGGAAACAAAATATTGTAACTTCATCTGAAGTGCATTTCTTAAGATGTTCTTTGCACGCTGGCTGGCAGCCAACCTCATCTAGTCTTTGGCGTAATTACTTTGGGAGGCGATGGACTGCCAAAACTGGACACGGACAATGCCTTTCAGTGAAGGTCTGCTCTGCACCCAGTGGGGACAAATGTGTGGGAGTTTCCTTTTTCTGCTCCACCATCACTTCTCGCATCCAAAAACATCGAAAACACACAATTGCATCCTTGTTCTGCTGATGAACTCGCAGAGAGGTTGATTCACAAGTCAAACAAAGTATAATATATGCAGTGAAAAGCGTTAGGATATCCTGGGGCTTCAATCTGAAGCTCTGTATCAGCCACCTTTGCTGTGTCAAGTTTGTCTTGCATAAGTGGGAAAGGCATTAAATAGCTGAGGGCGCATGGCAGAAAACTGAAAAAAATAAATAGGAGGCAGTGGAGGGCGTGTGGACATTGCCAGTGGCGAATGCTATTGGACGGGGGTGGCAGGGCGGGGGAGGGGCAAGGGGATGGCGGGGGAGGCTAAATGTAAAAAATAAAATAAAAACACTTACCTGCAGGCCGACCGCCACCTCTTGATCTTCTTTGGCTGCTTGACAGCAGGAAGCACACAGGCTCGCAGACTCCCCTAGCCAATCGCGACGCTGCCTTACGGCAGCATTGTGATTGGTCTGAGTGCTCTGGTTCGACGCTCAGAGAGGGAGTTGGAGCCTTTGCATGTTCTCCACCCAAGATGTGCATTACAGCCAGTGGAAAACATGCAAAGTGCACATGACAGTTTGGCTGGCCGAAGACGGCTGACCAAACCGTCATGCGCACTTTAGAGTGTGCTCACCACTTCTCCCCCTGGCCCTGCTCTTGCAGCCCCGCCCTGCCCCCAACAGGAAATGAAAACTAAAATGATAATACTTTGGTTATTATCAGATTAGTTTTCCTTTAACTACTGCTAGCAGAGCAGTGGGATGAGGCTCCTCCGCCTCAGCTAGGAGGAGCCGCCACTGGACAATGCTCCACAGGAACTGGCAGTACACATACCTGGAAGAACCTGCTGTTCTGAAGCAGATACCTCACTTCCAGGAGCAAAGGTCAAATGTCCGATCTCACGAATAACGGCCAGAGCTGCCTACTTTAGATTGGGGGAACCTGCTTCGACTCTCTGCATTGGCTCAACGTATTGTGATTCTAGGCAAATCACTTAATCTCCCAGTGCCAATAAAAATGAAAGTGTCCTTGTCTTGTGCAACTTGTGCTCATGTAAAGCACTCCAAAACCTTCGGGTCAAGTACCCTCTATATAAAAACTGCAAAAAAATGATACTATATATATTCGAAAAGGATGACATTCCAGAAGATTCTCCTCTGTTCAAATATAAGAGATGGAGTGGCTTGCCACTGGGGGAAGGTATCTCAATAGGACAAGGTCAAAAAGGTATCTCAATAGGACAAGGTCAAAAATGCAATCACCGGACCTGATGCAATGACTCTTTACAGCATTTTCAATGTGTAACAGAGATGCCATGTTTTCAGTTTAAATATGTGTGGCATTACTATGATTGCCTTATACTTACTTTTGTATGACATTTGCATGCCGTATTGGTGTCACTTTGAGGGACACTTTGTCATGAGGTTAGTGAAGCAAATAGATCTCTGTTTCACTGTTAATTACATAAATAACCCAATTTTGTCTATGCTAAGAGCTCTCTCAACGATAATATTCAAATTCGAATCCAATTCTTCTGATTCCTAGGAGCCATATGTTGTTTCTCCTCCATAAAGTTTGGATGAGTTCTCGTCTCCACCCCACCCAGGTACTTCCTCTTCTGCCTAGGCCTTGTGCTCTCTTCTTAATTATATTTCAGGTACTATCTCTTCTACTGTGGCTCAAGTAACCTGTCTGCCACATCTAAAAATAATTTCTCTTCCATTCTTCGGGAATTTGTGCATCCACCTCTTCTCAGGTTGTCTCTCTTGTCTCTATTACAACACAAATTGTCTTTGTCATTGAACACTGGCACCATTCATTCATCTCAGGGTCTCTTTGCTGTCTCAATATCACAATCAATTACCTTCCTTGTTAATCAAGTGGTACTTCTTCAAACCTCCCCAAGGAACCTCCCATTCTGCTCTTGCATCCTCCACTATCATCACAGAGTAACATGCTTTCTCTCATTATCTTTACTACCCCACACTGGTACTCTCACCTAAATGCTTCTTATGCACCCTTCATCCCCCTTTAGTATGTTCTGTCCCCCTGGGTACCCAGTATTCTCCAACATAGAGTGTTTTCATCTATTGCACTCAGGTACCCTCTATAATTCCTCAATTTCAAAGTGGATACTCACCCATCCGAGTTAAGACCACCTATGTACTCTAAATGCGCGTATGCCTGCTCACCATCCACCTCAAAGTGAACAGCTAATTTTACCCCCAACCTCTATCACATCCTAACCTATCCAGTAATTACAACCCCAAAGCTCCTGCATGGGCTCTTTGTGTGTTGAATCTTTGAAGATAGTGAACCTTGAAAACTGGACAAAGGACTTCTAAAATTCCACCTCTTGCTTTTTTGAATGAAAAGTACAGGATAAGCTGAGAAGGCTGATCTGTAAAAGTCTACTTGTAAGGCAGCTGCTAGATCTGGGCTGGTGCTTTTACCGAAGTAGGAGAGCAAAGACCACGGTTATCTCTTGCCAAAGATGAGGTTGTAGATCTTCTTCATACCAACTACATCATATCATGTGAGACAACCGTACCCAGTTCTTGGTCCTTTTTAACTACAACACTTTCTATTAAGGGATTTTTAAGCACATACCTACAGTGGTTAAAGGGAAGTCACAGAATGCACTGTAAGCTAATAAACAGACCCCCCAGGATATAGCGGCATGGATTGGCAAATTTAGCGGCACAAAAATGAAAATTTAGCGGCACAAAAATGGAAATTTAGCGGCATTTAGCGGCATTTTATTTTGGGTTTTTTTCGACAACAAACACAGATATCTTATTGTTTGAGTTATTTTACAACATGGAGCTAATTTCTATAGATAGCCTCCCACGCCTTTCACTGTATGCCCCAGATATTTTGGACAGCAATTGAAATATATATCATATCAATTTAAATTTGTTGTCAGTAGAAACGAATGCACACCCAGAGTACATTGCAAAACCTGCACAAATAGAGAAAACATACCAAGATCATGCAGCACATTTCAAGATGTGGTAAATACAAGTCAAGTGCTTCAAAATCAATCCACCTAACATCTACAGTTGAAAGTGGTGGAGAAATAATGCTGATAAAACCTGCAAAGCTAAAATATGAATTAATCTGTGGGCAACCCTGTGACAAAAAGCACCGGAAAGAAAGAAAAATGGACTTTGGGCCCCAAGGAATGCAATGTGGGTCCCCTGGGCCCGCCGCGTGCCCCGTGTGCGTCGGGCCCCACCGGAAAGAAAAACAAACTGACTTTGGCCCCCCCGGGACCCGCCGCGTGCCCCGTGTGCGGCGGGCCCCACCGGAAAGTAAAATGAACTGACTTTGGCCCCCCGGGGCCCGCCGCATGCCCCGTGTGCGGCGGGCCCCACCGGAAAGTAAAACAAATTGACTTTGGCCCACCGGGGCCCGCCGCGTGCCCCGTATGCGGCGGGCCCCACCGGAAAGAACAACAACTGCAATTTGGCCCCCGGGGCCCGCCGCGTGCCCCGTGTGCGGCTGGCCCCCAAAGTAGCACAGTAGCAGCAGGAAGGTACGTACCTGTACTCGTCGTCGTCGTCCCGGTCCTTGCTCCCTCCTGCGCTCCCTCCTGGCTCCTGCTTGCTCCCTCGCCGCCGGCTGCCGAGGAAGGTACCTGTACTCGTCGTCCCGGTCCTTGGCCTCCTGCTTGCTCTCCCTCGCCGCCGGCTGCTTCCACCTTCACCTCTTCTTCCTGACCTGGGTGTCGCGCGAAATCTTGGACCGGGGAGAGTGAGGAGGCAATAAGAAGACGAGCGCGACCGAGAGCAGAGCAGTTTCTATAGGCTCTCCGCGTGTGCCCAATGAAAACGGCGGATTTCGCGGCCGGTTTGCCAAAAATCGCGGGATTTGCACAAAGCTGCAGATTTCGCGATTTTTTGCAAATCGCGAAATCGCGATATCCTGGGGGGTCTGAATAAAGCAGAACTTACTGCCGGTGTCACATAACGTGGAGCCACTTGGCACATATGAACACAGCATACATTTGTTCCTGATTGACCCTTGGTCTTAATTTCAGCTGTGCCTCATCTGAGCAGAATAAGAACATTAGTAAAGTGTTTTTTTTTTATTTAGTACCCCATTAATGTATAGCTTGGATTATTGAGCAAGTTTCTATCACACCCAGTCAACGTATTTTACTTGCCATTGTGGAAGAGAAAAACAGGTGGCTGCCTGCACAATAATCTTTCTTGCTGTAGAAATAAAGCAGGACTGAAATCCTCATGTGTTATTGTCTTTCCATAGTCATAGGCTTTCAAGGAAGTTGTATCTAATCTTGCAGACACCCAGCCAACACAGTGAAACAACCTGAAACAAGTGGTGTCGGCTCAGTGTCTGCCCGATGAGTTACACCTGCTCTGAAAGCGCGTGATTAAGAGAGATCATACATGCTCCAAGTAACAGTTTTGTGCAGTAGCCCATTGTTTAACTACCATGATGATGAGTGAAATGTCTTGATTGTGATTAAGCATTTTTGGGTTTGTATGCCACAGGGAAGCTTGCTGGTACTGGTTTAAGAAAGTACCCTCTTTTAGGAGGAAGTGTGTCACAAAGGCACAATAACTTGCATCTAGGCTGAATTCATGGTGAACACAAAAAACATAAAAAAACACAACTGTTAGAAGTTAAAATTAATTGTTTATACAAAAAAAACAGTTTCTGACCTCTCCCTCACTGCATATTAGAACACCCTTGTTAAAGCCCCTTGCAAACGCTGGAGCGGGTCTTTAAAGGCCTGTAGAGTGCGCTATGTCGGGCTCTAAGTCTATATTATAGCCTGCTGCTGAGGGCTATACCAGTTGTTAAAGGTCCTAAACTCTCCTTATAGGCCTGAGCCACCGGCAAAGGCCTATAACAATGGTGAGGGCTTTTAACAACAGGTATGGTCCAGGGCAGAATGGTTATAAGGCTATTAGAACATTCCACCCACTAAGGGTAGAATGTTCTAAATAAAAAGAAAGATACAGAAAGACAAACTTTGGAATGTTGGAGCAGATGGCTCAAACCAGCCATTATAAGACCATAGCCACTCTATTGTCTTCAGTGTAGCTCTGAACACCCCTTTGTTCTAATCTGGCTTGCACCTGTATTTCGGTGTGATGTGATATAGTTCTGCCTCGTCTCTCCTCTGTACAATAAGGCTCTCTCTCGCTGTGTTTCTTGACTGCTGCACCCAAGGATCTCCAACTGTCAGAGCAGAGACTGAACTAGCAGAGAAAGGGGAGAGAGGCCCTCAAAAGATTCTCAGCTGCAGTATGCTTTCTCTGCAGGGCTGTAGGCCTAACGTGTCTGACGCAGACAGGTCTCCCTGGAGTGTTGCTTGTAAAGAGGTACAACGTCAGAATGTGGTTTATTTGTCAAGATGTGTTCACTGTCTGGATGTTCAAAGTGCAGGCTCCTCACAGATGTAGATTGTTTTAAGTTTATATTTTTGTGCAATAATTAAACGTATGATATGCAATTTTACACATGGTCCCGTGTAAATAGGCTGGATTAATATAGTTGCAATTGAAACATATTTTATAAGATATACTGAAGTGAAGTTCCAAATCTGTTTTAGTTAAGTCACATGTCTGTATAAATCTCCATTTTAAACAAAATGGATTCCCTATCTGTCACTCACTTCTGCTTCTCCCCCTGCACACATTCTCTCCCCACAGGCTCTGCACATCACAATCAAGCTGACATGTAACAGTTTAGTTCCACTGTAATGATTATATTGCTTTCAATTAACTTTTCCCTTTTCCCTATGGCTTGTAATGTTTGTCAAGGTCCTTCCGCTGTGATCACTAGCCCATTCATTAAATGAAAGACTTGTTGTCTAAATGTTTCATATTGTTTTAAAATCTCCAAATAACATTAACATATGTTTTCAATTAATTTTCCTTTTTAGTAATTGGATGGTGCTTATGTGTTAAAATATTGACATGCATTATTATTGTATTCTGATTTGCTAATGAAATTATACTTTTGCTCATCACACCACAATGATTCTGCAGCTTTTTCAATTGACAATGCAAGAATTGTATGTAAACCCCCCTTGATTTTGGGGGTGAGCGAGAGATTTGCCTGAGCTTTCCTACGCTACTAGGGATGCTGCCTGATTTTCTTATGGTTCTGCTGCCCATTGAGACTTGGACACTCAATGTTTGGTTAATGCCCCTCATATAGTCCTGTGATTAGGTATATCCTCCAAGAAATCAAGAAAAAACAATCAAAAGATGTGATCAAAACACAAAGAGCACCACAAAGTAAAATATGGGCTGGAGTTCTAATACTCCCCACGATCAAGGACCACATCACAAAAGAGGTTGGTGGAGTTCAGATTCTGTGATCCAAGTGAGCCCCATGTTTTACAGATTAACATGGACAAAATGCAATATTTATTGCCCTGGCCGATTTGTCTCTTGACGGTGAGTGCAGAGAAGCGAACACCGACAGAACCCTACTGGCATGTTGGGGGAACTTGGCGCCAAGCTGGCTATGAGTTACCATGGAAGTCAACAAACAGTGCTCTGCAGGGATTCGAGAGAACCGTACAACCTATGTGTCATGACTGTCTCAGCAGTATTTATGTATTTATTTATTTATTTATAAAATGTTATATAGCGCGAACAAGAAAGTGTGCCTTTCCTTTAACTGGCATCAACGTTCTCTCATATTAAGTTTAAGGGGTTGAACCCATATAGTCAGTGGGACCTGGGTAATTGCTCGGTATGTAAGAAGGGGGGTCCCAGACAAAACACAACAAATTATTATTAAATTCACACCAATTTAAGTAAATTAATTAAAAAAAAGGGGGGATCGAATCCAGGTGCAAGGTGTTTTTATTTTCACCGCACCAATCCTAAACATTCATTAGGTCATTAGTCAAAGCATAGGTATTTATACAATACATAGAAATTCAATAAGCCCACAGGGGAGAGGGGAAAGTGCAAGGAAGGAAAAAACATTTCTTGAATGTTCAAACGTCACATATCATACTTCAATTATATCAGTCAGCATTTTTGATCACCGAACAAATTAAATAGATCCCCAAAGGTGGGGTCAAATGCAGTGTAAACACATCAGATTGAAATTAATTTCAAAAAACAAATCTCCTATACAGCTATATACATAAAATTGTTCTGTAGGAGTTTAAATAAGTAGAAAAAGTCTACGTTTCGACCCATAGGATGTAGGACGGTAGATCCTTACTACGCGGGTCTTCGTCAGGACGTGGGGGTAGAGGGGAGGGGCGGGGTGGTTGTTGTGGGGCTGTTCCTGATGAGGAAAAAAGGCCTCAGAGTAACGTAGTCCAGGCACTTGCCACGTAGTTAGCCGAAATAGCTGTATCTCAGCCGTAGTATTAAATGGTGTTCGGCTGTTCAACTAGTTGTAGCGGGATTAATTGGTCCACAAAAGCGTCAGTATAACTCATCGGTTAGAAGCGCTCTCCATATACATTAGTGGAGGTAGCTGTTTCTCTGCCGTAGTTTTAGCCCATTCAAAAGGTTAATTATATCGTCATGTGAGCAGCGGGATTGTTGTCCGTCGAAGTGCAACACAGAAAATGTGTCCGTTTTAATCCATCAGTGTTTCCGAAGTGGAAAATATTCGGAGAGCGCGCGAGCCCGCGTCTAACTCAGTCAGGTAGCAATCAGGAAGTGACTTGCACTTTCCCCTCTCCCCTGTGGGCTTATTGAATTTCTATGTATTGTATAAATACCTATGCTTTGACTAATGACCTAATGAATGTTTAGGATTGGTGCGGTGAAAATAAAAACACCTTGCACCTGGATTCGATCCCCCCTTTTTTTGAATTAATTTACTTAAATTGGCATCAACGTTCTCTCAGCAGGTGTCCTTGTAGTCCTCAGCATGGGCACCCTACCCAAGGCTACGTGATGGCACATTGTCCAGAACACATGGCACAACCAGATTGGCACTGCCATGCCCTCGAACAACCACAACTGTGAAAGTGGGAGAACCTCTAAAGGAAGGAATGCCGTCCTCTCATGCTGTGAAGGGCCAACACAGCAGCGGCTTTGCAGATTTGTGCAAGGTTTGAACAAGGAAATGAGTTTTGTGATAGCTGCTCAGGTCTTCTGGGCTCTTGGCCAAGCTTTTTTTTTTTATATGGTATCTGTCGTAAAGATGGTGGTCAGACACGCACAGTTTATTGGCATTGCAAGTAAAAATCCAGACAGAGCCACCACACCTGAGATAACAAGCCAAGCCAGGGGCTCGACATTTCTGAGCAATTCCTACAAAACACACAGAACCTCCGTAGGCTGTTAACTAGTTCACACCAACCAAACGGCACAAACACATTTCCCAGCACGCAGACACACATCACACGAACGTTTACATGATCAAAATCTATTTTTCACAATTAACAACTATTAAAATTTGATGTGCGAAGAATTCTACCTATTAGTAAATATTAATTTTAGGTAACAATCGCATAATAAAAACGCGCCGATATCAATGGAAACATTTGCACATTTTCGATGTATTTTCTTATGCCAGCGAAAGTTATTTTAAGCAGAGGTGCAATTCTTTGATTGTTTTATTATAGCCACAGAAAAACACTGTAAAACATTTGTCAACCTTTTGAATTTTTTTTTATCCAACTTGCTATCTAAAGCATTTTCTTGGTTGTTTAGTGTTCTGGTGAATGTTCTCTTTTTTATGTTCATTTTATAACTGTGTGCTCATTTATCTGCCTTTTAGAGGTAATTGCTCTGCAGTTATATTTTTATGTTTATAATGTGTAATGTCCTGATGGCTTATTGGTTCAATATTTATAGTCACTTGTTATATTTAAGTGGATTTCATGACTGATGGATACGATGCTTGACCGTTGCACAACTGGAGTTACACAAGTGCATAGATCTGCTGGGAGTATGGTGCAAAAGGTTCTTGCATAGGTAGGATGATAAGGATCCGCAGAGGGCCTTGTGGCAAAGACAAACGCTTTAGATAGTCACCTTTCATGAATAGGTAGCCAGTGAAGGAAGGCTAGGTGCGATGATGAGGGAGTTCTCTTGTATATTGTATTGTATAGTTAGCTATGCCACCACATTTTGATTTCATTTGAGTCTGTTTACAGATAGTTGTGCAAACTGAGATAAAGAGAATAGCTATAATTCAATTGTGATAGAATCAGTGACTGGGTGACTTATTTCCTGTGGTTTGCAGTAGAAAATGGATAACTTTCTTGATAATGTACAGCATAAAGAAACAGGTGCTGGTAGCTTTCCTATTTGCACTGAAAATGAAAGCTATGCAACAAAGATATTGCCTAGAATAGATAGTGCGAGGTCTAGGTGGGTCTTGAGAGGGACCAATAACAGAAGGACACCGACTGGGAGACCATGCTAGCTGTTTCCAAAGACTGCTTGAATGGTCTGAGTGCTCAATTTTAAAGATTTAGGGGCAGAATTACTAACATTTTGCATCGTGGATGTGCCAATTTTTTTGCGGAGTGACGGCATAAAATGTTATTTGTGATTTAGAAAGGACACAAATCAGATCGGCGTGGGTTTGCATGGGATTTTTCCTACAAAGTAATGCAAAGCAGGGCACAGCTCTGCCTTGCGCTAGTTTGCAATAGGAAGGTGTTTCATGGGTGGAGCATGGTCTTTTCCAAGCATCCACCAATGGATTTTGGAATATTTATTCCCAGATTTACTAAATCTAGCAAACCTAGGTATTCGTCAAAATGCTATGCTTCCCTGACTCAGGCTTAACAAGAAGAAATATCTTTATTTCTCCTTGTTACTTACTCTTTCTATGTGTGCTGTATTGTGAAGCACACATAGAAAGAGTATAATGCTTTAAGGGCTGTTTTGTGCAGGAAGGTATGCCTTCCTGCATAGAAACAGTCCTGCCTGTAATGCAGGCACTCTTGCACCATGGTGCAAGAATGCCTGCATTGGTGCTAAGCAGCACACAGTGTGACAGTGCTAGCAGACAGCAGAAATGTGCCATATCCCAATAGATATGGCACATTTCTGGTGTCTACCTTTCACAAAACGCATTGCAGCTACTTTGCCTGCTTACCAGCACTGCGTGAAGTGTAAGTAAATATGTCCCTTAGAGTTGAACCAGTTGGGAATGGCACACATAAATAATTTGAAACAGAGTGGAAGACTTTCATTATGTCTATCAATTTGAAGATTAAGTTGGGTACTATTTGCAAAGGAGTAGACATTGATACCACAAAATCAAATTAGAGGAGCTAGACCTACTGACACCCGGGGCAACCACTAAGTTTGCCGCCTGGTGCAGGTAAGAGTGAGTGGAGGTGGCGGCCATTGGATGACTTGTTCCCACGGGGTGGGGGGTGATGGCAGCCGACAGACATTTTGTTCTCGGGGGTGGGGCGGGGGAATGGTCATAGTTGACAGACAGGACTTGCTCACCTCCACCGCCCCAAGAAGAGTGCCACCCACCCCTAGCTATGCCACTGTTCGATGAGGTTGAGGTTAAAGCTCATCCCTGTGGAAACCTACTAGACAAGTTTGATTTCAATGGGAAAGACCCAGTAGAGACTGCTTAAGAATGACCTTACAAGCAAATTCTTTTATGATATTTCCAGCAAGATGATTCAAAAGCTGAGCGTGGAGCACAGAGTCATTGTCATTGACAGATCGAGTAAAACCAATGCTGCCTGTCCTGTAGTAGGATAGTTTCAATGATAAAATTATGGATAAATCCAAGACTGAAGAATTTTGAGGATATTAGAAGCTTATAGGTGCTCTGTTCACCAGGCTTTCCTCTAGTTTACCAGGAAATGGAAGACGAGAAATAGGCCTGTATTTGGCCATGATCTTGTGGTCAGCTGTGGATTGTTTCAGAAGTGGAGTGACTAGGATTTTCTTCCCGGTGGAAAGAACTTTAACAGGGATTAAAGAAGGTTGCAAAGATCCCTCAAACCTTGATAAGTAGAAGAGACCAAGATGTTAACATCCTTCCTAGGACAGTGAGCTACAGGAGAGATCAAGGATATCTGCCTAGTTTTGGAAAGAATTATGTCTTACGACACTGAAGAGAATATTTGTGGCACATTTGGTGGATGGCATGTTTATATTTTACCCAATTCTGTGGTGTATGCAAGTTCAAGCTCTTTAAAGTATGATGCACACCAAATAGGTTTCTATTTCATACACAGTCTTTTGGCTTCAAATAAACCTAATTTATACCATGGTAGGAATGGATGAACTCTGTGTGTGACACAATCTAGCTCAAGAAGAGAAGTGTCCAGTACAGTGCTGATCCATTTGGTCAAATTGGAGTTAGCTAGGTCAATATCGTAACAAAGACCGGGAATTGTATCATCTAGTATAGACTGAGTTTTGACATTGGCAAGCTTATGCAATGGACTACTAGATTTGGCACTTTTCTTCCCAATGCTAAGATGGGGAAGAGAAAGAGTATTCATTGAAACCGAATTTCTTTACAAGCAGACTAAATTATGTCTTGTATGGAGACACATCAAGTAAGTACTGGGTCTGAAAAGATTAAGTCAAAGGCATGAAATCCTTTATGGCTGATCTCTAAAATTAATGAAGGTAGTCTTACAGTAGCAGAGGATTGCACCACAGCAAGGGCTTCTTTGGAATTTCAGATTATCTATCCACACCTTTTGGTAGAATAATATTCTTAGATTTTAAGACCATACTGTTTAGGCAATCAGTTAGAATGTTAGAAAAGGCGTTGAGAGGCCCAGCGAGTGATAAACTAGGACATAGGATAAAGAGTATTAGGGAAGAATTCAGTATTGGAACGGACCACAGGGAAAAAGGTGTAACTTTTATAGCATCTTTACTTATGTCCACCACATCCCAACAAACACGGTTGTCACACTTAACATGAATAATTTTAAAGCCAGCTGGGACTGTAATGTCAACATCTGGCTGTGAGAAGTTGGCCTGGTATATGATGTCCACTATTCTAGTGGGCACCTTGCACCAGTCCAAATGACCCTTATTGATGGTAGGTTATAAAGTCAACCTTATAGAAAGCTATCCTAGTGGTAGTTATGGAGAGCAGCCTTCAGGCTAAGACTTAGAGGCGAGTTAAGCTAGTTGTTTTACCAATTATAATCTCTTGACTGATCAAATGAAAGCACACCACACAAGGTATATATCAAATATATATGTATTTATTCTAAACACAACCCCTCTGGACTCTTTATGAGGTCAGAGGTAAAAGTACAATACAAGGAACTTAATTAGCATACGATAAGTTGCACAGTATACGTTATGCCCTAGGGGCCCCACAAACCATATGCTAAAATAGTGGTATAAGAACCACATGAGAGTTAGAAAGCAGGCCTAGGGCCTGTAGAACCACTGGGGCTGCCTAGAATCACTAAAGGTTAGGATGCAGGAGGCCCACGGGGACGCGTGCAGTGTCTAAACACAGCCGCGGATCACCATTGACTTTCTATAGAGAACGAACAAGTTACAATTTTAAAGATTAAGGGCACTTCTAGGTGAACTGCGATGGAACCCTTTTAGACTAGAACACTTTGAGAGTCAAGACCCACGGGAGCACCAGAGTACTCATGTTACCTCACCCAGGGAAGCCGGGTGCATAGGTGTCTTTTGGTGTCGGGTTTCGTCGTCGATTCCTATGGAGAGCTGCGAAGAAATGCTGCAGGCGACCAGAGGAAAAGTGTCCGGGTGGATCCAAGGGTGGATCGGAGGTATGAAGAATGTGTAAGAAGAGGAGACAGAGTCTGGGTCACTAGCCAGTTACCAGGATGGCGATAGGAAGATGCCAGCCGATGTTGGGTGATTGTCTCTTCATCCACGAGGACCAGGAGGTGTTCATGATGACCAGAAGCTGGATTCAAGCTGTCCCACAAAGGATCTAGTTGACTGCGGTGTCGGAATCTTGATTGGACCCAACAAGCCTTGGCAACGGCAACCCACGGAAGATAGCAAGATTGGCTTTGGTGCAGACCAGCAAGGCCTGAGGGACTCCTCCTTTTGGAGAGGAGTGGGAGCAAGCCGAGAGCAATCAGGAAAGCTAAAGAAATCAAAGATGGCCCTTTGTGGGGGCTCACCAGCGAATGGACTAGGAACCATGAGGGGGCCTCAAGCAGAAATGCACATAGCGAGCCCACGGGACACTCGTGGAGTGTAGACCTCTGAGCTTCAGTGCAAAACATGCTCGGGGCAGGGGCTTCAAATACCCCAATACATAACTGCGGGATACCTCGGGAAGTAGGTGCAGTTGCAAAAATGCAGGACTTCCAGGAGTTCCGGTCCCACGTCTCTCGTGTCCGCTACAGGTCTCATCTTTGCTGGGAGGGCAGGTCAGTATCAGAGATGTCTGGAAGTCTATGTCCTGTCTCACAGATTCTTTGGGATCCGGCGGGAACCTCGAAAATACAGACCGGCAAAGATGCTGTTGGTGCCTGTTTGAACAGGGTGGTCACTCCTTGACCACAAGGGAGATTTCTTCCATCTGCCAGTCGATATGCAATGTCGAATGTCCAGGAATTATGTATCAGAGTTTCGCCCAGGGTAATCTAAAGTCCTAGGAACTGGGGTTCTATACTTATAGTAAGTTTAGGGGTTGGACTAACTCTAAGGTCCCTCCTATGGGTGGACCTGGGGAGGGGGTGGTTACAGCCCTTCCCCTTTGTCTAGTTTCGCACCAGAGCTGGGGCTGAGTGCCCCAGCAACCGGTTTGAACTGGGAACTGCATGGAGCACCTTGTGTGCCCCAGGCAGTGTCTGAAAAGCATTCACTGAATGCAACCCACCCTGCCCCAATACACTAAAGCCTGTCTGGGGAGGTGCTAGCACCTCCCTGGACAGGACACCTATTGTTCAGGCCTCCCTGCTGGAGTTTCGTCCAGCAGCAGGAGGACAGACTCGTGTCTGTGGCAGCAGCATCCCTTTTGGGATGCTGGGGCTCTGTTTAACTTTAACCAGGTTTACCAGTAACTACATGTCTTCTCCCTCTAAAAGGGTGGAATGCTACCCCCGCCACCAGAACTGGCGGGGGTGGGGGTAGTATTCCAAAGTGTTTGACACCTTACACAACATGTTTTGATAAAGTCAAACCAAAGTTAGCATTAACCGCGAGGATAATAATGCACTTAAGAGTATATGGTATTGCTATATCATAGAACAGGTATAAGGAGATGGTTCCGAAAGGTACAGAGGGGCTCAGCTCATGCTAGGGCACCCTTTCACACAAAATCAAGCACTCTGCCTCCAGGATTATCAAGGCCTGCCATAGGAGTGACTTATAGGTTAATATGTGTCTATATATGTATATAGATATAGGTATACTATATCTAAGTAAGGGGTGATTACACCACCTTACCCAGGCTGTAAGTACAGACCCGTGGTGTCAGTTTGGAAGGCTAACCATGGGTGGCACAATACATGCTGCAGCCCCTGGTAGGCCTAGGGTGCACCTATGCCCAGGGTACTAATGTACCACATACAGGGGCTCACAAGGGGGACCCAGTAACCAATCTGGTATGTACCTAAAGTACATTGTACCAATTTAGAGAGAGAACAGCCAGGCTGTGGGCCTGATTAGCAGGGCCACAGCCATACTAAAGTCGACAAACCAGTGAAACACAGCAAAAAGTGGGGGTAACCATAGGAAGCAGATCCTACTCTCCTACACTGGCCAAGAGGCATCTGTAAGCCAGGTTTATGTTACAAACATTATGGGGCTATTCATAAAGCTAACTTACACTTCTGAGTAATTTACATATGTAATTTACTCTTTCATATTTGAATAGCCTCATAACTAATTTATTATAAAGTTTAATAAACTTTTTTAAATTTCCCCTGTACCTAGTATATCAAGATGTCCACCCGACTGTGGAGACTCTTTAAGGTAAATATAGGGAAAAGTAACAAAAATGTATTTAATTAAATTAAAATTAGTGAAAATATGGCAAATAGTAAGTTTAAATTATATATTTAATTAAGTTAAATGGCTAAAATTAAATTATTTTTTTATACATTAATACTTATTAAAAGTGATGAATAGAATTAATTAAAATGAATTTAATTATATTTAAATAACAATTGTTACATTTATTTTTACATTGAAAAACAGTTGCTAACATAGTTTATAGCTAAAAAGTAACTATAATTAAATGTTAGATATTTTTCTTAACATTAAATTATATTTACGTATAACTATTTGATATAACGTAATTTCACTTACCAATATTTCCTAAGTGGCTTTATTTTCAGTCCCCATCACCATAATGTTTTATGTTAGAGAGTATCAATGTTTGGCCATGCATGGTGCTCAACTAACTTTAGCTCTGAAGTGAAGTTATTTACTACTCTTTTTGGCTGCTTTCTGACTGTAGTAACTTTAGAAGTTCCGTTTGTGAATAGCAATGGGCTTACTCTGTTGTGGATGGGTGTGTATCCCTCCTTAAATCCCTCCCTAACCCTTACTAAACCACACCTTAATCCTTGCTACACCCCTCCCCACCTAGTAGTAAGTATGCACATGTTATCATCCACTCCCCTGTTGCCTCCCATATTTACTACTAGGTAGTAAACTTATATGTCTAGGGATATACCTATAGAAACAATAGGAGAGATGGAGGTGAGGATTTACACCTGTAGGTCTGTGAATAGCATTTTTTGTACTTTATTAGTAGTATTATAGTACTACTAAACGTATTCTAAAAGGATGTATGAAATTACAACGCATGCTTTTACCACGCATGCTTTTACATCGCAGTTTTTACAACGCATACCATTACAACGCATAGCGCTTTGCGGTGCTGGATAGTGAATAGTTTAATTTACTATTCCAACTCCAGTCCCTGTGGATAGTAGGGAAGGTGTTGGATAGTAAATTAAATCTATTCCCTATCCTAGAGCGCCCCCCAGCGCAATGCGTTGTAATGGTTTGCGTTGTAAAAGTTGCGATGTAAAAGCACTGCGTGGTAAAAGTTGCGTTGTAAAGGATGTTTCCCATTCTCAAATGCAGGTTTTGAATAGGCCCCTATGTCTAGAAACACTGCTAGTATTGTAACATTGGGCCTCACAGAGAAGCATTGCCGGCTTTAGGTCAGTGCGACTGCTGAGGTTGCACTGGGCGCTGACCTGTTTAGGGGGGCGCTGTGACCTCAGTGGGGCACTGTGCTTGGCAATATCTTATGATAGGAGAGATGAGGAGCACTTTTGCAGGTGGTAGTGAGAGAATCCGAGGAAGCGGTCATGGGACGTGGGGTGCCAGAAGTTATTGTCGCACCGTGCGCCACCAGCGAGTAGCAGGAGTCTGTCGAGTGGTAGAAGGGAGAGTGAGAACACAGTGCTTCAACTATTTTGCATTCATTTTTAGTTCTTGCTTAAAGACAGTTTTTAGCCAATACTTAAAGTGGGTTGTGGATAACGCCATTGCTCATGGTTGGTTGGCTTTGATGTCTATCTCATTTGCTTGCCTCCTGTTCACGTGTTCCTTCCTCTTCTTGTGTTAGTGCATCCCCTGATGCACACAATCCTTACCATGATTTTGATTTGATCACTTGAATCCTTCTGCTTCTTATTCAGGGAAGAACTTTTTTCTTTTTCATTCAGCACTCCATGGGGCGCATGCGATCTCTTGCACATTACCCTTTGTGTGCTTCCTCTTCGGATCCCTATACATGCACATTCATCCCCTGCCCCCGACTGGTCATCCATTGCTTCTCCCACCAATCCCCACCCTATTGTTATTTATTGGTTTATTTAGAAGCTCCCTCGAGCTCCTCAGAAGCTCTCCCATGCCTCCCTGATTCCTTTTGATGTTTCTTGCTGCTCAGCAACACCTCCCCACTCTTTCATTGATCCTTCACTGTGGTTATCCCATTTAAAAATGTTATGTGTACTTTTAAATAGAGTCCAGCAGATGCAATTTACACCGGGCCTCTCCTTTTCTTGTGCTTTTTAATATAGCAGTCCATATTTATATGCAACCATGGGCAGTAAAATGAAAACCTAAATGATTCTCACAGTGTCACAGCTTCTTGATGCATGCATGGCCATGCATCATAATCATCATGTAGCAGGTATTTTGGCTTTTTTCTTTTAGTGATGTTGTTTAGCATCAGCAACAAATCTTTTTGTGCTGATGCGGTTTACCATCAGCAACAAACATTAGCAAAGCCAAGAGGTCAGCTAAAGCCTGTGTAAGGTGATATCTATTGAGTTTGCTTATAATTGTTATACTTGCTCGAATGATTTGCTACCGACATTTCCACTCGCAAATCCTTCTGGTGAAAAGGTTGTCCTGGAAAAACACTTGCAAGTTCAAGATAAGTTGCTTCCAAATGACACCAGTGATAGCAATAACTCCCATGTATCAGTGAATTTTATTTAAGAGGCACCAACATACTTAAAAACGTACACCCCTTTGTTGGAGTGCAAAGGCCATGCTTATAAAGACCCCCTGAGCTTGCATGAGGAGAACTTGGTAGCATTTAAAGAGTTAATCCTGTCAGTGTCCTTTTTAGGTTTCGA
This sequence comes from Lissotriton helveticus, assembly GCF_964261635.1. Lineage (NCBI taxonomy): Eukaryota > Metazoa > Chordata > Amphibia > Caudata > Salamandridae > Lissotriton > Lissotriton helveticus. Next base: position 1,003,518,223 of record NC_136071.1, on the reverse strand, counting down.
CTTGGCGAGGGGCGAAGCCCCTCCCAGATCGAAATCTTTTGTTTTTAGTAGTGAGGTTTGGACCGCCTCTGTTTCCAATTGGCTAGCTCCATAAATGGAGGCTAGCCATTGGGAGACAGAGGCTGTCAATCGCGCTTTCTCACGAAAACGCGATTCGGGGGCGTTTCTGGTGCTTTTTTTAAGCCCCGCCCCTTTGTCCCGGGCCGCGCTGCGATTGGCTGCCGGCCCGGGACACCCCCGTGACGTAATTCCCGGGCCGCGCTGTGATTGGCTGCCGGCCCGGGACACCCCGTGACGTCGGCCAATCACAGCACGGCCCGGGACCTGACTTGTTGTTTTTGTTACTAGGCCCATCACGCCCCTAGTTTTTTATTTTATTTTAGCAGACACTATAGAAAGAACTATTATAAAACAAGTGAGGTAGCAAGCCACTGGGAAGCTTCCGAAAACCGAGTACCATAGAATATTTAAAAGTACGCACTTTTTATGTTCCCAATTTTTTTAAAATAACCCCAAGTTCCCAATTTTTTTAAAATACCCCCAATAAACTGGAATATGATCAAAAATAAGAAACAGGGCTAGGGGTAGAATAACTCATTACGTACATTTTGTTACGATTTACATTGCTGAAACGTGATTGGCTGTGGTTGATAACTGCAGGGAATGAGTAATATCGGATGAGTATTCAATATTACATGGCATTCCTGAATTAAAACGTAACTTTTACCAGAATGAGACCTGATGGTTATTTCAAAATCTGAACTTGCTTATTTCAACCAAACCCTGACGCGCGTTTCTCGCTATGATGCGTTTCAGACATTTTAAAGCGCGCGTGGTCAATTAACAGCCGCAATTTGTCAATAATGCTCGCGAGGGCTGATGTGCTCGAGAGCGCGCTGCTGCGGTGAAAGAAAGGTGCAAATAATTGTTTTGCGAGCTCGGCGCGTGAGACCGCTGTAATCACGGAGGCTGATTTACAAATGCAGCCTTGAAGCTTTCTCAGCTTCCTGCGGAGCCGGAGACTGTTACTTTGGCACTCGTTGCCGTGCCCTTGTAATCACCGCTCAAAACTCTGTCCTGCGCCTTCCAATCGGCGCCCCCTTGATTGAGCACCTCACTCTGTGCTAACAAGGTGTCCTCGGGTTCCGAGCAGGGGCCGCAATCGGGGAATTGTTAATGGGGCGGCTCATTAAGAGTTGCTCCACTAGTTTGGGTAATTTAGTAACTGCGAGTTGATTTCTGCTTCACAGAGGCCTGACATTGAAATATGGAACAGATAACATATCAGGCGGCGAGGGCCTGTTAATAATCAGTGCGGGCCCTAATGACGTCAGCACGTTCAACGTGACAGACTCTACCTCAATTAGTAAGAGCAAGCATGTGTGGACGCGAGCAAGGGAGAGTTCACAGGTAATGCCAATACATACGTCATCAAAATAACCCATTTTGTGACCAAACATTGATGCGAATTTCAGGGTTTAAGCGGAAACAGTGTTTCATAAAATGCATGTACACATGCTTAGGCGTGTGAGAGAAGCTGTGTGTTATATGCGTATGTCTGTTCACGTCGATGTCTATGTACGTTTGTGTTTGATATTGTGTATTTGTGATTTTGTGTGATTGTGCGTGGAACATGTGTAATTGAGAGCAGGTGTGGGTCTGTGAATGTGAGAGAGAGTGTAAATGTTTGGCGTGTTGGTATGTGTTAGCTATACAGACCGGTCTTTATGCAGTGGAGTGTGAGTGTGTAACTGGACATGCGCGAGTTGGAAACGTTAATATGTGTGTGTATGTGTGCATGTGGACAAAGATAGAGATATACACAGGTATGCACATAGCCAAAGGATAGATGGGTGAGAGTAAGCATGCCCATATGTTTGACAGTGTGAGACTTGATGAGAGTAGAGTGAAAGAGAGTGTGTATGAGCACGAGTGCTTGTGAGTGCAAAAGGGTGTGTAGAGACCTTCACAGAGGCATTCAGTCAGCCAGAGAGAGAGAGAGAGCTACAGGTAGCCGGAAAGGCACACATAGATTGGAAATGGATGGATGTGTGGATGCATAAATGAATGGAAGAATGGACTGACGGTGGGCGGATAGATGGAATGTGAATAGATGGATCTATGTATGTTTGTATGTGTGTGTTTGTGGGTGTGTTTGATGGATGGACGGTTGGCTGGTTGGGAGGATGGATGGCTGAATGGTTGGAAAGACGGATGGATGGACTGATGCATGGACGGAATGATGGCTGAGTGAGGGAATGCATGGACTTTTAGAAGGAGCATATATATTGACAAAATGTACCTGAGGTGACAAATATTGATCATTATAATGATATACAACAGTGTATATTATTTGGTGAAGTACATCATGTTCTACAGTGCACTTAGTAGTTCATAATATTGTTAAGTTAGAATATATTTCAACAAGAGGTACATACTGAATACATGCACCGGATTTCACAGTTGAACACAAATTGGTACTGGAGAGCAATAGGCAAATGCTGTATTTATTTGTTAAAATCCATTGCTGTTCATACTGTTCTGTTAGCCGGGTCTGGTGCAGTGATGTAATTGGGTCTGTGGTTTAAATTGTACAAATGTATTGTTTACCACACCATGCAAACACAACGCACTCTCCCCTCTTGCCCTCATGCGGTCTCTTCTTAGCACACACACCAAATCACTCTCCTGCCCAACTACCCACAAGCAACCTCCATCCACGCATGTAGAGGCCATTCCATAGAGACAACATCAACAAAACATACGGGGGAGGACCAGAGTGCTCTGCTGCCTCCTACTTCCGAGGAGACATGTGGAAGAGATAAGAGCTTTACATTTTCTCGCACAACGACATTCATGAGGTAGGGGGCCAAGTGTGTGTGAGTAGGAGAGACTGTCCGGGGTTCAGGCCGTAGCTCAGTTGAGCCCCCAGGTTATTGCCTCCTTTTCTAATTGTCTGAAAAAAGGTAGCCTCAACATGGGTGGGGTGATCAGCATGCATGGAAGCCATTTGTTTTCTTGCCTGCTGGGACCTTGCATCTTCTCCAGCTCGTCTCAACCAATTTACTTCCTGCCTGGGTGCTGGTGGTCGTGTGTTCGCCAGACTACGAGGACAGAAAGAAACCTAGTACCATGCGGATGCATGTATGGGTGGGTATTACCATGTACTCATCAGTGTGTCTGCGTTTGTGAGCGTGTATGCATGTATGTTGGTCTGTGGTGGGTGGCCTGTGGAACAATGGTGATGGTGGATTGTTGTGATTCTCTGTGACATTATGATGGCCACCACAGGCAGAATGTTGTCCCTAGTATATTATGGACTTTGTTAGCCCTATGGTGGCAATCACTGCCGTTTTGGTGGACAGGCCATATTGTTAGCACCCGTGGCATATTGTTGCTTGCCATGGCATTGTAGTGCCCACTCACATAAATGTTGCCCTACAATATTGTGAGCATTCATGGCATTATTGTGGCCATCGATGGCACAGTGATGGCACACATAAACGTAGTGGTAGTTATCCCTGGCATTATGGTTGCCTGCATTGGGATTCTGGTGGCCAATCCCAGCATATGGTCGACACCCTTGATGTGTTTTCAGCTTTCTTGACATAATAATGGCTATCTTAATTAAAGTTTTATTCATCCCAGGCATAGTGGTGGCCATGTCTGCTCTACATTTTATAGATACTCGTGACACCTTGACTGCATTTTTAGGTCGAGTGGACCTGATAGCACAAGCTGTCTAGCTGTCTAGTCTAGCATCAGCTTTTAAGTGTTGTGTGAGACACGGCTGCTTGCACAGAGCTGGGTGAGGGATGGGCCTACAGCACAGGGCGAGGAGCTGTGTATGGAGACGTTGGTGTCCTGATGAGCAGGGTAGTAGTGCTGTGTGCAGGGGTAATGCTGCAGGGAGGAATGTGGTGCTGTGTGAAGCAAACTTTTTGTTATCATTTCGGTGGGTTCTGCTGGGTGGAAGAGTAATGATGAGGTGAGCACATCCCAGTGCTGTGAGGAGCAGTAATGCTGTTTTGAGGAGAGTGGATAGTGCTGTGTTTAACAGTTATTGTACAGGGAGCACATTGCACCATTGCTGAGCTGGGAGTGCACCGCTCAGTTCTTCCGTAAGTACGGTGTGTAGTGTCCCATTGAGCCTTCATGCTGTAGTGCCCACGGTACATTCTGATGCACAGCACTGCAAGTGGATACGGCAATGCCTGACAAGAGCATCCCATATTATCAAGCAGTATGCTTTCTGGAGGGAGCCTTATTGGGCAAACTGAAATCAAGATGATCGTCAAATGAAGCTTGATCCAAGTCTGTTACTGCCAAGGAGGTCTGTGATGAGAGGGCACAGCATGCAGCCTGCCCAAACAAGGTTTTGTAGTTCACTGCACACAGCCAGAACATGCTAGGATTGCCTGGTAAGATCTCTGTCTATTGTAGAAAGAGTTTACTGTGAGATCACTGTCTGCTGTCAGAACATACTAAAATTGCAGATGTAAGGCCCAAACATGTCACCACAAGATTCTGTAGTTAGTTTACTGTGTGCACCCAGAACTTGCAAGGACTGTATGGTTTGGTGGCTGCATGCCGCAAGAATGTGAAGATCGTGCTGGCATGGTCCAACAATGCGGCCGACTCTCACAAGAAATCAGTGGCGAGGTTGCTGGATTCAGATACAGCATGCCAGTATTGAAGAGCGAGGTTGCTGCAAGCAGCTGTGACAGGTGATGCCTGTTGAGGCGAAGTCCATACATACAAGCGGCCCACACTAGGATTGTATTGGTGGGTTAGTGAATGCAGTCAGCCTACACAAGAAGGTGTTTGGGAATTGATGCAGAAGAACATGTGAAGAGTACAGAGGTGAGGTCCATTTACGCAGCTAGAACATGCAAAGCTTGCAGAAGGAGGGCCCTATATGCATCCAGGACCTGTGAAGGTGGCAGAGGTGAGGTCACAGCCACCCTCTGACAGATTCTGATTCGGCATCCTCATGAAGTCAGAGTACCTCAATGTTGCATGATAAGGTAATTATGCTGCCAGAACACACGAAGCTTGATTAGATGAGGGCGTTGCATGTAGTCAAAATCATGGCAGAGCTGTACTGTGACATACTGTTGGTGGATGCAAACTGAATATGGATTGCTTTGTGGCTATTTCTGTGCTTGCAAGTAGCTGCTTGCACATGCAGTGACTTGATGTTGGTGCTTGTTTAAAGAGAGATGACCCCTCTCACTGCTTGGATGAGTTAGAGTGAGGGATGCGACTCGAGGGCTTCTCACACACACCCTTGTCCAATCTCATTCATCTCTCTTCCTTGGTTTTCTGTCTTTATTTTTTGTCCCTCGTTTTTGTAGTGGCTTTCCTAAAACGGGTCCTTTTAGGTTTGTGTGTTGTGTCGCACATTGCCTAGTTAACTTTGCAGAAGTCGTTATCTCTTTATATTAAAGTGTGCTGAGTTTGGAGGACCAGGCGACAGGGGATGTGTGTGGATCTCTGTAGAAAAACTGCTAAGTCGTGCACCATTCTGTGATGAGCCTCTCTACAGTTTTTATTATCCATTCCATGAGGGATCCCAGACATGGTTCCTAGGGTTATTTAAAATAAGGTTTTGATGTTCTTCATGTGATAAGCCTGTTGTAAGACGCAGTCTCAAACATTTAAAACACTGCCAAAAGTTAAGCCTGTTTTGAATTATATGCATTTTTTCTTTACATTTTTGCACTTTTTTTTCATTTTGACCCTTTTTTGCTCAGTTTCCAAGTACTTAGAAATTACTTTTTTAAGAGGTTATCTGTAATGACATGGCTGGTACTCCTCGACTACATACTCCTCTTTGCTTCAAAAGCTGCTAGTGGATGTCTAGCTTGTGCCCCACCTGGAGAGTTGCCTGAGTGTGAAGGTGAGGTGGTGGCGCTAAGAAAAGTTTCCTGAAAAGGCTCTATGTACACACGATGTATGTGTCTGCTGGCATTTTGGAGTTAGGAGTGCAGTTGTTCCTCTTAGGTGTGCATATCAGACACGTAGGTTGCAGTTGATGTTTGTCCTGTACCGTGTATCTTTGTGACGGCACACAGCAGAGGTGTGCCAGTGCAGATGATGGGCATCCGCCCCCTAGTTCCCCTTCCCCTGGCAGTGCTTGATTTCCTGCCACCTGGCTGTGCTTGCTTCCCTGCCCCCTCGCTGTGCTTGCTTCCCTGCCCCCTCGCTGTGCTTGCTCTCCTGAGTGTGTGTGTGGCTCTGGGTGGGTGTGTGTGGCTCTGGGTGGGTGTGTGGGTGTGGCTCTGGGTGTGTGTGTGGCTCTGGGTGTGTGTGTGTGTGTGTGTGGCTCTGGGTGTGTGTGTGTCTGTGGCTCTGGGTGTTTGTGTGTGTGTGTGTGGCTCTGCGTGGGTGTGTGTGTGTGTGGCTCTGTGTGGGTGTGTGTGTGTGTGTGTGGCTCTGGGTGGGTGTGTGTGTGTGGCTCTGGGTGTGTGTGTGTGTGTGGCTCTGGGTGTGTGTATGTGGCTGGCTCTGGGTGTGTGTGGCTGGCTCTGGGTGTGTGTGTGTGTGTGGCTCTGGGTGTGTGTGTGTGGCTCTGGGTGTGTGTGTGTGGTAGTAATTGCTGTCTGCTGAGCTCGTCCGTAGGGTACAATAGGTCTCACATTTGCGAGAGATTAAGCTAATGGCAATGTAAATGACAAAGCCATTTATTTATGGTTTATCAAAACCAACACATAAATACAAATTTTGTCATTTAAAATGCCAATAGCTCTAACTTTTCCAAAGGCGAAACCATTGCATTGTAAATGCTTGTTTTTTTTATTATTGGAACAACCGTTCCTGATCCCAATGTAAAATTCAATTTAAAACCAACTGTCTAATATTGTTTATAATTTGAAAAAGATAGATTGAGTTTAGGAAAAATATAAACTAGTTGGTTGAACTCATTGGCCAGTTTAGATAATTATTGTGTCTTTAGCTATTTTGTGTATTTTACGTTTTTAACAGATGCATTGGTATAGACCAAAATATGGAATACTGTGCAATAAATGGATTCCTCCTCCTGGTGAAATGTTTATTAGTTTAATGATTTGTGTGATGCCAACCATTGCTTGTTTATAAAAATGGATTTCAGGTTGGGGTAGTTACCAGAGAAGTGCCTTGGTTGATAAAACAGGCTTCCTTGAAATGTCCAACGCCCTGAACCACAAAAGAAAGATGATCTCATTGCAGTGTTGCAAGCTGGAAAATCTGGCTTCGTGGATTGAAATAAGCTCTATGTCTGTGAAAAGAGCTCTAAAGTTGCAGGGAGATTTTGAGTTAGCAGAATATTTTGAGTTAGCAGAATGTTTCCATGCAAGGCACTCTATTTTGGACAGGTGGTGTGATGAGGTTCCCTTGTGTTCAGTTTTATTTTGAAGTACGTTACACTGCATTGATATACCCCTTAAAGTGTTGCTGATGTTGTGGTGCTAATCATATATTTTCAGATGTATGCATAGGTGTAATTGCTCTACTTAATGGCTGTTCATATTTAATTAGTTTTTTTACACATATTGTGACATCTTACTGAAATAAGAACAAGATGTCCTACGTGATTTATTTTGTCAAATATATGTGATCTGATATAAGTGTCAGGAATTTTATCAGCCCCACCTTTTACTGAGACTAAAGGGGCCCTTATTTAATTAACCATCAGTCACCCCTGAGAACACATATAAGCACTGGGCCCTATTCACAAAGATAATTTTACATGTTTAGATCTCACCACATGTAGATCTAAACCTAGGTGTAAATCTCCTCATCAATAGAATTCACCATCCTATGTGTAGATTTAAACTTAGATGTGGGTTTCTGACTCAAGTTCAGAAACATTTACTACTGGCTTTACAACTGTGGAGATACTATTGTAACTTTTCACTAATATTTTACTATCTGCTTCCTTGAGTTGATCTCCAACACTGGGGAGAACATCTCCAAATGGAAGTGTATAGGGAAATAGTTTACACCTGAAGAAAAACACATAACACCCATTCACACAGCAAGGATATATTGGTTTTTGGAGGAGAAGAGCGCAAATCATCATGCCTTGACCATGCAGATGTTAAAGGAAATAAACAATTGGCAGGGTCATTTGGCCATGGCATGCACAGGTCTCAACTGAAACACCAGAATACCATGCATGGGCACACCACCCACAAACCATCTGCACCACCCAAATATCCACCACCTCCACCCCTACATCCATCTCAACAACCACATGCTCAAATGCAACCAGTTTGCATAGCTAGAAACTATTTCCTGAATTCTATACTTATCTGACTACACCGCATGCACTGAAACACACAGTTTATTTGTATATTTGTGTAAGCACTATTTACTAATCTTTTAATTCCAATGCTCTTGCCATTAAGGACCTTTACAAAATAAACTTTAAAGCACTTCACTTCCACTTGTGTTTGTTGCTACGTAAATTGTAAGAGTATGTGTGAACTTCTTGACTAATACCATCCGTACATCTTGCCATTTCACCCTAATGCCACACCATTACATACAACTATATGCATACTCACTTCCTCCAAAAATACAATATAAAAATCCAGGATATTTTCGTATTGGGATGTTCCAGAAAGTATTACTCTTTATTAAATATTATTATTTGGGGACAGTCCCTGGATCTGAGAACAATTCACTCAAATAATATCTTTAGACAGATACGTGCTGCATTAAAAAAAAAAAGATTGCCCTATTTAAAAGCAATCATAGACCTGGTAGTCTGTTGACCTCAACAGGCCTCCATCCCTGTGAAGGCAGTGAATCCTAGTGGGACGCATTTTGCGACGTACCTCATTAGTATGCATGAGGTAAGTCTATTTGTGACCCACCAGGAATCACTAATGAAACTAAAATGAGTTTCATATATTAGGACTAGCTATTTCCTAATTGCCGTTTGAAGGAAATTGTAATTAGGAAATCGATATTCCAAATCTTGATACATCTAAACCAAAGTTCTTTACGTTGTTCAGATAGCATCTGTTGGACGGCCCTAACTTCTCCGGTCATATCTTACACATCCCAAGAGAGCATTATATGACTCTCAACCATGCCACTCATGGCCTCATTAACAGCAGCTTCTGATACATATTGATACAGTGGGTGGGTTGAACACATGGCTGCTCAGGGGTGTCAGGAATTATTGTCTCCCTCTGCAGCTGATGTATGTTGCTAACAGGCACTTGGAAGAGAATTAAGTGACAGAGTAGAAGGTGCAGCTGGAGATACGGGGCCAGGGACCATCTCTAAAAATCAAAGAAACTTCAGCAAAACAAATTTGACTTTTTAAGCATTCCTATTTCCTTTAAGGACAATTTTAAGGCAATCACAGACATAGTGGCCTGCTGACCTTTGAGGTCACCATTCCTGTAATGGCCATCAATAGGCGTTCATTGGGAATTTGTGACCTACTATATGAATATTAGGGAGGTAGGTTGTATTGCAACCCACGTCCATTCAGAAATTAGGTTTGCAAAATTCTACAAGGAATGTATGAAGAAAATAGCTCTCTGGATGTCGTTCATTTGCCTTAAACTAAACTCAGTAAAGACTGAAATTCTGCTCTTTGGTAAAGCTCCCTCTTTTAGGTCTGCAGACCAGTGTCCACTGGAACTGGTGCCAGCCCCAAAAAGGTAGTTAGAAATCTGGGCAAACTGATTGATAATGCCCTCTCAATGTACGAACAAGCAAATTCGATCTTTGGGTCCTGCTTCGGAATAGGCGCCTGCTCAGGAGACCTTTTCAATGGCTACCTCTTCAGTCTAAGAAATCCATCACTCATACACTTATTGAAAGTTACATAGACTATGGAAACACCATTATGGTTGTGGCAAATGAAGCTCTCCAAGCCACACTTCAGGTGGTACAAACAATAGCTGCCCACCTGATCTGCCATTTGCCATCCCGCTCCCAATCTGAGCCAACACTGAAATTTGTGCATTGGCTCCCGATTAAAATGAGCTCTCTTTTGAAATTCCTCTGTCTTGTACATTAGCCCCTCTTTGGAAACAGTCCACTCTATCTACAGAAGAAGCTACAATTTTATATACCCATGCGCAACCTCAGATTCAGTGGGCAACTCTTACTTCATCCCGCCGTATCCATACTGTCAGATATGGTGGCAGATCCTTTTCATATTTGGCCCCACATAACTGGAACAAGTTACCTTTGTACATAGGAGCCTGTCTGGACTTTGCTTGTTTAAAAAAATCCTCAGAACCTGGCTCTTCTAATTCCTTTTTATATTGCTGTCCTGTTTTAGAGTGCATTAGCACTGAAAGACCCTCACAGGGGTGGTTCCTTTGCGCTTTATAAATGCAAATAACATAACATAATACACTGCTCACGAAAGTATTGGTTGCAATTTGCAACTAGTTTTTGTGATTAATATATAAATATATCTGAGCACAAGTTTCTTATAAGAAAAAGGAATATACGCCCTAAGCACAACTTATAGAAACCCCATACATTTCTTTAGAAAACATTGTTGACCTGGCAAAGCAATACCATTGCATGTGGTATAGTGAGAATAACTTATATAAGGTCAGCCTTACATACACATATGTTGGCAAAAATGAAATTGTATGTGAGATAATGTTGAAATGGCGATTATTAATAGTATATGCAAACATACAGAATGTTTTCAAACATATCAATGTTCTTTTTTCTATGTGGTCACTTTAAGTTATATCATCTATAATGAACATCTTGAGTATGCCAACATTCCTTTAGGACAGGAAATGTATACAACAACACATGTAAGATCTGCAAATACTTACACCATGACAAAATACACAGGTAGTAACATTAACATTTTAAAGAACTCTATTTTAGTAAGTTGAAATGAAAAATAAGATAAAATTCACAGTATATGAAAAATGAGTTACATACAAATAATTATGTTATATCAATGTACATTTCCACACTACAAATATACATGTCATTTAGAATCATAATCATTGATTTCTACAATATAAAAACAATGAAACAACCATTCAAAGTATTTGTACAACAGGACAATATTTGGTACAGATGATAGGGTGGGATTTTCCTTCTAGAGTCTGCTTACCATTCTCCAGAATCCCGTCACAGGTCGACTGGACCTTTTTACCTGTCATAGAATGAATTAGGCAATCTATCCACCAATAGTCAATCAAATTTCAACGATTCCCATTGTTTCCCCCAAAGAACCAGCGACTAAAGACTAAGTTTGAAGATTTGTTACATAACCAAAAACAACTGAAGGTATAAACACCTCAGCAAAAGGTTCAGAAGATAAACAGGCACTAATACAAACATAACTCTACGGAAAAGTCTCAGACGGCTTATGAACAATACAAGAATCAATTCGAGAATCATCAGGCTAATAAGAAGTGCTATAACCTGAGTTCTAGTATGCATTGGAAAAGAGTATAAATCAGGTTAATCTGTCCCTACACTGTACTAAGTGACATCCCTACTCAGCAATAGCCCAACCTAATAAAGGTGTCAGCAGTGGTGACTTCCAAAGAAGTTCACTCACTTTCCTTCTGCTTAGTCTAGAGATTTCTTAGGCATAGCTAAGCTCTCTGCCAGCCAACCGCTCCCTCTCGCCTCTCTGCCCATCTACTCTACTTCCACCCTTGGGGTCCTGTCCCTAATACAAAACCCCACAATGCGGATGACACGCCTTCAGGTACGCCCCTCTCAAAGTGTTGGTTTTCAGAATTTTCCATTATGGCACATCTCCATCCTTGTCTGTTAAGACGTCCTTGGGTCCCAGACTCTCCTTCGCTTCAAGTTGCTTCCTTGAATTCCTCGGCTACTCCTCCATGTCTGAGTCTAGCATCCTAACACTCATACACAATGAGCCCTTCTACTTTACTGTCTACTTGGTCCGGCACCTGCAAAGGTATACATGTGAATCGGCTCACAAATTCTTTAATGTTGCAATTGATTTTAGCTAAAGGCAGCTTTCTTCATAAAACAATTCTACGATTTAATGCTAAGCAAGACAGTTTCGATCAGTCCTACACGATTTTCATGAACTGGGCTTCTGCATGTTTATATCCCAACATCCTATCATTAACATCTCTTTCGTTCTTTAAGCCTCCATCTTTAAAGCAAATACATTTTCTAATTCAACACCTTTACAACGTGTAATAGGTACACTATGAACTTTAATAAAGCGGAACTAAATGCACAATGGTGATCTTATTAACACACCTCTTACTAGTGAAAGGCTTCACGTCAACGTCATTTCTATGTTAAAGCGGCATTATTGATTTTCAAACTCTTAACATTAGCTCTACATGTAATTCTAATACCAAGTACATTAGTCCTCAAGCCTACATTACATTTTGAACACGAATAATAAGTCCTCTATATATGTGGGTGTTAACTACTTGTACATATGGTACACCCCTACAAATTTTCACTCTTATTTGGCGCTCTCCCAGTTCCCCCCTTTGATGACCTGTGTCATCACCATCATCACACCATCCCTAAGGGTAAGAACCGAGTTAAACAGAGCCTGTCGCCATCTTCCCTCGCTTGAGCAGCTCCAGCGCTCTCAAGCTCCGATATTGACTGTCTTGCAGATTCTCCATTCTTCGCTCTTGTACCCTCATCGATCTTTCCAATCTAGTTGACTTATACCACTTGTACACTCTTACCAAACCCCACAACCCAATCACACATGCCACCACTATGATGAGGGGTTTCAGTACAAACCCAAGGAAACTTCTTCCCAGATTTGCAAACCAGTTTCCAACATTTCCAAATTCCTTGCCAACCTTCTCCCACGCGTTCTCTTGCGTCAAGTCTTCAATTTCATAATGGATCGCAGTAATGTTACTTATATATTTTTCCAGATCCTTGGAATTGTCTGGAATATACGTGCAACATTCCTGTACCTTCAAAAGTTTACAGACTCCTCCCTCCTTCGCTAGAAGGACGTCTAAAGCAAGACGGTTCTGTAAAACCATTGTCCTTATCGACAACATCTCACCCTCAACCAACACTAATGACTTAGCTGTACTCATTGATAGTTCATCCACCACAGTTGCCAATCGCCGTATCTTCACGTCATTCAAAATCACTCCCAACATAGGTATCACTGCTCCAAACACATCTCCAACTATTGCACCAGCACTTTCACCTCGCTTTACCCTCGTCTGCCGTCCCCCTTCCAAGAGAGCAAAATCCTCAGTGTGGTAAATCTTGGGAAAAATGATCGCTAGATAACACGTTCCATACCACTTTTCCGGCAATCTTATATACGCATTCCTTCCGCAGACAAAGTAAACAGTAGGAATCACCTGCACCACACTCTGCAAGAAATCCTTCGTGTAATACTCCAGTGTGAAAGTGTGTTCACATGTAGTATGACCCACATACACATTTTCATAATACGTCTGTGGTCTGTGAATGCACAACTTCCCTTTCTGCACTTCTTCTAGAGCTATCGGACCATAACTCCCTCTTGATCTGTGCTGCTTCTCCTCATCCGTCCAATCAACTTTACCTTGCCCTGAATCTCGCAACTGTTTTTGCCTTTTGTACCTGTCCTCGACTTGCTCAATGAACTTTTTCTCTGTCTCTGACAACAGGCATGTCAAATTGTGTCGGTGTGCATATGAGGTGTCTAACTCTTGTGTCGGAATGAAGAAATATCCGAGTCTATCCTCTGACTTATAATAATCGAACTTATTCAAGTGTTTATAAGCAGGGACTTCTGGTAACACAGCATGATAATTCGAAAAGAAATACTCAAAATGGTTTCGCCCGTAAAATATGCTAAGCAGCAGACTACATGAAATACCATATGTCAATGGAAGGTGATGGTATCTAATACCCTCATCTACTGAAGCCGGCAATTGCATACACACATAGCAGTCTTTCGCATCCATCGCATCGATGTATTCATACAACAACTTTGCATACGCATTCTGTCCAAAATTTCCTTTAGACAGATCTGCATGTAACCTACAACTCTCCTCTTCTAGCAAAGCCTTCTCTGCTCCTACCTTGACTTCTTTCTTGCTAGAAGTGGTAGGTGTTGGTGTTCCCTCAACCTTCACTGCCTGCTCATGTGGTACTAAATAGGAAACTATAACTACTAAAAATATAAAGAATATCACTCCTCCTAAAAGAGTGCCTACAATGCACTTAGCCATACGAGTCGGGTTTCCAGCCTCCATGGTCTCGGAACAATATAGTTAGTTCTCAGTGACAACCCAAAGTCTCCTTCTTGGTTATTTGAGTCTCTCGAACCACACCTCTGAAAGCAGAAACCCCCTATTTAGCTCTTCGCTGGCATCAGCAACAGACAACCCCAACCCTTCTCCGTCCTCTGTGGAAAGTCCCTAAATTTCTTCTTCTTCCACTCGGCTCTAGGTTAGTTCAACGGCTATTTATAAAAGTCTTTAATAATCAATGATCACACTTGCTCCAACTGCACTTAGCACATAATCCAAAAGTTCCATGCGAAGCACAACCGCTTCGTAAGATGGTATTTCTGGACCAAATGTAGGAAAAATCAGTCTATCCAGGATTAAATCACGTATCTTGCTTAGGTAAGGGGGATTAGGAATGGTGAGTGTTAGTACGCCTTCGATCTCAAGTCCTGGTACCAACAGCACCACTTCCAACTTAACATTTGGGGTTGTACTGGTTACTGTCACAGCCCTCACCCTCCCTGATCTCAGTACACCGGGCATTTGTCACAGGGTAGGTCGACTCAGGAGTGGCGTATCTTCGACAAGGTACTCTCACCCTCCTTGACCTCCTCGGACCTCTTTGCTCTGTTTCTTGTTCTCCCCCGTCCTGGTCGGATTCTTCAGATACAGGGGCAAGATCTCTTTCGGAAGCCAATCTTACGTTCAATCGCTTCCGCCTCTCAGGCCAATGAGCCTCTGCACTTCTCACTCTTCTGCTTCTCGTTTGCACACCCTGCTCATCACTACTTCCAGCTTGCTCTGTGCTCAAATCACCTTCGCATCCACTTCCCCATTCAGAGGCAGACTCAGTGTCACTGTCGTCGTTATTTCCTTCCGCTCGATCCGATGAGCTACCAGCCTCTTCGGACACCCCCACAGCTTGACTTATCCCCTCCTGTGGATCTTCTTCCACGCCAGTATCTTCATCTACGAGAGGAGCTGTTTCTTCCAGGGGTGCTGGAACCCGTCGGGTGTGAGAAGCATGGACCCAGTTTGGCAATCCTCCACACTTCACAGCAGTGTTTGTCACCAAGATAACTTGAAACGGTCCTCTCCTGCGCACATCCAGGCAGCTTTTTCTTACGTGCTTCCGCACCAGGACCCAGTCACCCGGGCACAGATCGTGACCAAGGACTCTAGAAGCCGGAATTTCCGCAGCCTGCACCTGAAGGGACACAGAATGGACGACATCAGAAAGACCTTTGCAATAATCAAGAATCAGATCATCTGTGATATTTAGCAAGGCTGTTGTAGGGATAGATGGCAGCCTCATAGCCCTCCCCATCAATACTTCGTGAGGTGAGAGTCCTGTCCTCCTGTCTGGCGTACTACGCATGCTCATTAGCACCAAAGATAAAGCATCTGGCCATTTCAGGGACGTGGATGAGCACACTTTCGCCATTCGGGCCTTGAGGGTTCCATTTATTTGCTCCACTCTGCCAGAAGCCTCTGGTCGGTAACTACAATGCAGTCTCTGATCAATGTTCAGTGCAGCGCAGAGCATTTTCACAATTTCGCTATTAAAATGCTTCCCTCTCTCCGATTCCAAAGAGGTCGGAATCCCGAAACGTGGCACCAGCTCCCTCAACAACAGCTTTGCTACTGTGAGTGTATCGCACCTACGAGTTGGGTATGCCTCAACCCACCTGGAAAACACACACACGATCACCAAGACATACCTGAGGCGATTACACATCGGCATCTCAATGAAATCCAGTTGCATCCTATAGAAAGGTCCGCCGGACCTCCCAATGTGACTCATTGTGACTGGTGTTCTTTTTCCAACGTTCATTTGTTGACATGTAACACATCTCTGACATACTGCTTCCGCAGCCGTTCGGAATTTCGGGTTGTACCACGTTTGTCTGAACACACGCATCATCGCATCTCTTCCCAGATGTACAGGACCATGTATTTGTCGTGCCATCGGACTCACCAGTTCATTCGGCAACACCGCTCTCCCATCAGCCGAAACCCACAAGTCCAACTCTCCTTTGACACAACCAGCCATCCCCCACACCCTTTTCTCATAGTCTGATGCCTGCTCCTGCATGCTCTTCAACTCTTCCCAGGTATCAGCCACCTCAAGCATCATGCTTAACTCGGTCCTTTCTTGCGCCCCTTCGACCCTTTGTTCAGTAAATGAGTATACCTGCTCGGCACAGTAACGTGCAACTTCATCAGCATAACGATTACCCATGGACACAAAATCAGTACTCTTGGTATGTGCAGTGCATTTTACAACGGCTATCTCAGCTGGACCTTGCAAAGCCTCCAGCAGTAATCTGATAAATTCTCCATTCCTGATAGGGGAACTCGATGATGTCAAGTAACCCCTTTGAGACCACAACTGACCGAAGTCATGAACCACACCGAACCCATATTGGCTGTCAGTATATATGGTGATCCGAATCTTGTTGGCTGCCAAACAGGCACGCGTCAAGGCAATTATCTCGGCCACCTGAGCGGAGTGTACTCCTTCCAGGCAGGCCGCTTCGACTATTCCAGAAATAGTACAGACAGCAAAAGCTGCTCTCAACTGACCAGTATTGTCCCTTACACATGAGCCATCAACAAAGTTAATTTCATCAGGGTCCACCAGTGGCTCATCAACAATATCCGGTCTGGGTTTGGTGCACAGTTCAGTCACATCAAGACAATCATGGTCTTCCCAATCATCATCTAAATCATTTGGTAATGGCATCAAAGTAGCAGGATTCAAGACCGAGCACCTCCTAAGGGTCACATTCTCCGCAGCAAGTATAACCTGCTCGTAGCGTGTGAGCCTGTTGTTTGTCAAGTGCTGCGTCTTGGTCCTGGTCATCAACAATTCCACTGAGTGGGGCACATGTACTGTCAGTGAATGACCCATCACAATGCTTTCACACCTTTTAATGCTGACACCTGTTGCGGCAACGGATTTAAGACATCCGGGCAACGCTGCGGCTACTGGATCTAAGGTAGCCGAGAAGTAAGCAACTGGTCTACGGACTCCTCCATGGTCTTGTACTAAGACTGCCAAAGCACACCCCTCCCTCTCACAACAGAACAGTGAAAATGGTTTGGTGTAATTGGGCATTCCCAGGGCCGGAGCGCGACACAAGTCCTCTCGCAACTCAAGGAAAGCCATCATACAGTCTTTGTCCCATGGTACCGGATCACTTACATCCTTGTGCGTCAGTTTCTGCAATGGTTTCGCCTTCAGGGAAAAGTTGGCAATCCACTGGCGACAGTAGCCAACCATACCCAGGAACATCCTAACCTCTCTCTGTGTCAAAGGCACCATCATTCTCATGATCGCCTCAATCCTGTCAGGTGACACTTTCCTCTTTCCCTTCTCTATCCTGTGACCCAGATACTGTACCTCAGACAAACAGTACTGTAACTTGTTGGGAGATACCTTGTGTTCATTCTCTGCTAAATGGTTCAACAGAGCGACAGTGTCAATTCTACAAGCATCTTCTGTCTCTGACGCAACAAGGAGGTCGTCTACGTACTGTACGAGAACAGAGTTCTGCGGCAGTACCAGACTCTCAAGATTTCTTTTCAGCAATTGATTAAAGATCGATGGGCTCTCGGTATACCCTTGAGGGATACGACACCATGTTAGAACGCGATCCTCCAGCTTGAACGCAAAAAGAAATTGGCTCTCCTCATGCAATGGAATCGAAAAGAAAGCCTGACACAGGTCAATCACAGAAAACCATTCAGCTTGGAACGGTATCTGAAACAGTATCACTGATGGATTCGGTACCACTGGACAGCATGGAACAACTATGTTGTTCACCATACGCAAGTCCTGCACAATCCTGAACTTCCCGCTAGGCGTCTGCAAACCCATAATCGGGGAATTGCATGGACTGCCCATGACTTCCTTCAGAATTCCCTGTCTAATCATGGATTCAATCACAGGTTTTATTCCTGCAATAGTTTCCGGAGTCAACTTGTATTGGGGTGTTCTTGGGAAATCGACGTTCGGCCTTACTTGAATCTTAACTGGCTCTACTCCTCTGATCAAACCGATCTCCTCTCCTGTAAAGTCCCACACTTCCGGTGAGACCGCATCCCTCAAATCCCAAGTGAGTTCCTCCACAGTCAAAGCAGGATACAATTCTATGCACACATGCGTATTTGCAACCTTAAAGGCGGCATCATCATCATTTGTCTGCAACTCCACTCCCCTCGGGGTACAGTAGATGGTACAATTGAGTTTACACAGGAGATTTCTCCCTAACAGACACACCGGACTGGAATCGCACACTACGAATTGGTGGTTATCCCTGAAACTTCCGATCCTCACTGGGACTGGTTCAGTCAGTGGGTTTGTCATTCTTCTGTTTGCAACGCCTACAACTTGGATAGTCTGTCCTGAAAGGGGTAAGTTGGGGACTATTGCAGACCGTACAGTAGAACGGGAAGCACCAGTATCTACCAAATAGGTGGTGGGATGTCCATCTACATCAGCCTCTACGAATGGTCCCCTCTGATCTACCTCCAGAACTGCCCCGAGGGTACAGTCCTCCTCCCCACTCAGACACCGTCCTGTCACTGGGTCAAAGTAATAGTACTCGTCCCCTTCAACTATGAAAGGCATCTGCTTGTAAACCTTGTTCCCCACTGAAATCTTCGGTGGCTGGGGAACCGGAGCTCTAGGAGCTGAAGTCCCCCCTTTAGTCATCTTGAACTTGGTTACTGTTACTTTCTGTTCCGGAGGGGCTTGAACCTCCCCCTCCTCTTCTTCCTGTCCTTGATTCTCCGGGTTATGGGGACACTCGTGTCTCCAATGTCCGACCTCATGACACTGATGACACTTAGTCGTCTTTTTCAGAGTCTCCAGGTCTATCCTTGGTCTTGAGCCTTCCTCGTTGTCCCTTTTCTGTCCCCCTGATTTCCTCCCTAAGGTTCCGCTGCCTGACTGACCCTGTCCTCCTGATTGCATCTGCACTAACATCAGTTTATCCTTTAGCTTCTTTGTCTTAGAGTCTATTTCGTCACTGCAATACCTCGCGTACCTCAAGATCTCGTCCTGAGGCTTGTTCTGCCAACAAATTAAATGTTGTTGTATCATGAGACAGATATCAGGTCTGAGTCCCAGAACAAACTTAGACACAAACTGTCCCATGTCCTTTGGATCCATCACATCCAATCCACTGTACTGCTTAAAAATCTGCAATAATCGCTCGTAATACTCGTGAACTGTCTCCTTCGGTTCCTGCCTAGTCCGATCTATCTTCACCCAGTCAATGTCCTGTGGTGGTACATTAGTCTTCAACCACGTGATCGCCTGCTCATACTTTATCATTACCCTGGGTGAGGGTCCATTCGTGGTAGCATCTCGGTCTGGCTCCACTGTGGGCCATTCGACACTGACTTTACATGCTATCCACAGATCTACTGGAACCACAATGTCAAACAGTGTGTTTAGATCGATCCACAGTACCTTTGAGATCTTAACAAACCTCTCTACCTGTTTGTACCATTCCACTGGACTCTCGCGCAACTTCGGAAACGAGTTCGTAAAGGCAGCCAAATCTCCCCTGCTCCAGGGTAAATGTACATATCCCCCGTGAGCCACCTCCAGCAAAGGGTACGCCTCCGCATGCATCAACCCTCCTCCCGGGGATGTCTCAATAGCACTTCGCCTAACACTCTTTTTCTTTGACCACCTTTCCTCCCATTTGTCCAATTGGGTCCAAGTTCGGAGTCCCACGACCAGTTCCCTGATGTGGGTTTTTAATCCGATCACCCTCTTCTCTTCAAGATCTTGGTCCGAGTACTGCAACCTATGGCCACCCTGTAATGCTTTCGTCCTTGTCAAATCCACAGCATACTTATTCGCTAATTCAGACAATTTCTCATGTGCTGTCCTGGCCCTTCGAGTAACATCTTTCGCCACAAACAACAGTTCATCTGTTTCATAGAGTTCGATTCTCTCTAGTGGCAATGTGCCTTCCTCTATTTCCTCCACTTCTGATTTAAGTCTCATCACATCAATCCTTCTTGCCTTTATTGCCGCCCTCAATGTACCTTGGCTAGAAGTTCCATTGGAGTCCCTCCCGCCACAGTCCTGACTCACTCGTCTGTCTTCTTCAGGTGTGTTATAGGGAGCTCTTCGGTTTTCCCAACTTTCGCGGTCCCCTTCCCTTCTATTATCGCTAGGGGTGTGTTGGGATGCCCCCCTACTTTCCACACTCCCACGATCCCATTCCTGCCTGCTTTCGCTAGGTGCGCAGTGAGACACCCCCCTACTTTCGTGGTTCCCATTGCCAAAATCATTTCCCGACCTGTTGCTCTGGGTATCCACAATCGTTTCCCAAGTTCTCAAATCAGGCCTTAATTCTCTAAGTGACCTTGGCCGTGGTCCTCTCAAGTCCATCGGTCCTCTCAAACCCCCCTGCTCTCCTGATGAGTCTGCCGATGCTGCCAAAGGGGTGCTCCTTTCTACTGGCCTTGGTAATTGGCTCCATCCGTCCGCCACATTACTCCTTCCTTCCCTGACACTTCTCTCTCTCTCTGTTTGTGACGGACCCTCACTTGGTGTCTGCTCTGGATTGTACACTGATACTATGGGACCTATGGTAAGAGGTACCGTAAGAGCATCTGGCAGTCTCTGAGAATCGACACCTCCCTCCTCTTGTACTTTTTGTACCGTAAATCTTCCCACCACTCTCGTCCTTGGCGAAGGTTGAGGTGCCCTTTCTCCCTCTACCGAGCTGAACCTGTCCCCTAAGGGGCTCAAGCCGCTCTCTGTTGGGACGCCACCGTCCGCGGCGGAGGCTTCCCTGCTCATTGCTGATGTTGACCTTCCCTCTACCTCAGGATTATATGGAGGTGGTCTCTCCGACAGCAGTCTCTCTATCAGACTGTTGTCTGTCTCACTGTCCTCATCCTCAGTGCTTTTACTCTGCGCCTCGCCTGCATTGACCAACAACGGATACAACCTGTCCCCTTCAATGGTCTGCACTCTCCACCTCTTGGCCAGTGCATCCCATCTCGCATCTTGCACCGCCCTAACTGATCGTTTCACTCTTTCTTGTCTCCTATCTCTGTTCCTTTCATGGGCTGCCCTGATCCACGCATTTAGCGCTTCAAACTGTGTTGGTCTAGGCAAAGGTGGTCTCTCCGACAGCAGTCTCTCTATCAGACTGTCGTCTGTCTCACTGTCCTCATCCTCAGTGCTTTTCCTCTGCGACTCGCCTGCATTGACCAACAACGGATACAACATGTCCCCTTCAATGGTCTGCACTCTCCACCTCTTGGCCAGTGCATCCCATCTCGCATCTTGCACCGCCCTAACTGATCGTTTCACTCTTTCTTGTCTCCTATCTCTGTTCCTTTCATGGGCTGCCCTGATCCACGCATTTAGCGCTTCAAACTGTGTTGGTCTAGGCAAAGGTCGCAACGCAGTCATAATCGCTCTTAGCTGATACAGCACCTCTAATCTAAATGTTCCATATTTAGGAAAAGTCAATTCCTCGCTTCCATCTGTCATCTTACACCAATTCTCAAGCCACAATATGGTATGCAACCCAACATTTGTAGCCATATAATGGGCTGGGGTATCCTCGGGTGGAGCCTCTTCCCCACCCCGAGGTTCTAACTTCTTTTCACCTTTGAAACAATTTCGCAACACTTTTAAGCATTTCATGATGAAAACCACAACGTTTCTTTGTTTACAGCGCTCTTTTACTTCTCGATGACAATCCACCAATCCCAGCGCGGCTCCACACTAACCGCCCTATCCCAGCGTGGCTCCTTCTGACTTCACTCGCCTCCGTTTCGCAGCAGTTCCCCTCCTCTCCTCGCTCGTCTCCCGGTCACGCATGCGTCCCAATCATACACTGGAAATGATCACTTCCGACCAAGCAACCACTTCCTTGACTGTACGTCCACAGTCTGACTGTAATTGTCACCGCACTGGCAAATGTCTGGCCACGAAACGACCGGACAATCGCCTCAACTGATAGGTTACAAACACACGGCAACTTCCGACCAGCGTCCGTTACCCACGCACTCACACATTCGTTCCCCCTATCTCGGTCCTGCGGGCAATCAATGGTACCTCATGACCCCCTTAACAATGGTTGACAATTACTATGGGTGTTCGATACACCCGTACCACTTAAACTCCCCTTGAGCTTAAGATTTTCACTGGTTGCGCGCGCTCACAACCTGATCTCCTTTCACACTACATGCACTCAACTCCGCAAGACAATACAACACAACAATACAACATAACACCGCAATCTAACAACGCATGACCCTTTTCATACTCACTCTCTTACGACCTGCTGCTTTCTGCCGCACCGTCACTCTCCGTCAATTTCCATGGAACGCCATCCTCCGTCCGCGACTCTCTGGATTTCGTCATCGGTTCTCTATGGGCCTCGGGGAAATCTCAACCTACTCTAGATTACCCTCACTCCAGAAGATAACCATCCTACTCTGCTACCAATTGATAGGGCGGGATTTTCCTTCTAGAGTCTACTTACCATTCTCCATAATCCCATCACAGGTCGACTGGACCTTTTTACCTGTCAAAGAATGAATTAGGCAATCTATCCACCAATAGTCAATCAAATTTCAACGATTCCCATTGTTTCCCCCAAAGAACCACCGACTAAAGACTAAGTTTGAAGATTTATTACATAACCAAAAACAACTGAAGGTATAAACACCTCAGCAAAAGGTTCAGAAGATAAACAGGCACTAATACAAACATAACCCTACGGAAAAGTCTCAGACGGCTTATGAGCAATACAAGAATCAATTCGAGAATCATCAGGCTAATAAGAATTGCTATAACCTGAGTTCTAGTATGCATTGGAAAAGAGTATAAATCAGGTTAATCTGTCCCTACACTGTACTAAGTGACATCCCTACTCAGCAATAGCCCAACCTAATAAAGGTGTCAGCAGTGGTGACTTCCAAAGAAGTTCACTCACTTTCCTTCTGCTTAGTCTAGAGATTTCTCAGTCATAGCTAAGCTCTCTGCCAACCAACCGCTCCCTCTCGCCTCTCTACCCATCTACTCTACTTCCACCCTCGGGGTCCTGTCCCTAATACAAAACCCCACAATGCGGACGACACGCCTTCAGGTACGCCCCTCTCAAAGTGTTGGTTTTCAGAATTTTACATTATGGCACATCTCCATCCTTGTTCGTTAAGACGTCCTTGGGTCCCAGACTCTCCTTAGCTTCAAGTTGCTTACTTGAATTCCTCGGCTACTCCTCCATGTCTGAGTCTAGCATCCTAACACTCATACACAATGAGCCCTTCTACTTTACTGTCTACTTGGTCCGGCACCTGCAAAGGAATACATGTAAATCGGCTCACAAATTCTTTAATGTTGCAATTTATTTTAGCTAAAGGCAGCTTTCTTCATAAAACAATTCTACGATTTAATGCTAAGCAAGACAGTTTCGATCAGGCCTACACGATTTTCATGAACTGGGCTTTTGCATGTTTATAGGCCCAACATCCTAACATTAACATCTCTTTCGTTCTTTAAGCCTCCATCTTTAAAGCAAATACATTTTCTAATTCAACACCTTTACAACGTGTAATAGGTACACTATTAACTTTAATAAAGCCGAACTAAATACACAATGGTGATCTTATTAACACACCTCTTACTAGTGAGAGGCTTCACGTCAACGTCATTTCTATGTTAAAGCGGCATTATTGATTTTCAAACTCTTAACATTAGCTCTACATGTAATTCTAATACCAAGTACATTAGTCCTCAAGCCTACATTACATTTTGAACACGAATAATAAGTCCTCTATATATGTGGGTGTTAACTACTTGTACATATGGTACACCCCTACAAATTTTCACTCTTATTTGGCGCTCTCCCACAGACAACAAGCAGAATACAAAAATGTAAAGTTGAGACAAAAAAACAAAACTTTGAAAACAGACACACACACTTTTATTATCAGATACATATTAGACTAACTGGCTCTCTGCTTCTCAAATGTTAACAGCTGAGCATGGAGGGTCAGCAATGGTTTTCTAAGGAGAATCCTGTGCAGTGGTGTTGCAAACATGGCTTGGAGAACATCTCAAGTATTCACAAAAATGATGGATGGAATGCTTCAATTAAATCACTGATAACTACTCAGGCCACATTCCAATCCCTTGTTATTTTCCATACCATGTCACCTAGGTTTTGACCCAGCTATATGCAAATCAGTCTTGACCCTGCTCCAGTAGGAACAGTCCATAATGAACTGCCAAGCCAGGTTTTTCCTGAACCAGAACAGAAGCAACCCAGGACCGGTTTAACTCTCGTTTGTATACAATAGTATTGGGGATTATCTGTACATATCATGTGACTCCTGACATGCCCAGCACTGGAGTCCATGAGTGCTTGCAGCACTTGGACACCACTGCACTGCAGCATGCGGTAATGTCTCTCCAAATCTGTGCCTGCAATGCATTGATCAATGGGTCTCTGGACCCTCATAGAGCTGAGGGCACTGCTAGAAACCATTGCACCCACAAATAATCACCAACTCTTCATCAGTATAGCTGGGGCCTTCTCATCTTGTCCCTCAGCTACTTTGGGGGGTCTCAATAGGTAAAGGAGCAATGTGATAGAGGGAAAGGCTGTTGTCATGAATGGATAAATCAGAATGATTGAGAAAATTGGGAACTTTCTCTTCCTCAGGCAATCAAGAAAAAGTTTGGTCTCCAACAGTAAATACACCCTGGCTCATAGCTCAGTTAGTGATCAAAAACACAGAAGCCATCCTCCTGTCAAAAAGTAGATCCTTCCTTGAACTGTTGGATGAGGCTTTTTCTTCATCCCAGGCTGAGAGTCTGGCATTTCCGAACCTACAGAGGCTTTCAGTAGGCTCACAAATATCGAGTCCCGACATTACCCATCACAGCCGCCGATCGGATGACCTGCAAAGCCCAATGGACCAGCAAGAAGATGGGCCCAGCGACACCTGGGTCACCCTGCTTCACTCATTTTAATCGGTTTTTAATGCTCCAACATATCAGTCCATGTCATGGCTATCGACTCGAAAATTGGAGCACAAAACTCACTGATACAATGTTCCCAAGCCAAGGCCGGTCAGTTAGCACCAATCTGCGCAAGAGGCTCGGTCAGTAACAAGCTAGCAGGTCTCCCAGGCACCTTAGACTCGGTTCTAATGGAAATATAGTGCCAGCTAAAACCTGATTTATCAGCTGCTCAAATATTCACAAGGTCTGATAACTACATCTCTAATGCTCAACAGCAACCAATGCCTCAAATTAACAACGGCCAGCAGAAGAACATTAAAACACAACCCACAGTAACTTCCCATCCAACTACCGCAAGCCCCAATGATGCTAGCCCACAACTAATGGGAGACTAAAGAACTGACTTTCAACAGAGTAGCATACCCACTCAGCCCTCTTTTAGCATGCCCATTGACAGTTCTGGGTGAGAAATTAATGTCGACCACCACACCAGCTCAACTACTCAGCCTCTGCCCAGCAGGCCTGCTCCTAGCTTTGGACCAGTAATGGTCCATTCCACTGAAACTACTCAACGTAAGAAAAGGCATCACAAAAGGTTAAAAAACTCACAACAAACAAAATGTGAAGGTCCTCCACTTGTGCAGCTTGAGCAAAAGTCTATTCTATCTTCAGCTCAGCTTCTTAGACTGTTGAAGAAGCCAACAATCTGTTAGAAAAAGAACCACTCAGAGGAATAAACCCCAATAAGGAAGCCAAGGACAACCCAGAGTCCCCCAAATCCTCACTTCTAGTTCCCCTACAAGCAATGCTCCATTGCCAAAGCAGTCACTTTTTTAAGCCCTCCACACCCTGGCAGGGAAGAAGCCAGTCATTTCCTGGGCAAACCCTCTGCTCATGGAGCAGGTGTGGGTGGAGAAACAGATTTTGGCAAAATGGGGCAACGAGATCACCAGCCATAAGAAGGAAGCATATCCCCAATTTTTAGCACCTTATAGTCCCAGCAAAGGCCTCTGGGGAAAATCGGGGCAAACAAAATCCATCTGTGGGGTTAGATGCCCATGAACAAATCCAGCCGTCCTTCGAGGGGCTTGGAGCAGCTCCATATCAAATACAACCTGTCAATCCACCTATTCAAATGGCTATTACGAGGCCAAATGGCCACAAAGTCAACCCTATCATGACAAAACTGATTGGAATTGGCTCCCAGGCACCCTGTTACTAGATACAAATAGGTGCAGTAGGTTTTGACAAAGTACTCGCCTAGTCGACTAGAAGTCAAAGGAAAGTTTCTCAATCTGTGCATGGAAGATTGTGGGCTTATCAATTAAAATTTAGGATGAGCACATTTTAGCTTATATTAAGTCCTTCCACTTGGCGATAGTCCAAGAGGCTTGGGCTCTAGAGCTTCCAGCATTTTTGGGATTCAGCAAACCGGCAATTAAAACTCACATGCTTGGCCGCCCAGCTGGGGGTTCTCAAATCAAAGCTAAAATAGAAGAAATCAACATTGACCACCCTAACCTGTAAGCCATGAAGTTCTTGAAATGCTTGCCAAGTATTGCTTTCTCCCTGTTGATCATAAATGTCTACATCCACCCTTCACTTGCTAAGAAGAAAGAAACAATCAACATCTTACTGGCTTTCATTACTGCCCAAAAACCTTCAATTCCGGCTCCACTCATTATCATGACCAGCGACTTCATTATGAACTTATTGTAGGCTGCAATACGAGACCAAGTTGTGGAAATACATGTTGAGATCTGGCACATACCTACATTTGAACCATTTACACAGAGGAAGACCACTAGGAGTCTGCTATTCACCAACGACGTGGAGCATCTAGGCCTGAGAGCCCTGAATAGTCACATTAACCCAGACATTCCAGCTCAGCCAACGTATCACTGGGCAACCTCCAACTCAATCATTAATTACAGTTTCATGTCCCTTGCTCTATTTCACATGATTTCCCACTATAAATTGAGAAGCCAACTAGAAAGCGAACATCAACCTCAAAGGATTATGATATGCTTACACTGCTCAATGCATGATAAGGCGCAGACGGTCATAGAAACTGTCTCCAACACTAACTACAGAAGGCTATACTGGTCAACAGGATCCATTGAGTGTGTGGAACTTAAAGCCAGGCGCAACTGGGAGCTGATATGCAACTTCTTATATCAACTTCTGACCCTCTGGAACAGTGAGCCCAGCTCCCGGCTCTGCTCCTGGATGAACAAGACCAATCCAATGGGGCAGACAATGCTCCATATTCAGCATGGGGTCAGCCCAAGAGGGCTTAATTTCAACTTGTAACAGCTAAAACGAAGTTGAAACATGCACTGCGGCTACTTCAGAGTACTTTAAGTATCGGTGGGGATCCACTTGAAGATCCTGCGGAGCATTCGGAGGGTGTTGAAGTAGGATGAGGAGACGGCGTTGACCTGCTTAGTCATGGAGAGGGTGGCGTCGAGGATGACCCCTAGGTTGCGTGCGTGGTCGGTGGGTGTCGGTGGTGTACCCAGTGTTGTCGGCCACCAGGAGTCTTCCCAGGCTGAGGGGGTGGGGCCAAGGATGAGGACCTCCGTCTTCTCTGAGTTCAGCTTCAGTCGGCTGTTCTTCATCCATTCAGCGATGTCCTTCATTCCTTCATGGAGGTTGGTTTTGGCGGTGTGAGGGTCTTTAGTGAGGGAGATGATCAGCTGGGTGTCGTCGGCGTAGGAGATGATGTTGAGGTTGTGCCGTCGGGCGACGTGGGCGAGGGGTGCCATGTAGATGTTGAACAGCGTCGGGCTGAAGGAAGAGCCCTGGGGTACGCTGCAGATGATCTCGGTGGCTTTGGAGTGGAAGGGGGGGGAGGCGGACGCTCTGAGTTCTGCCGGAGAGGAACGATGTGGTCCAGTCCAGGGCCTTCTCCTAGATTCTTCTAGATTCCGGCATCATGTAAGCGTGTTCGTAGTGTGTTGTGGTAGACCGTGTCGAAGTCGGCTGACAGGTCCAGGAGGATGAGGGCCGCTGTTTCTCCGTTGTCAAGCAGGGTCCTGATGTCATCGGTGGTGGTGATGAGGGCGGTTTCGGTGCTGTGGTCGCTGCGAAAACCGGACTGGGATGGGTCCAAGATGTTGTTCTCCTCGAGGTAGCGGGTCAGTTGTTTGTTGACGATTTTCTCGGTGACCTTCGCCGGGAATGGAAGCAGGGAGATGAGTCGGAAGTTCTTGAGGTCCTTGGGGTCCGCCTTGGGTTTCTTGAGTATGGCGTTGATCTCGGCGTGCTTCCAGATCTCCGGGATGGTTGCTGTCTCGAAGGAGATGTTGATTATTCTCGGGAGATGGGGTGCGATTGCTGTGCTGGCTTTGTTGAATATGTGGTGAGGGCATGGGTCTAATGGTGATCCAGAGTGAATGGTGTTCATGATTTTGCTGGTATCCTCGTCATTGATGCTGGTCCAGGATAGCAGGCGGTTGGTGCGGGTGGTTGTCGTGGGGGTGGTGGTTGTCGGGGTGGTAAATGTCGGCGATCTTGCGGTGGAAGAAGGTGGCCAGTGAGTCGCACAGGTCTTGCGAAGGCGAGATGTCGTTGGTGTTGGAGCTGTGGTTGGAGAGTTCCTACACGATGTTGAAGAGCTCTTTGCTGTTGTGTGCATTGTTATCTAGGCGGTCCTCGAAGGAGGCCCTCTTGGCGGCTCTGATGAGTTGATGGTGTCTGCGTGTGGCGTTCTTGTGGGTTGTGTAGCTGTCCGGTGATCGTTCACGGAGCCAGTTCTTCTCCAATTTTCGGCATGTTCGTTTGGAGGCCTGGAGGCCTGGAGGTCTTCGGTGAACCAGGTGGCTTTCGTGCTGGTGCGGCTGTTGGAGAGTGTCTTGAGCGGGGCGAGGGTGTGGGTGCAGTCGTCGATCCATTGTCTGAGGTTGAGGGCGGCGGTGTTGGGTTCAGTGGAGTCGGTGGGCAGGTTCTGGGTGAGGGTAGCGGTTAGCTGGTCAACGGTGACTTTGCTCCAGCAGCGTTGAGGCCTCTGTTGAGTGTGTTGGTGTGTGGTGGGCTTCCTGAAGGTGAAGTGGATGCAGTGGTGGTCTGTCCAGTGGGGTTCGTGGTGTGGTTGAAGGAGACGTGGGGGCTTGCGGTGAAGTTGGGGTCGAGCGTGTGGCCGGCGGCAGCGATGGTTGTTGTCACGAGCTATCCGAGGTTGGCGAGGTTGTCGATCAGGTTGGTGGAGTTGGCGTCATTGTTGTTCTCCTCACTCCGCAAATCTAGTGATTTACATCTGTGTTATGTGGACTTTCGCTCTGCTTTTGATGCAGTCCAGCGCAATATACTGTGGTCCAAGCTGCAAAGCTAGGGAATCACTCCTTCCCTCCTAAAAGCCATTCAATTCCTTTACACTAATATGTGGTCAATTGTTAGGCTGGGCACAGTTGCATCGGTCTCGAAGAAAATACCCACTAACTTGGTCTCGTATTGCAATGTCCTCATACAAGGCTGCGTCTTGGCCCGTTTCAGTTTAATTTGTATCTAGCAGAGCGGACACTGCTCTCAACAGTGCTAACTCTCACTCTCCCATGTTGTTTGTATACAATGCTTCACACATGCTGTATGCTGATGATGTCGTTTTGATCAGTTAAAACAAAGTCGGCCTACATCGATTAATTGAGGCAACTGCCTTGCATGCAGCAATTCATGGGCTTCTAGTTAACCGTAACAAAACCAAAACAATGCTAGGGACCACTAGAGGATGCCCACCGGCAATCTTTCATTTGGATGGCTCAGCCTTGGAATCCGTGCCAGAGTATAAATATCTAGGTGTACTGTTCAATTCAAGAGCGGTGGCGTAACAAAAGTTGAGGGGCCCCCTGCAAAGTACATGGAGGGGGCCCCCTCCTGGGGCCACCACCTACCACTTTTGCAGAGGAGGCCCCCTGGAGCTTGAGGGCCCACCCTGCACCGAGGGGGCTGCGTGGGGCTTATCTTATGCCACTGTGAAGATGCCAGAAATGCCTCTTATTTCAGTTATGGAGCAATCTCATTAGAAAAACAACAGACTTACAACCTCGGGCCATAAGATATCCACTTTAACACCAGGTAAAAAACAGAACAAATTCATTTTGCACTGACATAGCAACAATAATTAGCCCATAGTAAGCTTATTTTATTTTGGCCACAGCACAAAAATAGAAAAACGTTCTCATGTGCCCTGGCAGTGAGGTCTGTGGGACTGGCAGTTTTTTGTGCCCGGGGAGGTTTGTGGGACTGGCAGGTTTTTGTGCCCGGGGAGGTCTGTTGGACTGGCAGGTTTCTCTTCCTGAGGAGTTCTGTGGGTCTGGCTGGTTTTTCTGTCTTCGGAAGTCTGTGGGACTGGCAGGATTCTCTGCCTGGAGAGGTCTGTGGGACTGGCAGGATTCTGTGCTTGGGGAGGTCTGTGGCATTGGCAGGTTTCTCTTCTTGGAGAGGTCTGTGGGGATGGCAGATTCTGTGCCTGTGTAGCCCTGTGGGACTGGCATGTTTCTATGCCCGGGGAGGTCTGTGGGACTGGCTGGTTTCTGTGCCTGGGGAGGTCTGTGGGCTGGCAGGATTCTGTGCCTGGGGCGGTCTTTAGGGCTGGCAGACTTCAGTGCCCGTGGAGGTCTGTGGATCTGGCAGGTTTCTCTGCCCAGAGAGGTCTGTGGGACTGGCAGGTTTCTGTGCTTGAGAGGTCTGTAGTGCTGGCAGACTTCAGTGCCCGGGGAGGTCTGTGGGGCTGGCAGGTTTCTGTGCCTGGGACGGTCTGTGTGGCTGGCAGGTTTCACTGCCTGGTGGAGGTCTGTGGGACTGGCAGGATTCTGTGCCTGGGGCAGTCTGTGTGGCTGGCAGGTTTCTCTGCCTGGGCAGGTCTGTGGGGATGGCAGGATTCTTTGCGTGGGGAGGCCTGTGGAGCTGGCAGACTTCTGTGCCCGGGGAGGTCTGTGGGGCTGGCAGGTTTCTGTGCCCAGGGAGGTCTGTGGGGCTGGCTGGTTTCCCTGCCTGGGGAGGTCTGTGGGACTGGGAGGTTTCTGTGCTTGAGGAAGTCAGTGGGGCTGGCAGGGTTCTGTGCCCAGGGAGGTCTGTGGGGCTCGCTGGTTTCCCTGCCTGGGGAGCTCTGTGGGACTGGCAGGTTTCTGTGCTTGGGGAGGTCTGTGGGGCTAGCAGATTTCTGTGCTTGGGGAGGTCTGTGGGGCTGGTCTGTGGGGCTGGCAGACTTATGTGCTTGGGGAGGTCTGTGGGGCTGGCAGGTTTCTCTGCCTGAAGAGGTCTGTGGGGATGGCAGATTCTGTGCCTGTGGAGGTCTGCGGGACTGGCAGGTTTCTGTACCCTAGGAGGTCTGTGGGACTGGCAGGTGTCTGTGCTTGGGGAGGTCTGTGGGGCTGGCAGGTTTCTATGCCTGGGGCGGTCTGTGGGACAGGCAGGTTTCTGTGCCCGGGGAGGTCTGTGCAGCCAGCAGGTTTCTGTGCCTGGGGAGGTCTGAGGGACTGGCAGGTTTCTGTCCCCGGGTGATTATAACAGAGATGGCGTGATGATGTAATTTCTAGTTGTCATCTATGGTGTAATGCTTGCGGTCATAAGTGGTGCATTAAGGGGTAAATTGTAACTAGGATTGTGATGCTAATTATTCAGTAATTTTAGGGTTTAATTTGAAATGATAACATCAACTGAGGTCTGTAAAGGAATTTCAATGTTTTTATCAAGTTTTTGTATATTGTGAATACTTAACCTTAAATCTCATTGAAGAAGTCATAAATAGCTGAAGTATAGCCCCACCACATTACAGAGAATTAGCACTATCTACACCACTCACAAAACGTTCATGCACATCCAAAGGAAATGTATGATGTGTTGAATTTCCTCGATATGTATTGGTGTATGTGTTGAAATTTCATCTTGGTATCCCCCCCCTTCTCCTCTGCCTTGCACCCTTAATTGTATTAGAATGTTGAAGTGGAGTGGACATTAGAACGCTGCTGTATGATCGGAGCAGCTGCTCCACCAGAGGACTCCGTAATAAACCACTTACCTCAATTCTGTGGTACTTTCATCATTTTGCCGATGATTGCTGCGTGGGTGGCAACGTGAAGTCCTCTCCCCTTTGTCTCGCTGGAGTCTGTCTGCAGGCTTTCCAATCCAGGACCATCGTCGATAGCCCCTCTTCTTTGGGCTTCCTGCTGACGTTTCACAACAGCGTTCTCCTCATCGTTCGGCGCTATTACCTCGGGATCTCTTCTCGATTCACCTTTCATTTCCTGCCTGCAACAGGCCTCCTGGGTGGGCCTTCTACGCACCAGCAACCTTCGTACATCCTGCCAGTGCTGCAACGCCTTCTTACCTGGGGCAAAGGCATATCTTGGGCACTCACCACACAGACCGCCACTCTTCGATGCCTGAATGAATAATTTCAAGGTGAGCCCTGCCTGCTTTTTCACCGTTGTGGCATTTACTTAGCGCACTGCTAACTGATTTGGCTTTATACTCCTGGAACATCTTCAAGGAGACTTCTCTTCAGAGTGACACCCTTTAAACTTGTTCAGTTTGCTTCCCTGAATTCTTTGCAACCTTAAGGTGAGCCCAGTTTGTTCTACACAGTATGGGTGTCACATGAAACACCTTTACAGCTTCACTTAATCGTCACATAAAAGCGAAAAATATACTTAAGGCAAACTCATCATTATTATGCCAGTCCTGGTGAAGCATTTAATTATTTTTGCTTCTGTTTTTACCACTTAAAAATATTGAGAGTCAAAGCTCTACTCAGTTTATGTCTTACCAGTCTATTTATTTCAATTATACACCTTATGATTCTCATGATGTCTAACATGAGTGTGCGCAATCGCCTCTTTGATGCCTGTACTGAGTAAATTTTTCTCATCTTCATTAAACCCTCAATTTACAGTAGTCCGGCTTTATTTTTCTTCTGCATTGTCACTAGTATCTGCAACCATTAGTGATATGGCAGCTTTCACAATGTCACAACCACCATCTTTCCTAAACGATCTGGGAGAACCTAATATTCAGTAGAAACGATGAATAAAACATTTTGAATCCTATCTCATTGCTATTGGTGGGGACAGATATTCTTCAGTAACGAAACAACATATACTTTTACATACTTTGGAACCCACGCTAGAGAAATTTTTGATGATCTACCCAAAATGAATACCACTGAGCTTGAGGGGGAAGATGATACACAAGGAGATGCACATTTAGATGCTTATAATATCACAGTGAAAAGACTTGAAGATTAGTTTGAAGAAAAAATAAATATTGTACGGGAGAGACACAAATTCTTTTCAAGAATTCGAGGAAAAAATGAAAAAGTTAAAATTTATTTTGCAGCTTTGAGAGGGTTATCCACCACCTGCAAATTTGGTACTTTGACAAAATCCTTCATTAGAGATCAACTAGTAAGGTGTACTTACAATAAAAAAAATCAAGAAAGGTTGCTGGCAGAAAATCCTGATTTACCGCAAACCATAAACATTGATAAAAGTATTGAACACACTGCGTTTTGTATGAGAGAAATGTAAGAACCTTTAGACACAAATATGGTAGAAAATTATACTAATGCAGAATGTGTAAATAAGGTGATGGATAAGGGTTAACAAGATAAATGTAGTGACATAAGTATTGTCAAACAAAAATCTGATTGTAGTAAACTGAAATGCTTCAGATGTGGCAATGGCTATCATTTGGCAAGTCACCCTAAGTGTCCTGCCAAAGGGGTAACTTATAGGAAATGTAATAAAAAGGGGCACTTTGTCTACGTCTGCAGGGAGATAGGGAACAAAGTGACACACATGGTTAGTTAAGATAATCTTGAGGAAAGTAGGATGGTTTTATTTCAAATTTCGAACACAACAATGACTTCTGACACCACATATCCCACGTGTGAAATTTCCTTAGATGGTGTTAATTTCAAAGATTCTTGCTCTCCATATACTCTGATAAATGAAACCACATTTAAGGAGCTTTTCCAAAATAAAACTTTTTACATGTTAACCCCTGATATAAGTCCTGGAGGATATAATAAGGGCCCCGGTCCGTTGTCCGTAGTATTACTTATGCATATACATTTTAAGGACAGGTCCACCCAGGGAAAAGTGTACATTACCAGACATATTTCAAACCTATTGGGGTGGAAACACCAGAGGGACTTAGGAATCAAACTTGCCCCCAATGCAGAAGAGCAAGTATACTTGATTTACAGGTCCATTACAAGAATCACCATTTGTGACAAATTTCCTAAGGTCTTCACTAGTGATCTGGGGTTATTGAAAGACTTCATTCACAAAATCAAACTTACACCTGGAGCTAAACCTGTGGTGCACAAAGTTCATCCAGTACCAATACACATGAGATATCCCACAATAAAAGAGCTGGATAGTATAGAAACAGCAATAGTGATTGAGAAAATTTAATGTGCAGAATTTTTGGCCCCCATTGTTATTGCTTCTAAGGAAGGAGGAACAATAGTTCACCTACGTGTTGATCTAAGAGATCTAAAATCTAATATTTGAATCAATAGACACACCCTACCTAACATAAATGAGATGCTAAGTGTTTTGCAAGGTACATGCTACTTTACTGTCTTGGATCTCTCGTCCACCTACCATCAAGTGGCACTACACCATGAGTCTAAGGCTATAACATCCTTCATAACACCCTTCGGAACATACCAGTTCTTCAGAATGCCTTTCGGTGTGGCATCTGCTGCTGCTGTGTTCCAAAGGGTGATGCAACATATTTTACTGGATTCTGGTAAAGATCTATGCTTCCAAGACGATATTATGATTTACAGCAGTTCGGAAGAAGAACATAACAATTCTTTTGAAATAGTGCTCAACAAGCTTGAAAAGGCAGGACTTACCATCAGAAGGGACAAATGCAAACGTGGGGTCAAGTCTGTGGAATACCTGGGCCATACGATCTCAGAATATGGTATCAAACCTAAAGTCAGTTTAATGGATTCCATAAAGTTTGCACCGGCACATACCAGCAAAGAGGAATTCAAGAAGTTTTTGGGTCTTGTAGAATAAATGGCCAAATATGTACAAAACCTTGCAGAACAAATCCATTCTCTTAGGAATTTACTCAAGAAAATGGTCACATTTGAGTGGACAGAACAGTGTTAAGCTGATTTCAATCTGATAAAAGAAGCTATTGTTAATGCATCTTGCTTAGGTACGTTTGACACTAGGGCAAGAACCATCCTGACCACGGATGCCAGTATGAAAGGGCTAGGTGGGTCTCTTTTTCAAATTTCAGGAGGAAAGGAAAGAGTAATTGCTTTTGCCTCTAGCCAGAATACAATTACTCTACTATTGAAAAGGAAGCCTTGGCTTGTCTATGGGCCATAAACCATTTCAAGTTTTACTTGTGGTCCATCCCATTTACTTTGAAAACTGACAAGCCCTTGTTCCTGTGTTTTCTACTAAAAGAATTGACAAGACCACACCTCGCATTCCTTAATGGGTTTTGGGGCTTGCAAGGGTACAATTTCAATGTGGTTTATGTCCCGGGAACAAGAAACCAAGTGGCTGATTGCCTGTCTCACCTACCAGTGGAAGGGATGACCCCCTTGAGAGAATGCTCAGATGAATCTATTTAATCTATTGGCATACCTGCTATTTACAAAGAAGAATGGATAAAAGCTGATAAGAATGATGACACCCTGATGGCTGTCAAAGAAACATAAAAAGACACATAAAATTGCAATAGAAAGAGCAAACTGGTTAAAAAAACCAATGCACAATTCATACAGTTAAAAATAAATTATAAATCGCTATGCATTTAAAATATAAAGAAGGGGAGCAAGATGGCAGCTGCGTAGCATGCTGCGTTAGCTGGCCTTCACTGTCCTGGCTGTTTTTTTTTTTAAAGAAAGCCGATAAGAGGGGAAAAAACCTGGTTTGCCCTTTAGGACAGGATGTTGGGACTCGTATACATCATAAGGGGAACTGGCCAGCGGTACCTGAACAGTAGATTGGTTGCGGCTGACCAGAGTGTGAAGGGAGAGACTGTTTAGGGCTGGTGTGATTGGCGGGTGGCTTGCCTGGTTCTGTTGGTCGGAGACTGAGAGGGCGCCCTGGCTGGAAAATGCCTCCAAAATGGAACAAACATACAAAGGAACGGCCCACATCTTCTGTCCCCGCCCCCGAGTGTACAGCGACCCAGAATTGGAAGGCAGCTGCCGGGTGAAAGACAGAGGAAGCCCAATGTACGAGTATGGTTATTTGATCGGGGTGTGCAGTCTAGTGTTGAAATACCGAAGGAGAGGCAACTGTTGATGCCTGACATTTCTGCAGGGAGGACCCCTGGATTGACCCAAAAGGACCCTGGCTGGTTCAGTATGCCGGAATCCATACCCGACGAGTGTGCTAAGAGGTTCAGCAGTTCTTTCTTGAACACTGTAAGTACTGATATGCTGACATTACTTCCTCCACTAAGTGAAGGTAACATTGGGGAAGGTGGAGTTTGAAAGGAGTGGTATGAAGAGGCCAGGCCATTGGGTTTAGAGACTCCTGCAGTACGGGTGTTAATGGCATCGGCTCAGGCCTCAGCTACCTTTGGAAAACCTATTACAGGTGCAAACAGAATCCAGGATTAAGTTGTCCTGCTGCTTGAAGGAGAGTCTCTCAAAGAGTCAGACCTTTCTGAAGTAAGTGAGGGCATGACAGAGGAAGATTGTGCCCTCTACACCTTGGGGGTGGGGTATTAACAGTAGCTTGGCTAAACCACCAACGCAAAAGGGTAAGCAATTGTTGAAGAAGCATAGCGAGAAGTTGAGGGCAAGTAGAAAGGGGCTTGGATCAGACTTGAACATCACTCAGCAGCTAAAATGGGATTATTCTGCTACACGTCAAATATATGAGGAGGATAACAGAGAAAATCAATACCCTGCAGGGGGGAGATAGTAGCAGGTGCTGGAGCGCCAGACACTCCCACCATTGAATTGATCTACTCAACATTAAAGCAGATGCAAGAGGAGGTCAAAATTGAGAACAGAGAGCTCACTTGGCCACAAAGAAGCTACAGGGAGCATTGCAAAAAGGTAATAAAATCTGCTCAGAAATTACGGAGCGGATCTCAGCAGCGGGAGAACGGACTGAGGTATTAGCTGCTTGGGTCGGGACATTAGACAAACAACAGAATACACAGTAGTCTCAATTGGTGGATATGATTTGGAAACTGGAGGACTTTGAAAATCGCCAATGGAGAAACAATTTAAGGTTATTTGGCCTGAAAGAAAATGTGAAAGGGAACGATATAAGGTCATTTATGCTTGGGTTGTTCAATGGAGCTTTTCCAGATCTAGCCCATTGGGATTGGGAAGTGGGGGTGCAACAGGTTCACCGCTTCCCTGTAATATTACAGACAAATCAACAATCCCAACAACCTGAGAAACCTAGAGTGATCTTGGTCTTTTTTGGCAATTTTCTATGATGCCAAGCAATTTTTGATAAAGGAAGACTAGAGACGAAGTGGTCATTTGATGGCCACATGTTCTTTGTGCGGCAAGACGTCTGCCATGTGAGATGTTAGAGAAGATGGCGCTTAGGGCACATGTTTGTGCCCTTTCAGGGACTAGGCTGCGAAGTGGTTTCGATGAATCTGGCCCGCATCGAGGTCATACTCGAAGGAAAGGCACAGACATTCAAGTCAGAGATAAAAGCTCAGGAAAACCTAAAGGAGATCTCTGGTGGGGTGGGGTCAGGGTGATTGTAATAGTTATTTCATCCACCATTTGATAGTATTGGATGAAGATGGGTTGGAGTGATGATTTTGAAGGGGTAAATGTTTAAAGGCAAAGTAGGATGGGAGTTGGTATTCCTCCTCCCTAATGTTGGTATCTGCTCTCTTCTTGGGAGTGGGGGTTCTTAAGCTTTATTAGCTGATGATATATGCTTATGTGCAATATGTAAAGGGTTTCCTTTTTTGTTGTTTTTGGGTTAACAGAGGGACACGATGGTTGGGCTGGAGTAGGTGGGGGCGGGGAGGCAGTATGTTGGCAGGTGGCATTACTAGGGTCATTGTTGACCTGCTTGCTCATGGTAGGGGGCTGGTGGGGGGGGTTTGGGGAAGGGGAGGGGTTGGATGATTCCAAGCAGATAGAAGGGTTCTGGTATGTAGTAAGGTCACTAGTAGGTTGGGCTTTACTCTGGCTATAGATGAGTTATTTACTAATTGCTACAATCACCATATGTGACTTAAACAATCCTGTGAAGAAGCAAAGGGTGATTCTAGATTTACAATATCTAAATGCAGACATAGTGTGTATGCAGGAGACACATACTGAAGTGGACAGACAGAAAGTGAGGAGCGGGAGCCGTGATGCTAGGCCTAGCATGCCAAGCCTGACACTCTTATAGTGGCTCACAGTTACCTTTGGGCGCTCTCCGATACCGTCACCCCACACAGTGTTCGCTCTTGAAATACTGCCTGTACCTGCCTAAAATGTCAGCCGCAACAAACCCTCCTGCGTCTCTTCTGACCTTTTCTCACTCCTCCCCCTAGCCCCTACCCCTCCCCACTCTACTCTTCTCCACTTTCCTGCTACTGACCTTTGCCCTGACCTGTCCTGGCCCTTAGTCCCCACCCTGTTTATCTGTGAATTTTCCCTCGTCAATTGAGAGCTAGCTATTTTGTCTGATGCCCGATGGAGCTACCTGGTTTAGCTATAGGGGAGACAGTTCAGGGATTCCCTCCCTGGACCGTCACCTACCCAGTCGATCTTTAGACAGACTTCCTTTCGTCTCTCTTGTCGTCTCTTCCCGCATCCTCCCTCTATTTATGTCTCTCCTTCTCTCCTCTCTCAAATGTGTTGAGACTGGACTATTTTGTCTGATGCCCGATGGAGCTACCTGGTTTAGCTATAGGGGAGATGGGCTGTGGATTCCCTCCTTGGTCGTCACCTACCCAGTCGGTCTTTAGACAGACTTCCTTTCGTCTCTCCTTGTTGTCTCTTCCCTTATCCTCCCTTTCTCACCCCCCCTGCCCCCTCCACTACTTTTCTCTCTCCTTTCTCTCCTCATCTATTGCCTATTTTTTGATGTATTGTACAATTGTTGATCTTTTTCTGTTACATTGCTGATTCTCATGTAAAGCACTCTGATACCTTCGGGTCTAGCCAGCGCTATATAAAACTCTTTAAATAAATAAATAAAATAAAATAAATAAATCTGTAGCACCTCACAAGGGACACATACTTGGGGGTGGCAATTCTAGAATGGAAAGGCAGGTTTCGTTTTTCTAGAACCAAGGTGGATAAGTATGGCTTATTGGCCATTACAGAATGTTGTTATGCAAGTGGATATTTTACACTCTGCTTTGTCTATTGATCTGTGGTTCACGATCCTACAGTGTTCAAAGGGCTCAATAATGAATTGGCTGGGTGGCCGCTTCCTCAGGTTATTTGTGGAGACTTAAATATAAATATCAACGGGTGGGTTTAAAGGCAGTCCTTAAACTTTACCAGGGCCGCAAACCCAGGGTATTTAGGTCTCTGATTAACCTGGGAATGACCCATTGGCTATCGGATGCATGGGCAGAGATGGATATAGTTGATCCAGGATATACTTTCTTTTCAGCTCCTCAAAGGGTGCACGTTAGACTGGACTATTGCTCTATTTCCAACGGCTTAGTACAAGCTTGTCGGATATATAAATACCCAAGGGTTATGCCTGATTATAACCCATTAGTCTTAAAACTTGATTTGCACTCCGTAACACGTCCCATTCTGGGTTTGGTCTTTTGAGAGGGCCTTATTGTTGGATGAGGACTATAAGCCAAATGAAAACATGGATTCCAATCTGTATGGCAGAAAACATAGGGAGTGCCTCTA
Source organism: Lissotriton helveticus (assembly GCF_964261635.1). Classification (NCBI taxonomy): domain Eukaryota; kingdom Metazoa; phylum Chordata; class Amphibia; order Caudata; family Salamandridae; genus Lissotriton; species Lissotriton helveticus. The sequence continues at coordinate 1,003,478,175 of NC_136071.1, read as the reverse complement.
CAGGTATAATTTGGGATGCCTTTAAGGCTGGAGTTTAGGTGGAGACCTCAAGATTTAGCTGGTCCCGCCAGAAAAGGGAAAATCAGCACTTTCAAGAACTCTATCTAACTTCATCGGTGGCCGAAGCAGTATAAAGGGGGATAGAAATTGAGGAGGCCCAGTTGAATGTGGCAATCGCTAAAGCTGCAACAGTAGGCATATCAGTAAAAAAAGCAGCGGATAATTACACAGCCTAGAAAAAGAAGGCACATGAGTATAACAAAACGGTGGGACACTTATTAGCAATTCTTACAAGACAGAAGATAGCTCAAGGTGAGATTAGGGATCCCCGTGACCCCTGTATGCGACCAGCCTTTCAAAGGTTTTATCAGGGGCAATACGCTGAGGAAGTGGTGGAAGCTGGAGATAAAAGGGGATATCTGGACTAAGACACTTATACACTCGATAGAGGAAGTTATTTCTACCATGTATAACTTAACTTTCAGAAAAGCAGCGGACCGGATTTCATTCCGGGAGAGTTTTATAAGACCTTTGTTACGAGTCTGAAAGCGGATATGCTCGATGTATTTTTGCAAATTCAAAGTGGGGCCACTTCACCAGATTCATGGGCCTCTACGAAGATAATAGTTTTTCCCAAAAAGGGTAAATCTGTGCTGGAATTAGGGTCTTATCGACCAATTACTTTAATCAATTGTAATACTAAAATGTATGCAAAGATTTTAGGCACACGATTGTCTGGCGAAATAAAGAAGATCGCCTCCCCAGTACTACACAGATTTATCCCAGGAATGGGTACAACAGATCATGTCTGCCGGGTCAATATGCTATTTGATGTAGCTAAGATATCAGGAGACCCTATGGCTTTAATACTTCTGGATGCTGAGAAAAGCGTTCAATAGGGTCTCCTGGCCATATCTGAGGGTGGCTATGGACAAAAAGGGACTGGGGCCTAGATTTATAACATCTGTGAAAACACTATATCATAACCCAACTGCTAAGATATTATTGATGGGAGAGAGTCTCAGATGGTGGTGATACAACAGGGTACAAGACAAGGATGTTCATGCACCCCACTATTATTTGCCCTTTATATGGATCCCTTAATTAGGAGAATTAAGTGTCATTTTGCAATTTTACCGATGAGTAAGAGCAGCTGGGAAACAAAATGTTGGCGTATGCTGGTGACCTTGCAATGGCCACCCCGGACCCTGGCATGGCAGCAAGGGAAATTGAGTTGGAGGCAGCCCAATTTGGTCAATGTTTTGGGTATCAACTCAACCAGGATAAAACTCAAGTTGTTATCAATGGTAATGTACAATTTTAAGATAGGCGGGTGGTGTCGAATGCAGGGTATTTGCGGGTTAATGCTCTGGCAGACACCGATAAAATTGTGGAAATTAACTTGGATCCTCTAGTTAGTAAAACTAAGACAGAGTTTGGGAGATTGAATAACCTTAGGCTCACCCTGATTGGGGGAAGAAACATAGTAAAAATGATGCTTTACGTAATATTTTATATTTCTTCAGAGCCATTCCCCTGGAGGTAGAGAATTATTGGCTCAAGGTTTTGGATGGGATGATTTGGAGATTTGTATTGGCCTATGCTATACCTAGAAGGGCACCGGGGCACTGGGGGGATGGGATGGGAAGTCTGAAGTCTTCAACTATACTACTGGGAATCTGTGCTGCAACATATGGCTGTCTTGTTCAATTATTATTATTATTATTATTAGGTTTTTGTAGAGCGCGTAGTCACCCGTAAGTATCCCAGCGCTAACATCCAAACAGACCAGAGGGAAGGCCGGGGGAGGGAGGGGAGGAGGGAGATCAGGGAAACAGGTGCGTTTTCAGCCGCTTCCTAAATCGAAGATAGTCTGGTTCCGTCCTGAGTTCGCGGGGGGGGGGAGTTCCAGAGACGGGCTGTGTTGACAGAAAAACGCCGTCCACCCGTGCGCACCTTCTTCACTCTGGGGATAGTGATGAGGTATTCATGGTCTGAATGGAGGGATCTAAGGGCTTTGTAGGGCCTGATGAATTTTTTTAGGATAGGGGTTCCTTTGTCCTGTAAGAGTTTATGTGACAGGCAGAGAGCCTTGAACGTCACTCTCTCTCTCACAGGGAGCCAGTGGAGCTGTTTCAGGGCTGGTTTAGCGGAGGATCTGGCCGGGGTATTAGTGAGAATCCGTGCCGCGGCATTCTGGATTCTCTGCAGTTTGTTAAAGGTTGCCTCAGGAGCGCCTAGATAGATGGTGTTACTATAATCTAGCCTAGCTAGAATGAGGCTTTGGATTAGTAGTTTCTGGGAGATAAGAGGAAGTAGGGGCAGAATCTTCCTAATGGCTTTGAGGAGCCCGAAGCAGGTCCCAGCGATTTTATTGGCTTGAGTCTTAAAGGTCAGGTCTTTTTCAAGCCATATTCCCAAGCTTTTAATCTCAGACTTGGGGGCTGGGGGTTCACCCAAGCAGGGGGGCCAGATGTTGTGCGGGAGGGAGAGCCCTTTCTGGCCAAGGAGGAGAATATCCGTCTTTGAACCGTTAAGTTTCAGAGACGACCTATTCATCCATCCTTGAATTTCTGCAAGACAGTTGTAGAGGTCTGATGGTTCTTGATTTGGGTGAGATAAGGACACCACTAGTTGTGTATCATCAGCATAGCTGATGATTCTCACTCCGAACGGGTGACAACCTCCTCCAATGGGGACATATAGACATTGAATAATGTCGGGCTTAGTGATGAGCCCTGGGGCACACCACATTGGAGGGGGGTTTCGGGGGAGCGGGTGTCATTCTCCCAGACCTGAAAGGAGCGGTGGCCAAGGAATGATTTGAACCAGGTCAGAGCCGTGCCCTCAACACCAATGTTCTTGAGTCGCTGGATCAGGACTCGATGGTTAACGGTGTCAAAGGCCGCGCTGAGGTCCAGGAGGATCACTGCCACTGATCCTCCTGCATCTAACAGGGCTCTGGCCTCCTCCACTGCTGCGAGTAGGGCGATGTCGGTGCCCTGCCCTGGGCGGAATCCAGTTTGTGAACATCTGAGCAGGTTGTTAGTCTCCAGATATTGCGACAGCTTTTTGTTAACTAGTTTTTCCGCGATTTTGCTGGTACCGGGGAGGAGAGAGATTGGCCTGTAATTGGCCAGCTCCAAGTGGTCCAGAGAAGGTTTTTTCAGTAGTGCTTTCACAACCGCCGCCTTCCAGCCGGGAGGAACTATACCCAGGAGCAGTGAGGTATTGATATGGTGAGTGAGTGGGGGGGCGATGGTGGGGGCCACTTTCTTGAGGATGCGTAAAGGGACCGGGTCCCTGGGGGATCCACTTTTGATCGAGTCTAGCGTTGCTAAGACCTCTTCGATGGTGACTGGCCCAAGAGAGCTTAAGTGGGGGGCGGTGTGATTTAAGTTAGTGCCGACTTCCTCAGCGACGCTGAAGTCGACGGCCGGAAGAGAAGCAAGGATTTTCGGAATCTTCTCCTCGAAGAAATTGGCCAGTTTGAGGCATTTCTCTTCGTCTGCCTTGGAGTCAGGCGGGTATTTTGGTGCCGAGGCAGGGACTTTAAGTAATTCTTTAAGAATGGTGAAGGTTTCTTTAGCGGAGCAGGAGGAATTTGCTATTCTTTCCTGAAAGAATGTACTCTTAGTGTTGCGTGGAGCGATTTTGTAGTTTTTTAAGCATGTACGAAATGCGTCTTTTTTGGCGGTTGATTTATCTTTCCTCCAGGAGCGCTCCGTTCTTTTGCACTCCTTCCGAAGGAGGTTAAGCTCGGGGGTGTACCAAGGAGCAGTGGTCACTCTTTTAATTCGCCTCAGGGTGGTGGTTTTGGGAAGGAGTTTGTCCAGTGATGTAGTGAGCCAGGAATTGAACTGGTTGTCTGCAGTGGCTGGGTCAGAAATCGGGGAGGGGGAAGAAGCCCTGAGAATGGAAGCCCAATCATCAGGCGAGAGTTTATGCCATCGTCTGTCTGTGACCCGAGTTTTAATCTGTTGGGTGGGTGGGTGGGATGAAAAGGTGCCAAGAGATGGATATTAAGAAGTGGTCTGTCCAGGGAAGGGGAAGAGGGGGGCCGGAGGTAAGGTTTGCTATGGTGGTGAATTCGGGGTCCAGGAGGTGTCCTTTGTCGTGGGTGGGTTCAGAATTAACTAACCGGATGTCAAATGACGTAAGGTCACGAAGAAGTTCGGACACGATCGGGTCCCTGGAGTCTGAGAGATGGAGGTTGAGGTCTCCCACGATGAGAAAGTTGGGAGAGGAAGTAGCTATCTGGGTGACAGTGTCCACAAGAGCACCAGGGAATTTTCCTGGGGTTCCCGGCGGGCGGTATATCAGCAGCCCCGATAAAGAGTGCAGGGGGGATATTTGCAACATAAAATGGCAGCTTTCGCAGTCGTCGATGTTGGCGTTAATTGATCTGCATGAAAAAGGTTCTCTATAGATTATGGCCAGGCCACCTCCTCTGCCGAGGGGTCTGTTTTGGGATTGAATTTGGTAGCCCGGGGGTAGGGCGTCAATGATATCAGACTCAGACCAGGAGGTAAGCCACGTTTCTGTAAGGAACAAAACGTCAAAGCCGTAGTCCCGAATCAAAAGATTGATTTCATGGGAGTGTTTCGGAAGGGACCGGCAGTTGAGAAGGCCAAGCTGTATGCCGTGATCTCCTGAAATGGTGGTGGAGGCCGGATTACACAGATCACAGTTGGTGAAAGATCTTCCTCCCAGATGGAGATAGTTGCACGCAGGATTTTTCGACGGGTTGAGTGCAAGAAGCCCATCTCTAGTATATATAATTCGATCGTCGGGAGATTTGGGCAGAGTAACTGGGCCTGGGTCCGGCTGGGCCCGCACGGGCCCAGACGGGCTTGCCTTAGGCGCGCCCGCTGCGCCCGTCCGCTGCGCGTACGTGAGATGCACATGTTTTTATAGGCGGAGTATAGGGGGGCGTGGCCTCGTAGGAAGTGGGCGTGCCCAGAATACAGGCTCGCTCGCTAATGGCGGCAAGAAAATTACAAGCCCGCCGCAGCGTTAAGATCGGCTGCGCGGGTGTCGCAGGGTAAAGCTGAGTGTCCCACCAGATTGTGAGCGAGGGGAGGCTGGTAAGCTTTTAAAACAGTACACACAAATCATACATTTTAAAATACAGATTTTTCTAACAGAGCTCCCGGCTGTGCCTCAGGAGTAAGGATCTGTTTGGAGCTAGTGCTCAGCTCGAATATGTAGGGGAGGGGGGAGTGGCCTCGCAGGAAGTGGGCGTGCCCAGAAGACAGGCTCGCTCGCTAATGGCGGCAAGAAAATTACAAGCCCGCCGCAGCGTTAAGATCGGCTGCGCGGGTGTCGCAGGGTGAAGCTGAGTGTCCCACCAGATTGTGAGCGAGGGGAGGCTGGTAAGCTTTTAAAACAGTACACACAAATCATAAATTTTAAAATACAGATTTTTCGAACAGAGCTCCCGGCTGTGCCTCAGGAGTAAGGATCTGTTTGGAGCTAGTGCTCAGCTCGAATATGTAGGGGAGGGGGGCGTGGCCTCGTAGGAAGTGGGCGTGCCCAGAAGACAGGCTCGCTCGCTAATGGCGGCAAGAAAATTACAAGCCCGCCGCAGCGTTAAGATCGGCTGCGCGGGTGTCGCAGGGTGAAGCTGAGTGTCCCACCAGATTGTGAGCGAGGGGAGGCTGGTAAGCTTTTAAAACAGTACACACAAATCATAAATTTTAAAATACAGATTTTTCGAACAGAGCTCCCGGCTGTGCCTCAGGAGTAAGGATCTGTTTGGAGCTAGTGCTCAGCTCGAATAGCAAGGAAGACAGGCCAGTTTTGGATAATGATCCTTCCACGATCTATGAATTATTGATAGGGGATGACGTTTGCGTCAAGTTGACTTCAGATATTTCAAGAGAGTGAGGTTCAAAACGCTTGTGTGTTCATATCGAATACAGTTATCTGTTCGGAAGAAAGTGGGTAGTGGTCATCTCAGTTATTATACACCCATGCAAGAAAAAAAAAAAAGAACTGTTACCGGATATCTTCCAGGATTTTTATGTTAGATGCTGGAAAGAGCTGGGACCGCTCATTCTTGGGGATTTTGTAGATGATATAGGTACAACCACGTTTGCAGCTATTAAAAATAATTTTGATTTTGGGCATCATTCATTTTTCAAATACCTGCAGATAAGAGACTTTTTAGGGAAAAAGGAGGAGGGCTAAGTGGGCTCATGAGGATTGAATTATTAGAAGTGATAATTGAGAAAAACCAAAAAAAACGTGAAAGGAGGGTCAAGAGGGCCTATATTTACCGACCCCGATATCCCAAAGGCCTTATATTGGAACTATAAACTACAAAGGGGAATATCTGGGTCATAAAAAACAAACAGGTGTGTCCTGAAACAGAGTGCTAGGCAAACTAAGAGACTAATAGCTAACCATAGAGAATAGCCAGAGGCTGAGAACTTCTCATCAGACCACCCAAGTGACTGAGTGTCATCACATGAGATTAAATTGTGGATCCAGACAACACCCAGACCATCATGTGACGGTATAGTTGTGGATACCAATTGTTATCTCCAGCCAGAGGTTATCTCAGTTGGTTGCTGATAAGGTGCAGTGCGTAAAGTGAGTGAAATTTAAAATTGATTGTCAGAGCAAAAAATATGTTTAATGGGTATTGTTCTGATATCAAACATAAAAACTACGCCTGGTAGTCTGACAATATGACTACCCAGTGGCGCTGTGCAAAACGGTCGACATGTTTCAGCCAGGAGGAAGTATTATCCGGCTTTCAAGATGTAATGCTACTGCTCCGCTCGGGAAAACTGAGGTACCGCTCTGTTGTGCAAAGTTGAAAACCAATTATCCAATTAAAACGATAAATTAGGAGTTGAACAAAATACCTATTGTTCAGAGCCAGCTCTCATCCATTTTCAGCACTTGGTCTGGTTAGCAGGAGGTTTCTCCTTTTTTTTAAACAACTAGGTTTTAGTTAGATTGTGCGAACCAGTATGTTGTGAATAGAAGTAGGCATGATGGTTTTCTCATTGCGTCAATCTTTATTTTCAACTTTGCACAACAGAGCGGTGCCTCAGTTTTCCCGAGCGGATGCCGGGTGAGGTGAGGTCCACCACCCACACAAATCTGGGTGAGTATTAAACATACCTCAATAGAGTTGTCTTTCCCATATGTAACACAATGGGTTAGTATCAAAACCCGTAGTCTATTCTTTCTCTATGGGGTAAAATGGAGATAATGGTTCTCTATGTGTGTCCTGTACAACGTTTTGGTGGCTAATTTAGAGATCTATACATGTATAATTATTATTTTTTGTATGTGTTTTTTTCTTATGTTTTTTAGGTAAGGATCACATTATCCAAACACCCCAGGGCACATTGGGGCTCCAAGGTCCTGGTAGGATGATTTGAACTTTTCACACTCACACTCACATGTTGTTTAAAACATTTTTTTGTGCAGTAGCATTACATCTTGATCTGGTCCCGAAGAAAGCCGGATAATACTTCCTCCTGGCTGAAACATGTCGACCGTTTTGCACAGCGCCACTGGGTAGTCATATTGTCAGACTACCAGGCGTTGTTTTTATGTTTGATATCAGAACAATACCCATTAAACATATTTTTTGCTCTGACAATCAATTTTAAATTTCACTCACTTTACGCACTGCTCCTTATCAGCAACCAACTGAGATAACCTCTGGCTGGATATAACAATTGGTATCCACAACTATACCGTCACATGATGGTCTGGGTGTTGTCTGGATCCACAATTCAATCTCATGTGATGACACTCCGCCACTTGGGTGGTCTGATGAGAAGTTCTCAGCCTCTGGCTATTCTCTATGGTTAGCTATTAGTCTCTTAGTTTGCCTAGAACTCTGTTTCAGGACACACCTGTTTGTTTTTTATGACCCAGATATTCCCCTTTGTAGTTTATAGTTCCAATATTAGGCCTTTGGGATATCAGGGTCGGTAAATATAGGCCCTCTTGACCCTCCTTTCACTTTTTTTTGGCAATTAGAGCAACTTTGGTTGCGGGTCATTTTCTAAGGACACTACTCTTTTCGTTCTGTCCGTTTTGCTCGCCTAGTTGATTTTTGTAGTGTAGTACCCTTTTGACCGACCATGGCTGATTTTACGGGACTGGCATTTGACGATGAGGTTTTGAACTCCATGTTGGCCAACAACCCTAGCATTTTAGAGTCTTTACCTGAAGTGATAAATACTACTAAAAAAGATGAGTGGGTGGCATTACTCAATCTTAAGAAAACCCACTCACGGACATCTATACATGGCCTTATCATGGCAGAGTATTTGAGAGGGAAGTGTGTCCCCAGTGGATTAATTGTGACCACAACTCCCAGATTGTTTCTCACTGATAAAGATTTCCTTCGGGATTGGTCTCTTATTGCCTGGCGATGCACACGGGATTGGATCATTCTCATTATAACTACTGCTAAAAGGATAGCCGATGCCCTGTTGATAGAGATCCAGGTCCTGGAAGGTCAGATAAAAACCACCCTTACCAATACAGTCTACAAGAAACAGATGGAAGAGAATAACAAAACCAACAAGGATTATAGGGAAAATATCCTGATCAATAAAATTGATACATTTAAGAAAGATCTGGAGCGGTTTTCCTTAGTTAAAGTCTATCCATATACTGCTGACAATTGGGTGGCTCCTGAATTTAACAGCAAGGGGAAACGATATGGGTCAAACTTTTCTAGCTCAGGATCAGATTCTAGCGACCCCGATGGCTCGTCGACTGCACAGAGAGGAGTTGGGCCTCAACGTAGATTCAACAAAAGAAGAGGTATGCAAGGACAATATCAAAATCAGGGCCAATGGTGGCCACCAGGTCCCTGGGGATACCATCACCCACCTTTTGGGCAACCCATGTTTCCATCTCAACCCCTGATCTTCCCAGACCCGTCTTTTTTAGGGCAGGGCCGCAGCCGTGGCTATGGCAGGAGAACAGGACAACAATCAGTGCATTGGGAAACAGACTCCACCTTTCCCAACACTCGGAGCAGGAAGGCAGCTCAGCCCTCGACAAGTACAGGGACAACCAGCACCTAACGGTCAATCTGAGCTCACGTAGCCTAACAGTAGATGAAGAAAATGTCCTTGAAAAGGGACTGGGTTTAGTCCCCACCAATGAGGGAAATCCTTTTGAAACTAGATGTGAACTTGAAAAAATTTTCAGGAAGGTCAGGTTACACTTTTTCTTTAAAGATAGGGAAGAGGATGGTGACCTTGAGAAGGACCGCCTTAACAACACTGGGCTGCGTCCGAAATCTACATTCACACCCTTTATCCACCAGGTCCCAACGCAGGTGGCTACTTTTGAAAAAGCAGTAACATATGACATCATGTCCCTACATGAAACGAAACAACGATGCTTTCAAAATCTTTGTAATCAAGAGAAGAATGCCCTAGTTACGCTATCTAAAGATCAATCAATTACCATCAAACCAGCGGACAAGGGTGGAGCTACGGTTATCCTTGACACATCCAGCTATCGTGAGGAGTGCCTGAGGCAGTTGAGCAATAGGGATGCTTATCAGCCTCTTGCCAGTGACCCTACAGACCGCCTACTGACGGAAATCAAGACGATGGTTGATGAGGGTCTATCAGAAGGTTGGATCACTTTGGCGGATGCAAAATTTCTAGTGACAACTAACTCGGTGATGCCAGGATTCTATTGCCTACCAAAGGTACATAAAATAACGAGGCCACCTCCCGGACGCCCTATCATCTCAGGCATAGGCTCATTACTTGAACCGTTATCCACCTTTGTGGATTTTTTCCTGCGCCCGTTAGTGAAAGAAATGCCTACATTCTTGAAAGACATGGCAGATGTTCTGAGACTATTGCCTGAAATAGAGTTTGATGCCTCAACTGACCTTTTGGTGAGTTTTGATATAGAGTCCCTCTATACTTGCATTCCGCAGGAGGAGACTCTTGAGGCTGTGAGAAAACTCTTAGCCGGTAGAGAATTGAACAGCATCACTCCCGTGAGTTTTATCATGGAATGTGCCAGACTGGCCATGATGCAAAATTTCTTCAAATTTGAGGACCAGATATATTTACAGACCTCAGGAACATCTATGGGGAGTATTTTTGCCCCCAGCCTCGCCAACCTCTACGTTCATCTTTTTGAACAGAACTGTGTACTCAACCATGGCAACCCTTTTCTTGAAAAGGTGTTGCTATGGAAACGATACATAGATGATATTCTAGTGGTTTGGCGGGGTACTCCATCCGAGGTTGAGCTGTTCCACAGGTGGCTCAATGAACAAAATCAGTTTCTCAAGTTCACCGTGGAAAGCAGTAGAGAACATCTTCCATTTCTTGACATTCTCCTCTACCCTAGAGATGGGAAACTCGAATGTGAGTTGTACAAGAAACCCATGTCAAGGAATTCCCTACTCGTCTACAATAGTCATCACCCACGATCTTTACGAAACAACCTCCCTGTGGGCCAATTTCTCCGTATCCGGAGAAACTGTTCATCTAAACCGATGTTTGATAAACACGGTAAGGTATTGGCAACCCAACTGAAAAAACGCCAATATCCTAGACATTTGGTGAAGAAAGCCTGGAAACGTGCCTCCAATAACAACCGGGAGGCACTGTTGGAGCAAAATCCTGAAAAAGCAACTTTGGACAAGTTGACCTTTGTGAGCACATTCAGTGTGCTCTCTAACCAAATTCAAAAGATAGTGCGGAGACATTGGGGGATCCTGAATCTCGCACAAACTTCCATTCCATCTCCCCTTTTTTCATTCAAGAGGGCACCAAGTATCAGGGACAGACTAGTACACACGAGACCCAGGACAACGCCACAAGTAACCAGCAGTACTCTGTGGGACTTACCACCAGTACAGGGCCATTTCCCCTGCGGCTCCTGTAGTGTCTGTCCACAGACATACCAAACCAACAGTGTAGACATAGGTACAGACAAGCCATGGTTGTTGAAAAGGCACACCAACTGCAATACTGAGCGAGTCATTTATATGATCACTTGTCCTTGTTCACTACGCTATGTGGGTCACACTACCCGCAAAGTGAAACTCAGAATAAGTGAACACAAAAGCACAATTTGTTGTCAGAAACAATCCACCCGGTTGACCACACATTTTTTGGCTCTAAAACACAAAGCAGAAGAACTTAAATGGGTGGTACTGGAGCATCCATTTATCCCATCGCATATCAGCAATGTGTCAAGATTTCTCTTCATCAAAGAGCAAAAATGGATTTTCAGGGTGAAAAGTGACATAAAGGGACTGAATGACGATATTCCATGGTCATCGCTATAATGCCACTATTCCCTGTTGATACAAAGGCGCTTTATACTGAGAAAAACTCACAGTAATACACTTGGGGTTGGCACAGCGGTCTGCACATAGTTTGCCAATCTAGACCAGTGCTGTCGCCCCTAGGGGCCTCAATAGGGCTTTGAAACCACACTTGACATCATGAGTATTAGCGAGTTTAAGCAAACCACAATTGACATCATGAGTTTAAGCAAGTGAAATAATTAGGAGGCGGAGTTCCCCTTTGAAGTGCCCCCCTTGTCCGAGGGCCTTCCAGGGCCTAGATCTTCGTATAACAGGGCCTTTAACTATGTAAACCTCGAGTTCTATTGGTAAAATCGCGATCTTAATTGGCATATGCGCGAATATAATAGGCCATGTGTTTGGGCTATGCTATTAAACAATTATCTTGTAAGAGCGGTCTTTGGGAAGCATGCATGGCGATGTCAGGGTCGCGCGCGTGCGCATGTATGTGTCTAGACATGGGCATCGGTGCAGGCTCTTGGTTCTCCGGTGCGGACACGCCGCTCTGCTCACACGTTTTTGATGTGTCGCCGCTGTGCGTGCATTGCATCACATTGCGCATGCTCTAGTAGCGAGTCACTGTCACGCATGCAGGTGAAGAGTAGCGTGCGGGTCGGCGCATGCCTACTAAGAGGCACATTGTCACCAATACCTACTGCGCATCCTCTGATAATAAGTATCATTTACTGTACATGCGCAATACGATCAACTAAGAGGCACATTGTCACTAATACCTACTGCGCATCCTCTGATAATCAGTATCATTTACTGCACATGCGCAATACGATCAATCAAGCCTTATTCACTAGCGATTTTGAAAAAGTTAAAAACCAATTATCCAATTAAAACGAGTATAAATAGCCCGCGATTTTCCAGAGCCATTACCTTCACTTCCTCTCGGATGCTAGAGAGAGGTACCGACGGGGAGGTAGGTCCTAGGGATAGAGGGTCTTTCTGATTTTCCTTCCTCTCTCTTTCTTCTGTCTTTCCTGGCTGGTTATTTGTAGTATGGACTACTCTGAGCCTCTTTAAATAGACTCTCAATAACTATAAATTAGGAGTTGAACAAAATACCTATTGTTCAGAGCCAGCTCTCATCCATTTTCAGCACTTGGTCTGGTTAGCAAGAGGTTTCTCCTTTTTTTTTTAAACAACTAGGTTTTAGTTAGATTGTGCGAACCAGTATGTTGTGAATAGAAGTAGGCATGAAGGTTTTCTCATTGCGTCAATCTTTATTTTCAACTTTGCACAACAGAGAGGTGCCTCAGTTTTCCCGAGCGGATGCCGGGTGAGGTGAGGTCCACCACCCACACAAAGCTGGGTGAGTATTAAACATACCTCAATAGAGTTGTCTTTCCCATATGTAACACAATGGGTTAGTATCAAAACCCGTAGTCTATTCTTTCTCTATGGGGTAAAATGGAGATAATGGTTCTCTATGTGTGTCCTGTACAGCGTTTTGGTGGCTAATTTAGAGATCTATACATGTATAATTATTATTTTTTGTATGTGTTTTTTTCTTATGCTTTTTAGGTAAGGATCACATTATCCAAACACCCCAGGGCACATTGGGGCTCCAAGGTCCTGGTAGGATGATTTGAACTTTTCACACTCACACTCACATGTTGTTTAAAAAATTTTTTGTGCAGTAGCATTACATCTTGATCTGGTCCTGAAGAAAGCCGGATAATACTTCCTCCTGGCTGAAACATGTCGACCGTTTTGCACAGCGCCACTGGGTAGTCATATTGTCAGACTACCAGGCATAGTTTTTATGTTTGATATCAGAACAATACCCATCAAACATATTTTTTGCTCTGACAATCAATTTTAAATTTCACTCACTTTACGCACTGCACCTTATCAGCAACCAACTGAGATAACCTCTGGCTGGAGATAACAATTGGTATCCACAACTATACCGTCACATGATGGTCTGGGTGTTGTCTGGATCCACAATTTAATCTCATGGGATGACACTCCGCCACTTGGGTGGTCTGATGAGAAGTTCTCAGCCTCTGGCTATTCTCTATGGTTAGCTATTAGTAACCTGTTTGTTTTTTATGACCCAGATATTCCCCTTTGTAGTTTATAATTGAGAAAAAGCAGTCAAAGGTGTTTTCTTATAAAATGTTGAACAGCCGGATAGTAGATGACATGGATAAACACAGACGCAGGCAGGAGTCATTGCTGATAGATAATGTGGAAAGTGTAGCATCATTTGATTTGGCTTACTCAATTTTATTGTCAACCAGTCTGCAAGCCAAGGATTTTAAAACATGGTTGAATCTGTATATTAGTTTGGGGAAAACTATAAAATGGGGAGGGGTATCCAGCACAAACTGTCCTCTGTGCCAGTTCCATGGGGTAGATTTAATTTATATGTTTTAAAAATGCCCATGCCTGAGAAGCCTAAAAAGATATTAGAGAATTTCTTGAAGTTAAGCTGGGCCTGCATATTGCAATTACTCCCCAACTGATTTTATTAGGAATTCAGAAGGTAGTGGATGCCCCCTCCTATGCTCAACCCTTTATATTCCTCGCTACGGCAGTATTAAATGTAAATGTAAATGTATTGCGACTTATATAGCGCACGTATCACCCGAAGGCATCAAGGCGCTTGCTTAGGGAACCCGTCCTGGTATTCCCCTGTGAGATACCCCAGCAGGGTATCCACAAGGTGAAAGCCAGGCATCCCGCCGCGAGGGGCCGTAGTGGAGATTAAGCAAGCTATTGCCCAGAGTCGCAGAGTGTGACCCCGTGAGTCGAGTAGGCACCGGAGTCAGAATTGTTGAGTCCGTGGAATTTTTGAGCCCGAGACCCGCCGAGGCGGGGAATCGAACCCTGGTCCATGGCCAATCTCAGCTTCCGGATCTGCCGCCTCTAACCACTGAGCCACACTTCTCCACACATTAATGTTGTTTTAGCAACTGCGTGGCTAGACCCTGTCCCTCCATTGTGTAACCAGTGGTGGCTCAGCTTATATTTATTTATCATATAGAAATGGCAGTATATGCTTGGAAAAGTACATAGGCCAAAAAAGAGGTTTACAGTCCTGGGCACCAATGAGGAAATGATTGTGGCACAATCTGAGGGGGAAACGTCAGGGACCATGGCTGAGGGAAATGGCGAGGTGTGTTAAGGGGTATAATATGAGGGGTCATGCAATATCCTGATAACAGGAAGGTATGCAAAAACACACTTTAATGAGGGGGAAACCCTATATTATGGGTATGATGAGAGGGGTGGTGCATTAAGTTATGTACAATAGCACTTTAATGATTATGTGATGAAATCTCAATTGTTGTACAATACTGAGGGGCTCATTAGGATTGCGGATTTCCCGCATCCTCCGGGCCGGCGGAAGCCACCGCCGGCCCGGAGGATGCGGGAAAACCGCCGCGGATGCTTTAAAGACCCACCGCCAAATTAGGATGGCTGGTGGGTCTTTGAATCTGTCCGCCGCTTTTCCGCCGCGGTCGCCTTCCGCTTTGTGCACGCAAATGCTGTGCATGCATTTTTAACATTGCGGCGGGTGCAGCTTGAAGCTCCACCCACCGCAATGTTAAAAATAGAGGATGTGACCGCCACCCTGGCGGTCACATCCTAATCTGTATGGAGGGACCGCCGCTGCCCCTGCGGACGGTCCCTCCTACTCTATGGTGGCGGACGGACTCAAGTCCGTCCGCCATCATAATCGGCCCCTAAGTGTCTTTTTTGTATACCGGCTATGAATTTCTTTCTGTTGGATAGAGGTTATTAAATTTTTTCAATGAAAATATTTAAAACAAAAAAATAAAATATAAAGCTATATTAGAAGAAGATAACAGTTAATAAAATATCAAAACATCATTCTTTTGCGGTAGCGAACAGCTTCTTTTAAGAACTTGACTATAGCGCAGCAAAGTGCTGCACTCAGGAGTGAGTGTAGATATTAAAGAGCTGGCCTTAGATACCACTCAGTAAAGTGCAAAAAAAAATGCATCAAGGACTGGGTTGAAAACTCATCACATGAACAATTTCATTTCAAAGTACTTTATTCGGTTTACTTAACCGCATGCGTGCGGCGGCTTTTCCCGCTGTATGCGGCATTTTTAAAATTACCGCGATACATTACGAGCTCAGCTCGTCATCAGCACACGGCAGGTAACGCTGATGACGAGCTGAGCTCATCATCAGCATGGAAGGGGTTAATAAGAAACCATAAAAGTTACAAGTTACAAAATGCATTGCAGTCGCTAGTTAAAATACACAATGTACACATTACCCTCAATAAAAACTATAGAGGTAGTTTGACTTCAACGATAAACGATGAGGAGGGCATCTTAAAAAGGACCATTTGTAAAAAAAAAGAGACCATGAAAGTTCTGTAACCATTTAAAGGTCCAAACATTTTCTATACTTCATTGTACTTTTCACAAAACCGGCCACAAAAAAAATACAATCAGGTTTTAACAATTGCAGATAGTGGAGAGCGGGGCGTACTTGCACAAAATTTAACTTTTTTAAAATAGGTTTTAAATAAAAAGTCCTGGGCATTTCATAATATTTACAAAAGAACATAAAGTGCAGCAGGTCCTGTGGAGACGTAGTGTCGCAGCCACAGGGTGGTAGCACTTTCCCTTTGTAACAGCCCCTTGGGACTGCTATTAAAATATGAAAGAGATTTAAGCTGAACCGGATTAGTAAAAAACGCCGTATGCTGGTAACGGCCATGCTAGATATGGTTCCATGTGTAGGGTGGTTTTGAGCATCATATGTGTATGCACACTAGACTTCAGCAATTCTTTCTCCTCTCTTTCCACATGAACAAGCTAAATCAGATTAAATATCATATTGGCCCGAAAGGAAGGAAAAAAGGACCTAATATGGAGATAGAGTTCTTTCCCAAATATTATTTATCCACTCTGTGAATTAATTATTGTGAATTTTTGCTCACAGAGTCGGCAATAATTCACTCTGTTCCATTTGAAGGAACAATGTGAATTATTACAAACTCCTGTACTGAAGGCTTCAATAATTCTGCACACTATCTATCACTCTTCCTTCTTTCCCAATAATTTGTCTTCACCCAACTTTTTTATGTATTTGTTATTTTCTCTGGTTTAAGGAACAAATCCAGTCTGCCTAAGTCTTCAGTCAACTTTTTAACATAATCTAACCACAGAATATTATGAACATAAGCACAGCTCAAACAGTCCTCAATAATCTCCCTATTAAGGTGGGCTTTATCATTAGTACAGATCAATAGCCAGAGGCTTATTGGAGCAAACCTAATATCACCCATGACGTAATAGAACCACAGCTTATAAAGTGAGAACTACAGGGTTGTAACCCCAGGATATTTCTACAGAACCTGTTTTCTTCGACCTGCAGTCATTTGATTGGACCATAGCCCCAAATAGGTGCCCCAGTAGGTCAAAACAGGCAGACACTTACGTTTACATATTGACTTGGTAAGAGTATTCTGCATCATTCAGAAACTCTGTCCATCACCACCCCCCTTTTCCAAAATCGGTTTTATCCACACTATGTGTGGGAGGGTATACTCAGACGTGAGTCCCTTGCTCATTGCACCATCAGGATTCAAGCAAGCCGGGCCGAAGAAGGCTGTGATGCCAGAAACCGGTCCCCGGAAGCTTGTTTCCTTCCCAGTATAAGAATTGGCTTGGTAGTTTGGTTTGCCCTGTTCCCATCATGCACTGGGACAGGAACAGACTAATTTGCATATAGCCAGGTTCTGAGCTGGGATGGTGCAGTGAGCTAAAAAACGGTGATGGATTAAAACCATGATCTATTGACTTGGTAAGAGTATTCTGCATCATTCAGAAACTCTGTCCATCACCACCCCCCTTTTCCAAAATCGGTTTTATCCACACTATGTGTGGGAGGGTATACTCAGACGTGAGTCCCTTGCTCATTGCACCATCAGGATTCAAGCAAGCCGGGCCGAAGAAGGCTGTGATGCCAGAAACCGGTCCCCGGAAGCTTGTTTCCTTCCCAGTATAAGAATTGGCTTGGTAGTTTGGTTTGCCCTGTTCCCATCATGCACTGGGACAGGAACAGACTAATTTGCATATAGCCAGGTTCTGAGCTGGGATGGTGCAGTGAGCTAAAAAACGGTGATGGATTAAAACCATGATCTATTGACTTGGTAAGAGTATTCTGCATCATTCAGAAACTCTGTCCATCACCACCCCCCTTTTCCAAAATCACCATTTCAAGGTCCAAACATTTTCTATACTTCATTGTACTTTTCACAAAACCGGCCACAAAAAAAATACAATCAGGTTTTAACAATTGCAGATAGTGGAGAGCGGGGCGTACTTGCACAAAATTTAACTTTTTTTAAATAGGTTTTAAATAAAAAGTCCTGGGCATTTCATAATATTTACAAAAGAACATAAAGTGCAGCAGGTCCTGTGGAGACGTAGTGTCGCAGCCACAGGGTGGTAGCACTTTCCCTTTGTAACAGCCCCTTGGGACTGCTATTAAAATATGAAAGAGATTTAAACTGAACCGGATTAGTAAAAAACGCCGTATGCTGGTAACGGCCATGCTAGATATGGTTCCATGTGTAGGGTGGTTTTGAGCATCATATGTGTATGCACACTAGACTTCAGCAATTCTTTCTCCTCTCTTTCCACATGAACAAGCTAAATCAGATTAAATATCATATTGGCCCGAAAGGAAGGAAAAAAGGACCTAATATGGAGATAGAGTTCTTTCCCAAATATTATTTATCCACTCTGTGAATTAATTATTGTGAATTTTTGCTCACAGAGTCGGCAATAATTCACTCTGTTCCATTTGAAGGAACAATGTGAATTATTACAAACTCCTGTTCTGAAGGCTTCAATAATTCTGCACACTATCTATCACTCTTCCTTCTTTCCCAATAATTTGTCTTCACCCAACTTTTTTATGTATTTGTTATTTTCTCTGGTTTAAGGAACAAATCCAGTCTGCCTAAGTCTTCAGTCAACTTTTTAACATAATCTAACCACAGAATATTATGAACATAAGCACAGCTCAAACAGTCCTCAATAATCTCCCTATTAAGGTGGGCTTTATCATTAGTACAGATCAATAGCCAGAGGCTTATTGGAGCAAACCTAATATCACCCATGACGTAATAGAACCACAGCTTATAAAGTGAGAACTACAGGGTTGTAACCCCAGGATATTTCTACAGAACCTGTTTTCTTCGACCTGCAGTCATTTGATTGGACCATAGCCCCAAATAGGTGCCCCAGTAGGTCAAAACAGGCAGACACTTACGTTTACATATTTCCATTATTGATATAATGATCAGAGGCAGTTAGATGTTCCAGACCTACGCCCCTAAGGGTAGCCCATAACAATGATTTATTAACTTATTGAAAACTGTCCTAAGGTCCATGAACTCCAAATTTAGAGCCCCGTCCTTGGCCATAGTATATTTCTTTATTAGTAACGTAAGGTTAGGTTCAAGCTTTGCTCAATTGTGCCTAAGCTTTCTCTAAACGTATACTGGACTGTTGTAATAATGTAATTGTCCTCAGCACAGCTTATGATATGCTTCAAGACTATACAACCCACTATTTTAACAGTAGGATCCAACAAGGAGATGGGTTGACAACACAGCAGGTTTTGTCTACCTCCCTTCTTAAATGCTGGCACAATAATAGCAGAATGCCAAGAGATAGGTAGTTTGGAGCGAATTGCACAATTAAGGATATTGGTGATATTAGGGGCACAAAATTCCAGTCTTGCTCTAAAGAGATCTATCGGGACTCCATCCGGTCCCGTGGTGTTATTGCCAGAGGTTGACACAATAACTAAATGGGCTTTTTCTAAATAAAATGAGATGATTAATAAATTGCTGCGGGAGCATGCCTCACTAAGCGATGGTTCCATTGAAGAGAGCCCATAAATGGACTTGAAAGGTGACACCCACATATCAGCAGAGAAGGTTGTACCTAATCCAGGTATTATCATAGGAGAATGAATCACTTGTCCTGTATGTTACCAGGGTCAGGGTTTCTGATCATCTTAAAAAACTCTCATTCACGAAATAACCGTATATGCAGTATAACTTGGTTCTCCCATAAGTGGTTACCTGAAAAGCATCATTATCGGGTCTTGGTTATGCTTTCCTCCACCTGGTATTTACAGTAGTGATTACAGAACGTGAATGTGAAGGTGCAGTGTCATTAAAATTATCTCCATCTGTCGATCTAATTTTTATTATGTCGCAGATGGGGCAAAAGGTAAAAACAAAGTGATGGTGCTGTACTAGAAGGGTTACTGTTCTATTGCACCTGTCTGTGGCTGGTCGATATGGTTCAGCCCATGTATGCCCAGCAGGGTCTCAGGGCTTTCTTCAGTACCAGTGGAACGCACGTCATTTTGTCGTAACGTGCAGAGGTAAGTAGTGAACTTACTCTTCTTCTTTAAGTGAGTGTATTCGGACACTTACGAGTTGTAGATGAGACTGTGTCTACAATTGATATAAAAAAAGACCATAAAGACAAATCATAGCAGTATATAACAGTCTCCATTGTCAAAGGTAATGCTCGAGGTTCGATGTGAACATACTCATTGTTACTGGGAAAAGAAAATATGGAATAATAAAGTGAAAACATAAATCAATTTCAGTTCTGATGGACAGATGGTTTGTGAGCTGGTACAGCATGAAGGTGTAATTATGTTTCTGAAAGGCTACATATTAACTAAGTGCACGGGAACATGATGATCATGCTATTCCTTGTGCGTGCAGCCATATTGGTTCAAGCCTAGGGCCAGAGTCTGCTTAAGGACAAGGTGGTATTCATTGCAGCGCATTGGTGCGTTATTATGTAAGTGCATTGCTGAATGTGCGAAAATCTTGTTATCGGTCATATAGCGGCAAGAATTATATCGCGCGCTCCGACGATTTTTACCGCTGAGATACCTTGATATTTTCAAGGTTTATCTCAAAAGCAGTAAAAATCGTGCGAAATGCATGAATATCGCTGAAAAATCAGCGATATTCATGCATTATCGTGACAATGATCTTAGCCATGTTATCCACCTTCCATTGGATAACATGGCTAAGAACTGCTCTGGGCAGGCGTTAGCTTTTGGAGATAATCGCGCTTAGCGCGGTTAGTTCCAAAAGTAGGTAATAGGAGATAGCGATGTTAGCGACTGTTTCCAGTCGCTAACATCTTGGCACGCCCACTTTGCATTTCATTAGTGATAAATATCGCTGACATGCAAAGTGGGCCCTAAGATGATCGCTATCTCCTAATAGCTGTCGCTAACTGGTGTTAGCGGCAGCTAGGTAATAGGGCGATAAAATTATCGCCGCTTTAGCGGAAAAAATTCCCGCTAAAGCGGCGATAAGGCCCTTGGTAATATGCCCCATAGTTTGTTAAATAACTATATGGTTTCTCTTGGCAGCGCTTTGGTTTAGTATAACGCAAATGCCTCATTATATGTCCTTAGATTAAACGGTTGTGCGATAAATGGTGAGCTCGGTGAGTGCTTGTAGACTAAGCAGAATCCATTGCAGCACGTTGGTGTGTTATTGTATGAGCACGTTGGTTTCAAAAATGAAAATACCTGATAATATTGTTACCGTTCCTAGTTCACTAAACACTTGATTGAATTCTCTAGGCAGCGCAGTGATGCAAAATAAGGTGAGCGTTTTAGGCTCGTAGGCCGTGTTGCGGTCAATGATAAGTATTCATGTATATGTGGCTGCTTAACCGATAAAGTTGTAGCAGCGTTTATCCCAGGTAGCGCAATGGTGCAGTATAATGTGAGCGCCTTGTTTTCTGTCGTCAGCTTAGAAAGTATTGCGTTAAATGAATGCTTAACCGGCAAGCTGTGCAGAGCCGGCTATTAGTGGAGCCCAGTTTATAGCCGTGCGCTGGATCCCCAATGCCTTATGGTAGCGGTTGATGCTAACGCGCTATATCGGGTTCCAGCTAAAATAGAGAAAATCTAGTTGCCCTTAATTTGAGGGAAACTGGCCTCTGTCGGGGGACGGGCACTTGGACTCCCTGTAGGGGGGAGATTATGCCATAGGCTGTTTTTTTGCGAAAGCCTAGCAGTGCAAGGCCGTGTGGCGTGACATACCTTGTGAGTCTTGAAAGCAACTTGAGAAGCGCCCTTTATGTAAAGCAGTTGTTAGTTAGCATAGTCGAAAGACTACTGTTTTCGTAATTATAACATTCATTATGTATGATTCCGAGGGCTATTGACTGTGGAGCCTGTCATTTCGTACTAATCTGCGTTTTCAAATTGCATTGTATTTCGGAAAATGCTTTACTATGGTGAGTAGGTTATGGTGGCAGAGGACTTTGGGCCATTGTGTCTTGTTTCGCGCTGGTGGTCATGTGTTGTCCGTGTGCAGTGATGTTGTCTGCAAGGTATGCTACAGAGTGTATATCAGAGTAGGCACATCATATTTGTGTGTTTCTTCCGAGTAGTAGTCTGTTATTGGTCTCTGGTGATCATGCCTTCATTCCAATATTTGTAGATGGGCATGTGTGAAGCAATTCTTACCAGATTATTTTGTGTTGCCACCTCGTAAGTGACTGGCACTTTGTTGACGTTGGGTGCGTAGTTTAGTGTATGTCTACATACAGTTAGATAAAGTTTCACCCTGATATTTCTTCTAGTTGCTGGCACATCGTGGTGATTAAACCCATACTGGTTGTGCTGTGTGTGAGGTCTTACTCTATATTCTGGATAGAAGGGAGACTAAGTCGTACGGCACTCAGAGGGTCTGGCTGTGTCCTAGTGTGACCCTGGCAGACAATATGTCTCACGTTGTGTGTCTTGCTTGCCTTTCTGTGCATTTCATTGTTAACCAAAAAGTTGTTGGTTGGTTTTATCAATTGGAGTTTTTTTTTTTAGTATTCAAGTGACTGTTCGGGATCAGCGTAACATTGAGAGCGACAGTATGTTGTCATTCAGCCCCTCTCCGTACATTTTGAGGTGGTGGACTCACCTTTGCTCTTTTTCAAAGAGAATGCATTCTGGTTTTTTGTGTTGAGTGTCTCTATGACGACCCAGCTGATTTTATCAATGGAGTGTTTGAGGTTGATGTATTGGGTGCTCATTTTGGTTGTTTCATTACACTTGATGTTGCTATGATGTTCACAGATTCTCAGTTTTTACCTGTGACAGGTCATACCTATATATTTCAGGTTGCACGGACAGGTAATCATGTAAATTACATGGGTCGTGTTGCAATTCGTGTGGTTTTTCAAAGTCCATTTCATGCCTGTTTCTAGTTGCAGAGTCTTAGTGGTTTTGGTAAGTTTCCAGACAGAGCAGGACCCACAGGGGTAGTGTTCAGTTATGGGTGCCAGGTTCCATGAGTTGGTTATTGATTCGATTCTTGGCTTGTTTGGCGATGGTCTGGTGTGTACAAGTAAAGCACGGATATTCCTGGTTTTCTTATTAGGGAGTCTTGGTTTTGGCCACTTAAGGTTTCCGGATGTAAGGATCTGCCAGTTTTTGTTGACAATTGTCTTGATTGCATTAGATGCATTGTTGTATGTTGTGACGCATGTGATTATGCTTTCATCTTGTTCTTTAACAGAAGTCTCTAGAAGGTTGTCCCTGTGTTGATTTCTGTCTCTCTTCTGGCATTTCTGTATTATATTATTCAGATAGTTCCCAGCTTGTAGTTTGTGGCCCAGGACTTGTGCTTGTGTTTTATAATCTTGTAATTTATTGCAATTATGTCTGAGCCTCAAAAACTGGCTGTATAGCAGGTTTTCTCTGAGAGTGAGGATAGAAGCTATTAAAAGAAAGGAGACTGTTCTCTGCGGCTGGTTTATAGAATGTCTTGGTGTTGATCTTGTTGTTCTCAATATAAATTGTGATGTCCAGGAAGTCAAGTCTCTGCTTATCTGCTGTGTAAGTGAACTTGAGGAGTTTGTCTATGGTAATGAGCCAGGTGTGGAAATCAGGTAGGCTGTCTGGAGAATCGTTCCAGATCATTATGACATCGTCTATGTAGCATTTCCAGAAGAGTATCTTCATTGTTTAAGGATTCGGTCATTTAATATATTTTTGTTCTCGAAATCACTGTACCTAATCCATCCACAGGTCTGATGAGGGGGTCACTGGAATTAACAATCTTCCAAAAGCCCCCAATGTCCTTAGTGGAAGAAGCAATCATGAGTCTATCCCAAGTGTCCCTTTTAATTTCCTGCTTCCTAACTTTCAATGCTGATTTATATTAATCCAGTAATAGGGGAGGGGTATTAAGGGCAGCATTTAAGCATTTATTTGCAGCTCTCCAGATACTGCTAAACAAACAAGGTTCAGATGTGGGGGCGGTGCCACAGGTTTCAGCAATACATTTTTTAACAATTTCCCCCAGATGAACATATACATCAACAAATTCCTCATGTTTAGTCAACAATTCGTTCATGAACAAACTGAAATTGGTAGTAATTAAACTCACAAATAAGGAGGGAAAGTCAACAGCACACAACTTGAGGCAGTGCCCTTGTCCACAGTCCTAATATCAGCGGGGCCTATAAATGTAGGGGTATAACTAGGTACCTTATAGGACATGGTATTGGGGTTGTAATCACTTGCACAATTCCCCACCGTACCCTTCTCTCAACATGGTCAGTATCAAGGTAGAGAAGATGAAAATTAAATCAATAACACAACCTCTTCCCATTCCCCTCCAAAAAAACTTAGGGATTTGAGAGCAACACACACCCCAGTACTTCAATATAATTAACTAACTCAGAGTTGAGTAACATCCTATAGAGAGTCTCCCCCTGATATCTATAGCCCGCTGACACATGTACACATCCATAAAAGTGAACGGATTTTGAATAGTAAGATTCGCACAAATGTTAGAGTTAAAATCACCACCCAGAATAATTCTGAAAACGGTTATGTATGATGAGCTTCTGTGACTGGGAATATCAAGAACCTTAAACAGGGTGGCAATGCTACCAGCTTTCTCCCCTTAGCTTACAGCATTCTATAAAATGACTACAAAATAGTTTAGGGTGTCATGATGAACCAACCAAACAATCTGAATGCCGAATTACACAAATCCTATGAGAAAAAACGTAGGAAATTAGGTGTAGCGTAATTAGAGGGTCAATTCCCACTTGGGTCTTCCAGATTGTTGAGGGCACAGCTGGTGAACAAAAACTAGGAAACCCCTTCCATGTAATGTTGTTTTGAGCTTATGTTTCTTGGAGCATAATAGCATCATACATATTAATATAATCAGTCCATTTCCTGTTTGAGGTTTTGGCAACAAACCCTTCAATATTTCATTATACTAGATTAATGATGCCCAACTTGGTTGCTGTTCTCTCCTTAGATGCTTGTTAAGTTTTGAGGCCTCATTACGTGGAACCTCTAATGGGACAGAATTAAGGAACAGTCAGTCCATCTCTGACAAGCCTGATTATAGCATAAAGTGATTACAAACTCTTACAGGCTCCAGTAACTGGCTCCCACTCACTATGCTAGGAGCCTCCAAACAATGGCTATGGACAATAAGCGGGGTTGGCAAAAGAGACCTAAGGGTAGAAAAACAATGTTTGACCCTAGATCCAAACTCAGCCTGCCCTTAAGATTTTATGAGACAGATTCAGAAATCTACAGCTAATGATCACACAATTCCCAGATAAACTAGGAGAGCTAATGCACCCCACTCTCCTTACAAATATGATAATATCCCAATCCACTTATATCAAAATTGGGATATTTAATGAGCCAGTTGCATACATTATTTTTTAGCCTGGAAGTATCGGGACTCCGGTTTCTTGATGTAGGGACCCCTGATTTAGTTACTCCATGAGCTCTCATGGGCACATACACTTGGCTTCTAGGAGACAACATAAGTGCAGGCGTTGGGTGGCAAATCAATAGTAACACCTGGCTATTTAATGGAGTGGTCCCTCATCTGGTTACTCCCTACCCTCCACGAGCTCTCCTAGCACATACCCTAACTGGCTTCGAGGAGGACTAATAAATTGCGTCCCTGTCCACCTCAGCAAACCAGGAGGCATTATTATATTCTCAGTTGTATGCACCTCAATCACAGGAGCCTCACCAACTCCGCCTACAGTAAGTATTACTGGCCGGGTGGGGCAACTAGGAAGAATGGAAGAACTCTGTACACACCTATGTTCCCCCTCCAGAGAATTACAACATCAAAACGTTATTGTGCTTAGCCAAGATATGCCATGCCAATAAAAACGCAACCTTTACATTTAAATTACAGTGTGTTTTAAAGTTGCAAAAGATAAAAATATGAATGCTCATAAAAAATTCTCAAGTTGATAACTTACCAAATCAAACCAAACATCAACCATAGAATTATTAAAGGGTGTTGAATAGGATAAAGCAAATTTGATTACATCTATAGCATTTTGGTACCACTGAAGTGCAGTTAATACGTTAAAAGGTGACAAAAGATACCAGGGTAGCTATATTTTTGTAATCAGGAGGACTAACAGCTTGTTAGAACTCAAAGATGGCACACTTAGACAATCAACATGTTATTGAGCAGAGTTAACATCAAAAGCGATAAGAACTTTCCCCCATGGCAGAATTCCTTTACAACAACATAATATAAACTGTTACAACGTAGGTCTAGTGGCAGGCTTGTTATAAACAAGGCTTTTATATACTAAGTCTGTTATAGAAACATTAGAGACTCTGATAATAAAGTTCAAAATACCATTTTAAAACATGGCACTATTTTCCTGTCTCAGATCCTTCTCTTTCAAACCAAGTAAATATTGGATGAAATAGCCAATACAATTTTCCTATTGTTTAATCTCCTACAAAAGGCTGGGGCTTCGTTGCACAGTCTAATTTTATGTTCAAGGAAAAGCAGACATGAATAGAATTTCTGGATGCCTAATGTGTGGTGGCAGAACAACAGGAGGCGGATGATTGTTTCTTGAAATTAAAATAAAAGTTCTATAGCACACAATCAACCAGGGGCATCTTGGCGCTAACCTTACTAGGAGAACTGAGCGTGATACATCAGAGGGCCAGGAGAGATGCCTTAATGGGTAAATAGACAGGTTGTTGGACTTTTTCTGAATCCAATCCAATTAGATTTTTTCTTAAACTCTACTGGAAAGAGTTCCATAACCTGGCAATACATGTTACGAATCTTCTCCTACCCTATTTAGCTCTTTTGAATTTGGGGACCACACGGTTTCCAAAAAAAGATGATTGAAGCGATCTAGCTTGGGTATAATGTTGGAAGCATTGTGCCAGATGGGGAGGACCAAAGTCATGCAAGGATTTAAAAGCTATACACAGGGCTTTGAAGTTAATGTGCTTTGAAAAAGCATGAAGAGGGAATGTGATTAATCTGCTTTTCAAAAGAAAGTTGGTTGTCGAATATCACACGCAGATTTTTAACCTTTTCATTTGGGGTTGGGAGAGTTCCATGTTTATGAGACCACCAATTAGAGGATCAAAAGGGGGTTATTGCAGTTTTGGAGGAGTTGAACTTCAAGAAATCGTCCCTCGTCCAATTGCCAATGTGGAGCCTGCAATTGTGAAACTTGGCAGCTGTAGCATCCGGATTACCAGCTACCAATAGGACGACCTGAGTATCGTAACCATAGGAGACCAGAGCAAAACCATAGGATTTTATCAGACCCACCAGGGGGTAACATACAGATTGAAGAGAGCATGCCAAAGAGAAAGATGGTGATATGAAGTCTCCTAGGCGAGAGCTCGGTCTTTAATACCGATGGAGGCAAGCCGTAAACAAGAAGGTCATAGTTGATCGTATCAAAGGCAGCTGAAAGATCTAATAAGATCAGGGCTGCATTGCCTCCACTACATAGGTCTATCTGATTTCTTCGGTGGTTAATAATGGAAGATCCGTACTATGATTGCTTCGAAACCCGAACTGAGTTGAATCCAATAGCTGATTGTTATTGATATAAGCCGTTAATTCCAAATTAAAGGCCTTCTCTGCAACTTTGGCTAGAAAGAGAAGGCAAGGAATTGATCTGCAATTATTTGGGTCAGCTACATCAAGGTTCAGCTTTTGTAGGAGCGGATGGATGGAGGCAATTTTCCACTCCTTTGAGAAATAGCTTAAATCGAACATCCGGTTAAAAATGCCTGTAAAATGAGCTGCAGTGACCTCCGGTACCAGATGCATGATTTTAGGGGGTCGTGAGGGGTCTTCTTGACCTTCCAAAGAACATTGGCATAGGTCTGCTCCCTGGACAGGCTTTGATGACCATCTATTGACAGTTTATTTATTTATTTAGTGTTTTCTATAGCGCGAACATGACCCAATCCTGGGTCTCAGAGCACTTTACAATTCAACAGCAATCAGTTTCCTTCAATGTTTACAAATTTACAAATAATAAACATAATCAATCTTACTACGCATCAAATAGGGTTACTTTAGTGCATGTCATGACATACTTGCATTTAAGATATAATACCACTCCTAAAGAAAACGTGGAGTCAGCAACTGGATACACAGTTACAAGTCAAGTCCAATCTCCATGTGGCTTAATAGAGGTACAGTTGATTCAAGGGATATGGAGCTCAGTCAAAATACGTTTGCGCTATATAAAACCTTATAAATAAATAAATAGCTCCAATCATTGGTCTTGTTTATACTCACTAAAGTTTTTTAAGTAGGGAACCTGCACAGCTTGCTTTTTATTGATCTACATAAGACCAGTAGTTTTTTGTTACCAGTTCAAGACTATCTTTGGTAATGTTTTCTATTTTGATCCAGAGATCTTCTAGCCTAATGTTATTCAGAACAGCTGGCCAAACCATGGTAAAGAACCATCATTTTTTTCCTTCATAATATCAAGTAGAGCATTTCTTTTATAACAGCCAAACTACTCTATGGTCCAATTTCGAATCCAATATGTTGTAGGTGCTAATGCAAAGCAGTACTCAATTTTTTCAATGCCCACATATGCTCACAGTGCATCCATCGGTGTTCCATGTCCCAGATGCGATAGTCACCGAAAGAAGTTGTTCTCAGTTATCTGAACTGATTTAATATTTCTGTAACGCCAGATCTCTAAACCATCTGTGCAAGCAGCCCTGTTTTCCTATAGCATACTAAGGTAGCAGAGCTTATCAAGTGGTTTCCACATAATTTTGAATATCTCATTACTGCAGTATTACTTTTGGACATCTCGGACGCCCACAACAATTTGCTATTCAGGCAGATGCCCAGATAATCTAAAGTGGTCACAAGATCCAATAGCTTGTTATAAACCCTAAAGTTCACTTTAAGTTTGGTTTTTTGATTGAGACTAATATACTTGGTTTTTCCAACATTATTGGCGAGACTTCAAGAACCACAAAATGACTCTAACCCTGCCAAGAGATATTTGAGTTATTAGTACTGCATCATCTGTAAAGAGCAGTATAGCTATTGGCTCATTGTTTATTTTTGGCACGTCTGGGTCACGGTTTGTCTGTGTTTTATAACATAATTTATATATATTGCAACTAGAAGGTTTAAAAGCTTCTAAGGAACTCCCTGTTGCTTTAGATTTTGTCATAGAATAGAGGGATCAACACTGTCCAATACGGTTTGAAGATCAATAAAAACCATGTATAACAATGACTTTTGAAGGACAGTATATATTGAGCAAATACGATTTCAGCTCATTACTTGGTCTACTGTAATCTGGCCCATCCTGAAACCCGTTTGGAATGGAGATAATAGGTCTTTCATTAATCATCCACTGGTCTTGGTGGGACAGTATTCATTTCCTGAAGATCCCTT
Source organism: Lissotriton helveticus (assembly GCF_964261635.1). Classification (NCBI taxonomy): domain Eukaryota; kingdom Metazoa; phylum Chordata; class Amphibia; order Caudata; family Salamandridae; genus Lissotriton; species Lissotriton helveticus. Next base: position 1,003,449,067 of record NC_136071.1, on the reverse strand, counting down.
CTACTCCATCCAACAGTGAGATTGGCCAATAGTTCTACAGTAGATCTCTAGGCCCTTTATTTATTGTTTATTTTTTCCAAGAAGATGGGATCTCTTCATAAGACCAGATATTGTTAAATGACCTAGTTAATACAGTTGACCATCAATTTAAATGATTCCAGAAAATATCTGTAGGGATTTTATCAAGCACAGCTGCTTTATGCTGTTTTTGTGCTTGAATTGCGTGAACAACTTCTTTTTCAATAAATTCATCAATTACACCCAACTTTAGGTGACGTAAAGGAGCACCTCATGGATCAAGTAGGTGGGTGCTGGGATTTGATATATTAGCCATTGTTCTTCGATGGTCTGTATTTTGTTGTGTCCGTTTCCTGTTTGCACTCATATTTTCACTTATTTTTACCTTTAAATTAATATTTCTGAAGTTTTGATTCAATTGCTTTGATAGATGCAAAGTGTTGACTTCTGAGTGGTCCTTATTTTGTACATCTGGACCATTATTTGTTAATGAAGGTATTGCTCCTTAATTTCGAAAGAGTTGCAAAATGATTAAACCAAATTTGTGGGTTTATATTCAACTCTAAGATTTTGGTGGACCCTCACTACCCCATCTTAGTATTTCCCACAATTTTCTGCCATTTTTAGATATTATGCATCATGTGATACTTGCCACAGTTGCAGTGATTATTTTTTCTTTTAATAATTTTATAAGTGTTTGTACTGCTTTAAAATTTCATAGCAGTGTTACTTGCTGTTGTTGAACAGCTGTCGATTTTTCAAGGCTACCGTTAAAACTCTTTTTAATTTAAAACACTCCGTATCATACCAGTGCAAGTTGTCTGTGAATATTTTTACAGATGAACCCTGAATAATGCTTTTCCTTATTACAGCCCTCTGTAACAATAGATCTTTGATTCCTTTCAAATTCATTATCCTCGTTTACAGTCCATTTTAATAGGCAAAGTATGGAGGCCCACCTATTTCGAACTAGTAGTATATGCCCTTTGATCACATATTTAAATGGTGCTGACACGACAATGTTCTTTTTATTTGGTCTCAAGACTACAATTTGGTTATCTATGGATTTTTGATGATCATGAAAGCTTCGGCATGGATAAGCTATAGCCAAAGGAAGAGGGTTATGGCCGTTTTTGATTCTTTCATGCACTTTCATATCAGCTACAAGATGCCATGCTTTGATGTTGATTGCCATATGAACAATAACGCTTTGCCTGTTTACAGATCTGAATGTTGGTTTTGGAGGATCACCAGCTAGAGTTCTACATTTCAATGGACTTAATCACCCCTCAAATAAAGTTTCAAAAATATATTTGCCTTTCCTTGTAGAGGCGCAATAATCTTTAGAAATTGGAGGATTTCCGACATGTTGTCTTGATACTTAGGTGTTGGATAGAGCCATTGTGGGTGAAATTTAGAATTAAAGTCTCCACATACTAGCAAACACCCATCGTTTCTAACTTTGGTGGAATCTTTCCAGACTCAGCAAGTGTTGTGGCAAGGAGTTCTTTAAAATGTAAATGTAAATGTATTTGAGCTTGTAAAGCGCACTGCTACCCGTCCGTAGGTTTCCTGGCGCTGTATAACTCTGGGGAACCCGTCCTGGCTTTCCCTGTGGGATGGTCCCTGCTGGGAGTCCCCACGGTGGAGCCAGGCATCCCCTGAATTGATGGGGCCGTTGTGGAGATTAGGCAAGCTAATGCCCAGAGTTGCCGAGTGGAACCCCTGATTAGAGTAAGCACCGAAGCGAGAATTATCGAGTCCGCTGACCCAAGTCCACGACCCTGCCGCGTCGGGAATTGAACCCTGGTCCCGGGCCGACTTCTGCTCCCGGGTCTGCCGCCTCTAACCAGTGAGCCACACCACTCCACTCCAGTATAACTGTATATCTGTTTTTACTTGGGGCTATTCTCCTGGGGGGGAAGCATACATTCAGAATCTTTAGTGAGCCCTCCTGGTTCCTTAGCTACACAGTTTGTACTTTCTGGTTGTATAGATATACCAGTACCTAAAGAAATGGAATTTGCTTTGGCTGATTAACAATTGAGGACCGGATAGGAATTCCACATGTCTCGCTTTCCTCTTCCTCTTAGCCGGTGGCTTACAATTGGACCTTTTTTGCAATCAGAATGCTATCACCCTGAGTGTTCAGATTACACGCTGACGAAGGGATATTATTAGGAGTACAAGCCACTGAAGAAAGGTCAAGCTGGTTTGCAGTATGACCCAAAGCATCCCTTCAGCATGTAGGGAGATATTGAGGTATAGAAAGACCTGCTAAATCCAGAGACAGACGTCTCTTAGCTAAATCAATCTTCTTAGTAATTACTCCTACAGGACGAAAGAGAAAAGAGTCCAGCGTACTACTATAAGAGTCTGAAAGTCTATTTGGATTTGTTTTCACAAGTAACTTTCTTTTTCCCCATGTTAAAGCAGAAAAGGCCCCCAGAGCCACCTTGCTTGACAAAAGGTGCAACCCTGTTCACAAGGGATCACAAAGTTCATACCCAAAATCTATTAATCCGGATTCTAAGGCCAAATATGGGTCTCACCCTCAAACAATATCAGTGTAACTATACAGCAGGTGGCTTAAAAGCAGTCCAATAGGTGCAGTCCAAGTGCATCGCTCCATTCGCTGTTTAAAAATTAGCTAAATTTCTTTTTAATGCTCATGTTAAGTTAAAATCAAATACCTGCGTTGGGTGCCTGTCCAAGGTGGGCCTCAATCAGGCACAGTCACAGATGGCCCCTCTCTAGGCCCGGTCTTATCCCGGGCACGGGCCCAGACACGGCTCAGGGTGCGTTTTTGTGGGCTGGACATAGGCACCCACTGGCCCAAAACTACTGGCTCCTCCTGGAGGACAGTAGGGGACACTGGGGCTTTCAGTTTGTCCCCCGGAGGCCTCCAGAAAGCACATCCCATGCTGTGGAGATGTGGGCTGGATAAATGCATCCACTGGCACCGAAAAAAACTGGCTCATCCATGTAGACACCAGGGAGTCCTGGGACTTGCAGTCCATCCCCAGCAGATCTGTAAAATGTGCAATAAGCTGCAGTTTCCAAATGGGAGCAGATAACCAGTTCTTGCTTGGTGTCTTTGGAATAGTAATGAAAAATCCTAATGCATGATAAAGTCGGATTTTAAATTCCAATGCTAAAAATGTAACTTTTAGACAGTTAGAGTAAACAACAGGAGAAAACTAATATACCCAGTTGAGACCTGAGTGAGTGTAATAGCATACAACAATGTCTCAACAGATATTACTATAGCTATAGTTTGCACAAAGTAAATTAAGTACATAAAAACGGAAGAGAAAACAGCACATGTGAGGCTCGTGAAAAAGTGAAGGAATCACAGGAAGTAATGGGGATCAAACAATATTTTGAATATGTACCTTATAACTTCCGTCTACCGGAGAAACAAGCTCTAGAAACTTTCAAGACAAACCATGATATAGTGATCAACCCAGAGGACAAGGGGGGTGGGATTGTCATCATGGGCACGGAGAAGTACAACACGGAGATAATGAGGCAACTTTTAAACACTGATCACTATAGTCCATTAACTTCTGACCCATTACCTGATATTCAAACATGTGTAAGGAAGGTTACTGATGAAGCACCAGGCCAGAGTATTATAATGGACAAGGGACACCTTTTCTTGAATAACGCACATCCTTGAACACACGTTATATATGCATTACCCAAGATACATAAAAATTCTACCAATCCCCCCGTACGCCCCTCTGTCTCAGGTCGTGGCTAAATTTTAGAGTCTTTAGGCAAATATATTGATGTGTCCTATTATCGGACATAACAAAAGATGTGCTATCATAAAGGAATTTTTCCCACTTACGGACACATACATTAAATAAAGTATGGACCTTATTTGTCAAGATGAAATCAGACCTCACAATCCTGACTAAGACCTCATGGTGGATTTGGACATGGAGTTTTTGTACACCAACATCTCTCAATTGGGATCTACTGAATACAGGAACTAACCCAACCAAGATCCCTACGGATTTCGTGATTACATTACTGGAGATTGCCCTTATGATCAACAATTTTTTATACAACACACATTTTACTTGCAGAAGAAAGACATCTCGATGGGATCATGTTTAGCCCCCAGTTATGCAATCCTTTATGTACACAACCTTGAGAGAACCAAAATACATCTCCTTTTACAACTAAATCAGGTTTTGGGAACAATGCATAGATGACATCCTCCTTCTCTGACATGGCCATACTGACTTTCTATATCAATTTGTAGACTGGCTCAATACAACCCAAACACACCTTAGATTCACTTTAGATGCCAAAAGTGACAATCAATCTTTCCTTGACCTCACCCTCCAAACACATGGGGATAACATGGGAACATCAAACTACAGGAAGCCCACCCTTCCTTTTTACTCAAGAAACCACCCTAGGGGATTAAGGGATGGACTACCATATGGACAATTCCTCCGCAGTCAGAGACATTTTAAGTGGTAGAAGGACTACTTCCAGGAGGCAGCAATTTTGGCTGAAAAACGAATTTGCAGAGGCTGTGTCTGTCTCTCAGTGTCACATGCCCTTAAACGCGCTTGGTATTGCCCCACGGAGACACTTCTTACCCTACCCCCAACCGTCTAAACAAACGAGTACCCTATGTTTCCACCTTCTGCCCTTCCAATAATAAGGTCAATAAGATAATAAAGAGAAACTGGGACATAGTATGCACTCAGACACCCTTCTCAGAACCCCCTCTATTCTCCTACAAAAGAGGTAGCAACTTGGCTGATCATTTGGTACACGCTACTGCCTGGAATCTGAAGGCAAACAATGCCCATTCCATCACAACATCACAGGTATAACCACTGGTGGTGGGTAATTGCAAATGTCAGAATTGCATTGCCTGCCTCCTTTCAATACAAAAGATTTTAAAGTGGGCATCCAAACGTTTCTTCTGAAATAATTAAATGTCGAACATCAAATGTCATTTATGAAATACATTGCCCCAGTGACCTTGTGTACATTGGCCAAACTACACAAATCATAAAACAATGCATAATTCAATAAAAGAGTTGCATTAGATGTAAGGTGGCAACTGGCCCCTTTGCCTCCCACTTCAACTTCAATGAATCACATTGAAACAGACTTTACCTGACATAAAACCTGGTTAAAGTGATCACTGAAATGAATGTATGTGAGACCAGACAGTCACAGAACAGAATCCTGGATGGTGCAGTGCATAACAGTGACATGTGTATTTATAATGTTATAAGGTCCCAGCAAGGTGACACTTTGAAATGAGAGAAAATTAAACAGAAGAGTTAACTTTATGTATTAGTTTGCTTAGCTAATTCTACTTGATAATGGTTGCACATACTGATCTCAAGATTGGTGCAAGTATTTTTAGGAGTGCTCCACGTACACTTTTCTGATGACAGCAAAATGTGCAGCATGGCCTACCTGTATAAGATCATACAAAGAAAAGCTCTAACAGTTCCATAAGTCCTAGCAGTGGTCAATTCTTAACTGTGCCAGTGCAATTGTCGTCCACCTACACATATTAGATGCCTACACAGCATGAGTCTCAAGAACAATGATAAAAAATGTGCATACTGCTTCTTCGCCGTAAACCGTCAACTCAGGATGAGGTGTTGGGGACAGACACTAAATCTCGCCCACATCAACTGTCGCTCATTAGGGAAGCATAAATTGGAAGTCCATGACTACTTGATGGACGGACAGGCGGATGTCCTTTTTCTCACTGAGACGTGGCTTAACGCTACCTCGGCGCCAGAAGTGCTGAGCGCCCTCCCGCCAGGATATGGCATTAACAGAATAGATAGGAAAAAGGGGAGAGGGGGAGGGATCGCCATAATACACAAACATGAGCTGGACTGTACCCTGGAGGAGGTGGATATTGTAGGTAGCGAGACTGGGTTCTTCTCTATCTCGGCATCCCATGACTACGCCATCAAGGGATTTCTGACATACCGATCCCCTGGGCCAGGAGCTTGGTTTGCGGCACAGCGAGTTGAAAGTCTCACACAACCAGCTTTAAAATATGAGAGGCTCCTCCTCTTAGGGGATTTGAATTTCCACTTTGACGACCTCTTGAATGCGGAAGCACAGGAAATCAGACAGGAATTAGCGGGCATACAACTGCTATTGAAATCGGAACTGGCCACCCACTGCCAAGGCCACCTCTTGGATCCGATCTTTGCTAATTGGGAGGCGCTGATGGTAGCACCCCCAACTCCAGTGATCTGGTCGGATCACTTCTTAGTTTCATTTAGAGCAGCAGCTCCTGAAACCATTGTACAGAGAGGGACTAGTACCATAAATAGACACAGGAAATGGGCGAAGTTTTCAACGGAAGCATTCAATAAAGCAATGGACCAGGGAGGCCCCCCTAGGGGTGCGGAAATTGAGCTAGCCTGCGAGGCACTAGACATGCGTATCCTAAAAGCGTTAGATTGTACGGCGCCATGGACGCAGAAAGCACCTCTGAGAAAATCCAAATCAGCCCCATGGTTCAATGTTGAACTGCGGGAAAAGAAGGCAGAGTGCAAACACCTAGGGAGGAGATGGAGAAGAAGCTTTTCCGAGACAGAGAGGGATGGATATAAAAAGGGCCTGAGGGAATACCACACTCTTATGCGTAAAGCTCGCAAAGCCTACTACTGTACTAGAATCGAAGGTGCGGACAACTCCATGAAGGAGCTGTTTCTAGTATATAAGGAACTGTCAGATCTCGCCAGGACAGCAACTCCTATGAGTGGATCAGTTAAATCCTGTAATCAGGTAGCAGAGTACTTTGCTAGTAAGGTAGACAAGATCTACTCCGCCTTTCCAGAATCTGCCAGGGTAGGTGATGGTAGGACTGAAACCCCTACTATTCAAGACAGGAACTGCCTTACTGCATTTGTGGTACCCTCTCGGGAAGCTTTATGCCAGATCGCAGGAAGTATTAAATCAGGCTCCCCCAGAGACACAGCATCCCCCAAAATAGTTTATGGCAGTATAGAAACTCTTCAGCCCTACATCAGATATTTACTTGAACTCTCCTTCAACTTAGGACAGGTACCTAAATCCTGGAAGAAAGCGGTGGTCCTTCCTTTAAGGAAGAAGCCCAATATTAGCATGGAGAAATTAGACAACCTACGCCCCATATCGCTGCTCCCATATTTCGCTAAGATCGCGGAAAAAGCAGTCAATAGACAGCTCACTGCCCATATTGAGGCCAACGGCTTGCTCCACTCCTCCCAGTCGGGTTTCCGTGCCCTCCACTCGATGGAGTCAGCTTTACTACTCTCTACGGAAATCTTACACAAATATGCGGACGAAGGTCAAACAGCCGCTTTGATCTTACTTGATCTCAGTGCCGCATTCGACACTGTGGCTCATCACACACTTCTACAGTGTCTGAAAAGGGGAGGAGTGGTGGGCAATGCATGGAACTGGCTGGAGTCATTCCTAACTGACCGTAGCTTCCAGGTTGCACAGGGGCCTTTTCGGTCTAAAGAACTAAATCACAAACAGGGAGTCCCACAGGGTTCCAGCCTCAGCCCCACACTATTCAATCTATACGTGGCACCAGTAGCAGCTATCACAGATAGATTTGGGGTTGAGGTAGTGTCGTACGCTGACGACACACAACTGATTGTGACCTTGTCGCAACCCAAGGAACAATGTGCCGCCAACTTTTCTGCATGTATGCAGGAGCTTGCCACATGGATGGCTGACAACTGCCTCCAATTAAATGGCAATAAGACAGAGGTGCTGATTGTGGGTAGAACCCCTTCAGTTTGGACCTCGGCCTGTTGGCCGGATAGGCTGGGTGCACTTCCTACTCCCAGCAATCCAGTGAAGAACGTAGGGATCTGGATAGATAACAAAATATTGTTTGAACATCAGACCAAACAGGTGGCGGGCACCTGTTTTGGAATGCTAAAGGTCCTCAGGAAAACATTGGATCTCTTGCCTCTGCCGGTTAGACAAACCTTGGTCCATGCCCTAATAACATCCAGACTGGACTACGGGAATGTCCTGTACTTGAGGGCCAGTGCGAAATGCCTCCAAAGGCTACAGCGAATACAAAGTGCGGCTGCTCGCCTGATCCTACTACTGCCCAGAAGAGCATCAGCAAAAAAAGCACTCAGGACCTTGCACTGGCTACCGGTTTGGGAGTGGGTGACATTCAAGGCCCTCTGTGTAGGTCACCGCATCCTACAGGGAAGGGGCCCTAAGTACCTTCACAGCCTTCTCAGTCGGTGTGAGCCCACCAGACAGTTCAGGTCAAGGGGGACGGGGCAAGTTCTTGTCCCCACATTCAACAGAGTGAGAATGGGAGGACGTTCTTTTAGAGTCCTGACCGCCACCGAGTGGAATAGACTGCCACAGAGGCTGCGTCTTGAATCGTCAGAGTCCATCTTCAGGAGAGAACTTAAAACCATTCTGCTCCCCAAAGAATAAGTCAGGCACAGAGGAAATCACGTATTCCACCAGCACCGAAATAGGAGCCTTTTCAGGAGTGACTAGCGCGGGACACACTAGCCAGTGTAACCATGCACTTTATAAGCTTTATATAAATAAAATAAATAAATAAATAAATAAAATGTAATAACATAAGCATAAAAATCCATGTGGCTAAGTCAACCGCAGAGGGCTTAGAAGAATGTGACACCCAAAATTCAAGGTCTATGAGTAGGTGCAGCTCGGGTCCTGGTGTCATGGCCTGACCTTGCTAGCAGAGGTTGCAATTTAAGCCCGTTAGGCTCACTAAAGGAGATGTGCAGGTATGGCCTCCAAGGCCAATCACGTTCACAGTAGCGATATAGGGGATCCCAGCAGTGATGTGCTGTTGCAGCCTCCCACATTGATTAGGGTCACGTCAGCGAGCTCGAGTTGCAGCCTACAAGGCCTAAAAGGCTTACAGTGATGAGGTGCAGTAGTGGCCTTCAATAACGATCAGGCTCAAACTGACGAGGTGCTGTGACAGCTGCATGGAGTCACTGCATTAGCATATAATAGATACAGACAGGCCTGGTTGTGGAGTCTTTGGACCAGTTCTCTGGTAGATACTGACAGGCAGACTGGGGGAACCATTCACAATGTCGGTCCCTCCTATCTTTGCTCTTTGTGCCTGCTTGTTCTTAGTGCTCCAATCATCAGGATCATGCTGGGCTTCTCAGCTTTGACAGTCTCTCCTCCTGAGGGCCAGGCAATTTCCTTCCCTCTGTCTTATGCTTATAGGCACGAGACTGACCTTCAGACACTTTAACAGAAAGTATAGACTTCAGGTGCTATACCCTCATCTCAGGGAGACTGTCAGTCAGGGAGACACCAGTCCTTGTTACACAGCAGCTATCTGATTACTCTGTGGAGCTCTGCCTTCCATTGTCAAGAGGAATGTGGGACTGGAACAAAGTGGGGTAGTTTGAATCCCACTTTTATACATATTTTCTAGACAGGGGATGTGAATACACAGTCTCAAGCCTCAGAACCAGTTTGGGTTGGTTCTTTTTCAAGTGTGTTCATCAGGCTGCACTTCTAAAACAGCTTGTGTGTAAAAAGTGATGCTTTTCACAGCAGGTAGCAATAGAGCTTGCTCCAAAGTGGTGTACCCACATGGGTAGAATGATGTGTTTTGTTTCCTTCACTTGCCTATCATCAGCCTTCCTGGAGCAGTAAACACAGGCAAACAAAATGGCAGGACTGACCCACAAACATCTTCACCTTGAAACACTACAGTTCACCCTTGCTCTTATCGTTTAACAACTTGCAGTGCTCAGAAGGATGTAATCAGTAGCCCTTTGGAAAAAAAGGCTTCCAGGAATTTCTAAAAGTAGCCCTGTTTCCATCCTCCTAACTTCAGTGTCTGGGTCTCTACCCTCCAGCCACAGGAATGCAAACAAAATAGAAAATACACTTCTCCTGTCTAGATAGGCTATCCTCACCCTCCATCGGGTGCTATAATAAATTCAGAGGCATCCAAAAAGGATCCCACTTGCTTAGTCACACACACATATACACACACACAATGTACCAGAACCATACATGTGTCACATACTCCCTGAGCACAAACAATTGACATGCACTGGGGATGTAAGCACAAGATTCTGGTTTTCACATACCAGCAGATCTTTATATGAGATAAGTCAATTGCCCAAACTCTCAATGACACAGATAAAAAGGTCTTGTCATGAAGATTTACAAAACATGGCACGCTGACACCACCACTTTATGTGCTGGATGCAGGACAGGGACAGTAGTCCACTGTCCACGATGAGTGCCCCTCCAGGTCACAAGGTAATTCCTGGACCTTGCATGATCTGGGACAGGCATTGTTGTATTTCTATCTAGGACCCTAATCCGATATTCCTGATTTATGCCCTTATGTGGTTATAATAAATAATATCCTTATAAAGGCATAAGAATCATATCCATATTTAGTAACAACCCATGCAGCATGGCTACTCCTCTAGACTCCTAGAAAGTACAACGTGTTCTTTAAACAAACCAAGCCTCCAGCAGCCCGGGAAATCCCCCTGCTCTTGTTTTGATTTGCACAAGAACTCCTAGAGTCAGAAAGAACTTGGTGACGTCTTATGTCCAAACTTACGTCAATCCCGGCACCTTTCAGGTATAAATATACCAACGTTGCCTTAAGCAAACACACCGTGGTTTGGAGCAGAGCGGCTATCTACTTGCCCGAGAGCCCAGCTGATGCGAGAGCCCACGGACGCCGCCCCTCCCTTTTTACGCACTGAGAGAGACGCTGTCTTTTCTCCAGCCGACAAATCCAGCTCCGGTGTTTTCAGCCGCCCTTGCGGGTTGCTGGGATATCGAGTCCTGAGAAAGAGATACCAGACCTCCTGCTTTCTAATACTCAGGTTCGGAGCTGACTACACCCTTAAAGAGAATTCTTAATTCAGATTCCAACCAACTTAACTAAAACTGCTACTTACTTACTCCTTCCCACGTATTAGGCTTAGGTCAGGTACACCGGGGTAGGCGTATTTAGAAGCACCAGTTGAGTACGTTAGTCAATGTATTTATGTATGTATATATTTTATCCATTTTAAAGTATCATATGGCTAAGAAACCATATCAATGCTTTTACAGTATTATTTCATAATACTCCTTTTACTGTACGCACTTTACTTTATGCTAAGTATTGCAATTGTGGCAATTCATTTCTCTTGCATGAGAAAAAAGACTGCTCAATAAATAACACCTTTTATTGAAAACGGCCGTCTCTCTATTCTCTGCACTCTGGTGAAACTAAGTATGCACGATTGACTGAGTAAAATAGCTGTCTATTGTTTTCACACGACTCTAGAAATACACTCTTATTCTGAGGGAGCAAAGTTGTCATGTTTTATGGTTGTCAGAAGCTAATCCCTTCTTGTCTATCCAGGGAAGTTAAACTCCTCCTTGTTTACTCGAGAAAGTTTCTAGTGACCTCTGAGCTAGCTGGCAAAATTAATTAAGTCTAATATAGTCAGTAGAGGGTACACAGACATAATATCGACTCCAAAATATCGTTTGGACATAATATCGACTCCAAAATATCGTTTGGAGAAAATATCGACAGGACAGAATATCGACAGCCAAAATATCGTTTTTAAGGTAAGTGAAGTAATATCGTTTTTAAGGTAAGTGAAGTAATATCGTTTTTATTTTTAGGGTTCAGGGTCAGTTTTGGGTTTTTGGGTAAAGGGGTATTTTTAGGGTTCAGGGTCAGTTTTGGGTTTTTGGGTAAAGGGGTATTTTTAGGGTTCAGGGTCAGTTTTCAGTTTTTGGGCAAAGGGGTATTTTTAGGGTTCAGGGTCAGTTTTCAGTTTTTGGGTAAAGGGGTATTTTTAGGGTTCAGGGTCAGTTTTCAGTTTTTGGGTAAAGGGGTATTTTTAGGGTTCAGGGTCAGTTTTCAGTTTTTGGGTAAAGGGGTATTTTTAGGGTTCAGGGTCAGTTTTCAGTTTTTGGGTAAAGGGGTATTTTTAGGGTTCAGGGTCAGTTTTCAGTTTTTGGGTATTATTTTATTATATTTTATTACTATATATATATGTTTAATAAATATGGAATAAAAATATTTATTTAACTTTCATTAATTATTTAATTATTATAAGTTAATTTAAGTAATTTTAAGTATATTTTAGTAATTAATTATTAATATTAATTTAATTTAACACTGTTTTTAGTAAATACGATATTTTTTACAACTATATTTTTGTAAACGATATTTTTAACTCGATATTTTTGTACTTACCTGTTTGTAGATAGAAACTCGATATTTTGACTGTCGATATTTTCTTTCAGTGATCCTCAGTAGAGACCAAGTCGACCTCAGTACTACGTCTAAACTGCTGTTGTTATTATTCCAATGCGCAGAGCCTATTGGGAATATAGGAACTACACTACAGCATATGCCTCTTTGACTATGCTGGTTTAGAGTTAACCCCCACGGCCAAAAACAAGTCTAAATACTGGTTTCAAATATAGTTGGACTAGCACGGCAGTAAAACACACCTGTTTACGATGCAGGGGTCATTCCTATCCCAGGACTAGTTTTGACTGAGTGACACTCACGGGATTCTTATTCAACTCTACCTTATCTAGGTGATCTGAAGTCTTGTTAAGCTAAAACGAACTAAGCACACCTAAACTAATTTCAATCTGACTGGATGCAGCTTCTGGCTACGGGACAGAGTTCAAGAAGAAACCACTGAAATGATGGTCCACAAGATGGCTATAATGGATTATCTTTACCTAGCAGTTGAGAAGAATAATGATTTCATAGTTACCTTTACATTCTCACTTCTAACCCCCCTGCAAGCTCCCTATGAATCATTTAAATTAGACAAATAGTGCAGTGTTCACATGGTATGAGGTAAGAGGTTCATAGGAATCAAAATTACAAACTTCTACACGGGGCAAAGATATAGGGAAGTAGCAAAGGAGTCGTATGGATATAAGGGCAAACAAGGAGAAAAGTCCACAGATGTTGATACAGATTTCTTGAAACAATTCTCAGGAAAGTAAAGACGACTTTTGGATTTCTGCATGCCAGAACAAGGGAGGCAATAGAGAAAAGTAGAACTTCAAGTTAATGTTAATGTTAATGTTATGTGGATTTATATAGCGCACGGCTGCCCCAGCCAAGGGGCGTCCCGGCGCTGCGAGCAGACAAAATGCAGAGTGAAAGTAACAGAAATGGAAGACAGATTATTGGAAAAGATGGGTTTTGACGGCCTTTCTAAAGGCTAAAAGGTCTTGAATCCCCGGTATGGTTTCAGGCAAACTGTTCCATAGCTTGGCAGCAAGGAAACTGAAGGAACGGCCACCGACTCTGGCCAGTCTAGTGCGAGGGATGGTCACCAGATGTTGTCCTTCTGAGCGGAGCGATCTTCTAGGGATGTACTCAGACAGGAGGGGACTCAGCAATGGAGGAGAGGCGGTTTTAAGAATTTTGAAGGCTAAACATAGAGCCTTGAACTGGATCCTTTTACCCACTGGAAGCCAATGCAGTTTTTTTAAGGTTCCAGAGACGGAAGAATGGCGAGGGAGGCCAACCAGAGCCCTGGCTGCCGCATTCTGGACTCTCTGCAATCTGGTGGTTTCGGCCAGGTTCGCTCCCAATAGGAGAGAACTGGCATAGTCCAGTCTAGAAAGGATCGTCGCCTGAACAATGAGCTGGCGGGTGCGGCAGTCAAAGAACTTCAGAATGGGCCTGATGTTGCGTAGAATGCCAAAGCACGTGGCAGCCACTTTCTTAGTGTGGATGGTAAACTTTAAAGCCGAATCGACCCAAACACCCAGATTTTTAACGCAGTCTTTTGGCTTGGGGGGAGGGCCTAGGATGTCAGGCCACCAGTTATCTCCCCAGGATGCAGTGTTTTTTCCTAGGAGCAGAATCTCGGTTTTTCCGGCGTTTAATTGAAGAAAATTTGCCGTCATCCAGTTGGTGATGTCAGTGAGTGTCTGTTTAAAGTGATGGGCTTCCAGACCACTGTTGTTATTCAGAGCCACCACCAACTGGGTATCGTCTGCATAGGATACCAGTGCCATTCCATTCCTTCTAGCCACCTCCGCTAAAGGGCGAACATAGACATTGAACAGGGTAGGGCTAAGGGACGAGCCCTGCGGTACTCCCTGTCCAATGCTATGCTCCTTCGAGATGTAAGGAGGGGTGGAGACTCTAAAGGACCTGTTAGACAGGAAGTCTGTGAACCATCCCAAGGCTGCCTCTGTAACTCCAATTTCCTCCAATCTCGTCAAGAGGACCTCATGTGACACCGTATCGAAGGCAGCACTAAGGTCCAATAGGACCAGTGCTGCAGTGCCGCCGGCGTCAAGAATGGAACGGAGGTCTTCAGAAACACTGAGCAAGGCTGTCTCGGTGCTGTGACCAGCTCTAAACCCGTGTTGGGAGTCATCCAGAATGTTGTTGGTGAGGAGGAAATTGGACAGGATATTGTTGACGTGTGCCTCGACAACTTTGGCAGGCCAAGGGAGCAAGGAGATCGGCCTGAAGTTCTCCGGAAGTGAGGGGTCTAAGGTGGGTTTTTTTAAAATGGGGGACACCCAGGCCTGCTTCCATTTGGAAGGAACACTGGCGGTGGAAAGTGACAGATTGATAATGTCACGGATGTGTTCTGTGATGAATTCGTGGGCTTCACAGAAGATGTCCGGTTTTAAGGGGTCTGCCGGAGATCCGGATTTAATCTTTCTACAGATTTTTAAGAAATTCTCTCGGTCAAGTGTAGGAAGGGAGGTGAGAGAAGGCCTGGTAGAATCAATGGTAACCGGTGACTGCGGGCATTTGGGGAAGGTGTCATATATCTTCTTAATTTTATCTGTGAAGAAATTGGCCATGTTGTTGCAAAGGTCGGGCGAGGTGGTAGTAGTGTTAACAGATTTTTTTGCAGTTAGATCTTTCAGAATTTTAAATACCGATTTTGAGGTGTTGGAGCTATTGTTGATTTCACTGGCGTAATATGCCGCTCTTGTTTTGCAGACCTTACGGTGATAGATTTTTTGGAGCAGGACATAATCTTGTTTAAGGTTGGCATCATAGTTTTTCCTCCAGCACCTCTCTGCCTTCTTACATTCCTTTTTCAAGGCAGCTAGTTCCAAGTTATACCAAGGACTGGCAGTGTGGGTGCGGGCCTTGGTCCATCTGGCCGGAACTAGGATGTCGAGTGCCTGGGTGATCCATAGGCAGAACTGATCATATCCTACATCCAGATCCTCACTTGGGAGTAGGGGCTTTAATACCAAGAGATCATGTAGGTCTTCAAGGCGAAGTTTTCTCCATGGCCGTTTCTGAACAAGGGGAGTAGGTACTACTACCGGACTCGAGTTACAGGGAATAGATAGAATCACTAAGTGGTGATCTGTCCAAGTCATGGGAATAGGTATGTCTGAGGAACCATCGGTGATGTTGGAAAAAATGGGATCAAGGAGATGTCCTGCTCTATGGGTAGGGCCTCTGACAAGTTGATTGAGTTCGAAAGCCGCAAGATCCGCTAAAAAAGTTGCCACTTTGGACTCAGTGTTCCTGTCGAGATGTAAATTGAGATCGCCTATAATCGTAAAGTTGGCTGAGTTGATGACATGAGAGTTCAGGTATTGTAGAAGAGAATTAGTGAAGGGGACGTCTGCACCAGGGGGTCTATAAACCAGAAGGCCAGTTGCACAGAACTGTGGATTAATTTTAATCGAAAAGCGAGCGCTTTCGCTGCCTCTAATGTCTACTTTGCTGAGTTGACAATCAAAGTGAGATTTTATTATGAGCGCTAACCCGCCCCCTCTCGTGCCCCTGTTCACGGTGTGGATAGAATAGCCTGTAGGTGTTACCAGGTTGCAGACCGAGTCCATCTCGTCAAGGAGCCACGTCTCAGTCATGAACAGGGCATCAAGAGCGTGGTCAGTTAAGAGATCATGAATTTCAGAATGATGTTTGGACATAGATCTTACGTTAAGGTGACCTAGCCTGAAGGTATGGGCAAGGGGGGCTTTGGATTTACTTTTAGTAGTAGAGCACAATTGGGAGGGATTGGCAAGGGGGTGGCGTATATGAGCCGGATTGCGTCTAACGCAGGAGCATGAAGAATGCTGAAGGCTCAACAGCTCAGATTTGGAGTAGCACATCTTACCGCCTTGAAACCAGAGTAGAGAGCAGAGTGCCTGGCGCCTAGCGCTACCTTAGCGCGGACGGGCGCAGACGGGCAGCTCTTTGGCGGGTCTTCGGCGAGGCTGCGCGCGACCGCTGCGCGCTCAAGAAGTTGTGAGGGCTAAATAGCCACAGGAAGTTGGACACTAGAGCGCTAACCGCTCTGTATGCTGGCCGACCGGAAGTGTCCCAACGAACAGATGCAGGGAAACGGATCCTACAATCAGTATTATGGCGTGTGGTGCAGGGGAAGTGAATTTTAATAAAAGCGCTACTCAGTAAGTACACAATTCACAATACAACAATTTTAAAAGGACGTTTTTTAAAATCAGCGCACTAGCTTACACTGCCCAGGTCAGGTCGCAAAGCGGGTCGGGGACACTGCCACTGTCTCCTTCAAGTGAGTGGACCATGAATATTAGACAGGCTTACCTTAGGGCAAGGTGTAAAGTATTTATGTGGTATCATACCAAAAATAAAGTCAAAATGGAACACGATAAAAATCTCTAATTAGAAACATAGAGTAATATTGAATAAATAAAATGACACCAAAATTACAAAACCTCAGTAAAGGGAACCAAAGATATGATTATTTAAAGTTTGAAGTAGGAATACTGCCAAGTGGCATAATGTGTCAATGATCAGGGTACACTGCATGTTAACACTGACCTAGATGGAGTGCGGATTGAGTACACTAACCATGTTTGTCATGGTCAAAGATTTTACCTTTTGACTTTACTCCTGAATGCTCCAACCCACCACAGGAGTACACTTCAAAGCCCCACAGAATCCCTGGGAAGGCAATTAGAGACTCAGAGGGTGTCAGGAAGAGGCAAAACAACAGGGTCAGTCAAGGCCCAGTTGCCACTGGTCAAATGGGGAGCTGCAAGAAAAAGCCTTTTGTAGCTTGTAGTGTCCCTGTAGCTTTATCAGGAGATCAGCCTTCAGGATCCTCTGTTTCTACTTTTTTGTTCTTGGTAAAAGAGAGTGCATTTTCAGTCCCTCTAGACTCTTCTTAGGTCACATACAGCAGTTTCAGGTGTCCACTGATCTTCCCCAGGATCTTGAGTGTTCTGAAGTGTCTGCATGGAGAGGCCACATTTATGCCTGGCACACGCTGTTGGGTGGTAATACTTCCTGCACAAGCCCTAAATGGTATAAACATTTCTAGGGCCAACTCTACTCACTTTGGCAGTATTTAAGATGGTAAACGTCTTTATAAACCTGACTTCATCACTTGACTGAATGGTGAATAACAGCTAAGAATAGTTGTGCAATTATTTTTCTAGCTGTTTCCAAATCAAAATGAGTATTAATAAGTATAATGATGTAACCCATTGGTTTCCTATGGAACATCTAGCTTTGCTACAATAAAAATTGCTTTTGGGGCTTGTTCAATGTAAAGATGTTTAACATTAAGTTCCAAAATGTCTTACTTTTAAATTCCATGCACTCTGCCTTATGGGCAATAAGGCCTACATAGTAATGACCTATAAATATTTAAAAGGAACAATTTGAACTGTCAACAAGAGGTTATTTTCACAGGTTACAGTCATGCTACAAATGATCGACCTGCTGTCCTGTTTGCACTGCCCTCTAGCGTACTCCCCTCACAGACCCTTGGTACCCTTTGCATCATATCTAGGGACTTACGAGTACGTTAATTGTACCAGTCAGGGGTATGCCAATTTAATCATATTGAAAAGGGAAGCACAGCACTTTATCATTGGTTAGCAGGGGTAACATGCCCAGATTTGACAGCCAGAAAAAATATAGGTTCAAGCAAAATGCAAAAAATCTGTGGATACCGGGCAGAAAGGGAAAATTTCCTATACATGGCTACTGAATCCAACAGTGCCTGCATTCCACCCAACATGAAACTCGTTTGGTGCTAGCCACAAATGTTAAATTGGCACAGGCTGTCAATAAATGTTATTTCTCTGACTTTGTTATTCATGGTGCTTTGCCATTCCGCTATGTCATTATTTATTAATGCCTTTGAGCTTTTAGTCATTGTAATGTCTATTACAATATTTTTCTGGTGTACTGGAGGCCAAAGAGCATAAACACAACTTTCCTGGTCTAGTGAGTAGATTTTTCCTTTTTAACTTACTTAGTGCTAACAAGAATGCAGCTTTGAAGATCAGTTGAGCTATATTGTTTGGGTCTTATCTGAAAGAGACAATTTGTACAATCCAATTGAGTTGTATAGAGTGTAGCAACTACAAAACGTGTTCAGTTAGAGACAGGAAATATGGAAACAGAACTATTTATTTCATTTTTTATTTGAAATGTTGTCATTAAGTGTAATTAGCAAATTTTAGGAAGCTTAAATGTAGCCCTGCTGCATAGCTGGTTATAAGTTCTGAAAGGATATTTTCATAGTAAATATTTGCATTTTATGGACATTAACATGTAAACATGCATTGTGTATTATACACAGTTAGATGGAGTGCCATCTTGCTTCATGGCACATGTGTATTTTATTTCTAGGAGAAACTAAAATGCAAATTAACAAACATGATGTGCCTTTGCTTTCTTCCCATGTGAAATGTTTTTCTTAAACTTGATAACCATAGAACAGTAGCACTCAGAATACAGCCCATGGGCTTCTAGCGTCGCAGCAAACCTATCATTACAGTTCGATCTCCCTCTGGTTCCTTAGTTGTAGCAGAGATAGCTGCTTGAGGTCTATTTTTGGTTAATTCTGCTAGCCAGGCAACATCATTTTGTGAAACTGGACTTTGTTTCTAACGTTAGTTCACCTTATTTTATGAGCAAGACTCCCATGCTCATAGAACAAACTGAAATGACTCTAGAAACAAAGCCCAGAATTGCAAAGGCATGTTTATGCTTTTCTGGTGTAGTGTAGTTCCTATATTCCCAATAGGCTCTGCGCATTGGAATAATATAAACAGCAGTGTAGACGTAGGACTGAGGTTGACTAGGTCTCTACTGACTATATTAGATTTAATTAGTTTTGCCAGCTAGCTCAGAGGTCACTAGAAACTTTCTCGAATAAACAAGGAGGAGTTTAACTTCCCTGGATAGACAAGAAGGGATTAGCTTCTGACAACCATAAAACATGACAACTTTGCTCCCTCAGAATAAGAGTGTATCTCTAGAGTCGTGTGAAAACAATAGACAGCTATTTTACTCAGTCAATCGTGCATACTTAGTTTCACCAGAGTGCAGAGAATAGAGAGACGGGCGTTTTCAATAAAAGGTGTTATTTATTGAGCAGTCTTCTTTCTCATGCAAGAGAAATGAATTGCCACAATTGTAATACTTAGCATAAAGTAAAGAGTGTACAGTAAAAGGAGTATTATAAAATACTACTGTAAAAGCATTGATATGGTTTCTTAGCCATATGATACTTTGAAATGGATAAAATATATACATACAAATATACATTGACTAACGTACTCAACTGGTGCTTCTAAATACGCCTACCCCGGTGTACCTGACCTAAGCCTAATACGTGGGAAGGAGTAAGTAAGTAGCAGTTTAAGTTAAGTTGGTTTTGCCAAGAATCTGAGTCAAGAATTCTCTTTAAGGGTTTAGTCAGCTCCGTACCTGGGTAATAGAAAGCAGGAGGTCTGGTATCTCTTTCTCAGGACTCGATATCCCAGCAACCCGCAAGGGCGGCTGAGAACACCGGAGCTGGATTTCTCAGCAGGAGAAAAGACAGCGTCTCTCTCAGTGCGTCAAAGGGGAGGGGCAGCGTCCGTGGGCTCTCCGCATCAGCTGGGCTCTCGGGCAAGTAGATAGCCGCTCTGCTCCAAACCACCATGTGTTTGCTTAAGGCAACGTTGGTATATTTATACCTGAAAGGTGCCGGGTTTGACGTAAGGTTGGACATAAGACGTCAATAAAGATGTCACTAAGAACTAGCCGTTCTTACAGTGCTCACAGGAGTTCTAGGACAAATCAAAACAAAAGCCATGGGGAATTCCCAGGTTGCTGGAGGTTTGGTTTGTTTAGAGAACTCGTTGTACTCTCTAGGAGCCTGGGGAAGTTGCCTTGCTTAATTTGGACTGCATGGGCTATGACTAAATATGGATATGATTCTTATGCCTTTATAGGGATATTATCTATTATAACCACATAAGGGCATAAATCAGGAATATCGAATTAGGGTCCTAGATAGAATTACAACACCCACTCCACGATCTAATGTCACTCATTACTTAAAACTAAGCAATAGTAAACATATAATGGTGCATGTGTTTTCCAACCCACCCCAAAATACATAATTCGCATTTGAAATGGTAATGGTAAATACACGAAAATGAGTATTGGTACTGTATGTTTTTCAAGCAGAGGTATCATTCAGATAAAAAAAATGCATATATATATATATCAGCTGAATGATTTGCGAAAATTACACATGAAATGGCTCTGAATACAGAAGATAAGGTCGAGACCATTCCATCACATAATAATACAAATTCTGTACATGTGCTAGAGGCTGAGGTAAAATATAGTCTCTAGAGTCCCTAAAATAGAAGCTCTGTTCTCTAAGAATAGTTCTACTTTAAGCAGAGTACATGTGCCTGAAAAAGGTAAATATTTTGGAAGTGGAAAAAAATTATTTAGCTTTCAGGGGAAAAAAATTGTTGCAAATGTTTTCAGTAGCTTTTGTTTATCAAAGCTGAAGGCCGAATTCAGAGTTCAGGGAACGCTGTGTGCTCGTTTGTTTTTAGAAAGTTATTCTTTCTGTTCAGGGGAGAACATCATTTCAGACAGACTCGCAAAAAATTGGTCTACGACATCAGGTGAAAGTTCGACCAAGTTTGAAAATGCTGCAACAGTGCAGTCGTGAGAATGATTGCTATCATCGATGTCAGGATCAGCAATGCTCACTGAAGGTTGTACCTGGGTGATGCTGCTCTCATATCGTACTCCACTGCCACATACTCGTAGTGGTGAAGTCTCAACGAATGCCGTCATCAGAATAGGTAGCGGCTGGGGACAACACGATGCATGAGTCGTTACCGGACCTAGCAAGGTATCTGTATCCATTTGTACTGCTGATGGTAGTGCAAGACAGATGTCCAACACGCATTCTTCTCCGCCTAGCATACATCGAAGCACAGGTAAGATGCAATTTTGCCAGATAGGTCTGAATGAAAGAAACCAGGTCATATTCAGATCTCTTATCTGGGCTAATCCGAGGACTTTAGTTATGCAGTCCCGATAGCGTATAGCTAGGATCGTTTCTTCCATCGTTGCTGGACTCTTGTCTGCGACTTGGCTTGTCATATCGGAGCAGAAGAATCAAAAATAAAATTCCTGCTACGAGTCCCAAAAGTAGAGGTAGGCCGCCAAAGACAGAATGGACAAAATTGGGAACAATGCCCAGAACTGTTTCAAAGGGTGCTAACAGTCCAGAATTTTATTTTTAAATACATGTGCGATGCCACTGGTATCTGACATATTTAGGATTTAGCTCAGTATTTCTACGAAATGCACGGGGCAATTTGTTGATAAAAGGGTATGTATCTCTGCCGTTGTCCTTGCGACTTGCAGATCATACGTTTCCTTGGACGAGGTCAAAGGCATAAGAATAGACTTCATTCTGCTTAAAGTATCAATTCGAATAGAGGAGATATTCAAACAAGGCCATATTGCCGCGTCCATATCTGGATTGCTGTTTGGATACAATACTTGCATACAGCAAGTGACCATGGAACTAACGCTGACGAGATAGGCTTTCCCTGGCACCATGCCACAACAGCTGTGGTCATTTATTAGAATATAACTCCCGTTAGAAAGTTGTCTAAAGAATGGCTCTATCTGTGTTGCAGGAGTGCCGTGCAGGTGACATGAAAGGTTATTCGATGACCCTTCGCAGGCCCCATGCAAGTTAATACCTTGACACAGAAGTGTACCGCTTAGTAATCGTTCACAATTTTTACCACTAAGAAATACATTCTTTTTCTTTTCACTGTAACATGTGTGTGTATAAGGTCGTTTCCATGTTGACTTGATGTACCCTCTACCCAACCTTTCATACTGGCCCGCTGGTATAAATTCTTGGCAGTATTTAAATTGGAAAGTTGTTATCGGAATTGCGATTATTCCGTGTATTATCCATTCAATGACAGGTCTTTCTGACATTGTCAATGGTAATCTCTCAAGTTTTTCAATGCTCAGAATCGGATAGTCTGCTCCTTTTTGTGCCAAACTGATTTGTTTATCAGTAAGGTTAAAGATAGAAAATAATGACGTTACGTTGATTAAACGCCATGGCACGTAGCCTGAACGCAGATTTTGCAACGTCCAGCCAAGCTGTACAATAGAACGCATTTTGGACTGACCATGTTGTAACATTAGTAAGTCTTGCTCTATTATATCAATAGCAGATGATACAATACTGTCCAGTGAATATATTCTGGAGGACAGAGTCGTTAACCCATTGTCCACAACAGAAAGTGTTTTTTCCAAATTAATACGATCAATTTCTCGTATTTTTTCCGCTGTTTCAATTTGCATTACTTTTCAAGTTTCGTTGTACGCAGCGTACATACTGGCCGCTATGAAACGTTTTTGGTGCTGTTTGCGTGGTCCCAGAATGAAATCACGCAAGTCAGCACCGTCTTTAAGTAAAGTCAAGTGTTGCTTAATTTCAGCCAGTGTGGATTTCTGTAGCCATTCGAGGCAGAGTTTCCCTACACTGTATGTTGTAACTATCCCTGGATGTTGTCTCTGGGAGTATCTTGGGTCTGGCCTGTTCAGTTTTAACCCCTGTAATTTGTTCAGGAATCTATCTTGACAGTTATTTGTGTCTGTGGCCCAGATCAACCATTTTTTCCAATCAGGATGTTTTCTGTTTTGGTATAAAATATGGGATACGTCTATTTCCATATCAGTAGTGCTATTACTATCAGGTAGGGGCTTTGGAATAGACGGGTTGTTTAAGTCTTTAATTTTGGCTAGGCCAAGACAGGTTGTCTGTTGAATGGTGTCATTCAAGAATATTATTTGTTCTGGGATCATGCAGGCTCTAAATAATGCTTCTAGGCCTTGTACCTGCCATTCTTTTGTACCCCAGATGGTTTTTGTTTCAATGTTGTTCTTCCAGAAATCTAAACCAAATGTAATAATTTTTTCATAAAATGTTTCAGAATAAATCAATTTAGTATTTGTCAACATTGTTTTCATTCCTGTCTTATTTAACATTTTAAAATAAAACGTTTCTGCATCACTTGTGTTAAACCCTGAGAAGTATGGGAATTTCTCATAAAACGTTTTTGAGCTGCTTTTAGGTGGTGTTGCACAATGTTCCCATTGGTTATAATTAAAAACATTTCTAGGTTGAGCCGATTTATGCAAATAGTGATGGCCAAAGTGATTATAACAGTACATTTCTTCATAGTTTGATGAACCCTGTAAGTAATCATGTTATGTAAATTTTGCTGACATTACTAAATCTGACATCATATTATTTATATTTTCAAAGTCCCAATCATCAGAGAAAGTACTTGATGTTACAAAGTCACTTAATGAAACCTTGAATTGATGTGGATATTTCAAGAGCTCAATCGGGCCAAAAATGTCAAAGTCAGTTCTGTCCCATGCTACCCCACCGGGTATTGGATTGGCTGTGACGTTCACTGATGATAGTTCTCTTTTCTCGATCTGAGATGACTTGTGAGGCTTTAGGACCAAGTTGATGTTCTGACTTGCTGTGTCCATTGTACTGTATTTTCCTTCAATGAATTTTCCCAAACAAAGAACCATGATGAGCCAAAGCAGGAGGAAAAGTACACCTAACACAATCCAAAATTCAATCCATGGAGAAATCAGATAGGTTTCTTTGAGTTGATGAAAGAGTTCTGTTACTTTATCTTTGAAAGTTTTTGTTGCTGGCGTTTCTTCATGTTCACTTGGATCATCAGAAAAGTCATCGAAATTGATGAAGTAGCCAGATGCAGTTCTGTCAATTGTTGGAATTGCTTCCGGATTTTCATTTGCTTTTGGATTTTTCTTTGTTTCACTAGCATAGTCTGAGGCTACAGTGTTGTAGACTGGAGTTTCTTGATGAACTGTTGTTATTTGGGTTTCAAGAGGCACAAGTTCCATGGCATTGTTGCATAGTCCTTTTTTATTCACTGCAGGTTTATCGAACGTGATTAGTCTCTCAATTTGAACCTCTTGTATTGTAGCAAATTTGGGTGTTCTGCTATTTCTTGGGAGTCCACTGGGCCTACTACTTATTATTGGCCACATGATTGGGGTTTTACCAGGTCGATGGATACAACTCGTTCTCCTTTTTACCAGCAAGGGGCGGTAGTACAACTGATCTTGTTCCGCTGACAGCTAAGACAGGTACTGCTTTTCTGTAAGAAGGCCCAAATTCCTTCTTTACCGCGATCTTCTCTCTGACCAGATCCCCAATCTTTGGAATCCAGACAGGTCTTGCTGGGACAGGTGGTTTTTCTTCAGTGGCTTTTGGCTGTTGCTTTAACTTTACGTTGCTCAGGTTTCGTCTTGTTTCATTTAAGTCCTGTAAAACAGCCAAACGGTCTTTGATATCAAAGCATTTTTCTTCTACCACTGAAGTCTCACTATCAAGGTCCTGAATATGCATTCTAGTACCGAACAATAGTTCGTACGGACTGAGACCTTTTAGAGAATTTCTTGGC
Organism: Lissotriton helveticus; assembly: GCF_964261635.1. Lineage (NCBI taxonomy): Eukaryota > Metazoa > Chordata > Amphibia > Caudata > Salamandridae > Lissotriton > Lissotriton helveticus. The sequence goes on along the minus strand of NC_136071.1, from coordinate 1,003,424,224 downwards.
AGATTATTAAGACTACGTTGGACACTTGTTAAATGTTGGACCCACCCATCACCCGAACCTAATACCCTCGCCGTTATAGATTGCTTTATGTTCCGTTTTTTTCTTTCCACTACCGCATTTCCCTCAGGATGGAATGGACAAGAGTACCTCAATGCAATGCCCATGCCGGTCATGGCCTCCTTATAAGCTCGAGAGCTAAAAGCAGGACCCTGGTCAGAATGTAGCATGCCAATTGCGTATGTGCCGATAAAGACTCGCAAATCTTTTATAACAGTTCTGGCGTCAGCCGAGCGCTGGGGCCACATCCAAATGAATCTTGTGCAGGAATCCACTGCAACCATGATATATTTATAGTTGCCATCCCTTTGTAAGGGACCACAGTGGTCCAGGTAAACACATGCTAATGGTTTATCTGAGATTAGAAGGGGCGTCTGTGCTGGTCGTTTCACTGTTGATACTTTCATTCTTTGGCATATTTTGCATTCTAGAACATAGTTCCTAGTTTGTTTTCTCATGCGCGGTCACCAATATCTCTGTTTTAATTACGATATTGTGGCGGAAACAAAAGCATGTGCAGAAGCCAGCCCTTCGTGTGCCGCTGTAATTAGTCCCAACCTGTGTTCCATGTTTGGAATTGCCCTATCCCCCACTCCAGGGATTCGAGCAAAAGGAACATTATTCGCATCAGTTATGTATGAGTACTTTACTGGAAAGCCTTTCGGGAGTGTTTTTATATCATCTTTTACTGAAGCACTGACAGCTTGTATTATATCGCTGTCTATTTTTGTTTTTGACCGGGTGATAGCAGCTACGGAAGCCGTTTGCACGGCTGCCTTCGCGGCTTCGTCAGCCAATGAATTCCCCGCAACGTGAACGCCATCACGTTGATGACTCAGTGTATGTATCACGTGAGTCTTTTGTAGTTCTTTCTGTAAAAGAACTACTTGTTCCCAAAGCGTTTTATGCTTGATTGTGCCACCTTTTGCATCTTTGAAACCGTTTTGAACCCAGTTCTACAAGTATTCATTATAAGACTGAACGCAGTAATATGAGTCGCACACTATTAGTGAGGGAAATTTGCAATCAGTATTTTCAAGCGCCATCTTAAATGCTAAAAGTTCAGCTCGCTGAGCTGTACAATCTCCTAGAGATTGGGTTTTAGTGACCAGTGGTCTAAATTTTCCTTCGTGCCAACGACCTTTAACAATCGCGCACGCAGCACTGTAAGCTTGTTTAACCCCAACTGCAGGTTGTGCTCATCCGTCTGTATATATTATACAGCCGTAATGTTCTAGAGGCAGGATTTCGGTCGGCAGAGGACATTCATATTCGTATTGTAGAAATTCATGTGTTTTTAAATTAGGATCAAATTCGTATACTACGTCTGTTGCAGCAAGAGAATTAACCCATTGTATCCATCTCGGATGTAGTGCTTTAGCATTTGGAATGCTTGCTTTTGTTACTGCTTCTAGGGCAGGTACTGGGGTAACGATTATTATTCGTTTACCTTGTGCTAGGGCTCTTTCTTTTGCTACAGCAGTCTGAACTACAGTTAGAAATTTTTTCGGTTGTACTGAATTTCATTTCAGCTTGTGTGTACAAGTGTGATTGGTAAGCTATTGGTACCGTTTCTCCCTCATTAGAGGTCAGGTACGTGAATCCGCATCTTCCTTGGATGACTCGGATTACAAGGTTGCGTATGTTTTCGCGAGTTTGCAATTTTGTTTTAGCTAACATGTCTGTTTGCAATGATCTTAAAATTTCTGTATGTTTTTGAGTCCCATTGATTGGTTTGAAATCAGGTTTTATTAATTCATAGAGAGGTTTAACCCTCTCCGCATAATTTAGAATGTATGTTCTTCCAAAATTCAGGAAACCTAGTATTGAGTGTAAGTTCTTCAGCGTTTTAGGTGCTTGGAGTACAGCGCACTTCTCTAAGAAGTTGTCTGCTAGGCTTTTGCCTTCACTTGATAATTCATATCCTAGAAATAGGACAGCTAGATGGGCAATTCGTGACTTTCTAAAGTTGAATTTGTAATCCTCAGCTGCGAACCCAGGTATTAAGGTGTTCACTCTTTTCAAGTGAGTATCCAGGTCATCATCTGTGAGATAGATGTCGTCGACATAAGATAATGCTTCATCATCATATATTTGTAGTAACTCTGTTACCCTTGCTGAGAATAATCCTGGGCTATTCTTGAATCTCTGTGGGAGTCGACAGAAGTGTTTTTGCGACCCCATTATTGAGAACACGGTCAAATACCTGCTCTCAGGTGCAATGTTTTGACAAAAGAATCCATTAGAGATGTCTAATGTCGTTTTGTATTTTTTGCGCACGATGTTATTCATTAGTGCTGCACTGTGTGAGTTTTGTACTGCAAATGTTTTGCAACATGAGTTAAGGTGTCTGTAGTCCAAAACTAGACGATAATTATCGTCTGGCTTGGAGACAGGAAACAAAGGATTGTTCATTTGTGAGGTGCATGTTTCAATCACCCCCTGGTATTCAAGTTGATCTAAGATCTCCCTGACTTGCTTTTTAGCTTCTTGTTTAATTGGGTACTGCCTTTGTGCAGTGGGTTGACATTTTAACTGGATTTTGTGAGGAGGAGAGTCCTCATCCCATCCTACATGATTTTTATATAATGCAGGAGCTTGGGCCACTGCCCATTTTCTTGCATATGTATATTTTCTATGAATTGGAATATGATTTGAGAAGGCAGACAAAATCATTTCTTCGCCTTGAGGGCACTCCCTGACAAACTCTGGTGGCCAGTCTTTTTCAGTTAAAAGGATGTCATAGCCCTTTGAAAGGTTATCCCAAAAGAGACCCCTTACTTTCCTTGTCTTGTCCCCCTCTATACGCAATGTTATATTGTATATTTTATGAGGTTTGCTAACTCTGGTGTCTGCAGTTTCCACCTGAATGTATTCATTCGTGTCCACTGTCTCCAGAAGATTCATCAGGATCTTGCGAGCTACGGTCACTTCTTCTGCGCTGTCTAGCATTGTCTGGGCCCACTCTCCGTTTTCCAGTTGTGTCCACAGTATCCTCGGCATGTTTAATAATTTTAATACTGGCTACCTTCTTTCTTGGAAATTGTAACTTTTTACTTTGATGAGCAGGTTCCTTGTCTTTGGACTTGACGTGCTCTTCCTTGTGTTCTGACCGTCCTCTTCTTTCTGATTTCTGTGAGGAAGTCTGAAAAGATCGAGAGGGACGTGTATCAATATCTTGATATCTATCAAGCTTTCTTAATTTATCCCGATCTCTAAGGTTGTATCTTTTCTCAGAGGGCTCCCTCTGGGGAGACTTGTTTCCTCGGTCAGGAGATCTTTCTCTCCGTTGAGGAGACCTTCCTCTGGACTGGAATCGTTTTTCTCTGGGACTGGATTGTTTATTTCCATCCCAACTCTTTTTTGGAGTGTTTAGATTATTTTTAATAAATGTTTTTTCAGGATTTTCAAGTAGTTGGGGTTTTACCGGTTTCCCACCCAAACTATCTCTTCCTAGTTCTTCATAGGATTTTTCTATGATTCTGGCAAGTTCAAATGGTTCTTCTGCTATATCTGTTTCTTTCAATTTCTGGAGGTATGTTATGTCCTCCATTGCCAATTGAACTAATTCTCTATATGCCTTTGTTAATTCCTTTATTTTATCTAAAAGTTCTTCACTTGACATTTTTTCAATGTCGGTATGTGGTGTGTTGCTGGCTAGCACCGGCCACGTTGCTCCTGGTCGGTCTACCTAGTGGACCGAGTCTGGTGATGTGATTTTGATGTTTTAGGGCGCCTTTAAACCAGAGCAGGTGCTCTTGGTAATTTAGTGGGATTTCAACATCCTCGAAAGGAGTGTATTCATCCAGAGGTTCCTCTATTTTGTAATAGTGGAATTCGTGTGTTACAGCGTTTGCTGCTGGAAAGTTTATCCATGAGTAGAATACCTCTGTCTGCCGATATTCATGTGCCTCTACCACGAATATGACTGTACCACCTCTTGGTGTCAGTCCATTTTCTATAAGTTTAATAGTTATAGTTTTTCTTACATTTATCGGAATGATTATAGCATTCGGGTCATTTTCTTGGAGACTTGTGTTATCCGCTAGGAGTCGAGCTGCTATTGTAGCTGCCTCCCTTTCATCTTCACTTTCTGTCATTTTTACTAACAGAAAGCTTTTTGTTGCAGATCAAGTTTCAAGGAAACAAAGATTAGGTGCACAATATTTTGGAACACTGTATCCTTCAACGTTTACTAAACAAAAACTATACAAAGGATTCTCATTCTACTAAGTTCCGGCTGATTTTAACCTTTTACCCACTCCAGACGTCTTTTGGAGTATTTACGGGAAAAGGGTTCTGTGTGAAAAAGCATGACTGAGTTACTCTAGTGTCTTGCGTTAGATTATCGCCTTACCAAACGTTGGGCGCCATGTAGTGTAGTTCCTATATTCCCAATAGGCTCTGCGCATTGGAATAATAAACAGCAGTGTAGACGTAGGACTGAGGTCGACTAGGTCACTACTGACTATATTAGACTTAATTAGTTTTGCCAGCTAGCTCAGAGGTCACTAGAAACTTTCTCGAATAAACAAGGAGGAGTTTAACTTCCCTGAATAGACAAGAAGGGATTAGCTTCTGACAACCATAAAACATGACAACTTTGCTCCCTCAGAATAAGAGTGTATCTATAGAGTCGTGTGAAAACAATAGACAACTATTTTACTCAGTCAATCGTGCATACTTAGTTTCACCAGAGTGCAGAGAATAAAGAGACGGGCGTTTTCAATAAAAGGTGTTATTTATTGAGCAGTCTTCTTTCTCATGCAAGAGAAATGAATTGTCACAATTGTAATACTTAGCATAAAGTAAAGTGCGTACAGTAAAAGGAGTATTATAAAATAATACTATAAAAGCATTGATATGGTTTCTTAGCCATATGATACTTTAAAATGGATAAAATATATACATACAAATATACATTGACTAACGTACTCAACTGGTGCTTCTAAATACGCCTACCCCGGTGTACCTGACCTAAGCCTAATACGTGGGAAGGAGTAAGTAAGTAGCAGTTTAAGTTAAGTTGGTTTTGCCAAGAATCTGAGTCAAGAATTCTCTTTAAGGGTTTAGTCAGCTCCGTACCTGGGTAACAGAAAGCAGGAGGTCTGGTATCTCTTTCTCAGGACTCGATATCCCAGCAACCCGCAAGGGTTGCTGAGAACACCGAAGCTGGATTTCTCGGCAGGAGAAAAGACAGCGTCTCTCTCAGTGCGTCAAAGGGGAGGGGCGGCGTCCGTGGGCTCTCCGCATCAGCTGGGCTCTCGGGCAAGTAGATAGCCGCTCTGCTCCAAACCACTGTGTGTTTGCTTAAGGCAACATTGGTATATTTATACCTGAAAGGTGCCGGGTTTGACATAAGGTTGGACATAAGACGTCAATAAAGATGTCACTAAGTACTGGCCGTTCTTACAGTGCTCACAGGAGTTCTAGGACAAATCGAAACAAAAGCCATGGGGAATTCCCAGGTTGCTGGAGGTTTGGTTTGGTTAGAGAGCTCGTTGTACTCTCTAGGAGCCTGGGGAAGTAGCCTTGCTTAATTTGGACTGCATGGGCTATGACTAAATATGGATATGATTCTTATGCCTTTATAAGGATATTACGGGGGTACTAGAGTAAAAGCAGGGTTACCCATTACAATAGTACCACAGCATAAACCCGCCCCTGTTTTAAAGGGAAAACAGACATCTGAGAGCATAACCCAGCACAAGGTTGGTATTGTTTTAAATCCACAGCCCCCATCCAGAAAACAATCTAATCCTACCGGCCATTCTGACCAAAGTACACGGCCCAGGATTAATCCTGTACCTAGGAAACAATGTGTGAACCTCCCCCCAGAGTCACTCCCTTATACCACCATTTTAACAGGAGTGGCTCCTCTAGGGGATGGCAAGAGGGAAACACACAAAGATTTATATAATAAGGTAATATTCTGGCTAAATAAAAACCGCCCACTCCCTCCTAATTCAAACATAAAGATCCTTAATGTCAGGAGGGTGGATTGGGTAGGTTACTGTAAAAAAGATCTTGAGGGGGGTTGTGTAGTAATAAGTTTTAGGGAGCCATGGGTAGCTGATTACATTTCCAGGGAACCCAGATATGGTAGACTTGGGGATGTTCAAACTCTATCCCTTTACTATTTTTACCCCACACTACATTCTCATAGTGCCGAAACACCGCACCCCCACTTCCGAAGGAATAGACCTAGGGATAGATATTATCAAGAAACACCACCATATCCAATGTTTCAGTCTCATCTCTCGAACCGGTTTGCCCCACTATCGGGATTGGAGGGGGTGGACTGACTTAATAATGATCCCTTGGTTCCAAGGTTGTTTGGTGACACAGGAAATTGCTCATTAATTAATACTGCAATTACAGTGGATACGTTCGACACAGAGCTTGAAAAAACCTCCCAAGGAAGGATAGGACGGGGGGAAACATTAAGCCATACTCTCTCCTTGGAGACTAGTGGGGGCAATGTTACTTCTGTTGATGTACGGCATAAGCCAACTGTATTTACCCTTAAGATATTATCCTGGAATATTGCGGGGTTGAAGGGTAAATTGGCAGAATCTGACTGGGGGTCTTTTGTGGATCTACATGATATAATCATACTACAAGAAAGTTGGTCTATTGATGCAATTTATCGGGTTGGTTATTTGAATTATTTTAAACCAGCCAGCAAAGGTTTAAAAGGTCGCCCTTTTGGGGGTCTTGTTATTTGGATCAAACAATCCTTGGGTTTTAAAATCTCGGACCTACCGATATTGAGCAACGATATTCTAGCCTTAAAACTGAGTAGTAAACCTAGCCAAGATCTCTTTCTGATTAATATATATGCCAGGGGGCGTCCAGGTGGGAGGTCTTCAAAAACGGCAGAGGATTTAGACTCCCTACTGAATACCATTGATAGGGATGATTGTGTATTGGTGGCTGGGGACCTTAACTGTTCTTTTGAACCTGTCCCCAATCTGGATAACGGGTGTTATGGTGAAGTCGACCAGATTTGGAATATTCCCCTCCTAACCATTCCACCGGTCAAAAAAGTAACAGAGGCCGTTATGCAATGGCTAGGTTTATGTCTTGAATGGAATCTACGTGCAGCGAATGGGAGGACAAAATCTGACCTGTTGGGTAATGCTAATTTCGACAACGCCTATAACTCGAGCCGTATAGATTATTTCATAATTAGGATGGAGTATTGGAGTTTACTTAAGGATATGGAAATAGTTCCAAGGTCAGAAAGTGATCATAATCCTTTAGTGATAAACTTATTGACATATGGTGACCTAAAGAGATCTAGTGCAACACATTTAATTACTGCTGAGGCTGTTCTTATGAATGATTGTAGAAGGGTACGGTGGGCTAGGTTTCTGGAAGACCCAACCATTGTGGATAGGGTTTCACTGGTGGTGTTAGAAGCAACTAAACTGATGGTGCCCATATTAGATGATGCTGATACATTGGATCAAATTGCGGTGATTCATGAGTCCCTTTTTAGCCAAATTAAAACTTTTTTTATTAAACCAGCTAATAGAAGGAAAACTGGGTCGGTCCAATCAGGAGCCAAATGGTATGATAAGACATGTCGTCTTGCCCATAGCTCTTTGATAGCTGCTATTAAAACTAGATCAGTTTTAGATATTAAGATAGAAAGGGTAAACTATAAAAAGGTGCTTAAGCAGGCGAAGATTAACTGGGATGAGCAACGTTGGCTAGATCTGTATAAGGCCAGTATTTCCACTAACCAGCAAAAATTCTGGGAAGTAGTGAAATGGGGCGGGACAGGGGACCAGCAAACTCCAGCAAACTATGTCCCAGTCGAGACATGGGTTAAGCATTTCTCGGCGCAGTTTAGTAATACGGATTTGCCAGTCCGTAATTTAGGAGAGACTTTTAGTGCTCGGTCTGCAGTCCCCATAGATGACCGGATAGTCTTTACGGAACTAGAGGCTGTTAAAGCTTTAAAACTAGTTCAGAATGGGAAAGCTCCTGGAATGGATTGTGTTCCAGCGGACCTTTTTAAGTTTGATCAAGATAATGGGTCCCATACATTACTAATTTAGCAAATGCTATAGCTAGAGGTGTCAGAATTCCTGACTCTTGGAGAGGGGCGGAGATCCTACCTGTGTACAAAAAAGGGGATAGGACTGATGCGGGAAATTATCGCCCCATCAGTCTTATCGATGCCCTGCAGAAGGTAATCGCCAGAATGCTGTTGGGAAGAATCCAGTTCTGGATGACAGAAGAAAACATCTTGTCCCCACTGCAGGCTGGCTTCAGGGCTAATATAAGCACAGTAGACCAGGTACTCAGATTTGCTATGATCTACTGGAAGACTGTGTATTTAGGAGAAGGTACATTATACGCAGCATTTGTGGATCTCAAATCTGCGTTTGATTTGGTCCCCAGAGTAAAATTGTGGTCTGCTTTAAGGAGAATGGGTGTACCAACTGCCCTTCTAGAGTTCACAATTAGGTTGCATGAGGAAAATTTTGCCAGAGTAAGGTGGGGTTGCCAGGGACAGGTGACCGACTCTTTTCCTGTGACCCGTGGAGTGAGGCAGGGCTGTGTCCTGGCCCCCACCCTATTCATACTTTTTATCAATCAGGTCGTTCAGTTCCTTTTAGCAACACCTTCAGACGCACCATCATTGGGTGGGACCAAATTCCCCCTCTTAATTTTCACGGGTGACACCCTAATTCTAGCTAAAACACAAATGGGTCTTCAGTTAGCTGTAAATAAGTTTACGGATTTTTGCAGCCAAAACGACCTCGAAATTAATGTTTCTAAGACTAAGTTTATGGTCCTGACAAAGAACAAACCTCGGAGGGGCCATGTAACGATGAATGGGACTAGCTTAGAACAAGTAGGGGTTATGACTTACTTAGGAGTTGTTATTGATTATAGGTTATGCTGGAAAGAACAAATTGAGGCCCTTAGTCTAAAATTTGCACGATTATCGGGTTGTCTTGTGAAAGAACAACGTTGCTCTTTGACTAAAAGAGTTCTACCGGCGCTCAAAATCTATAGCGCCAAAATTAGCACCGCAATACTTTATGGGGCTGATCTTTGGGGGAATGTGGATCTGGCTGCTTTGGATAAAGTCCAGAACAAATTTTTTCGCAGCATAGTGAGTCTCCCACCATCGACACCATCTTTACCACTTATGTTTGACATGGGCTTTCATACTATTAAACATCATGCCCAATATAGGATGGTTGCGTTATGGAGACGCATCTGGTCTACCCCAGAATTAATTATGTTTGCCAACGAAATACAGGATGTAAGAGCGCAACAAGGGGCGGGGAATGTACCCTGGTTTAAATCAATTAAGAATACTCTATTCAGAATGGGTCTCCATTCGCTATGGACTGAGCCGGGTAATCACATCTTTCGGTCTAAAAAAGATTTCAAACTTCTTTTCTGGTCCTCAGTTAAAGAAGAATACGTTACGCTTTCTGAGAACCCAAATCTGACCGGCATGTTTTTGATCCATAAAGTAGTCCCACACACGGAGACCTATTGGAACATTATTCTTAAAAGTTCCGATAGGAAATGATACCATCAGTTCCGTGTAGGAACTTTGCCACTAAGAGAATTCACCAACAAATGGCATAATCAACAGTTGATTGCTAAATATGCTGGACATAACTTTTTTCTTCTTTTTTAGGGATGGAATCTCTGTAATGTTTTTTAAATACCAGTAAAATTCTGATATTAACGTCTTTCTATGTTATTTAATTGATCTTTTAAAATTAGATCTATGATAATATTAATTGTTTGTATAAAATTGTATATATTTATTGTGTGCATTTTATATGTATTTTTTTGTGTATGTCTTTTATGAAGAAAAATTTCGAAATAAAGACGTTAAAAAAACTGAACTGATATTATCTATTATAACCACATAAGGGCATAAATCAGGAATATCGAAATAGGGTCCTAGATAGAATTACAACACTGGTTAGGGGCTTTGTTTGAAGAGCCAGTTTGGCTTGTACTTTTAGCAAGGCATTCCTGGTCATTCCTCATCACGGGTGAATGCTTCGCTGAGAGGACAGTGGAGGTGCATAAAAAAGGTAAAGGAACTGTGATCATGATTATAGTGGATCAGGGTCAGTTAGTGTTGGTAGGAGGGTCAGACAGGCAGTATAAATTAACAAAATATTCTGCATCCATTTTTGTTTTTATAACCCACAGGTAACAGGATGTAAAACGTGCACTAAAAGATTGAAAAGAAATAATTTTTTTTAAAGTTTTGGTAAACGTTTTTTTTCCCATTCCCATAATCCCCCATCCTACTCTGTCTCCTTGGGAATGCCACGGCTTCCTTGCGGCCCTCGGGCACATAACAGACAAAATGTTTGTGAGTATCGATCAATGTCCTAATTGGTTGCAACACTACACCTACACCTAAAGTTAAAACAATGTTTAGAGAAACTGTATTGTGGCGGATTCTGTGACAGTAATGAGCTCAAGATTGTATCTTTTTACGCTAAACTGAGTGGATTGCTTTATATGAAACTATGTGTAGGTTTAGCAAATGTTAGAATTGTGCGATTTAAGCTAGTGCAATGTAGATGAGAATTCAAAACATTTTCCAGACATCTTAGAGCAGATTTGGGTACACCCTTTATGGAAGAACTGATTTTACTTAACTTTTCATATGAGGCAACTTTATGACATTTCATCCTCTTACTTATATGACTTTGATTGAGTTGAACTTCATATTAAATAAGGCATTCCTGTATTGATTAATGATTGGCACTGGTTTGATGATTTTGCATCTGTAAACATTTTAAACTTTAATAAGCTTTTATGGTTGGAATTGTATTCACTCGGTCTTCTTTGTAGAGCCTAATGTGCATTACTTATTTAAATGTATTGATTTGTTGACCAGCCTTAGTTGCATACCTTGATTCATCAGATAGCACTTTAGGGGCCCCAAATTTATACAAAGAAAAGCGCTAACAATTACATAAGTCCTAGCAGTGTACATTTCTTAACTATGCCAGTGCAAGCATAATAACATAAGCATAAAAATCCACGTTGCTAAGCCAACCGCAGAGAGCTAAAATCTGTGGTGTTATGCAGTTTGACCATATCACCCTGCTGAAAGGTTTCAACCCTGGCTTCCAAGGATTCGGTTTGAAAGTAGGGTGAGCAATATTTTTTTCTTGTGCTGTGAAGTTCCCGAATTTTATCTGGTAAAAAGGTTTGCCAGTTTACATTCTCCTTTCCTATTTCAAGTTTTTTTTCCACATGTAAAAGAATTTTCACTTAATAGAAATGTAATTTATGTTCTTATTGAACACAGCCAACTTGAAATTTTTATGCAGAATTTTTCTCTGCACGTTATCTTTTTCACTGTATACACAATAGCAAATGTTTGTCTGGTATTTCTCTGAAAGTTTACCTGAGGGGATGATTGGTATAGTCTAGTGACAGTGGCGCTTCCCTTTGTTCTCCGTCTATTTGCACTCCAGATCTAGTGTGTTATGGTGCTTAGGGAGGGGGTCATCATCCACAACCCCATCAGTCAGATCTCAACAAGAAATCCTATACAATTATTACAATATCCTAGCACACATCAATCAATTTCATCATGTTCATAACATTATTCATAAAAAACAGCAGCAATTGTTCTTCTCAATCTTTTCTCTCTTTATTCCAGTTGATCCCGCCAACACGTGTTTCGTCGCTAATTGGGTAGGTCACCCTCGACTTCGTCAGGGCTGGAAAGACATATATACAATGTGATGTGACAACATCACACATATGTTTCTGACATTATTCACACATTCATTTGTGAGGAGAGACCCGCAGTCCCAATGTTAAGGCAACACAAGCACCCAAATGTAGTGAGTGGGTGAGACAGAAAACATACATGCATATAGGTTCAAGCACAATTTATATGAAACTATGCGTCACTCTTGGTACATGCAAGTTTTAGCCGGAATCTTTCATAAAGTTTGAGACAAAACTAATATTGCAAAATGCCCCAAGTGTCAAGTACTTATACTATCTTATGTTTGAATGAGAATGTCCAGTGTACAGAGTGTATACCACAAACCTTGGCATACCTGTGTCACTGGTGTGTGAAGCATCTGGCCTGTAGGTTATAAGAATGGTATAAACATTCGGGCAATGGGTAATTTCTCTGAAAGTTTACAGCTTTCCTACACACACTAGCATTGCAAAGGAGAAGAACAGTAGTGATTTTCTGTGAAATCTATCATGCGAGGAACTATGTTGTTAGTGTTAAATAAGGAAGCATGTGAGTTTCTTCACGAGAATGCAGCTGGTAATATGGAAATCAATGCGTTAATCAATCGAAATGAAATCTCATCCTTATTCTTAGATTTGCCTGTTCTGAACTCGACATCTATATTGACACGTAAAAATGTAGACAAGCAGGCCCTGAGACCCAGGCTCAGGATTACTGATTGATGGGTCACAGATGGGAGGGTGCGTAGCTGGGAGGCAAACACTCAGACAGGAGACTTGATCTGTCCCACAGATAGGCGCAGCAGCATTACAGTGGTCAGGGGAGATTGCCCCAATAAAGCACATATGGCCGAAGGGGGTACGCGCACTCCTAAAAACACCATTAAGTCAGGTGCCACATGAGTTAGGAACACATAGCCAACCAGGACCTACCACACATAGCGCTCACACACTCTCTATTCCAGACATCTGGACATGTTATTCCACTGGCCACACTGTGTCCATGCGAGGTCGAGACCCATGTGTAGTATCCATTTGACCCTTAATTTATTACTCCGAAGGCAGCAGCCAATATTCCTCACCATATATGGTGCACTGAAACTTTTATAACCAGTTGTGTTTTGTATAAAAAAAGGTAAAAGAAGAATGTATACCAATTGTAAACTTAGACAGTCCTCAGACCTTGTGCCTGTAACTGGCCGTAATGTTTAATTGAACAAGTTGTTCCTGTTTTGTCAAATGCCTCGTCTTTGAATTTTTCTAAGGATTTCTAACTTGAACAACACAGCAGAACATAAAAACATTTCAAACTTTGACATTTGTGAAGAATTCCATAGATCTTTGTGAAAGTCACAAAAATATATTTGGCAAACCTTATTTAAATTATCTCCATTGTCTACAAAGACCAAACACCAGGACCCGCAGGAACCCAACTATCTCAACAATAAGTTCATACAACACACATAAGGAAAGCTTTCCTGATTCTATTGGCAAAAAATCTGGTCATGTAGAGATGTTTGGCCAGGATGTTTTTATTTGTATTTTTCTATATTCTGTATCAATCAATCAATCATTTGTAAAGTGCACTACATACCCGCGAGGGTCTCAAGGCACGGGGGGGCGGCGCTACTGATCGAACAGCCATGTCTTGAGTATCCTCCTGAAGGTCAGCAGGTCTTGGGTCTGTCGTAGGCTCAGTGGGAGGGTGTTCCATGTCTTGGTGGCGAGGTGGGAGAAGGATCTCCCACCGGTGATTGTTCTTCGGATGCACGGGATGGTGGCGAGTGAGAGTCGGCAGACAGTAGCTGGCGGTTGGGGATGTAGAAGGAGAGCCGTCTGTTGAGGTAGGCTAGGCTGGTCTTGTGGAGTGCCTTGTGTGCATGGGTGAGGAGCTTGAATGATATCCTCTTGTTGACGGGGAGCCAGTGCAGGCTTCTCAGGTGGGGGGTGATGTGACCGAGGCGTGGTACGTCGAGGATCAGTCGTGCCGTGACATTTTGGATGCGTTGTAGTCGTTTGATGAGCTTGGTCGGGGCCCCCGCTTAGAGGGTGTTTCCGTAGTTGAGTCTGCTGCTGACGAGGGCCTGGGTGATGTTCTTTCTTGTATCTGCCGGGATCCATCTGTAGATCTTGCGGAGCATGCAGAGGGTGTTGAAGCAGGAGGAGGAGACGGCGTTGACTTGCTTGGTCATTGAGAGCGTTGAGTCGAGGATGATTCTCAGGTTGCGTGCATGATCGGTGGGTGTCGGGGCTGCCCCTAGTGCCGTCGGCCACCAGGAGTCGTCCCAGGCTGAAGGGTTGGAGCCGAGGATGAGGACCACCGTCTTGTCCGAGTTCAGCTTCAGACGGCTGGCCTTCATCCAGTCGGCGACAGCCTTCATTCCTTCATGGAGGTTGGCTTTGGCGGTGATGGGGTCCTGGGTGAGGGAGAGGATCAGCTGAGTGTCATCAGCGTAGGAGATTATGTTGAGGTCGTGCTGTCGGGCTATGTGTGCGAGGGGGGCCATGTAAATGTTGAACAGCGTTGGGCTGAGGGAGGATCCCTGGGGTACGCCGCAGATGATCTCAGGGGCTTTGAAACAGAATGGGGGGAGGCGGACGCTCTGGGTTCTGCCGGAGAGGAAGGAGGTGGTCCAATCCAGAGCCTTGTCTCGGATCCCTGCGGCATGGAGGCATGCACGTAGTGTGCTGTGGCAGACGGTCTCGAAGGCGGCAGAGAGGTCTAAGAAGATGAGTGTTGCGGTCTCGCCATTGTCCAGCATGGTCCTGATGTCGTCGGTGGTGGCAATGAGGGCAGTCTCGGTGCTGTGGTTGCTGCAGAACCCTGACTGGGAAGGGTCCAGAATTCTGCTTTCTTTGAGGTATCGGGTTAGCTGTTAGTTGACGGTTTTCTTGATGACCTTGGACGGGAAGGGGAGCAGAGATATGGGCCGGAAGTTCTTGACGTCTCTTGGGTCTGCCTTAGGTTTTTTGATTAGGGCATTGATCTCGGTGTGTTACCAGATCTCTGGGAAGGTCGCGGTCTTGAGGGAGAGATTGATGACGTTGCGCAGGTGGGGTGCGATGGAGCTGCTTGCTCTGTTGAAGACGTGGTGCGGGAATGGGTCTGAAGGAGAGCCGGAGTGGATTGTGCGTATGGTCTTGATGGTGTCATTGATGCTCACGCTGGCCCAGGGTAGCATTGGGATCGGGGTCGTGGTCAATGGTGTGCGGAGGGTCTGTTGTGTTGCTGTCTGTTGGGGCTGTCTGGGTGTTGAAGCTGTCATGGATGTCTGCTATCTTGCAGTGGAAGAAGGTGGCAAGGATGTCGTTGGTGTTGGAGCTAGGGTTGGAGAGTTCCTTCCCGATGTTGAAGAGCTCCTTGCTATTGTGTGCGTTGTTGTCGAGGCGGTCTTTAAAGGAGGTCCTCTTGGCCGCCCTGATGAGGTGGTGGTAGTTGCGGATGGCGTCCTTGCGTGATGCTTGGCTGTCCGGAGTTTGTTCACTGTGCCATTTCTTCTCTAGTTTCTGGCAGGCTTTCTTGGAGGCTAGGAGTTCTGGGGTGAACCAGCTGGCCCTCTTGCTGGTGTCTCTGTGGGGGGTTTCTTCAGTGGGGCGAGGGTGTTGGCGCAGTTCTCTATCCAGCGACTGAGGCTGTGGGCAGCGTCGTCGGTGTTGGAGGATTCGGTGTGTGGGCTGAGAGCGAGGTTTGCATGTAGTTGGTCTTCAGTGATTTTGCTCCAGCAGAGGCGGGGGATCTGTTGGGTGCGGTGGTGTGTGGTGGGTTTCTGGAAGGCGAAGTGGATGCAGCGGTGGTCGGTCCAGAGGAGTTTGGTGGTGTGGCTGATGGAGACGTGCAGTGGGTGGGCGTTGTGACGAGTTGCTTCAGTCCGAGATTGGCAAGGTTATCGATCAGGGTTGTGGAGTTGTTGTCGTTGTTGTTCTCAAGGTGAAAGTTCAGGTCTCCGAGGAGGATGTAGTCGGTGGAGGTCAGGGCGTGCGTGCTGATGAAGTTGGCGATGGAGTCGCTGAACTGGGGGCGGGGACCGGGGGTGCTTCTGAGGGTGGAGTTGGGGTCTGTGTGGATCTGGAAACGCGTCATCGGTGCTAGTCGAGACCCTGATGCTGTTCTTGTGGATGATGGCGATTCCTCCTCTGACTCCGTTGGTGCGGTCTGTGTGGGTGATCTTGTAGCCGTCTGGGATGGCTATGGCGATGTTGGGTGCGGAGGAGTCATTAAACCAGGTCTCTGTCAGGAAGGCGACGTCCGGGATGTTGTGTCAAGCAGGTCCCAGAGCTCAACGGCATGCTTGCATGCGGAGCGGGTGTTCAGTAGTATGCATCGGAGGTCGTTGAGGTCTTTCTTGGCGGGTGGTTCGTCGGCTCTGAGGCTGGTGTAGCTGCAGTTCCTGCAGGTGAAGGGGCGGTGTGTGCATTTCAGGGCGGCCTTGAAGCAGGTGTGGCGCCATCCGGAGTTGAGAGCGTGCAGAGTGCTGGCATCGTAGTGGTGGTGGTCGTCATGGCGGGTGCGGGGGCCAGGGGTTCTGACGCTGGGCGCAGTCCAGGCGAGGACGGGCGCAGACGTGTTTGCCTTAGGCGCACGGCAGCTGCGCGGCCGCACATCGGCCGGAATTTATGGTGAGGTGGGAGGGAGGAGCAGCTGGGAGGCGGAAGGCGGGGGCAGCGAATGGGTAGTGGGCAGTCAGGGGGGCTGGGCCACAGTGGACGCAGCGGTGAGGGCAGTGAGGGACAGCGAAGGTAACAGAAGGAAAAAGGGGCACAGAAACAAGGGAAAAACGAGTGGCACAGAGTGCAGAAGAGCACCAAAAAAACGAGTGGAACAGAGGGCAGAAGGGCACAAAAAATGAGTGGCACAGGTGGCAGAAGGCATGAAAAAACGAGTGGAACAGAGGGCAGAAGGGTACAAAAAACGAGTGAACAGAAGACAAAAGAGGCACAAAAACAAGGGAATACGAGTGGCACAGAGGGCGTAAGGGCACAAAAAACGAGTGGAACAGAGGGAAAAAGGGCACAAAAACCGAGTGGAACAGAAGGCAAAAGGCCACATAAAACGAGTGGCACAGAGGGCAGAAGGGCACAAAAAAATGAGTGGAACAGAGGGCAGAAGGGCACAAGAAATGAGTGGAACAGAAGGCAGAAGGGCACAAAAAAACGAGGGAAAAACAAGTGGCACAAAAGGGCACAAAAAATGAGTGGAACAGAAGGCAAAAGAGGCACAAAAACGAGGGAAAAACGAGTGGCACAGAAGGCAAAAAAGGGTATAGAAATACCAGAAGAACAAGTGGCACAGAGGCAAAATACAGAATACAGAAATACAGGGGCAGCTAAGAATCTATTGGGTTTCAGACCACTTTATAAAAAAGATTCAGGTTTTTCTATGAACATCAGGTGCAGGAAAATATACATTGCTTAAAAAAAGGCATAGCAACTACCAATAAAAGACAGGTGTGATAAGACTATAGAGTAAAAGCACAGAGGGTCAGATACACATGTTGAGATCGGTATATGTTAACAGTGTCTGACATGAGTCAGCTTTTGAGGCAGGTCTTGTACACAGAATGCAGGGCTTTCTTTACTATGAACACCTGCTTCAATAAAAGGCCACTTAATTGTAACCATGACCTGAATTGTTTGATCTTATTTACCAGTAACTGTCAATATGCAGTATGAAACAGAGGAGAATTTTAGGTATTGGAGCTTGGTAGTAGGAGACCTTCAATATCTTTGGTCAATGAAAAGGGAGACTTTATTTTTTTTGGCAACTCTTTGTTCTTGCAAAGTGTGCACCAGTTCTGAGGTTTGGGCAAATAAGGGAAGTAATATCCCTGGAGGGAGGGGAGCTCTGACACTTTTTCAAATCTTTTCAAATTCTGGGACTAGGGTGTGTACGTGCATTGTAGACTGAATGATAGGATCTTTGTCTCCACCTGAAGGATGTCCAGAGGCCCAAAATAGGGAGTCTAGATCAGTCTTTTATACCTATTAAATTTGATATCTCGCTCCAGAATGTAAATGTCGCAGTCAAAGCAAGTAAGAGTGGCAAGGCCGTGGGCCCTGATGGGATACCAATTGACCTCTACAAGTCAAATCTGGAGGTTTGGGACCCCATTTTAACTAGGGTTTTACAAGCATGTTGCGAAAGAGAATTCATTAGTACATGGTACGAATCCATCATAGTCCCCATTTTTAAAAAGGGCGATCGAGAGAATCCTGCCTGCTACCGTCCGATATCTTTGTTGGACTCCCAAATGAAGGTAGCAGGCAGGATTGTTCTAGATCGATTACAGGGATGGACCAAAGAAAAGGCATTATAAGCGACATCCAATATGATTTAAGAGCTCGCTTAGAAACTAACGAGCAGATTTTGAACCTAAGCATTTTAATTGGTAAATATTCTAAGGCCAAAGCAGGGAAGTTATATTTGGCCTTCGTAGACCTTTCAGCGGCTTTTGATTCTGTAGTCCATGAAAAGTTGTGGGGTGTCCTCAATTAATTGAAAGTTGACCCTGGGGGGTGTGGCTTGGACAGCAATGAGGACGGGCGCTGAGTCCGTTACCTCCACCAACCTGAGGAAAAAACTGCGAATAAACGAGCGAAACGATCGACCGAGAGACCTGGAAACCACACACAAAGACATCGGAACAGTAGGGGAACAAACAGGCAATCGTAAGAACAGCTGAGGGAGGCTGCAACGCAAGAAAAAAAGCACCACAACACCGGACCGAGCGGGACATAAGTGGAGCGAGAAGATGGCGCCGCACCGAAACTGAGTCCGCTGGTAAAGGAGACCAGGCGAGAGAGGGAGTACTGCAGCAGAGACACTCCGCGCTCAGACCCCAAACACCCCCGGAACTGGCCGCCGGCCAAACCAGCCAAGTAAGTGCAAGCAGAGGCAGTAGGCGATAACAGCAAATGCCGAAGGGATTAGAACAAGTCTTGCGGAGAAACGAAACTGAAAGCGCACACAGGCAGCGGCCATTTTGGCTGTAGTGCGCACCTACGCAAAGGCCATAATCTGCTACGAGCACAAACAGGACAGCTGACGCAACGGCGCATACGAGCGGCATACAAGCATACAGCAGCAGCAGTGGTGGATGGGGGAGAGAACACCCATCTACAGAGGCACACTCACGGGGAGTGCTCAAGCAGGCGAAACAAGCCAGCGACCCAACGGACCTAACCCCCCCTCACACAGAAACGAAACTGAAAAACACCGGAACACACAGGGAGGCAGCCATCTTGGGGACGCCAGGCACCGAAGAAACGAGTACGCAGCCCAGCCAAGCGATAAGGCACAAAACAGCGGTGATAGCACGGCACTGCAGTGGAGATAGCGCACCGCAAGACCACCCAAGGCACGAGCAGGGGGGACAACTAGACCGCCTGGGATGCCAAAAGAGACACAAAAAAGAGACACAAAACGAACGGAAAGCCCTGCTTAAGGGAGCAGCCATTTTGATCACAAAACCAAACCTGACCAACCCATAGGCCAGCCAAGACCGGAGGAAGGGACAGAGGAAGACACAAAATTAAACCGGGGGACAACAAGATCGCCTGGAACTGCAGCGGAAACAAAGTACCGCAAGACCACCCAAGGCACGAGTAGGGGGGACAACAAGACGCCTGGGAAGCCAAAAGAGACACCGAAAAAAGAAGCCAAAAGATACACGGTAAACCGGGGGGACAACAAGACCACCTGGGAAGCAAATGAGAACGGAAAAGAGACACGGAGCGAAACCGGAAGCAGACAACATAGCGCACATCTGCCCAGGCACACCTCTCAAAACAAACACAGGCCAAGGCAAGACCGTACCTAGCAGTGACACTTATCGAACAACAGTCCCAGCCAAGGCAGGTCCATACAGTTTCATACAAACACCGCAAGGCAAGCCCTGAAGTAAGGGAACAATACAAGGCAGCAAACCAGGGCATCTTGCCAGTACCAAGAGGCGGAGCTGGCGGGTGCAAAAACTAGAACAAGGTCCATCCGGGAGCCAAACAGATACAGACTCTACCGCCAGCACACAAGGAAGGGGCCACCAGGTCCGGTAGGAGAACAGACCAGCTCAGCAGCAGTAGCACAGTGGAAAGGCGGCAGGCTAGAAAGTTACTCAGCCAGAAGGGAGCTCAGCGTAATGGCAAACCAAGAAGGTAAAGGGGCCAGCGAGGTAAAGAAATATAAAAACAACCCTCCAGACTCGCCCCTAAAGCCGAAAAATGACACAACTCTGGACATGATCCTCAGGAAAATCAACGAAGGGAATGAAGTTGCAAAGTCCACCAAACAAACAATCGATAACATGCAGCTAGAGCTAGCAGCTATAAGAGCGGATCAACACAAAACAAACAGTAGGATGGACACAGTAGAAACGCGAATAAGCGACATCGAGGATGTCAACACACAGTCGAACAAGAAGCTGCTTTCAGTTTCCAAAGTCACCAGTACCCTCCAGAAGCAGCTGGCTGAGCAAGACGACCGTACCAGAAGAGGGAACATAAGGCTGCTCGGAGTTCCGGAATGGGAGGAGGACAGGCCAGGATCCTGCTTAGCCCTCCTAGAAGAGCTTATCCCACAAATTACGGGCCTCAAGTTCGACAGACAATTCGAACTGGACAAAGCATATCGAGTGCCAGCGATGAAAATCCAAAATGGTCGGGCCCGAGCCCAATCATTTGCAAACCCCTAAGGTCGCAGCAAACAGAGGCCATCTTTGCAGTGGCAAGGAAAAATCAGACCTTAAAATGGAAGGACAGCAAAATGTTAATAACACAAGACTTTTCACGCCAAACCGTCGACACGAGGAAAGGCTTCCTGGCACTGAGAGAAAGAATGAGGAAGGACAACATCACTTTTAGCTTCGCAGGCCCGGCAAAACTGAGAATCATGGACAAAGGGCGTACCCTGATCTTCGATGACTCGGACAAACTAAGAAGACACCTCAGCGGTCCTCCTCCGGAGGATATGGAGGCCCAATTCCCGGGCACCGCAAAGAGAAGAGCTTCGCTGGACAACACAGGCGCTACGGGCCGACACAGGTCACTAAGGCGGACACAAGGGAGGGTCAATCATAGGAAACAACAATCATACCTCAAGCAATCACTCTACCTCAATGCACAGCTCTACCTTGAACTTTAGACTGCAACAAGGAAATGTGACAATAAGGAAATGTGACAACCTCAGTCCCGGGTGGGACTTGACACTACCTCACGCACGTCAACCTCCCCCCCCCCCACCCACCCAGGGACAGGGGAAACTGTAACAATGTAAAGACTTCTTCGTATATGGACCACAAGTATATCCTTTACTAATGATCATTATGTAAGTGCCTGGGGCTGAGATCCATGAGGGGTAGGAGGGTTTGCAGGGTTTGCCGGGTAATCTAACCTTTTTGGCCAGTCGGATCGGCTCATTACGAATACCTTGGGGGGGGAGAAAGGGGGAGGGACCTTTGCTGACGCACGCCCATTTTTCAAAATGCGGAGGGAGGGGGGCGGGGTCGGCATCTCAGTACAGACCATACACATCTATTTCTTTCTCTAACTTTCACCTTCTTAACGGACATGCACACTCAGTCAACAAGACTATCAGAGCAACCAATCTGGGAACATAAGGAGGCACCAGCGGAGGGTGGGGCGGACCCAAAGGCAAGGGGGCTAAGTCCCCAAGGAGTAAACCAAAAAAGAGCGATAATATGCACAAACCATGACACATCATAGGCATTCCCAGCTACTCTCAGATCTAAAAGTTACCTCACTTAACGTTAAAGGGCTTAACCACCCGATCAAGAGAAGGAAAGTAATCGACTACTTAACAAAACTAAAAAGTGATGTGTGCGTGTTTCAGGAAACAAAACTATCCGAAGAGGACGCACAACGTCTGATGGCGAACTGGATAGGCCTAACCCTCTGCTCGCACAAAAAGAGAGGTGTAATAACACTAATAAACAAGAAAGCCAGATTAACCCTACACGAGTGTTATGTGGATGAGGAAGGGAGATTGCTAATAACCAGTCTCAAACGGGGGGAGGAAACAGTACTTATCGCCAATATTTACGGCCCTAACAAAGAAGATGAGTCCTTCTGGTGAGAAGCTGCAAACAAACTCGGTAATCTTCCCCAAGACGAGCTCCTGATAGTAGCCAGAGATCTCAATCAGGTTCTAGATCAAGCCATAGACAGACACCCGCAAAGAGCCAGCCACCAAACTCAGGCACAACACACCCTTAAGAACCTGTGCGCCAAGCTCCACCACGAAGACCCATGGAGACTCCAACACCCAGACGCTAGAGACTACACTTTTTACTCCCACCCCCATAACTCGTACAGTAGAATAGACTACATCCTTATCTCAGCCACACCCACCCACCTCATAGAGCATACAGAGATCGCGCCGAGAACAGTGTCAGCTCACTCCCTCATCAGCCTAACACTTAGCGGTTGCCACAACGAACAAACAAGCCGTAGATGGAGATTCAACAGCGATATCATTAGGGACCCGGCAAATGCAGCTGCCATAGAGGAGGCCATTAAAGATTACCTAGAATTCAATGACAAGCCATGCACAGACAAAGGAGTACTCTGGGACGCCATGAAAGCCACAATCAGGGACAAAATAATAAGCATCAAGTCTAGAATGAACAGGGATAGAAACAAAACAATACTAGAACTAGAGAGGCAGATCAAGGACCTTGAGATGCACCAATCTAGCAGACAAAAACACACTGACGACCCTAACGAGGAAAAAATATGAACTTAATAAACTATTAAGCGAGAGGGCTGGCACATGGATAAACAAATACAAAGCCATAAACTTCTGTTCAGCAAATAAAGCAGGTAAAGCCCTTGCCTCATATCTTAACAGTAAGCAGAGGCAACACGCCATTGCGGCAATTACAGATTCTAACAAGACATCCCAAACAGCCAATAAGGAGATCCTCAGAGTCTTTAAAGAATTCTATGAGGAGCTGTACAAAAAATACAAAGACCTAAACTCAGATGGAGGAGCGGCCCTCCTGGACAAGCTGAACCTACCCAAGCTAACAGAGGCACAACGTGCATCCCTAGAGCTAGACATAACAGGAGCAGAGATAGATATGGCTCTGGCTGCCCTAAAGGACAACAAGGTACCGGGCCCAGAGGCTACACAGCTAAATTCTACAAACACTTCCTCCCCCTAATTAGGAACGCAATGAAAGAGGTTTTCGCACACTGCATCAGAAAAGGGAAGATGACGAACTCAATGGCGGAGGCCAACATAATAGTCATCCCCAAAGAAGGGAAAGATACATAATTCTCGCAAAATTACCTCCCTATCTCTCTAATTAATGTAGACTGAAAGATCTACGTGAAAATACTAGCAGGGAGACTCAATGCGCAGCTCCCAAACCTCATCCACAAGATGCAGTTGGGCTACCTTAAAAATAGGCTATCCCAAGACAATACGAGACTCCTATGCCACATAATAAACCACGCCTCTGCCAACACGAAACAAGCGGTCATGATCGCGCTGGACACAGAAAAGGCTTTCGATAGAGTTTCATGGCCCTTCCTCGACCAATGCATGCAGAAGTTCGGCCTAGGTGACAACTATAGGACAATAGTGATGGCACTATATAAAGATCCTAAAGCCCGGGTAGTAGTAAATGGGGGCACATCAGAGGCCCTATCTTTGGAAAGAGGAACCAGACAAGGCTGCCCACTGTCCCCGGCACTTTTCCTACTGACCTTAGAACCCTTACTGGCCATGATCAGGAACAACGCCGAGATAACAGGGATGACGGTCAAGGGTAATACAGTCAAACTAGCGGCATATGCAGATGACATACTCATCATGACAGAAGACCCAGAGCCCTCGATAGAAGCACTAATGTACACCATCGATGAATATGCAAAGGCAGCCGAACACAAGCTCAATAGAAGTAAGTCCGAATGTAAGCCACTCAAACTTCACACCACTAAGGACGTTCTAGGGTCCTCAGGACTACACTGGCAAAGAGGCGCGCTAAAATACCTAGGTATCTATTTCGACAGGGACCTTAAGTCAACACTTGATCACAACGAAAAATCAATAATAAATAAGATAAAAGAGAGGCTAGACACATGGTCCCCCAAGTATGTCAGCTGGTGGGGCAGGGTAGAAACAATAAAAATTATGATAACCCCCATGGTTAACTACCTACTGAGCATGCTCCCACTAATAGTCACGGAAGACCTTCACAAAAAGCTAAACACCATGACAAATATGTTCCTCTGGAGAGGTAAGAAAGCCAGGATAAGCCTCCAGAAACTAATGCTGAGCAAGGACCTAGGGGGGGCTCAACGTCACAAACTTTAAGAACTTCCAGACAGCCTGTCTAGCCAGACAAGGCATATACTGGCTCACGCCTGAACAGGGATATATGCCGGCTTGGCTGGAGCTAGAGAGAGCACTGCTGGGTGGCCTTGATCCAGCGGCTCTCCTCACTGCCAACAAACACCCAGAGGCGAGCAACATAATTCTCAAAAACACCAAAAACGCCCTCCTCTACGTAGTCAAAAGAATGGAGAGGAGCATTAGGAACACAAAATGTGAATCCATTTGGTTCAACACCAAAATAAAATACAAAGACAGTATACTTACCTTAGCCTAATGGCCTCAGCGGGGAATCTGTACCCCATTCCAACTAGAGGAACACGGGTCCCCCACCACCTTCGCCAGCCTACAACGACCTCCCTGACATAGAACTATATAACTTTCTTAAAATATAGGCAGCAATCAGCAAAGCGGCCTAAGCAAAGAGTTCCCAACAATCCATCAATACTTGACCAAACTCTACAAAATTGGGCACCAAACATCACACCTATATAAACTCCTAAGCGCAAAGACAATTAGATTAAATAGGAAGACCATAGAATACTGGGAAACGCTGCATACCGGGCACTTTAGCGAGAGAGAAAAGGCACAACTCTGGTCTTCAGCAAGCAGGAACAAAGTCACCACTACGCTAGCACAAACTAAATTCTGGCTCCTACATTGAGCGTACTGGACCCCGGCGCGCCTAGCGGCTGTCGGGCTCAAAAACAGCAATATATGTTAGAACTGCCAGAAACAGAAAGGAGTCTTAGCACATATTATCATCCACTGCCCTAAAGTAAAGTCATTCTGGGGGAAGGTAAGAGATTTCATCTATAACGTAACGGGGTACACACCACAACTAGATATCCTCAGCATAACAAACGCCTTCATGGTCCCAGAGATACACTCTATTAACGACAGGAGCCTCATTGACCTACTCCTCACGGCGGCAACTAAGACTATCCTTTCTAACTGGAAGGACACAGGGAAAGCCACTTTCAAAGTCTGGTTCAACTGGGTCACCTTCCCAAGGGGAGCAGACAACATAACAAAAAACCACACCTCCCAGGACGGCCCTGGCAACGAGATGTGGCTTTCCCTGGACAAATACCTCGACTCATAAAAACCGCCGTGAAAACATACCGCACCGCCATACACCGCCACCGACCATCTCCCCCCACCCCCCCACCCTGGTGCCGCCCGTCACTAAGCTCTGTAGTCAAAGCCACCAACCACCTACCAAACTCGTGTCCGTTTTCCTTCTTTTCCTTCTTCCCCTCGCCTTTTCTCCTACTCACATCTATACATCGTCTTTTCCTACCTACAAAGGCAACGCACAGGAACGCTAAAGTGCTGCCAAGGATATAAGTCGATTATGTATAAGCATCACTCAAGCGTCTCAGTAAGCCAGAATTTATCAACAGTTATGTTTGACGTGACAGCAAGACCAGTATTGCCTTCGTTTTTGTCTTACTCTGTACTGTGATTGTAACAACTTTTTTTCTTCTAATAAAATCTTTTGAAATTAAAAAAAAAAGAAAGTTGACCCTGTTTTAATTCAATTTTTAAGACAGTTATATACCAGAGCCACTACAAAGGTCCGCTATGGTGTCAAGGGCGAGTGTACCGCCTCATTTAAAATTGAACAAGGCGTTAGGCAGGGATGCGTATTGGTGTATTGGCGCCACTCCTGTTCTCTTTATACAGCAATGCTTTGGAACAGGAGTTGGTGTCACATACTAGGGAGCCGCCAATTGTAAACCCCTGCCCGATTGCATCCCTCCTTTATGCCGACGATGCTGTCCTTATGGCCCACACCCAAGTAGGTCTACAAAGGGCTCTTTCTTTTTACACTACTTTTATGGACAAGCTTGGCTTAAAACTGTACACCAAGAAAAGCTTTGTGATGTCATGCGGGACAACGTAAAATAAGAATAGAAGCTTTCAGGCGGCGGGGAGCAAGGTAGAAACCATCTCTTCATTTAGTTACCCGGGAGTGCTTTTTGATAGATCCGGTTCTTGGGCCCCAGCTGTTAAGGCTAGGTCCCTACTTTTTATGAAGTTGATTGCAGCTCTTTTTAAGTTTTCTAAAAAATTAGGGAAAAGGCCACCAGAAATGTTATTAAAGATATATCAGGCAAAGTGCGTGAGTATAGCAGTTTATGGGGCAGGAATCTGGGGTTTCCAAGACTGCACTTTAATACAGCGTACGGAAAATGTATTTTTGAGGTCCCTTTTAAGTGTTCCAATCAGTGCACCAGTTTTTAATTGTCATTCTGAGCTGGGAGTTGCATACATTTCTGACCTGATTAAGGCCCAGCCAGTATTGTTATGGCATAGAATCTGGACCACAGAGATTGCTGGCCTTAACAGGGAAATAATAAGGGATGCAATGAGACTAGACAATGTCTGTAAAATCTTATGGCTGAAATATGTTGAAAACTTTATGGAGGACATCGATCACCCACAATATTTTACCTTGCTGGATAGTATGAATTTTTTTAAACGAAAAGAGTTTAAAAAAGTAGTTATGACTCACCTAGAAGAAAACAGACTAACTCTTGAGCTGAATAAACTCATGGTGATCTATCATCAACTGATCACTACTATGCGTAATATCCAACCATACCTGCAACACGTTTCTGGCAGATATGACAGATACCTTTTGACCAGATTTAGGTTTGGGACCTTTCATCACCTAACTACGTACCCAACCATAAATGACTGGTCAAAGGAAATCTGCCGATGTCCTTGTGATAAAGTTTCGCGACAGAGCATAACACACGTTGTGCTATTCTGTAATTTCTATACTACTGAGAGGCTAAGATGGTTAAAACCACTATTAAAACAGGGAGGATGGAGGCAATGTCGTCCTGCCTTTGTATATCTACAGATGCTGGATAACTATTACAGTATTGGTTCCATGGCGGGTTTCCTAAAGAATATATTGAGGACAAGGAAAGCCATTAACAACTGAATTTTGGGAAATGAGTAACAATGTTTACCTAAGGGAACCACAATATGTTTACAAGTATATTATAAACTTACCAGAACGTTCCGATTGATAGCCATGTATAAATGAATTTTCTTTTTAATGTAATATATGATGATGCACTTTCCTTTTTATATGTTTGCTTTTATGATTTTAAAGCACAAAATTGAATAAAGCTCGTTTTGATTTTGAATTTGATGTCCAGTTTGTAATGCCAAGAGTTTAGGTCAGCCTATTTTATGGAGTTTATGTAAGTGAAAGTGCGATAATGGCTTATTTGGGTGTGTGGGGAAGACTGTGATTGTTAAGGGTAAAGAAAGGGACATATGGGGGTGTAACATTGACATCACAGATATCAATCTTCGATCAGACCTAGGCCAATGATTAATACTCTGGGATAGAGGCAGATACTCGAGGGAGATGTGGAGTTTCATTGCAATTGATCAGTGAGATAGGGAGAGAAGGAGAATCAGGACAGATGGCCTTATGTTTATTTTTGAGGGTGTGGTTGAATGAGAAATGGGGACATTTTGGATTGTCTGCTAATACCAATTTTGGTGATAAAGCATGAACAATGTCTATTTTAGTAATTATAGTTTATTCTTGATATTCAGAATCATTTGAAAGTGAGTCAAAACTTTACACGTTTGTGTCCCAGAGTTCGGTGGACATAGTGGTGTGGTCCTTCTCTTTTATTTTGTCAGTTAAGGAAATATTCCACTTCTATATAATATTTTCAGTTCAGCACATACAATCAAGATGGAGGACACACAAAAAAGCCCTCACAAGTAGGTACCAATGGAAGGTAGGTAGTGCGTTATGGCATTTAATAGTCAATTTATCAAACAGGGTAGCAGCTGTTAGTCTAACTCTACCCTAGAACAATAACAGATTTTGCTGAGCGAGTGTCTGGACACGCCCCTTTCCCTCGGCCTAGTCCCGGATGTTGGGATACTGGAGCAGATGGACAGCGGGTGCTCACAGCATAACACAGAAGGTACAGTTCTTCTAAAACTGCCTCTACTTTACATCCTTTTTATGCGCTAGAGTGCGACCTTTTGGGAGGTGCCTGGCTCCCACACTCTCCACATATTGGCACAATATTGGAACTACTCTTTTTTTTTTAAATGTATTTATTGAAGATTACACATTGAATCACAGCAGGTACATGTTACATCAGCATTTTTGGATACAAATAATACAAGCAGATCGAACTTCGCTGTTGTACCTTAAAGACGGATGATAATTTTTCTTTTTATCAGAACAAACCAGTAAACAGGCTATTGTCAGTTCATAGATCAAGTAAGTATTACAATCACAGCATTGTGGACAGAGTCAATACATGGAGTAGAGGACAAATCATATACCTACATATATAGTCAGAGGCAAGTGTTTAGCACAACAACTGTCCAAATTGGGCCGAAACAGGGCCTACCATTAATCGGTGGTGCAGTGGCGCTAACAAGTATACAGGATAAGCCCGATTATTTACCTCATGACTACGCTACCAGGTCAAAAGTCTCAGTTAGAGGGGTTTCCGCTCTGTTTCGTGACCATTGCAGGAATGGTTCCCAGATGTCCCGCGGCCGAGAGGCCGTCGGCATCAGCTCCCAATACACACCTAGCTGCGTGTGGCCATGTGTCACATCCGACAGCCAGTCCGCAAATTTAGGTCGCATTCTGTATCCCCATTTCACAGCCACCTGACGTTTAGCGTATAGTAACAGCAAAGCGTGTAATTTCCTACTCTTGGGTTCCGTATTCGCCACCCATCCTAGGATACCAAGAAGTGGGGAAGGACAATCAGTTCTATGTAATATCTGATTTATGGCTACAAACACCTCTGACCAATACTCAGATAGAGATGAACAGTTCCAAGCTACGTGTAGAAAGGAAGCACTGTCCGCCCCACATCTTCAACATTTATTGTCTTCTCTAATACCCATACGGTGCAGTGCTAGTGGTGTACGATAGAACCTGTGTAAGAACTTAAAGTGAATTAATCGAATTTTGTAATTTGGGGACAATTCCAACAGTTGTTTACAGCAAAAGGACCACTGGTCGTCAGTTAAGGGCGACTCAAGGTCTTCATTCCACAATTGTAAAGATTTAGGCACCACAACGGGGGACTGCTCCTGCATGGAGTTGTATAAATGTGATACCAGTTTCTTTCTGGACGCCCTCGCTAATAGGTTCTGAAGTGCGTTAAGGTGTGGCGGTTCCTCCGGGAAACAGTCCCACATCGCCTTGCATGTAGATTTCAGTTTATGATATGTGAACGCTTCCCCAAAGGACAAGGGTTGGCCCTCCTCTCCGACTGGGAGGTCCAAAAACACACCCTCAGGGTATAGATCTGCAAATGTGTACATCTTGGTTCCAGCGATGGAGACATCACCCCCGCTCACCTCAAGGCAGGGAAGCATGGGATTCTGTTTGAGGGAGATCGCAGGATATTGGAACTACTCTTAATATTTTTATGTGGTTTTAGCATTTCCTCCTCATTGCTTTAGTTTGCTTTTCCTTTTCAGTAATTACAGTTTGGCAAGGGAGCTTGCCTCTCTGCAGTCAGAGTAGCTAGACTCTGGTTTGGTTTTTCTTTTCCACCCTAACATTTTGCTGAGTGAGTGTCTGGACATGCCCATTTCCCTTCCTCTGGTCCCAGATGTTGGGATACTTAAGCAGACGGAGAGCGTGTCCGTGGTGCTGGGGCGCCAGAGGCCAGCCTGTCTGCGCTCAGTCCGTGCTCAGCACAAGTAATGCTGTCCATTAGCAGCAGGATTTAGGGTCACTGCGCACTTATTTTCGGGATGCACTCTAAAACCTACAGGTAAGGGTCAATGTAGCACAGTTTTGGTCCCTCTGAATATGTAATCCTACTGGTCTTGCAACCACGGTCAACTTTGAATTAATCCCAAAAAGACCAGAGCTGAAACCCTGGAGTCCGACAGGCACGGAGAAAACCCCTCACTATAGCCTATGCATGCTGCTCCCTTATGAATGTGAGATCACTTATTAAAAATAAACTGGAATTTTTTGTATTTGTGCAAACTTTTAATTTGGAGTTACACTTCATCACCAATACTTGGGCAGATGATAGCTCCAGACCAGATCTTGTGCATGCTATTCATGCTGACTACTCTCGCCTGAGGCTAGATAGGATGGGAAAGAGAGGCGGCAGACTAGCCCTTGTTTTTAAATAATATCTTAGGTGCACTAGTTCAAAAGTCTGCTCTTCCTAGGACCTCGAGACCTTGATTTTTCAGTGCATTTTTAACGATCACTGATCTTTTAATGGGTTATTACTATACTGTCTCCCTGCATCTTGTGCAATTTGTTCCTTATACTACTGGACGTGTGCTGGGAACTAAGGTCAATTTTGAGGATTTCACGGTTCTCTGAGACTTTAATTTCCATCTGGAAAATCTTGTAGACAGAGATACTGCTAAATTGATCTATCTTATGAATAGCCTTGGTCTTGTCCAAGAGGTAAGTGTCCCCTCACATATGACTGGCCACACTCTAGATCGCAAATTTACTGACAACCCTGCTTTAGTCTTTTCAGACGGTACCGTTGACGTGATCTGATTATGCCGTAGTTATGTTCCATCTGAATATGGCTTCAAAGGCAGTCAAGAATTTCAACCCCAGTCTGGCTCAATCTTACCGCCTACAGGACAAAATCAACACTTCACTACTGGAAAGTAAATTACAATCCTCCACACAGAAAATTAGACCAACATAGACCGGGATATATCAGCATATATTGTCTGGTTTACTGCAGCTGCAGATCAACTTGGCCCATTGTAACTGAGGAAAAGTGTTTTTCTGATCGGCATCATTTGTACCGGGACTCCATTGTTTTTTCATTGCCATCTCGTGTCAAGCACAACCACACGACCCACCACCTGGTCGTTTCTGCTGATGCCTGAGGAAAATCTAAACTGACACGACAGAGACCATCTTGCAGCCTGCATTTCTGCCCAGGAACTGTCGCACACCCAACCCCCTGTTCTTTGCAGTTCAACAGAAAGCCATGAGACACCCACGCCCTGTGTAAAAAAGCTTGTTTTCCATCTCCTGCTCCCAGCCTGGTAAACATCCTTGACACCGTGATCAGGTCATCTGGACAATGGTCTGACTGTTGGGCCCTGATTAGGGTAATTAAACAATGACTTGAAAGACCGGTTTGATCAAGCCGAGTGAACAATGATCTGTGTACCAAGCCTTGACCAGGTCACCAACTACAAACATCATCTGGATCTGGTTATCAACTGCAAACACTGCCCTGATTGAACAATGGACTAACAAACAAAAGACTGGGATGAAAAATGTATAAATGGCTTGTAAGCTACAGAGTGAAGTAGCAGCCTCCTCTGTCTTGTTTCTGAATAGCTTGGGACTCTGTTCCGGGCTATTGAAATAAACCTGGGTTCCTCCTGCAGACGAAGGCTCCTGTATCTCATTTTACTAAGTATGGAAGGTATGGAAGACTTGGGCGGTTCCCCCGCCACTGAGACCCAGTAAGTGGGTTATCCCGGTTCTTCATAACCCCTTCACAATAAAAGATTGTCCCCCTCACAACCTTGGTTCTCCTAGAGCCTTCGGAGTTGAAGCAGTCTTGCAGATGCCAGGATCTTCTCTGGAGATTTAATTATGAGGTGCTGGAAAATGAAAAATATAAACAAAAAATTGCAGAATATAAGGCCCAGATATTGAAGGAAAAATCTGTCTATTTTTCTCAGAAAATCTCTATCAAAGAACTGGCCAATCTTTGCAACTAAATGAAAGCTGAAAGCAGACAGTCTCTTTGTGACAATATTGCTTTATCCTTTCAGAAAAAAGTTCTCAAAATCTTCAATACCTTCTCCAGCCCGACAGGGGAAACCCTGTCAGCTATACATGGCATAAAGAGGGCGGATTCAGGGCTGGAGTACTCTCAGAACCTATTGCAGAGTCCTACTACTGTTCCCCTTTCACCCTTCTCCTCTTTTTCTCCATTTTCGACAGACCAAGTGCAGGAATTAATACTTACCACTCCTTCTAGGTCTCCGCTGGATCACCCCTCCGACCACCACTCCGGCTACCCTTCATTTGGCATCAGGTACTGTAGAAAGTTTATTAACACCAATCTTCAATGAAATGTTTAGGCAAGGTTCCTTTTCATCAGACCTGAAAGTCGCTTCAGTTCTACCATTGTTAAAGAAACCACATCTGGATCCTTCTGCGGCAAATAACTATCGCCTGTATCTTTAGATGCTTTTTTTTCTATTTTCTTCTCTCTTTTTTGTGGTGTCCTGCAAGGCTCATCTTTGAGCCTACCCTGTTTAACTGGTATGTCTCCCCTTTAGCAATTCTGATGGAAAAACTGGGTTTTTCAGTAGTCAGTGATGCCCAAATTATCCTCTCAGTTTCTGGCAATCACGAAGAATCAGCTACCAATTTCTGCAGCTGCATGAAGCAAGATAACAAATGGATGCTGTGCAGCGGCTTACAACTAAACTCTGACAAAACGGAGTACTACTACTGGAAACAATGTCTCCTTCTGGTCCCCTGACTGGTGGCCAGTTGATCTTGAATGGGTCCCGGCCGCAGTAACAAAGGTGAAGAATTTGGGTTGACATTTGATAATCAGCGGTCTTTCGACAAACAGGAACATGCAATCACTTATAGTGCCTTTTTGATGCAAAAGAAAGATTCTGCCTTTTATTCCATTAGAGCTGAGAAAATTAGCAGTAATATTCCTTACCCTTTCTAGAATAGATTACTGCAATGGTCTGTACATCAATCTACAGAAACGGCTCCTCAATAGGTTATAGGTCCTACAGAATTCAGCGGCCTGCTTATTGCTCAGAATACCTAGATACAATTCATCCTGTAAGGAGTCACTGGAGCTCCATTGGCTGCCGGTAAAGAAGAGAGAAGACTTTAAGGCACATTGCATTGCCTTTAAAGCCTTACATGATGAAGGTCCTGATGATTTTAAAAATAAATTTTTTAGATACACTCTTTCGAGGTCACTTCGGTCCTCTTCTTCAGCAGGCAACCTCATAGTGCCACATTTTAAATGAGTTTGCTGGGGGAAGAAGTTTTATTTATGGCACAACCAAACAGCTTATACAACTTAACTCTTCATTTAACCCCTTCGGGGCTAATGACGAGCTGGGCTCGTCATCGCGCTTACCTGTCCTGCGCGGATGACAAGGCCAGCTCGTCATCAGCCCCACCCTCGGGGGAAGCGCTGGCGCTCCCCCCGAGGCTCTCTGATCCTCGTTGTTTTGCTGGGGGCGGCAGTGGAAGAGCTTCCGCTGCCGCCCCCGCCCCCCCCCCCATGGTAATCCCTGATGACGTCAGCGCGCACAGCGCGCGCTGACATCATCAGGGATTCCCAGCGCTCAGGAAGCCATTTGCTTCCTGACCGCGCTGGAAGAAGGTAGGTTTCTCGAGGCTGGCGGGGGTTTGGGGGCAGCGAAGAGGCATCAGGGGAGAGGAAAGAGATTTTCCTTTCCCCTGATGTCTCTTTGCAGGGCATTTCTGCCTCACGATCGCGCACAGCGTCGCGATTGTGCGGCGGAAATGCCCCCACTAGACACCAGGGATATACTTTTAGTTTTTAGGAAGTGACCCCTTGGGCAAGGGTCGCTTCCAGGCTGGCTGGCAATATGTTTTCGTTTTTCTGCCCCCCCTGGGGGGAAATCGGCCCGTTTTTTCGTCCGTTTTGCCCCCAGGGGGGGCAGAAATTCCCCACTAGCACCAGGGATATTGATTTTTGCCAAGATGGCGGCCATTGATTTTGTTTACGTTTTTCTGTCCCCCCTGGGGGCAAATCGGCCCGTTTTTTTGCCGTTTTGCCCCCAGGGGGGACAGAAAATGCCCACTAGACACCAGGGATGTAATTTTAGTTTTTAGGAAGCGACCCCTTGGGCAAGGGTCGCTTCCAGGCGGGGTCTGAGTATGTTTTCGTTTTTCTGCCCCCCCTGGGGGGAAATCGGCCCGTTTTTCGGCCGTTTTGCCCCCAGGGGGGGCAGAAATTACCCACTAGAACCAGGGATTTTTGTTGGGGCAATGTGTTTGTTTTGGGAAGCGACCCCTTGGGTAAGGGTCGCTTCCAGGTGGACATGATTGTGTTTTTGTTTTTCTGTCCACCCTGGGGGCAAATCGGCCTGTTTTTTTTGCCGTTTTGCCCCCAGGGGGGGCGGAAAATGCCCACTAACACAAAGTTTTTAGGAAGCGACCCCTTGGGCATGTTTGCTGGTGGTGTGTGTGGGGAGTGGTACTTGGCTGGATGGTGTGCGTGGAGCGGTGCTTGGCTGGCGGTGTGTGTGGAGTGGTACTTGGCTGTCGGTGTGCGCTGAGTGGTGTTTGGCTGGCGGTGTGCGTGGAGGGGTACTTGGCTATCTATGCACGGAGTGGTGCTTGGCTGGCGGTGTGTGTGGAGTGGCGCTTGGCTGGTGGTGTGTGTAGAGTGGTACTTGGCTGTCTGTGCACGGAGTGGTGCTTGGCTGGCGGTGTGTGTGGAGTGGTACTTGGCTGTCGGTGTGCGCTGAGTGGTGTTTGGCTGGCGGTGTGCGTGGAGGGGTACTTGGCTATCTATGCACGGAGTGGTGCTTGGCTGGCGGTGTGTGTGGAGTGGCGCTTGGCTGGTGGTGTGTGTAGAGTGGTACTTGGCTGTCTGTGCACGGAGTGGTGCTTGGCTGGCGGTGTGTGTGGAGTGGCGCTTGGCTGGTGGTGTGCGTGGAGTGCTACTTTGCTGTCTGTGCACGGAGTGCTGCTTGGCTGGTGGTGTGTGTGGAGTGGCGCTTGGCTGGTGGTGTGCGTGGAGTGCTACTTTGCTGTCTGTGCACGGAGTGCTGCTTGGCTGGTGGTGTGTGTGGAGTGGCGCTTGGCTGGTGGTGTGCGTGGAGTGCTACTTTGCTGTCTGTGCACGGAGTGCTGCTTGGCTGGCGGTGTGTGTGGAGTGGCGCTTGGCTGGTGGTGTGCGTGGAGTGCTACTTTGCTGTCTGTGCACGGAGTGCTGCTTGGCTGGCGGTGTGTGTGGAGTGGCGCTTGGCTGGTGGTGTGCTGGAGTGCTACTTTGCTGTCTGTGCACGGAGTGCTGCTTGGCTGGCGGTGTGTGTGGAGTGGCGCTTGGCTGGCGGTGTGTGTGGAGTGGCGCTTGGCTGGATGGTGCTTGGCTGGCGGTGAGTGGTGCTTGGCTGGTGGTGCTTGTGGAGTGGCGCTTGGCAGGTGGTGTGCGTGGAGTGCTACTTTGCTGTCTGTGCACGGAGTGGTGCTTGGCTGGCGGTGTGTGTGGAGTGGCACTTGGCTGTTAGTGTGCGTGGAGTGCTACTTTGCTGTCTGTGCACGGAGTGCTGCTTGGCTGGCGGTGTGTGTGGAGTGGCGCTTGGCTGGTGGTGTGCGTGGAGTGCTACTTTGCTGTCTGTGCACGGAGTGCTGCTTGGCTGGCGGTGTGTGTGGAGTGGCGCTTGGCTGGTGGTGTGCGTGGAGTGCTACTTTGCTGTCTGTGCACGGAGTGCTGCTTGGCTGGCGGTGTGTGTGGAGTGGCGCTTGGCTGGCGGTGTGTGTGGAGTGGCGCTTGGCTGGATGGTGCTTGGCTGGCGGTGAGTGGTGCTTGGCTGGTGGTGCTTGTGGAGTGGCGCCTGGCAGGTGGTGTGCGTGGAGTGCTACTTTGCTGTCTGTGCACGGAGTGGTGCTTGGCTGGCGGTGTGTGTGGAGTGGCGCTTGGCTGTTAGTGTGCGTGGAGTGCTACTTTGCTGTCTGTGCACGGAGTGCTGCTTGGCTGGCGGTGTGTGTGGAGTGGCGCTTGGCTGGTGGTGTGCGTGGAGTGCTACTTTGCTGTCTGTGCACGGAGTGCTGCTTGGCTGGCGGTGTGTGTGGAGTGGCGCTTGGCTGGTGGTGTGCGTGGAGTGCTACTTTGCTGTCTGTGCACGGAGTGCTGCTTGGCTGGCGGTGTGTGTGGAGTGGCGCTTGGCTGGTGGTGTGCGTGGAGTGCTACTTTGCTGTCTGTGCACGGAGTGCTGCTTGGCTGGCGGTGTGTGTGGAGTGGCGCTTGGCTGGTGGTGTGCGTGGAGTGCTACTTTGCTGTCTGTGCACGGAGTGCTGCTTGGCTGGCGGTGTGTGTGGAGTGGCGCTTGGCTGGTGGTGTGCGTGGAGTGCTACTTTGCTGTCTGCACGGAGTGCTACTTGGCTGGCGGTGTGTGTGGAGTGCTGCTTGGCTGGCGGTGTGTGTGGAGTGGCGCTTGGCTGGTGGTGTGCGTGGAGTGCTACTTTGCTGTCTGTGCACGGAGTGCTGCTTGGCTGGCGGTGTGTGTGGAGTGGCGCTTGGCTGGTGGTGTGCGTGGAGTGCTACTTTGCTGTCTGTGCACGGAGTGCTGCTTGGCTGGAGCTGTGTGTTGAGTGGCGCTTGGCTGGTGGTGTGCGTGGAGTGCTGCTTGGCTGGAGGTGTGTGTTGAGTGGCGCTTGGCTGGTGGTGTGCGTGGAGTGCTACTTTGCTGTCTGTGCACGGAGTGCTGCTTGGCTGGCGGTGTGTGTGGAGTGGCGCTTGGCTGGTGGTGTGCTGGAGTGCTACTTTGCTGTCTGTGCACGGAGTGCTGCTTGGCTGGCGGTGTGTGTGGAGTGGTGTTTGGCTGGCGGTGTGTGGGGAGTGGTGTTTGGCTGGCGGTGTGTGGGGAGTGGTACTTGGCTGGATGGTGTGCGTGGAGTGGTACTTGGCTGTCGGTGTGCGCTGAGTGGGGTTTGGCTGGCGGTGTGCATGGTCTGGTGCTTGGATGGTGGTGTGGGTGGACTGGAACTCTGCTGGCGGTGTGTGAGTAGTTACTTTCTGTTGGTCACTACACACACTGCTAGTTGAGTGACACTCTACGCAGTCCATCATTTTCTGTAGTTGCTATGTCAGATATGTGGGCGTGTGAAAGTGATGGGCGGCTGGCGGTGTGAATGTTTTGTATGTGTCACACGTACAAAAGGTGTATGAATGTCCTTACTGCCCCTGTGTGATATGGGTACTGGTAGTAGCAAAAGACTGACTGGCACCAAAGTGGTCAGGCACTTTAAAAAAATTCAAAAAATTATCCAGTGTCTTGATGTTAAACCTCATCTAATCTCATTTGGTCTAAGCCCTAATTGATGGCCCATCTGGCCGAATTTTAATCTGGGGGGCAAATTTGTGTGTTGTTTTTTTAATTGTTATATTGTTTGTGAAATGTGGTAGTAATTTTTTTTTCTTCTCTATTTTTGTCTTGTTCCAGGCTTTTGCTGTTTGGATTGTTGTAGGCTGCGTGTCTGTTTGCAGCTTGTGTAGTTGCTTGTGCTTGGTAAGTGAATGTATTTTGTACTACTTCTCCTTGATGTTTGTCTTTTTGAAAAAGGTTGTACTTCTAGCAGTTTGTGTGGCTCTGTGTTTTTTTTCAGCATTAGTGTTTGATGTGCACTTTGTTTTCTAATGTCATTTCTTTTTTTCTTTCTAGTGGGATTTCATTTCTTTTCGCTGTGTCTCAACAGAGTAGGTGCTGGTGAGTGTAGCTATATTTTGTAAGAGTGAAATTGTTTTGGATTGTATTTATCTTTTAGTGAAAGCCTTACCTTGTTTACTTCTTACTTTGCACAGTGTAGGTTGTTGTTCACTTGTGTGTGCAGTCTTCTTGCTTTGTAAGGATAATGGCTAGTCGCAGGATTACTGCTCAGCAGGTTCTTGGTTTGCTTTTTGAGTCTTCCTCGGACCATGGTTCAGAGTCTGAGTCCGATTCGGACTCCCAGGAAGCGGCAGAAGATTCAGGCAGTGAGTTTTCTCTTCGCATGGAATCATCATCATCGGATGATGACTCTTCTTCTAGTGCTGATGAAGGGCCTATGGTACAGGAGGACATTGTGTTGCCGGTAGTGGGCCAAGAGGCACCTGTGCTGCTGCCTAGGGCCGCAAGGTTTTCTTTCTTTTTACGTCGGCAAGAGGCATGTGGGCTGGAGCCTGCACCCAAAAGGCTTCACATTGCTGTGGTGCGCAAAGGGGCATCTGGTGCTTTTCGTCTTCCTGCTCGTGTAGTGCAGCAAGAGGCATCTGGGGCTGTTAGGCTTCCCATTGGTGTAGAGCGGCAAGAGGCATCTGGGCCTGCTGGGTTTCCCGGTGGTGTAGTGCAGCAAGAAGCATCTCAGGCTGCTGGGCTTCCCGTTGGTGTAGTGCAGGAAGAGCCCTCTGGGGATGCTACGTCTTCTGTTGGTGTTGTGCAGCCAGAAGTATCTGTGGCTGTTAGGCTTCCCGTTGGAGAACAGCAGCAAGATGTTTCGGTGCTGCAGGCTGGGGTGGCTGCTCCCCCCGTTGATAGGGATGGCCTCTGGGTTCCCCCTGGCTTGGTGCAGCCGGCATTGCCAGAGTTCACTGGTGTTCCTGGGTGTAGAGTGAATACAGAGAATTTTCTGCCAATTAATTTTTTTCAGTTGTTTTTTGACGATGTGTTTTTGCAAGAGATTGTTGAGCAAACCAATTTATATGCAGAACAATATTTGAGGGCCAACAGTGCCAGCCTTAAGCCCTATTGTAGAGCAATCCGGTGGACTCCCACCAATGTTGAAGAGATGAAGAAGTTTCTGGGATTAACTTTTTTGATGGGCTTGATAAGGAAGTCATCAATTACTTCATATTGGTCCACTAGTCCCTTGATGGTAACAGCTATATTTCCAGCAGTCATAAGTCGTGATCGGTATACGCTTCTTCTTCGGATGATGCATTTTGCTGATAATAGTTTAGCGTTGTCACGCGATCACCCTGATTGTGACCGTTTGTTTAAAATTCGGCCTGTCCTTGATCACTTTGTTGATCGTTTTTCTGAGATTTTTGTCCCTGGTAAAGAAATTGCAGTGGATGAGTCTTTGGTGTTGTTCAAGGGCCGCTTGGTTTTTAGGCAATACATTCCTAGTAAGAGGTCACGCTATGGAATCAAACTGTATATGCTGTGTGACAGTGAGACTGGATATGTCTACAATTTCAGGGTGTACACTGGTAAGGAGTCCCGCATTAACCCTCCTGGTTGTCCTTCTACTTTTGGAGTAACTGAGAAAATTGTGTGGGAACTAGGTAGAGGATTATTTAACAAAGGCCATCATTTATATGTAGATAACTTCTACACTGGTGTGCAGTTGTTCAAGGAGTTGGCCAAAGTGGGCACTGTTGCTTGTGGCACAATGCGCAGTAACCGTAAAGGTTTCCCAAAGGAACTTGTTTGCAAAAGGCTTGTGCGGGGACAGTCTACGGCATTGCGATGTGGGGAGCTTTTAGCTGTGAAGTATTCAGACAAGAGAGATGTGTACATGCTGACTACTATCCACGATGAAAGTACTGTACCTGTGCCTGTTTGGGGTCAGGGTGCTGAAGTGCGCAAACCTGTGTGCATTCTAGCTTACAATAAGGTCATGGGTGGTGTTGACAGAGTAGATCAGAGGTTGGAACCTTATGCTGCTCTTCGAAAGGCTTACGTTTGGTACAAGAAGTTGGCTATCCATCTGTTCCACTTGGCATCATTTAATGCTTTCGTTGTGTACCAGAAGTCTTGTCCTGGGACGAAGATGACTTTTCTTAAGTTTCAGGAGTCTATAATAGGCAGCCTTGTACTTGTGCAGCAGGCAAGTGTTCCTAGATTTGGAGTGGTGGAGGAAGTGGCTAGATTGCAAGATCGCCACTTTCCTGAATCTATTCCTTCCACTACTGCTAGAGACTTTCCGACTAGAAGATGCAGAGTCTGTTGGCGAAGAGGCGTGCGGAAGGAGTCTCGTATATACTGTCCTGACTGTCCTTCTAAGCCTGCATTGTGTATGTCAGCTTGTTTTAAATCGTACCACACGCAAAAGAACTATTGGGAGTTTGATTGAGCTGTAAAGTGAATTGCTTGGTCTGCATTCTGTAAAACATTTTTAGTTTGTTTCAAGGATTGGCATTAGTGCAAAGTTTTTATTTTAAGAATTTGTGTTACCTGATTTGTAGGTATTTCCATTTGTTTAGTGTTATTTTCAAAAAAAGAATTCTAAATGTGTTTGTGGTTTGTGCCGGCTGGTGCTTGGCTGGCGGTGTGTGTGGAGTGGCGCTTGGCTGGTGGTGTTCGTGGAGTGGTACTTGGCTGTCTGTGCATGGAGTGGTGCTTGGCTGGCGGTGTGTGTGGAGTGGTGCTTGGCTGGCGGTGTGTGTGGAGTGGTGCTTGGCTGGCGGTGTGTGTGGAGTGGTGCTTGGCTGGCGGTGTGTGTGGAGTGGTGCTTGGCTGGCGGTGTGTGTGGAGTGGTGCTTGGCTGGCGGTGTGTGTGGAGTG
The DNA here is from genome assembly GCF_964261635.1 of Lissotriton helveticus. Taxonomy (NCBI): domain Eukaryota; kingdom Metazoa; phylum Chordata; class Amphibia; order Caudata; family Salamandridae; genus Lissotriton; species Lissotriton helveticus. The sequence goes on along the minus strand of NC_136071.1, from coordinate 1,003,383,822 downwards.
GTGCTTGGCTGTCTGTGCACGGAGTGGTGCTTTGCTGGCGGTGTGTGTGGAGTGGCGCTTGGCTGGTGGTGTTCGTGGAGTGGTACTTGGCTGTCTGTGCATGGAGTGGTGCTTGGCTGGCGGTGTGTGTGGAGTGGTGCTTGGCTGGCGGTGTGTGTGGAGTGGTGCTTGGCTGGCGGTGTGTGTGGAGTGGTGCTTTGCTGGCGGTGTGTGTGGAGTGCTGCTTGGCTGGCGGTGTGTGTGGAGTGGTGCTTGGCTGGCAGTGTGTGTGGAATGGTGCTTGGCTGGCAGTGTGTGTGGAGTGGCGCTTGGCTGGTGGTGTTTGTGGAGTGGTACTTGGCTGGAGGGTGTGCGTGGAGCGGTGTTTAGCTGTCTGTGCACGGAGTGGTGCTTGGCTGGCGGTGTGCGTGGAGAGGCGCTTGGCTGGTGGTGTGCGCTGAGTGTTTGGCTGGCGGTGTGCATGGTCTGGTGCTTGGCTGGTGGTGTGGGTGGACTGGCGCTCGGCTGGCGGTGTGTGAGTAGTTACTTTCTGTTGGTCACTGCACACACTGCTTGTTGAGTGACACTCCACGCAGTCCATCAATTTGTGTAGTTCCAGTGTCAGAAATGTGGGCGTGTGAAAGTGATGGGCCCTTGAATGGCGCTGTTTGCTGGTGTGAGTGTTGAAATGTGATGGGTCCGCGGCTGGCGTTGTGAATGTTTTGAATGTGTCACACGTACGAAAGGTGTATGAATGGCCTGTAAAGAGGTTGGTGCCTTGACGTGGCTTTACAGCTCACGAGCTGTGAGTCAGTGGTTCAGTTTATCATACTTGCAATTATACACAGTGTATTTCATTTTTGTGAAATTACTTGCGTATACAATTGTATGTACTGAATCATCACTCACCCTCGTGCCAAATCCAACCAGTATGTGTGTGTGCTTGCGGATTAGATGGGTGTGCAATAATAATTGTTTTTTTTTCTCTTTCTGCATTAGGGTGTACCTTGTCCCTTATTGTTATTGTTGTAATGTGTTGCTTTTATTCCAGATGGTGTCAGTGGTCTTGTTTGTATCAGGTATGAAAGGTGCGTGAATGGCCTGTAAAATGGTTGGTGCCTTGTCGTGGCTTTACAGCTCACGAGTTGCGAGTCACTGGTTCGGTTTTTATGCATTTATTTATTGACAGAGCATTTCATTTTTTTGAAATATCTTGTTAATAAAATTTTATATACTGAACCATCACTTGCCCTCGTGCCAAATCCAACCTGTATGTGTGTGTCTTTGAGGAATAGATAGCCGTGCTTGAATGTTTGACTTTTGAGTAACTCTGTTAAGGTGAGGTACCCTTTTACTCGGGAGAACAAGGGGAACGCTGGGTGGTAGGACATTTTTGCCGGCACGGCGATCCCACGGCAACATTTTTGGAAAAGTGCTATTTTTACCTAATTAAGGTTTGCAAGGAGTTCTGGGTAGGAAAACATTGGGGGACCCATGCATGCCATACCTCCCTGGACTCCCCCGGGTGTCTACTTTTCAGAAATGTGTGGGTTTGGTAGGTTTCCCTAGATGGCTGTCTCGCACGGGGCCAGAAACCCAGGTAACCCCTCTTGCAAAAGCTGGAGAATTCATGTCCACCAGCTTTTGCAAGAGGGGTTACCCGGGTTTTTGGCCCCGTGCGAGACAGCCATCTAGGGAAACCTACCAAACCCACACATTTCTGAAAAGTAGACACCCGGGGGCTTCCAAGGAGGTATGGCTTGCGTGGATCCTCCAACGTTCCTTTACCCAGAATCCCTTGCAAACCTCATTTTTTGCTTGGAAAAAATCAGTTTTTTCACACGTTTTAGTGTGGGCAAGCGTGGCATCACTGGGCTCACACAAATTACCTCCCACCCAGCGTTCCCCAAGGTCTCCCGATAAAAATGGTACCTCACTTGCGTGGTTAGGCATAGCGACTGCTTTAGGAAAAGGCCCAAATCATACTGTGGAGACGAAAACATTACCTTTAGCCAAATAATCTTATTTTTTGAGGGGGTTACCTGAGCTTTTGGCCCGGGGCTTGGCAGGCATCTTTGGAAACTACCAAACCCAAACAGTTCTGAGAACTAGACACCCGGGGGAGTCCCGGGGCATGCCATACCTCCCTGGACTCCCCCAGGTGTCTAGTTTTCAGAACTGTTTGGGTTTGCTACTTTGCAAAGAATACCACCGAGCCCCGGGCCACAAATTCAGATCCCCCCCCCCCAAAATCAAGGTAGTTTTGCAATAAGGTAATGTAAATTCACCACCGTACGATTTGAACCGTTTCCTGTTGCAGCCACTATGTCTATCCACGCAAGTGAGGTACCGTTTTCAGAAATGTATAGGTTTGCTAGGTTTCCCTAGGTGCTGGCAGAGCTACGGCGCAAAAACAAAAGGTAGTCTTTTTGTCCGAATCGTGCAAAATTTCACTGGGAAATTGAGGTGCGACCATGCTGCGTTTTGCGCTGTTTCATGTCGCCGCCACTATGCCTACCCACGCAAGTGAGGTACCATTTTTTTCGGGAGACCTGGGGGCACGCTGGGTGGGTGGTAATTTGTTGATCCACGCAGATTCCAGAACTTTCCACCACAGAAATGTGAGGAAAATGTGTTTTTTTGGTCAAATTTTTATGTTTGTAAGGGATTCTGGGTAACAAAACCTGGGGGTAGGCAGACGAGTCACCCCATCCTGAATTTCCCTGGGTGTCTAGTTTTCAGAAATGTATAGGTTTGCTAGGTTTCCCCAGGTGCTGGCAGAGCTACGGCGCAAAAACAAAAGGTAGTCTTTTTGTCCGAATCGTGCAAAATTTCACTGGGAAATTGAGGTGCGACCATGCTGCGTTTTGCGCTGTTTCATGTCGCAGCCACTATGCCTACCCATGCAAGTGAGGTACCATTTTTTTCGGGAGACCTGGGGGCACGCTGGGTGGGTGGAAATTTGTTGATCCACGCAGATTGCAGAACTTTCCACCACAGAAATGTGAGGAAAATGTGTTTTTTTGGTCAAATTTTTATGTTTGTAAGGGATTCTGGGTAACAAAACCTGGGGGTAGGCAGACGAGTCACCCCATCCTGAATTGCCCTGGGTGTCTAGTTTTCAGAAATGTATAGGTTTGCTAGGTTTCCCTAGGTGCTGGCAGAGCTACGGCGCAAAAACAAAAGGTAGTCTTTTTGTCCGAATCGTGCTAAATTTCACTGGGAAATTGAGGTGCGACCATGCTGCGTTTTGCGCTGTTTCATGTCGCAGCCACTATGCCTACCCATGCAAGTGAGGTACCATTTTTTTCGGGAGACCTGGGGGCACGCTGGGTGGGTGGAAATTTGTTGATCCACGCAGATTCCAGAACTTTCCACCACAGAAATGTGAGGAAAATGTGTTTTTTTGGTCAAATTTTTTTGTTTGAAAGGGATTCTGGGTAACAAAACCTGGGGGTAGGCAGACGAGTCACCCCATCCTGAATTGCCCTGGGTGTCTAGTTTTCAGAAATGTATAGGTTTGCTAGGTTTCCCTAGGTGCTGGCAGAGCTACGGCGCAAAAACAAAAGGTAGTCTTTTTGTCCGAATCGTGCAAAATTTCACTGGGAAATTGAGGTGCGACCATGCTGCGTTTTGCGCTGTTTCATGTCGCAGCCACTATGCCTACCCACGCAAGTGAGGTACCATTTTTTTCGGGAGACCTGGGGGCACACTGGGTGGATGGAAATTTGTTGATCCACGCAGATTCCAGAACTTTCCACCACAGAAATGTGAGGAAAATGTGTTTTTTTGGTTACATTTTTTTGTTTGAAAGGGATTCTGGGTAACAAAACCTGGTGGTAGGCAGACGAGTCACCCCATCCTGAATTGCCCTGGGTGTCTAGTTTTCAGAAATGTATAGGTTTGCTAGGTTTCCCTAGGTGCTGGCAGAGCTACGGCGCAAAAACAAAAGGTAGTCTTTTTGTCTGAATCGTGCAAAATTTCACTGGGAAATTGAGGTGCGACCATGCTGCGTTTTGCGCTGTTTCATGTCGCAGCCACTATGCCTACCCACGCAAGTGAGGTACCATTTTTTTCGGGAGACCTGGGGGCACGCTGGGTGGGTGGAAATTTGTTGATCCACGCAGATTCCAGAACTTTCCACCACAGAAATGTGAGGAAAATTAATTTTTGGTCAAATTTTTATGTTTGTAAGGGATTCTGGGTAACAAAACCTGGGGGTAGGCAGACGAGTCACCCCATCCTGAATTGCCCTGGGTGTCTAGTTTTCAGAAATGTATAGGTTTGCTAGGTTTCCCTAGGTGCTGGCAGAGCTACGGCGTAAAAACAAAAGGTAGTCTTTTTGTCCGAATCGTGCTAAATTTCACTGGGAAATTGAGGTGCGACCATGCTGCGTTTTGCGCTGTTTCATGTCGCAGCCACTATGCCTACCCACGCAAGTGAGGTACCATTTTTTTCGGGAGACCTGGGGGCACACTGGGTGCATGGAAATTTGTTGATCCACGCAGATTCCAGAACTTTCCACCACAGAAATGTGAGGAAAATGTGTTTTTTTGGTCAAATTGTTTTGTTTGAAAGGGATTCTGGGTAACAAAACCTGGGGGTAGGCAGACGAGTCACCCCATCCTGAATTGCCCTGGGTGTCTAGTTTTCAGAAATGTATAGGTTTGCTAGGTTTCCCTAGGTGCTGGCAGAGCTACGGCGCAAAAACAAAAGGTAGTCTTTTTGTCCGAATCGTGCAAAATTTCACTGGGAAATTGAGGTGCGACCATGCTGCGTTTTGCGCTGTTTCATGTCGCAGCCACTATGCCTACCCACGCAAGTGAGGTACCATTTTTTTTGGGAGACCTGGGGGCACACTGGGTGGATGGAAATTTGTTGATCCACGCAGATTCCAGAACTTTCCACCACAGAAATGTGAGGAAAATGTGTTTTTTTGGTTAAATTTATTTGTTTGAAAGGGATTCTGGGTAACAAAACCTGGGGGTAGGCAGACGAGTCACCCCATCCTGAATTGCCCTGGGTGTCTAGTTTTCAGAAATGTATAGGTTTGCTAGGTTTCCCTAGGTGCTGGCAGAGCTACGGCGCAAAAACAAAAGGTAGTCTTTTTGTCCGAATCGTGCTAAATTTCACTGGGAAATTGAGGTGCGACCATGCTGCGTTTTGCGCTGTTTCATGTCGCAGCCACTATGCCTACCCACGCAAGTGAGGTACCATTTTTTTCGGGAGACCTGGGGGCACACTGGATGGATGGAAATTTGTTGATCCACGCAGATTCCAGAACTTTCCACCACAGAAATGTGAGGAAAATGTGTTTTTTTGGTCAAATTATTTTGTTTGAAAGGGATTCTGGGTAACAAAACCTGGGGGTAGGCAGACGAGTCACCCCATCCTGAATTGCCCTGGGTGTCTAGTTTTCAGAAATGTATAGGTTTGCTAGGTTTCCCTAGGTGCTGGCAGAGCTACGGCGCAAAAACAAAAGGTAGTCTTTTTGTCCAAATCGTGCAAAATTTCACTGGGAAATTGAGGTGCGACCATGCTGCGTTTTGCGCTGTTTCATGTCGCAGCCACTATGCCTACCCACGCAAGTGGGGTACCATTTTTTTCGGGAGACCTGGGGGCACGCTGGGTGGGTGGAAATTTGTTGATCCACGCAGATTCCAGAACTTTCCACCACAGAAATGTGAGGAAAATGTGTTTTTTTGGTCACATTTTTTTGTTTGAAAGGGATTCTGGGTAACAAAACCTGGGGGTAGACAGACGAGTCACCCCATCCTAAATTGCCCTGGTTGTCTAGTTTTCAAAAATGTATAGGGTTGCTAGGTTTCCCTAGGTGCTGGCAGAGCTACGGCGCAAAAACAAAAGGTAGTCTTTTTGTCCGAATCGTGCTAAATTTCACTGGGAAATTGAGATGCGACCATGCTGCGTTTTGCGCGGTTTCATGTCGCAGCCACTATGCCTACCCACACAAGTGAGGTACCATGTTTTTCGGGAGACCTAGGGGCACGCTGGGTGGGTGGAAATTTGTTGATCCACGCAGATTCCAGAACTTTCCACCACAGAAATGTGAGGAAAATGTGTTTTTTTGGTCAAATATTTATGTTTGCAAGGGATTCTGGGTAACAAAACCTGGGGGTAGGCAGACGAGTCACCCCATCCTGAATTGCCCTGGGTGTCTAGTTTTCAAAAATGTATAGGTTTGCTAGGTTTCCTTAGGTGCTGGTTGAGCTACGGCTCAAAAACAAAAGGTTGTCTCTTTGTCCAAAGAGCTTAAGATTTCACTGGGAAATTGAGGAGCGACCACGTTGCATTTTGTGCCGTTTCCCGTCGTAGGCACAAGGCCGACCCACACAAGTGAGGTACCATTGTTTTTGGGAGACCTGGGGGCACGCTGGGTGGGTGGAAATTTGTTGATCCACGCAGATTCCAGAACTTTCCACCACAGAAATGTGAGGAAAATGTGTTTTTTTTGTCAAAATCTGAGCTTTGCAAGGGATTCTGGGTAACAAAACCTGGTGGTAGGCAGTCGAGTCATCCCATCCTGAATTCCCCTGGGTGTCTACTTTTCAAAAATGTATAGGTTTGCTAGGTTTCCCTAGGTGCCGGAAGAACTAGGGTGCAAAAACTACAGGTAGGCACTTTGCCAAAAAAGGGTCAATTTGTAACTGCAAAATTTAGGTGTGAGCACGTTGCATATTGCACCGTTTCCTGTCGCAGGCACAAGGCCGACCCACACAAGTGAGGTACCGTTTTTATCGGGACACTTGGGGTAATTCAGATTTGTAAATCAACTGTTATTACCAATTGAGCTTTCTTGCATTTCTCCCTTTGAATGAAAGATATTGTGTAGAAAAAAAAACTTTATGAAAAATGACCAATAATTCTCATGCTAGTATGAGTATTCCCAACTTTGAAAATGTGCAATTATATACTGTTTCTGAACTCTATAATTTGTACCCAATTCATACATACATAGGTGTCTTTCATGCAGATTATTCCATGTGTACATTTTCCAAGACAAAGTGCACTATACCCAGTAAATGAAAAAATACCATTGCAAGTTGCTGCTCAGTTTTTGGATCTGGGTTCGTCGGGTTCTTGGTGAAACTACAAGTCCCATATATCCCCACAACCAGGAAGGTCTAAGGGATGTAACGGTATATTGCTTTCCAAGAGCTGTCAGAATTAGAGAAAGTTATAGGTGAAAACGTTGAGACAAAAGGCCGTTGTTTTCAACAAATTTTCAAATATTCCAATATCTAACTGTTAGTTTCTATAACGAAACCTTCATGGATTTAGACAAATGACCCCTTTCTGAATTCAGAATTTTGTCTATTTTTCGGAAATGTAAAGCTTTCCAGGATCCATTATTGCTTTCAAACTCATTTCTACCATTAACTGGAAGGAGGTGGAAAGCTCTAAAAATAGCAAAAATAGGCTATGTCCCAGAAAAATGCCAAAACTGAGTGAAAAATTTCGGTTCTCTGACAAAACACTGTCATTCCCTAAAAGCTGAGAAAATGGAGAATTCAGCCCCACAAACCCTTTTTTGATACCATATTCAGGGAAAAAGCCAGAGGCTTTCATTTGCAGCCCGTTTTTCCCATTTTTCTGAAAAAAACAAAAAAAAACACAATATTTTGGTTAATTTCTGGGACCCCTCCAAGGGAATCCACAAACCCTGGGCGCCTTTAGAATCCCCATGATGTTGGAAGAAAAGGACGCAAATTTGGCGCGGATCCCTTATGTGGTCAAAAAGTTACAAGGGCCTAAGCGCGCACTACCCCAAAACACCAAAAAAAGCCTTAGCACAGTAGGGGGAAAAGGCCTAGCAGCGAAGGGGTTAAGGACTAGTCCATCCCTGTCTGTTTTTAGAAAGAATCTCAAAACTTGGCTTTTTAACCTTTAGTCCCATGCTGAGTTCATCCGCTTTACCCTTCCATGTTAGGCTAGCACCAAGACGCCCTTGGGCAATTGAACACTTTATAAACGTATTTTCATTTCAGTCCATTAGAAGAGAGATAAGAGGTAGCAATAGTGGAAGAGCTCAGCCTAGCATCATTCAGCTCTTACCAGCTTCTCTCCTTCCCCCGCAGCTATGTTTAGAAGACAAGACACAACAGGGGATGAGTGGTGGAGGGATAGGATTTACATTTACTTCTTGCTAAAGGCCAGGTTCTTCTGGGCCCAACCAGAGCATGTGATATTAGGTTTAGGAGGGCTGAGATCTCTGTGAGACAGATGGATGAGGCTAACCCCTTTGTATTGTCTTCCCCCATTCCATTGCAGACTGGAAGACGAGTTTTTGTAATTCTGCTCTGAGTTGAAATCTCATTCTTGCAGATCAGGCAGTGGTCTGCTACCAAATTTAGGTCACAGGTCGCAGAGGTATTCCATCCCTTCATTGGCTAATAAAGTCTTCGAGCCTCCGTTCCCTTTCTGAAATGCTTTGAAGTTTCTGTGAAGCAATACATATAACCCACAAATTAATTAAACTATTTAATCAGAAGATGAATCCTGTTGCAGTTGACACACATAAAACTGTAATGTCTGAATCCAAAGACACTGACTGATATGTTATGAATTATCATTTACATACATAAAGGCTCTCTCCTGTTGTATCCAGTGTTCTAGTTATGTATATGTATGTAGAACAACTTTCCTATTATTTTACTTCAAGTAACATATGTTTGCAGTTCAATAACTGCTACTTGGTTGCTCTGTGTACTCAGTTCAGTTCAGTTTCATACATCTTTATTCGAGTTATTTCATCATAAAAGACAGACATAAAAATGAAATCTATCATCATCCATTAGCATTTAAAACCATTAATAATAAAAACAGTCTCTCATAGCCTTTCAATGTAGAGCTAAATGTTTGGGCCCAAAACAAAATTGTCAACTGTAGAAACTCCACCAGACAAAAAGAAACCAAAATATAATTGCAACATATATACCATAATTAAAATCTAAGACGTACAAAAAACATGCAGAGGCCTACAGAAACCTACAGAAACCTGGGTTGGATCAATATTAAAACCGCTAATTCGCTTCACATTGGGTGCTTAGCTCTAATTATCCATGACCAACCCAGGAACTTTGCTACTGCTATAACCACCGGTTCAGTTGTGTCAGCCCTCATAATCCGCAACGCCTCCATCCCCACCCGCGTACTCATATTTTTACATATGGGTTTTAACCATTTACTGCAGGGGGCTGAGTAAGTGGGGCAAACAAAGAAGAAGTGGCCAAGTGACTATTTTTGGTCCTTACACCCGGGGCAGAACTCGTTTGTTGGTACTTGCCATTTAGATGTAAATGATCTTAGCAGAAGGGACCCAGCCCGAAACTGATGGTATAATTTCCTATCCCTGGTCTTGACAATAATATCCCAATATTCTTCATATACAGGATCGAGTTTATGCTCCATGAACCTGCCAGACAAGGAGGTGGGATCTGTCTGGTCAATACAAAGTTGTCTTACAGTATTCCAGTATAATATTTTAAAATCCTTTTTTGAAGGAAAGGAATTTTTTCTCAGATCTGTCACAAATTACCCAGGCCCATATTTTCTAGGAGGGATCTTACTTTTCTGAACCATGGAACATTGCCCGAGCCCAACACAGATCTCACATCCAAAATTTCTTTTGCAAAGAGTGCCAGCTCGGGGGTTGTCCAGATTCTCCTCCACAAAGCCACAGTTTTAAACCGTGCCACATCGTCGATAGAGTGGCAACCCAAATCAATTAACAGGGGCTTTAAGGGGCTGGATTGGGGGAGACCAACCAAATTTCTAAGAAATTTATTTTGAACCATAACTAACGGTGATAGGTCTGCAAAAGCCCATAAGTCCGCGCCATACAAAATCGCTGAACTTATTTTGGCGTTGTAGATTTTTAAGGCAGGACCTATCCTTCTAGTCAGTGAGGTTCTCTGTTCCTTAATCAGACACCCTGTTAACTGGGCAAACTTGAGGGCGAGGACATCAAGCTGGGGTTTCCACCTAAGCCTATTTTCCAACACGACCCCTAGGTATGTCATGATTTTAACCTGCTCTAGCGCGCAGCCATTCATACTAACATGGCCTGGCTGCGGCCTGTTCTTGGTTAAAACCATAAATTTAGTTTTATTTACATTGACCTGTAGGTCGTTTGATTTACAGAATTCCTCGAACCTATTTAATGCGGACTGGAGACCCTTCTGAGTTTTTGATAAAATTAGGGTGTTGTCCGCAAAAATAAGTAATGGAAACCTAGTGCCGCCTAGAGTAGGCGCATCTGTTGGAAAGTCTGTAAAGTACTGCACGACCCTGTTAATAAATAATAGAAACAGGGTTGGTGCAAGTACACACCCTTGACGGACACCAGGGGAAACCGGAAATATCTCTGTATCTTGGCCTTGTTTGCCCCATCGGACCTGTGCAAAGTTTGCTTCATAAAGTCTAATTACCATGTTGAGGAGTTCTTGTGGCATCCCCATGTTTCCTAGTGCGTCCCATAACTTAGCTCTTGGTACTAGATCGAAAGCAGACTTTAGGTCTACAAATGCGGCATAGATGATACCGCCGCCCAAAATCACTACCTTCCAATATATTAATGTAAACCTAAACACCTGTTCGATCGTGCTAACACGGGCTCTGAAACCTGCTTGCATAGGGGATGAAACATTCTCAAAATTCATCCATATCTGGATTTTGGCAAGCACAATCCTGGCAAAATTTTCTGGATGGCGTCTATTAAACTGATGGGCCGGTAGTTCCCTGGGATAGAACGGTCTCCCTTTTTAAAGATGGGCAGGATTTCGGCCCCCTGCCAAGAATCCGGAATCCTTGCCCCTTTCCCAATAGCATTTGCTAAAAAGGTGATATAAGGCACCCAATTAGTTAGGTCAGATTTAAAAAGATCTGCCGGAATGCAGTCCATCCCCGGTGCTTTTCTACCTTTGACCGCCCTAAGTGCATTCTCTGCATCTTTCCTATCAAACACCAAGGGGTTGCTAGGGGTCACTAGCTTAGAAAAAAATTCAGAGCAGATAAATGCTGGTTCTCCTTCCACTCCCCTGAATTGGGATTCGAAATATTTGACCCAATCATCGGCAGACATGTAATTTACTGGGATTTGAGATTCAACAGAATTTCCCCATTTCACAATCTGCCAGAACTTTGTCTGGTTTTTCTGTCTACTGGCCTCGAGTAGATCCTGCCAGTGCTGGTCATCCCAGTCCTTTTTTGCTAGACTTAGAGTTTTCCTATAAACAAGCCTTGTACTCCTGATGTCCTCGGTGATTCGTAACTTTATAGCTCTCACAAAGGAACCATAGGCCTTGCGGCATGATTTATTGTACCATGGATTTCCTGATTTTTTTAGATGGTAATTTACTAGGTTTACCACATTTGGAAAAATGGGATTTTAGTACCTTAAAAAGATGTTCATGAAGTGCAGTAGATTTTGCAATGATTTCATCATGATTTACCATTGCCTGAAGGGCACTCAAGGAACTAGAAACCTCATAGGAAATATTAGCTAGGATTAGGGGATCTTCAACTACCCTATTCCACCGGACCCTACGCATATCGTTGGTAAGCAGGGCCTCCGCAGTGGCAATCTCAGTCGCTTTTACATCCTCCAAGCCGCCATCTATTCTTAAACTAGGTATGAGCGGGTTGTGGTCACTCTCAGGACATGCATATATCATCATGTCCTCGAGAAATGACCAATATTCGACCTTTAGTAAGATGTCATTTATTCGGCTTGAATTGGTGCCATTATCAAACATTACCATTCCAGTTTTATCAGAATTGGAGGGTCCATTTACCGCTCTCAGGCCCCATTCGAGGCAGAAGCCTAACCACTGTACGGCAGCTTCTGTCCATTTCTTTATAGGATTTAAATTAAGGTGGGGAATGTTCCATTGTGCGTCCACCTCTGCTGAGATATCTTCCCCCTCAAGATTTAGGGGTTCGAAGGTACAATTGAGGTCCCCTGCCACAATCACCAGACCTTCCAGCCCAGCAGAGTTAAAGAGGGAGTCCAACTCACTTAAGATTCCCATGCTCCGCCCTCCCGGCTGGCCTCTAGCGTAAATATTAACAATAGTAATCACCAGTCTGCCAGGCCGAATCAATTTTACAACTAAGATGTCAGCATTGTCTATCGTAACTTCGATGGCCCTAAAACTAAGAGATTGTCTCACCCAAGTGGTTAGGCCACCTGAGGGTGTACCTTTTTTGCCTCTGATAGCAGGTTTGTGAAAATTTAGGTACCCATCTCGGTGGATGGGGTCTATAGCCCAACTTTCTTGAAATATCAAGATATCGTGATCTTCCACAAAATCTAACCACTCTACGATAGAAGTTTTACTCTTCAGCCCTGCGATGTTCCAGGAAAAAATTTTAAGCAGGGGAAGATTAACCGATTTAGTCAACTGATATTGCGCAGGGTCCATCCGATTTAGCCCTGGTCCCTTGTTTTCCGTATGGATGGCCCCACTATCTGGGGGTCCTAAAGTCAGCCTCATCATACCTTGGCCATCCATCCCACTTCCCCAAGTCGACCCCACAGGAGTCTCCCCGGAATGCCCTGGAGCTATCCTCAAAGGAAAGCTGGAGCCTATACCACTAGCAACGGAATCCCCATCCGCAGTCAATCTTCCATCACGATGTATCACCTCCCTAGTGTGTCGGCCACTTTCTTCACTCCTACCCAATCGCTGGGTCCCATTTATACAGATAGGGATTTTCTCTTGTCAATCCACCCCATCTAGGCCTGTAAATGGCTCAGAGCGATTTGCCACCGGGAACAATAGGTCAACTCTGTCCAATGTATTAACATTAGGGAGTCCCTTAGGCTGGTTGTTGTATGTGTGGTTGGTTAGGCCACGGGGAACACGCACAAGAAAGTATTCAAGTCCTAGGGATTGGATACCTCCCGGTCTGCCGGGCCTGGCTTCATAGCATATGTACTTAACCACCCATGGATCTCTAAAATTCACAATGACACAGTCACCCTCTATATCCTTTACCCTGCAATCCACCCAACCCACCCTTCTAACATTTAAAATCTCTGCGGTAGAAAACGCTGGGAGTGTTTTGTTGTAGTTGAGCCAGTGGGCTACCTTGTTTTTTAGCCCCCTGAATGATTCCTGCTTGTCTGCGCTAATCCCGTGGACTCCCGCCAATATGACCGTGTATGGTACTGCCTCTGGGGGTAGATTTATACAGGACAGTCGCTGTTTGATACTCTCATTACCCAGTGGTATTATCCTATTGGACATCCTCTCTGAGGCCCGCACATTAATCGCAGGCTGATTTCTTACTGCCTTACCTGCCCCTGTTACACCATCCCTAGCAGAGCCCTGTGTCTCACTCTCTACCGGGTGCATCTCGGCACAAGGCTGGGAGTTCCTATTATCAACTCTATCAGAATGAACTGGTGGGGGACCCCACCACCACCCCTAAACCCACTGGCTTGGACTGCGGGGGTTTTGTGGTTAGAGCCTTCCATACCATTTACTACTATATTCAAAGAGCTGGAGATTGCTAAAACTAGCTTTTCAAGATGTTCAAGTTTTAAATGTATCTGTTTTGTTCTTTCCAACAGGGGTAGCATCAATGATTTTACTAATTTTTCCATTTTTCCTAAAAGCTCCTCATTTTCAATACCTTGGATGGGGGCTTGATTTAGTTGGGAAGCATTTGTGCATAAGCTTGGGGGTGAGGTGAATATAATGGCTCCGGGTTTAAGCTATTCCTTTTTGAGATTTTTGCCAAACCACCCTTTTGTCGCCCACCTCCTCTTTTCCTTTTACCTGGTAAAGGAGTGGCATTAGGATCTTTACTTATTAATATGTCAGGGTTGCGGGTTATTTTAGGGAGGCAAGATGGGGATGGCAAATTGGCATCCCTTCTTCGGGGACTACTGGATACAGAACTACCTATAGTCAAGTTTAAGGAAGTGCATGTCGCCACACTTTCAGACCCCAACAACAGTGAGCTTGACCTAGGGCTCTGGGCAGCTGGGGGATCATTGGGTCTTATTTGTTCAGGAGTAACCGCAGACCCAATGGTGCCCAGAGACGAACGCTTTCCCGTTAGGAGATCTATTGACAGGCGTTTCTCTGTTAAGGCAATTTCCTTTTCCAATACTGCAGTAACTCTTGTAATAAATTGGCCAATCGTCCCGGTGACCATCCCCCCAGTGGTGGAAAGTGTGACCTATCTTCCCCTCCTGGAACGTAACACCATGAGGGGGTCTACTTAACGAGCACAGAAGGAAGTACAAACAGAAAATGCAAAGTGTTAACAAGAGAATGGCTTCTGAAGCAAATGGCACTCACTAAACAGCCCAGAGCTAAGGGGGGTCGCCCGGCCCGGCCTCTGTCGTCTTCGGATGGCCTCAGACGGTCCCGCCCTTGTCCCGGGCTTCTCCCGGTGCAATCCCGTGCGCAACCAGCGCAACGGGAGCCTAAACTAATTATATACAATCAGAAGGGGGCGTAAAGGGGGCGGGAAGAGTCAACAGCTGCAGGGTGTTACGGGGCTGCTGGTCCTCGCAGTCCCGTTCCCAACCCACCAGCAGCAGCGATGAAAGTCCAAAGCCCGGGGCTTCACAAGTAGTTCATAAAATCCCAAAGCGGCAAAGTCGAAATATATAAAGACAGCCTCTGCCAGCGGCTCCCGCGAAGCGGGTGCCGCAAGAGATTCTATACTCCAGTCGGCAATCACGAGGGGGGCGGTAAGAGTCAACAGCTGCAGGGTGTTACATGGCTGCTGGTCCTCGCAGTCCCGTCCCCAACCCACTAGCAGCAGTGATGAAAGTCCAAAGCCCGGGGCTTCACAAGTAGTTCATGAAATCCCAAAGCGGCAAAGTCGAAATATATAAAGACAGCCTCTGCGAGCGGCCCCCGCGAAGCGGGGGCCGTGAGAAGTTATATACTCCAGTCGGCAATCAGGAGGGGGGCGGGAAGAGTCAACAGCTGCAGAGTGTTATGGGCTGCTGGTCCTCGCAGTCCCGTCCCCAACCCACTAGCAGCAGCGATGAAAGTCCAAAGCCCGGGGCTTCACAAGTAGTTCATAAAATCCCAAAGCGGCAAAGTCTAAATATATAAAGACAGCCTCTGCGAGCGGCTCCCGCGAAGCGGGGGCCGCAAGAGGTTATATACTCCAGTCGGCAATCAGGAGGGGGGCGGGAAGAGTCAACAGCTGCAGGGTGTTATGGGGCTGCTGGTCCTCGCAGTCCCGTCCCCAACCCACTAGCAGCAGCGATGAAAGTCCAAAGCCCGGGGCTTCACAAGTAGTTCATAAAATCCCAATGCGGCAAAGTCCAAATATATAAAGACAGCCTCTGCAAGCGGCTCCCGCGAAGCGGGGACCGCCAGAGGTTATATACTCCAGTCGGTAATCAGGAGGGGGGTGGGAAGAGTCAACAGCTGCAGGGTGTTACGGGGCTGCTGGTCCTCGCAGTCCCGTCCCCAACCCACTAGCAGCAGCGATGAAAGTCCAAAGCCCGGGGCTTCACAAGTATTCATAAAATCCCAAAGCGGCAAAGTCGAAATATATAAAGACAGCTTCTGCGAGCGGCACCCCTCTGTGTACTCTATTTCAGTGACATATGATAGCTCTCTAAAGATTATTCATTACTGCCCTGTGTTTAACTACATTGAAATACGAAAAGTCCATTCTCAGATTGTTATGCTTTTTGTAGATCAAATCTTTATCCAGTCACCTACTTCTTGATCATTGTTATGTTGCTTGGCTCATTGATTTCGAGCCATGGCCATGCTTAGGTTTATAAATAAAATAACAAAGCCTATTCATTTTAGAAATATATGAAGTACAATTGCCTCAAAGGAGGTACTGACGTGTGTTAAACCACATATAAAGACTATTATCCGACACTTTGGTCCATTGCCACAAACGTGCTTTTGGGCTGATGATCTAATTGGACAAAGACCATTTTCAAGATTGCAGGATGGTCTCCACCACAAATTTTCAACTTGCTAAGTCAATCCATAGACCAATGTCATTTAATAGATAAATGGCCAATTTTCAATTAAAGTCAGAAGTAAGTAGATGCCACTTCCATGAAGTCCCTTCCTATGACCTCATTAAGTATTCAAATTATTTCAACACTTTTCTTCAGGGCCTTCAACCCTAGAATAGCAAATTGTTTTTATTACTTTATCTACCACTGAATGAGGTGTGCTTATGTATGTACAGACAGGATGTACATAGTGTAAATTGGACACAGACTTCTCATGCCCAGTCTGCCATTCTAGAGAGAGACGTATATATGAATACGCCATAAGGCCATATCCCCATTTGGAGAGGTTCACAAAACGGCCTGCCTAATGCATATGAATTAAGCAGGTTGGTGATGGTGAATCCCTATTATTGGCTACCAACACAATGATGACGGGCTACAAGGGGCAGCAGACCTCTATCACTGTTTTTATATGCCAAAAGAGAAAACCTTTATTTTAAATAACCTGTATCCCTTAAAGAACAGGTTTTGCTTTTAAACAAAAATGATTCTTGCTTGAGAAGATCTTGTGGGGAACATGTATTTGTCCACTGCATCTCAGTCCGCCGCCCTGGAGCACAACGACACAACACAATTCCCAAAGGGGAAACTGTCTCACAGTGACAGTGTCCCCTTTGCAAATCAAATATAACCCCAACTTGGCTTCTGTTATCTGATCAATTGTGTGTGACCACAAATGTAGTTACAAACCATTGGTATATATGGCAATTACCATCCTAATTGCAATTCAGGATGAGTTGCAGAGCCCCTTTTATAAGTCATATAGGGCCGCAGGTCTAACATTCTAAATAAAACATTTTTTTAATTCACAACTTTTTTTAGGAGTAGACAGTAGTCCCAGGGACCGCTGCCTTCTCTGGAAAAAAAATCTATCCATACTCACAAAGAGAAAGAGGTCCCTTAGAAGCCCTGTCCGGTTTGCGAATGGTTATCACTACTTTTGACTTGGTGGTAAAATATTAATATTTGGTGACCAGATTTTGGTCGCAAAACAGTAATACATAATATAGGGTACGGTTATCTGGAATAGACACCATTTACTTGCCCCTTACAAATAGTGATTCAGTCTTTACTCAAATTGTGATTGTCAGGCACATGCATCAAGGTAGGATTCTGTGAGTCCTTAATTATTAAGGAATCGCAATTAAGGACTCGCAAAAGCCTATGCATTTAGGAATTACTATAAAAACAGCGATTCCTACACATTCCTTATTTGGGAGTTGTAAATTCCGATTCGCAAATAAGGAATGGCTTCCCATTCATTCCTATGGGCAAGCCCATAAGAATGAATGGGAATTGCATGCACAATTTGCGAGTACCAAAATGTCCTTGCAAATTGCGTATGCAATTTCAAGGGTGCAAGGGTGTCAAAAGGATACCCTGTTGCGCCCCTGAAATTGATCTGTGCACAAATGTTGCGCACACACATGTCCCAAGGACATGTGTGTGTGTATCCTACGACTTTGAAAAATGCACTTTAGTGCATTTTTCAAAGTTTTTTGCAAATTACCATGAAGTTCAACTTCATGGTAATTTGCGACCCCTAATAGCGAAATTGCTACTTAAAAGTGGTTCTTGCATTGCATTTAAGGAATCGCAAAATGCGATTCCTTAATTGCAATCACAATTTGAGAACTCGCAATTAATTGCGAATTCTCAAATTGCGAGGGCTTTGACCCTTGATGCATCGCAAATGGCCTATTTTTGCGAATCGCACCGTTTGCAATCGCAAAAAGCCTATTTTGCGAATCGCACCGTTTGCGATCGCAAAAAGCGTTGATGCATGTGCCAGTTAGTAAGGTGGTAACGAATCGCAGTTTGTTTTTTGTACATTTAAATATTCAATTTTTGGGTTGCAAAGCCTCCAATTTGACCTTTGCGACCATAACATTACTTTGTATATGTGGCCCAGTGTTTTCTGACTTGCAAAATGGGGTTGGCACGTCACAAAAATATATTTCGGTTGCACATACTGTTATTTTACGAATTGCAAGCTTTGTTACCGCAACATTAATTTGTACTTGACACTGATTATCCTGGCTATTGTTCTCCTATTAGCTAATATGTATTTTACCTCCCGGTGAGCAACTGGCATGATATCAACCACCAGGGTCCTTAAGAGCAATATGGCCACACTGGCCTTCCAGGAGATGAAAAAAACACTTTAAATCTGTGGCCCTGCGTTCATTCCTGTCAACTGGTAGCGCTGGCGTGCGACTGGACTAGTCCCAGCTTAATGTCAGCTGTGGCAACAATTTAGCAGATGAAAAATGATTGTGGCTATAAAGCAAAGATTCTGTTTTCGTCTCGGACAGCTTAATTGCTTTTTAAAGCTGGCTTGCAGAATTTGCAGTACATTAGTAGAGGGTACACGCGACCGCTCTTTAAAACAAAATCAAAGTGTTAGTATATTGTTTTTATACCCAGATTAAGAGAATGAAATCGAGGGTAAAACTCAAGTAGCCAATGAAAGCAAAGCAGCCAGGAATGCCCGGCAACCGGCTGCAGGTCCCGCGTCCAAGCAAAACATCTTGGATTGCTCGTCCCGTAATAAATGACTGTTTTCACTTTGCCTTTTGCAAGTGAAAACACGGCTGATGCTGCGCGAGACGCGACGATGACAGTCTGAATCCATCCCCTGTAATCACGAAGGAGCCCCCGGATTGCGACGCGGCACGTGAAATAAGGGAGTGCACTTTGTAAACAGCCTCGCGTGAGCAGTGCAGAGACGGGGCATCAATCCGAAATACTTCTGGAAGGGAACGTCACAGCCCATCAGATGAAAGAGGACCGTTCTGCAAAATGGATGATAAATGTCGTGGCGGTGGTCAGCGTCATCCTTACGCTTATCTCCTTTCCCTTCCAGGATTAATTTCCACTCCTTAACTTTAACGAGATAAAAGTATGAGGGTAAAGGTGGTTTCGTAGAGTGCAAAGGGCAGGCACAGTCAAGGGCTGCTTTGCCTCAAAGGTTCACGACTCTGATAAGTGTTACAAAGCCTCTCAATGGCTTACTGACCAAAGGGTCCTGACAGGAGCGTTTCTCAGAGCCGTTGCCTCCCCTGGCTCCAAGGCCTTACCGATTCCTCCCCCATATCTTGCCAGGCGTGCTACTTGAGTTTTGACCCGGAAGTGAAGGGGTGGGGGCTTTATCCCATCAGGTCCTGGAAAGCATCCACTGAAAATGGCTGGCTTGATCTTGACGTTAGTTATTCTACTTTTTTGAGAAAGAAGATAACGTGAAGTACCTTAAGGAGGCCTTTTTATGGGGTACACAGATGGCTTTTGATCTTCAGAGCATGCTTTCAGTAGCTATCTTGAAAGTGTCATAATTGTCACAAATTAAATCAATGTTTTCATGTGGGTTATTTCGGTTGAGAGTGGTAGCCAAGCCTATTGCATGTTTCTCTTTGGCTGAGATTGTTTGTCAGAGGTAAGTTTACAAGATACACATGGTCAGAGATAAGTGGGAAGCGGCATGTGTTGCACTTGCTTTTTCAATGCTAAAGTACATGTCGCGAGGGGGTCTTGTAGTGGGGTACAGAAGAGCAGACGTCTGCAGACTACAATAGCTACAGTTAGAACAGTGATACAACAAAGACTCAAAAGTTGTCAATTAACCTGTAATGGTCGATTCTGCCCCGATTTGGAAGCCACCTGTAATGTCATGTTACTGGATACTTGGAAAAAAACAGCATTTATACATTATTGTACCTCTTGGCACTTTATAAGCAGTAAGGAGTCAACCACAGAAAGTTCTCAAAGGGGGTCATTTTTTCCCAAATCACACTGGGGTACCAGGGCAGTTTAGAGGTTGTGAGTTATTCTCACAACCTGTTCTGTAATAGAGGGGTGCATCTTGCGACGTTCCAGCCTACCCCATTGAGAATGTCTAGCACGTCGTCGCTGATGCAATGTTGACTAACCTTTGGCATGCACTAGGGTCTAATTAAGGTTCTTGGCTGCAATCCTAAGATATGAGGTGCACAGTAAAGTAGGGGCATCTCTTGCAACCTTCTAATCTACGTGAATATTGAGTGTGTAGTGGATGTGTCTCTGATAAATGTTCACTGGTCTTTGGCATGCATAGTGTCTAAGTTACTGGGATACGACCATATCATGTTGCTGATTTTTCGCTATCCTTTTTGTGAACTTTAAGAACCTATATAACCCTATGATTCATAGCTTGTTTTTCCATTCTGTGGGCAACGTGAATTTCTATACATGTCCAATTATGTATCCATGTTTCTTCCCTGCTTGCAAATACATCTGAGCTCCACGGAAATAACTCTGCTTGCAAAGGCATTTATGAACCTACATTGAACTTAAACACAAAAACCTCCATTTATTACTGTAAATTTGTTTTTGCTATGATTAAATGTGAATTTACACTAGTGAGTTCTTTTGCTCTTATATAAAATTACACCAGTATTGTATGACTCTATACGTGAGTAAATCTGCTCACCGGGGTAGATTGTGGGCTTGCAGAGACAGGGATGCCCGCTAAGATAGGAGAACACCCACAAACTTGGAAGTTAGAGGTGTTTACAAATGTTTGAGAAGTGCACTCACATTTTAAATAAGGTCAAAGAATTACTCCTATTAAAAAAATAATTAATTTCATCTCCAGTGTGATAAGAGGAAGAAAACACCACAAAATTGATGGGGCGTAGGGAAGGTAGTTTCCCTTGAAGGAAACTAAATCATCATCAAATCAAATCAAATTGACTTTATTTCGGATATATTGCAATCCATAAAAGTACACACATTAAACAATTCATGATAAAAACATCACAATAATCACAAAGTCAATTTAGGTACATATAACGCAAATATTTCTTAAAAAGAGTGCATAGACAAAATCAGTACAAGAAAAGTGCAAAGTAGAGTCCATATACAGAGAAAAGTGCAATAGTGCTTTGAGCTACAGTTAATGCACAGTTACTCATCCAAACATTTTCTTAGTCTCATAGTTAGTTTTAAAAATTCTAACACCTGGAGGACACTATCAGAGTGCAGGAGCTGTAAGTACATAAGGGCGGGTCTGATTTGATTAAAATTTAATTTCTTTAAAAGAGTAACCAGATACCGCCTGCGGGGATATTCATAAAATGTGCATAAAAATATAAAATGCAGCATATCCTGTGGAGACTTCCCGTCGCAGCCACAGGGAGCTGCTGGTTTTTTAAAAATGTCCGACTTAGGTCTAATTAAAAGATGATGAAAGATGTTAAACCTGAACCGAGTCAGCAAAAATTTCTCATGGGAGGTGAAGGAGCATGTTAGATACAATTCCATAGAATCACAAGTTCTTAACATGATATACTTTCTAACATTAGGTTTCGAGAGCTCAACTTCATCTCTTAGAGCATTACAGTTCAGAAAAAAAGCTCTCTTAATTGCTACAACATCACCCTTAACTATATCCCTCGGGTTGTCAAACAAGTTCAGGCGGCCAAGCTTCAAAAATTGGGACTTCAAATATTTAAGCCAGGGTACACACATTGCATGATCGAGTGATACAAGATCTTCCACTATCAGGTGGGTTAAAGGAATTTCATAATTTAGCCATAGTTTTACCCAACACAACAGTGGTTTCAATCCAACAATGTCGGATAAATGCAGACAACCAAGTTCTTCTTGAACAGCTAAATTCGGTGTGTTACCAGGGACACACAACAGGCGCTTTAAAAATTTATTTTCAACTATTTGTAGTTGTTCGCTGTTTGTGTAGCCCCATATCTCACTTCCGTACACTGCTGTGGCTATGGATTTAGCGTTGTATAATTTCATCATAGCCACATTTGGCTTATTCCCCAATTTAGAGGCAAAATTGAAGATGGAGGCATTTACCCTAGACATTTCCCCCTTCTTCTTGGCCAAATGTGGGGCCCAACAAAGCTTCGTATCAAATAAAACACCCAAGTAAGAAAACGTCTGGGTGATGGGTATCAGAACATCATTCAATTTAAAATTGAACTTTCATTTAGATTGACGGCCAACATGCATTACAAAGGATTTAGAATTGGTGACCGTAAGGTCCCTATCAGACATGAATTTATTAAAAGCATTCAGAAGTGCCTGAAGACCTAATTCTGTTCTTGAAATTAAAACCGCATCGTCGGCATATAAAAGCAAAGGAATACCCCTCGCACCAGCTCTAGGACAATCAGATTTTACCTCTTGTAGTTCAGCCTCTAGGTCATTTATATAAAAATTAAAAAGAAAAGGGGCCATGATGCACCCCTGACGTACACCTTTATTGATAGGAAAACAACCCGTAGTTTCCCCAGTAGATGAGAACCTCACGTTGGCTCTTGTGTCGTTGTGCAGATCCGCTAGGAACTCCACAATCCCCCCATCTATTCCCTTATCCTTCATGGTCTGCCACAGCCTCCCTCTGTTGACACAGTCAAAGGCTGAGGACAGATCCATGAAGGCAAGGTGAATTACTCCCTTCTGTACAACAGTATATTTGTTCAGAATAAGAAACAGGTTGAGACACTGAGTTATGGTAGAGCGCCCCTCACAAAAGCCATATTGGGAAATCGACATGATGTTGTTTTCATTCGACCAGGTTATTAAGCGTTGAAGTATAACTCTCCCCATAATCTTAACCATTGAATCAATTAGGGATATAGGTCGATAACAAAGCGCACTTCCCCTATCTCCCTTCTTGAAAACTGGGACTATAGTTGATAGTCCCCACGTTTCCGGACAACCCACCATGGCCGCAACATTAAATACAGCAACCAAAATGGGAGCCCAAAAAACTGGATCAGATTTGTAAAGATCCGGGGGTATTCCATCAGGACCTGGTGCTTTATTAACAGTGAGGCCCATTATGGCTGCCAAGACCTCACTTTTGTCAAAGATAATAGGGCTGTCCCTATCATAGAGGGCAACAGCCATGGATCCAGGAATTTCAGAATAGTACAAACTTTTAAAATGACCTTCCCATTCCTCTTTGGCTATACAGCAGACAATTCCATCTCCAGGGTCCTCGGTCAAAAAAGGTTTTTTTACCAGCGCCCAGAATTTCGTGCTGCTATTCAAAGTAGAGGGGTCAAGCAGTTCCTCCCAGGCCTCTTTCTTCAGTAGCTCCCTACGGGCGATAGTGATGGCCTTATATTCCTTTCTGCAGAGTTTTACAACCTCCCGATTCCTAGGGGAAGCTGACAGAGCAAGCCTCAGTTTGCGAGCAGCTACAGTGCAGTCATTGTTAAACCATCTCGGTCCTACTTTAGCCTGCGTTTTATTAGGGACCGATAAGAGCGCTGACACCTTCTCCGAAATATTTTGATAAGCCTCTAGGACCAGTTTAGGTTCACCCCCCCCCCATTAATACAAACATTAATGTCCTCTGCACACCCTTCAGAGATGTTCTTATAGAGTATATCCGCAGAGACCATTGACCATTTTAACCGCCTCCTCCCATCTTTTGTGCACTGTCTGCCTTGATCAGTACTTTTATAGCCTTTTTTTCCCCAAGGACAGTTCAGACAGATTGTTACAGGGTTATGGTCACTGAATTCACTAGGAAGGATGCAAAAGGAATCTAAAAAAGGTTGCATCGTCCTTGAGACAAGAATGTGGTCTATAAAGGTACCCCTTCCGTGCCCCTTAAAGGTAGGGGTATCAAAACGATATAAGGGGTCCTTTAATGACATAGCCAAAGAGAGATCGAGGTCATTCAATAGGTCATTGCACATTTCCCCCTCATTAGTGTGCTCCATATGCAGACAATCCGCACGAGCACAGGTCATTTCTGATAAGCACTTGTGCAATGGATCTATGCAAGGATGCAAATTAAAATCCCCCATAATCATGAGGTTATGGCCCACGTTTTTCATGAAATTAGAGACAAAAGAATTAAGTACATGAATATGATTCCTACCCTCACCAACAGAAGCAGCATTATAAAAATTCACCAGGCCCACAAGGACTTTACCTCCAGATAGGACTAGGCCCATAATCCCTGGGTATTGTGCTTCAATTCTCTGTACTTCACATGGTATTAATATGGAGACAAAGATTACAAGGCCCCCCTTGGGCCTTCCCCGCAATGATGGCAAGGCTGGGACAAAGAAGGCCTTATAACCTTCTAAAAAGAGGTTACAGCCCAGCTCCCAGGTCTCTTGCAAACAAATAATAGAAAATTGCTTGATGTAGGTAACCCAATTTACATCACACATTTTGGCCGCAAGAGCAGCAATATTCCAAGAAACAGCAAGATATCCTGACACTTTACCCATCGGGTTAACAGAATTCATAGATTCACCTGAAGCCCTGGTCTCCTGAGCCGCAGGTGCCCCCAGTCAATCACACTGCTCAAGACCGGATAACACTTCATATCTGTTCTGTATGTTTAAGTTCGACCCATATTGATGGTAGCCGGCACTGGGACTTCTGTTATAAATTCCATTGGGCCCCCCTGACCCGCAAGCATTAGTGACATTATAAACAAATTGAGACTCTTGCACAGGAGTGTAAGGTTCAAGCCCCCGCCTGGTTAAACTCTGTTGTGATGGAAGTTTACACAAGTGCGCATAGAAGTAACCCAGGGGGCGTACACAGATACTATTCGTGTTATAAACCAATGCAGAAGCTCTCAAAAGAATAGTTGCCACGTGCTGGGGGTGTTTGAAATTTACGACTATACAGTCCCCTGACCCAGTCTTTTTAGACGGGCCTACCCAGTTTACACGTCTTACTGTCATAATTTGATCCGAATATGAGACAAGGAACCCACAGTTTTTGTTGAGCCATGACACTGTTTTATTTTTCAAAGAGGTTTGGGATTCGTCAAAAGGAGATGCGGGATGGGTGCCGCAAGGGGGCACATTAGTCAGTACTGCCACAAACGGGGCACAATCTGGTGGTAAATTAAGATAGCGATTGTGCCTCGGAGGTTTGGGAACTCTACTGCTTTGTTGCCTTGTAGATGGTTGCTGTTGCGGCGGAGCAGCTGCCACAGGGGTATCCAGTCGAATTGAGGTTTCAGACCCTGAGACCACCGCAACAGCAACATTCCCCCTCGCCTTATTATGTGTATCATTGACATCCGCAATGTCTTTCCCCCCAGAGTGTACATTTCTAATAGATGTTACATTTTTCTGTAATGATAACAGACCGCCCAGCCTTGTCACTTCCTTGGCTAGGTTATCTATCTTATTAGTTAATGGTTTAATAAGCTCCTCCATTTTTGTTGTTAAGGAAGCTTCTAAGTTTTTTATAAGCGAAGCTAGGAATTCAGGAGTTATATTTACACCATTTCCATTACCATCATTACCATCATTATTAGTGCCCGTGAATACAAAAGGGGTTGGTATTGCAGGACTGGTAATTACCTTACCAACCTTTTTTTTAGACTTATCTTGTTTCCCATTCACCCTTTGAGACAGTGTTCTACAGGTTCTCATGGCCCTGGTTTCTGGATAGGTCTCGTTCAACACACCAGTGTCAGAGCTTGACAGCACCTGTGGGTCAGAATGTACCTCCACATTCACTAAAATGGACGCCGGAGGGTCAGTAGAAATGACATCACTCGTGTTAATTGCACAATCTTGTGTCAAACTAATAGGGGAGTTATCTAATAATGTTTCCCCTACCACATTGCCTTTCCCCAGCGATGCACGTCTGTCATTATTAATCTGGCTTACTTTCCTAACCAGGAAATTATCCAGAGTAGCAGGACCCACCAACACCTTATCATTTTTAGATTTCGACATAATGAGCACAGATGAAGTTCAAAACTTCCAAACAGGTACCCTTCAATCTAGACACTCACTAATATAACAATCAACATATAACAAGATTAAAATAATCAAATGTCTTACACGCTCCAGGCACGATAAAGGTCCGTAAAGAGCAATATAAGGGTCCAGGCCCAGTCCAGTCTCCTCAGGCCTTTGCCCGGGCTTAGCCCGGCGCACGCCCGCGCGCGTCCCGCGGGACGAGGTGGCGTGTTCTCCTTTATGCGCCTTCCGGCGCTTCCTGGTTGTGAGGGCGGCGGCGTCCTTGCCGCGATGGGGCTACGGGGGGTTGTAGTCCGTCAAGACCCCCGGCGGAGCCAAGCCCGGCCGGGAGCACCCACCGCAAGGAAAACAGAAATGGCGGAGCCAAGCCCGGCCAACAGCGCTCAGCGGAGCCAAGCCCGGCCACACGCAGCTGCAGGTAATCGTTTCTGCGCCCCCCCCAAGGAAGGAAACTATTTTCTCCATGATGAAAACAGAATATGGAATATTTGCGCATTCTTAAATATCAATTGTTACATTTATCTGTGCCTCAATACTTGTGCCTGAGATTATTACACTTGGAAGAACTAATCATGGAATTCTTTCAGAAATTATTTGTACATGCAGATTTAAATTTATGGGAGTAAATGTCTGATTTAGGTCCAATTTAATGCACAAAACATGCAGCATAAAGGGCCAATTTTCAAAATGAGGACAGTATTTTTTGTATGAATGGGTGAAGAATTTTGCCTAGTTGGCGGAGTACGCAGAATTTTGGTAGTTCTGAAAAACTCAGCAAAGTGACGCGGAGTGGAGTGTTTTTACTTGAGCTTTTGTGAGAAACAATAGCACGCTAAACCTCCTCCCAGTGAGATTTCTCAACGCGGGCGGTTGCAGAAGATCATGACCGCTTGCGTTGAGAAATGTGCCACTCGTTTTCAGGAAGCTGCAGCTCTACTCGAGTGGAAGAAAGCAACAGCACCCTCTGACACAACATGTAGCGCAGTTCGTGCTGATTTTCCACCCTGGGAAAAACTCATGGGGCTAAAAACCAGCGCGAGCAGCGTGACTTAAGAGTCTCTGCTGCTGGTGGAACTCCACGGAATGCTCCAGAGTTTGTCCAACACTTTACGGAGTTCTGCAATGTAAAACTCCACCCAGGCCTAATTTATTCCCACTATAGATGTGTAATTGACATGAGTAAAATGCTTCAGATTGACAAATATATATATATATATATATATATATATATATATATATATATATATATATATATATATATATATATATTGATATGTTGATATGTTGATATATTGATATATATATATCGCCAGTAGGTATTTATAGTTAGGACCGACATACAATAGGAAAAGTGGTGTTTGCTTTGCTAGTAACTTTGGCGCCGTTTGGTGAATCTTCACTTTATTTTCAAAACTAGTTTGCCACTCGCTTCAGCTGCTGTTTGGAAAGTTTAGGGGTTATTAATCAGGTGGGGCCTGAGAAAAAGAGGAGTCCCCAAAACCCATTTCTCCATGCAATTTCCCATAGGGATTTTGAATAAGACTGAACCACTTAATGGAATTAAACCAAGTTAGCCAGAAAGCTAGCGCTTGGTCCAGAAAGATCCTATTTTGCAATTTGGTGTAAATCCATTCAGTAGTTTTGGAGTTATTACAGAAAAAAGATAAATAGATCTCTAGTGACATTAATCCTTCCCGGATCCGACTGATCTCTTAGTGAGATGTGATTGGCTGCCAACACTTCAACCAGGAAGTGTTGGCAGCCATCTTGGGACTTGGGACTCAGCCCAAATAAAAAATAAAGAGAAAAAACAAAAGGGGGAAGGGTAGGAATACCCTGACCCCATAGGCCTGGTGTGGGGTCCCATAGGGACCCTGCTGGGAGAAAAAAGGTTTATTTTCTTAAATGTTAGCTGCAAATTCGTGTTGGATCCACGAAGCAGTGGCAAAAAAAATGTGATTAAAAAAAGCACAATCTCCCCATGCTTGTGTTTTCTTAAGCCCCCCCAGGGTGGGCCAGTTCCTGGGGGGAAATTGAGAGGTATTGTAGGAGGGAGGTGCACATGGCACCCTCCCTGAGCCGCTTTCGGCCCCGGAGACTGCCACCCCCTGGGGCTCTGCTGTAAGAATTAAGGGGAAGTGAGGCTGAGTGTCACATTCCTGGGGCCCAGCCTTTTAAAATACTGGGAGGGGGTACTTGGCCTCCCCAGGCCAATTTCACCCCTGACACCTGCCTGTATCAATTAAGGGGAAGGGGGGGCACAGCCCCAGGAACCCCATTCCCTGGGCCCAGCCTTATAAAATACTGGGAGGGGGCACACAGCCCCCCCTTCCGGGCGATTTTATCTCTGGGGAGAGCCACCCCCCCAGGGCCATGCAGAAAATGGGATGGGGCCCACAGACTTTAAAGGCCCTGGAGGCCCATCTCACCACCAGGACATAGGGGCTTGCCTGCCAGGAAACCATTGTTTGCTCTTGCATTCCAGGAGCAATTTCAAAGCTCCCGCCATGCAAGAGCAAACAGTAAGTCTGCTCCCAGAGGGCAGAGCATGAAAAATACTTCCACCCACTGGGGGCAGACTTTTCATGTTGTTCCCTGCCCGGTGTAATGTGGGCAGGAAAACAGCTGAAAAAACTGCTCTCGTCCACAAGGAGGAGCATTTTTAGCTGCTACCTGTGGGCGGGGCAATGTCGGTTTTCGCTGGTGGCAGGAAACCAGCTGTGGTAGTGGGGCATTGAGGCTCCCCCACAGCCCCCAAAAATGACACAGTGGATGCCCTGGGCGGGCTACAGGGAAGCCACCATTTACAAGCCGGACCGCAGGGGATCGGGCCCCCAGGACCAATATTGGCCAGGGAAAGGGGGCTATGTGTCCTCCTCCCGCTTTAGACAATGGCTGTGCACAAGAGATGGGGTCCCCAGGGCCAAAGGCAGGCTTAGAAGGAGGTTGTGGCCCCCCTTCCCTATAATTAAAAGTGTAGGCAACGGGGAATGGGGTTCCCAGGGCAAATGTTGGCCCAGGGAGGAGGGCTACGTGCCCCCTCCCACTTAAAAATATGTCCAGGACCCGTGAGATGGTGTCCTCATGGCCAGAAAACGCCTTGGAAGGGTAGTAGGGGGTCTGCGTACCCCCCACTTACAATACGGCCGGTCCCCAGGAGATGGGGTCCCTGGAGCCAAAATACAGCCTGGGGAATGAAGCTATCTACCCCCATTAAAAAAATGTGGCAAGGCCTGAGGGTCGGGATCCCCAGGAGTGAAATTGGCCTGGGGAAGGGGGCTGTGAGCCATCCACCCAGGTTCACTGCATTTGTGTGGTTGGCCATTGTCCAGGTGCTTTGTCTAACCTACTGCTGTGCACGGCCTTCGGCCCTTCGTGTCATGAGGTGGTTGCAGGCAGTTGGCAACAGTAAGTGGCCTATGGCCAGGCCCAGTGGCAAACCCCACAAACGCAGTGAACCTGGTTGGATGGCTACACAGCTCCCTTCCCCAGGCCAATTTCACCCCTGGGGATCCCTACCCCCAGGCCTTGCTACATTTTTTTAATGGGGGCCGAACCAGGCCCTGCGGCCAAACTCCTGCCTTGCCCAGCCAAAGTCCATATGCAGCATGGATTGCCTACATATGTGGGGTTGGCCGTAGGGCCTGGCCAGTCCAGGCCTTGCATCTAACCTCCTGCTGCACACTGCCATCGCAAGCCAGGCCCTGTGGTCAACCCCTCCTCCAGAATGCAGCGTGGCTTTCGCTACATGGCTCTAAGGTAACTATAACTTGCGCCTTTTCCATGCACTGCTAATTACCCCACATTTAACATCACTCATAACATCTTCTATGGCCACATTGATAAAAATCAGTGCAACCTTATTGATGAGAAAATTGGGCATGAGGGACACGGACTAAAGTTACCTTAGGGCATGACTTATAGTTACTTGAGATAAATCTAACTATATCAGCTGAATTCTATGATTTAGTGTGTGTTAATTCTGAACCTAACTATAACATCCCTGTGACTATTGTCTTTTAGTGAATTTCTAAGGTTTTTTAAATTCTATTTCCTAACCATATTGTACCTGTAACTTTTGTTTTTTTCAGTGAATTCTCTCGCTCTTTAAAATTTTAAGGGTAAAAAATAATTGCATATTTTAGCATTAGGGCTCGCGGGAGGCCCGCAAGCTTCACATGAGAGCCAAAATCAAGGACATTGCCCTGTGATTTGTCGAGAGGCCCGTTTTTTTCCCTGAACCTTCACACTCACGTGGGAGCCAGAGGCTCCAATAAGTCCCACGAGAGCAAGCACTCTGATTGGCAGATTCTTGGACTGTTAGAAATAAAATGGCCACCATTACTGTTTATATTGAAAAATTTGAGGGGTTGTGGAAATGAATGAAAAAAGCTATATAAGGGGGCAGAAGGAAGGCATGCTGTCCCCCTATATTTAGAGCGGAGGTGTCTAAGGGATAACTACTGTGATGATCATAAATGTATATTTTTTTGTAACTAATTTTTACGATCTTGTGGGACTCTTGTGGTATTGTGAATAGTAAAAAGGAATTGATGAGTTCTCAATGCACTCTATTAGTAGGAATGCATATTGTGGTAATTGTTTTTGAGAGGAACTGTGTAAGAGATAAGTACTGTGATGATTGGATGGTTAAATCATTTCTTTTATTTTAAGATCTCACAAGACTTGTGGGATCGTGCAAAGTAAGAGTAAGAAGGGGTATGTGATGTTTAAATACACTCTGCTAGGCACACTTGTGTATGAAGGAGTCTCACTGGAGATGGTGTTTATCAGACTCTGCTATTTATGCTCATTGGATTGAGATTTGATGTGAGTAGAGTTAAGTAAGCATGAGCGCAAAATCCGCTCCGATCGTGGATTTTACGGATTTTCGGTAAATCCGCGATCCGCGAACTCTCGCGAATTTACCGAGAATCCGCAATCCGCGATCGGAGCGGATTTTGCGGTCAAAAGTTCAAGCCTACATCATTTACGATGGCGCCGGCAAGCTGCCAGCGCCATCCTCAAATGGTTACTTAATTAGCTTCGACAGGAAGCTCTAACAGATAAGATAAAGCAGAGGCTCGAGCGCCTGCTTTATTTTATCAGTTGGAGCTTCCTGTTGAAGCTAATTAAGTAACTTTTGCAGGATGGCGCTGGCAGCTTGCCGGCGCCATCGTAAATTATTCAAACGGTGGTGTCTTCTTGAATAAATATGAAGGGCAGGGTTCATTCGGGCACGACGGTCCTGGCACAAAAAATAAACCTCAGCAGGAAACACTGCAATCGTGAGCGTTGTGGGGGCTGGGCAGGTGTGCCTTCTTCCCAAATATACCATCGAAAATCCGCTGTGATGCTCGCCAGAGGCGTTTGCATCTTTGACTTTGACGAGCGGAATCCCCGTGCTGTTCCTGTGACCAGGGGCTTCTGTCTCTTAATCTGCTGCTCTGATCGGTCTCTGACCTTTTATACACACAAGCGGCATGCACCGTCTTCCCGCCATTTACCCACTATGATGGACATTTCACTCAAGGGACCCCTGCGCACTTCGGCGCGATTGCATAGTAACACACACTTGGTCGCTGGAACTAGTTGAAGCGCAAATGCAGTGACTCATTCATCAGCCCTAAAAACAATCGTGAGCGTTGGGAGGCTGGGCAGATGTGCCTTCTTCCCAAATATACCAGGGGCTTCTGTCTCTTACTCTGCTGCTCTGATCGGTCTCTGACCTTTTATACACACAAGCGGCATGTGCGCTCGCATGGAAGCCCCGTCCGTTTGGCCCCGCCCACACACTCGAGGAAGCCCCTCCCCCAAATCCGCCGATCCGCATAATCCGCGGATTTTGCGGATCCACGATCCGTGAATCCGCAAATTCGTGAATCGTGGATCCGCAAAATCCGCCCATACTTAGAGTTAAGGCATATTCAAACACCCACTATGCACACACATGATCTAAAATAGATATCCGAAAGAAGGCAATTCCTTCCCGCACTAAGCACACCTGTCATCTGAGAGAGAGGTCTGAAAGGAGAGTCCAGTACCTCTCCACAACCTACAAATCACACCCATCATTACAGACAGAGGTCTCACCAGAGAGGCCAGTCCCTTCACAAACCCTACTAAACACACACATCAGCTAAGACACAGGTCAGATAGGAGAGGGCACTCCCTCCTCTCACCCTACTGTGCTCACCCATCATCTGAGAGAGATGTCTGAAAGGAGAGGCCAGTTTCTTCACACATCCTACTACGCAAACCTTTTATCTGAGAGAGAGGTAAAAAAAGTAGAGGGCACTCCCTCCGCACACCATACTACGCACACCAGTCTTCCGAGAGAGAGAGGTATGAAAGGATGGGGCAGTCCCTCCCCACACCCTACTATGCACACCCAACACCTGAGAGAAATATGTGAAAGAAGAGGTCAGTCCATTCCCACACCTACTATGCACTCCCATTGTTACAGAGAGAGGTCTTGGCAAAGAGGACAATCCTATTACACACACCCGCCATCTGAGAGAGGGGTCTGAAAGGAGAGCCCAGTACCTCCTCACACCCTACTATGTGCACCTATCATCTGAAAGAGTTCTGAAAGGAGAGCCCAGTATCTCCCCACACTCTACCTCGCACACTTATCATTACATAATGACGACTCAGCAGAGAGCCCAGTCCCTCCATACACCCTACTACGCACACCCGTCATTTGAAAGAGAGGTCTGAAAGGAGAACCCTATCCCTCCCCACACCTTACTATCCATACCCATCATTTTAGAGAAGGGTCTCAGCGGAGAAGCCTGTCCTTTTACACACCCTACTACGGTAATCCAACATCTGGGAGAGAAGTGTCAGGAAACAGACCAGTCTCTCCTACACACTACTATGTATACTGGTCACCATGAAAAGAAGTGGCAGCATAGAGGCCAGTCTCTCCTTACACCATACAAACACTTCAGTTATAGCCTGGAAAGCTGTGAGTAGAGAGTCCACTTTCTTACTATATGCTCGTATTGGGATCTATAAGGTATTAGTGCTGTAATGAAAGAAAGTGTGAAATTCGTTCCTCCCAAAACTTCGCAACCATGCGAGACTGTGACACTCTCACAAGACTCAGAGAAATATACGGGTGGAGGCAGGCATTTGTGTGCTTCCGCGAGAGTCATTTACAAGCAACTGTAGGTGAAGGTTGCTATGGGGGCCTGATATGATCCCGCAATCCTTTCGCGAGAGTAATAACACCTAAAAAAAAATTGATGGTGACATATCTTCATATAAGAGTTACAATAACTGAGCAAATAAACAATCTCCATTTAATGTTTATCTGATTAATACTCACACGCATTTTAAGATTTTGCAAACTGTTAACAATTTACGGTTTTGTTACAATAAAAAAGAAGCATTCTTTTACTAAAATAATACCTGAACGCAACATATATTATAAGGTCATTCTACCATACATGCAGCCACAAAAATAATCAATTTACTTTAAAAAAAACTAGATATTAATGGAAAAAAAGGTTAAAGTAACATTATAGTTAGGTACATATCTCAGTGACAATTTTAATGTTTTAAACTAAGAATAAAAACACAGAAATTCAGCAGGTGTAGTTTGCAGCACTAACTATAACTTGTGATGCACCATGCACTGCTTATGACTTCACATATGACATCACTCATAACATGTTCTATGACATAATTGATGACATCACTGATATAGAGAGAAATGTGTTGGAATTGGGTCTCATATTCTGCCCCACAGCTAATTTTAACTACACACAATGCAGAATTGATCTTTTCCTGTTTTGTCGCAAACTAAAACTTATGAAGTTAAACAAAATGCATAAATTGCCTGACAAGGGAATGTGTCATTCATACAGATACAGGAGCAGACAATTTCTGCATTGACGACATTACTCAGTTGGCATCTATATATGGAATGGACACCAACAGGGGATGCAGTTACCACCAAGCTACGAGACACTCACAGGGTTCCCTTGCACATGAGCATGAGTTATGAGAGAACTTAGAAAATGGTGGGGACAATGACAAGGCTATCGGGACATTCTCCTGGAGATGGGCTTTGTAACTGACACCACATCTGTAAGTGGTTTTAAACCCAAAAGCCGAACCAATCCCAACACACCTCATGATACCATTGATTCTTTCCAGGAAACTAGACCATGGAACTAAGAAAATTAAGAGATGTAAGGTATTCGGAAGAACACAAATTGACCATAGACCAACAGAAGGCAATAACTACATTGGCAGGTGACAAAATCATTGTGATCACACCATCTGACAAAGAGGGGGAAGATTGTCATTTTAGACATTGAACAATATTGTGGGGGAGGCGCACAGACAGATGGGTGATAAGAAGTGCTATGTGACAATCAACCAGTCTGTAAACAAAAGATCTATTGTTGAGTATTTTAACCTATTGAAAATGTGATTGGATGTGGGTATCATTGACAATGTTGAGTTTAGTTTCTTAAAGTTTGACTATCCAAGAACACTCACAATATACTTCTTACACAAAGTACACAGGCACCCCACACAACCCCAGGAAGACATATAGTCTCAGTCAATGGGGGCTTGCCCAAAACTACAGTCATGTACCTCAATCACTTCCTAGCCCCACATGTGTCAGCAAAACCATCCTACTGCAGGGACACCACAAACATCCCCACCAAGATCCACAGATTTCACAAAGAGAGCATATATCTAATGATGATGCTTGATATTTACTCCCTATACACCTGCATGCAAGAGATTTATGCATACGTCTCATTTTTGAGGGGCTGCTCAATGAAGCTGCTTAACCACACCCTAATGCTCATTAAAATGATGTCCTTTTGCTTGAATCAAAATATCTGTTTCTTTGATGGCATCTGGTACTGCCTGGTGTCCGGTACTGCAATGGGCACCTGCTTTGTCTCCTGCTTTACAAACGTATTCCTGGGCTGGTGGGAGAAGAAGGTGGTCTGGACGGAGGAGCACGAGGAATACACTTCCCACATTGTTATGTGTATAAGATACATTAACAACCTGTTAGTCATATAGGCTCGTGATGAAAGACTAGCCATGGAATTTGTCTACATCCTACAAGTAAACAACCTCAATCTAAACGTCAGTAACAAGACCAGCAACACCAGCTTAGAGTACCTAGATATCCGTCTCACAATAAGAGAAGGGCAAATCATGACCAGACTTTTCAAGAATGAAACACCTGGCAAAAGCAGTACAACCACAATGGCTTGACCATTACTGGGAAAATGTAATGAAAAGAGGACTGCTGTCTGTTCTGAAAGCAGTTGCAGACAATAATATATCTGATGTTATACCATGCCTAAAAGTGAATGTTGCAGCTCAACATTGCTCTTATATGCAGGGCTACTGGAATTATGCAGCAGGAGAGGGCCAAATTATGCAGCAGGTTTGAGCAAATTACGTGGCACATTGGTTTATAATACTATTTCATTATTTTGTACACAGTCTGGGTATTGAGTACACCTCATTAGTGCTAGTTTAATACCCAAATATAGCAATAAGCAACAGCAGTCAACCTTTGCAAAAGGTCTTCCATTTCACAGTAATATGCACCACTGCAGTTTTAGTAACGTTTGAACCATTTGAGCAAAAAACTAAACATTTTTTTGCTAAATTCAGCAGATTATGCAGCATACAATTGATTGTGTGGCAAATGCGGCAAATCTATAATTATGCGAAAATCGTGCAGCTGCACAATCGCATAATTCCAGTGGCCCTCTTTGTATCTAGTCACCAGCACTTTCAAATATCAATATCAGAGTTGTGACATACTAATACGGACTAGACTTGATCCTACCTCATGCATCTTCGATGATTCTACACTTTGTGTCTCTTTACCTCACTCTTTCAAGGTCTTTTTCATCCCAGCATTCACCATCTACCAATGTTTTCTTACCTTTTAGTTTCTCCTTTCCCCCTTTCTTCCTTTTTCTCTCTTGCTCAGGGTTAAAATCTGACGATGAGACAATTATTCCTGCTCCCAATTTTGAGATAGATTCACAGCACCTGCAAAAAGCAGCACAATTTAACCACCCCTGACCTCCAATAGTGCCCATATCAAGGGTAGGTGAAGACAAAATGATGTATGGTGCCTTATGCCCAAATTCGCTGCTGCTGTCTAAAGGATTTTGATTAGTACTGAATAGGTTCCAACAGTAAGGACAACAACCTTTTACAAAGCCCTCAATAAGGGATGAAAGCATTTGTGTTAAAACAGTCCCCTCAAATCTTCAAGAAGCAATTCTCTTGTGCTGCCTCATTCTTAAGATCAACCAGAAGAAAATAGCAAATAAATCAAGGAGGACAGCTACTCTCTTACAGCAATCCTGATGGTAAGAAACACTTTGAAGTTTCAATATTTTCATATTTCTATACTTATTTATAATTTTTCTGAAAAAAACAAAGGTTACAAGGATGTTATAGTTAGATTCAGATTTTAAATGCACGTAGCCATCAAAATTCAGCAGTAATAGTTATACTTATCTCAGGAAACTATAACTCACGCCCTCGCCATGCACTGCTAATTATCCCACATATGACATCTTCTATGACATCAATGATCATATCACTGTAACATTTGCAATAAAATTATTGTGCATGGTGGGGGAGCGGGCGTTAATTGCAGGACATTGGTGTTAAAGGGGGTCACCGGGGACTATAGCACTGTTTGGGCCGCCCTGCATGGCCTAAGTAAACTATTGACAGCAGGCCTGCCATGACAGACTGCAAGAGCAGTACAACTTGCTCGAACTTGACTTTGCCTCACTGTGTGTAACAAAGTAAATGCACTATTTTTAATATATGCCAGTCACACCTAAGGAAGGCCCCTTAAGTCTAGAAGGCAGGTTGAATTATATTAAAGGTGTGGAAATGTTAGTGCAAGCTTATATGTCCTATAGTGGCTTTCCCCAGTAAAGGCTTCTATAAGTGATAGACAGTCCATAGGATAACATTGGCTGGCACATGAGCAACCTCGAGGTGTCCGGGACTGTCCGGGACTATTTGGTGAACACAGTCAGGGACTTGGGCAAGGACTGGGAACTGGTTAGAAAAATGTACACCGAAAGAGGAGTACATCACTGTCCAGGATCATACAAGAAGTCAGAGGAGAAAAGAGATCCAAAGGGAAAGCCTGACCGAAGGAACAAGATGGCTAAGTCTCAGAAAGGAAAGGCACTCACAAGTCAATTTAGCATTCAGAATAACTACACCCAGGACGAATGTGCAAGATATATATATGAAACAACATTAACAATAAAGGGGTGTGTGGGGTAAAGCACTCAGGAGTTCCTCGCGGTAAGACTGAAGCTCAGTAAGTTTCTTACCCACAGTTGCTGTTACAGATACTGACTGCAAATACCCACATGTAGGATATGCATGCAAAGGCAGGGTCTGTGGAGCTTAAACCTATAGTGATGTTATAAATATAACTCAAAGACAATACTCACAGTGAACAAAAAACACCACCTAGGTAGTCAGCTGTGCCCACGGATCCTGGCAATCAAACAGGAACATGCAAGGCAGTAACAGCAAGGGGGTAGAACTAAAGACAAGCACAATAGACAAGGAGCTGGCAAGGAGGAGTACTTAACAGGAAAGGAAGGAAATTACAGGGCACACTTAGAAAGACAGCAAACTAGAACTGGAACCAAGGAAATGGGAAGAAAGGCAGGAACTGGAAAGGGATGTACAGAAGGAGAGGCTACAAGCGTATACTAGAATAGTGCAGGTTAAGGATTCAAGAAAAACAAAGTAGCATAGAAGGCAGTGCTGGGGCAGGAACAAGAATTGAGCTAAAGTGCAGGAGTCTAGGTAGCACTGCTGGCAGTGCTGGTTCAGGAACAGGGAATTACTATAGCTAAGGAGTCAAGGTAGCACTGCAGGCAGTGCTAGTACAGGAATAGGGAATCACTAAAGCTTTAGGAGTCAAAGTAGCACTGCAGGCAGTGCTAGTTCAGGAACAGGGAATTAGCTACAGCTCAGGAAACAAGGAGTCAAGTGAGTACTGCAAGCAATGCAAATCAGGAACAAGCAATAGCTGAAGCCCAGGAACAGGAGCAAAGAATAACTAAGAATAACTATAGCACAACAGGCAGTGCTAATTCAGGTACAAGGAATAGATATAGCTCAGGAACTCAGGAAACAAGGTAGCATTGCAAGCAGTGATAATTCAGGAGAAGGCAAACTGCTGCAGTTCAGGAGCAAGGAATACTAAGGCTCAGGGGTCAAGGTAGCACTGCAGGCAGTGCTAATCCAGAAGAAGGTAAACAGCAGAAGGTCAGGAACAAGGTATAACTAAAGCTCAGGTAACAAGAAAAGCAAAAGCTCAGGGAGCACTGAAAACAAGGATCGGTCTCACCGGTACACAGCTACAATGACAGCGCTTACTACCCCTGACGAGGCGTCAAAACGCTTTTTCGTCGAGTGGCACTCTACTCCGGAACCCATAGAGATTAGTGTTGAATTAGTATAGTGAAACATGCAAGTACATTATAGGTGGTGGATAGGTTAGTCAGTTATTTGGATTTGGAATGATAGCAGAACGATAGAGGAGGAAAAAAGGTTTGTATTTATATAGCGCTTGTTACCCCTGATGGGGTGTTGAAGCACGCTACTCCGGATGCCCATAAAGGATTAGTGGTGAATTAGTATGGTAAAATATGAAAGTAATCTCAGTGGTGGATATTAGTCAGTTAAGCACTTGTTACCCCTGATGGGGTGTTGAAGCACGCCACTCCGGAACCCATAAAGGATTAGTGGTGAATTAGTATAGTTGAATATGGAATTTGAGAAGTGAACATATTAGTCTGTTAATTTTGATTCAAAAGGATAGTGGGGGGATGAAAGAGTGAATGATTTTTTTTTTTAGGTCTTAGCAGTAGGAGGAGGCTTTTGGATGAGTATAAAGGAGTTTTGGAGGGGAGGAGTCAGAGGGTAGAGTTTAGAAAGGTTTGTTTTGGGGATAGGTATAGTAGAAAGAGGTGTCAGATGATACAAGGAGGGGTAGAGTAGGAGAGGGTCAAGAAAGGGTTATTTTGGGGATAATAGTAGTGGCATGGGGTTTGGGATAAATGAGAGTGGATCAAGAGGATATGTTGATAGATGTATAGGCTGAGAAATGGGGTAGTGCATTGGAAATGCTAAATTAGAAGAAAGTGATAAATATATACAAACTTAAGGTACTTAAGTACCTTAAGTTTGTGGATGTGGATGGTGGGGCTGGGTATTGCTAAATGGGAAAATGGGCAGCATTTCTGGGCCTGGTCAGTCTCGAACAGGCTCAAACAGGCAACTGCCCTTGTCCTCTCTGCCCTTAACAGGCTCAAACAGGCAACTGCCCTTATCCTCTCTGCCCTTAACAGGCTCAAACAGGCAGCTGCCCTTGTCCTCTCTGCCCTTAGCCTCAACGTCCGGGCTGAGGCGCCCTAACCTTGGCCTTTTTTATAGCCCTAGTAATCAGGTGACCCCTTCAGCCAATGGGAACCCTAGCCCTAACACTATCCAATCAAAACACTAGCCCTAAAATCTAGAACCAATAGGAGACCAGGACCTTACAGCCAATCTTAGCCCTAGTCCAAGCACCCAATCAGTTCAAAAACCCTGATCTCTACGTCCAATAAAGGCCCTAGCCCTACCAGTAGTCCCAAAACAAGTCCATGCAACTAATGGCACAGGTAGCCCTAGTCCCTACTTCCAATAGAAAGCCTAACCCTACTCTAAGTCCCACACCTAGTCCAGCAACCAATCACGCCAGAAGCCCTAATCGCTACTTCCAATTAAAGATCTAACCCTAGCCCTAGTCTCACCCTACTCCCTACAACGAATAACATAGGAAGCCCTAGTCCCTATTTCCAATAGATATCCTAACCCTAGCCCTAGTCACAACCCTACAATGATTGAATCACAGACCCAGAAACCAATCAGAACCCTCAAATACCCAACCAATGAGGACATTAACCCTAATCCAATAGAAACACCAGATATAACCACCAATCAGTGTAGACATGTACCAACCACTAGCAGGCCATATAAGGTCCCAGCGACCTGAGACAAGGTTTGCTGGCCAGGGATTTGGAAGCTGCTTCTCCTGTTCAGAATCTCCTAGGAGACAGACAGGCTCAATCCACACTTTGGACTTCAGCAGGTAAGGGCCTCACTAACTTGAAATCTAACAATTCTGTTTGAATAACATTTTACTCCCCCTGCTGGCCAAAAAACGAAGTGCACAGGCCCTAGTAAAACACAGTTTAAACAGCTCACAGAAGCACCCTCTGATGTAGAAAATCCCTGTTGCTGGAGGGGGGGGGAGGCAGGGGGGCTGGTTTCACTGGCTTGTGAACACAAAATGGTAGTGCACTGTTTTAACATACAGGTTTTAGCACAGAGCAAAGGAGAAATTTGGAGGGAAAACAGAATTGTCACAAAGGAAAGGTTGGACTGCAAATCCCACAATTCAACACGCTAAATGCAGGCAATCATGGGTAGGGAAAACCACAAGTTTAAAACACAACACAGGTGATAAAATATGCAATTACAGGCAGCCTAAAACAACAATTTTTAACTGTAACAACCACAGGCAAGAACAGTAAACACAGAAACTGAAAATCGTTTTTTAAACAACTTTTTGTCTTGGGCCTGCAGGGGTGGAGGCAAAGCAGAGAGCAGGCAATTCTGGGTAATGGAGTTTCAGGCATGAGTAGGCTGGCTTCAAGTATAAGCAGGCTGGCTTTCACAAAACCCGGCATGGATTGGGAATGGATGACAGTTCCCAATAAGTGTCCAAATGGCTGGAAGTCAGGATATGCATGCTGGGGAGGGTCTGGAAGCTTTGTAGGGGTGGGCGGAATTTGCGGAATTGCATTACACAAATCTCCACGAAAAGGAAACAGAAATTCTGCGAACACGCGGAATTGCTTGTTCGCGATGCTTTTTTCCTGTTCACAATTGTTGTTTGCGTGCTCGAGGGAAAATATTTCGCGAACACGCAGAATTTTGCAAAGTCACAGAACGCAGAATTTTGGGCATTTTGCGTTCTCCGCGGAACGTGAAATTACCCAAATTCCGCAAATTCCGCAAGCGGAACAGAATTTACCGCCCAGGCATACTTATTAGAAGACTGGAAAGTCCCACTATGTGGCCCCCTAGTGGTGGGTACGAGACCACAGGGAGCGAATCGTGACACAAGGTTGGCAGTTCCATTATGGTACCGCCTAAGTCTGTTATGTTTGGTATGAAACAAGGCAACTCATCACCACTGATACGATTCTCATTTAGAGAACAATGTGGCTTGCACCCAGGTGGGTACTTTAGAGGTTGCTCACCTAGTTGCCCCAGCCTTTCTTGTGCTCTGCTTGCCAGCGCCAGCTGCAGCAGCCAAGACAGGAATCTGTTCCCCTTGACAGGCGGTGTGAACTCTCTCCCAGGAGTCAGAAACAATGGCCTGGATGGGAAGGAGGTCACACCTCCCTCCCTGACAGGATGGCTGGTGAAGAGGCATAGCAAAGTGGTGCGTTTCAAAGGCTGCACCGCCTGTGATATGCAATCAGGCTGTCTCCCAAAGGAGGAAACTGCCCTACTCCTACCCCCAGGCATATTTGCACCCGGGCAAGCAGGAAAAGTAGGTATTCGGGAGGTGTACACCCCCAGAAAGCTAGCCACACCTCTAAGGTGGGCTACCTGGTCTGAACTCTGCCATTATTAACCCCTTCAGCGCTAATGACAAAGCCAGCTCGTCATGGGCATTACCTGCGCTACGCGGATGACGAGCTGGCTTTGTCATAAACAAGCCATTTTTAAAATTCCAGCGCACAGCGGGAAAATGCGGTAGCGCGGTAGGGGTTAAAAGTGGTAGAAAAAGAGTTCTGGGTAGAAAAGGTGACCTACACCCCCAGATGTTGTCACCTCATGGACGGATTAGCCGCTGGGGCTAGTAGCCTATTGGTCACTTGCACCCAGACCCCCAACACCCCTAAATCTGGGATGTATGGTCTATCCCCGACACCAGGACCTCTGTTCTGTTCCGACTTGCAACAGTTGACACAAGAATAGACCAGAGTCTGCAACAACAGGAGCTTCACAAAGCAAAGGCATGATACACTGCACCTGTGGCAACCTTCATGGAACTGCACAACTGTGACTTGCTCTGGACCAAAGTTCGGTTCTCCCAGACAAAGAGACCCCTTTGAGAGCCAAAAGCATCACCAGACTCACCTGGACTAGTTGCACTAGCCCCTTGCACACTGAAGGTAAAACCAACTTACTGGAACAAAATAATTACTGGCCATCGGTCCCTCCTAGGGATCGCACAGAAGTAGATGATTCAGTGCATTGTGGCAAATGCAGTCATGACCTCCAGGAAGTTTCAGGCAGCTGCCATGTGCCCCCAGACCTCCGGGCATCTAAAAAATGTTCTGCTGAGCTTACTGCTGCCAAGGCTTGTCGCTCACCAGTCCAGCAATCAACCCCTTTGCTCGCAGCTGCGCCTCAAGTGTGCTTCATCAGACATCAGCAGTGGGTTTGTTGTTGACTTTTTGCATGCTATTACCCACCAGCACTGTGTAAGTAGTAAAACCAGCTCTCCTACGGCCCTCGCATCAGCACCAAGGACAGCCAGAGCAACTCTGCACCTGGGCTTCTTGAGCCAGATAAAATCAAACTGACTGTTGTGGCTTGGTCCTGGGACCTAGCAAAACACAGAAGATAATGGACAGAATGTTACACAATGGCAAAACATTCACCCCCAGTCACAGATCTGGGTTTAATCCATTCTTATTTTGCTCACCAAGCCACCCCAGTTCAGACATGGCCATATGCAAATCAGTCTTGACTCTGTGCCTCATGGGAACAGTCCAGCCCGAACTGCCGAGCCATATCTTCCCTGGACCGGAATCAAGCATCCTAGGACCGGTTTCTGGCTATCAGCCGTCTTCAGCCAGGATAGCTTGACTCCAGTGGCTTAGTGACGCACGTCTGGGCATACCCTTCCCACATAGGGTGAATAGCAAAACACACAAGATGAAGGACCGAATGTTGCACAATGGCAAAACATTCACCCCCAGTCACAAATATGGGTTTAATCCATTGTTATTTTGCTCACCAAGCCACCCCAGTTCAGACATGGCCATATGCAAATCAGTCTTGACCCTGTGCCTCATGGGAACAGTCCAGCCCGAACTGCCAAGCCATGTCTTCCCTGGACCGGAATCAAGCATCCTAGGATTGGGTTCTGGCTATCAGCCGTCTTCAGCCAGTATAGCCAGATTTTAAGATGAGGCATCCCATCTTGAATGCACAGCGTTCGACTACAGGGAGCCAATGTAACTTCTTCATTAGGGGGGTGACATGTTGCCAAATCAGCTGACAATAGA
This sequence comes from Lissotriton helveticus, assembly GCF_964261635.1. Taxonomy (NCBI): domain Eukaryota; kingdom Metazoa; phylum Chordata; class Amphibia; order Caudata; family Salamandridae; genus Lissotriton; species Lissotriton helveticus. The sequence continues at coordinate 1,003,340,635 of NC_136071.1, read as the reverse complement.
TTAATCTGCACTAGTTGCAGTCTTCTTGATAGATATGCTGGTAGGCCAAAGTAGAGTGAATTAGCATAGTCAATATGAGAGATAACTAAGGTTAAAACAACCTGAATAAGGGCTTCAGGAGTGAGAAATCTGCTGCTCTTTCTGATCTTCTGGAGCTGAAAAAAAACAAGTAGAAGCCACCGTCCCAATCTGGGATTTCATGGACAGATCGCAGTCAACTGTGATGCAAAGGCTTTTAGCAGTACTTGAGGGTAGGGGTTGATTTTCCCAACTCAACCGGCCAAAAGTTTGAATTCTAAGGGCCCCCTAAGATCAGTTCCGTTTTGTGTGGAGTCAATTTTAGGGGATTGCTGTTCATCCAATTTCTCATATGTTGCATGGTTGTTTGAAAATTAGTGATGGAGGCAGCTGACTTATCGATGGTAAAGATCAATTGAAGATCGTCTGTGTAGTTGAAGGTCCATACCTTCCTTTCACCTAAGGATTGAATTAATCGAACCAAGTGCAGATTGAAAACTTGCAGAGACAGGGAAGACCCCTGCTACACACCACATGACAATTTGACTTTGGAGGTAGTGAATTAGGAGATATGTACAGATTGAAAGTGGTCATCTAGAAAAGATGTGAGCCACTTGAGGGCCAGACCCTGGATCCCTGTGACCCTTACTCGGTCCACCAGAAGCTCATGGTCAACTGTGTCAAAGGCAGCAGAGAGGTCAAGAAGTACCAGGGCCTGAGTGGTGCCATATTCTGCTTCTTTCCTTAGTTCATTTAGTACAGTCAGGATAACTGCATCTGTTGAATGAGAAGGTCGAAAGCCCACCTGATGCAGGTCGAGGAATTGAGAAGTAGAGACAATTAGCAACATATGCTTCTAAAACCTTGGCTAAAAAGGAAAGCAAAGAAATGGGACGGTAGTTCCTGAGGGCCAGAGGGTCTGCCCCTGTTTTCTTACTGATTGGAACTATTTCTGCTTCTTTAAAAGCTTTAGGAACCACACCCTGAGTAAGAGAATTATTCAATAATGAGAGAGGAGGATCGGGACAAGTGAGAAAAGCTTCCCTCAAGATGTGCAGGGGAAAACAGTCCACCGGAGATCCAGATCTGACTTTCATATAGAAGGTTCAGAAAAGCTTCTCTGCTGATAATGGGGAACTGAGGCAAAGAGTGAGAATTCCTGAGCGCAGCTAGCTGGGCTTCAGGAGGGGAGTTGATGGGTATATTGGTCTTAATGGTGATGATTTTGTCAATGAAAAAAGGTATTCAGTGAGTCACATAGTACCTGGGTAGGGGCAGGTTTGACCATGACTCTGTCCGAATTATATAGCTCAGCAACAATTGCAAATATTTCTTTGGATTTGTTTGTGTAACTCAACATTTTGTTGGAAAAATAAGTGGCCTTGGTTTGTAAAATAGAACTTTCATACTGTGTGAGTTGCTTGGTAGTTGCTAAGAGCATTCAAGTTGAATGGACACGGAGCAAATGAAGCTTTGTTTTTTCTTGTTTAAATATGTTTTTGTTTTTTACATTAGGTTCATAAGAGTATATTCAAGATGTACATTGTCTACAAGAGGCCCTCATTTCCGCAGTCCATTCGCGGACATACATTACATGAGAGAAAAGCAGCCAGCCTGTATGTGTTTTAGTTGCAATGCAACATCAATCTAGAAGTTCCTGTTACTAGGATGTGAACCCTACAAATCTGTTTTGTTGCTGCAATATTACAAATTAGAACATGCAGTATCCGCAAGAAAGTATTCACTTGCAAGACCGGTTCACAGTCATGTACATATTCAAACGGCTGAAGATCAATCCTGAGAAGACGGAGGTTTTGGTGGTGTCAACTGGCACATCTCCTTGGGGAGATTTGTTTTGGCCAAAAGAACTTGGGCCCACTCCTATACCAAAGCCCAATGTAAAAAGTCTGAGTATAAAGATCGACAAGGATTTGTCAATGACTACCCAGATTTCTGGTGTTGTGGGCACCTGTACTGGCCTAATTAGGCAACTGCGTCGCCTAGTCCCTTTACTATCCGAATCTACGCTTCGGACAGTGGTTTCGGCCACTATTTTATCAAGATTGGACTACGGTAATGTCCTGTACTTGGGTCTACCAAAGAACTTGATCCAAAGATTGCAGGTCGTTTTGAACGACGCTACACGCCTAATCTTTAAACTTCCGAGAAGTGCCCATGCTTCCCCTCTGTTGTCTAAACTTCACTGGCTTCCTATGAAGCAGAGGATAGAATTCAAGAGCCTGTGCATTGCACACAAGGCAATTCATGGACGTGCACCGGGCTATATTAAGGATTGTCTAAAGCCCTACAATCCGAAACGTATCCTAAGATCATCTGACGCTTCACTGTTGACCTGCCCTCGTTTTAATCTAGTTACAAAAGGAGGTAGGTCCTTTTCCATACTTACCCCAGTGCTATGGAATAAGTTACCAGTGTCTTTGCGTAAAGAGTTGAATCTTCTCTGTTTCAGGAAACAGTTGAAAACGATTCTGTTTAGAGAGGCTTTTGGTCACATAAGTTAAACTGATAATTCTAGTCTAATTTCTCTGTGAGTAGGAATAAAGTGTGTTTTCTTTGGTCTGGAGCGCCTTGAGACCTGGTGATGAGTTGGCGCTATACAAACCGGAGCAACATAACATAACAACATAACAACATTCTGCGGTCGTTATTTCAGGATGTTATAATACAATATGACTAGCAATGGAGTACATTCCTGTAAGGCAATATTGGTCTCAAATTCTGTCTATCAACAATTCCTCAACAAACCCAACCTTCCCCTCCCTCCCCCACTGCTCCTGTGTTAGGTCCTAAAAAAAAAAATATACATATATATATATATATATTCACTGAAAAAAACATAGGTTTCACACCAGTTAGCTGAACATTTTACTCATACAAAACCATTGAAATTCCCACGTTATAGTTAGTTGGACTCACTATAACTCGCGCGCCCGCAATCCACTGTTGATGATGTCACATATTACATCATTCATGACATGGTCAGTGACATCACTGATGACATCACTGATGACATCTCAAATGACATCACTGATGACATCACTGATGACATCATCCAGTGAATGTGTGTTCCTGTAAAGTTAAAATATGTTTTACATATTGAAGAATGAGTGTATGCATGAGTGTCTGCATGAAGGATTTAGTAGGTGCTTAACTGACTGTATGAGTGAATTGTTAGGAAATAGGGCTAGTCTGTCCTCTATGGCCATACTCCACCATCACATGATCGGCCTTGAAGGGATAAAAGAACCGCCCCTTCTTTAAATCAGTGCGTGGTATCTTTTAGTTTGGGTTCCAGGTGCTGGGTTGTGGTATCTACGTTGTTAGAGAGATTGTTTCACGGGCTCGTGTTCCTTTCCAATTGGATCCCCTCTGTCTCTTTAGTTCTATTTTTGACTTGCCCTTTCCTCTCCCTGGTTATTCCGTTTTTCCCCCTATATTTAGTGCAGTTTAGGAGAAGTCTGTATCCCACAACACCCCCCTCCCTTCCCTCACTTTCCCTCTGTTCCTTCGTAATCCTGAAGATTGGGCTGTTGTGTTTTTGTTGTTCATTTGAGGATAGCTGGGGCTCCAGTTTCCTCGGATATCGGCTCTTCGGAAGGACAGTTAGTAATAATATCGAAAGACGCCAGCTGGCGTGTTAGCTGCGTGGATTCCAAGCGGCGTCCTTTACTTCCGCGTTGTGTGAGGCTGTCCGCCTCTTTGTGTGCTGCTTGGGCGCTTTCAGTCGCGCTGGGAAGACAGAGGAGCTGCAGATCCCGGAAGAGGGATACGTTTGTTTGTTGTGTCCCCCTTCGTGTTTAAAGACTATAAACACTCGCAAGGACATTAGCTGGGGGTTTTTTATGCCGAGTTGAATGGCTGTTTCCCCTTAAGAGTACCCGTTTTGGCAGAAAACGTCCTCGAGTGACTTTCCTTTATCTCCTATCCCTACCTGGAACTGGATGCTCCTACATTAGTGGAATACTCATTATCCTTGCTGCCAAACACCTCCCAAGGCTAATCCTGTACAATTCACAAGTAAGGAGGTGTCTTATCATTGTATGGTGGAGTGTGGCTATGGGAATAAGGGGTAATCATTGAAGCGGAACACAGAAGTAATTGTGTGTACATTGTTTTGTAGATGCAGAGGCGTGGAGGTGGTGGTTGAGTCTCATTGTCCAGTCCAGTTCAGGGGTGAAGCCTTTTTTGACGTCCCTTTCATTTGAATTCCTGTCCCCGGCCCTGGGCTCGGGTGTCCTCTCATGGTTTTCTACCTCATGGGAGGCATTTGAGTCAGGGTAGTGGATTTGGGCATACCTCGTTTCTGCAGTGTCTGGGCCCGTGGAATCCAACATGAATGATTAAATGTGTCTTACTGAATGCATAGGTTAGTGACTAAACTGTCTGAATGTGTCCATCATTATGTCTGTTGTTGTGTAAGCTGCTGCATGTGTTGATTAGTAGCTATATGACTGGCTATATGGGTTATTGATTGGTTGCCCAAGTATTTGTATGTGAGGGTGAGTGTGTGTGGGAGTGGCTGGGAGGTGTGTGACTCTGTGTATAGATGTGTGAGCAGTTGATTCACTTGGTGTATGTGTTCAACAGTACATGTGGAAACAGCTGTATGTGCGGTTGACTGTGTGCATGGGTGTGTTGGTGAGTGAATGGATGTCTCAGTGCTACATGTCCAAGTAAGTACATATGTAAAAAACAGTGCATGTGACAGTTGGCATATATCAATGACTATACATGAGAGCCTGTGATTGCGTAAGTGACTGTATGGATCAATGTGTACTTGTATCAGTGATTGTAAAAGAGAGTAAGTAGGTGTTAGTATATGTTTGAATAAGTAAGGTTATGTGTGTATAACTGTATAGATGAGGAAATGGGAGTGTGATTGATTCTTTTCATTACTGAGTAGATTAGAGAGTAACTCCATGGATGACTGGCACTGTGTGAATGTCTGTATAGGTGTATGAGTGCATATGATAGCGTTCTATTGATGAGTGACTGTATGTATGAGTGATTGTATGGGTGAATGAGTGGATGTGTGTGTAGACTTATGAATCAGTGAGTGTGTATGTAGTAAGTGGTATTGCTGTGTCAATGGTTTCAGGAATGGTAGTTTGTATTCAACACTGGATGTATAAAAGGTTAGATTAGAGTGTGAGGAGGTGCATTATATTATCACATGGATGATGTCATCAGTGATGTCATCAGTGATGTCATTTGAGATGTCATCAGTGATGTCATCAGTGATGTCACTGACCATGGCATGAATGATGTAATATGTGACATCATCAGCAGTGGATTGCGGGCGCGCGAGTTATAGTGAGTCCAACTAACTATAATGTGGGAATTTCAATGGTTTTGTATGCGTAAATGTTCAGCTAACTATAACTGGTGTGAAACCTATGTTTTTTTCAGTGAATTTCAAAGGTTTTTTAAATGCTAATTCCTAACTATAACGATTGTGAAACCTATGTTTTTTTTCGTGAATTTCAAAGGTTTTTTAAATGCTAATTCCTATCTATAACGATTGTGAAACCTATGGTTTTCTCAGTGAATTTCAAAGGTTTTTTAAATGCTAATTCCTAACTATAACGTTTGTGAAACCGATGGTTTTTTCAGTGAATTTCATAGTTTTTTTAAAAGCGAATTCCTTTGTATATCGACTTTGAAACCTACGATTTTTTTTTATTAGCTGTTTTTTATAACTATTAATTATAATTATTATTTTTTTTTAATTATTTGTTCACTGTATTTTTTTTTTTTTTATCATTTTTTCCTGGTGCGCTCAGGGTGCGCCCACCGGTAAGCTTACCCGTATCATTTTGTCTTGGAGCGCTCAGGGTGCGCGCACCGGTAAGCTCTCCCGAGAGCGCTATTTGTGCGTTCGTAAAAAAAAATATGTATGATAACGAAATAATATTGCAAGACATTCAGTACCATACTTATCAAAGCAGTATTTTTGATTTTCCGAATGAAAATGATTTTGCATTTCCGTAAAGCTACCAAAACGTCACTCAGGTGCGCCGCGTAAGCGCCCCCGGAAGCGCTCCGGTGCGCGTAGCGTAAGTGTGTCAAGTCATGTGACCTTAAAATAACTCTTTTCATTGGTTGTTAACATTTTTTTTTTTACAACTAATGAAAACCCCACCCTTTTCCTTCACTTCTTCTTTCACTTTGGTGAGAGCAAGACCTCTTTATTCTGTGCTAACAATTTGTGGATAGAATGGCTGCCAGAGCATCCAGCAGCAGTGAGGAGTCAGATGGTTTCATTGATGAAGAGCCTCCTCAGCCCAAGGTGAAAGAACATTTTATTTGGAATTTTTTTTCTATACCTGAGGGACTTAAAAATGTAAATTCTCCAAAGGTGGAGTGTAAGATCTGCCATACTGTACTTTCCAGAGGAGACACCAGAAGGAAGTACAGTTTTGGTAATTCAACTATGATTCGGCACGTCCAGAGGAGGCACCCCCAGAACTATGCCCGGGAGAGTGTCAGGGCTCTGGCACGAGAGGCTCCAAGGGATGGTGCTTCTACTTCAACAGGAGGAGCAACTGTAACGGTAAGGGGGCGACCAGAACAGCTGATCCCAAATATTCAGCCTGTTTTTAATGAAGCCACAATCAAATGCAAACATTGTGATGAACTACTTTGTTATGGTGAACAAAGTATTATGAACATTGTTCGAACAATAGAGAACAACCACTGCCGTCCCCAGCCCTAATTTTGATTTTTTTTTTGCTCCTGTTGAGCAGTTTGCCATTCCCTGTTTTTGTTTTTGTTGAGAAAAAAACGAAAAAAGAAGAAAAGAAAAAGTTCTTTTAAGAACTACCTCCAATTCTCAAAAAAGAGATGTATTCTTAAAAAAATGAAAAAGAGTAACTGAAGTGGAATGCAGTGAGAGAGGAGAGGAAAATGAGTGAGAAAGCAAAGAAAGGGACGAGAGGGGAAGGGAAGTGAAGTAGGGGGACTGAAAGAAGGTGAGTGTGGGGAAAGAGAGTGAGGAGAAGGAGAGTGAACATGGGGAATGAGGATAAGTGAAGAAAATGTAGTAAAGGTGTAAAGGTGTGGAAGGGTAAGAAAAGAGCAGTGATGTTTAGGAAAGAGTGGAGATACATACTGGATAAAGGCAAGTGAGTGTGAGACAAGGTGAGTAAGGGACTGAAGAGACAGAGAAAGTGAAAGAAAAAGTGAAAGTAGAAGACTGAGGGCCTCATTTATGAGGCCATGCGTCACTTTTGCGCCGCCGGTGCGTCACTTTTTGTGACGCACCAGTGGTGTAAAAAATGCGCCTTGTTGAGTCATATTTACAAAGTGACGCATCTAGGTAGATGCGTCACTTTGTAAAACCCTGCGCCACATTATACCTGCGCCAGGTATAATGTATGCAAAGGGGGCGTATTGACTCAAGGAAGGGTCGTAGAAGTGACGCAGTGAAATCTATGAGATTTCACTGCGTCACTTTTAGGACGCCGTTGCGTCAAAATCTTGTGCCTGCCTCACAGCAGGCGTAAGACTGACGCAGGCCCTTTCACATGAGGCTTGCCCCATGTGAAAGGAGGCATTGCTGGAGTTGCGTCACTTTTGTGACACACTCCAGCAATGCGTCACTTTTGCACTTACAGATACGTCAGAAATACTGACGTATCTCTAACTCCTTGCGACATGATGCGTCATACATTAAATATGACGCATCAGGAATGTCGCAAGGAGAGCGCACTGAGAAGTGACGCATCGCTGCTTTCACGCAGCGATGCATCATTTCTCATAAATGAGGCCCTGAGTGAGGGAGGAAAGAAACATAAGTGAGGGAGTGTGGCTGTGTTATAGGGAGTGAGCGTGATAGAAGAGGAGTGACAGACTAAGGGGTCAGAGAGAATGAGACAAACAGAGAGAGAAAGAGGGAAGGGGAGTGTAGAACTAAGAGGACAGAGGGAGTAAGAGAAGGAGTTAGTGAAGTGGAGTAAGGAGAGTAAGGGAAGAGAAAAGAGTGAAGGAGCAAAAGAAGGAAAGAGACAGGAAAGAAAGTAAAGGTTAAGGTCTGAAAGAAGGTGAGTGTGGGAGTATGGCTGAGTTATAGGGAGTGAGCGTGACAGAAGAGGAGTGAGAGACTAAAGGGACGGAGACAATGAGGCTAACAGAGAGAGAATGAGGGAAGGGGAGTGTAGAAGTAAGAGGACAGACGGAGTAAGATAAGGAATTAGTGAAGTGGAGTAAGAAGAGTAAGGGAAGGGAAAACAGTGAAGGTGTAAAGAAAGAGATGTGAGAGGAAGGAAAGTGAAGGAGAAGGTCTGAAAGAAGGTGAGTATGGGAGTATGGCTCAGTTATAGGGAGTGAGCGTGATAGTAAAGGAGTGAGGGACTTAGAGGACGGAGAGAATGTGGGTAACAGAGAGAGAGTGAGAAAAGGGGAGTGAGTAAGTTAGAGGACAGAGGGATTGAGAGAAGGAGTTACTGAAGTGGAGTAAGGGGAGTAAGAGAAGGGACAAGAGTGAAGGAGCAAAGGATTGGAAGAGAGAGGAAGGGAAGTAAAGGAGAAGGTTTCAAAGAAGGTGAGTGTGGGAGTATGGCTGAGTTATAGGGAGTGAGCGTGACAGAAGAGGAGTGAGAGACTAAAGGGACGGAGAGAATGAGGCTAACAAAGAGAAAATGAGGTAAGGGGAGTGTACAAGTAAGAGGACAGAGGGAGTAAGAAAAGGAATTAGTGAAGTGGAGTAAGGAGAGTAAGGGAAGGGAAAACAGTGAAGGAGTGAAGGAAGGGAAGAGAGAGGAAAGAAAATAAAGCAGAAGGTCTGAAAGAAGGTGAGCGTGGGAGTATGGCTCAGTTATAGGGAGTGAGTGTGATAGAAGAGGAGTGAGAGACTAAGAGACGGAGAGAATGGGGGTAACAGAGAGAGAGTGAGAGAAGGGGAGTGAGTAAGTTAGAGGACAGAGGGATTGAGAGAATGAGTTACTGAAATGGAGTAAGGGGAGTAAGGGAAGGGAAAAGAGTGAAGGAGCGAAGGATGGGAAGACAGAGGAAGGAAAGTAAAGGAAAAGATCTGAAAGAAGGTGAGTGTAGGAGTATGGCTGAGTTATAGGGAGTGAGCGTGATAGAAAAGGAGTGAGAGACTAAGGGGACGGAGAGAATGAGGCTAACACAGAGAGAATGAGGGAAGGGGAGTGTAGAAGTAAGAGGACAGAAGGAGTAAGAGAAGGAGTTAATGATGTGGAGTAAGAAACTGCACATTTTAATTGGTTGTACTTTTGAACACTTTGAAAGTCACATACATAACATTCACCCATCCCCCCAGTGCTCATACCCCTGTTACCATGGTAACTCCCTCCTCACCCAGCACACAGTTCAGAAGTTCATCATAATATGTTGCAAAACAAAAAAGCAGCAAGGGTGTTTGACCACTCAATGTACCAGCTAATCATGTGCAATGTTTCTTGAAATGACTTTTCCTCAACCATTGAAATGACTTATTTCAAAAAACAAAAGCATGCACCCTAGTTTTCAGTGGAGAATGTTAGGAAAGCACCAATCATGTTTTGTTTTTCAAGTGCACTGAATCTCAACCACTCCTACTTTCAAACTGCCATTTCATTTCCACAACTCATCTGAATACAAGCACATCTACCTTCAAGATGCCAAAAGTCTGGTTTGTGGGTCATAGCTTTGTCCACTGGAGTCAAAAATACGCAGCTAACAGAGGTATTTACAACCTTGATTTACCAAATGTGGACATTGTATGGATTGGACAGAGAGGATTGAGAAGTCACCAATTGATACCATTGGTAAAATCCTTTATGCATCTACCACACCCTGACCTCATAATTGTGCACTGTGGTGGAAATGACCTGGGCATTTTGACTGGGGTAGGTCTGGAAATGCTTTTAAAGGACATCTTTGGGCAATTGATGTCACTTTTTCCAAAAACTGCCTTGGTATTTTCTAATATATGCCAAAGGCAAAAATGGAACTGGTCCAACCAATTTTGTCCACAGATTGAGAAAGCAAGGAAACATGTGAATAAATCTGTTTCTGCTTTCCTCAGAGACTATGTTATCGGTTCCATTTACCACAACAACTTGCGTTACAACATGCAAGACATCTATAGGAGAGATGGTGTGCATATTACAGATGAGGGGAATAGAGTTTTCCTCTTGAATATAAGACTCTGCATTGGTATCTACTTGTGGGTACAAAAAACACCCACATAACACAACACCTCTTTTCAGAGCTACCCTACCTCTAAGCACTCTAAATAATTTTTTTACTATAATTTTTTACACTGTTTTTCCCTGTGGTGCGCTCAGGGTGCGCGTACCGGAGCGCGCACCTGGGAACGCACCCAGCGCTTACCCCACGAAAATTTAAAAAAAAAAAAAAAATGTTTTTTTGCCCTTCAGGGTCCTTCTAGGCCCCCCTCAGAAAACCTAGGGGGTCAGGATGTGTCTACTCGGCCCACTTTTAATTATATCCCCCTTTCTTTTTCACCTCTTGTGTCTCGATTCTACCGAGACACAAGATGGCGGTCTCTCCGGACTATTTAGAATGTTGACAGACACCCGACAGCCAATCAGCTTTCCACTCGCGCACTCCCGTAGCGCGCCGGGTGCGCTCCCCGGTACGCGCACCTGTGAGCGCTCGGAGAGTGTTTATAGATATATATATGTGTTTTTGAAGTTAATTTTTTTTAAAAAACCACTGGAGCAATTTTCACCAAATATAGCAAAGGCACATCTGCGTACCAGTCCCTACAATTTTGCCAAGTTTGGCGTAATTCCGTTCAGCGGTTCGGGCTGTAGACTTGTCAGACCGTCCTATGGAAATTAACATGGGGAAAACATGTTTTGGGACCCCCCTTTTTTCTCAGCCAAAATTTTTGAAAATTACACACAAATTCCTCAACCGGCGCCAGAGTTATTCCCAATAGAATGTTGCGGATTTCCTATGGTAGCCAATCCTAACTATAACTACCTACTGGCGAGCGCCAGTAGGTAATATATATATATATATAAATATATATATATATGTACTAAGGGATCATTGGTAGAGGATTGTTCGTAAAGAGTCCATCGGTCAGAGTGTCCTTTGGGATTTCCCAACCACAGAGGAATGTGGGAAGTAAGGGCCATCACCCCGGCTGTGTGTCGGATGGGTCATTGTCCGGGTGTTCCTGAAAGGAAATGAAACTTTGTGGGCCATTGGTGGTGCTGCTAGTATTTGTGAGTTTAAATGATGGGCCCCCCTTCTCCCTTTGAAGAAATCCAGCTTAAACATGACCTATGGGGATTCATAATACACTGCTATCTTATAAGATTGTTATGTCACACCTGGGTCTGCAAAAATACAGAACTTCTTGAACACAAAATAATGCAGATACTCTTCTTGTTAGGTTGTAGGAGGAAAACAGTTATGACCATGGTACATAATGTTATGGTGTGCTGATGACACTATACTGAATAAACTCCGGTCAAGGTGGAAAAATTATGTGGGTGCTAACATTTCTGATGAGAATTAGTATCATACAAAGGTACAGGTAGCATGGCTGTCTTCAAAACAATTATCTGCAGAAAAATTACCTTCCCCCTAAGCTCCTCTGTGGAACGTATCCAGGGAAAAAAAGATAAACGCCCCAGATGTGACTATTATGATACAAAATGATAACACATTGTTTGGGAATATCCAATAATTGTCTCCTTTTGGAAATTAGTAACTGAAAAGTTAACTGAGATGACAAGTAGTACTAATCTTTTTAACCCCAAAACCTACGTGTTGAGTATTATAGCAAAATAGCCAATCTAAGTCTAGAGATGTAGCCATGAAGGTCGTCAAATGAAGAATTACCAATGCCTGGAAATTACATCGGCTGCTGGTTGCATCCCTCTGAGGGTACTTTTAGTGCTGGCCCGGACAGGCTGCTTTATCTTTGGCTTATCTCAGACTACTGACCAACATGGATCAAGACTGCTGTGTACATGTTATACTCTTATGTGTATATCCAGCAGAGTTGATTCTTCAAGATCTTGCACAATGATATAGTTATAACTATCACAGCATTGACTGATAGACCTGGAGTCTCTGTTCAACACAGTAACAAGAGATATTTTGATAGAAATGTCTCTGGAATCCTGTTGTCTGCATGAAGACTAAGGGGCCGATCATGATGCCATTCCAAAGGCCTCCCCATCTGATTCGGGTTTGCCGAATCCGATTCGGAACCCTTGTTTCCGACCGAATCTTACACAGTTTCCAATGACCGATTACAATGCCCGGAAACTGTTTGGGCTGTCCAAATCGATTCTGAAAGGCATTCGGACAGGTCGAGTCTTTTGGACCCAAATGGTACAGCTCTATGGACTCGGTTTCTTAGCAAGCAATTACGATGAATGATTCGGACAGCCGTTCTGAAGCGGTCTGCCAGAAACTAAATGGCTGTCTGAATCTGCCTTTGGGGACCCGTAGCAGGCCCCACTTCACCCGGGACCTTCCGAATCGGGCCTGTGGGAGTTACCCAAAGGACTCCCCTTTCCAACCATGCACAGTGTGACAGATACCATAGTGTGACAGGTACCATAGGGTGCCCGCCATAGGGTGCATGATTTTCCCCAGCCACCCCTTTCTTCAAAGGGAGCCTGTGTTCTCGTTCGCAACACAGGCTCCCATTGAAGTCAATGGGAGTCCAACCAAATCGTATCCGGAAGCATCTGGATGCATCAAAATCGCTCGGTCGGACTCCCCCAATCTTTGTCGTTCGAAAAGCATTCCGGAACCAAATTGGTCAGAATGCTTTCCGGACAAGTTCGTAATCTACCCCTAACTTGTAAAGGGAGATAAGATTCTTGTGTTTTTGTTGTTTAGTAAAATCCTAATAAAGATACTTTCGTAAATGAAAAAAACAACTCCCAGCCTTCTGACACAATTCGCTATTTACTAGCTCTCTTGTTTACTGAAGTGCTGCATTTAGGTGTTAAACCCTCGAGCTTCATAGGGCAACAACAATTTTACCCCTAATCCCACCAATCACACTTATATGTACACTTGCACTTATTGAGCTCCATTTAATATCAATGTCAGGGCTTATACAGTTGCAAGACGATGTGGTGGATTTAAGGAAGTGGGGATGCTCCTTTGCATTCTAACTCAACATGATTCCTAAAATATATAATAATTCTAAAATTAAAGTGTTTGCTTCAGCGAGGTCTGTATACATTCTACAGCGTGCTTCTACAACACTGTAAACTGGAATCTGCTTCATATTGTATTTACATTTCACAGGAAAAATGAACTGGTCGTGAGTGTCAGAAATGTTTGTGTCATGATGTGTCACATTGGCACCCTCATTTAAATAAAACATTATGGCCCATATTTACCAACATTTTGTGCCGGGTCTGCATTGCAGAAGTGACACAAACCAGCACAAAATGTTGAATTGGAACTTAGTTTCCAGCACAAACTTGATTTGAGCAGTAAAGTAGCCCCAAAGTTAGCCAAAATCTACTTTGTGTCAAGGGGGAGTACTGTAGATGGTACATAGTTGTTCCCTTGCAACTAACCATGGTTTTTGATGCAAAGCCTATCTACTAAAAAAGTACACAGGCTTCTTACTAAAAATTTCTGCTAGGCAGGCATAACGATGGAGAAAAGGTTCCTTTTCTCCAAACTTTTAAAATTATGGGGCATATATATGAGGACTTTGCATCATCCTTGGACCACACCATGTGGTACATGCACAATACAGATATTTAGACAAAATATTGAGTTAGAAATGTCTACCTACACAAATATTGAGTTTTAAATATCGTGACACAGAAATATCTACAGCAAGAATAGTGTGGTCAAGAATATTGCATTTATGTTAAAAAATATTGTTCTAAAAAATATAGAAGTTATTAATATTGTTTGCAAAATATAGTTGTTTAAAATATCGATTTTTTTAATTACTGTTGTATATTTTAGTATATATTTTAAATGTATTTGATGTTTTTTTTGTATAAGTATTCATTATGTTTTTCAATATATGTGTTACATTTTTAGTAGTTATCAATTTTATTTTAATTAAATGTTGTGGTTTTTAGTTCTGTGGTGGGTTGTGGGTTTATAGGGGAAGAGTGTGGTAAGTAATTTAATTAGAATAAATGAATGATTCTTTTTTACTTATTAATATTTATTTAATTGAGATTGTATAGTGTTAATTGTTTTTATTTTTTTGGTACACTTTATGTGTGGGTTGTGGTGTTTATAGGGGTTTATGGTGGGAAGTAATTTATTTTTAATTAATTGGTTGGCAATAGTAATTAATTGGTCATTAATTATGGTAATTGTGTTAAACAATTAGGTGCAGGATGTGGGGTTTATAGGGGTAAAGGGTGGGATGTAATTTATTTTAAATTAAGTCATAATTAGTTGATAATTAATAATAAATTGATAATTAATTTTGGTAATTGTTTTTTGGGGGGGGTGAGTTTTGGGGTTATGAAGGTAACAGGTGGGAAGTTATTCATTTCTAATTAATTAATAATTAGTTGTTAATTAATATTAATTAATTGAAAATGAAATATGGAAATTGTGTAATTAATTTTAGGTGTAGGGTTTATAGGGGTAAAGGGTGGGAAGTCATTTATTTTTAATTAGTTATTAATGAGTTGATAATTAAGGTAATTGCTTAATTTGTTTTTGTGCATGGAAAGTAAAAGTGAAGTGAAGTGAAAAAATGTATTGTTCAGTTAATAAAAACTTACAATAAAACACCTTTATACAAATTTCATACATTTCGTACATAATCAATATTGAGCCATTAATTAAAACCCAACATGATTAAAATAAGATTCATCAAAATAAAAACAATAAGATCTCTTTACTGGACATTATTAGTCAATTTCTTCTCTGCTATATTTACGAACTTCAAGAATCTGCCGGTAAATTGTTAAAATTCTCCCTGCAAGCAGGCTATAACTGCTTATCGACATGTTTGTATAGTTTAACTGTTAAAATCCTACCTCAACAGGCTTCTGCTTTCAGCTGTTGAAGTTGGGCATCTACAAACTATATGGCAAATGTCTTCTCTCTTATAATTGTGCAAAGGCGGCATGTCCTTTCACTACTCAGCTTTTTCCAACCTTGTGCGTCACCACGAAATTAGGGACCTGCCAAGCCGGAATCTCAAAAATGTCAATTTAGCACTTAGATCGTTAAGATCCCCCAAATAATTATGTGGTTTTAGCTTGCCGTATGATGCAATTACTGTCCACACCTGGGATCTCTTCGCCAACGTGACTCATTTTTTTTACTGCACCCGTTGATGACTTTATTAAATGCCACCTGAGCGAGGGGTAAAGCCCATAATTGTTCCGCCTTAAACGTAGCTAAAGCCAATTTAAAGTATTCATGGGCCTACGTGTGTTTACAGACACTCATAGCATCCCAGATCACTGTCCTAAATGTGGAATTATTATCCCTTCTAAGTTTGTTGCAGAATTTCAAGTATGCCACTAGGCTGTTTAAATTCTGTCTTTTGAGCCCAAACACTAATCAAATTTGTGGTGGTGATGTCTGCTGAGGGAGGTTAAACAGGCGACGGTAGGTTCCTGTCACAAGCTTATCTATGATGTTATCAGCCTTCCCTCTTAAGATCTGTACTCCATATGTCAGAGATGGAACATGTTTAACTCACATAACTTGTAAGAGTGGCTTGAGGGAATACCCTTTTAAGCTATTCTGGAGGATAGCAAATGCTCCAGTTAACAAATTGTTCCTTCTCTGTAGTGCCACACACTGGTTCTTAAATGAACCCCTTGCGTCTAATATGACACCCAAATATTTGTACTCTAAAACTGATTCCAACACAGTCCCGTCTATGCTCAGTATTGGGCGTGCTGCTATTCTCCTTGACACCTACATGTTTTTTGTCTTCTTTAAGTTGACCTTAAATCCGTGGGATGAAGCATAAATAGCAGTTTCACTAATTAAATGCTACAGCTGCACCTTTGTATAGCTCAGTAGGGCAATATCATCAGCGTACAATAAGTGGGAGACCTTAAAGCCAGCCAGCAATGGAGAGTGCTATTCAAACCTAAAGAGATTTCAGCAAGATAGAGATTGAACATGATTGGAGCCAAGACACAACCATGTTTCAAACCATTCGTTGTTAATATTTTTTTTGAAACTTTTGCTCCCTGGCCCAACCTTACTCTTGTCCAGGTATTTGTATACAGCAGTTTTATTTTATTTTAATTATTATTATGATTCTTTTTTTTTTTGTATTTATTTATTTTATTTTTAAGCATTTTATATAGCGCTGGCTAGACCCGGAGGTATCAGAGCGCTTTACATGAGGTTCCACAAAATTGCAAGATTACATCACTTCCAATTTACATCAGTTGCTAAACAAACAATTACAAGAGCATAGAAAAACGAGATAAGTGAAGAGTAGAGGGGAAGGGGGTAAGGGTAAAGGGGTGGAAGGGAGATATGGCAGAAAGACGAAGGAAAGTCTGCCCAAAGTCCGGCTGGGTAGGGGACGGTCGAGGGGGAAGTCCCAAAACCCATCTCCTCTATGAGGTAGCTCCATCGGGCTTTGGCCAAATAGCTAGGTCACAATAGGAAACATTTAAAGAACATGGAGGGCAAAATAAATGGAGCGTAGAGGTGAGGGGACAGGGAAGGTGAGAAAGGTAGGATAGGGGAAGAGACAACAAGAAGAGACTAAATTAAGTCTGTCTAAAGGCCGGGTAGGTGAAGACCAAGGAGGGAGTCCCCAGCCCATCTCCCCTATAGCTAAACCAGGTAGCTCCATCGGGCATTAGAGAAAATAGTTCAGTCTCAATACATTGAGAGAGGAGAGAAGGAGAGACATAAATAGAGGGAGGATGCGGGAAGAGGCGACAGGAGAGACGAAAGGAAGTCTGGCTAAAGACCGACTGGGTAGGTGACGTCCAAAGAGGGAATCCCCGACCTGTCTCCCCTATAGCTAAACCAGGTAGCTCCATTGGGCATCAGGCAAAATAGCTAGATCTCAAATGACGAGGGAAAATTCACAGGTAAACAGGGTGGGGACTAGGGTCAGGACAGGTGAGGGCAGAGTAGAGCGGGGAGGGTAGTGGGCAGGTAGGTCGGTAACAGTTACATGATTACAAACATTTACTGGAGTATGATGAAGCATACGAAGCAGCTATATTGGTTTCCTGTGATGCAGCGGTCGATGTTTAAGATGGTTAGGCAGCCACCTTCATGGAGCCTGTATGTTTTTGCATCAGGGTGAGGGAGTCTCTTTGGAAGTGCCCCTGATTATGTGCAATCCGCTGCTCACCTTACACTCAATGATGCCGTACTCCCCCAGGAGTGTCCAGATGTTTAGAAACTGTTCCGTCGGCCGTGTTCAGTGCTGGGGTTCAGTGCTGTTCTAATTTCAAAAACGTATCCCAAAGAAACTTCCTTCGCACCGTGTCAAAGGCAGAGCAAAAATCAATAAAACACAAATGAAGATTCGATGAGCGGCGTCTTGCCAATTCAATTGAAAGTGCTGACATTTCCCAAACAACAGCAGACACATTGGCGCTTCACTATCATTCACCATCGCGCGTTTAAACGCTTTACTGCTGCTGACTTTTAAAATTTATTGTTTGTATTTTGGCATTTCTGCTTTTATTTGCGCCGCTATTTTTGTTGTATTATCGCGCTACTGTATTGTTGCAAAATACCTGTATAGCAACGCGGGGGCACAGAGAGGCTTACTTGCACGATAATCGGCCCCTTCACCCGCATTTTGCGGGGCTTTAGATAGAGGGCTCCAGGGTTTCTGGTGGTGCTATTGCGACCGCCATCTTGGTGAGGGCTCACGCTTGGGCAACTTCAGGCTCCATATTGGGTGGGGCTAGAGGCTCTAGTAGCCGGAAGCCCGGGCGGCGTAATACCATAAATAGGCATGTGTAAACAGACGCGCAGCGGATGCGCGCAGCGGATGCGCGCAGCGGTCGCGCCGTAGACGCGCCGGAGGTGTGCCAGAGGTAAGCCTGTTTGCGCCCGTTCGCGTCCCGGACGCGCCCGGTGCATCGCATAGGGTTATCTCTCATTTTTCGGGCATTCAGACGGACTTACTGGCGCTACCTGCTGAGAATAAGGAGGGAGCACAATCCCAGGTATTTTCCTGTGGACTTTTAAACGTACGTTCCCTCGCTAAGCATCATGCCGAAATTGCCCTGGTAATAGAATCATTTCACCTGGACATTCTGTTTATGACCGAAACTTGGATCACATCAGATTGCGAGGTAGAACTTGGTTGGGCGTGTCCACCAGGATATCTAATTAGACATATCCCGCGCGGATCAGGGAGAGGTGGTGGAGTCGGGTGTATCTTTAGAGACTCTATCTCCCTCTTACCACTTTCGATAAAGGAGATTCAGGGATTTGAGCTTATGGCCTTTTCTATTGCGGCCCAAGGGGGCACGCTGATGGCTGGCCTTTTATGTTATAGGCCACCGTCGTCATCTACAGCGGCTCTTCATTCCTTGGTCGACCTGATATATAACCTGTCCAACTCCCATTCCAAGTTTCTAGTCCTGGGCGACTTTAATCTTTGGCCCTCCGGCCCTCAAGACCTAGCCTTTCGAGAACTCTACCAAGCATGTGCTAATATTCAGATTGAACAACTGGTTCTATCTTCTACCCATACGAAGGGGCACTCCCTGGACTTGGTTTTTGCGGACAAGGAACTAGTCATAGTGAATGAAATCCTAACCCAATGTTGGACTGACCACTCTTTGATCCTTCTCACTATGGCTAAGCCAACCCTTGTTAAGCCTAATAGCTCAGGGAATGCCAATTTTAGTCGATCATGGTCCCGCTTGCTAAAGGAGACGAAGCTACCTACGTTACTATCCGGAACTTTCAGGTTGAAGGACAGTGTAGATGAGAGCTACACTGCCCTCTGTCAGCAAATTCTGACATCTCTGGACGAGGTAGCACCCTTACGGAAGCTGAGGGATAGACCCAGAGGGAATAATGGCTGGTTCACCGAGGAACTCGGTCAACTGAAGTTACGCTGTAAACAAGCGGAATGCACTTGGAGGAGAGGGTATACAGAGCAGGACAGGGCTGCCTATAAAGGTATTTTATTGGAATATAAGCTCCAGTTAAGAAATGCCAAAGCCAGATTCTTGGAGGAGACATTGGAAAAAGCTTCAAACAAATCGCAGACCCTGTTCAAACTGGTAAAAAGCTTATCCAACCCCGCCTGCGCTGCACCTTCCACCCCTGTGTTGCAGGAGCTTTGTGACTCGCTAGCCCTCGCTTTTGATGACAAAATTAGGAACATCTTGAAGGGCTTTGAAGTGTCTATACAGCGTAAGCCACCAGGGTCATGTCCTTCGATGTCCCAGGAACACCCGGCATCTGAGGAAAGTAAGATCAAGGAAACGGCCTGCCAGCTGTCAAGCTTTCCTATTCCCTCCCTGGAGGAGTTCTGTGCCTTGGCTAACTGTGTATCATCAGGCTCACCGCTAGATCCCATGCCGCACAAGATTTGGAAGGCCTTTCATGGCGAGCTGTTTCCCCCGCTTTACTCAATTTGTTGCCAATCGTTGGTGACTGCTTCTGTTCCAGATTGCTGGAAGTTGGCTATTGTAACACCTCTGTTAAAAAAGGCCACCTTGGACCCCCTCTGCCCAGCCAATTACAGGCCCATTTCGCTTTTGCCTTTCGCGATAAAAATCTTAGAGAAGTGGGTCACGAGAGCCTTGGCCAACTTCCTGGAAATAAATTCTTGTCTGGATGCAGCCCAATTTGGCTTTAGACCTGGCCATGGGACTGAGACCGCGCTGGTCGCCGTGTTGAACGATCTGCGAACGCGTGTCGACATGGGCAAGTCAGCGTTCTTAGTGCTGCTTGACATGTCGGCCGCGTTCGACACGGTGAACCATGAGGTCCTATTGGGCCGTCTTGGTGATGCAGGAATAACTGGCTCGGCACTATCCTGGCTAACATCTTACCTGGCCAATAGACAACAGGCTGTAACTTTACCACCTTTCCGCTCTGCTATTCGCCAGGTGAATCAGTGTGTTCCTCAGGGGTCTGCGATAAGTCCAATTCTTTTTAATCTGTACCTCCAGCCTTTGATACAACTAATAAAGTCTTTCGGCATACAAGTCATCAACTACGCCGATGATACTCAATTGACTTTTTCCTTTGAGGGTTCAGAGGCAATATCGAGGGACACTTTCCATCAGTGTATGTCGGCCACAGCAGAGTGGTTGCAAGCCAACTCACTCCAGTTTAATGGAGCAAAACAGAGATATTGCACTGCTCCTTAGACCGACTCCCTCGCCCTTTACCGGAAGACTTTTGGCCTATCTCCATACCAGGCTCGGTGGAGGTGGCAGAATCGGCCTGCAACCTGGGAGTAATATTTGAATCCAATTTACAACTGGACGTCTCGGTGAACAGGACTGTAGGGACATGCATGGGTCTGCTCCGTGTCCTTCGGAAGATACTGCCGCTTCTCCCTCGGGAAGCCAGAACAGAAGTAGTGCGTAGTACCATTCTCAGTAGATTAGACTACTGCAACGCACTACTTCTGGGAGCCCCAAAGACCCTGATCCTTAAGTTACAAAGGATCCAAAATATGGCGGCTAAACTGGCTCTATCCCTTCCTCGATCGGCCTCTTCCTCTGGAGCCCTGGCAGTCCTACACTGGCTGCCAGTCCAGCAGAGGATCTCTTATAAGGCCTTATGCCTGACCTTTGGAGCCTTGCATGGTCAAGGACCAATACCTTTGCAAAATCTTTTTCATTTGTACCAGGCTGCCAGACCGTTGAGATCCGCCTCGGCGTTTCTAGTAAGAATCCATAGGATTAATAGAGTGAGAATGGGCGGTCGTGCTTTTAGTTTCACTGCCGCCACAATGTGGAACACGCTTCTTCTGATACTTAGGAGCAGACAAGATCTGACTTCGTTTAAAAAGGATCTCAAAACCTATCTTTTTCCAAGAGCAGAATACGTTTATTCCAGTTGGCTGAATCTGATCTCAGCGCCAGGATACCCTCGGAGTGACAGTTTGCGCTTAATAAGCATTAAAATACATACAAAAAAATACATACATACTATGCAAGTGTGTACACCCCAGTGACCACAGTACAACAGGAGGAAGTGGAGGCATTCCTCTGAGACATCCAGCTCCCCACACTCACCCAGGAAGAGACTCAATTACTAGAAACAGAACTCTCAACCGAAGAATTAACAATAGCAATAGGAAACATACACTCAGCAAAAAGCCCTATGACCTAATGGCATCCCCATGGAATTATATAAAAGAAGTGCAACCGCAGTCACCCCACACCTATTGAAAATGTACAATGCCTGCCTACAAATGGGAGAGCTCCCTGAAGACCAGAGAATAGCGATGATGGGGCCATCTACAAATCTGGAAAGCTGGCCAGGAATGTGCCTCTTATTGACCCATCTCGTTGATCAACACAGAAGCCAAGATCTTGGCCAAAACAGACTGACACCACACCTAGCTACACTAATACACTCGGACCAATCTGGGTTCATGCCGGGTAGAAACACAGCCCTAAATCTGAGGCGCCTACACAATGAAATTATGGCAGCAGTCGGAATTTAGAGACCTATTGCTGGGTGCGAAAACGATTGACAAGTCTAGGATGGAGGATTAAGCTTCTACTCCACTAGCACGTCCATAATATCAACAGGGAGAATTAATGTTGCATTCCTGTGGCTTGTGAATTTAAAAAGCCTTATAACAATTCGAAATTGGAATCTATTGTGAGCACACAAAGAATTAACGTGGTTGCTCTGTTCTGTTTTGAAGTACAGACTTCTGAAGCTCTTTCAACTGCTTTGTCCTGAAGATGACCGCAACTTCTGACTGCGGTGGAAACGCCGTCTACGCATATGTGGCATATGAATTGTAGAGGGCACATAATCTCTGTATATGTTGCACCCCTTCTTTTATACCATATTTATTGTTTGCCACTTGTCTGGTTTTTTGGATATGTTTTGCATTTTATAAACCAGCAATTATTTATTGAGCGCATCATTTATAATAAATTTGTGTTCTTTTTCCAAATTAACTGTTGACAGTTTTGATTTACATCTCCACTCTCTTGATCCCTGTTTTTTCTGCTTTCCCCTCCCTCTTTTCACTTCTCCCCTTTTTTTCACAAAACATTTCTTGTTTGTAATTGATTTCTCCTGAATTGTGATTTGTTATCTTCCTGAACTGTTGTTTGGAATACTTACACAATGTAATAGGACACAAATATACGATACAAGAAGAGGTCATAATACTGTCTCTTGACGCCCACATTGCCTTTGATATGGTCCAGTGGCCATTTCTTTTTGCTGTTCTCACATGGATGGGTGTCGGGCCTAAATTTTGCTCATGGGTAAGATTACTATAAACAAAACCACCCGCACATGATGGGGCCATCTACAAATCTGGAAAGCTGGCCAGGAATGTGCCTCTTATTGACCCATCTCGTTGATCAACACAGAAGCCAAGATCTTGGCCAAAACAGACTGACACCACACCTAGCTACACTAATACACTCGGACCAATCTGGGTTCATGCCGGGTAGAAACACAGCCCTAAATCTGAGGCGCCTACACAATGAAATTATGGCAGCAGTCGGAATTTAGAGACCTATTGCTGGGTGCGAAAACGATTGACAAGTCTAGGATGGAGGATTAAGCTTCTACTCCACTAGCACGTCCATAATATCAACAGGGAGAATTAATGTTGCATTCCTGTGGCTTGTGAATTTAAAAAGCCTTATAACAATTCGAAATTGGAATCTATTGTGAGCACACAAAGAATTAACGTGGTTGCTCTGTTCTGTTTTGAAGTACAGACTTCTGAAGCTCTTTCAACTGCTTTGTCCTGAAGATGACCGCAACTTCTGACTGCGGTGGAAACGCCGTCTACGCATATGTGGCATATGAATTGTAGAGGGCACATAATCTCTGTATATGTTGCACCCCTTCTTTTATACCATATTTATTGTTTGCCACTTGTCTGGTTTTTTGGATATGTTTTGCATTTTATAAACCAGCAATTATTTATTGAGCGCATCATTTATAATAAATTTGTGTTCTTTTTCCAAATTAACTGTTGACAGTTTTGATTTACATCTCCACTCTCTTGATCCCTGTTTTTTCTGCTTTCCCCTCCCTCTTTTCACTTCTCCCCTTTTTTTCACAAAACATTTCTTGTTTGTAATTGATTTCTCCTGAATTGTGATTTGTTATCTTCCTGAACTGTTGTTTGGAATACTTACACAATGTAATAGGACACAAATATACGATACAAGAAGAGGTCATAATACTGTCTCTTGACGCCCACATTGCCTTTGATATGGTCCAGTGGCCATTTCTTTTTGCTGTTCTCACATGGATGGGTGTCGGGCCTAAATTTTGCTCATGGGTAAGATTACTATAAACAAAACCACCCGCACATGTAATGGTAAATGAGCATATATCCAGAGAATTTCCTTTAGGGTGAGGCACAAGACTGGGCTGTTCACTGTCACCGCTCCTTTTCGCTCTCGTACTGGAACTTTAGCAGCCTGGATAAGGCAAGATCCGGTTATACATGGGCTTCGCTGGACAGAAGGATGGAATGATCACATATCCATATATGCAGATGATGTTCTCTTATACATGGCCTCCCCCCAACACTCACTGCATAGACTCCTGAATATATGTGACACATATGGAAGGCATTCCGGGTACACAATTAATTGGAGCAAATCAGTTCTTTATGTTCTGAAGGGCCCACCACCGACGCTACCTAGAGGGTGCGCGGTGAAGGTAATGGAGGATAGTTTTAAGTATCTGTGGATCCATATTATCTCGGATTCAGAGGACTTCATGACCCTAAAGCGCTTTTCAAAATGATGGCGCTTCCTAGATTTCTTTGCGCTCTGCATAATACCCCATTCTCAGTTCCCCCATCCTACTTCCAAGCAAAAGAGGCAGAAGTAACCAAACTCCTTTGAAATGGAAAACCGGCCCGAATTGCTGTTGCTAAACTAGTTAGAACTTGGTATGATGTTGGCATTGTGCTCCCAAATATACAAACATATTATTGAGCGTCCCGATTGACTGTAATTAATCAGTGGCTCCATGTCTCTCATACGGACCCGGCTTACCACCTGGATAGACTTGTTCTGGGAATGGGAGGGATCAACCGAGCATTATATAACAAGAACCAGAAAGCGGCCTTATTTGGACCGACAAAGCAGACGATCCATATCTGGCATACAAGACTCAGAAAGCTAGGTTGGGACAATAAGATCACGCAGGCAACACCCCTCTGGGAAACCGGCTAATTAGGTGCATTACGCAACAGCAAAGGGTTCAGGCAATGGAACATCATAGGAATATCGAAGGTGGGAGATCTCTGGGCCAAGGGAAGAGTAATTACATTCACTTAACTTCAAGACCAATATGAGATAGCACCCACAGAAAGGTTTCACTACCTCCAGGTCAAGCACGCATTAGAAGCTGCCATCCTACCTGACACTGTCCTCCCTGAAGCCTCTCCTTAGGAGGACAGACTTCTAACAGAACATATGGACAAAAAAGCCACATCCCTAATATATCATAAAATTATTAACAACCACCCTGACCCCACACAGCTCCTCCAGGATAAATGGCAGAAAGATGTGGGAGAATTAGATGAGACGGACTGGCAGGAGGCAGTAGAATCCCAGAGGGAGTTCTTGATCTCCTTTAAATTGTGCCTTGTGCAACTTAAAGTGTTCCATAGAATCTACTACACCAGGGTAACACTATGCAAAATAGGAAAGACTGAAGGTCAACTTTGCTTGCGACAGTGTGGAGCAGTGGGTACATTTTTTCACATGCTGTGGGAATGTCCAGAAATAGCGACATACTGGGAGGCAGTTATGTTTACAATAGCAAGAGTGAGTGAGGCCCCTGTACCACCAGAACCTAAGCATTGTCCGCTAAATATATGGGAAGCAACGGACCTTAATACCGCAGCACAAACCAGGGCGACACTGGGTATGATAATAGCTAAGAGAAACATTGCCAGACACTGGGGGGCCCGAAACACTCCTAATGTAAAAGACTGGTGCAACGACATGGATATGGCTATGGTGGCAGAAAGGGCGGTGTACATACATAGAGGGTGCCCCAAAAAATGAACGATTGTGGGGAATGTGGAATACTTTCAGAGGTAGCATATGTACTATACCCACAGTGGAGTCTTCACTGGAGGACAGTTAAAGAACCAGAGAGCGGCAAATAACATAATCCTGTAAATATACTCATGTACTAAAATGCACAATTGCTGCTGTAAGGAAATACTGTAAAAGAATAGTAATATGTAAAGGTCTCAATGATTACTATAGATAACGATATAAGTCATGTACCAAATAAAAAGTGTTTAAAAAAAGAAAGTGCTAACATTTGAATATTAATAATAGTACTCATGCCTTTAATAAACCCAGTCTGATTTATTGGCAACATTTTGGTTTTATAGCGGGAAAGGGTGGGGAGTAAATTAATTGTAATTACTTTACAATTATTTGTTAAATACTATTAGTTTTTTCATTGAAAATTTTAATTGTGTAATTAATTGTTTTATAGTTTAATTTTAGGTGTGGGTTGTGAGAATTATAGGGGTAAAGTGGGGGGAAGATAATGAATTTTCATGTGTTTTAATTTGTTTTTTAAGTAATAGTATTTCTTTAATTGATAATTAATTATGTGAATTATGGAAGTACATTTTTTAAAATTTAGATATGGGCTGTGAATTGTGTGGTCTTACAGGGTAAGAAGTAAATAATCTAAATCTATGTAATAATTAATGTTTTTGTTCATAAATAATTTCTAAATAATATTTGTAGACATTTGTGATATGTATTTGGCATTATAATATATATATTTTTATTTTAAATATTACATATATTTGTTTTTTAATTTTTAGCATGTGTTCATGTATTTATTTTCAACATCTTTTTTTGTTTTTAATTTTGAACTGACTGGAGTGGGAATAGTAAAGTTTACACCTACACAATCCAACACTGTCCCTACTGTTGCACTGACTGAAGTGGGTATAGTAATATTTACCCCTCCTCTATCCAACGATTTCCTTATTGGAGTGGGAATAGTAATATTTATCCCTCCGCTATCCAACACTTTCCCTACTGTTGCACTGACTGGAGTGGGAAAAGTAAATGATATCCATCCGCTATCCAACACTTTCCCTACTGTTGCACTCATTTGAGTGGGAATAGTATTTTTTTCCCTCGGCTATTCAACACTTTCCCTACTGTTGCACTCATTGGAGTGGGAATAGTAATTTTTACCCCTCCTCTTTCCAACACTTTCCCTACTGTCGCACTGACTGAAGTGGGAATAGTAATATTTACCCCTCCGCTATCCAACGCTTTCCTTATTAGAGTGGGAATAGTAATATTTATCCCTCTGCTATCCAACACTTTCCCTACTGTTGCACTGACTGGAGTGGGAATAGTAAATTGTATCCCTTGGCTATCCAACACTTTTCCTACTGTTGCGCTCACTGGAGTGGAAATAGTAAATTGTATCCCTCGGCTATACAACAATTTCCCTAGTGTTGCACAGACTGGAGTGGAAAATGTAAGTTTAAAGAATTTTAAAGAGTTTAATGTTTTAATTTATAATAGAATGTTTTTTAACAGATTTTATTTTATTGGTATATATATATATATATATATCTATAATATATATATTATATATTATATATAAATATATATACATATTTGTTACATTATTATATCATTTTAAACTTGTAAAATACATTAAAATTAATAGTTTATTAATTTTTGTAAAGTAAATATATATTAATTATATATATATGTGTTTAACTTTTTTAAATTACGTTGGTTATATTTCTTAAAATGTATATTAAATCAAATGTATTTTTTAATTTTATAATATATTTCATTTCTATTATATATATATATATATATATATATATATCTATCTATCTATCTATCTATCTATCTATCTATCTATATATATATATATATACCTATATATATATATATATATATTACCTACTGGCGGTCGCCAGTAGGTAGTTATAGTTAGGACCTAGTTTCCATAGGAAATTCGCAACATTCTATTGGGAATAACTTTGGCGCCGGTGGACGAATTTTCGCGAATTTCTCAAATTAGGTGGCCAGTTCCGCTCCGCTCCTTCCCTGAAAGTTTGGGGGGGATTCATTAAGCGGGGGCCGAGATAAAAGGGGGGTCCCAAAACATGTTTTCCCCATGTTAATTTCCATAGGGCGGTTGGACTCACTTTTAGCCCGAACGGCTGAATGGATTCCCACGAAACTTGGCAAAATTGTAGGGACTGGTAGCCCGATGTGCCTTTGCTATGTCTCAAGATATGTGCTCCAGAGGATTTTGAGTAATTTAGGTGCAAAGAAATATATATCTATAAGTGCGCCCCGGTACCAGCGCGTAACGCTAGTTCGCGCGCAGAAAGCTGATTGGCTCTCGGGTGTCTGTCAACATTCCAAACAGTCCGGAGCGGCCGCCATCTTGTGTCTCGGTAGGATCGAGACACAAGAGGTGGCAAAAACAAAAGGGGAAATGACCATAAGGGGGCAGGGTAGACCCCCCCTGACCCCCTAGGTTTGATGTGGGGGCCATAAAAGGGCCCCGCGGGGCAAAAAAAATAAAAAAAATCGCGGAGGGAGCTCCCGGTACGCGCACCGGGGAGCGTACCATGGGGAAAACCCAGTGAAACAGTAAAATAATCATTTAAAGTGCTTAGAGGTAGGGTAGCTCTGAATAGAGTTGTTGTGTTGTGTGGGTGATTTAAGTACCAACATGTAGGTACCAATGCAGAGCCTTAAACTCAATGTACACCTTCTTTTCTGTAGATATCTTGCATGTTGTTACAGAAGTTATTGTGGTATATGGAATCCATACCATAGTCTGTCAGGAAAGCAGAAACAGATCCTTTAAGCACTCCCTGAGAAGACATAGGGGATCATGGGTAGTCTACCCTGCTCCCTTATGATGTTTTAAAATTGCACAGTATACTGTAAGTTTCACTTTATATTATAATATAAATATAATCATTTTGGAAACTTCACGAATTACATATAAAAATGAATAATGTCTGAAACAATTTTTAATTATGAAATAAAAATGTATTGGTTAGAATTTTCATAGTTTAATAAAACTTCCAGCATTAGTTCATCTGGAATCTCCTCAAAATTGCATGATTCAATATCTTGTAAACAGTCAATAAATTGTTTGTCCAAAGACTCATCCATAAAATCCTCATCAACAAAATCTTCATTAAGAATCTCCTCATTTGTAATCTCGAAAGAAACATTGATGTTTTCTTGTTCCCCTTCCATTTTCTTGCTGTAAATTGCATAAAAAATAACTATATCAGTAGAATTAGGGCACTGTTGGGTTTAGGTTCAGACAGGTAGTTCTGATTTTTTAACAGTGAAGTTAACTTTGGGCAGTGTATGGTATCAGGCAGGAAGTAGAAATATAAAAAAGTGCCTGTGAAGAAGCGTAAGTAAATTCATAATTATAACAGAGAAGCCTAAGTCAATCCATAAATATAACAGAGGAGCCTATCTCAATCTATAACTATAACAGAGGGACAGTAAATAACTATCAGAAAACGTTTTTACAAATTAACTTAAAGTGCCCCTTACAAATGAACAACTTACCTTATTAAAAGGTGATGAAGTTCAATGGAGAAAATTCTTTCAAGATGTACCTCAGGTAGTTGTAGTCAAAATGGCCGTGTTTCCCTCTCATTTTTCATATATATTCATGTACATAACCAATCAAATGTCAGGAAAAAAACAGTAGAAAATGAAAGTAACATTTTAATTGGTTGTAAATCCTAACACTTCATATGTGTTTTTGTCATGTAATTTACCTCAGGATATTTAGACAGGGCTACAGCCCAAATGGCTCAATGGAATTCCACCAAATTTGGGAAAATGGTAGGGACTGGTATGTAGTAGGGCCTATTCTATATTTGGTGAAAGTCTCTCCAGTGGTTTTTATGTAAATTAACTTTAAAAAAATTTTGGGACCGCTTACCGGGGCGCTCACCGGTAAGCGTACCGGCAGCGCTACGGGAGTCCTCCATCTTGTGTTTCAGTAGATTTGAGACACAAGATGGAGGACAAACAACATTGGGAATGGGTATAAGGGGGCACGGTAGGCACCCCCTGACCCTCTAGGTTTTCTGAGGGGGGCTTAGGAGGCCCATATAGGCCCAAAAAAATCTTTTTTTAAATTTTTCGCGGGGGGAGCGCCCGGTACGCGCACCGGGTAGCGTACCGGGGAGCGTACTTTGGTGAAAATTTGTGAAAAAAGTTAGCGTAAAATAATCATTTTGAGTGATCAGATGTAGGGTAGCCCTGAAAAGAGCTTTTGGGTTCTGGGGCTGATTTAGGTACCTACAAGTAGATTCCAATGCACAGTCTTAAATTCACGAGGAATATTCTATTTCCCTCATCTGAGAAGTGCACACCATCTCCTCTGTAGATATCTTGCATGTTGTAACGCAAGTTATTGTTGTATATTGAACCCATTCCATAGTCTCTCATGTAAGCAGAAACAGATTTATTCACATGTTTCCGTGCTTTCTCAAATTGTGGACAAAATTGGTTGGACCACTTCTATTTCTGTCTTTGGCATATATTGGAATATACCAAGGTAGTTTGTGGAAAAAGTGTCATCAATTGCCCAAAGGTGTCCTTTAAAAGCATCTCCAGACCTACCCCAGTCAAAGTGCCTAGGTCATTTCCACCACAGTGCAAAATTATGAGGTTAGGGTGTGGCAGATGGTAAAATGTTTTCACCAATGGTATCAATTGATGACATCTCAATCCTCTTTGGCCAATCCACTTGATGTGCACATTTGGTAAATCAAGGTTGTGAAAATTTCTGATAGCTGCATACCTTTGAGCCCAGTGAATGTAGCTATGTCCAATAATCCAGACAGAGTACATGGTGAGAGGAGGTTCTGGTGCAGTCAGATGAAGTGTAGGAATGAAATGGCAGTTGGAACAGTAGGAGTTTGCAAAAAAAAAAACTGTGGAGTTTCAGTGCTCTTGAATCACAAGCAATGATTGGTGGATTCAGATAGTTGAAAACTGAAAGTTAGGGTGCATGATTCTGTTTTGTGAAAGAATTAATTTGAATGGTTAAGAAAAAGTCATTAAAAGAAAGATTGCACCTGATAAGCTGGTGTATTGAGAGGTCAAAGATCCTTGCTGAGTTCATTTGCAACATTGTAGAATACACTTTTAACCCTGAGAGCGCAGTGAGGAGGGAGTTGCTATGGTAACAGGCAGAAAGGGCTGAGGGGGGCAAGGGTGTTGGTTTGAAAATAGAGAGGGAAGAGTTTTAATTGGTTAACATGAGAGATACGTGTGTAGAATTAGAGGTTTTCTGTGCCATTCATGGTTGCAGTGCCTGGAGTACATACCTTTTGCTCTGCTAAAGAAATATTGGTGTGTGTATCTGACACTGTTCTCAATCTCCCAAAGCATTTGTAAAGGTGAGTTATGATTCATTCAATATAGATAGAGAGTTCAGATTAGGAAGCACATTGAGCTTCTTTGCTGTTGGTTTGTGTGATGCTTTTTGAAAATGCATGGTATCAATATTTGCAAGATAGAGGATTTGTATTTTGTGAAATAGTGAGGTTTTAGTAGTGAACTTGAATGCTTGTACATAGGACCTGCGCTCTGTTTCTAAAATGTTATTTAAAAAACGATTTTAGGGCAAATCAATGGGTTTCAGTAGTGAAATTGAATGCTTGTACATATGACCTGTGCTCTGTTTCTAAAATGTTATTGAAAAAACGATTTTGGGGCAAATCAATGGCTTTTACATTTTTGAGAAGGAATAAATAGTGTGTGCATGATTACATAAAAAATATTTGAACCTTTGACAATCATGTCACCTGTGTTACCTCAGATTATGAAGCAGACTGAGCTTCTTTGCTGTTGGTTTGTGTCATTTTTTTGGTAATGCTTGGTAGGAATGTTTGCCAGAGAGAGGAAATGTATTTTGTAAAATAGTGAGTTTTCAGTACTGAAATGAAATGCTTGTACATAGGACCTGCGTTCTGTTTCTAAAATGTTATTCAAAAAACGATTTTGGGGCAAATCAATGGCTTTTACATTTTTGAGAAGGAATAAATAGTGTGTGCATGATTACATAAAAACATTTGAACCTTTCACAATCATGTCACCTGTGTTACGTCAGATTAGGAAGCAGACTGAGTTTCTTTGCTGTTGGTTTGTGTCATTTTTTTGGTAATGCTTGGTAGGAATGTTTGCAATAGAGAGGAAATGTATTTTGTAAAATAGTGAGTTTTCAGTACTGAAATGGAATGCTTGTACATAGGACCTGCGCTCTGTTTCTAAAATGTTATTCAAAAAATGATTTTGGGGCAAATCAATGGCTTTTACATTTTTAAGAAGGAATAAATAGTGTGTGCATGATTACATAAAAATATTTGAACCTTTCACAATCATGTCACCTGTGTTTCCTCAGATTAGGAAGCAGACTGAGCTTCTTTGCTGTTGGTTTGTGTCATTTTTTTGGTAATGCTTGGCAGGAATGTTTGCAATAGAGAGGAAATGTATTTTGTAAAATAGTGAGTTTTCAGTACTGAAATGGAATGCTTGTACATAGGACCTGCGCTCTGTTTCTAAAATGTTATTCAAAAAACGATTTTGGGGCAAATCAATGGCTTTTACATTTTTGAGAAGGAATAAATAGTGTGTGCATGATTACATAAAAATATTTGAACCTTTCACAATCATGTCACCTGTGTTTCCTCAGATTAGGAAGCTGACTGAGCTTCTTTGCTGTTGGTTTGTGTCATTTTTTTGGTAATGCTTGGTAGGAATGTTTGCTATAGAGAGGAAATGTATTTTGTAAAATAGTGAGTTTTCAGTACTGAAATTGAATGCTTGTACATAGGACCTGCACTCTGTTTCTAAAATGTTATTAAAAAAACGATTTTGGGGCAAATCAATGACTTTTACATTTTTGAGAAGGAATAAATAGTGTGTGCATGATTACATAAAAATATTTGAACCTTGTGAGTTTTCAGTACTGAAATGGAATGCGTGTACATAGGACCTGCGCTCTGTTTCTAAAATGTTATTCAAAAAACGATTTTGGGGCAAATCAATGGCTTTTACATTTTTGAGAAGGAATAAATAGTGTGTGTATGATTACATAAAAATATTTGAACCTTTCACAATCATGTCACCTGTGTTACGTCAGATTAGGAAGCAGACTGAGTTTCTTTGCTGTTGGTTTGTGTCATTTTTTTGGTAATGCTTGGTAGGAATGTTTGCAATAGAGAGGAAATGTATTTTGTAAAATAGTGAGTTTTCAGTACTGAAATGGAATGCTTGTACATAGGACCTGCGCTCTGTTTCTAAAATGTTATTCAAAAAATGATTTTGGGGCAAATCAATGACTTTTACATTTTTAAGAAGGAATAAATAGTGTGTGCATGATTACATAAAAATATTTGAACCTTTCACAATCATGTCACCTGTGTTTCCTCAGATTAGGAAGCAGACTGAGCTTCTTTGCTGTTGGTTTGTGTCATTTTTTTGGTAATGCTTGGCAGGAATGTTTGCAATAGAGAGGAAATGTATTTTGTAAAATAGTGAGTTTTCAGTACTGAAATGGAATGCTTGTACATAGGACCTGCGCTCTGTTTCTAAAATGTTATTCAAAAAACGATTTTGGGGCAAATCAATGGCTTTTACATTTTTGAGAAGGAATAAATAGTGTGTGCATGATTACATAAAAATATTTGAACCTTTCACAATCATGTCACCTGTGTTTCCTCAGATTAGGAAGCTGACTGAGCTTCTTTGCTGTTGGTTTGTGTCATTTTTTTGGTAATGCTTGGTAGGAATGTTTGCTATAGAGAGGAAATGTATTTTGTAAAATAGTGAGTTTTCAGTACTGAAATTAAATGCTTGTACATAGGACCTGCACTCTGTTTCTAAAATGTTATTAAAAAAACGATTTTGGGGCAAATCAATGACTTTTACATTTTTGAGAAGGAATAAATTGTGTGTGCATGATTACATAAAAATATTTGAACCTTGTGAGTTTTCAGTACTGAAATGGAATGCGTGTACATAGGACCTGCGCTCTGTTTCTAAAATGTTATTCAAAAAACGATTTTGGGGCAAATCAATGGCTTTTACATTTTTGAGAAGGAATAAACAGTGTGTGCATGATTACATAAAAATATTTGAACCTTTCACAATCATGTCACCTGTGTTACCTAAGATTAGGAAGCAGGCTGAGCTTTTTTGCTGTTGGTTTGTGTCATTTTTTTGGTAATGCTTGGTAGGAATGTTTGCAATAGAGAGGAAATGTATTTTGTAAAATAGTGAGTTTTCAGTACTGAAATTGAATGCTTGTACATAGGACCTGCGCTCTGTTTCTAAAATGTTATTCAAAAAACGATTTTGGGGCAAATCAATGACTTTTACATTTTTGAGAAGGAATAAATAGTGTGTGCATGATTACATAAAAATATTTGAACCTTGTGAGTTTTCAGTACTGAAATTGAATGCTTGTACATAGGACCTGCGTTCTGTTTCTAAAATGTTATTCAAAAAACGATTTTGGGGCAAATCAATGGCTTTTACATTTTTGAGAAGGAATAAATAGTGTGTGGATGATTACATAAAAATATTTTAACCTTTGACAATCATGTCACCTGTGCTTCCTCAGATTAGGAAGCAGACTGAGCTTCTTTGCTGTTGGTTTGTGTCATTTTTTTGGTAATGCTTGGTAGGAATGTTTGCAATAGAGAGGAAATGTATTTTGTAAAATAGTGAGGGGTGCATAGAAAGTGATGGCTGTGTTGAAGAGTGTAGTGGAAGAGAGGTCTGTCCAGGGGTGGAAAGAAGGTGAGGGCTGGGTCTAAGAGTGTAGTGGGGGATAGGCTTCATGAAGTCCAGTCCAGTGCACTCTTAGACACCAGTCTCACCACCTATGCTCCCCAGGATAGGCCTTACCTCATGTGTACAATCTGCTTACTAATCTGAGGAAACACAGGTGATAAGATTGTGAAATGTGCAAATATATTTTTTTAATCATGCAGATACTATCTAATCCTTGTCAATAATGTAAAACCAATTCATGTGCCTGAAATATTTTTTAGAATAACATTTAAAAAAACAGAGATAAGGTCATATGTATAAGCATTATAGCGTTTATAGCGTTTGCTTATTGTCATTGCTTTGTTGTTTGGTAATAGTGGTCTATAATGATTTTTTTTTTATTTGTTTACCACAGATTGAAATCAAGATTTCAATAGTAAGGAAATATGCCCTCAACGCAGAGGAGACAGAAAGATGCTAAGCGAAAAAAATCAAAAACAGCAACGGAATTAAAGCAGTCTCCTACAACAAATACTTCAAAAAACGCGAAAAAAGCTCCTGGTAAGACAACTAAGTCTTTTTTTCGGAACATATGTAGATCCAAAAAAAATGATAATATACATGTGAATGTACAGAAGGAGAGAGCAAATTTGAAGAGGAAGGAGAGATCCCCAAAAAATGTTACTACTGCAGCAGGAGACAATAATATGTATAGGAATAGAAGGCAAAATCAATTTAGGGACATTCGTAAACGAATGTTTCGCAATAGGGTGGTTTTAAATGTGTTACAAAATATTAAGAAAGGTAAACAGAGAGCTGCTTTTTATAAGAAAAAGAAAAGTGTAGAGAAGATTGTTGATCAGGCTTTTGAAGTTAAGAAAAAATTATTTATTTTAGTAATCAATAGAATTAGGACACTTAACAAGACAATTGATGTTTTCAAATCAAAGAGTAGATGCAAAAGAGTAATTAATCGGACTAATTTTTGTAAAGTTTTTTCTAGAGAATGGATGCATAGTTCAAGTTGTGAGCCATTTTTTAATGAGGAGAGTTACTTCCAGGAGAATGATTTGGTGCATGCAGTTGACACCAGTGGTCGAGCATATGAGGTGAAAGACGGTTGTCCGATTGAAAAAGAGAAACTTGTGCCTAGAGAAGCAGATGAGGTGTTAGCTGATGAAGTTTTAGGGAGACGTACTAAGGGTCCAGTGTACACTTGGAAGTGTAGTAGTATTTGTAGTGTGCGACAGGATTCAATCAATGTGCTTCGTAATTTCTTACGTACATATAGTAAGAAAAGTCTAAAACAGAAAATGTAGATGTTGCAAGACTTAGATCCTTGCAGAGTGAGAGAAAACACAGGTTTGCAAGGGCATTCACTGGCTTGTCTTTCTAGAAAAGTCTGTCAGAGTGTTTTTCATCATTTTAGGATGTTAGCAGTGCATCATAATAAAATGAGGAAATTAGTGAGAAGGTTGTATTATGCAAAAAGTCCAGCACTTAAGCTTAAACAGTTAAATAGTACTCTTTTGCATGGAACTGAATTAGATGTGAAGAAGATTTGTGAAGAAATTGAGATTTGTTATTTTTTTGAAAAAGAGGACAGTGTAGAAATTGACACAGTAATAGAAGGGAATGTGGAAGACAATGTACAGATTTCAAGTACAGAAAAGTTTGACCAGGAAATTACCAGGTTTAAGGTGAAATCAAGTGAAAGGCCTAATTTTACTTGTGTGTGGTGTCGACGAACTCATTATAAGCATCAAACTAGATTAGTTGATTTATATGTAAAAAGTGAAAAGATAAATAATTATGAGTGGAAGGATTTTGCAACTTATTTGTGGGTGGAGAATTCTTTTGATTTGAGTTCTGATCAGCGTATTTGTAAATATTGTTATAATAAATTAAATCAAAACAGAATGCCTGCTAGAGCTGTTCATAATAATCTTGAGTTGGTAGACATTCCTCCTGAATTGATGGATTTAAATACATATGAGTGTATTTTGATTCAATGTGTCCATCCTTTTCAGGCAATTGTTCGCATGGAGCCCAAGATAGGGAAATTGCCTCCTTCAGATTTACAGAGAGGATTAAAGGGAAGAGTTGTTTATTTGCCTCTAGATTTCAAGAAAAATATTGATACAATTGGTGTAGAGAAAGTGGAAGAGGAACCTCTGGTTATTCTAGTTAATCCGACAAAGAGTAAGAAAATCTGGCAAGATTTAGTGGATGTTAGGAAAGTCAAAAAGGCAACGTTGTATTTGGTCAAAAACAATGAGTACTACAAACATGTATGTGTTGGAGCAGAGGAAACAGCTGCAGATGGAGACAGTGATTGTTCAGCTGGCCAAATTGAAAAAGTTGATGTGTCTACAAGTGAAGAAATATATGAACATTATACTGTTCATCCTTTGCATTCCAAAGAAGTAATGGGGAATGCAATTGACTTGTTTCAAATGAAATCAGCAAAATGAAGTCCCATTAGTGTATGGGAAGAAAGTTTGGAAGCTCGTTGTTTTCCACAGCAA
Organism: Lissotriton helveticus; assembly: GCF_964261635.1. Classification (NCBI taxonomy): domain Eukaryota; kingdom Metazoa; phylum Chordata; class Amphibia; order Caudata; family Salamandridae; genus Lissotriton; species Lissotriton helveticus. The sequence goes on along the minus strand of NC_136071.1, from coordinate 1,003,304,127 downwards.
TTTCCAACAGGTCGAGGTGGACGATCAGCACCGAAGACACCATCCGCACAATGAACTCCATCCATTCCGGATCTCCGACTGACCCCTGCCCTCACCACGTCTTCAACAAGGCCGACGCTGTCATCGCACCCCACCTGCGAGACATCATCAACACCTCCTTCGACACCGCCACCTTCCCTGAGAGCTGGAAGCACGCCGAACTCAGCGCTCTTCTCAAGAAACCCACAGCAGACCCCACCGACCTCAAGAACTACCGTCCCATCTCGCTCCTCCCGTTCCCGGCCAAAGTCATCGAGAAGACCGTCAACAAACAGCTGGCCGCCTTCCTCGAGACAAATGGATCCCTCGACCCCTCACAGTCTGGCTTCCGAGCGAACCACAGCACCGAGACCGCCCTCATCGCTGCCACCGATGACATACGAACTCTGATGGACAACGGAGAAACAGCGGCCCTCATCCTCCTGGACCTCTCCGCGGCTTTCGACACTGTCTGCCACCGCACCCTAGTACAGCGCCTCGGCAACATCGGAATCCAGGACAAGGCACTGGAATGGATCACCTCCTTCCTCGACGGAAGAACACAGAGAGTCCGCCTACCACCGTACAAGTCAGAGGCCACCAAAGTCATCTGCGGCGTCCCTCAAGGATCCTCACTGAGCCCCACCCTCTTCAACGTCTACATGAGCCCCCTCGCGGCCATCGCACGCCAACACAACCTCAACATAATCTCCTACGCCGACGACACCCAGCTGATCCTCTCCCTGACCAACGACCCCACCACCGCCAGAGCCAACCTGCACGAAGGGATGAGAGATGTAGCCGAATGGATGACGACCAGCCGCCTGAAACTGAACTCGGACAAGACGGAGGTCCTCATCCTGGGCTCCTCGCCCTCCACCTGGGACGACTCCTGGTGGCCCCCCGCCTTGGGCACCGCACCCAAACCGACGGACCACGCACGCAACCTGGGCTTCATCCTGGACTCCTCCCTCTCCATGACCAGACAAGTAAACGCCGTCTCCTCGTCTTGCTTCAACATCCTGCGCATGCTACGTAAGATCTTCCGGTGGATCCCCACCGAGACGAGGAAGACGGTCACCCAGGCCCTCGTCACCAGCCGACTGGACTACGGCAACGCCCTCTACGCCGGTACCACCGCCAAGCTCCAGAAGAGACTCCAGCGGATCCAGAACGCCTCGGCCAGACTCATCCTCGACATCCCCCGACGCAGCCACATCTCAGGACACCTGAGAGATCTGCATTGGCTCCCGGTCAACAAGAGAATCACCTTCCGTCTCCTCACCCACGCGCACAAAGCCCTACACGACCAAGGCCCGAGCTACCTCAACAACCGGATCAACTTCTACACTCCCAAGCGCCTCCTCAGATCAACCAGCCACGCCCTCGCCGACGTCCCCCGCATCCGAAGAGCGACAACAGGAGGAAGGTCCTTCTCCTACCTGGCCGCCAAGACCTGGAACTCACTCCCGACCGACCTGCGCCTGACCCAAGACCACCTCTCCTTCAGGAAGAAGCTCAAGACCTGGCTGTTCGAGCAGTAACGGCACCCCCCCCCCATCTCAGCGCCTTGAGACCCTACGGGTGAGTAGTGCGCTCTATAAATGACTTGATTGATTGATTGATTGATATGACGATCGACCACTTCAAATTCCAGCATCTGAATACCGGACTTTAAGATTATATGCTGAAGATCCAAGGTTTCGTCAATGCATCCCATATTTGTTTAATCTACTGTATGAAAGTGACTTGTCTGGGCTTTCTTATGCAGTAAACCATATACTGAAAAGTGGAGCACATCTGCAAAATGTTTCGGCGAGGGACTTTATGGAGAAAGTCAATCTGCAAGATAATATTTTGGAATCTCATCTAATCAATCTCATGGCATGTCAGCGTGGTACAAACGAGTATTGGTACCGTCGTCATGGGGAATTGAAATGTATGCTAAGAAACTTAGGAACTCCTACATGGTTCCTCACTCTTAGCTGTGCTGAGTATGTTTTGGAAGACTTACTTGAATTTCTACAAGAGGCAAATAAAAACATTGCAAATATTGAATACAAAACACCTGGAGAACTGTGTTCTTTAGATCCAGTGAATGTATGCAGATATTTTAATCATAGATTTGAAGCTATGATGTCTTTCATTACCAACAAAAAAAATCCTCCCCTTGGAGAGGTTTTGGATTTCTTTTGGAGAAAGGAGTATCAAGCGAGAGGTGCTCCTCACATACATATGTTGTTGTGGATTAAAGATGCACCCAAATTTGTAACAGATTCGGATGAAACAGTGATGAGTTTCATTGAAGAGTATTCAACATGTGCTGTTCCGAAAACTACAGAGGAAAACAGTTTAAGGCAACAAGTTTTACGCTTTCAATCCCATCGTTGTGGGAAGTATTGTCGTCGAAAATTCAAAAACAAGGAAAAGTTGTACACAAAATGTCGTTTCAGCTTTCCACGACCAGTGATTTCTAAAGGAAGAGTAAATAATTTGATGTCTTCTCTTGTGATGTATTCCTATAGGTTCTGTATCGATCCCCCTATTCCTGACCCTATTCTGGTTAACAAGTTAACTAGCAGCCATCCCATGAGGCAGAAAACCCCCATGATGCAGAAACCGTTATCTGATTAAGCCACACTACGGCACAGGAACGTGTTATCTGATTAGGTCATAACGCTTGCCATCTAATTAGACAAGCGATATTCCTCCAGCCCCTGATAAGGCATACGGAGTTCTCAAAACAAATCAAACCTATGACAGACCTGGGAAAAACCCTGCGGCCATTGTTTTGATTTCACCGAGAACTTCAGCAAAAGAATGTGCTAACGACCAAGTCGTATGACATCCTTATTGACGTATCTATGTCCATCCTTACGTCAATCTCGGCACCTTAAAGGTATAAATATTACCGATATTGCCCTATGCAAAGACACGCGGTGGTGACGAGATCGGAGCAGCCAGACTTGCCGAAGCCCAGAGCAGAGCAGACCCCGCTGGCACAGCCCCGCCTTCCTGACGCGCTGAGAACGAGACGCTGTTTTCTCCTGCCGAGAAATCCAGCTCCGGCGCTTCCGGGTAGCCCTCGCAGGCAGCCTGGAATATCGAGACCAGAGACGAGAGATACCATCCCTCATTCATCCTAGACTCCAGGTACAGAACTGAATAACCCCTCACAGAGAATTCTTGAGTCAGTCACTTGGCAAAACAAACTTAACTTAAACTGCTACTTTCTACTCCCGCCCACGTATTAGGCTTAGGTCAGGTACATCTGGGGTAGGCGTAGTTAGAAACACCAGTTGAGTACGATTAGTCAAATGTATATGTGTATGTATCTATTTTATCCATTTTAAACCATCATATGGCTTAGAAACCATATCAATGTTTTACAGTATTATTTTATACTTCTGCTTCTAATGTATGCACTTTACTTAACCATAAGTATTGCAATAATATCGATCCATTTCTCTTGTATGAGAAAAGAGACTGATCAATAAATAACATCTTTTATTGAACACGCCCGTCTCTTCCTTTTCTCTACAATCTGGTGAGACTAAGAATGCACGTACTGACTGAGTAAAATAAGTCGTCTTTTGTTTTCACACGACTCTAGAGATACACTCTTGATTAGGGGAGAGCAAAGTTGTCATGTTCTATGGTTGTCAGAAACTAAATCCCTTCTTGTCTATCCAGGGAGGTTCAACTCCTCCTTGCCTATTCGAGAAAGTTTCTAGTGAACTCTGAGCTAGCTGGCAAACCCAAAACTTTAAGTCTAATATCGACAGTAGTAGACCTAGTTAACGTCTGGTCTAGGCCTATACTATTGAAGGTATATTTCCAATGCGCAGAGCCTATTGGGATAATAGGAACTACACTACATGGCGCCCAACACGTTTGGATGGGCGATAAAACTAACGTAAGACATTTAGAGTAACTCAGTCGTGCTTTTTCACTCAGACCCCTTTTTCCCATAATACTCCAAAGACGTCTGGAGTGGGTGAAAGGTAATATCCGCCAAACCTCGCAGGAGGAAACTCCTATGTATGGTCCTTGGTTTAGTCAACGTTGAAGGATACACTGTTCCAAAATATTGTGCATCTAATCTTTGTTTCCATAAGAAACCTGATCTGCAAACAAACGGAAAAACCTTCCTGTCGGTAAAATGGTAGACAGTGATGAAGAAAGAGAGACAGCTAGATTAGCAGCTGAACTAGTAGCAGCTGATAATACTATGCAAGACGCTGACCCGGAGATAATACTCATCGCGGTCAACACAAGAAAATCTATAACTTTAAAACTTATAGAAAATGGACTGACACCTAGAGGTGGCACGGTCATATTCGTAATTGAGGCACACGAATATCGGCAGACAGAGGTATTCTATTCATGGATACATTTTCCAGCAGCAAATGCTGTAACAAAGGTCTTCCACTATTACAAAACAGAGGAACCTCCTAATGAGTACACTCCTTTCGAGGAGGTGGAAGTACCACTTAAATTTCAAGAGCATCTGCTTTTATTTAATGGCGCCCTAAAACATAATAATCACATCACCAGGCTCGGTCCATTAGGTAGACCAGGAGCAACGTGGCCGGTTCTAGCCGGATACACACCACATCCAGACATCGATGGGATGTCTGCAGCAAACCTTTTAATACAAATAAAACAATTAATAAAAATACATAGACAATTAGTCCAATATGTAATGCGGACTTCAACAATCCAACCAGCAATTAAAATTCCACAGCTGACCCCTCATCAGGGGAACACAAATAAAATTACACCACAGAACATACAGTCCTGCCTAGGTAAAGTACCAGCTAAACGGGAACAAATACCATTCTGGTTAGCACAAAAAATCACCCAAATAGAGGCGGTGTTTCCCAACACCACCCCGTTAGAAAAACACAGGATTCTGACTATCTGTCTTCCAATGGGAATCGCACCACACGTGGAGGACTGTGACACTTGGGGTACAGTCTTTGCTTCCATCTACACAAAAACGCACGGTGTTCCATCCATTTCGGTAATACCAGATGTGCTAAAACAAATTCAAGACGAATACGGTCCAGAACCCGCTTTAACTCTTGGTATGAAATTACTAAAAGACTTCAAGCAGGTCTCGGCTATATTATTAGCCAACATAAAGGGAGAAGCAGCAAACGTGGCGATCCGCCAGAGGTTAAAGGAGACAGATATAGCAGACCAACCAGCTGAAATTGCCAGAATTATAGAAAAATCCTATGAGGAACTAGGTAGAGATAGTTTAGGTGGAATACCAGTAAAACCACAACTGATTGAAAGTCCTGAAAAAATATTTTTTAATAATAATTCAACATCACAAAAAAAGAGCTGGGATGGAAACAAACAATCCAATCCTAAAGAAAAGAAATTCCAGTCCAGAGGAAGGTCTCCTCGGCGGAGAGAAAAATCTCCGAACCAGAGACACAGGTCACCCCAAAGTGACCCCTCTGGGAAAAGATATAACCTTAGAAATAGGGATAATATAAAGAAACCTGATAGATATCAAGACATTGATACACGTCCCTCTCAATCTTTTCAGACTTCCTCGCAGAAATCGGAAAGAAGAGGACGATCAGAACAAAGAGAAGAGCACGCCAAGTCCAAAGACAAGGAATCTGCTCATCTAAAAAAGAAACTACAATTTCCAAAAAAGAAGGTAGCCAGTATCAAGGTAGTAAACAATGCCGAGAATACTGAGGACACAACTGAAAAACGGAGAATGGGCTCAGACAATGCTAGACAGCGCAGCAGAAGTGAGCATAGCTCGCAAAGTCCTTATGAATCATCTGGAGACAGTGGACACGAATGAATATCTTCAAGTGGAAACTGCAGACACCAGAGTTAGCAAACCTCACAAAATATATGAAATAACTTTACGTATAGAAGGGGATAAGACTAGAAAAATAAGGGGACTATTTTGGGATAATCTCTCCAAGGGCTATGACATCCTTCTAGCTGAAAAAGACTGGCCACCAGAGTTTGTCAGGGAGTGCCCTCATGGCGAAGAAATAATTATGCCTGCCTTCTCAAACCATATCCCAATTCATAAAAAATACACACTTGCCAGAAAGTGGGCAGTAGCTCAAGCTCCTGCTTTATATAAAAATCATGTAGGATGGGATGAGGACTCTCCTCCTCACAAAATCCAGTTAAAATCACAACCTACTGCACAAAGACAGTACCCAATTAAGCAAGAAGCTAAAAAACAGGTAAAAGAAATCCTAGATCAATTAGAATATCAGGGGGTGATTGAAACTTGCACCTCACAAATGAACAACCCTTTGTTTCCGGTCTCCAAACCAGACAATTCATATCGTCTAGTTTTGGATTACCGACACCTTAACTCATGTTGCAAAACCTTTGCAGTGCAAAATTCGCATAGTGCTGCACTAATGAATAACATAGTGCGCAAAAAATACAAAACAACCTTAGACATCTCTAATGGATTCTTTTGTCAAAACATAGCACCAGAGAGCAGATATTTGTCTGCGTTCTCAATAAATGGCACTCAAAAACAATTCTGTCGGTTAGCCCAGGGGTACAAGAATAGCCCAGGGGTATTCTCAGCGAGAGTAACAGAATTACTACAAACATATGATGACGAAGCATTATCTTATGTCGACGACATATACCTAACAGATGATGACTTGGATACTCACTTGAAGAGAGTGAACACCATAATACTTGGGTTCACAGCAGAGGGTTACAAATTCAACTTTTAAAAATCGAGAATTGCCCATCTAACAGTCCTGTTCTTAGTATACGAATTATCAAGTGAAGGCAAAAGCCTGGCTGACAATTTCCTCGAGAAATGTGCCGTACTCCAAGCACCTAGAACACTAAAAAACCTACAGTCAATTCTAGGCTTCCTAAATTTCGGAAGAACATACATTGCAAATTACGCAGAAAGGGTCAAACCCCTTTATGATCTAATAAAACCAGATTTTAAAAGAACCAATTGGACTCAAATACACACAGAAATTTTGAGATCCTTACAAACAGACATGTTAATTAAAACAAAATTAGAAACACGTGATAACACACGCAATCTTGTGATTCGAGTCATCCCAGGAAGATGCGGATTCACATACCTGACCTCTAATGAGGGAGAAAAGGTACCAATTGCATTCAAATCACACTTGTACACTAAGGCTGAAATGAAATTTAGCCCAACGGAAAAAATTCTTACTGCAACACAGACAGCTATAGCAAAAGAACGAGCCCTGGCACAAGGTAAACGAATAATAATCGTGACACCAATACCAGCCCTAGAGGCTGTAACAAAAGCAAGCATTCCAAATGCTAAAGCGCTCCATCCGAGATGGATACAATGGGCTAATTCTCTTGCTGCAACAGACGTGGCATACGAATTTGATCCTAACTTAAAAACACAAGAATTTCTCCAATATGAATTTGAATGTCCTCCGCCGACCGAAATTCTGCCTCTAGAACATTACGGCTGTATAATATATACAGACGGACAAGCATACAACCCAACATGTGAGATTACAAAAGAAGTGTGGCGTGGAGGTAAACTAAGACCTCTATTAACAAAAACACACTCAGTAGAAACTAATTCAGAACAACAGACTGAAATAATAGCATTAAAAATGGCGCTAGATAATGCGGATCGCGAATTCCCGACACTTATAGTGTCCGATTCATATTACTGCGTCAAATCATATAACAACGATTTGCAGAAATGGATTCAAAACGGTTACAAAGATGACACAGGTGCGACAATAAAGCAAAAACTGCTTTGGGAACAAATAGTTCTGTTACAAAAAGAACTACCAAAGACTCACGTGATACATACACTGAGTCATCAGCGTGATGGCGTTCACGTTGCAGGGAATTCATTGGCTGAGACAGCCACAGCGGTAGCAACTAAATCGGCTTCCGTAGCTCGAAAAAAGCGTACAGTGAAGTATATTGACGGTGAAACAGTGCTGGCGGTGAAAACGTCATCAAAAGGCGACTGCTCAGCGCTACCGATCAACTATCCACTCAATTATACATACATAATCGATGCAAACTCCGTCCCTTTTGCTCGAATCCCTGGAGTGGGGGATAGAGTGATTCCAAACATGGACAGGAGAACCTTGTTAATAGCAGACGCACATATGGGCGAGGGTCTCAGACACCTCAAACTAAAAGATTCTCTGGAAGAATTACAATCAAGGTACTGGTGGCCAGGCATGAGCCTGCATCATACCATGTTTGTAAAGAACTGCCCAAACTGTAACAGAAATCGCAGTGGTGAGAGAAACGGTGTAATACCGTGTCGTTTCACTCCAGAAAAGATCAACAGTAAAAAGCAAAGCGTCCGATTAACATATACAGGCTAGTTTCCACTTATAATGTAGATCACCAGCACTCGGCTGACGTCTGGACTGTTATACAAAGATTTGCGAGTCTAAATGGCATATACGCTAGAAGCATGCTACGTTTGACCATTGTTTTCACTCTAGCCCTCCAGCCTGAGGGGAAACATGGCCAAATGAGCATAGCACAGCGGGACTCTTCTCACTTCCTTCCTGAGGGATACGGGATGGTGTAAAGAAAAAACCAAGGCATAAAGCTATCTATAACAGAAAGGATATTAGGTTCGGGGGCTGGGTGGGTCAAACATCTAATAAGTGTCCAACGTAGTCTAAATAACCTGCCAAGAAATTCTCTGAAGGGATTCAGTCCGTACGAATTATTATTTGGAACTAGGATGTTAGTCTTAGACCTCGACAGTCAGACTTCAGTGGTGAAGGAAAAATGCTTTGATATCAAAGATCGTTTGGCTATTTTGCAGGACTTAAACAAAACAAGAAAAGACCTGAGCAACATAAAGTTGAAACCGCAGCCAACAACCACTGAAGAACCACCACCTGTCCCAGCAAGACCTGTCTGGATTCCAAAAGTCGGGGATCTAGTCAGAGAAAAGATCGCGGTAAAGAAGGAATTTGGGCCTTCTTACAGAAAAGCAGTTCCTGTCTTGTCTATCAACGGGACAAGATCAGTTGTACTACCGCCGCTTGCTGGTAAAAAGGAGAACCGAGTTGTATCCATCGACCTGGTAAAACCACAATCATGTGGCCGATAACAAATAGTAGGCCAAGTGGACTCCCGAAAAGTAGTAGAACACCAAGATTTGCTACAAACACAGAGGTTCAATCTAAGAGGCTAATCACATTCGAAACGCCTACAGAACTACAACAAGGACTATGCAACAATGCAATGGAACTTAGACCTCTGAAAACCCAAATAAAAACATTTAGCAGAGACACACCAATCTATAATGAAGTAACAAACGACTATGCAAGAAACAGTAATCCTGAAGCAATTGGAACAATTGACAGAACTGCATCCGGCTACTTCATAAACTTCGATGATTCCTCTGAAGGCTTCACTGAATCAAAAACACAGCCATCAACAAAAACCTTTAAAGATAAAGTTAAAGTACTTTTGAAACAACTGAAAGAAACATATCTGATTTCTCCATGGATTGAATTTTGGGTGGGTTTTGGTGCATTTATCCTCATACTTTGGCTCATCATGGTACTAACTTTGGGACGCTTCATTGAGGGAAGATATGCTAAAATGGACACAGCAAGTCAGAAAATCAACTTGATCCTCAAACCACACACATCTTCACACGTCGAGAAAAGAGAACTTTCTTCAGTCAACTTCACAGCCAATCCTATACCGGGTGGGGTAGCATGGGACAACACTGACTACGAAATTTATGGTCCGGTTGAAATCCTGAAATATCCACACCAAATTAAGATCTCGTTGAGTGACTTTGTAAAACCAAGCTCATTTGCTGATGATTGGGACTTTGAAAGTATAAATAATATGATGTCTGACTTAGTGATGTCTGCTAAATTTACCAAACATGATTATTTGCAGGGTTCGACAAATTATGATAGTATGTACTGTTATAACCACTATGGTAACCATTTTCTACATAGATCTGCACAACCTAGAAATGTTTTAAATTATAATCAATGGGAACATTGTGCAACCCCTCCAAAAGGAAGCTCAAGAACCGTTTATGACAAATATTCATACTTTTCAGGTTTTAACACAAGTAATGCTGAAACATTTTATTTCAAATTGTCAAATAAGACAGGGACAAAGACCATGATAACAAACACGAAATTGATATATTCAGACTCATTCTTTGAACAAATGAATACTTTTGGTTTTGATTATTGGGACAAAAACGTTGAAGTAAAGAGTGTTTGGGGTACAAAAGAATGGCAAGTACAGGGTATAGAATCTTTGTTTAGAGCCTGCATGATCCCAGAACAAATTATATTTTTAAATGACACTGTTCAACAAACTACCTGTCTTGGCCTAGCCAAAATCAAAGACTTAAATAAACCGTCTATTCCAAAACCAACAATGAACAGCAATAGCTCTACAGATGAAGAGATAGACGTAAATTATGTATTAAACCAAAACAGAACACATCCTGATTGGTAAAAGTGGTTGATCTGGCACACAGATACTAATAACCGTCAAGACAGATTCCTGAACAAAACACAGGGGTTCAAAATGACCAGGCCAGACCCTAGATATTCCCAAAGACAACACCCAGGAATAATAACCACCTACAGTGTGGGCAAATTATGCCTTCAATGGCTACAAACTTCCACACTGGCAGAAATTAAGCAACACCTAACTTTACTTACTGATGGTGCTGACTTGCGTGATTTCATTATGGTATATACAAGTGTGCTCTCGCTACTACAACAGAAAATCACATGCAGTTCAATGACTGAAAATATATAAGAAAACAGAAGCAGAATCTTTGGTATGTTCTTGAAACAGCAAGAAGATGATTTATTCTCTCCAGACTCAAGAGATGTAATGAAAAGCCGACACGTGTTTCGTCGTGTACAGTTGAGTCAACACGACTCTTCAGGGCTTGAGAAATAGTATTTTCCTTGGCGCTTGGTGATAGGTCTGGGCTAATATCCGAGTATTGGACGTTACTTGCCGGAGAGAGACACGAGTCTAGATGTGACTGGAAAGAAACGGTCTGTCCCTTTATACTAGTCACGTGGACGGTACTGCTTGTTTGATATTAAGTATTCATGTAAGGCCAAACTCCTTCGTGTTTGATCACTCTGACTCCTGGTGTGTCAGGAGATAAGCCGGGAGGGGATCCCTCCTCCTGTAGTTCCCGGTTGCCGTCTCTCTGTACGGGACCGTACAGAGAGACGGCAACCGGGAACTACAGGAGGAGGGATTCCACCACAGAGCGCATCGCCCTGTTGAGAGACACACTCGTCTCGAGCCTAGTCCAGTCACAGACGGATCCCCTCCCGGCTTATCTCCTGACACACCAGGAGTCAGAGTGATCAAACACGAAGGAGTTTGGCCTTACATGAATACTTAATATCAAACAAGCAGTACCGTCCACGTGACTAGTATAAAGGGACAGACCGTTTCTTTCCAGTCACATCTAGACTCGTGTCTCTCTCCGGCAAGTAACGTCCAATACTCGGATATTAGCCCAGACCTATCACCAAGCGCCAAGGAAAATACTATTTCTCAAGCCCTGAAGAGTCGTGTTGACTCAACTGTACACGACGAAACACGTGTCGGCTTTTCATTACATCTCTTGAGTCTGGAGAGAATAAATCATCTTCTTGCTGTTTCAAGAACATACCAAAGATTCTGCTTCTGTTTTCTTATATATTTTCAGTCATTGAACTGCATGTGATTTTCTGTTGTAGTAGCGAGAGCACACTTGTATATACCTTGTTTAGTCCCTTGACTTTTTAGACGGTTAAGGGTGTTTTTCCGCCTGCTCTGCACGCACTACATGTCTGATTGTCTATCAACACCCTGTAACGTATATCCTAGGCAGTGCGCCAGAATAATCTGATTTTCTAAAAACCCCACTGAAGTGTTTCGTGATTTCATTATGGGACTGCGCAAACAGCGTCAGAAACGTTTCATAGCAGCCTCTGTATATGCAGCATACAACAAGGCCTGGAAGGTGACTCAAATTGAGACAGCAGAAAGAATACGGGAAATTGACCGTATTAATTTGGAAAAATCACTTTCTGTAGTGGACAATGGGTTAATGACTCTGTCCTCCAGAATTTTTTCTCTGGACAGCATTGTGTCTTCAGCAATCGACATAATATCGCAAGACTTACTGTTGTTACAACACGGTCAGTCTCAATTGCGTTCTATTGAGCAGCTTGGCTGGACGTTACAAAATCTGCGTTCAGGCTATGTGCCTTGGCGTTTAATCAACACAACGTCACTATTCAATATCTTTAACCTTACTGATAAACAAATCAGTATTCTTTCAAAGACTCTATAATGGGAGTTACGTTCTAATTGTGGACCGCAGATGCTGTAGTCTTATGCCCGGGACTCCTTATCTCGTAACTACGACTGCGAAGGTCAAGTGCTGTGGACGCTTCTTGTTCCCCAGCTCCCTTCCAGACAGGGAGGCAAGGGCATGGCCCAACTTGAAAATTACTTCTATTCGAATAGATACTTTAAGCAGAATGAAAACAGTGCTTCTTCAGACGCCGACCTGGCTCACGTCATCAAAAGAAACGTATGATCTCCTAGTCGCAAGGACGACTGCAGAGATTCACTCATTGTTATCAACTAATTCCCCCATACATTTCGCAGAAATCCTGAATGAAATCTTAAATATTTCTGATACCAGTGGAGTCTCAAAAGTATTTAAGACAGTATTTTCGATGGCATTAACACCATTCAAAGCCATACTGGGTATTTTTCCAGATTTCGTCCATTCAATTTTTGGCGGACTTCCCCTCATTTTGGGACTAATTGCAGGAATCCTATTCTTAGTCCTCATATTTCGTTATGGCAAACCATGTCACAGACAAAACACCTGCGACAAGGGAAGAAACAATCCTAGCCATTGGATACCGGGACCGGATATCAAAAATCCTGGGACTATCCCGGCTTAGAGACCTGAACATGACTTGGTTTCTTTCATTTCGACCAATGTGGCAACGATGTGTTTTACCTGTATTAAGGTGCTTGCTATGCGGAGAAGAATGCGTGTTAGACACCTGTCTGACGCTACAATCGGATGCGCCAATGGATGCAGAAACATTGCTGAGTCCAATAAAGGCTCATGCTTTGTGCTGCCCTCAACGGCTACCAATCCTGATGACGGCATTCGTGGAAGCTTCACCACTACGATTAAGGGGTAGTGAAGTTCAAGATGAAAGCAGCATTGATCAGGTACGACCTCCTGTCAGCAATTCTAATCAAAACGTCAATGGAGACAATCATGCGCACGAATGCATGGTTACATCCTTTTCCGAGTTAGTGGAACTCTCCCAGGAAGCTGTTGACAGCTTTTTCGACAGTCTAAATGATATGATGTTCTCACCAGAGCAGAAATAGAGACTTTTGAGCGAGCTCGCACACGGCGTTCCCTGAATTTGGCCTTCAACTAGAATAGCAAAATACCATGAACAATTTTCCTTCCAGTTCACGGACGGCAATTTTTTTTTCAGCAGCCCCAAAATATTTTTAAGAATTTTTCGGGACACTCATCTTCTGCTTAAAGTAAGAACTATTCTTAGAGAACTAAAATTTCTATTTTTAGATACTTTATAGACATTAGCTGCCCGCTGGTATGTTCATAATTATTTTATTCTGTGATGGAATGATCTCGAAACTTTTTTCTGTATTAAGAGCCATTTCATGTGTAAATTCTCATATACAAATTAGTGATAATGTATAGATATGCGTGATTACTTTAGCATTATTCTACAGCTTGAGTGCATATATTACATGTGACTGTTTTTTCCGTATATTTGATAATTTCAAAATGCATTTATGTATTTTGGGGTGGTGAGGTATACATGATACTCTACAGTATGTTTTACTATGCATAGATTCGTAAATATGTCCATAGTTAGCGTGGAGTGGGTGTGATGTATTCCTATAGGTTCTGTATCGATCCCCCTATTCCTGACCCTATTCTGGTTAACAAGTTAACTAGCAGCCATCCCATGAGGCAGAAAACCCCCATGATGCAGAAACCGTTATCTGATTAAGCCACACTACGGCACAGGAACGTGTTATCTGATTAGGTCATAACGCTTGCCATCTAATTAGACAAGCGATATTCCTCCAGCCCCTGATAAGGCATACGGAGTTCTCAAAACAAATCAAACCTATGACAGACCTGGGAAAAACCCTGCGGCCATTGTTTTGATTTCACCGAGAACTTCAGCAAAAGAATGTGCTAACGACCAAGTCGTATGACATCCTTATTGACGTATCTATGTCCATCCTTACGTCAATCTCGGCACCTTAAAGGTATAAATATTACCGATATTGCCCTATGCAAAGACACGCGGTGGTGACGAGATCGGAGCAGCCAGACTTGCCGAAGCCCAGAGCAGAGCAGACCCCGCTGGCGCAGCCCCGCCTTCCTGACGCGCTGAGAACGAGACGCTGTTTTCTCCTGCCGAGAAATCCAGCTCCGGCGCTTCCGGGTAGCCCTCGCAGGCAGCCTGGAATATCAAGACCAGAGACGAGAGATACCATCCCTCATTCATCCTAGACTCCAGGTACAGAACTGAATAACCCCTCACAGAGAATTCTTGAGTCAGTCACTTGGCAAAACAAACTTAACTTAAACTGCTACTTTCTACTCCCGCCCACGTATTAGGCTTAGGTCAGGTACATCTGGGGTAGGCGTAGTTAGAAACACCAGTTGAGTACGATTAGTCAAATGTATATGTGTATGTATCTATTTTATCCATTTTAAACCATCATATGGCTTAGAAACCATATAAATGTTTGTACAGTATTATTTTATACTTCTGCTTCTAATGTATGCACTTTACTTAACCATAAGTATTGCAATAATATCGATCCATTTCTCTTGTATGAGAAAAGAGACTGATCAATAAATAACATATTTTATTGAACACGCCCGTCTCTTCCTTTTCTCTACAATCTGGTGAGACTAAGAATGCACGTACTGACTGAGTAAAATAAGTCGTCTTTTGTTTTCACACGACTCTAGAGATACACTCTTGATTAGGGGAGAGCAAAGTTGTCATGTTCTATGGTTGTCAGAAACTAAATCCCTTCTTGTCTATCCAGGGAGGTTCAACTCCTCCTTGCCTATTCGAGAAAGTTTCTAGTGAACTCTGAGCTAGCTGGCAAACCCAAAACTTTAAGTCTAATATCGACAGTAGTAGACCTAGTTAACGTCTGGTCTAGGCCTATACTATTGAAGGTATTATTCCAATGCGCAGAGCCTATTGGGATAATAGGAACTACACTACACTCTACGACATACTGTGACGAGGAAATCACCCAAAAATACATACAATTTAAAAAGAAACGAAGAATCCAAGTACATCAACGACTACAACCCAGTGATTTTGTCCATGTGGAATGCTAACATGGATATTCAATTCGTTGCTGACAACTCTATTGCTGTGGCTCGATATGTGAAGTCTTACATCACAAAAAAAGAAAAGACAGAACTGAAGGAAATGTGGGAGGATATTTCACATGAAAAGAGTCTAAGCAAGAAATTATACAGTTACAGTCTGAAGATGTTGTCACATTGAGAAATTGGAGCATATGAATGTTCTGATCGATTGTCATCAGCAAGTCTATATGCCAAATCTAGAACCATCATTTGGGTGAGTCTAGGTCTTGCTGCAACACGAAACCGAGTTTTGAAATCTGTACAAGAAATAGAGTATTTGGCGGAGAAAGAACCAGAAAGTACAGATATTTTGAAGACAAACATGTTGGATACATACTATCCAAATAGAAGTCCTTACCTTGAGAACGCTTGTCTCTATGAAGTTCTGCAAAGATATATTTATAAGAGGAACATCAGAGAAGATATCAATAATGGAATATATGCTGTCATTGGATGTGAAGGATGTCTAGTGAAACAGAGAAAAGGTAATTTGATTAATCATCAAAAATTAAGTTGCGAAAATCCAGACAAAAGGGAATTTTACTACTTGGCTCTTTTGCAACTCTTTAAACCATGGCGTACAGAAGAGGAACTACTTGGAGATTTTCTCTGTTACGAAGACTCTTTTAATGCAACCAAGGATACCATAGAATGTCCTGTTTTTCCAAATTATCTGCAAATGTTGAACGAAGAAATAGAGCAAGAAGCAACAATTGCTGCAGAGATTGCGAGAGACAGTTCTCAAGACAGTCAGAGTTCTACTTCATTGAGTCAGGATCCACTAGGAGGACCAATTATTCAAAATGAGGCTGCCACTGCCATGGATGAGGTGGAAAGAGCTATGGAACAAGCTGAAGAGGATGTAATTAACTTAGAAGATTTGGTGAAACAACTAAACATTGAGCAGAAACAGATATATGACGAAGTCACAGAACAGGTTGAACGTGGATTCAGTCATGAGAAAAAAGAGTGCTCATGTACATCATTTAAGCCTGTCCGACTGTATGTGAGTGGAGAAGCGGGAACTGGAAAAAGTTTTCTGATTAAAGCAATTGCAACTTATCTGCAGAAAAGGACTGAATCACCGCTGTCTTGTATTGTTACCGCTCCAACTGGGCTGGCAGCACATAACATTAAAGGGATTACTTTACATCGTTTACTGATGCTACCAGTTGAGCATGATAACAATTTACAATACCACAAGCTATCTGGAGATGCTTGTTCTGAAGTTTTCAGAGTCCTGGAGAAAATGAAACTTCTTATCATTGATGAGGTAAGCATGCTCTCAAATCTAATGCTTGCTTTTGTGCATTTGAGAATGCAAGAAATTCTTAGAACAGACTAGGATGTCTTATTCGGAGGAAAACACATTATTGTTTTTGGAGATCTACTGCAGTTGACTCCAGTGAAAGAACAACCAGTGTTTAAAATGCTCACGCATGAAGATACCAGGAAGTGCCTAGGAAGCATTGGAAACGTTAATATATGGTTACATTTCAAATATGCAGAACTGCTTCAAAATATGCGACAGGCAAAGGATGAAGATTATAAAAATATTCTACAAGATGTAAGAATCGGAAAAGTAAGTGAGCATGGGAAAGAAGCATTACATGCATGATTAATTTCAAATTTGTATCCAAATGAAAACATTCTTCCAGAGAATATTTTTAAGAAAATTACTGAGAACAAATCTGGGATATGATTGATGCCAACTCTGCAAGAATGTTCCATCTTCAACCACAAAATGTTAAAGTTAGAAAATGAAGAGATTGTGAAACTGGAAGCTATAGATAAAATAGAGCATATGGGAGCAACAATTATTTTGTCTGAAAATTTGAAATCAAAATTGGATTCATTAGAGAAGAGTATATCTAAAACTGCTGATTTTGAAAAGACTCTGAATGTGTGTTTAAATTGTCGTAACATTTTGAGAAGGAATTTAAATGTTGAAAGAGGTCTGGTAAATGGAGCAATGGGTCATGTTGTTGATTTTGTGAATTACAAAAATAGAGATGGAATTGAAATATTAAAAATTAAATTTGATGGCATTGACGAAATACAACAAATTTGTCGTTGTTCAGCTCGATTTTTGCTGGTGAAAGACTTATATGTTCGCCGAAAACAGTTTCCTGTTTGTTTGGCATATGCGGTGACAATTCATAAATCTCAAGGTTTAAGTGTAGATAGTGCTTTGGTGAACATTGAAAGTTCTGTGGTTAAAGAGGGTATGGCATATGTGGCATTATCACGAGTCAGAACTTTATCAGGATTGTACTTGATTGAGTGTGATGAAACAAAGATTTGTGCTGATCTAGATTGTGTTAAAGAATACAATAGGTTAAGAAGAGAGTATGCTCCACATTTGCCTCAATATCCTCTGTTTGAAAAACGTGTGGTAGGCCGAAAAAGAAGAAATGAGAATAATTGAAGTGAGGTAGTAGAAAAAAGACAAAAAGTAGATGAAACTGTAATTGTAAGCAGAAAGAAAAAGGATTCTGTTGAAGATGTTGTTGGATTTCAGTTTGAAAACAGTTCTGGTGTCAACTGCTATGCTAATGTAGTGCTTAATGCTGTTTTTTTTCTTCAAAATTTACAAGAACAGATTGTTGAAAATCGGGATCAAACATTCTGCTGTTTATTGAATTCTGTGTTTCAGAAATGTAGCAGTGATAGAGCAAAAATAGAAAGTGTTTCAGAAATTCAAAATCTTCTAGACATATGTTCTGGACAAAATCAATTTTCACAGATTATTCAGCAGGATTGTCAGGAATTTTTAATGTATATGTTTGATGTATTGGAAGATGAAGGTGTAGATATAAAAAATCTTTTTAGCCTTTCTTATCAATGGCAGCATGACTGCGACAACTGTAGTTTATCAAGTAGTACTAGAATAGACACTGAAAGATTTATATATTTGACTTTACCAGACTGCAAATCAGTGTCTTTAAATAATCTAGTTAAAGCAGCTGATCATAATATGGTGTGTACCCAATGTAAGGCTGCAATGCTGTCCACATTATTTTTACAAACTTATGGTCAGTATGTCATTTTAATGTTCCAACGATGTAGACCTGATGGAAGTAAATTGACAACTTCTATAAAAAATTTCGTGGCTTCTCAGTTATCAATATCAGGAAGAACTTTTGCAACTGTAGCTATTATTTATCATGGCGGTCCTTCAACAACATCAGGGCATTACACATGCTATTTAAAAAGTCGAAAAGGTTGGACTAACTGTAATGACACTCATTTGACTTTCAAACAACGTTTGCCTTTTGACGTAAAAAATTCATACCTAGTGTTTTAAGAACCAAAATTTAAATAAAGGTAATTGCCCTATGAAGACGGGAGCAGTTAATAAAAGTTAGTTTGCTGTTTAAGATTATATTGTGCGTAAAAGTGATGAAGACAATATAAAAATTATAGTTCTCATAAAGGTATGATAAGTGGATCGCATAGTAAGTGATATCAGTATTATAGGAAATGTTCAACATGAGAGAGCCAGAGATGGATTTATGATTATTTGAATATTGTGAAAATGTTGTTTGAGCCTTTCTTTCAGATTGTCGGGAAAACGGTAATTTTAGAGTTTGTTTTAAGTAATTTGAAAATATACTGATACATCTGACACTATTTGGCCTTAAGGAAAGGTGAAGGAATGAGCAAAGAGTCATGACTGAACAGAAGGAGTATATGAAAACATTAAAACATATTTCAGATGTTCTTCGAGCTTTTTTTCTAGAGAGTCGATGAAATGGATTTTTTTAGAGAACAGCAGAGTACCTTCCAACGTAAAGGACCTTCATGATGTACTATTTGGCCTAAAGGAAAAGTAAGTGAATCAAAGATTAGTGTACATATGTGATTTGTAAGTTTATATGTTTTTTTTTAAACACAATCTTTTTGATTGTGTTTTTTTTCCCGCTGTCATATGATGAATAGTTTGAACTCACTGTTTTTAGTGAAATTCAATATGTTCGGAGAACAGCAAAAATAAACTATCTAACATGTTGTATAAATTATTCTACAGTTTGTATTGTGTTATTTATATTGTATTCCCATTGTCTCACACTCACTTTCCTTTTTCCTCTCTCTTTCAGGTCTTTTTACTCACTCACACTGCCTTTCTCTCACTCTGTTTCACACCCATTCGTTTACTGCACTTTTTTCACAACCCCTCATTTTCATTTCAACTGTCTGCATCCCCTCTCTCCCTTGCACCACCTTTCAGTTTTCAGTCTCTCTGTTTTACTTCCCTTTTCCGTCTTTTCCTCCTTTGCTCTTTTAGTAATTCCTCTTTACTCACTCACCAGTATTGCTGCACTTTATCACTATAACTCACCCACTCTCACTCGCTTATCTTTGTTTGCTCCTTTTTTTTGACCTCTTCTCTCTATTTTCCGTTCACTACATCTATGTCCTCAGTCCCTCACTCTTCTTGTGTTATGTTCACTTGTGTTTATCTACCTTCTATCATTTCTCTAACAACAACTTCAATGCTCCTCTCTCATCGTTCTTCATCCCATTTCTTTTACTCTGGTTCCATTACTACCCCTCATTTCCTATCTTTCAGTGTCCTTCTCTTTACTCTCATCACTGAATCACTTTCTCTCAGTACCACTGTTTTAGTCCTCTCCTCCTCTCTTTCCTTTTTTTGCTTCCTTACTCATTCACTTTCCTCACTCATTGTACTCCACTTCACTCAATCCTTCTGTTAGTCTCTCTGTCTACTAACTTCCTCACTCCTTTTCCCTCAATCCTTCTATATTATCCTCTCTCCCTTCATCCCTTCACTCTATGACTCTCCTTCACTTACTCTCAGTTATCTTCAATTCCTCATTCTTCTAAATGCATCCTTAATTAGACTCCTTTCCCTCTCAGTCATTAGCTTTTTACTTACTCCTGTTTCTTGATTTAGTTTTGCTAACTCATATTCTTATAGTATCTTTCTTACCTTCAGTTCATTTTTCTCTTCTTCTCTTCATCTCTGTCAGTGAATCTATATGCCTTACTCTTAGTAATTTGCTCTCCTTCTATTTCTTTTTCCCTTTTTTTGTCCTTCTACCTTACTTTATTTCTCTTTCTGTGTCCTTCACTCTTACTTTATTTCTAAATACGCTGTTATGATTTTTAACCTCTTCATTTGTATCTTTTATTTTAAAATACATATTTTACTAATTATTACTTATTTTTTCTTCTCTATTTCACAGATACAAAGTGTAGTAAAAAAATGTAATTAAAGTTACATTAATTATATGGTAAGTGTGACTAAAAAAATGTAGTTTGTCATCACCCTTTGCTTTAACCTCACTACTATTTACTCACCCTACCTCACTCATGTTTCTTTACTTTGCTTCCCTCACTTATTCTTATCCTCCATGTTTACTCCCCTTTCCCTAACTCCCCTCCCACATTCAACTTCTTTCAGTCCCCCTGCTTTACTTCCCTTACCCTCTGTTCCCTTCCTTTGCTCCCTCATTCATTCCCTTTCCCTTAATCATTTACTTTACTCCTGTCACTCCTTCTCTCAGTCCGTCTGTTCTCACAGTTCCTCATTTCTATTCCCTCACTCTGTCTCTCTTATCGTCGCTGTCTCTGTCCCCTCATTCTGTCAATATTCTTTCGTCATGCTCACTCCCTACAACTCACCCACACTCCCTCACTTACCTTTCTTTGCTGCTTCACTCACTACCTTTCAGTCACTCCTTCCTTTACTCTCTCTTTTCTCTCTGTCACTCCCCATGTTCTACCTTTATTCACTTTTATCCACCCTCTTTAACCCCTCTTTACTTACAGTCACTGCTCTTTTCTAACCCTCCACCACCGTTGTTCCTTTACTCCGGTTCCGTCACTACCCCTCATTCCCCATCCTTTACTGTCCTTCCCTTTACTTTCAACACCCACTCACATTCTCCCAGTACCTCTGCTTTAGTTTTCTTTCTCTCTCTTCCCTTCTTTCGCTCCCTTAATCATTTTTTTTTTCTCACTTACACTCTATTATACCTTCTCTCTGTCTTACTATGTAATACACAGTCCATCTGTGTTGCTCCCTCTAGCTCTCTGTCTCTTAACATCAATCTCTCTGTCCCCTTCCCTCATGCTCACTCCTTCATTATTTTTTTTATTTTTTTTATGGTGCGCGTCCCGGTGCGCGTACCCTGGAGAAAAAAGAATGACAGAGTTTTTAAAAAATATAGCATTTTTTTATAAATTGGAGGTAGTTCTAAAAAGAACTGTTTTTTTATTCTTTTTGTTGTTTTATATTTTTTTTATTATTTTTTATGGGGAGAAACAAAAAACAGGGAATTGTAAACGGCTCCACTGGAGCAAAAAAAAATCAGGAAAAAATTAGGGTTTTTTGGGGCAATTGTGGTTGTCACCAGCAAGGACGATGAGCTTTACGCTCTGCTCACCATAGCTGATGGTCTTACCACAAAAAATACAAGTGACCCTGAAATCACCAAACCGTGGTTGTATGATTGGCATCGTCTCCCTTGTGTCTGGTCCCGATGGAGTAGGTTGCTTTCTTTTGGAGGTGCTGGGTGAAGATTGGGGAGGGTTACTGGCCAGTTCTCTCACCTCTGCAGCAGCATAGTTGTTGGGATGCTTGCGCTGCATATGCGGAATTATGGTGTAATTACCAAATGAATATTTCCTATTAGGGTTCCCCCTTGAAAGTTCCATGCCACAGATTCGGCAAGTCACCTTTGGCGCATTCACTTTCTTCTTGCCCTCTGGGATGGAAAAAAACTCCCATACAATGTGCTCCTTTGGCCTATATGGGGTATTGTCTTCTGGGAGGAATGACCTTCTCCCCTCCTCGTCCTCCTCCTCCTCTTCTTCTTCTTGACCACCAATGTGATGTTGTGGTGGTCCTCTTGGTGGTGGTGGTGGTGCAGATGCTCCAGCTGCTGCTGCTACTGTAGCCATTTTAAAGTAGAAAAGATTAGAGACAGATCTCCAAACAGGTCTTCCTCAGTCAAAGGACAAAGTCAGAATAAGGAAAAAAGGTGGGGGCTTTCATCATTTGGAAAACAAAACTGTTCTGGACCAATGAAAAGTGTTATTTTCAAGTCACATGATCCGGGATTTCATCATTTGGAAACCAAAACTGATCTGCACCAATGAAAAGTGTTATTTTCAGATCACATGACCCGACGCGCTTACGCTACGCGCCCCGGGGCGCGCCCGGCGGCGCTTATGTTGCGCGATCGTATGCGCTCGGGTGCTTCCGGGTGCGCTTACGCATCATATGACGCATCACGCGGCTACGCGATACGTCACGATGTTGTTTTCGTTCGCGGGAATAGCGCTAACGGGACGCTCACCGGTACGCGCCCCGGGGCACGCCGTAATACTGCGCTCACCGGTGAGCGCATCGGTACGTTGGACTCACTATAACTTGCGTGTGCAATGCACTGCTGATGACGTCACATATTACATCACTCATGACATGGTCAGTGACATCACTCATGACATCACTGATGACACCATCCTTGTGACTGAGTGACAGACCTCCTTTCACTGTAATGTAACCCTTGAAACACATATTCAAAAATAGAAACTAAAATTTTCAAAAAAATGGTGATACCCATACCAGTTACAACAACCAATTCAGTAATTCCACCATCTATATACACATCCACTCATTCATCAACAGTTCTATATAGTCACTCATACATATACTCACTCATCATATGTAGTGATACATCCTGTTACACACCGACAGTCATCCAAAAGATACTCTCACACATACTCACAAATGCAAATAAACTATTAAACATCCATTTATATGCATATACAGCTATACACACACTACCACTGTACTTCTAAGGAAAATTACACATACTTACTCTCTTAAACAATCACTTAAAGAAACACATACTAATTTAAATAGGAACTCTTACAATCCCTCACTCTCACATATACTCACTTACATACATCAATATTCACATATACTATATTAAAACATATGTAGTTACTGATAAAGACACTAGTGAGACAGTCATTCACTCACTAACACACACATGTACACACTCATCCACCCATACAGTCCTGCACATATGCTGTCTTCAAAACACATACAAAGAGAGAGTCAGTCATTCATGCATGTATGTGCTAAGTAATACCCCCACCAAACCATACAAACACTCATACTGATACTAAGAAAAACATCTAATAACCCATATACATACACATGTAGCTACTCACCAACCCATGCAGCCACTTATACACAAAGTGAAACACTAATACATATATTTAAATATTTAAACATTACTCTCTAATATATGTATTCACTAAGATACACTTAATAAACCAGTTAACTAATCAAATTTTTTTTTTAAAACATCCATGTAAACATTTATTTAAACATGTATTCTTCCATCAACTTTTACATATACATATATAACACATATTTATTTTTTAAAAAGACACACATTCACTGGATGGTGTCATCAGTGATGTCATGAGTGATGTCACTGACCATGTCATGAGTGATGTAATATGTGACGTCATCAGCAGTGCATTGCACGCGCAAGGTGTAGTGAGTCCAACTAACTATAGCGTGGGAAATTCAATGGTTTTATGCGAGTAAAACTTCCAGCTAACTATAACTGGTGTGAAACCTATGTTTTTTTCAGTGAATTTAATAGGTTTTTTAAATGCTAATTCCTAACTATAACTGGTGTGAAACCTATGGTTTTATCAGTGAATATATATATATATATAGATAGATATATGTATATATATATATATATTCCAGCTCCGAAGTACCCAACGTACAAAGGAGCACCCGGACCTCAGCTGCACACAAGGAGCCTTGAATGGTAAGCACGCCTCCAGCACAACGATATCCTTTAACTGTTCAAACTGCCCTGGATGCCTGACGCATTTCGAAGTGTCCCCACTTCTCTTCAGAGGCTTTGGCAGTTATGAAGGAGCGCTTGAGGCACGACCCCCCTTCTTGCTTAGATGCACGCCCTGGATGGGACTTATGGGACTTGTAGTGCCTCACGTCGCACTAATGTTCAGTTGGTAACTTTTCAAGCCCACAGATGGGCCTCGCTGTGTGGAATTCGTGCAAAATTCATACGCTGTTGTCCCATGTTCTCGGCCCGTAGTCAAGACCGCATGGCCCCCGGTTCTTTCAGGGTGGTGCTCCTTCCGCGGCATGGGTCGCCGCGTAAATATTCCAGCTCCGAAGTACCCAACGTACAAAGGAGCACCCGGACCTCAGCTGCACACAAGGAGCCTTGAATGGTAAGCACGCCTCCAGCACAACGATATCCTTTAACTGTTCAAACTGCCCTGGATGCCTGACGCGTTTCGAAGTGTCCCCACTTCTCTTCAGAGGCTTTGGCAGTTATGAAGGAGCGCTTGAGGCACCACCCCCCTTCTTGCTTAGATGCACGCCCTGGATGGGACTTATGGGACTTGTAGTGCCTCACGTCGCGCTAATGTTCAGTTGGTAACTTTTCAAGCCCACAGATGGGCCTCGCTGTGTGGAATTCGTGCAAAATCCATACGCTGTTGTCCCATGTTCTCGGCCCGTAGTCAAGACCGCATGGCCCCCAGTTCTTTCAGGGTGGGGCTCCTTCCGCGGCATGGGTCGCCGCGTAAATATTCCAGCTCTGAAGTACCCAACGTACAAAGGAGCACCCGGACCTCAGCTGCACACAAGGAGCCTTGAATGGTAAGCACGCCTCCAGCACAACGATATCCTTTAACTGTTCAAACTGCCCTGGATGCCTGACGCGTTTCGAAGTGTCCCCACTTCTCTTCAGAGGCTTTGGCAGTTATGAAGGAGCGCTTGAGGCACCACCCCCCTTCTTGCTTAGATGCACGCCCTGGATGGGACTTATGGGACTTGTAGTGCCTCACGTCGCGCTAATGTTCAGTTGGTAACTTTTCAAGCCCACAGATGGGCCTCGCTGTGTGGAATTCATGCAAAATCCATACGCTGTTGTCCCATGTTCTCGGCCCGTAGTCAAGACCGCATGGCCCCCGGTTCTTTCAGGGTGGTGCTCCTTCCGCGGCATGGGTCGCCGCGTAAATATTCTAGCTCCGAAGTACCCAACGTACAAAGGAGCACCCGGACCTCAGCTGCACACAAGGAGCCTTGAATGGTAAGCACGCCTCCAGCACAACGATATCCTTTAACTGTTCAAACTGCCCTGGATGCCTGACGCGTTTCGAAGTGTCCCCACTTCTCTTCAGAGGCTTTGGCAGTTATGAAGGAGCGCTTGAGGCACCACCCCCCTTCTTGCTTAGATGCACGCCCTGGATGGGACTTATGGGACTTGTAGTGCCTCACGTCGCGCTAATGTTCAGTTGGTAACTTTTCAAATATATATATTCACCACAATCCTCCATTCGATCGAACAGACGTCTCCGACACTCGAAAGTTTGCTGTGCACGTAATACTTTAATCAGCAGGAAAACAACGCGTTTCACAATGTAGCTTGATCACGTTTATATATATTCGCAAATAGCTCTGCAGCACCTCCGGCAAGCTTGTTCAGCCACACCAGCGAGAGACGAGACGGACCACAGGATCAGGTGCAAGATTTTATTAGTACAGAAAAACAGCTACGAGTTTCAGGCTACACGAGCCCTTGTTCACGCTGTCAGTCATTTTAAAATATCGTTGCTTTTTGTATGTGATTGTGCCAATACACGCCCCAAACAGTGACTTAACAGATCACATGGTCATGAGTATAGAAAACATACTTAACAAAGTACGTTAACTAAAATACCTCAAATCGGTTATCAACAAAATATAACAGCATAAATGCATAGTGTGGTTCATATATAAAAAAGGAATGTAAGGTACTGGATATACCAATCATTAATGTACAATATTAGTGGATAAATCCATTAGGTACAGATGAAAAATATTTTTTTCAAATATATGCACACATAATTGTTATGGGGTACAACATATTGTGTTGATCCTATGATGTTAATGGTTAAATCCCAAATATCATCAGCATATTACGCTGATACTATGATGTTGATGGTTGAATAACACACATAAAGATAACACGATCACATAACCACGATAAAATCTAAATGTATATAGTGCAAAAGCAGCCGATTTTTAAAGTGCAAAGAAGTAGTGCAAGATTTAAAGTGCAAAGAAGACATAAAGTGCAAAATGTCTGATTGATATATAAGAAGCATATCAATATATTAAACACAAATTTGTTGCAGAGCCCTGCAACATGTGTTAAAATCCTATAAATTGTCTCTTAAAATGTATTTATCAATACAATATATATATATAAATAACCACTAAAAAAACATAGGTTTCAGGGACGTTATAGTTAGTTGAACATTTGACTCATATAAAACCAGAGAAATTAGCATGTTATAGTTAGTTGAGCTATCTATGACTCGCGCGCCCGCAATGCCCTGGTGATGACTTTACATATTACATCACTCATGACATGGTCAGTAACATCACTGATGACATCTCAAATGACATCACTGATGACATCATCCAGTGAATGTGTGTTTCTGGAAAGTTTAAATATTTGTCATATATATCTATGCCAAGGTGTATTCAAGAATGAGTGGATTTACAAGTGCCTGAAGGGATTATTTAGTAGGTGCGTGACTGCCTGTATAATTGAGTGATTGAACGTGTCTTACTGAATGCATGTGTGGAATTTTAGTTCATGTACTAAACATCATCTACGCCATCTTGCCGATTCACGTATGAACATACACGACAGCCATTTTAGGTACCATGGTCTCCCTGTTCACGATCGCCCGTCAGCACACTTCCCTGAACCTTGCAAGCCTTCCCAGCGCCTCCTGGCTGCCCCCGCGCTCACATGCACAAGTCATGAACCCCCCCCCATGACTCTGTCTCAGGGAATCACACCCCGCGCCTGACCAACACCTCCTTTCCGTCCATGAATACCCCTCCTTTGATGACCCCTTCCTCTGAGCCCGACTGCCTGTACGAACCGCTAGTCATCCCTTAGCCCGAGGATACAGTTTATTGCCCACTACTGTATGCACTCGCCTCTCCTGAAAGAGACCACTATTGATCATGACGTCCCCACCCCCTGAGATTCGATCAGGCGCACACATTCCAAAGGAATCGGCAGAACACTCAGCTGCGTGATAACCCCCTCCCAGTCATATGAGGGGAAAGGGCTTCTACTGTTGTCATGTGTTGGAATGGGCCGGAACTGGGGGGGTGCCGGGGATGTCGTTCTCATACTTCACAATGCCCTTGTTGTAATAAAGAGCGTTCACATGTCTTAACCCAGGGGATAAAAGACCAGGTCTCAGAGAGGTTGAGAGAGCACCTCGAGACGATACCTTGTTGTCTGATCTGATGTGTTCTACTCCGACGGAATAAACTTGTTTCCTGTCTTCCTGTCTCCAGCGCCTGCCTCTTTATTGAATAACTCCGTATGGTATTAGAGGCGTTTTACGCCGGGCAAATTTAACTTAGGAAACATCTACTGAAAGCGCCTGACCATTTTGAATTGATCTTTATCAATTGGCGTCCCAAACGCGGGGCCCATCAGCGACACGTGGATCCAGTGGGAGAGGTCCCGACGACAGAGTGAACAACTGCAACGATCGGGAGAGCTCCTGTCCGATAGACCCTCGTCTGACAGCCGATCATCTGAACTTCACTGATTCCGAGCTGACCTCTCCCGAGTGATCTACGGTCCTGACTGGGAACCACCAGGAGTGCCGCGATAGCAACAAGAGAATAGAGGACAATCGGGCGCTGGAAGCGGAAGACGGGAAACTGTCCATGCGGTCCGGGTAAGGTCGTGACACACGACAAATTGCGAAATTGATTGATTGATTGTTTGAAAATACTAGTATTACTTATTGACTGTTTCTGAGAAATTCTCTATTTGCAAACAAGTACAGAATCGCCATACTCTGTTTAGTCTTTGCAGATAGTGAAGGGTAGGCAACGCAAGCCTTTAACACGTCGTGCCTATTTTTCTCCTCATTGATTGATTGATTGAATCGAGCATTGAATTGTTCGAAGTTGGTTCTCTTAAGGATCTTCTCTGCCTACAAACGGGGAAGAATAGGAATATTCTCTCTCCCTTTGCAGATAGTGAAGGGTAGGCAACGCAAGCCTTTAACACGTCGTGCCTATTTCATTCCTCATTGATTGATTGTTTGTCCAAACATTGACTGTTTGGAATTGGTTCTTTCTGGAGGTATTCTCTGTTTGCAAATAGCGTAGAATAGAATATTCTGTCCAGTCTTTGCAAATAGTGAAAAGATAGGTAGTGCAGGCTTTTGCCCCCCATTGTAATCCGTCATGCCTATCTTCTCCCCATTGGTTAATAGTTGGGTCAACCCGGACCGCTTATTAGAGATGAACCATCCAGCTCCACTGGAAGGCACCCCTAATAAGGACATGTTTACTAAGCAAGGACTAGTCGCTATAGCTTATAGTAAGTTATGGCATAAATATACAAAAAAGGATCCTGAAAGTCAATGGCCACTGATAGGTTCTTTTGATGAAAATAAAATAAAAACACTAGAAGCAGCTGTAAAAATAAACAAGGCAACGCCCACTATGCTCGATAGTATTGGCATGTGGCGCAAAGAAGCAGAACATTGAAGGAAAAGAGAAGAAGCAAAAATAGTGAAAGAGTTACGAAAAGCAGCCCATCTGGCCGCAAAAGAACTAGATGAAGAAATAAGAAGAAGAGAGGAAGTTAAACAAACGCAAGAATCAGGACTGGCAGGCCAATGCCCTGTCAGGACCACCTCTGCGCTCTACCCGGAGATGCCCTCCAAACAGCAGGCAAATGACGAGTTACTGCTCGGTCCTCCAATTATCTACATGCCTCCTCCTTATGCTCCCAGCCAGCCTCTAGCACAACACTCACCAGTTCAAAGTGCAGGTGTGGGTGACCCTAGCGCTAGTGCCCCGGCTCTTACGGCCTTCGCACCAGCCGCATTGGTAACAACAGCAGATGAACATGAGACTAGCAGGCACCTAACAGCCAGACCAAATAGGTTGAGCAAAGATGAGCGGGATGGAATCGACAAGATAGCAAAAACATTGGTAGAACGGAAGGAGAGCGAAGAATATACGATGAATATGCACAATTCACATGCCGGTAGTCACAGACGGCATTTCATCTTACGGTTCAGCTACCACACCCTGAACGCGTATGAGGATAGGTACCAGAATAAAGGTCCTGCTAAATTGACGGCTCTATATAGAAGGGTCGATGTTGGAGATGGAACTGAGAGCGATGTGACGGACCTCTTCATGCAAACGCTTGAGGTCTTCCGCCACCTCGCGGAACAGAAACCAGAGGTCAAGATCACAGTCCCTGAGACGATTGAGTCCTCATTAGAGGCAGCCAACACGATGATGCCTATCAGAGAAGCCGCCCCCTATTGGGTTCCCCCAAGAGGTCAGGGAACAAACGATGATATCAACCACGCAGATGCAAAAGGGAGGGTTGTGTACAACTGGGTTTACCAACCATGGGATCGGCAAGATATTTTAACTTTTAGGCAAACCCTGCCCGATCTACGAAAGAACCCTACAGCATTTTATACAGAACTAGGCACAGCCTTGGGCTCAACCATAATGACTCTATCGGACATTGATTTGTTTTTCGGGTTGTGTCTGCCGGCTGATGTGTGGAAGCAAATCCGGAAAGCCGACCACACAGACCTGTTCGGACACACCTGGAAACAACTCGATGACCTAGATAGGCAGCGAGAGCCCGGAAAGAAACCTGTAAAAGACATACTGGAACTCCCCGACAAAATAGTACAGAAGCTAAAGACGTTGATCCCAGAAAAGAAGGTAGACTGGTCGGTAGTCACGGCTTGTCGTCAAAAACCTCAGGAAGATGTATCAGAATATTTCTCCCGATTTGAAACAGTGTTCTCCGACTACAGTGGCCAAGACATGACCACCGCAACCGGACAACACCTATTCGTGCAAAACTACGTAAAAGGGCTATCGCAAGAGGTCTCCCAAAAGTTACAGACGAGTGAGAGTAGTTGGGGAGCCTCCAAACCTGCAGCTATCCTTCAGATGGCTCAGTATTATGAACACCAAAAGAACGAGAACGAGAGGGCGAATGAGAAAAAGAAAAAGGACTTAAAGGAACGAGTGATGATTGCTCAATTGCATGAAGTGACTACAGGAAGGTAACGATATAGGGGAAACTACCAGTCGAATGCCCCTAGGAATTCGGCCCCTAGAGACCGCAACCCCACACCTGGCACTCCACGAACCGACCTCGATGAGAACCAGTGTGCATTTTGCAAAGAATTTGGGCATTGGAAGTCTCAATGCCTGGCCCTTCGGGAAATGATTAAAAATAAAGAAACAAGGGACATGACAAATGGCTCCAAAACTGGAGGGCAGGGACGAGGGCAGACCCGCGACACCACCAATGACCGATCTGGCAGACCAAACACATTTGACCGCCCCCGACAGAATCAGTGCCAACAGTCCGACTGCAACAATGCTCACGACTCTGCATAGGACTGCCAGGGGCAAGGGAGGGATCCAGTCGAGCTCTGTGTTGACCAGCAAGGTCTTTACGTCACTGCTAAGGTCCTGGGTACAAAGTCTCCATTTTTGGTAGACACTGGAGCGACACGTAGTGTATTATCAAAACGACTGATTCCAAGGGCACCCTTGTCTGGCTCACAAATTACCTTCATAGGTTTCGATGGAACGCCCTCCACTAATCCCCTGTCTGTACCTATCTCCTTTGACCTAGGAAACAATCCCACTGACACAACATTTCTGCTCTCCTCCAACTCCCCTGACGCCATTATGGGTATTGATTTACTGAAACATTTCCGAGCTACTATTAGGTGTTCCCCGGATGGAGTCCGAGTCATCCTGTACGACAACCCGAGCATGTCCAGACCCTACCCCGCACGACATATGTACGCCATAACAGATGCTGACCTATCCTTGCTCGATACCCTACCCCTGTACCCATGGGCCAGAAACGACTCGGATGTAGGACGGATGATGATCGATCCTGTACACATAACTGTTCGACCAGATGCAATACTCCCGAAACTCCCACAGTACCGGATATCGCCCGAAGGCGAGAAGGCATTGGTAGCAATTATTCAGTCCTTGGTAGATGCAGGAGTGGTAGAGGAAGTGGTTAGTAATGTCTGCAATAGCCCTATCCTACCCATTGTTAAGAAGCAAGGTGAGGGAGATGAGAAAGCGTACCGCTTCATCATCGACCTGCGAGAAGTCAACAAAGTGGTGGTACCACAGTACCCCGTAGTCTCAGACATCGCCACCATTCTGACTCTCATCCCGTCCACTGCCACCACCTTCACCGTTATTGATCTTAAAAATGCATTTTTCTCTATCCCCATCCATCCAGACAGCCGTTATCTCTTCGGCTTCACTTTAAAAAACCGTTCATACCGATTTTGTAGAGCTCCCCAGGGCTACACTGAAAGTCCCAGCATTTACAGCCAGGCCCTCGAAAGACAGCTGGACGCCGTCCAGCTACCAGATGGAGTGGTGTTGATCCAATATGTTGACGATATCCTTTTGGCAGCCGACACCACTCCACTTGCAATCACAGCCACTATCCAACTCTTGCACTTTCTTGCGGAGAATGGCCACAAAGTCTCCAAAAAGAAACTGCAGTTCTGCCAGCCCCAAGTAACATACCTAGGCCATCTCCTGTCCAAAGAAGGGAGGAAACTTACGCCCGACCGAATCCAAACCATCCTAGACACCCCCATTCCAAAAACACAGAAGCAAGTCCGTTCATTAGTGGGCCTTACTTCTTTCTGCCGACAATGGTTACCAAATTTCAGCCTCATTATAAAACCCCTACTTTCCCTGTTGGCCAAAGATGTTCCGTTCCCACTCCCGTGGACTCCCGAATGCCAAGCATCCTTTAAGGAGTTGCGGGATGCCCTTTGCTCTGCACCCGTTCTAGGAACACCAGATTACTCCAAGCCCTTCTCCCTCTTCACTCACGAAAGGGAGGGATGCGCATTGTCTGTTCTAACTCAGCCCATCGGCGCCAAACAACGCCCTTGTGCCTACTTCTCTGCCACTCTTGATCCAGTCGCCAGAGCTCTACCTGCCTGCCTTCGAGCAGTAGCCGCTGCTGCTGTCTCTATCCGCCAGAGTGAGGGAATTGTGCTTTCAAACTCCCTCACGGTATTAGTGCCCCATGCAGTTGACGCCCTTTTGAACCAGACTAAGACTCAACACCTGACTAGCGCACGACTAACAGGGTACGAATTGACTCTACTTGCACCCCACATCACCCTGAAGAGATGCACGACATTGAACCCTGCTACACTGTTACCCTTGCCCGAAAATGACCCCGATGTGCCCCCTATACACGACTGTGTGACCCTCACGGACGAACAGACCAGGAGTAGAATTGACCTCCGAGACATTGCTTTCACAGATCCTGATGGAGAACTATGGGTAGATGGCTCTTGTATCAAACTCCCAGACGGCACCACCTCTGCTGCCTATGCGGTGACGACAGCTCGAACAGTTGTTGAAACAGCTCGCATCACACAACGATCCGCACAGGCAGCAGAGCTAATTGCCCTCACACGAGCATGTATCATAGCAGCAGGAACCACGGCAAACATTTACACAGACAGCCAGTATGCCTTCGGGGTGGTTCATCATTTTGGGCTCCTATGGAGGGAAAGGGGATTCCTGACGTCCCACGGTACGCCCATCCTTCACGGAGATTTAGTCTCCGCCCTGATTGAAGCAGTTCTTCTCCCCAAACGATTAGCAGTGATCAAATGGCAAGCACACAAGAAGGTGACAGACCTAGTCGGACAGGGAAACGCACTGGCCGACACCACTGCCCGAACCACAGCTGAGAATAGGACAACGACACGCATGTATGTGACCAGGTCACAAGCAGAAAAATGGACCGACGCTAGGGAAACAATCAGGGACATCCAATCGGCCAGCACACCACACGAACTGACTGAGTGGGCGCGGGTGGGTCTAAGGGACGATGAGGACTGCTGGCGGACAAAAGACACGAACAAATGGTTGCTGCCTGATGCATACTTGATCCCCATACTGACCATGGCACACTCCCCTGCACACATAGGTTCTGCCCCCATGATTGAACTCATCTCCAGAGTCTGGCACAACAACAAGATCCCCGACTCAGCCAAACGCCTGGTCCAGCAGTGCCTTATCTGCCTACAACACAACCCCGGGAAAGGAACTGTGGTACCCCGGGGAGGGTTTGGGATCCCCGACCACCCCTTTGAGGTCCTTCAGATGGATTACATCCAATTAGAGAGGTGCCAAGGCTTGAAGTACGTATTGGTCATTGTATGTGCCTTCAGCAAATGGGTGGAAGCCTATCCGACCCGTGATAACACTGCCATGACTACTGCCAAAGTACTACTGAAAGAGTTTTTCCCTCGCTACGGCCTTTGTCGAATTTTATGGAGCGACAATGGCCCCCACTTCGTAGCTGAAGTTATCCAACTAATCCTGAAGGGGTTGGGGGTAAAACAGAGGTTCCACGCAGTCTTCCACCCCCAATCTGCTGGCCTGGTTGAACGACACAACGCTACACTGAAACTGAAACTGTCAAAAATAGTGGCCACCACAGGACTTAAGTGGCCAGATGCCCTTCCACTGGCATTACTATCGATGCGCTCCACTCCCACTAAGCACCACTTGACCCCCTACGAAGTTGGGTTTGGGCGGCCTATGAACCTCTGGACTGCCCCCAAACCGACCTCCATTCACGACGTCCCCGACGTCCTGCTGTCAGATTATTTATGCAAATTAACTAAAACGTTGTCTGTCATTCATCAACAGGTGCAGCAGGCCATCCCCGATGCTTCCAGGGGTCCCGGTCACGATATCCAACCGGGGGACTACATCCTAATCCGGAACTTTCAACAAGCGAAGAGTCTGGAACCCCGGTGGACGGGCCCCTGGCAAGTACTGATCACCACTCGGACGGCTCTTCGAGTGGAGGGGAAAAAGAACTGGCTGCATGCACACCACTGCAAGAAGGTTTCCTCGACCCTGGCCACGACAGACAACGTCAGCACCCAAGAAGAGCTCCTGAACAAAGACCGACCATCACTGAACTGCTATCCTGATACCGAGGCACTTGAACTTGCAAAACACTCTGATCCCACTGTGCCATCCCGAGAAGGGTATTTCCTGCGTCGAAAGGAGGGAGCTTCGGCTAAGTAGGCCACTGACTAAGTTAAAAATCTCAGAACGGTGACCCAAAACAACCAAGGGTTACCCGGAGAGAAGCTAAACAAAGTCTGTGGTTCTGCCCACTACCGAGCACCTTGAAGATGAAGATGATGGAAGCGCCAGATAAGAAGATGATGAAAGCGCTGTTGAAAAGTCAGCCCATATCGCACCCGATGCCCAGGCTGCTGGTGCAGGGCGACTCTTCGTTCCCATCATAAATAATTACCAAATGAAGAGACGGGCACTGGAAGTAGGAAAACAAGAACAGAGTTTATTACTCATGAGGAGAGCATGTCATTTGGGACACTCGCATAGTGTCTTCGGGAGGTGCTCTAACAAGTTTCTCTGAGGCTTCGTCTTTTATACACAGGTTTATGACACACACACATCCTTCATTACAATCAAGACATTGTAAAGTACGAAGATATTCCAACACGTGGCTACAGTAGGGGCCCTTATCCTCCATACAATAGGAGGGGGCTGTCATGCAGCTGAGTGTGCTGTTGATTCCGTTGGAATGTGTGCTCCTGATCGAATCTCAGGGGGTGGGGTGGTCATGATCAATAGTGGCTCCTTTCAAGAGAGGCGAGTGCATACAGTAGTGGGCAATGAACTGTATCCTCAGGCTAAGGGATGACCAGCGGTCCATGTAGACAATTAGGTTCAGAGGAAGAGGTCATCAAAGGAGGGGTATTCATGGAGGGACAGGAGGGTTTTGGTCAGGCGCGGGGTGCGATTTCTCAGAGACAGAGTCATGCGGGAGGGGAGGGCTCATGACTTGTGCGTGTGAGAGCGGGGGCAGTCAGGGTACATGGGGGAAGCTTGCAGGGTCAGGGAAGGGGCGCTGGTGATCGATCGCAAACTGGGAGACCATGATACCTAAAATGGCTGTCGTGTACGTGTGTGCATGGGTCTGTGCTAGCGGGATACCACAGTCAGTGCTTTAGCGTTATCCGTTCTGCTTACAACAAGGGGTACAGTGAACACAAATGAACGCCGCTTATGTGTATATATAATGCCAATTTCAACAGTCGCCGCTTTTAAACATAGCTAGTACATTTGTGTTTACCCCAACTGATGGAGTGTACATATAGTCATGTGTGGCCAATGAAATAACGTTCGTCGAATGCTAGCAAATTGCGTGTAGCCATATGCAGTCGATACAATTGGCGGAATACGGTACATATGAATTTACATTCGCTGCGTCATTCATAGATCGGCATAACACGTAGTCGAGGGCAATCAGGAAAAACGTTCCGACATATTGTAGACTCAGGTTCTGACTTTCTTTTCAATGACATCAACATATAGTAAAAAGTGCTATATGAGACTTTTGGACTTAAGTGACCAAAAACATTTTTGAAAGCAACAAGAATTGAGGGAGAAAGTTCAGGAAGGGGGTCTTAGTGAAAATGTCTTTTTCAACGACGAGCCACCACTGGTAGA
Organism: Lissotriton helveticus; assembly: GCF_964261635.1. Lineage (NCBI taxonomy): Eukaryota > Metazoa > Chordata > Amphibia > Caudata > Salamandridae > Lissotriton > Lissotriton helveticus. The sequence continues at coordinate 1,003,267,933 of NC_136071.1, read as the reverse complement.
CTCTGTTAGTCCGTTTTTCTTTTCGTTGGCGCTTTTGAGCACCGGCGGTGGAGCTATAAGTCCAGCTCGGAATCATCCTTACGCGTTGCAGGGTGCGATCAGTCCTCTGCTGTTAGATCACAGTCCTGTTTCCTAACCCATTTTCTTAGGGGTGCCTCATGCTGGGCACCTGCATGTCTTTCTTCTTCCGTGGCAAAATCCCAGTCCATAGTCAAAGTTTATTATGAAAAAAGTTTGTTGAATAATCGAGGGAAGAGAGGGCGGAGTGGGGCCAGATCTTCGAACACACCAAGAGACCAAGGGAGCAAAGGACAATGAGCAGGCAGGCCCATCAGTCGGACTCAAAAGGGGACGGGGACTTCAGGCACGAGTGGGTCAGCAAGTCGAGGGCTTCAAGGTAGCCCTTCATTCTTTCATCTGCCGAGTTTGAGAGTTGTGCCTCGTCCCGCGTCTCGTTGCTCTGCGGCTCCACCTTTGGTTGCGGTCACATGTGCTTCATGATCTGTGGCCAGGCTGTGCGTCACGTCCAGCTCCTCTCCTCCGGTTATTATATCTTTAAATGAGTAGAAAACAAGTTTTTAGAAAAACTGTCAGGAGAAGACATTTATACATCTCAATTCCGTCCCCAATCCTATGTAGGTGGGGGATAAGTTCATCGGTCACAGTCAGAAGTCGTCATTTATGGAGTCTGTAGGAGTGCGTTGCTATGGAATTCATAACCCTGTTCGGCGCTCATTCGTGACGTACGTGGAGAGAAATTGGACTTTTATACACAGTGTATTATATCAAACTCAAAATCGAGTCCTTATGTAGAGACTCGTCCTTCCCTTTAACCCAAGTATCGACCATCTTACATCTCCCTTCGGGGTCGGCTAACTCTTGTAAGTGGGGCGTTATCGTCATGCAGAAGGGGGGGGTGGACGTAAAACATGCTCTTCTTGGGGAGTGAACGTTAATCAAGGTCATCAATTTCGCTTTCGAGGGTAGATGACATGAAGCTGGGGTTAATCGGGGGAAACGGGGAAGTTTTGGGCAGGGAGCTGGGGTCGATCGGGAGAAGTGGGGTACTCTGGACATCCACCCTTTAGTGCAGAGGAGCGAAGTAATCTGTGCATTGGGAATTGCATTTTTAGCAAACTGAGAAACTGGAGGCCATTGACGTTATAGTCCCCCTATAAAGGCCAGATTAGGGGACGTTAGTCGTCTGACCCGTCCTTTCTTTCATGACCAACTCGGGTCCTATTGTTTTGCAGAAAGGAGAGGTAGTAACATGGCAAGTTACAGTCGTTTTAGTTCCTGTCAATTTTTCCAAACACCTTTGTGTTCGAGGAAACCCAATTAGGTGTTGTGCCGGGAGGGGCACAACGTTACCATTACAAGAAAAGAGGGAACAGGGGGGTTTTAGAGAGTGAGAGAGTGAGAGAGAGAGAGAGAGAGAGAGAGAGAGAGAGAGAGGGAGAGGGAGAGAGAGAGAGAGAGAGAGAGAGAGAGAGAGAGAGGGAGAGAGAGAGAGAGAGAGCACTCTAAATGGTCCATTCTGTACACGCATGGCATGGAGGAGAGAGAGAGACGAGTACAATAATGGGCCATCCAGTGCACACAGAACAACAGGGATTAAGTACTACGGAAATACAGACAGAGGGATGGCGCAGATCCATGCATCACGTATACACAAACTCAGGCGGAGAAGACAGTACATGTATTATGTACGAAAATCCAAGACAAGACATAAAACAGTTATTGGCCAAAATTATCCCTTTCTGTATGCTGTGCATTCTTAGCATCCTAAGCTCTTTTTACCTTTTTTCTTCTCTTTTAACCGTCGGCTGCCCTTACTGGTGGCTTAGATTGTACACACTTACGCCTTTGGCAATTGGTCATGAACTAACCTGGTCGGGCTAATGCTCACGGTGGTTTATTCGAGTCATTTTTTAGCAAATGTGTTTCCAGGCTGAGACAACGGTTGGTGTCAGTTGGAGAACAATGGGGCAGCTTGAAGTTACATGTCTAGGAGGGTGCGAAGAAGGATGCAGTAGATTTTAAATGTACCTCACCTCAAAATATTCCTTAAACTTTCCCTATTTAATTAATTGTAGGATGCGTATTCATTAGCGCACGTCATTTTAGTTGTACTATTCGGGGTGCCAAGCGAAGTTATATTTTGTGGTTTTCCCTTCAGGCTGCCCTCCCAGGCGCTAAGTTCAGGGAGAGAAAATAGTCATGGTTTGCTAGTTGCGGTTAGGTACCATAATCAAACCCTTTTTTTTCGTCTCTTTGTCCGTTAGATCACCGTTTTCATACATTGATCGATATTCCGATGTGACCTGCAGAGAGAGGGAAAAAGAAGGGGGCAGGGGCTACATTGATAGACACATTAGCGTGCATAAACCCAGAAAGGCTTTTACTTACTGCATACTCGGCCTATCTCCACGGGATTCAGTCCCTGCCAACTGGGCGTTCAAGCCCGGGTGGACCATTAGTGTGACTCTTTTATACAGGTAGCACATAAAGTATAGGCTAAACACCAGGATCTTTAGCGGTGGCTTTTTTTGGCTGCAAAAAGGAAAAACGCACACAACGAAAACTTGGACCCTTCATTTTTGCAATATTTCTACGTACTATACTTTTTAATCCTTTAAACAGTGGTCATTTATTCGAAAATTACCAATTCACACGTGACAACTACGTTTGCTTTTTCCAAAAATCTTTAATAAGAATGTCGGTGCATAAATATGGGCCTACAACCCCGTGGGCCGGCCACGGAGCAGGCTGGAACTGTAGATGTGGGGATACTTTATTAGTAAAGACTTTAGTGGAGTCGGTGGTCGTTTATTTCATAATCTAAAAGTGCGACAAGTGCAACAAAATCATGTCGAGACTTCAGTGTGAGCGAGTGTCATGAGTGTTGGGCTTCCAACTTTCAATAATCATGATGTGCCAAACTTAACAACAATTCATTGTCCGAATGTTCAATTAATACCCATCTGATGTCAATTTGCCGTCTGAACACATAATCAGTACCCACCCAATATCAATTCATTGTCCGAACATATAGCCAGTACCCATCCCATATCAATTGATTTCCCGAACTGACAGTACACATCCTGAATCAATTAATTGTCCGAACATATAATTAGTACACATCCTATATCAATTCATGTGGTTAAGAAACCCTTCATACATATCTCATGACACCAGGGCTGAACAATCGGGGTACAACAAGGAGTTGAAAGTTTCATTTGCATCGGCGCCATTTTGGGTGCAGTCAGGCAGACCAGGCATAGTCTAAATGTCTACTAACTCGTGGTTGGCCCAGAGCTTCTTTCGGCAGTCCAAAAGTTCCGTAAAAGGGTAAAAGAAGGGATCGGTGGTCTGAACCATCAATCGAAAAGGGGAGGGAGGCAACAATGTTCCTACCGGGTCATACTGTGCTTTCACCGGAACTGATCCGAACTGTAGTCTGCAGGATTCTAGTCATTCAAACTGAGGCTGGCGACAGCATGGAAGCGTCGACGTCCTGCGGCTACATTTCCATTGTTCCGTGGGCAATCATGGCAGTCATTCCCCATCGGGGTATCTGCGGGGGTCGGGGACTCCCGCGGCTCCTCTAGAATCTTCAAGGTCGTGGAGAACTATGATGGTGGAGTCAACAAGTGACCGGGCCATTCCTTCATGCTGGGCCCGCTCTTGCCAGGTCGATCGCCATTTTGAGAGTTCGGCAGCTACCGGCGATCGCGGGGTCAAATGAGCGGACGGGCTCCACCCTGCCGGGCGAGGCGTTGCAGCATCGCCACAGTGGAAGAACCCTTTTCCGGGCGCCTGGAGCGCTGAGGGTGCAGCTGGGAAGCCTCCACCTGGGGAGGCGGGAGAGACTTGTTCGCACCGTCTCTCCCTCCCAGTGCACCCCACGGCGTCTCGCTTGACATTTGTTATGGCCGGACCAGGCGATGAGGACGAGGGGGGGGGGTCGGAGGCATGTGCAAGACATCCCCCCCCCAGTGTTGTTGCAGCCATTATGGAAGAAAAAAGAAATGCCCCGTCCGTCTTTGGGCCGGGCCTCTGGTTGATGGCGGCCGGACGCTCCTTGCCATGACTGGGAGAGAGAGGGGAGGGTCGAGGACATAGACATTCCCCCCCCCTTGCAACTCTCCAGGGTTGTCGTAGCAGTCCCATTGGCCGGGTCCCTTCGGCCTCGGCCTCTCCTCCGGCTACACCCTACGTGATGATCTCCGGCCGACTGTTGGCAGCAGGACCCGCCCTATATGTGTTGCTTCCGGCTGGGCGTAGCCGCAAACCTGTTGCACTTTGGAAATTTCCAGAATGGGGGCGGATGTCTGCTGACTTGTATCTTTCCCAGTTTGCCGTTATTTGGGCGTGGCAGGCGGTGGGACAGACACGTTTGGGGCAGTGAGGGGCGATGAGCATCGTTGCCTTGTGGCCGTTGCAATGCCACGCTTGGTTTCTCTTACTGTTTTCCGGTTTCTTATTACGGGCTTATTTCTAATGTTTCTTGTTTCTAGGACACTAATAGGTTTTATCATTAAGTATTGTTATCGTTTCCTCGTTCGTTATTAATAAAAAGTTCATCAGTGGCCTACTGATTTTCGTTTTCCTATTCCTTTCTTTCCAGGTTGTTTCATGCTAAAGTTTCTGTTAACAGGATACAGTGATCACTTCGTTATTATTGCATATGTCCTTTTCACTAGGGGTGCTCTCTGGTCGGGCCAGGTGACCTATCTCTAGTAAATGGTCCGGGTGAGACTGGTGCATTAATCAGTGGGGAGTAGATAGGCATGACATATTACAATGGGGGACAAAGGTCCGCATTACCTACCCTTCACTACTTGCAAAGACTAGACAGAGTATGGCGACTCTGTGCTTGTTTGTAAATAGAGAATACCTCCAAAAAGAACCAATTCCAAACAGTCAATGTTCGGGCAAACAATCAATCAATGAGGAATGAAATAGGTACGACGTGTTAAAGGTTTGCGTTACCTACCCTTCACTATCTGCAAAGGGAGAGAGAATATTCCTATTCTTCCCCGTTTGCAGACAGAGAAGATCCTTAAGAGAACCAACTTCGAACAATTCAATGCTCGATTCAATCAATCAATCAATGGGGAGAAAAATAGGTATGATGGATTACAATGGGGACAAAAGTCTGCATTACCTATCCTTCACTATCTGCAAAGACTAAACAGAGTATGGCGACTCTGTGCTTGTTTGCTCAGAAACAATCAATAAGTAATACTAGTATTTTCAAACAATCAATCAATCAATTTCGCAATTTGTCGTGTGTCACGACCTTACCCGGACCGGACCATGTGGACAGTTCTTCGCCTTCCTTTTTCCAGCGCCCGATCGTTCTCTTTCTCCATGTTTTTACCGCAGCATTCCTGTGGGATTCCAGTCAGGACAATAGGTCACTTGAGAGAGGTCCGTTCGGAATCGGTGAAGTTCATTCAATCGGCAGCCGGACGAGGGCCCTCTCAAGGCAGGTATACTCCAATCATTTAGATGTTCACCTCATCGTCTGGACCTCTCTTACCGGACCTTATGTCGCTGATGGACCCCGCGTTGGGACGCCAATTGTTGAAAAGTCAGCCCATATCGCACCCGAAGCCCAGGCTGCTGGTGCAGGGCGACTCTTCGTTCCCATCATAAATAATTACCAAATGAAGAGACGGGCACTGGAAGTAGGAAAACAAGAACAGAGTTTATTACTCATGAGGAGAGCATGTCATTTGGGACACTCGCATAGTGTCTTCGGGAGGTGCTCTAACAAGTTTCTCTGAGGCTTCGTCTTTTATACACAGGTTTATGACACACACACATCCTTCATTACAATCAAGACATTGTAAAGTACGAAGATATTCCAACACGTGGCTACAGTAGGGGCCCTTATCCTCCATACAATAGGAGGGGGCTGTCATGCAGCTGAGTGTGCTGTTGATTCCGTTGGAATGTGTGCTCCTGATCGAATCTCAGGGGGTGGGGTGGTCATGATCAATAGTGGCTCCTTTCAAGAGAGGCGAGTGCATACAGTAGTGGGCAATGAACTGTATCCTCAGGCTAAGGGATGACCAGCGGTCCATGTAGACAATTAGGTTCAGAGGAAGAGGTCATCAGAGGAGGGGTATTCATGGAGGGACAGGAGGGGTTTGGTCAGGCGCGGGGTGCGATTTCTCAGAGACAGAGTCATGCGGGAGGGGAGGGCTCATGACTTGTGCGTGTGAGAGCGGGGGCAGTCAGGGTACATGGGGGAAGCTTGCAGGGTCAGGGAAGGGGCGCTGGTGATCGATCGCAAACTGGAAGACCATGATACCTAAAATGGCTGTCGTGTACGTGTGTGCATGGGTCTATGCTAGCGGGATAACACAGTCAGTGCTTTAGCGATATCCGTTCTGCTTACAACAAGGGGTACAGTGAACACAAATGAACGCCGCTTATGTGTATATATAATGCCAATTTCAACAGCGCCAGATAAGAAGACGTCGGAAGCAACAGGAAATACCCACTACAGGAACCCAAAGACTGACAATTTGCACAAATCAAAGACAATCGCTTTCTTTATTGTCTTCCTCTTCTGCCTCCTCCTCATGACTTCCTTCTGGATCTTGGAGGAAAGCACACCCGCTCACCAGATGTTGCCAACCACTGTCCAGCCAACCACCATGAGAGAGCACCACCTGATCACCCTTTCACCTCAGCTCCGAGAAAGGCGTAGGGAGTTCTGGAACAATTCCTTCGTACAACTGTTGCACCAGCACAACCTTGCTGCAAATGCCACGAACTGCTGGATCTGTGGGTTGCTCCCACATGCTACCGGACACTCCATCCCCTTCATCCCTTCTCCTGCCTCGCCTGGTTGATCCTCATGCAGGAAAGCCACAAGGACAACGCCGCTTCTGGTCAAACAGTGTCACACTTCTACTATGGGTTCTGGCTGAACAAAACAGGAAAGACGTCTGCTCCCTTTTGTCCTGCAATTTCAGGTTCAACTTTCCTTACGAACATCCCTGCCAAAGAAAGGGTCGAAATGCAAGTGCTCCACAATCCAGCCAGACCCACCTTCTCCCACCTGCGGAAACAAACGGCTGCCAGCCTGACCGTGGCCCTGTCTGTCATCAATGTCACAGGACTCGTATGCCTCGAAGGACAAGGAACGCAGCTGGTGGGTCACAGTTCTTGTCGCATCACCAAAACATTAGTCTCAGCTGACCCCCCCTCCTTTGTTGCTTCCCCGAATATGTACTTTGTTTGTGGCACCAAAGCTTATACTTGGCTCCCAAGAGGCTGGAGGGGTACGTGCTACATCGCCTTCATTCTTCCTCCCACGTATGTGGCTTCAGCCAACCACCACCGGCAAAAGCGCGCCGGAGATGTTGGACAAGCCGTCTCCACCGGAGCACAGTTCCTGGATGCAGCAAAGGGACTTGTTCCTCTGTGGGGACCAATGGCAAATAGCCGCGCTATCCGACACCTGACTCAGGCATTAGAAACAACCATTAACATCACCGCTGGCATCCTCGCCAACAACACGGCTGAGCTTCAGGCCGTCCGCCTGGTGGCTCTTCAAAACCGTCTTGTTCTAGATGTGGTTCTGGCCGACCGCAGAGGAGCATGCCGCATCATCGGCTCCAGCTGTTGCACCTACGTGCCAGATAACTCACCTTCAGTCTACAAAGCAATCGAACACCTCCACAGACTGTCCTCAGAGGTTCACCAGGAGCAGGAAGGATGGTCGCTTGGAGGCTGGTTCTGGGGCACTTTGAAGAACTGGGGATGGAGATTGTTCACGTTTTTATTGATACCAATCATGATACTGTGTGGGTGTTGCCTAGGTATTCAATGTTTACCACCTTTATGTGCACTCATTTCCAACTGTATGTGCCCAAAGACTTTGAACTTTAAACCTGAGCACATGAGTCCCCTATACGAGATAGAGGTGCGTGGTCTCATGGGGATCGATCCGAACTGACAAGCTGGCGAGACATGTTAAAGGGAGGACTGTGGAATTTTAGTTCGTGTACTAAACATCATCTACGCCATCTTGCCGATTCACGTATGAACATACACGACAGCCATTTTAGGTACCATGGTCTCCCTGTTCACGATCGCCCGTCAGCACACTTCCCTGAACCTTGCAAGCCTTCCCCGCGCCTCCTGGCTGCCCCCGTGCTCACATGCACAAGTCATGAACCCCCCCCCCATGACTCTGTCTCAGGGAATCACACCCCGCGCCTGACCAACACCTCCTTTCCGTCCATGAATACCCCTCCTTCGATGACCCCTTCCTCTGAGCCCGACTGCCTGTACGAACCGCTGGTCATCCCTTAGCCCGAGGATACAGTTTAATGCCCACTACTGTATGCACTCGCCTCTCCTGAAAGAGACCACTATTGATCATGACGTCCCCACCCCCTGAGATTCGATCAGGCGCACACATTCCAAAGGAATCGGCAGAACACTCAGCTGCGTGATAACCCCCTCCCAGTCATATGAGGGGAAAGGGCTTCTACTGTTGTCATGTGTTGGAATGGGCCGGAACTGGGGGGGTGCTGGGGATGTCGTTCTCATACTTCACAATGCCCTTGTTGTAATAAAGAGCGTTCACATGTCTTAACCCAGGGGATAAAAGACCAGGTCTCAGAGAGGTTGAGAGAGCACCTCGAGACGATACCTTGTTGTCTGATCTGATGTGTTCTACTCCGACGGAATAAACTTGTTTCCCGTCTTCCTGTCTCCAGCGCCTGCCTCTTTATTGAATAACTCCGTATGGTATTAGAGGCGTTTTACGCCGGGCAAATTTAACTTAGGAAACATCTACTGAAAGCGCCTGACCATTTTGAATTGATCTTTATCACATGGGTTAGTGACTAAACTGTGTGAAGTCTGTATTAGTCTCTCAGTTGGTGTGTAAGCGGCTGCATGGGTTGATGAGTAGCTACATGAGTGTCTATATGGGTTATTGATTTGTTGTCTGAGTATCTGTATGGGTGCCTGCGTGTCTGTGTGGTTGGGTTGGGGGTGACTCTGTGCATAGATGTCGGAGTGGGTGATTCACTGGTTGTATGGATTCAAAAGTACATCTGGGAAGGGTTGTATGTGTGAGTTAGTGTGTGTATGGGTGCGTTGGTGAGTGAATGAATGTCTCAGTGGTATATGTGTGAGTAACTGCATATATTTTAAGGCAGTATATGGGAGTATATAAATGACTATACATGAGAGTAAGTTATTTGAAGAGTGTGTGTAAAAATGGGTGTCTGCTTGTATCACGATTGTATAAGACAGTAAGTATATGTTAGTATCTGCATAAATAAGTGATGTGGTGTGTGTATAAATAACCGAGTTGGTGTGTATAACTGTATACATGAGTAAATTGGTATGTGATTGATTCTTTGCATGACTGACTAGGTGTGTGAGTAACTATGGATGAGTGGCAGAGTGTTATTGTATGTATAGGTGTATGAGTGCATATCATAGTACTGTATTGGTGAGTAACCGCATGCATAAGTGACTGGATGTGTGAACAGACCTAGGAAATTGTGGGTGTTATGTAGTATCTGGCATTGTTGTGTGTATGGTCTAAAAAATAGTAGTCTGTATTTTAGAGTGCGTGTATCAAAGTTTATATTAGGGTATCAGTATATGCACTAGATTTTCACATGGATGATGTAATCAGTAATGGCATTTCAGATGTCGTCAGTGATGTTACTGACCATGTCATGAGTGATGTAATATGTGACATCATCACCAGTGCATTGCGGGCACGCGAGTTATATTTAGCTCAACTAACTATAACAGGCGAACTTCTCTGGTTTTATGTGAGTCAAATGTTCAACTAACTATAACGTCCCTGAATATGTTTTTTTGTGTGAATTTCTATGGTTTTCCAAATGCTAGTTCCTAACTATAACGTCTGTAAAACCTATGGTGTTTTCAGTGAATTTCAAAGGTTTTTTAAATGTTAATTTCATATTTTTAAGTTTATAAAACCTATATTTTTTCTAATATATTTTAAAATATTTTGGAACTCTATTATACTTCTTTTTTAAACTTTAAAAATGATGTAATGTTTTATATCTTCCCAAAAAATATGTATCTTTTTTTGAGAAAACTGCACTCCCATACCAGTAGTGTACCAAGCTCCCTCACCAAGCGAATCCCATCCACCATATTCCTAAACTCGTAAACTCGTAAATGATGTGCATTTCGTATCCGACGGGTTCGTGACACCGTATCCCGTGGAACATCATATACGCATGAAGTCGCCCCAGCTGCTACTTTGGTATCCGACGGGTCTGCAGCACCAAGCCACGCGATATGTCATGTACGTATGGGGTCGTGCCCGCTGCGTGTTGCATATGCAACGAGTGCATGCTGCCAGGCCCTGTGTTACGTCACAGACGAATGGTGTCGTGCCGGGTAAGCCATTCCATTTTTTTCTCTCAAAAGTATATCTAAATAACTTTAAACCGTATATGACAGCAAGCGATAATCTAAAATATTTTAAACATTTATATATTTCTAACTAATAAATTTATATTATGATAAATATATTTTCTAAAAATCGCGTCGGGTGCGGCCTCCTTGCCCGCTCAGTGCGCGATTGCCATGTGACCTTAAAAAAAAGCATTTGATTGCTTCATAGCATTTCCCATTGTAACAGTTGGACGACCCATCCATTTTAGTCATTCTCTCTACAGCGTTTGATGAGAGACACCACTTTAAGTTAAACAGCTTTTTTGAAAAAAAACAAATTCTGTGTACACATATCTTATAGTACACACAACATGCAACGGTCATCTTGATCAATATTCATGGTCTGTACATTAAGCCTTCCACGTGTGATGGCCATGCATCTGAAAAGTTACATCAAAAAAACAAATGTGTGTTGCACGATGCCCCTGGTGTATGTGTGTGCACATTATTGTGCTGCCTTTCGGCCTGGATATTGGTGGCTTGAAGGGGTATTATCAGCCATGGGCAGAGTGCACATCCTAGATCATATGTGACAAACATTAAAGAGTAATGTGTACATTTGTTTTGCTGTATGCGCTGTTGTCAGGCTTTACCAGTATGGTAGTGTGTCATATATGAGACTTTCAGATTCAGGTTTGACATGCATTGCTTGACTGTAATGAGCGCTATCACTATATATGACGTAGCCTCACTGCTGATGCTCCAAATTGCGCATTCTGCGATGTCAAAATTGCAAAAGAAACACACATAAGTACACTTCCTGGCCAGGCAGGAACTGAACAACGCCCAGATCCTCGGAACAATTATTCACACCCCTACGCTGGCCTGGCGTACGCAAGCCCAGCCCGCGTAAATAGGATAACGACGACACCACATGTCCCAGTTCTTCCACACTGCCTCAGGTGATATGGCCGCATCCACCTCACATATCACAATGTGCCATAAAAAAATGGGATCCATGAGGTGTACACTATCCTGGCAATCAACACTGGTTCTAAATTGTGAACCCTTCTGCCCGTCGTTTTTCCAAAGGGATCCATGAGGTGTACACCATCCTGTAATCAACACTACAACTGAATTGAGAACACTGCTGCCCGTAGTGTTTTCACACACAACAATGACCGCAGGTGAGCAGTGGGGCCTGGGTGAACAGTGACTCAGGGGAAGGTGCTGGGGTGCAGCACCCTGGGTGCACAGGTGCAGGCAAGCAATGTTCCCTTAGATAATAATGTAATCTCTGGCCTCATTCATATGTTTAATTTTAAGGACTTGCGCGACCACACTCTTTCTGTGTACCCCAGCGCCCTAGACAAACGGGTGACGGATGTACACACTGAGGGCTGGGTGCAGTAGGCCGACGCTCTGTCTCCTCCTCCCTCTGTTCTTTTGACTCTTGTGTTTCCATTTATTTGTGTTGTTTTAATAAAGATTAGTTTTTTCCAATAAATAAGTGAGTGTATAGGTCTTCTTTTTCTGACAACACTTGTCTGTAGTTTATTGTGAAAATCGTCTGTTTATAGGAGGTTATGAGGGAAAACATTTGCAATTTTGCGGTGCACCTACCAAATATAAACCAACAGACTATTACATAAATGAAGCCTGCGTAATTCTACAACTGAAAGGGTTCTATGAGTGTATCGCTTTATAACACCATGAGTACTTCCCGTGTGATTACAGAATCAATAAGGCACTGCCTAGGGCCAACGAGGCTTCAGGGACTGGCAAGGCCTACCCTGCATATTTAAGTAAAGCCCCGGAGGGTGGCGATCCCCAGACTTCAGTTGGCCTCGAAGCCCCCCGAACAATTAGTAAACTATACCCGGGAAGGTGGTGATTCCCTAGGCTATGAAACGTCTCTGTGCCCTTCCGCGCCTAATTTATATGTGACATTAAGATCCCCAGTCCTACAGAGACCCTGCAATATAATAATATGATTAGCCACGGAACACTACCCACCAGGAGCCTCATTTAAATCAATGAGTGAGACCCCACTTTTTTTCCTCCATTTTTACCATCCGCTCTATTAAAGCGATACGTGGTTTTCCTACTTTTGCTTCAACTAGTCAAAGAAGGATTTGCTATCACAGGGTGGAAGCCATGCACCCGCACTCTAATAGCAAACATAAATTTCCCGCGGATGCACACCCTGGGACATTCTATGAGCTGCGCCTGGGAGGTCGCGCTCCCTAGGACCATGATGCATTGGTTAGTATAAACGCATACTAACACTACTTGCACATGTGTAGTACAGCGACCAGAGTGTAGAGAAGAGGCAGAGGAAGCAAAATCTAAAAATCTAAATCTTACCAGAGGTCAGATGACTTAGTTCAATGAGCCGACGACCCTGGGATGAGTAGAAACAGCTACATGAAGAAAACGGGTCTTGAGCACAACGCTAGCAACTTTGAAGTGTTGTTGAGTGCTGCCTTCTTTTTACCAACAGGAGCAGACAGAAAGGCAACCGTCTTCTCCAGCACCGTGTACAAACTCCCAAAGGTTCCCATCATGATGGTCCTACATTCTAACATTGTAAATGTAAATTTAAATGTAAAATGTAAATGTCAAGGTATTTGTAGAGCGCACTGCCACCAAGCGGTTTCCTGGCGCTATTACTCATACCGCTGTGGAACCCTTCCTGGCTTTCCCTGTGAAGTGTCCACTCCTGGGCACCCCCAGGGTGAAGCCAGGCATCCTAGCGCTGTTGGGGCCGGTGTGGAGGTTAAGCAAGCTATTGCCCAGAGTTGCAGCGCGGGGCCCATGATTAGAATAGGCACCGAGGCGAGAATTGTCAAGTCCGAGGAAATTGAGCCAAAGACCCGCCGAGGCGGGAATTGAACCCTGGTCCCGGGCAAGAACTCTGCATCAGGGTCTGCCGCTCTAACCATTGAGCCACACTCCTCCACTCCACTCAACATTACATACTTACATTCTAGTAGAATTACATACTAACATTCTACTATGTCTTACATTGGAATACTACACAGAGCACATGTCTTTCCAGCAATGCTCATGGTTTCATCCAGGAGTCTTGAGACCGGTAGGGGTGAGTAGTTCCCACTCCCTGTATTATATGAACACAAACTAACACCACTTCCACAGGTATACTACAGAGCCCATCACTTTACAGCAATGAGCTCCCGATTTAGGCTCACGGTTTAATCCCAGAGTCTTCAGACCAGTAGGAGAAAGTAGTTCGCTACCCACTCCCTCTATAGTACAAACGCATACTAACACTACTTACACAGTTCAGTTCAGTTCAGTTCAGTTCATATGTCTTTATTTCGAAATAAGATTAATAAAAGACAACATACAATACATAAAATATAGTAAAAACAACAATCATAAACCTTATTATTTCGAAAGTTGTAGGACATTTCGAGAAACTTTATAAAAAGAAAAAAAGAAAGGATAAGGGGTCTATCGTACATAATCATTTAGATTAAACGAATGTTCAATTTCTTAATACGGATCAACCACGCCCTTCCTAGAAACTTGGCCACACAGACCACCACAAACTCAGATCTAATATTACGAAACTTGTGCAGGGCTTCAAGGTATCCCCCACAATCTAATCTACTACATAAAAATTTCAACCATTTTAAGCGTGGGGCTCGATAGGCTGGGCAGGCAAAAAACAAATGGCCAATACTTTCCACATGGTCGGGACACCAGGGACACTTGTTATTTACATTCCCTGCCCACTTTGCAGTAAAGGAATTAATGGGGAGTGTCCCTACGCGAAACTGATGATACAATTTCCGATCCAAGGTTTTGCATATCAAGTCCCAGTATGGCTCAAGGGAAGGTGTCAGTTTGTGTGTTAAAAAATGCCCAGTTAGGTTGTTGTCTGATGAATGAATAACTGCAACAGAATTGACCGATGCCCAAAATTGATCTTTAAAATCATGTTTTGGGGGAAGATGGAACACCCCGGGTTGATCCACAGCTCGGGAAGGCCCAATGCATACAGAACATGTTTCACTTCCCTGAGCCAGGGGATTCTATGGGCACCCCAAAGTGATTTTACCTCCTCCAATTCACTAGCAAAAAGGCTAAGCTCTGGAGTCGTCCAAAGCCGTCGCCAAAGTGCCACCAAACGAAACTGGGCCATCTCATCCAGGGGCTTGCAACCTAGGTCTAATAGGAGTGGTTTGGTGGGTGTGGACTGGGGTAGCCCTACCAGATTACACAAGAACCTGTTCTGAGCTGTGACCAGAACAGACAAATCCTTGTAGCCCCATATGTCAGCCCCATACAACGTGGCTGCATTGATCTTAGCTTCATATATCTTTAATACTGGGGTAATACGTTTAGTCAAGGATTTCCTCTGTTCCTGCAATAGACAACCCGTGAGGCGGACAAATTTAAGATTTAATGCCTCAATCTGAGGTTTCCAGCTAAGTTTGTAATCAAGGGTCACTCCCAGATAGGTCATAGCCTTCACCTGTTCGATCAAAATACCATTCAGACTTACAGAGCTTTTAATAGGCGTTTTGTTGCTAAAAACCATAAATTTGGTTTTATCTACATTGATCTGTAGATCATTTATACTACAAAACTCTGCAAACCTATTCAAAGCTGTTTGTAACCCGCTCCGGGTTTTAGAAAGGAGCAGGGTGTCGTCGGCAAAGATTAACATCGGGTATTTTGACCCACCCAATGACGGTGCATCAGTCTGTGTATTAGAGAAAAATTTAACAACCTGGTTGATGAAGAGGAGAAACAGGGTGGGGGCCAGCACGCATCCCTGGCGCACCCCACGTTGTACCGGGAAGTTGCTGGTCACCTGACCCTGCTTACCCCACCTCACTCGGGCAAAGTTGTCCTCATGTAATCGCATTACTATTTCCAGGAGTTCGACAGGTAGGCCCATGTGTCTTAGTGAATACCATAGTTTCGCTCTTGGGTCCAAGTCAAAAGCCGACTTGAGATCCACAAATGCGGCATAAATAACCCCTCCACCCAAAAAAAACACCTTCCAATAAAGCATAGTGAGTCTGAACACCTGATCTATAGTACTGGTGCCCAGTCTAAACCCAGCTTGCATAGGGGAGAGTATGTTTTCCTGTTCTATCCATCCCTGGATTCTTGCAAGAACCATTCTCGAAACTATTTTTTGGAGTGAGTCGATCAGGCTTATGGGGCGATAGTTGTTAGGCAATGATCGATCCCCTTTTTTAAATATTGGCAAGATCTCTGCCCCTTTCCAAGATTGCGGGATCCTGGCCCCGGCTGCAATAGCATTGGCCAACGTGGTTATGTACGGGACCCATACATCAAGGTTCAATTTGAAGAGGTCTGCAGGGACAGCATCTAATCCCGGTGCTTTCCCTGTCTGAACGGAACCAAGGGCTTGCACCGTGTCTAAAGAAGAAAAAGTGGGTGCAGCCCCAGTATTATGGAGTGATAGTCCCAGTGCAGGCTTGATTAATAAATCAGGCACGGCACTCGAATCTTTGAATTGGGCGGTGAAAAAACCCACCCAGTCCAAAGCAGAGACATGGTTGATGGGTATTTGAGAATCCGGGTCCCTGCCCCACCTAACAGTCTCCCAAAACTTCATTTGATTAGCCGATTTACACGCCAAGAGTAGTTCAGACCAGTATGAGTCATCCCATTCCCTCTTGGCTATCCATAAAACCTGTTTGTAGGTCAGCCTAGCATTCTTAATGTCGTTGGAGATCCTTGATTTAACTGCTGCTATTAATTTACTGTGAGCTTCCCTACAGCTCTTATTATACCATCTTTTACAAACTTTAACTACCTTAGTGTTTGCTGGCTTTGTGAGCAGACTTTTTAGTTCCATGAAGCACTTCTCATGGAGATTGGTAATTAAGGAATCGACCCCACTGGAGGGGGGTAGATCCGCCATCTTACCCATTGTTCCTAAAACCACCTCCTCGATTTCTTTAATAAGCACAGGATCAGCTATGACCCTAGGCCATTTAACCCGTCTTCTATTGTTACACAACATTATCTCAGACGTCGGGCATGTTGTTACCAAGGGTCCATCACCCAATCCGGGTACCCTAAGAACCAATGAGAGGGGATTATGTTCACTCTCTGGCCTAACCTCTACCTCCATATCTATCACGAATGACCAAAAATCTACTTTAACTAGTATGTAGTCGATTCGACTCACACTAGTCCCATTATCAAAGGTTGGTTTGCCAGATTTATCAGATGGGGTGCGACCGTTCACTGCCCTTAATCCCCACTCCATACAAAATCCCAACCAGTGCAGGGCCGCCTCAGAACCCTTAAAACCCTTATCTATTGTTAGAGGAGGGATATTCCAAGCACTGTCCTCATCGGTTCCCACATCTTCGGCCAAACTAAGAATAGGTTCGAATGAACAGTTCAAATCTCCCGCCACAAGGATAAATCGGTCACAGCTTAACTTCCTCAAGAGACAATCTAGGTCATTCAAAACCGGTTGCTTGCGGCCTCCTTGGCTGCCTCGGGCATAGATGTTAATTAGTACCATGCTCTCATTGTTGCCCTTACTGAGCTTGATACATAGAAGGTCAGCATTATCTACCATGATTTCCTTAGATTGGTATCCCAAGGAATCTCTGACCCATACCACCAAGCCTCCGGAGGCCCTGCCCTTTGGGCCCTGTATGGCAGGCTTATAATAATTCAAATAACCTGCTCTAAATAAGGGAGCGGTTGCCCATGTTTCCTGGAAAACGACGATGTCATATATGTCGATGAAGTCGACCCAATCATCGTTGTCCAAGCGACCCCTTAACCCTGCTATGTTCCAGGAAACCACTTTAAGTGATTCCACTGGACAACTGATCGGAATTACCTCAGGTAAGCCTGGATCTTCCACCCTGGTCTCAATGTACCTAGGTACAGGGCTAGAGACTGATCGGGGGCATTTAATAAGAGCAACACAGTCTACGCATACTTCTGAAGGGGTAGAGACTGGAATAACAGAGGTAGAAATGAGTTCGGGGTTGTAGACTAGATCGTCGACCCCCCGAAGTCAATCAACCTCGTCCAAACAGCCAAACATATTAGAAGTAGGAGCCCCTTCCCACCATCCATTTTGACCTTGCCAACCATCCCTTCGTCCACCCCGCATAGTATGTTTGACTGTCGACCAGGTCCCTCCTAAATTTACATTTTGATGTGGGGGGTAAAAGAAGGTAACTTACACAGTTATATTACAGCGGCTAGTATCCTACAGTGCCCAGAGCCCATCACTTTACAGAAATCAGCTCGGTTTGATCCCAGAGTCTTCAAACCGGTAGGCATGAGTACTTCGCTTCCGGTATAGTATAAACACACGGTAGTGGTCAGTAGTTCACTTCCCACTCCCTGTGTGGTATAAACGCCTACTAACGCTACTTGCCCACGTGTGCTACAAAGACCAGAGCACATCACTTTACAGCAATGAGCTCACTGTTTAGGCTCTCGGTTTCATGACCGAGTGTAGCAGCATATCATCTCAGCACCATGTCACTCTGAGCAACACAGCACTTTCAGACCGGTAGGAGTGACTACTTCGCTTCGCACTCCCCCACAAAGCTTAAAGTGCTCCTACCCTCGTTTTCTACTTTTTTCACCCTTTTTTCCCCTTACTCGCTTCAACAGAATCACAAAATGGCGGCCAACACTTCCTAGTTGCAACAGCTCGCAGCGCTCGCACCCAATAAGCAGCAAGCTCGTGCTCGTAACGCCTCAGCCAATCAGATGGCAGACTTCCCAAATATCGATATCTGTAAATTTCGATATTTTTCAAAAACTACTGAATGGATTTACACCAAACAATCAAAAGCGTACTTTCTACACCAAGACCCTTCTCCCTGCCAAATTTGTGGTAATTCCGCTCACCCATTCAACCTGTAGCCTTGTTAAAGTTTCCTATGGAAATAAACATGAAGAAAACATGTATTGGGACCCCCTTTTTTCTCAATCCCCCCTTGACGAATCACCCCCAAACTTTCAACAAAGGAGCTGATATGAACGGAAAATAAATCTGGAAATTTCATGAAGATTCATCAAACGATGCCAAAGTTATAAGCAAAACAAAAAATTCTCTTTCTATGGAAACTAGGTCCTAACTATAACTACCTACTGGCGAAAGCCAGTAGGATGGATTTATATATATATATATATATATCTATATATATATATATATATATATATTACCTACTGGCGGTCGCCAGTAGGTATATATAGTTAGGATTTTTTCTCTATGGGTTTTTTGAAAATTCTATGTCTAATAACTTTGGCGTTTGTGGACGGAATTGGCTGAAATTTTCAGGAAAATGGCACATTTTGTTTCTGAGCAGCCCTTGAAAATTTGGGGGGGGTTCGTCCAGTGGGGGCCGAGAAAAAAGGGGGGTCCCAAAACGTGTTTTTAACATTGAGTTTTCCATAGGGCGGTTGGCCTCACTTTTAGCCCGAACGGCTGAATGGATTTGCACGAAACTTGGCAAAATTGTAGGGACTGGTAGCCCGATGTGCCTTTTGTAGGTCTCAATATATGTGCTCCAGTGGATTTTGAGAAATTAACGTTTAAAAAAAGATATATATCTGTAACAGCGGACCGGGCAGCGCACTGGTTCGCGGACTTTTCGCGCAACGGAGCTTTGTGAAGCGAAGCTGATTGGTTCTCCGGCGTCTGTCAACATTCCAAACAGTCCGTAGCGGCCGCCATCTTGTCTCTCGGTAGGATCGAGAGACAAGAGGAGGTCAAAACAAAGGGGGAAATAACTATAAGGGGGCATAGTAGATCCTCGCTGACCCCCTAGGTTTGATGTGGAGGTTTTAAAAGGGCCCCGCGGGGCAAAAAAAAATAATAATAATAATAATTGAACGGCTGAATGGATTTGCACGAAACTTGGCAAAATATTAGGGACTGGTAGCCCGATGTGCCTTTGCTAGGTCTCAATATATGTGCTCCAGTGGATTTTGAGAAATTAACGTTCAAAAAAAGATATATATCTGTAACAGCGCTCCGCTTCGCGTAACGGAGGTTTGCGAAGCTGATTGGTCATTCTGTCACTGGGCTATAGTTGGGCTACATCTGGCTGATATTTGGGCTACATTTGTTTTTTTGTGTGTCTGGCGGCCATCTTTGGGCTACATTGGGCTACATTGGGCTTCATTGGGCTACATTCGGCTAATTAGCAAATAGCTCATCGCAAACTAGGAATGGTAAAGAATCGCTATTTATTCCTTAAAGTTCGCTATTTAGGAAATGCAAATAACTTTGATGATACATATGGCGGTTCATCTCTAACAAGATAAGAAGCATAGGGATACATTTATGATGACTGGCGCATCACCAGGGATGTGTTAGTCATTCTGTGCCGCTGTTCCGTCACCTATGGTGTGCTGCATTTACAATGCGGCGCATCATGGGGCAAAAACAGCACAGATGCGTGATGTATCTGTGCCGTAAAGGTGGCGCATTGCTGGAGTTGTATCGCAAGTGTGATGAAGCTCCAGCAAGGGTCGGGGGTGCCCCTGTCGCAAGGTTTCTGTTCTCACACAGAACTGTGGACAGAGGATTGGAACCTCGGCGAATGCATTGCTGGAGTTGTATCGCAAGTGTGATGAAGCTCCAGCAAGGGTCGGGGGTGCCCCTGTCGCAGGGTTTCTGTTCTCACACAGAACTGTGGACAGAGGATTGGAACCTCGGCGAATTAGGGTGTCCCAAAACTCACGTTAGTAATCAAAAACTATTTAGCAAGCTAGGTACAGTGTCACATTGGATATAACAAACT
This sequence comes from Lissotriton helveticus, assembly GCF_964261635.1. Classification (NCBI taxonomy): domain Eukaryota; kingdom Metazoa; phylum Chordata; class Amphibia; order Caudata; family Salamandridae; genus Lissotriton; species Lissotriton helveticus. The sequence goes on along the minus strand of NC_136071.1, from coordinate 1,003,247,702 downwards.
CTCAATGTTTAGACAATCCAGAATATGAACTTATAGTACCTCAGGATACGTGGAACTCATGAACAGTCGGTCGTTATAGATTTCTTAGAAACCAGAACATGGAGTTAAGAAGAACAGATGTGTATTTGAAATGTTTATTTACTAATGCCGTCTTCTCAGGCGTAGTACCTTAGATAATAAAAGTACACATATTATCAGTAGCAAAATTACCAGCATAGTTACTAGTACATAAAAAGTGAATGGTGATAGTATGTTAACATGCTGTAAATGAATAAGAGTTAGCAACACTTATAAGCAGCCGCGGGCCGTGGAGGGAGTTACGGTGAGGCAGGGAGGCGGGGAGGGGGAGAAGCAGGGTGGAGAATACAAGTACACATATTATCAGTAGCAAAATTACCAGCATAGTTACTAGTACATAAAAAGCGAATGGTGACAGTATGTTAACATGCTGTAAATGAATAAGAGTTAGCAACACTTATAAGCAGCCGCGGGCCGTGGAGGGAGTTACGGTGGGGCAGGGAGGCGGGGAGGGGGAGGGGCAAGGTAGAGAGGGTTCCACCCTGCTTCTCCCCCTCCCCGCCTCCCTGCCCCATCGTAACTCCCTCCACGGCCCGCGGCTGCTTATATCTCACCCTCCCTAATACACATATTATATTATTTGCTAAGAAGGTCTCTTTGTGTTGGTTTAGGGCGTGCCCATACTTTAGTGTCTTAGATTTGAAGGAATCACATCAGCATACACCAGCTCTCTCTTCATGTGAACCGCATCAACTGTTGTGTATGTGTGTTCGGCAAAGCAATATAAAACCCGCCTCATGCCCAGAATTGGCAGAAGTTGCACTTATGTTATGAGTATGAAGTCGTGGAGATCAGACCTCATAACAATTCTGTATCGTGTTGTTCTTGAAACTTTAGCACTCGCTGTACAGATATAGTTTAACAAGTAAAGCAGATAGTAGACCAATAACATATTATTCTCATGTAAACCACGATGAACTACTAGGTGGAAAGCTAAAGCAACAACTAAGTGTCGTGTGCAGAAGTTGCAAAAAAGGAAAAATGGCGTTTAAACCGGTAATGAGCCCATGCTAACTTAACACGGTGTAAAGATATCCAGGACCTAGATGACACCTCCTCATGATCCGGAAACGAACTGAATAAGATAATAGAAGTGCCATCTCATGAGAGCAGATTGCAAGTTTATATGTGGACGGTCCGCAAGGTAAAGCATTAAAAACTAGGAAAATTTAATGCTAAAGAAAAATAAAACAGCCAAGTACTTTATCGAGTCTTAAGCCAATAGGCAAGGTAAATAATAAAAACTTGACAAATAAGTCAATGAATTGTCAATGAAATGCTAGTACTCAGCATATCAAACATGAAAAAGGTCTATGACATAACTGTGTATGCAAAATAAGCTGCAACAGCCTCCAATAGGAAGTCACCGTCTTCATCCGAAAACAGTTCAGCCATCCAATTTAAAAGCGGAAAAGAACATACGTGCTCTCCCAGCACCGGATCCTCTATCACCATCAGAGGACAGCTCGGTGGGTTTTCAAGAAAGCTCTGTTCCAAGAAAGACTGTGCTGCCGCCAGTAAATTCCAGGGACCAAGTAGTCCATGCATCAATGCCACAGCCATAATCCTTTCGCCAGGACAAACCAACTCGTGAGTAATGATAGGAGTCATCAGCTGATTAAAGTCGACGTCAGGAGAAACCGGTCCGCAGAGACACAAATCAATGGCCCAATCGAAATCACAGGTCAGGCAGTGAAATACAGGCTGGACACAGGTGAAGTAGGAGAACCGAAAAGATAATCCATATGCCGTGCTTAATATCGCCAACGGCATTGTGCCATAATATTCTAGCATGCGATTGCGGAACAGTGTCAGCAGCTGCAGGGTCGGAGGTTGCATAGGAGGGACATCCATATTTAAAAATGTAAAAAAGCACAAGAGCGTCCGCTGGTAATGCAAGTAAAAATGCCAATCCACGAACCAGAGTGCAGAAAATACAATGAAAGGAAGCAGGGATGACTCCAAAGATTTTCTCAAATGAAGTCACGAGACCACTGGTAACAACTTTAAAAAAGTGTGCCAGGGATTTTGTGGAGGATGCGTTAAAGATAGTCGGAAACATGTTGCTGAAATTGAAAGGCAAACCTGTGTACGGGTGTTCGCTATGTGAAGTACGAAAGTTTCACGGGCCGAACTCAAGGCCACCTCTCTCTGAGACAAAAGAGCTCTTATTCTTGCCATGCCGTTGAAACGTGTCCCAAGGTTGGTATTTGTGGCCAGATTGAAAACTCCCTATGTTCATGTGTGGGAGGAAATAGAACATTTCTGCAGCAAATAACCCGTTCACTTACTGTTACGATAAAAGGAATACTTTTAATTAACTCAGAACAATCTTCATTATTGAGCATCAAATAACTACCATTTTCCAACAACTTGAACGTGGGGATGATAGCAGGAACTGGCGTGCCTTGCAACACGCAAGCCATATTTGGTCGGTGTTTGTTGCATGAATCGTGTAACTGTATGTGCCTACACATTAGTGAATGATCTGGCGTCTCAGTGCATTCCTCTCCATTCAGATAAACTTCTTGATCATCTTTGAAACATCTGTATGTGTATGGAAGCGACCAGACCTCATGAAGAAAAGCACTACCTAAAGGTTCATAACGACCTATTGGTATATATTTCATACAATTTGAAAACTTATATAAAGCAAAAGGCAGCGTTATTAAACCGTGGATAAGGCATGTTGCCAAAAAACCCGCAATCCTCTGCTGATGATGTCACTGAGCATGTCATGAATGATGTAATATGTGACATCATCAGCAGTGGATTACGGGTAATGGTATCTCTAGTTTACTCCCCTATAGCTGTCTTTCTTTTAACATAAGTGTGTGTTTCCTTCCCTTATACTTACTGTTTTTGGTTCGCTTCCTGTTCGCGTACCAGCGAGCGAACTAGGAAGCGAACTAAGAGAAATAGAGGTTGGCACAGTTCCAAATGTTGTACCAATTTTTTAATAACGGGGAGGTAGTTCTGAAAAGAACTTTTTTTTTATTTTTCTGAACATTTTTTTACTGTTTTTGAATTTTTCGGAACAGTTTTGTATTTTTTTGGGTTTTTCTTGGAGGGGGCAATGAAAACGATTCATTGTAAAGGGCTCAACAGGAGCAACAAAACAAAAAAAAGAAGTATTTATTATTTTGGGCGTTTCGGACAAACTTGCATATGATAGTCAATAGCTCTGTTGATCAGAGTGATGCTTTTTTCTCCGTAGGAAATGAATCCATCGCAAAATGCGCAGGTGTGTTTTACATCACCAAATCTCATTTGTATATTTGGCACCATCTCCCTGCCCTCTGGTCCCGTTACTTCCGGTACAACAGATCTTCTGGCCATAATAGGGAGATTATCTAGGTCGTTCCGAAACTGTGCAGCACTGTAGTTGTTAGGATGCCACCTAGTCATATGGCGATGCATTGTGTAGTTTCCGAAACTGTATTTTTTGTCGGTCCCTCTGGACAGTCTATCTTGACATATAAGGCAAGTTACGTATCTTGCATTTACTTTTTTCTGACCTTTGGGAATTTTAAAAAATTGCCAAATGAAGTTTTCTTTCCGGTGAGACGTCCTGGGCTGCTCAGGCAAAAACTGCCTCTCTTCGTGCTCGTCCTCCTGTTCCTCTTCTTCTTCTTCTTGTTGAATTACAACTTGAGCAGGTGGTCCACTCTTCCTTGGATGTGGTGGAGGTGGTGGGGAAGCACCAGCTGAAGCTACTAAAGAAGCCATTGCTCAGTGATCACAAAGGGTCTTTCTCTCACAATGATGAAAGTCAGAGTGAGGAAAGAAGGAGGGATTTTCATCATTTGGGAAAAACAAGAGTTCTCAACCAATCAAAAGTGTTCATTTTAGATTATATGACCTAGTCTTACATCATTAGGAAACCAAAAGTGAAATGAACCAATGAAAAGTGTTATTACCAAGTCACATGACTTGCTGTGTTTACGTTAAGCGCTTTGCAGGGCCTCCCGGTTTGCTTCCAGAAACCTGCGCTTTGCGACTCGCTTCGCGTACCAGTTCGCTAACGTAGCACGTCATATGACGTATCACGCGACAACGTGAAACGTCATGCGGACGGGAGGCGTCACGATGTTGTTTTCTAACGCGGCACTTGCGGTAAAGAAACGTTTACCGGCTCGCGGTCTATTTCGCGGCATCAAGGTCAGCTAACGGGAAGCTTCCCGATTCGCGAAGCGGGAACGAAGAAAAAAAAATATTTAAAAAAAAAATTATTCATAAACATATAAAATATATTTTTGGATTTAAAGAAGAATACATTTTACAGCTACAGATATTAGCTGTTAAAAAACCAATGAAATTCACAGAAAAAACCATAGGTTATAGACCATATATAGTTAGGAATTAGCATTTACAAAACCTTGAAAATTCACTGAAAAAACCATAGGTTATAGACCATATATAGTTAGGAATTAGCATTTAGAAAACCTTATTTTACTCACACAAAACCATTGAAATTCCATATATAGTTAGTTGCACTAACTATATATCGCGCACCCGCAATCCACTGCTGATGATGTCACATATTACATCATTCATGACATGGTCAGTGACATCACTGATGACATCACTGATGACATCTCAAATGACATCACTGATGACAACATCCAGTGACTGTATGTTTCTGTAAAGTTAAAATATGTCTTAGATATTGAAGAATGAGTGGATGTATAAGTGTCTGGATGAAGGATTTAGTAGGTGCGTGACTGACTGTATGAGTGAGTGATTAAATGTGTCTCACTGAATGCATGGGTTAGTGACTAAACTGTCTTAATTTGTGCATCATTATGTCTGTTGTGATGTAAACTGCTGCATGTGTTGATCATTAGCTATACGAGAGGCTATATGTGTTATTAATTGGTTGCCCAAGTATTTCTATGGGAGATTGAGTTTGTGTGGGGGTGGCTGGGAGGTGTGTGACTCTGTGCATAGATGTGTGAGCAGTTGATTCACTAGGTGTATGAGTTCAAGAGTGCATGTGGAAAAAGCTACATGGGCGGTTGACTGTGTGCATGAGTGTATTGATGAGTGAATGGATATCTCAATGCTACATGTCATAGTAAGTACATATGTAAAACACAGTACATGTGAGAGTTGGCATATATAAATAACTGTGCATGAGAGCCACTGAATGTGTGAGTGGCTGTATGGATCATTGTGAACTTGTATCAGGGATTGTATAAGAGAGTAAATATGTGTTAGTATATGTTTGAATAAGTAAGGTGTGTATAACTGTATAGTTGAGGAAATGGAGGTGAGATTGTTTCTTTGCATGACTGACTAGGTGTGTGAGTAACTCCATGGATGAGTGACAGTGTGTGAGTGTCTGTATACACTGAGTGTATCTAAGGTTATATTAGAGTCTGAAGAGGTTTATCGTATTAGCACAAGAATGATGTCAAATGAGATGTCATCAGTGATGTCATCAGTGATGTCATTTGAGATGTCATCAGTGATGTCATCAGTGATGTCACTGACCATGTCATGAATGATGTAATATGTGACATCATCAGCAGTGGATTGCGGGTGCGCGATATATAGTTAGTGCAACTAACTATATATGGAATTTCAATGGTTTTGTGTGAGTAAAATAAGGTTTTCTAAATGCTAATTCCTAACTATATATGGTCTATAACCTATGGTTTTTTCAGTGAATTTTCAAGGTTTTGTAAATGCTAATTCCTAACTATATATGGTCTATAACCTATGGTTTTTTCTGTGAATATATATATATATATATATATATATATATATATATATATATATATATATATATATATATATATATATATATATATATATATACTGCTACAAGCCTCCTCCCCCAGCCGGGAAAGAAGAAACAGCACTCGCGGGGTGTTTGTTCGTCAGTTGCTTCCTTTATTCAAGCGCTCCTCACAGACGCGTTTCGGGGCAAGCCCTTTATCAATGTGTCAACACGAGTGTTGCACAGGAGTCATTTTTAAAGTGCAGTGTGCGATTTCATGAGAGAAAGTGAGGTAGGACTACTCAATCACATTTACATGAGCGCCATATTGGAAAGTGCAAAACAAGCAGGAATTAATACTTATTCAATGTTGTAAGTACTTTCAAACAGTAATTCCAAACTTTTAGGTGATTTTACATAATGCCGTGAATCGGCCAACCCAATACATCCGAAAATGCCAAATCCGTTATCAAGCTTTGTATAAGCAATTGTAAGTGTTGAGTAAACCACATTCGATAAATAAATGACATTCATGTTTCAACAGTTCAAAATTAAAGATCTTAGACGATATCGTCTTACACATACAACACATATAATTTTCTCAGAATATTGGCTTTAGGGAATAGTATTTGATCGCCTAATATGCGGCACATTCCTATTGAATCTTGCCGTGGATCGACTAAGGGGGTTTCTATCACTAGAAACCGCCAAATTGCCTCTACACAATGCCCAAGGCAGTGTGATTCCCTCATGGATTACTAGGTGGCCGTGGTAATGTGTCTACGGGTTTATTTCCCAAGGTGGATTGCCAATTCTTCCCCGCTATTCAGGCCCTTTGGAATTTTGGTTTGCAGGTCAATGATGTACCTGGATTCCAGGCGTCTGAGTTTAAGTAATCTTTTACCACCCCTTTCATGCTCTAATACCTGGTCCAACCCAAAGTATTGTAAGGCATCCCTGTCACTTTGATGTTTGATCGCAAAGTGTTTAGCTACAGGTGACACATTGATAAAGGGCTTGCCCCGAAACGCGTCTGTGAGGAGCGCTTGAATAAAGGAAGCAACTGTCGAACAAACACCCAGCGAGTGCTGTTTCTTCTTTCCCGGCTGGGGGAGGAGGCTTGTAGCAGTATTGATACACGGCGTACCAACCGTGTTTGCGGCACCCACCGCTAGTGCCCCGTCACTTTGGTACAGAGGAGCGTGAAAAAAAAAAAATATATATATATATATATATATATATATATATATATATATATATATATATATATTTTTTTTTTTTTTTTCACGCTCCTCTGTACCAAAGTGACGGTCGCCAGTAGGTAGTTATAGTTAGGACCTATTATCCATAGGAAATCCGCAACATTCTATTTGGAATAACTTTGGCACCAGTTGGCGAATCTTCGTGACATTTTCAAAACTGGTGGCCTGCTCCAGTCCGCTCCTATCCTGAAAGACTCAGGGTAATTCATCAAGCGGGGGAGGAGAAAAAAGGGGGTCCCAAAACGTGATTTCCCCATGCAATTTTCCATATGAAGCGTTAATCATGGCTACAGCCCGAACTGCTGAACAAAATTACACCAAATTTGGCAAAGAGGTAGTCCTTGGTTCAGACTCGTGCCTTTTGGTTAAATGGTGTAAATCTGTTCTGTAGTTTTTTAGATATTAAAGAAAAAAAAATACATATATATCTGGGCGGAGCCTAATGACACATCTCATCGTGAGATTTGGTTGGCAGTCAGCTCTTCATCCAAGAAGTGTTGGCAGCCATCTTGAGAACCAATATGTATGATAGCACCTCATTAAAAGCCTACAAACTAGTAGCTTACACCACCACCACCTCTGCTCAACTAACGATAAACCTTAAGAAAACCAAGGTGCTATGCTTTTCTAAACATCACAAAACAAGGTAAAAAGGAAAATTCACCTGGAAAATGGATGACAAACCAACATCCCAGGTGGATTCATACAAATACTTAGGGTTTCAACTTGATCATAACCTTAATTTTAAGCAACACCTGGATCAAGGGAAAATGAAAGCCAAACAATTCCTCTTCGCCTTCAAAATCTTACAGAGGAAGCTAAAAGGCTGCTCAACTGGTCACCTGCTTAAGGTAATTGCAGCAAAATTCATACCATCTATATCGTGTGGGTCGGAAATCATGAACACAAAAGATGCCGCCACCTTAAACCAAGCCCAACCGAGTTTCTTTAATAGCCTGTTTTCAATCCTCCGGTAGATCCTTGAGGCACAAATTTGATTGTAAAATGGGCTTAAAAACCAGAAACCAGCCAGACAAGGGGCGGTGGTCAAATATTATTGCCGGATGAGGCAAGCAGAAGACAATACTTTAGCCCACCTTTGCTGGGAAGAGATTGAAAAGCAGCCAGGCAAATTAATTCTATCTTCACAGTTTTAAAAGAATCTCTTTTGGACCTACACTTCAAAGAGGCCTGGCATACAATTACCTCCTACTCTGGATTAAAAAATGCTGTGAATATTGCAACTAAACGAATCTCGTTGTTAATGGACAAAACTGCCTTTACCAAGAAAAATCATGCTTGGGCGTTGATTCAATCTTATCAGACGCTGAAACCCTAACTTTATTTGTCTGAACACTTCTCACATCATAAAAAGCATTATCTGACGCTGCTGCGGCTGGGAGCATTCCCCACGAAGGATTTGACCCCGAAATGAAAGTTTACATGGCCGACAAAAGAATGTCGCCTATGCGGATGAGGAGAAGAGACACTACTACACATCCTATGTACCTGCAACACGCTACTAGAAACTGGAAAAATTGTCCTTCGCAAGATTTTTAGGAAAAATCAATGAAGGTCATGTAGAGCTGCAGTCATACAATGCCTTGGAGGCCTGTCAATCAAACTGTCCTGCAGAGCCATTACATTTTGGAAACCGGCAGCCAAAGAATTGGACAAAAAAACGAATTAACTTGAGTGGCTTTGATATCACTGCCCGGACACATTCTAATCAGCGCTGGCACTATTTCAGAATTTTTCCTTATTGAACCGTCTTGTATCTTTTTATAAATTGCACTGATTACAAATGTAATATTTCTTATTCTAACCGTTGATGACGATTGAGGATATGACATCATTGTGTTTTTATCTTTCGTATTCTACAAATCCCCATTTTTAATCATTTTGTAATATGTGATTTTTTCATTCTTTCATAATTTTTAACAAAATCAAATAAAAATATTATTGACTTGACCTAAGAATTCTGCAAGATTATGCTTGAATTATGCGAGAAGAGTAATTCTGCATTTAGTGCTATTCCTTAGCACAAAAATGCAGCAGAACACGAATAGCAGACGGGAGCAGCTGCTCGAGTTCCCTAAATGTGCTCTTGGGGTAGGATTTTCCCAATTTACTACTACTGTTTAGTGGTATTTCCTAAGCGTAAAATGCACCCTTGTGTCCAAAATGGACATGAGGATGCATATTGCACTAGGAAACAGTCCTAAATGCAGCAGAACATGAATAATGGCGTATGCTCGCGCTTGCTGAATGTGCTCCCGCAGTAGGTTTTTCCCCCAAAATTACTCTTAGTTTTGTGAGCAGAAGCAATTGCGTAATTATCGATAATTCCACATCAAAGAGTAATGAGGATTTATTGAAATTACTCTGATTACTCGGCCATAATTGAAATTCTGCCCAGACCTACTGTAAAAGACCCACATGTGGACATGCATTCAAGTATGGCAGCACCTCATATCAAAAAAGTGCGTCTGCTCTTTTGCATGTTGAAGTGTTTAGATGTCATTCAACATGAAATGTTGGACTAAGTATGCAATTTTGTTAACATGTGGAATTCAGCAACAGGTGTTATCTTATTAAGCAATCACCAGTTTACTGTACAGTAATGTTAGGCACGATGGAAAAATTGACCCACGTTCCACCTCTTTTAACGCAAATTTAAAATGTATAAATGGGAAATGTTCATAAAAATGTGACCAGCGCTACAAAATAGAGGATCTGGCAGCTAAAATTGCCTAATCCAGATCCAACAACTACTGTTGTCGGATCTGGATCCAGCAGCTATCATTGAGGCTGATCTGGGATGGCCCCGGTGACATGTGCTGACTTTGTCATAGCAGAATTTGTAGATACCTGGATACATTCTGCAGTTTCCCTACTTTGTGTGTTTTGCATTCAGCACAGTAAGGGGGGACCTCGTATTGTCAGCTCCAGCTAGGTCCAACACAAAATGCCTCAATTTAAGTGCCTTTTTGAGGATCATCCTAGCTGCATGCTATATGGTGCTTAACATCATCATGAAAATGCCATCAAGGAATCAAAGACACTCAGCTTGCTACTTCACAAGTGCTTAAAAGAATACCTGTGAAATGGCAGCAGGTTTTTGACTTATGTAAACGATATGAGGGACTGAAAAGAATCGCGTAGTTATATCACTATGGGGCCAATTACGATCTCGTTCGGAAGGACTCCGAATCGGATTCGGGCTTGCCGAATCCGATTCGTAACCCTTGTTCCCGACTGAATCGTACCCAGTTACGAACGACCTATTACAATGCCTGGAAACCGTATGAGCGGTCTGAATCGGTTCCGAAAGGCATTCGGACAGGTAGAGCCTTTCGAGCCGAATCGTACAGCTTAATGTACTTGGTTTCAAAGCGAGCAATTATGATGACCTATTCGGTTTGCCCATAACTAAGCGGCTATTGGAATTGGTTTTTGGGGCACGTAGCAGCCCCCCTTTACCCGGGGCCCTCGGAATTGGGCCTGAATTGGTACCCATGGGTACCCTCTTCCCAACCGTGCACACTGTGGCAGACACCAATGGGTGCCTTCCACAGGGTGCATGATTTCCCCAGCCACTCCTTTCTTCAATGGGAGCCTGGGTTCTCATTCGCAACACCCACTCTCATTGAAGTCAATGGCAGTGCGACTGAATCGTATCTGGATGCATATGTTTGCATTAAAATTATTCGATCGGACTCCCATGATATGAGTCATCCGGAAAGCATACCGGATCCAATACGATCAGAATGCTTTCCGAACGGGGTCGTTATCGGACCCTATGTGTGTATTACACAAATAACCATTTGTATAGCACTTCTAATAAGTGCTTCCTACTACAAAAAGGAACCATTTCAATAAACTTTGAATAAAGAAATATTAAACAAAAACAAGGTGTTAGACTTTTGACTTGTAGTTTGTATGCATCACCTTGATGCCAGTTTATAATTAACTAAGATATATTACAAGGATAGTAACGTGGGACCTGCATGTAACACAAGGATCTCTGCAATAAAAGCTGTAACCAACAGAGATGCCTGTAAAATGTAGAAATCTGTGACATACATGTTACAAGTGGTGACCATTCTATTTTGTGATTAGTCAAACCTGAGACTAAACTGCAAAAACGATCTCTCCAGCATGAGTGTTAATCATCCAAATTATCTTACTGCTCTTATATTGTAGAATGAGGAGGATACACAAAGATGTCTAAAGCAGGCATCTTAACCCTGTAAGATACTTTAAAATACAGCCTATTGTAATTAAGTAAGCCAGAACAGATTTACTGTCAAAACTGCCATTTTTAACAGTTTCTTTGAGAAAAAGGTTTACAAAAATACATGTATAAATTGACAGTCAGACTCAGCTCCACAAGATTGTGCCCCTTTCAGCATGCTACTACATGACCACCAACGTATGGGGTGCCAGAGTCGTGTTTTTCCAGCACAAAACCTGACACATCTCACCCAAAAAAGCCAAATACATCCAACATCTTACTAATCAGGCTCTCAGGAAGGTTGCAAATCGGAGTGCTTCGTGGCAATCATCCGGGGAATGAATTGCTATATAGTGCTATATAAGTGCTATATAATTTCTACAATTCAAAAAATATTATATACATGTTCTCTTCACTAGTTACACATCATATACCAAGCACCATTTTACATATGTCTTGTGTAAAGTGTGAACTGCATGTAGACCCAGACTGAAAGTGACAACGTTTAACCTCCTAGAATGCATTCTTAGCTTTGTTTAATTCAGTGGGAACAAAAAATAAATCCACATTTAAGTGGTCTCTAGAAATGGTGAGCCAATATACATAGATACAGTGCTGAAAAACCGACTGCATGTTATGCACTCATTCCTGTGCGTTATCATTTTGGACCACAGGCATGTACTGATTTTTCTGTAGAAAGGTTGATAGGCACTCCACCTTCCTCCCTGACAACCATATGTTTTCATTGTTTGCATACCTGACCAGGGATGTCCTAGATTGGCAGTACTAAAATAGCAGACGTGTACAGAGAGCAAGCTAATCAGCGGCCACAGTCTCCACTTCAGTGCAGTGAATCCCCTCACTCACTGTCAAGTTCAAGCAAGCCCAGACCTATGGTCCAATCAGTGATTCCCATTAGTGCACAATCGAGGCTGAGAGGCATTCAAGTGTTGCCTCATTGCAGTTCGTAGAAGTCCAAAACTGGAGATTGTAGTTGCTGTGCTGCTTTGTTAAAGCTGTTGCAACTTTCCTGCAATAGGAACTGAGTTTCACCCTATAAATGACTGGTGGCACGTTTAGCGGATTTCATCCGGGGTGCAATCCAGTGCATGATTATGCATGTGAATGTGGATTGGATGGCTAACAACTTTCAATAGCTGAATTCAGGCAAATCATTCTGTTTGGGACAGACGAAGACCTGTGGTCTACAGACAGGTGGCCTTCGGAGTTAGGCAAGGCCCCCACTCCCAGTAAGGTAGCTAAAAACCTCAGAGTCAACATGGACCTGGAACTCAGCATGAGGGAGCAGGTTATAGCCACTTCAGCACCTGCTATTCTACTTTGAGCCTATTAAAGAAAACATTGCTGTTCCTCCCACTGACAGCCAGAAAGACCTTGGTACAGGCACTGGTGGTTTATGGGTTGGATTATGGTAATGCGCTATTGGCTTCTGCCAACAAGTCTTTAACCCCTTGCCTGCGGGGCTAATTCCCCTGCTGTGCGGGGGGGGCGGGGGCACGCACAGCGCCCCGGTGCTCATGACGAGCTCAGTTCGTCATGAGCCACTGTGCTCGTGTGCTCATGACGAGCTGAGCTGAGCTGAGCTCGTCACGGCCACACCCGTTTTTAAGAATGTTCAGCACAGCGGGGGAATTAGCCCCACGTGCGAGCGTTTGGACCGTTATGACGAGCTCAGCTCATCATGAGCACACGAGCACCATGGGAGGGGTTAATAGCCAAATTATAAGCCATACAAAACACGCCCGCACAACTGATCTGCAATCAACCCTCCAGAACCCCCTCGGCTCCTCTTATACAATCCTTGCATTGGTTGCCAGTGAAGAAAAGAGTTACTTTTAAAATCTGCTGCTTAACTTTTATAGCACTCCAGGGAAAAGGATCCCAATATCTCTCTCGGAAACTCAAGCGCTATCTTCCCACTAGGAATTTGTGTTCCAGTGATAAAGTGCTGCTTGTGATTCCACGCATCCGTCGCACTAGATGTGGAGGTACAGCCTTTTCATATGTGGCACCATCCATATGGAACAGTTTGCCTTATTCTCTTCGAACTTGTTTCAACTACACAATTTTCAGGAAATCATTAAACACTTTGTTTTAGATCACATACAGAGGTGCTAAGTTGACCGAGTGCCGAGATACCCCTGTGGGGGTGATACATGCGCTATATCAAACTATGTTTAATAATTTAAAAAAAGAAGTGGGTACCTTGCTAACTCGTTTCGGCTAACTGTCATGCAACAAGGAGCTCTTACAAAAATAAGCAACAAAAAATGGTAAGACTTTTCAAAAACATGCACTAACGTCTAGTCAATGCACAGCCAGGATGGTTTTGTGAGGCCACCTTTAGACATCTAGTCAGCTGGTAGAGGGGAAATGCTCAGACATGGCAGCTGGAATGTTGGCCATGGATGGCTCTGTGAGTTAGTCACAAAGTCTTCAAATCAGGGTGGAGGTCAGATCGAAGCGTTTGTAATATTTTAGAGCCAGCCCAATGTAGTATGGCCTCTTTAAACTGAAGGTGATGAGGGGAGTTTGGGGCGCACCGCAAGTTATTTCGACATGTAGGAAAGGCTAGCATAAAGGTTATCTCCTACTTTGAGGATTTAAGGTTTCTAACTACTGGATCAGTGCAAACTATTGACTCCTCTGTGTACACTACCCTGTTCTACAGTCTAAACCTTCATGGCCCTATTATGTGTGGCCTGGATAATGGTCCTGATTTTCCCCACTCCTTGAGTTACTGACAACAGGGATACCTGTAACTCCAGGAGTAGGGAAAATCCGACAGATTAGGAATTGGATCCTGAATATCCATGTAAAAATTAGGAATTATCAGGAGAATCCATAATTCTGGGCCTGGTTGAACAGGTAACTCTTCCTTTTTCCATGTACAGTGACCCATTGAGTCAGTAATTTTCAGCAGGCAAAATCTCTGTGTTAAAGATAAAACCTATATTTCTGATGGGATCAGAAAACTGCTGTTACCGATGCTATCTGGATTAAAAGGCCATTGCTCTTGTCTTGTCCTGAGATCAACACCGGGTCTGTCATGCCGAAGGCCAATACAAAGCATTCATTTGTACGTTACCAGTTATAGAGTGTAGTACTACCATGTTTAAGATCTTAATGGGAGAGGTGTGGTGCAGAGGCCAGAGTGGCTGACTCCAAAGCACGGGGCTCAAAGTTCGTTCCCCAGCGGCAGCTCAGCATCACGTGACTCTGGGCAAAAGCTCACTTAATCTCCCGATGGTCCCCAGCGCCTTAAAACCCCTAATGTGCGATATGTTTGCTCTTTACAAATAGGAATTATTTTTTTAACAGCTGGGAATGATTTACTATGTATTTCTAACAAAACTTTTTACTGAAAATCGAACCTCTTTTGTAAGAGCAACTTTTAATCAGTCCTGTGGTTTTTCAACCTGCAGCAGTAAGCAGGCTAGGACAAGGAGACCTATAATTATAACGGGAGAAGGGAAACTACAAATCCCAGCCTGCTTAGTGCTGCGAGATCAAAATCAAGGACTGACCAAAAGACACCTTCAAGAGATGGATCCCGGTGACAGCTGTGGGCCAGGAGGACATCTTTGAGGCCAGCAAGCTCCCTGTGGTCATAAACGAGGCCAGCTTCTATTAGGAGCATTAGAAGATTAGAATGTTTAAATAGATCTGACATTCACCGAGAAAATGTCTGAGCTAATTGAAATTGAAGAGTCAGACATTAGAGCCCGCTGCATGAGACCGCATTGAAATGCTGGATGGATTCAATCAGAGTCCTTTATCTTCCCTTAGCCTCCCTCCCCTAAGGAGAAGCTTGATTAGACCCTGATTAGAGCCAACTCAGCCCCCACACCCTCTCGTAGTCTGTAAAACCCCAGGTCAAATGCCGTATAACTTACTTACGCGCAATCACTAAAAGTCATTCATCTAATCTCATTAGTTCCACGTGGATAATGTTATCGAGATCTTGAGGTGAAAAGAAAAATATGCCATTTCTTATTTCTGTTCATATTATCACCTTTAATCATTATAGGGCGGGTGCTCAATTGACCGATCAGCGCGGCCACTGCAGATGTGTTCGCTGCTGTACGAATGTCTGTCTGCCATCCATGGAGGGCCTTGAAGAGGAAAAAATTCACTCATTATAGGTCAAATGAAAAGTGATTTAATAGCGGAGCCCAGCTTGATAATACGATAAATAAAGTGCGGCGACGTAATCTCCTTATGATATCTATTCTAGACAACTATTTTCTTGTTAAACATTCTTATGACGTCATAGGCACACACGCGAGGTTAATGGCTACACGGAAATTGAATAGTTGTGCTTACTTTATACCGCATATCCTGTTGTATGGCGCATCCACATTCCTTTCTGCTCACCCCCTCTACCATGCACTCCTATGACCAAATTCAGAAGTACGCTTTGTAGCTGGGAAAACATAACGTGCAGACAAACAATTCTAGACAAAACGCAGATGTGTTCAAGTTATCTCAACAGAGGCCGCTTTAAAATAGAACTGATTTAGCTGGGGGCTAGTATGTAATTAACGATAACGTTGCCTTTGTTTTTAGATTAGTGCCAAAAATGTACGCGATTTGAAATCGTTTTAAAAATCCGCTCCTAATACTTAAAAATGCACGGGTTAATGAAATTAAGTTGCAGCGCTCTTTATCTGTTCGGAATCAGTACCGTTTCCTCCTCGGCTTGGTGTTTACTTTCCTGCAGAAGCTGACATCAAAATGTTGTGGGGAACGCCTGGGACTGGATAAGTTATGCTTAACTCGATAGCGAAGACAAATAGCCCGGGGTCCTCTTCAGCAACACAATCATAAAAGCTGGAGTTGTTTGCTGCGAGCTGGCCACACTTTGCTGATATAGTATTTCTCTAATCACCAATCTTTATGTGCCTTCCTGACCTTGGAGCTTTGAGCCCGAATGACTGTGCTGAGGTATCAAAGGCCGGTGTCACTGCAAGAGGGAATGGCTTTCATTTCTCCTGTGACGCTTCCGGTTCCGGGCATCTGCAAAGAATTACTCCGAGCAGAGTTTGTCTGCCTCCCGGCTCATGCCTCTTCTGATGGAAGGCTCTTTCCCTGTGAGGTCACCATGGTCAGCTAGAGGCAGTGTGGTTTCTACTCTGATTTTCGGAGGTTGCTTAGATTTTATAATTGACTTTTAGTGCACCTAGCCTTTTCAGAGCAGCAGCAAGTCTAAAGAATGCAAAAAAACAAAATACAGCAACATGTGAACTATTAACAACTAAGGCATCTCTATAAGATTCTGCTGTCCAAATTGTGAAAAAAAGCTCTGCATTTCATTTATTGACTTTTTATTGATATTTTATAAATATTATTAGTTTAGCAAGATCAAGCACATCGGCAGTGCCTGGCAAAATAAACAGATAGGGTTGAATCTCAAAACATATTTTTGTGGCACTAAAATTGTTATTGGCAGTAATTAAAGCAGTGTTTGGTACAGACATCTTTCATCATGTTTTATATAATAAAAACGGATTTATTTTCCAAGGTCATATGTGACAAGGAAGTTTGTTCATATCTGTTGTGTTGCATTTTTTGGAGTGGTTCTATGCTGTTTGTATTGGTGTGTTTTTGTTGTGCAGTATTACATTGTTTTGTTGTATTTTGTTAATTGTGTTGAGTTCTGCTTTGATTGTCATAGTGTGATCTTTTTTGTTTTAATTGTGTTATGTGGCTTTGTGTTATATTTTTCTGTTGAATTCTGCTGTTTGCTTTAGGGAAATCCTAATACATTTCTTTAAAATAATTCCCAGTGACAAACAGTCATTTACGCCGTTCAAATGAGGAAAAATAGCTCTGCTCACCTCTTCAACTATGAAAGAGCCGGGCCCATAAGTTTTAGACCTGTTTTAGAGTCACAATTGATGGTTCTTTTTCGCAGCATGAAAGTGTAAAGGGGAGAAAAGTTGTTGGGAAAATAATCAATTAGCAAATAATCCTTCCAGTGGAGTTGCGAGCCAGTTTCAGAACAGCCTGCATCACGCACAAAGTCCTGCATACAGGTAAGCCAGAATACCTAGCCGCCAAACTCAATAGGGCAGGCAAGTCCAGGAACCTCAGGAGTTCCAGCTCTCTACTGCTTATCCCTCCTAAATCTCGCAAGCACAAAACTACAGCAAAATCTTTTGCTGGTAACGCTCCTGAAATCTGGAACTCCATTCCTCCCCACATTAGAACAACCCCCTCGTTTTCAAAATTCAAGAAGCTACTCAAAGACCTCTTCCTTGACCGTACTTGAGAGATCTGACAGACCCTGGACTGCCCCCAACTGGCACTCCAGCTTTATTAAAATTTCGTGTCTGACAACAAGGTCGCAGCTCAAGATATCCTCTGGATACAAACATTTTGTTGACAGATTGTATGATTGATTATCAGTCTCCTTACTATTTTTATATTGTATATGATGTGAAGCGCTCTGATACCCCTTGGTCCAGCTAGGGCTATACAAAACTATTAAAATAAATAAAAAATAAAAATAAAATAATAACTCATGGATTACAATTTAAAGTTAGTTAGGTTTATTACAAAGCCAAAAATAACTGAACATAAAGGCACCTCTATAAGACTGTATAGAAATACAAAGGAATTAGCATGAAGCCAAATCAGCGCATCCAATTTAGACGGTGTAGCAAAAACAACCCAATTAGTTCAAGTAGTAGGATACAGAAAACCAGGGAGCATGAGTTCAAATTTCCCTGCATCGGGGGTTGATGAGTGAAAAGCATTACATCTATCCCTACTCTAGCACTACGGTGACATCCCTACATAAGCATTTTCAGAAGGAAGGTAAAAAGGTGTCAGTCGTGCAATCTTCCTAAGAAGTCTCTCCACTATCAATGGGACAGATAGCGTAAAGCTATCATCGCAAGGACACAGCTCATTCTAGGATGCTCTCTCTGTGGAAGCAAGATAGAAGTGGCACTATCTCTAATTCAACAACCAGTTATCCACAGGTAGCATTCCCATAATGCAATTCAAGTCACACCATCTGCTCTGGGTACCGTCCTGAAGGTATTTTTACATGATGTTGACTGTGTACCTTGTTTGTAACAGTTTGTCCTTGGTTCCTAGGCCTTCTTCTGTGTAAAGCGTCCTTTATCAACACTAGCTACATTATTGTAACTTATTCTCTCCTTGCCTAACATGTAAAACAAAGACATTATTCTACCTAAAGAGCGCTTCTTCACCTGCAACTCAAAACGTAAGAAAAAAAGATTTGACAACACACATGAAAATGAAACTGTTAATTCTAAAGCGAGAGATTTCAGGGACTTGCATTTCAGGCCTACAAATTTTAGCTAACATAAGGAAAGCATCATCAAAGCTTTACGAATTCATATAACATTAATGCAATTTCAACTAATAAATTTACCTACATTTTAAATAACGTAATTAATAAAACACATTAATACTTGAATATTTGTCAGGGCACAATACAAATTCTTCACATTAACGTTTTCCGCTAGTTACATTCATTTTCTACGTTAATTCTCCATCTTACTTATCAATGACCTACAATATGTCACTTATTCTTGTTAACACAGTTCACGACTCTCACTACCAAGCCCGAGCACACATATATCAAGTTATCTCATTAGTAATCGTGACATAGGTATCTGTAACACTATTCGGATTCTTGTGATTTAATTTGTCTTTCTTTGATGCTCCAGCCAACATGTGTTTTGTCATTGGAATATGACCCACAACTTCCTCAGGACTTCATCCTGAAGGGGTAACTAGACTAAATATCGAGTTAAAAATATCGACTTACATAAATATCGACTTCAAAATATAGAATTGACAAAATATTGAATGGACAGAATATAGTCAACAAAAATATCGAATTTAAGGTAAGTAATGTAATATCAATTTTTATAAATATAGAAAGTCAAAATATCGATGTATATAATATAGGTTATTAAAATATATCGAATTTTTAATAATATCGAATTTTTTAAAGTGTTTGTATGTTAGTATATGTGTGAAAAGTGTATATTGTTTTTGTAATTTATTTTAAGTAATGAATTTTATGTTATTTAATTTTTGCGTAATTTAATTCTGTAGCGGGTTGTGGGTTTATAGGGGAATAGGGTGGGAAGTAACTTAATTATATTAAATAAAATATACATTTTTAGAACTTATTATTTCTTTTTAATTTAATTTTGTGTTTTAGTTATGTAGCGGGTTGTGGGTTTATAGGGGAATAGGGTGGGAAGTAATTTAGTTGTAAATATTTAAATATTTGAATTTATTTATTGGTATTTATTTTTAATAAATTGTTAAATAATTTTTAATTGGTAATTCTTTAATTTTTAACTAGTAATTAATTTTTATTAATTGATTAATTGATAATTATGTGAATTTTATTAATTTATTTTCCTTAGCAGGTTGTGGGTTTATAGGGGAATAGGGTGGGAAGTTACTTAATTGTAATTAATTAAATATTTTAATTTATTTATTGGTATTTATTTTGAATTATTTGGTAATTAATTTTTAATTGTTAATTAATTAATTGTTAATTGGTAATTAATTTGTATTAATAGTTAATGAATGGTAATGATTAATATTTATTTGTTTTTTTAATTGATTAATTATTATATTTTACTAAATTGGTAATTACTTTTAATTATTTTTTTGTTGGTATTGATATTTAATTTATTTTTATTAATATATTAAATATTTACTTTTCCTACTGTTAAGCTCACTGGAGTGGGAATAGTAATTTTTAACCCTACGCTATCCAACGCTTTCCCTACTGTTGCACTCTCTGGAGTGGGAATAGTCATTTTTACCCCTACGCTATCCAATGCTTTCCCTACTGCTGCACTCTCTGGAGTGGGAATAGTAATTTTTACCCTCCGCTATCCAACGCTTTCCCTACTGTTGCACTCTCTGGAGTGGGAATAGTAATTTTTACCCCAACGCTATCCAACGCTTTCCCTACTGTTGCACTCTCTGGAGTTGGAATAGTAATTTTTACCCCTACGCTATCCAACGCTTTCCCTACTGTTGCACTCACTGGAGTGGGAATAGAAATTTTTACCCCTACGCTATCCAACGCTTTCCCTACTGTTGCACTCACTGGAGTGGTAATAGTAAATTTTACCCTCCCGCTATCATACGGTAAAAATATTGTATGTTTTTTATTAATATTATGTTAATATACATATGTTTAAAAAAATAAAAAATTTTTTTTTTAATAGCTTAAATTAATTATTTTATAATTGTAAGGTTATTTAAGTATTTTTAAGTATGTTTTAGTTAATTATGTTTTAATATTTCATTTATTTTAAATTACTTTTAAGACATTTTCAAACATTCGATATTTTGACTAACTATATTGTTTTATCGATATTTTTGATTCGATATTTTTGTACTTACCTGTTTGTAGATAGGAATTCAATATTTTTGTATTCGGTATTTTATCCTCGATATTTCTGTAAGTCTATATTTTTGAACTCGATATTATTTCAGTGTTCCCTTGAAGGAGTAGGGATATGAGCACCTATTCACCACTTCCTCTACAAGTGAGTCTGTTGCTCTTATCACTGACTTGCATTCTCAGTGATATTGATAAATGCACCACGTCCCACAATAACGTGTTATGTGATAATGATATAAGTCCAGCACACACAGACCTTATCTGGCATACATGGGCACGAATATGAATTATCACAAATTTTGGTTATTTCCTGGGTATCATCGATATGTATTGAAGTGTGGGTTTCCACGTAAGTACTTTTACAGTGTAAAGGACCATGTACACAATACTATTGTTTGTTTATATAATTGTCTTTCCAGCCCTGAGGAAGTCGTGGGTCTTATTCCTGGAAGAAAAAACACGTGTTGGCTGGAAAATCAAAGAAAGAAAAATAAAATCTCAAGAATCCTAATAGTGTTACAAATACCTATGTTACAATTACCAATGAGATAACTTGAGATATGCATGCTCGGGCTTGGTGTTGTTCGTAAGGCAGATCCGCAGGGATCATACTTGGGAGATTGGGTGGTTCTCCCTCCCTTGAGCCCCATAACAATTGCCATTTAGCTGAAACACTACTGACAAGAGTGCGCGCTAATACCACACAGGGCCATATCACTCAGTAAAGATTGTGACATTTCACAACTCTAACACGTCACGTTAATACAGCAAATGATTGTGAAGCTCTATATGTGATCATGATGTGCCCCTACAAATAAAATAACATTTCCACTCCATCAGCTATTTAAGACATCAGCCCAAAAGTGTGGCCAAGACAGGTCTTAAATTAGCATTTCAATGCCGGCTTTATGTGGTACTGTTAAGGATATCTTGACTAATACTGATAGACTTGGTAGGACTAGCTGCTAACATTATACATGTGTAAACAGCATTACGTTGATGTATTTTTAACTACTACATTAAACTAGAGAAAACAATATTTAGGTTCTTTCATAATAGGTTTTGTGGAAAAGTCAGCCCATAACGCACCTGATGCCCAGGCTGCTGGCACAGGACGCCTCTTAGTTTCCATCTTGAACAATTACCAAATAAAGAGACGGGCGCTGGAAGCAGGAAGACAAGAATAGAGTTTTATTTCTCATGAGGAGAGCCTGTCATTTCGGACACTCGCATAGTGTCTTCAGGAGGAGCTCTAACAAGTTCTCTGAGGCTTCGTCTTTTATACACATGTTTATGATTCACAAACATTCCTTATTACAATAAAGACGCTTTGAAGTAGAAAAAGGCATGCTTGGAATCCCAGCTTCAGGCCTATTCCCATACCCGTCGCTCAGATGTCATC
The DNA here is from genome assembly GCF_964261635.1 of Lissotriton helveticus. Lineage (NCBI taxonomy): Eukaryota > Metazoa > Chordata > Amphibia > Caudata > Salamandridae > Lissotriton > Lissotriton helveticus. Next base: position 1,003,225,559 of record NC_136071.1, on the reverse strand, counting down.
CTCCCCTCCTGAATGTAACAAGAGAGATTGTGATCTCTCAGCCGGACATTCCTACAGGACACGAGGGCAGGAGGGGATGATCAGGTCAAAGGTTGGTCAGGTGATAAGGTCGGACACTTCAGTTGATGTATCACGGTTTTGTTATGCTGGGCAGGGAAAAGGGGGATGTACATCCACGAGGCTTGGTCTTAGGACTTGGGACCGGGTCGAGAGGCCAAGTGCAGCCGGGGGGGGTTGTCAGCTGAGGGGAAGGGTGTTCTTGGGAGGAAATGGGGGGTGTGGGTCAAGCAGGAGTGCTACTTCTAGAGCAGGGTCACGCAGAGGGAGAGGGTCTTGTGGCTGATGCATGAGCAGTGCGCGCGGGGAGGGGTGCCGGGGACAGATGGGCAGAGAGGCCATGGTGTCTAAAATGGCTGTCGTGTACGTGTGTGCATGGGTCTATGCTGGCGGGATAACACAGTCAGTGTTTAGCGATATCCGTTCTGCTTACAACAAGGGGTACAGTGAACACAAATGAACGCCGCTTATGTACATATACATTGCCATTTTCAACAGTCGCCGCTTTTTTTACATAAGCTAGTTTAGTTCTAAACAGTCGATACGATTGGCGGAATGCGGTACATATGATTTTACATTTGTTGGGTTATTCATACAAGTCTAGAGATCGGCATAATACTTAGTTGGAGTCAATCAGGAAAAATGTTCCGAAACATTATAGAATCAAGTTCAGACTTTCTCTCCGGTGACATCAACATACAGTAAAAGTACTCTGATACCTTCGGGTCTTATCAGTGCAATAAGAGACTTTTTGGAAAACTAAATACATGAGTGACCGATGAAACATTTTTTTGAAAGCAATACAAAATGGTTGAGGGAGGAATTCAATTCGATACAAGCACTTAGTCAAGGGGTGGGTAGAAAGTTCAGGAAGGGGGTTTTCGTCACAATGTCTTTTTAACAGAGTCCGTCTTCTTTCGTTGGCGCTGTTGAGCACCGGCGGTGGAGCTATAGGTCCAGCTCGTATTCATCCTTACGCGTTGCAGGGTGCGATCAGTCCTCTGCTGTTAGATCACAGTCCTGTTTCCTAACTGATCTTCTTAGGGGTGCCTCAAGCTGGGCACCTGCGTGTCTTTCTTCTTTCGTGGCAAAAACCTTATTCTATAGTCAAAAGTTATGCGAAAAGGGTGATGTTGTTGAATAATCAAGGGAAGAGAGGGCGGAGTGGGATCAGATCTTTGAGCACACCAAGGGACCACAAGGAGCAAAGGATGGCGAGCAGGCAGGCCCATCAGTCGGGCTAAGAGGGACGGGGACTTCAGGCACGAGTGGGTCAGCAAATCGAGGGCTTCAAGGCGGCCCTTCATTCCTTCATCTGCCGAGTTTGAGAATGGTGCCTCGTCCCGCGTCTCGTTGCTCTGTGGCTCCACCTTTGGCTGAGGTCACACGTGCTCCATGATCTGTGGCCAGGCTGTGCGTCACGTCCAGCTCCTCTCCTCCGGTGATTGTATCTTTGAATGGGCACAAAACAAGTTTTAGAAAAACTGGCAGGAGAAGACATTTATACATCTCAATTCCGTCCCCAATCCTATGTAGGTGGGGGATAAGTTCATCGGTCACAGTCAGAAGTCATCACTTATGGAGTATGTAGGAGGGCATTACCATTGAATTCATAAACCTGTTTGGCGTTCATTCGTGACGTATGTGGAGAGAAATAGGACCTTTATACACAGTGTATTATATCAAACTCAAAATCGAGTCCTTATGTAGAGACTCGCCCTTTTTCTTTTTAACCCAAGTATCGACAATCTTACATTTCCCTTCGGGGTCGGCTAACTCTTGCAAGCAGGAGCATTATCGTCAGGAAGAAGGAGGAGGGGGGGGGCAGATGTTAAACATGCCTTTCTTGGGGAATGACCGTTAATCAAGGTCATCAATTACGCTTCGAGGGTAGCTGACATGAAGCTGGGGTTAATCGGGGGAAGCGGGGACGCTTTGGACAGGGAGCTGGGGTCAATCGGGAGAATCGGGGGGGCACTTTGGACATCCGCACTTAAGTGCAGAGGGGTGAGGTAATCTGGGCAGTGGGAATTTTATTTCTAACGAGCTGGAAAACAGAAGACCATTGACGTTATAGTCCCCCTATGAAAAGGCCAGATTAGGGGACATCAGTCGTCTTACCTGTCCTTTCCTTCATTACCAACTCGGGTTCTATCGTTTTGCAGAAAGGAGAGGTAGTAATATGGCAAGTCACAATCGTTTTAGTTCCTGTCAATTTTGCCGAACACCTTTGTTGTTCGAGGAGACCCAATTAGGTTTTGTGCCGGGGGGGCACAGCGCTACCATACAAGGGAGGAGGGACCAAGGGGGCTTTAGAGAGAGAGAGAGAGAGTGAGAGAGAGAGAGAGAGAAAGAGAGAGAGAGAGAGAGAGAGGGAGAGAGAGAGAGAGAGAGAGAGAGAGAGAGAGAGATAGAGCGCATTCTAAATGGTCCATTCGGTACACGTATGACATGGAGAGAGAAAGAGAGAGAGAGAGAGAGAGAGAGACATGTACAATAATGGGTCATTCAGTGCGCGCACAACACAGAACAACAGGGGTTAAGTAATACGGAAACACAGGCAGAGGGATGACGTAGATCCATTCATTACGTACACACATACTCAGGTGAGGGAGACAGTACATGTATTATATACAAAAATCCAAGACAAGACATATAACCGTTATTGGCCATAATGATCTCTTCCTGTATGCTGCGCATCCTTAGCATCCTAAGCTCTTTTTACCCTTTTCTTTCCTTTTATTGTCGGCTGCCTTTACTGGTCTTTGTGGTTGTACACACTTACGCCTTTGGCAACCAGTCAAGAACTAACCTGGTCGGGCTGATGTGTTTCCAGGCTGAGGCAACAGTGGGTGTCAGTTGGGAGAACAATAGGGCAGCTCTGAGTTTCCGGTCCATGAGGGTGTGGAAAGGATGTAGTAATTTCTAAACACTGACAACATTCCTAGTCCTCCAAACGGAGGGTACTAGAGTAAACCTCACCTCAGAATATTCTTTTAAACTTTCCCTATTTAGTTAAGTGTAGAATGCTTAATCATAAGTGCACGTTATTTTTGGTTGTATTATTCGGGGTGCCAAGCGAAGTCACATTTTGTATTTTTTCGCTTCAGGCTGTCCTTTCAAGCGCTAAGTTCAGGGTATTGTTCGCTCATCGTGTGTAGGTACCATAATCGAACCCCTTTTTCCCATCTCTTCGTCCGCTAGATCACCATTTTCTTTTTCGTATTTTAATCGACGTTCCAATGTGACCTGCAGAAAGAGGGAAAAAGAAGGGGGGCGGGGGCAGCATTTAAAAACACATCAGCGCGCATAAACCCGAAAAGGCTTTTACTTACTACATACTCGGCCTATCTACACGGAACGCAGTCCTTGCCAACTCGGCATTTAAGCCCAGATGGACCTTTTAGTGTGGGAGAGAAGCCGGTGGATAGCATAGGTCACCCAGGTGTGATATTACGGATCGTATGTAGGGAGGCCAGGTGGCACTCCTTCGGGGCGACTTAGGGGTATTTTTAGCACAATTTTCCTGATACAGGTAGCATATAAAGTATAGGCTGAATTCCAGGGTCTTTTAGCGGTTGCTTTAGGCTGTACAAAAATGTGCAAAGTACATACAACAAAAACCTGGACCATTCATATTTGCAATATTTCTGCGTACTATACTTTTTAACCCTTAACTAATCGAGCTGAGCCATTTCACCTGTAATTCAGTTATATCGGAAACAGTGGTCATTTATTCGAAACTCACCAATTTACACGTGACAACTACGTACGTTTCTCTCCAAAAATCTTTAATAAAAAATGTCGGTGCATAGATACGGGCCTACAACCCCGTGGGCCGGCCAGAACTGTACAGGTGGGGATACTTATTAGTGGAAAACCTAATGGAGTCGGTGGTCGTTGATTTCATAATAAAAGTGCGACAAGTGCAATAAAATCATATCGAAACTTCAGTGTGAGCAAGTATCATAAGTGTTGAAATTTGAACTTTCAATAATCATGATGCGCCAAACTTAACAACAATTCATTGTCCGAAGGTTCAATCAGCACCCATCTCACTTCAATTCATTGTCCGAACACATAATCAGTACCCATCCCATATCAATTCATTGTGTTTAAAAGCTGTATACATATTTCATGACATCAAGGCTGAGCAATCGGGGTACAACAAGGAGTTGAAAGTTTCATTTGTACCAGCGCCATTTTGGGTGCAGCCAGTCAGATCCAGGCATAGTCAAAACCTCTACCAACTCGTGGTTGGCCCAGAGCCTCTTTCGGCAGTCCAAAAAGTTCCGTTAAAGGGCAACAGAAAGGATCGGCAGTATGAACCATCAGTCAAAAGAGGGGGGAGGGAGGCAACATTTTTCCCTACCGGGTCATACTGGGTTTTTCACCGGAACTGATCCGAACTGTAGTCTGCAGGATTTTAGTCATTCAAATTGAGGCTGGCGTCAGCATGGGAGCGCCGACGTCCCGCGGCTACATTTTCATCGTTCCGCGGGCAATCATGGCAGTCATTCCCCATCAGGGGTATCTGCGGGAGTCGGGGACCCCCGCGGCTCCTATAGAATCTTCAAGGTCGAGGAGAACTTTTATGATGGTGGGACTCGTTTCTTAATCAACAAGCAACCAGGCCATTCCTTCATGCTGGGCCCGCTCTTGCAGGGTCGACTGCCATTTTGAGAGTTCGGCAGCTACCGGCAATCGCGGGGTCAAATGAGCAGACGGGCTTCAACCTGTCGGGCGAGGCGTCGCAGCACCGCCACAGTGGACGAGACCCTGCTGGGTGAATGGAGCGTCGCTGCACCGTAAGAGTGGACGAACCCTTTGCCGGGTGCGAGGAGCGTTGGGGGTGCAGCTGGGGAGCCTTCACCTGGGGAGGTGGGAGAGGCTCGTTTGCGCCGCCTCTCCCTCCCGGTGCACCCCACGGCGTCTCGCTTGACATTTGTTATGGCCGGACCAGGCGATGAGGACGAGGGGGGGGGGGTTGGAGGCATGTGCAAGACATCCCCCCCCAGTGTTGTCGCAGCCATTATTGAAGAAGTGGGGACGCCTGGCACGTTTCGGGCCGGGCCTACAGCCGATGGCGGCCCGACGCTTCTTCGCCCCAGCCCCAGGAACGGGTCCCTTGGTTCATCCGGGGACAGGCCTTGGCACGTGGTGCCGCCTTCGGGCTATTCGCGTAGTGGTTCTTCCACCCCAGGCCGCCCCTGACGGTTTTTGTAGACTTTAAAATGCCCAAAAACTACTAGAAAGTAGCCCAAAGTAGCCCAACATTGCTACTTTGGGGAAGGAAGGACTGGAACGGCGTCAGGCAGACGGCGAAATGCATTGTGGGTTTCGTTTGTCGTTGCAGCCGTTTGTCATGTAAATAGTTGCTTTGAATGTTTTTTTTGTTTGTTAAAAAAAATAAAACGTGTTCACCTGTTACTTCGCTATAGTGTTGTATATATATATTTTTTTTATTCGCCTAAGGTTTGTCGTTAATTGGGCGGGGTGGGTGGTGGAGCCAAGCAGTCTCGAAGTCATAGCGTTGAGTTCGGCTTTCCTCACCAGTTTCATATTTCCTGAGGGGTTGTTCCCTATGTTTCCATTTCGGCGAGGTTGAAAAGAGATCTCATCAGCGGCCTACTGATTTCACTCGATTCCTTTTCTTTTCCCTAACGATTTTTATATATATATATTTTTTTCTCTGCTAGCACGATACAGCGGCTAATCCGCATTTTTTTTTTCTTTATATTTGTCCTTTTGTATTAGGGGTGCCCTCCTGGCCGAGCCAGATGACCTACCTCTAATAAATGGTCCGGGTGGAACTAGTTTACCAATCAGTGGGGAGTAGATAGGCATGACAGATTACAACGGGGGACAAAGGTCCGCATTACCTACCCTTCATTACTTGCAAAGACTAGACAGAACATTTCTATTCCACGTTATTTGCAAACAGAGAATGCCTCAAAAGAAATATTCCTTGAACAATAAATGTCCAGACAATCAATCAATCAGTGGGGAGAAAAACAGGCATGACGGATTACAACGGGGACAAAAGTCTGCATTACCTATCCTTCACTATCTGCAAAGGGGGTGGCAGAATATTTCTATTCCTCCCTGTTTGTAGACAGGGAATATCTCAAAGAGCAATAATCGATAAAAATCGATAACAAACAATCAATGGGGAGAAAGATAGGCATGACGGATTACAACGGGGACAAAAGTCTGCATTACCTACCCTTTACTATCTGCAAAGGGAGACAGAATATTCCTATTCTTCCCCGTTTGTAGACAGCGAATGTCTCAAAGAGCAACAGAGCAACCAATCAATCAGTGGGGAGAAAAATAGGCATGACGGATTACAACGGGGGACAAAAGTCCGCATTACCTATCCTTCACTATTTGCAAAGAGAGAGGAACGTTCCTATTCGTCGCTGTTTGCAAACAGAGAATGTCTCAAAGAGAACCAATACTTCAAGTAGCAACCGAGGCTAAATGAACCATTCAATGAACAATACCAGTATTTTAAATACTGATTCCAAAACAATCAATCAATCAATCAATCAGATGGATAAAGCCATCCTACCAATCGGACGTAAAGACGTCCTACTTAACCTTACCCGGACCGGACCATGTGGGCAATTCTTCGCCTTCCTTTTTCCAGCGCCCCATCGTTCTCTTTCTCCATGTTTTTACCGCAGCATTCCTGTGGGATTCCAGTCAGGACAGTAGGTGACTTGAGAGATGTCCGTTCAGAATTGGTGAAGTTCATTCAATCGGCAGCCGGACGAGGGCCCTCTCAAGGCAGGTATACTCCAATCGTTTAGATGTTCACCCCATCGTCTGGACCTCTCTTACCGGACCTTATGTTGCTGATGGGCCCCACGTAGGGCGCCAATTGAGGAAAAGTCAGCCCATAACGCACCTGATGCCCAGGCTGCTGGCGCAGGACGCCTCTTAGTTTCCATCTTGAACAATTACCAAATAAAGAGACGGGCGCTGGAAGCAGGAAGACAAGAATAGAGTTTTATTTCTCATGAGGAGAGCCTGTCATTTCGGACACTCGCATAGTGTCTTCAGGAGGTGCTCTAACAAGTTCTCTGAGGCTTCGTCTTTTATACACATGTGTATGATGCACAAACATTCCTTATTACAATAAAGACGCTTTGAAGTAGAAAAAGGCATGCTTGGAATCCCAGCTTCAGGCCTATTCCCATACCCGTCGCTCAGATGTCATCCTCCCCTCCTGAATGTAACAAGAGAGATTGTGATCTCTCAGCCGGACATTCCTACAGGACACGAGGGCAGGAGGGGATGATCAGGTCAAAGGTTGGTCAGGTGATAAGGTCGGACACTTCGGTTGGTGTATCACGGTTTTGTTATGCTGGGCAGGGAAAAGGGGGATGTACATCCACGAGGCTTGGTCTCAGGACTTGGGACCGGGTCGAGAGGCCAAGTGCAGCCGGGGGGGGGGGGTTGTCAGCTGAGGGGAAGGGTGTTCTTGGGAGGAAATGGGGGGTGTGGGTCAAGCAGGAGTGCTACTTCTAGAGCAGGGTCACGCAGAGGGAGAGGGTCTTGTGGCTGATGCATGAGCAGTGCGCGCGGGGAGGGGTGCCGGGGACAGATGGGCAGAGAGGCCATGGTGTCTAAAATGGCTGTAGTGTACGTGTGTGCATGGGTCTATGCTGGCGGGATAACACAGTCAGTGTTTAGCGATATCCGTTCTGCTTACAACAAGGGGTACAGTGAACACAAATGAACGCCGCTTATGTACATATACATTGCCATTTTCAACAGTTTGAGCCAATGGATTCAATTTTTTTATTTTTTTATTTTATTTAAGCGTTCACAGCAAAATTGCAAATCAAGATTAACAATTCAGAATTCAAATACTTTTTCAATACAATAAGAAAAAAAGACCAATTTCTATTTTCCATCACAGTTCATAGACATTTCATCTTCCATTCTCTATCCTCATAGTAATCACGGAACGCACTCCAAATTTTTATGCCCAATCTTTTTTTCATAACACCCCTGATAGAAAAAAGACCCCACTCCAAATTATACAAACTAAACATATTGGCACGCCATTGGTGAAAATCAGGTGGTTTTTCCTGAAGCCACTCAGTGGCTATACATAGACGTGCTACAGTCATTGCAAATAAAATAAAATACCGATGTTGATATAGAGTCTCGGCTACCCTGTTCTTTGGTATTTTCCCCAATAGCCACATAGCCGGGGTGATTACTACAGGCATTCCAATTACAAAAGATAAAAACTTTTCAGGATCAGTTATAAAACATTGAAGTTTAACACAGCTGTAAAAAATATGCTCGCTATCCGCATCATCAGCTCTACACCGAAAACACTTCCCATCATTCCCCCCACCCCATTTTGCCATTCGAATCGGAGTGTAGTATAAATCAAACAAAGTCTTAAAAAATTGGGCTTTTAAGTTTGCCGACATTAACGCCTCCTTGGAAAGCAGAAGTAGATCTTCTACATCTATCTCTTGGTCCCCTAGTACACCATCCCATTTTATCCTCACTTTTTCTAAATCGTCACTCCTATCCATAAGCAGAAATTGATAAAGCGTTCCGATTTTTACTAACCTCCTAATTCCTTCTACAACTTTATTTGGCTGACGCGCCACTTTTCGGTGAAATAAATAGTCTCTTATTTGCAAAAATGTAAAGAAAAAATTTCTAGGAAAGAGAAACTGGTCTTTTAACTCATCAAAAGATTTACAGATCCCTTCATCCTTATACATATCTCCTAGCCATCTAACCCCTTTCCGCTGCCATCTTATTGCCATGTCATCAGAAAATATACCAGGGAGAAGCCTGTAAGTGTTTAAAGGCGTATAGTAAGATATTTTCCCTATCGATATTATATTAGCAGCCCACTTCCAAACCTTAAATGCGCCTAACAATACCTTGAAACGAGTCCATTTGTAATAACTCCCATCCACCTCCTTAAATAGTAACTGTTTCGCTACCGACCCTAACTGCATTTAAAAAACTAGACGGGGCAGAGGCCTTATCCTCCTCAGTCTCCCCCGTTATCAACACCCTCATCTTAAAAAAAAAACAGGTTACATAATACAAAAAATAATCTGGCACCCCCATCCCTCCCCTAGCAACTGGTAAAGTCATAAACTTCATTGCCTGTCTGGGTCTCCCTGGGCTCCAGATAAATTTACCACAGCTCGACTGCAGAGCCTGTATCCTATCTTTTGTGATTTCTAGGGGTATTGATCTAAATAAATATAAGACCTTTGGTAGCACATTCATTTTTATAACATTCGACCGTCCAATAATAGTTAAATATAATCGTTCCCACCTATCCAAGGAATTCCTAATTTTAGTCATCAATGTGGTCCAGTTAACCTCAACTAATTCAGTCATGTTAGACCTCAACTGAATACCTAGATATGTGGCCTCCTTCACCACTCTACTATCCTGCCATATTACAGACTCCGAGCACAAAATCTGTGTTTTTAACACATTTAATTTATATCCCGCTACTCGCCCAAACTCCTTCGCCAGCCTCTCAATTTCTTTATTAGCGGTGGCAGGGTTTACCGTTGTCACCGCAATGTCATCCGCATAAGCGAACACAGAAAAATAATACTCATCCACTAGATATGGTGGTCTCAGGATACTCCGAGTCAGTTGTTCTATAAAAGGGTTGATATATAAGGCAAACAAAAGAGGGGAGCATGGGCACCCTTGGCGTGTGCCACGTGTAATATTCACAGAGTCAGAGAGTAGGCCCATAGCAGAAATCTTAGCCGTAGGTATTTGATATAAAGACTGAATAGCAACAATGTATTTTTGTCCAAACCCATTTTATGCATCAGTGTCCACATATACCCCCATTGGACCCGGTCAAACGCTTTTTCCGCGTCAAGTAGAATAAGCGCAAGATCGTTTTTTTTTCACAGCAGCAATGTCAAATAATGTAATAACCTTGTTAACATGCTCTACTGTCCCTCTATTTGGTATAAAACCATGCTGTTGATGTGAGACTAAAGAAACCATACAGTCAGATAGCCGATTAGCTAGTATTTTGGAATAGATGTTATTGTGGGCGTTTAGTAGCGATATTGGCCGATAGGATCCTACTAGGTTCGGCTGCTTACCCTTCTTGCAAAAAAACGCTATAGTAGCATCTGCCCATGACCTAGGAGGAGCTCCCAGCTGGGCCTTCTGCATTACAAATAGCAGCTCATTTTTGATAATATTATAAAACTGTCTATAAACCTCACTGGGTATTCTATCAGGGCCTGCAGCTTTGCCAATAAGAAGGCTCTTTACAGCTTTTTCCAGCTCCTCCTCCGTAATTGGAACTTCCAGACCCTGCGCCACTATAGGATCCAGCTTTTTTAAACCCATTTCAAACATTTCTAGCCAATCTAGCCCGTCACCATCAGTCCCTGCATATAATTCAGAATAAAACTGCTGTAAAATCCGAAGGATTTCTTGAGGATCAGAATGGGACACCCCCATATCATCCTTCATCGCCAAGATATTTCTAGCCGACTCCTTCATCCGAAGCTGTACCGCCAACCTTTTTCCAATTGTTTCACCATACTCATGCTTTTCCATCCTTGATGTTAAAACTTCCTTGAATTCTCTACCCTCCAGTAACCCACCATTTTCACTCTACATTTTGCTACTTTATCCTCTAACTTGCTTAAGTCATTCAGACCATTGGCTACCCCATTCGTTAGTAAAATTTCAGCCTGAGCTAAATCCTGATTTAGCATACCTAGCTCTTGTCTGGCTTTCTTTTGCTGCCAAAACGTAAAGCTCATACATTCGACATGAAAACCAGCTTTAAAGGTGTCCCAAACTATACCTGGGGTGGCCGTCCCCTTATTTTCCTGGAAAAAAAGCTGAATCCACCAACCCATATGAGCTTCAAATTCATTATTTAACCCCAGCTTCCTATAAAATGTAAAATTTGAACATTTCGGTCTGGTTAAGCCCCCCTGTATCTATAAAACAATAGGTGCATGGTCTGATGTAATTCTAGGATAAACACTGACTGTTGCACCACCCAATAATGAGGCTGGGGCAAAAAATTAGTCCAGTCTGACCAGCTTCTTGTGAGGGTAAGAATAAAATGTATACCCGCTATCTTGTACCCTCAAGTTGCCCCATACGTCCACCAACCCATGGTCCTCCACCAAATTATGCAAGGCTTTGTATACTTTTGGCTTACGCCCCTTATATTGGGCAAACCCTTCCTGTAATACCCTATTAGTCAGGTTGATATTGATGTCTCCACAAACCACCACCGGCTGAGGCCAGGTGGCCAATTCCAAGTTTACTTCAATTAGGGCTTCAGAATCGTCTAAGTTAGCTCCATAGACGGTGCACAGCGTCAGAGTTTTCCCCTCAAAGCTGCATTCTACTATCGCCCATCGTCCTTTCTTATCCATTAGGTTCCGCCCAGTTTTAACATAAGTCCCTTTACTGAGAATGGCCACTCCCCTTATCATACTGGATTGCCCTGTTGCAACCACTAGCGAAAACCCAAGTTCTTTTAACACCTCCCGTTTCGACCATGGGATATGAGTTTCCTGTATACAAAGTAAATGTGGTGAAATATATCTAAGCTCAGCTGCAACCTTCTGTCTCTTTATGACATTATTCAAACTAGAAACATTCAGGGAGCAAACCCTTAGTCCTTTTGTTGCCATTTTTTAGTTATGACCAAAGATGAAAATGCAGAAACTTCTCCTGATATTTTTTTTACTGAATTAAAAAAAAAATTCTGATGGGTCCCAATTCCGTCTGATGATTACTGCTAAATAACAATTTTTGTGCAATTTGCTGTGAACAATTTTTCCCCTTTTTCCCACACCCCCCTCGTGCATCCCCCCAGACCCTACCCACCCTACACCTAGCCCCTCCTGTACCCCCTACCCACCTACCACCCCCCCAACCCTGAATAGAGGCTTTAGAACTTATGGTCCTGTTGATGCGAGCCTACCCCCCAACCTCCTGCATTTCCCCACAGGGCATATTACTTCAAATCTAAGGAGCGAGAAAAAAATAAAATCCACTGCTACTCAAGAAGAAGCAGAGCAAAGGAGAGAGAGTACCTAACCATATGACTTACAAATTTATGAGTCTAGACTAGTTACATTTTACCCAAAAATTCCTTAGCGGCCAGAGCAGTCATAAAGTAATGGGTGCGTTCACTAAAAATAACTTACATTTTAGCCGGAAACAACAGAAACGCCTGTGCACCCTTGGCTTGAAAGTCCGGTATTAATTGTCGAAGCTGCCATCGTAAATCAACTAACTGCTTGCAGAGATCGGGGCGCACAAAGAAATCACATCCAAGCCCACTTCTCTTTTTATCTGGCCGTGCTTTCATAAAAATTTCCTCACGGGCCAAAAAGCTATTGAATGCTACCAAAATAGCTCTAGGTTTCTGGTCCCGTTGGTTAGCTCTAATGTTGAACGGAAAGCGGTGTGCCCGCTCCACCTCCCTGTCCCAATCCCACCTAGTAGATTCTGAAAATGCCTTTTTTAACAGCCCAATTATAAATCCTCGAGGATCTGACCCCTCCCTGCCCTCCGGAATCTGCAAAAACCTTAAGTTATTTCTACGTGACCGATTTTCTAGATCAATCAGTTTCCAATTAATGTCCTCCTTGTTAGCAAATTGTAGTTCCATTGCTTTCTTTTGTTAGACTAGTTCATCCTCAAGAGTAGAGATACGCGCCTCGGCTTCGTTGGCTCTTTCAACAAACTCAGAGTGTGACTTGACAAGGTGCCTGACTGAGTTCTGTAGTTTCCTGCAAGAATTCTGCACTCTCAGACTGTCTTGCCGGGTTTCATCCCTGTGCTGCATCATGGTCTTGTATATCAGCCCCAATGATATTTCTTCTGACGGCTCCTCTCCCCCAGAGGGGGCTGTTGTAATGTCTCCTTCCCTTTCTGTTTCTCCCGTTTTTATTTCTCCAGTCTGATTTAATTGGAGTCTTCGAACTGTAGGAAGGTCAGGGCCTTCCAAATCAAAGCTACTGTGAATACTGCCGTCCTCCATACTCATATAAGAGGCATATTGCTTTGCAAGGTCCTCAGAGGAAGACATAGACTGCTCAGAAAGGGAGAAAAATCTACAGAGTCAGATTCGATGACATTAGGGACCGGCAAGTCATATGAGGCCCCCCTTGCGAACCCCCCTCTCTCAAGGGGCTCTCCATATTGGTATCCTGGGTGGTAGTTAGCTTTAGCTTTGAAGATAAACCAGGGTCTAGTAACATTTCGTGTTCACTCTCATGCAATATTTCATCGTTTATTGCTTCAATGTTGCTCTGAACTGTCTCTAAGTCGGTCACATTCTCCAAACCGCTCGCTATCTCACCCCCCTGTACTCCATCTGCTATCGGGTCTCCGCTCTCCCTTCTCCGTCCAGCGTCTACTCCCCCATTCAATGTTAAAGTCATTTCAGCAGCAGTCTCCCTGGGCTTATCAGAGCTGGGCTGACCCTGTTTAGCCATTTCCTTATTCTTCATAGAGAAAAATAATTCCGGGATCCCCTTTGCAGGTTTTACAGCGTTTAAAACACCACTCTCTTTACCTCGAGCCGCCGCTTTCGCTGCTTTCTCCAAGTCCTTACTACGTGTGTCAGTGCGAGCAGAAGCCTTCACCGCACTTGGGGCCTCTTGTCCGTTCTGCACATCGGGGGAAGCATTTCCCTGCCCACGTCCACTCCGTCCTTTAGGAGCCATTGCTCCTTCCCGCGCTCCCTCCACCGTACTCAGGTTTGCGTCTCCAACTGCCACGCCGCTAGCTCCAGACCAGGTGAGCCAAGTGAGCCGCCTCCAATGCACCGCCCACCGAATCCACCGTAGGCTCCGTGTCCCAGCTCCACTTGCCGCCACTACTCGCAGCCACCACATTTGCGCCTGGCGGGTTTTACCAGACTTCTTTTTCTGAGCAGAAACCTGATGAGGCTCACGTAGATCCGCAGCGCTATTCAATAATTCTCTCCAGCCCGCTCCCTACTCGAGCAGCACCATGTCCCGTGAGGTGCAGCAGGAGCGGCTTGCTCACGCGTCCTACGTGGACACCATCTTGCCTCTCAGTGCATCGAGAGGCAATGGATTCAATTTTAATGAGTTGCTTTTTAATCTTAAGATAATTGGTCAAGAGCTTATCAGCTTTGTTCTGACCTCCATAATACTTAGCACAGGATCTAAGTAAATATGAGGCTGCATCTTCAGTGTAATGTTTATTAAATCTAAACTTACCGTAAATTAATTAATCAGGACAGGATTTGGTTTCACTAGTAAAAAATATATGCTCTAATTGTTTGAAATTTTTCATTATTTCAGATGATTTCTGAATATTTAACTTCCATTTTTTAGATACATATGAAATATGTAGTCCCTGACTGAAACTTTAAATGAATCCCACAGAATTAGCGTGTCATACCAGAGGTATCGTTTAAAAGGAAATATTATTGTATATTTTTTTAAAAAACATTGAGTAAACTGTTTAACCAATAAAAGAGAGTTATTAGATTTCCATTCCTTTTAGTTACAGGGAGTAAATCTAAATCTACATAACTGGTGCATAGTCAGATACTAAGATTGAACCAATCTTTCAATTCAAAAGAAGTGAAGATAAAAGGTTAGAGATAAATGAATGCTCAAACCTAGATTAAGAAGAGTGTACCAGGGAAAAGAAGATATATTCTCTTGAATCGAAAATAACTTTATTCGGTCTAAAAAGACTACAAACGTGCATAAAACATGAATACATATATCAATCAATAAAACATGCCTTACAGTAGAATCCACAAATTGATCTGCAAATGTCTTAAAAATGATCATTATATCATTAAAAAAACACCTGGTATACATATTCAGGTCCCACAGTAAACCGTTATCAACCGCAGTCATAATATGGAACATGTATAAGCTCAGCTAGCAGCATATCAAAGAAGCACATTGTGCATGAGTGCATGAGTAAGTAGACATAAGAGATTATGAAGATAATAAAATAGTGAAAAAGACAAAAATGTGATAAAAATGAATAACATGAGAAACAGGATCTCCCAAAAGAGCGCCTAAAACACGCAGGAGACCTTTTCATGCCCCTCATTAAGTGTCTTTCTAATCCTCAATGAAGAGGCAAAAATACAAGCCATGGAATAAGTTGTATGTACCTCCAAAACCAGATGTAATTACATTAGGACGCGATCAACCTGTACAAAAGGCAACAGTTTCAACAGATGTAATACAATCTTTCTTCGATGATATCATAAAATCCACAGAAAAAAAACAACGTGCACAAGGCCCTGGGGGGAGAAATTTTCACGTGCACGAGGACTCAGCCTCATACACCATGAAACTGAGTGAACCTAAATCTTGTCAGGAGAATAAAGGTGCTGAGCAAATAGGGTTCCATGGCAGGGATTATTGCAAACAATGCATGTCCTCGGATCAATGATTTCTCCAGCTCAATACCCTCCCTCTCGTTTTTCCTCCGTTGTAAGAAATGATCCTGGGTCAAGAGATATCAGCTTTTAGAATGGTAGAGGGCTGCTCAAACAGGGTGGGCCTGCCTAGTTTGGCAAAAGCATCCTAAATATATGTCAACTATTTGACTGACCTCCACTCATCGAGTTCTAGACAGTCCTTGTCTATCTCCTTACTTAGATGATTTTCTGGTCGCCCCCAAAAATAGTAAGCCACTGAATCAGGGGGTGGTGGGCAATGAGATTCCACAAGTGAGGCAACCCTAACTCCTTGTGGACCATTAAGCAGTGGTTGAAGCAGGTACTGCCATCAAATGCCTACAGAACCCATTTTCCTACACTTGGAGCTCCTTTGAGTTGATATATCCCCATAGATCACTACAATATGCATCTACTGAGACAGATTTGACTTGATAGACCTTAGTTAGGGCACCCAGTGGTTTGCTACTGTTTCTAGCAGAAAAAGATAAAAGAGTCCCTGTAGATCTTGACAGAGCTTATCTCTTGGATTTTAAGAAAGGGACCAGCTAACCACCACCCTCGCCCAGAGCTTACCCACCGACTCCACTGACCCGACACTGCCGCCCACAACCTCAGACAATGGATCAACGACTGCGCCAACACCCTCGCCCACTCAAGACACCCTCCAACAGCCACACCCACAAGAAAGCCACCTGGTTCACCGAAGACCCCCAGGCCTCCAAACGAACATGCTGAAAACTGGAGCAGAACTGGCTCCGCGAACGAACACCGGACAGCTAAGCAGCCCACAAAAACGGCACCCGCAGACACCATCAACATATCAGAGCCTGCCAAGAGGGCCTCATTCAAAGACCACCTGGATAACAATGCACACAACAGCAAAGAGCTCTTCAACATCGTGAAAGACCTCTCCAACCCCAGCTCCAACACCAACCACATCCTGCCTTCGCAAGACCTGTGCGACGCGCTGGCCACCTTCTTCCACTGCAATATCGCCGACATCCACGACAGCTTCAACGCCACGACCGCCCCAACAACCACCGCCCCCACGACCACCACCTGCACCAACCGCCTGCTCTCCTGGACCAGCATCAACAACGAGGACACCAGCGATATCATGAACACCATCCACTCCGGATCACCTTTAGACCCATGCCCTCACCACATCTTCAACAAAGTCAGCACAACCATCGCACCCCAACAACGGAAAGTAATCAACATCTCCTTCGAGACAGCAACCTTCCCAGAAAGCTGGAAGCATGCCGAGATCAACGCCTTACTCAAGAAACCCAAGGCGGACCCCAAGGTCCTCAAGAACTTCCGATCCATCTCCCTGCTCCCGTTCCCAGCGAAGGTCACCGAGAAAAACGCCAACAAACAACTGACCCGCTTCCTCAAGGAGAACAGCATCCTGGACCCGTCCCAGTCCAGGATTCGCAGCAACCACAGCACTGAAACCGCCCTGATCGCCGCCACCAATGACATCAGGACCCTGCTTGACAATGGAGAAACAGCAGCCCTCATCCTCCAGGACCTGTCAGCCACCTACGACATGGTCTGCCACCGCACAAAATGAACATGCCTACATGACGCCGGGATCCAAGAGAAGGGCCTGGACTCGACCACATCCTTCCTCTCCGGCAGAACTCAGAGAGTCCGCCTCCCCCTTCCGCTCCATTGCAATCAAAATCATCTGCGGCGTACCACAGGGCTCTTCCCTCAGCCCAACGCTGTTCAACGTCTACATGGCACCCCTCGCCCACGTCGCCCGACAGCACGACCTCAACATCATCTCCTATTCCGACGACACCCAGCTGATCATCTCCCTCACACTGCCAAAATCAACCTCCACGAAGGAATGAAGGCCAACGCTGAATAGATGAGGAGCAGCCAACTGAAGCTGAACTCAGAAAAGACGGAGGTCCTCAGCCTCAGCTCCACCCCTTCAGCCTGGGACGACTCCTGGTGGCCGACAACACTGGGAACCACACTGACACCCAACGACCACGCACGCAACCTAGGGGTCATCCTCGACTCCACCCTCTCCATGACTAAGCAGGTCAACGCCGTCTCCTCATCCTGCTACAACACCCTCCAAATGCTCCCCAGGATCTTCAAGTGGATCCCCACCGAGACGAGAAGAACAGTCACCCAGGCCCTCGTCACTAGCAAGCTGGACTAGGGAAATGCCCTCTACGCAGGAACATCGGCCAAGCTCATGAAACGATTGCAGCGTATCCAGAACACCTTGGCACATCTGATTCTCAATATCCCTCGCTGCAGCAACATCACACCCCACCTGAGAGACCTGCACTGGCTCCCCGTCAACAAGAGGATAACCTTCAAACTCCTCATCCACGCACACAAAGCTCTCCACAAGACCGGCCCAGCATACCTCAACAGACAACTCAACTTCTACACCCCCACCCGCCAGCCTCACCCTCGCCACAGTCCCCCACATCCGAAGAACGACCGCCGGTGGCAGATCCTTCTCCCACCTCGCCGCCAAGACCTTGAACACCCTCCCTACCAACCTACGGCGGATCCAAGACCTACTGGCCTTCAGAGGACTCCTCAAGTCCTGGCTCTTCGATCACTAGCAGCACCCCCACTCCCCCCAGCACCTTGAGACCCTCACGGGTATGTAGTGCGCTTTATAAGTGTCATGATTGATTGATTGATGTAGATTGGTCATAAGACAATCCCTAGATAAGTGTAACTCTGGACCATGGACAACCTGTTACCCTGGACATGGAAAGATCTCAGCTTGGTCTTTTTGGGGCCCAGCACCATTACCTGTGATTTACTATAATTAGTGAAAGATTGAGACTATTCATATATTGTACAGAACCATCAAGCAGTGTCTGAAGACCCAGGGCATTTTTTGCCAATAAGACAGTATCGTCTGCATCTAGCAGGGCAGGGATTTGATGAGAGCCTAATCAGGGACAGTTCACCTGCTTGTCAAGCAACCTAGCCCTCGGATCATTCACATACAAAGTAAACAGGTAACTGGCCTTTATACACCTCTGTCTTACCCCACTCCTCAAGAGAAAAGAAGTTGGAACATGATCTGTTCATATTGTAATGAATAACCACCCTCATATTCCAGTGTAACTCACTGAGGAAGAAAACACTGTCACTATCCAGACCCATCTTCAACAAGATCTGCCACATTTCAGATCTATTCACCTTATCAAAGGTGGAAGACAGATCCATGTATCTGATAAGCAGTTCCCCTGGTTTAGCCACTGTGTACTTATTAATGCACAGACCCATCCTCTGCCCAGGACATGGCCCTCTCTAGAATCATCCAGCCCAGGACCTTCACAACTGAATCTATCAAAAAGATGGGCCTGTAGCAGCAAGGGAGATGCCTCTTTATATATTCAATGATAGTAATATGCTGGGACCATGAGCATGGTAGACCAGTGGGCACAATCAGGTTAAACAATCGTAATAGTATTGGAGCCACAGGCCAGGCAATATCATAAACAGATCAGTAGGGATCCTGTGTGGGCCTGGGGCTTTTTGACCTGTCATACGAACAAGCGCCAGCACAATCTACTCCACATCAAATGATTAATTACACTGTTGTGTAACTGGTACCAGAGCTCTTGCAAGACAACACAATCTGCAGAGCTGTAAATACACTCAAAGTGCTCGATCCACTTCTCAGAGGTAATATGAGAAGAAGTGGAATGGACACCGATCTTGCTGAATAATGGGCGATTGACTATCTCCCAAAATTGGCTGATATCAGCCTTGGTTGAGGACTCAATGAGGTTGGACCAAGCACCCTCCTGGAGTTCCCTCTTCCTCTTCTCTAGCACCTTTTGGTAAATTATACATCTGGTGGATATCAGAACCTGATCTTTGGGCTGAGCTTTAAGCACAGACAATAACTATTTGTGGGTGTCAGTGTGGTCTTTGTTGAACCATCTGGGTTTGTTATTGACCACTTTTTTGGGAAGGACAGGCAATCTGGTCTTAACATCCTCCCCAATACCGTGACATACGTTCAAGAAAGGTTCATCATCAGGCTCATCCTATACGCACAAATCAAATTCCTTAGCCTTAGCAGCCACAAGGCTCTTCAGAAAGTCCATGGGATGCTATTTGACCATTTCATTTTTCTACCTTGATCGGTCATTTTACTGTCCATATGGGTTATGATGCTTTGTATGGGGGCTCGGACAAACACATTGCTAATACAAATTGAGATACAATAATGGTTTTTAAAACCAGAGACACCTATATCAAAAGGACCCAAAAGATGCAGCAGGGGTGCAGAAACCAAAATTAAATCTACAGTGGAGTTCACACCACACCCTACAAATGTAGGAAAGAGACTGCCATCTAAATTATGAAAAGCTTTCATCTTGACACATTCCAATTCAACTCCGCCAAATTATTATTCAAATGGGCTCCTGTTTGGCTGTGTTTGAGATGTAAGGTGTTATCACTGTACAATTGGTCACAGGGAGTGAAAGAATGTGAGCATAGGTGTATATTAAAGTCTCCCACTAGAATAAAACCTGCTCTAGCAACAGCCTGGTATTCAATATCCAATAACTCAGCCTGGAGCACCAAAAGCGTGTCACAAAAAGAAAGGCTGTTGGCAGGATATAGAAATTCCGTACAACAAACCCACCAATACTGGTGTGGAGAATAGAATGGCTTGCACATTGGGGAAAGTTATGGCCAGATACTATGACTGACAATCTAGGGAAAGAGAGACCAATGTTAACAAGCTAGCTTTAGGGTGACCCCTTAAGGAGGGCACAACAGGACTTATATTCATCTAGAAAAAAAGGCACACTCTACCTCCCATGTCTCCTGTTGTCAGATTATGGCAAAGGACTTTAGGTAAGCCAACCAATCCTGAAGAGATCTTTTACTATTTACTCCTGCCACATTTCAAGAGGCCAATCTGGGGGCACTAAAGGCAATCTTAAAATTAGGAGATGTTTGGGTTCTACTGTCTTGACAGGGCTCGGAATCTTATTCAAATCAGGGGCAGAGAACCCTGAGGGACTAACAATGGGAGTATTATTGGTATCATAGCACTCAGTGGTCCTAGTAGAGCTGCAGGCCTCGTATATATCTATACCAGGACAGCCATCGTTGGGTAATCCCCAAATCCTATGGGACAGTTTTAACTCACCCATAGTAGGAGTAAAATACTGATCCGCAACTGCCAATGTTTTTACTGGCATATTAAGGGGACAACACTCTGCACTACCACAACCCCGTTATCCCCTTGAGGCAATAGTTCAGAAGGCCTCAATTTAGGAGCAACTCGCACCGCAGGCAACAAGGCCCCTGGATCCAATAACTGGGTTAACACCCTGCCAAACGCAGTCTCTGGCCATATCAGGCTTGAGGTAGCCTCATTATTAGGGCAAAATAGTCAATCCAATGCATCGGCACCTAGGGCCTCAAACCTGTTTGATGATTTTATGACAATGTTGTTATCCTGAGGCTCTCTCGGGTATACCCAGTGAAGGGACGTTTGGTACCTATCCTGGACTAGGGTGGGGCGGGGTGGAGTTTGGCCAATAAAAATAGTCTAGGGGCAGGACATACCCATCCCACTTAGGGCGAAAAGTGTTACAGCAAACAAATGGTGTACGGAATGCTGACAATGCAAACATTCTCCCCCAGTCAAAAGATCTGGGTTAAATCCATTGTTCTTTTGCTCACTACGCCACCCCAGTTTGGACCCGCCATATTCAAATCAGTCTTGACCCTGTGCCTCATGGGAACAGTCCAAACGGAACTGCCAGGCCAGGTCCTCCCTGGACCAGAAACAAACATCCTGGGACCGGTTTCAGAGTAGGTCACTCTTCTTTAGCCAGGCTAGCTTGAATCCAGTGGTACAGTGAGCAAGGGACCCACGTCTGGGCATACCCATCCCACTTAGGGCGAAAAGTGTTACAGCATACAAATGATAGACAGAATTCTGACAATGCAAACATTCTCCCCCAGTCAAAAGATCTGGGTTAAATCCATCCAGTTGATGAGAGGCATAAAATTGCCCAAAACTAAAAACAACCCCATGGCAGCTCCGTAGAAGTGCAGTTAATGCAGTTGCTACTAAGTAGCGGTGCTTAAAGTATTTTTCATTACTGCTCCCAATACAGGTTGAATCATTGGAGGGACATACCCCTATTTCCAAAATGTGTGGCACCATTGAAGTGCATAGATGACAGACAACATGTAACACTGCATATTGCAAGTGACTTACTACAGGTAAAATTTCTTCCTTTCCATTCTATATGCCTTTGAATCAGTATAGAATAAATCTAGGCTCAGAGTCTTTCTATTGTCCTCATCCCTCTATTTTCCAAGATCTGTACAAATGTTGGTGTACAACATTACCTACCCTGTGAGACTTGACCATAGGAGATGAGGAGGATACTTACCCAGCATAAGATATAAGTAGATTGTAAAGTTTGGTACGTTCAAGTTATAAATATTTGGCTGTACTATGATGGATTCTTGCATGCAATAAGGATACAGCATTTATCCTCATTCTTTTTATCCACTGACCCTTTTTTTCCATGTGGCACAAGATTGGATGTTGTTGGCACACTGAGGTGTTTGATGCACTGAACATTAGTGCAATAGGAAGAAGGGCTATAAGGTACGTATACAAGGGTGAATTATTGACACAATCATAAACATGAGCAAACACTCCCTATGTCGGCAGGGAGTATGAAGTAAGTTTTAACAATGGTGAACCAGGAAAGCAGTGTCTGTCTATTGAATAGAATGTAAGAATTTTGCAATGTCTTGACTAAGGGTGGGCAGTGAACTCCGTTCTGCCAGCACAGATTGTGGAGTTTTTTCAACTCTGCGCTCTGTTGAGAGCACGGAGTTCGGAAAAAAACTCTGATTCCGCAGTGTGGTGGAGTTTGCCCCCACCGACCACCCCTAGTCAAAAGTATTGCACACATAGTCAAGCAAATCTATGATTTTGTTGATCCTCAGCTGCTATATGGCTGGAATACTTTAGCCCTCCATAAGAAAAGAGCAGAGCCTGCACTTATTTAATTTGTTGGTCAAGGAAATGGGATCAAATGCTATGGGAGGGTAGGGTGAGATGCCCGGGGGCATGCTGATAACGCCTCTATGCTGCCTGGAAAAAATGCACTTCGGGTACTTATTGTGAGAGGCTGCCTCATTATATGATGTACACATATGTAAGTGGCACCTTGCAGTGATCCAGGCAACCCTTATGGTGATTATAGTGGTGTTAGGCAACCTTAGAAAGCTCTCTAAGTGGTATCTGTGGATAGCAGCCTTCAGGCATAGTCCAGAAGGAGTGTAAAGCAGCTTGTTTTACCAGTATAAAATCCTGTAGGTATAGATTAAATTGAAAAGGATCCACAAAGTGTATTTATAAAAAAAATGTATTTATATAAGAAACTCACTAACATTGTTAGATATCTCATAGCCGGAGATATACACAATACCCACAATACTTTGCAACAGAAACAGGTAAGTTGCACAGAATATACAGATGGTCACCAGGGGGAGACCAAACAATATACTGAAATAGTGGTATGAGAACCACGACTCGAGTCAAGACCACACTCAGAGGATGTAGAAGTGCCAGGGACCCAAGGAACCACCAAAGGTGAGTATCTAGGAGCCCCACGGAAGTTGTGTGCAGTGTGGGAACATAGCCGCATTCTCTGTACAAATCAACGTGTGAATCGCGGGAGCAATTTTAAACAAGAAGGAACCTTCCCAGTGGACACTGAAGAAATCCAGTGAAAGACAGAAGGTTGGAGATCCACCCAACACGCTGATACCTTAGGAACCAGGATACCTGCCCAGGGGAGCCGGGTGTATAGCTGTAAAGTGGTATTTGAGACCGCCGTCAAATCCAGTGGAGGACTTCAGGAAAATGCCACTGCTGGAGAAGGTGAAAGTGTTGGGTGGAACTCAAAGGTGGATTCAAGTCGAGAAGTACCTCAAAGCAGAGGGGACAAAGTCTATGCCACTTGGAAGTGACCAGGAGGCACGGAAGATGAATGCCCACCAATGTCAGGTGCTGTAAAAGAGTTGATGGTGATCTTGGAACTGCAGCTGTGTGGACCAGGTGATGCTGTGGAAGACCAGGAGCCATACAAGGACTGTCCCACATCGAATGTCGAGAGTTGAGGGGTCAGTGTCTGGCGGGAGCATCAATAAGCCTTGGCAACTGGAAACATCATGGAATTAGTAGAAGGTGCAATGTTAGGACCAGCAAGGTCGAGGAGACGCACCACACGCAGGGGAGTCAGGGCATGCCCCAAGTAATGAGGGGAGCCTAAAATAATTCAAAAGTGACCCTCAAGATGACCCACAGGCCGGAGGCACTGGAGTTGCAGAGGACCTTGAGTAGCTCACTAAGGATGCAGGCCCACGGTGAAAGTGATGTGGTGAGGACAAAGTTCTTGGTCACTGGAGATGCTTGCAGTTGGCGCTACATGGAGCCCAAAGATCTTAGTGGAAGGAAGCCAACAAACCTTTGCAACTGCAAGTCAACGTGGTCACACGGGTTCGTTTCCTGCGGCTCCGAGGAGGGATACTGGACTCAAACTTGGTGAGAGGACAGGGCAGGGCTCGAGAGATGTGTAGAATGATGACCTGTGTTGCTGAGCCTTCTGGAGTCCATATGAGGTCAGGATCAGCAGACCGGTCTTCTTAGTTGCGGTGCCTGCAGATGCAGGGAAGTGACTCCTTCACTTCAAGGGAGATTCCTTCAGGTGTCTTGGATGTCCACAGGCCCTGGATGGGTTCCTGTATGGTGTACAGGCACAGACGTTGCAGCAGACGAGCAGGGCAAAGAGATCAGGAGCAGCAAGAGTCTGCCCGGTTGCCGCCTTGATGCCCAAAGCGAAATCCAGGGAAGTCCAGAGTGCCCAGGCGGTCGAAGTTGAAGTGGTGTCTGAATTGTATCATGTCCCATGACAACTCTAGGGACGCAACCACAGGTAAGGCCTTTAGAACCCTAAGGAAAGGGTTGAGAAGATACAGGGGTCCCTTCCTAAGGAGGGCTGGACAAGGGGGAGGATACTCCCTTGTCCTTTGTCCAGTTTCGCACCAGAGCGGGAGCCAACGTCTCCCTGAACTGGTTTGAACTGGACTATGCATGGAGAGCACCAAACGTGCCCTGCACGCAGATTATGTGGAGACGGCAAGTGCTCCCACCCTGCCCCAATATACTAAACCCTGTCTGGGAGGTGGTCACCCCTCCCTGTGACAGGATGCCTATTGTTCTGCCTTCCTCTGCTCGAGCTTGGCTATGCAGCAGGAGGGCAGAATCGTGTCTCTCGTCGGCAGCAGCTATAGTTTGCTGTTCAGGTCTAGAAGACTGGTACCAGGAGCACTGAGGACTTAACTGAGGCCCTTTACAGTGCTTGGAATCATACCTCCCACGCCGGTTATGGTATAGGGGCATGATTCCAACATGTTTGTTACCAAATCTGACAGGGTTCGTTACAGCTAATTTTGAGATAGTTATCTCGTAATGACGCGGTGCCTCTCTATATGTTATATGGCTGTCTCATAACCCAGGAGAATTGACTTCGAAGGCTCTATGGGTGTCCTGCTTATGCAGGGACACTATCACACTTAGAACCCAGCACCCTGCCTTCAGGATTAAAAAGGCCTGCTGTAAAGGTGACGTAGGTTTTAATTGCAGTGACCTTAGATATAGGAAACTTACATCTTTCATAGTAGTGCTAGCACCAGCTTACACAGGCTGCAATGGCAGGCCCGTAGTGATAGTTTGAATGGTCTCCTGTAGGTGTCATAATGCATGCTTCAGCCTATGGGGGACCTCTGGGGTTCCTATGCCCTGGGTACCTTAGTACCATATACTAGGGACTTATAAGGATACTCCTGTATCCAATCTGGGATGCACCTAAGTACTTACCATAACAATTTAGAGAAATGAGAAAGCAGAAAGACAGGGATCCGGATCAGCAGGACTAGTCAGAAACAGCATTACATCAGGCAGATAGTGGGGGTAACCATAGAAGTAGATTCTACTTTCCTACACCCCCCTCCCCAAATGTAAGGAGATGAGACTAAACTTGCCAAGTTGAGTCTTCATTTTCTAAGTGGAAAATATGAGGAGAGTCCATCTGCATTGGCATGGTTACTCCCAGGTCTATGTTCCACTGTGTAGTCCATCCCCTGTAGGGATATGGACCACCTCAAAAGTTTGAGATTTTCACCCTTCATCTGTTTAAGCCATAAGGGCTGCTTGTGGGCTTTCTGAACAATGAAGAGAGTGCCAAACTAGTATGGCTACAGCTTCTTCAGGGCACAGACCACAGCAAAGGCTTCCCTCTCAATGGCTGACCAACGTTTCTCCCTGGTGGTCAACCTTCTGCTGATAAAAGCTACTGGTTGATACTTGCCCTCTCTGCATTAAGTTGTGATAACATATCCACTACCCCTATCTCAGAGGCATCTGTCTGGACAATGAAAGCTTTGGAGTAGTCAGGACTTTGCAGGATGGAAGCAGTGCACATGGCCTGCTTTAGGTCATCAAATGCCTTTTGACAGCTTACTGTTCACTGAACCTTCTTGGGCATTCTCTTTGATGTGAGATTATTCATGGGAGTCACAATGGACCCATATCCCTTCACAAATATTTTCTAGTACCCGGTCAGGCCCAAGAAAGCTCTGACTGAGTCTGGGTAATGGGAGCAACCCAGTCCACAATGGTTGGGATTTTACTCTCCAATGGTTGAAACTGGCCTCCAACTACAGGTGGCCCAAGTACAAAACATTGCTCTGCCCTATCTGGCACTTATTGACCTTGATAGTGAGACCTGCTATATGACCTAGATATGCTGTACTATAGGCTTCCAGACCTGTTAAGACTTTATTCACCAGCCTCTGAAAATGTACTGGTGCATTCTTCAGACCAAAGGGCATCACAATAAATTGATAATGCCCACTAAAGTTTGAGAATGTTGTTTTTGGCTTGGCATCCTCAGCTGGTCTGATTTGCTAGTAGCCAGCTGTCAGGTCAAATATACTCAGAAACTTGGCTGAGGCCAAAGTATCTAGTTCATCTGCCCTGGGAATT
Source organism: Lissotriton helveticus (assembly GCF_964261635.1). Lineage (NCBI taxonomy): Eukaryota > Metazoa > Chordata > Amphibia > Caudata > Salamandridae > Lissotriton > Lissotriton helveticus. Next base: position 1,003,198,920 of record NC_136071.1, on the reverse strand, counting down.
GGATGAGCATCAGTCCTAGTGACTGCATTGAGGCCTCTATAGTCTACACAAAGCCTCATCTCTCTTTATCCACCCTTGGTGTAAGGTTTAGGCACAAGGACCTTTGGACTACTCCAGGGGATATCGGAAGGCTCAATGACCCCCCCAATTCTAGAATAGTTTGGAGCACAGTCCTGATGCAGTCCCTGACATGGTCAGGCTGTCTGTAGATCTTAGTATTCAGAGGCAGACTGTCACCTGTGTCCACTTCATGGGTACACCAGGTTGTTTATATGGGTGTCAGGGAGAACATATGTCTGTACTGATTGAGAACTTGCCTGCAATCAGTCTGCTGTTGATCAGTGAGGCTGCCTCCATCTACTGATCCATCATCAGGGTTCTGAGAGTGGAGATCAGGGAGAAGGTCACTCTCTTCCTCCTATCCCTCATCAGTTGCCATGAATAAACCCATGTCAGCCCTGTCAACACAAGGTTTAAGGCGATTCACATGAAGTACCCTGTGGGGACTGCTTGGAGTACCTAGATCCACCAGGTAGGTGACCTCACCTTTCTGTTCAAGGATGGTGTGGAGGCCACTATACTAGTCTTGGAGAGCTGCTGTAGCCACAGGCTCCAACACCCACACGTTCTGGCCTGGCTGGTAAACAGTCAAGACAGCCTTTTGGTCATGCCAAGCTAAGTTCTTGGCTGGCCTCCGGGTTTTGGCTGGCCTTCTTCATTTACTCAGCCATGCGTGAGCGTAGGCCAAAGACAAAGTCCTCAATGTCCTGTTTAGGAGGTTTGAGAGGTTGCTCCTACCCTTCCTTCACTTGACTCAAAGGACCCATAACTGGATGTCCAAACAGAAGTTTAAATGGTAGCCAGCCCCTTTTTGAGGCTCCTTTCTGTAGGCAAAGAGAAGGCAGGGTAGTAGGACATCCCATTTTTACCTAAGCTTTTCTGGGAGTCCCATGATCCCTTGAGGGTCTTGTTGAATCTTTCAACAAGCCCATTGCATTGTGGATGGTAGGGTGTGGTAGGGTGTGGTGAACTTGTAGTTCACTCTACACTCTTTCCACATGGCAGTAATATAACGACATAACGTTGGTACCTCTGTCTATTTAAACCTCCTTAGGAAAGCCCACTCTGGAAAAGATTCCCAGGAGGGCTCTGGCCACTAAAGGGAGCTGTAGTGGTTCTAAGGGAAATTGCCTCTGTGTACCTAGTGGCATGGTCCACCACCACTAGGATATAACTGTGCCCAGATCCAGTTGTAGGGTTCAATGGAACAACAATGTCAATCCCTACCCTCTTAAATGGAACTCCAACCACTGGATGTGGAATTAAGGGGGCATTTGTGGTTCCACCAGACTACCCACTGGCTTGGCAAGTGGCACAGGAACGACAAAACTCCTTTGTGTCATTAGACATATGGGGCCTGTGAAAGTGAGGGACAAGCCTGTCCCAAGTATTGCTTTGCCTTAAGTATCCTGCAAGAAGAATATCATGTGCTAGGGTGAGTAGGAAACCTCTGAATGTCTGGGTTATTACCAACCTCCTGGTGGCACTAGGCTTGGTGTCTCCGCCCTCAGAGTATAAGAGTCCATCCCCCCAATGTATCCTATGTGACTTACTGATATTCCCTGCTCCCTCAGCAGTGGCTTGCTGTCTGAGGGCTTCAAGAGAGGGGCAGGATTGCTGCTCCAAACTCAAATCTGCCCTGGAAGGGCTCCCTGCCCCCAAGAACTCTGCTTGATCAGGCCCAAGCTCCTCTGGGACAGTTCCTTCACAGGGACTAAGACAATCTCCCTCAGTAGACTGATCCTCACTGAGAGTTTGGAGGAGGACAATTCCTTACCCTTCCTGCTTCTTCTCTTGGGAAGCACCTGGTCCATTTTTTCTGGATCCAGTGCTTTTTTAGTGGTGAGCTGTTTGGCTTGAGCCTCGGTGACAGCAAACACACTGGCAGAGATGCCCATCATCTCAGCATGAGTACTGAACTCCACTTCATACCAGGCTGAAGTTTCTAGATCATTGCCCAACAAACAATCTACAGGTAGGTCTGGAGATACCACAACTCTCTTATGTCAAGTTATCCCTCAGCAGCTGAGATTCACAACTGCAGAGGAGTGGTCAGTCGTAACATTGCAAGCGTTGGTGACTTGGTATACTTGTCCAAATATGACCTGTTCAGGGATACACGTTTCTCTGTCACCATAGTGACACTGGCCCCTGTATCCCTATAAGCCATTGCTTCTTTTCGATTTATCAAAGGCTGGTGTCTGCACTTGCCCAAGTTAGTAGGACTGATGAGTAAGGTGGCAAGATCTATGCCACCATCACAGACTAAAACAGCCTGAGCTGGTGTTCCGACTGAGTCAGAACCCATCTCAGTAGCCAAGGTTAACCCCACTAATCCTGTACTTGTGCTAGGGGGAGCAGGTGCCTTAGGGGCAGTGGTAGTAGGAGTAGTTTTTTTGGCCTTTGGACAATCAACATATTTTGTCCAATGGGTAGTCACTTTACAGAAGTACCACCAAGGTTTCTTTTTGCCTTTCTTGGAATTTTGGGACTCACCCCAGATGCAGGTTTTTGGGGCCCTTGAGAAGACTCTTCCTTATCTTTGGCTTTGTCCCCACCATGATCCTGAGGGTTAAAAGAATCCTGCTTCTTCTGGTCACCTCCATTACCATGGTTATTCTGCTTGAGCCTGGTGTGAACCCATTTGTCTGCCATCTTTCCCAATTCTTGAGGAGAGGTCAGATCAGAGTCCACCAGGTACTGATGTAAAAGCTGGTTCTGACAATTATTAAGGATCTGCTCCTTCATAATCAAATTATACACTCCTCGGTAGTCCTGTACTTTGCTTCCATAAAGTCAGCTTTCCAGACCCTTAATAGCACCGTCTACAAAATCGGCCCAGTCCTGGGTGTGTGCCTTCTGGGTGTCTCTGATCTTTTTATTTTTTATTTTTTATTTATTGGCATTTTTAAACAATGCTCCAAACATTTCAACACAACAAGTCAGTTGCTAATGTGCACATGGTCGACTATACATTATCTTACCACTATAAATATAATTGTTATTACAAACATGCATGTTCCTCTGCATGATTCGTGATAGGATTGAGTACTATCATAATATAAACATATCGGTTAACATTCGGGTGATAACATACAGTCCATTACCCTCACCACAAGGCAATTCACAAATAGGTACTCTCGGCAGTGTAAAATGTGTCCAATGCGCGTTATACATTTACCACAATACAACAACCATCTCCAGGTTACCTGTGTATGTCTACAAAGCTACAGATGCCTCTGACATACCTTCCTCCCCCGCCTGTCTCTCTCAGGCCCATAGTATAAAAGGCTCCCATATGTCTTTAGGTCTAGATGCCGATGGCATCAGCTCCCAATAGGTAGTCAACTGCGAATGTCCGAATGCTATGTCCCGGAGCCATTCTTTCCTAGAAGGGGCCCCTTTCCTTTCCCAGTGTATAGCTACTTGGCGCTTAGCGGAAAGGAGAAGGATAGCGTGGAGTTTCCTAACTTTGACTGGCGAATCCCGCACATAGCCCAGAAGGCTTTGTTGAGGGTTTGGATCATCCCTTACACCTGTTATCTGATGGATCGTGATGAATACTTCGGACCAGAATGACGACAGCCGTGGGCAGTTCCATGCCATGTGTAAAAAGGTAGCCGGGGCAAAGCCACATCTCCAACAGCTGTCATCCTCCTTCAGTCCCATGCAACATCAGACAGGAGGAGTCGTATAGAACCTGTGAAGGTACTTAAAGGGTATTAAGCGGAGCTTGCAGTTGGGAGACAGGGCCTTGAGTTGGCTGCAGCAGTAGGCCCACTGCTCCTCCGTGAGTGGAGTTTGCTGGTTTTTATTCCATGCCTAAAATGTCCGTGGCTGTATCAGTGGGGCTGAGTTTTGCATGTGATTGTAGTTTCTTGTAATGAGCCTTCTCAGCAAGTCCGAATTGAGCACGCTCTCTAAGGCAGGCAGGGCTGGCTGGGGACCCTGGAAAGTGTCATGTAGCTCCCGGCATGTGGCTCAGAGTTTGTAATATGCGAAAATCTCAGAAAAAGATACAGCCTGTCCTTCTATGGGATCCGGTGGGGGTAGAAATGTCTCTTCTGGGTATAGGTCTGCAAACGTGTGAAGCCCCACTTTTTGTGCTAGGGTTCTGCTAGTGCCCTCCCCCATGGTGGGTATCATTGGGTTGTGTGCGAGGGGTATGGATGGGGCGTATAAGATAGGAATGTTAGCTCTTTTCCCTAACACATCCCATGCCCACTGCAGGGTTTCGACCGTATCTACACCTTCTCCTGGGCGCTTGTACTTTTAATACAATTCTTCATGCAGAGGGACAGGTGCCGTATCATCCGCTTCAACATCTATGTGAGGTAAAATGGGGTCGGGTGACCACAATAATGAAGGAACTGCGCCTCAGCACTCCATGCATATAATGGCATGTCAGGTGCTCCCAATTCGCCCTGGTGTATTGGAAGGGTCAAAAGTTCCCATACAATCCGTGCCTGCCCACCCTCCCAGACTAGTGATACAAGTAGGTATCTGAGGATTTTAAAAAAGGCTTGTGTGAGGGGGATTGGAATATTTACGAATAAATAGAGTAGTTTTGGCAAAACCACCGTCTTGGCCGGTGCTATTCTCCCAGCTATGGACAACGGGAGTCTGGCCCATGCAGTGACTTTTTCATCCAGCCATGTTATTGCACGCCCAATGTTCATGTCCCATATGTCTTGCATGTTTCTACTGAGTCATGTGCCCAGGTATTGCACCGGCTCGGTCGCCCACTTAAGGGGAAATTCAGTGGATGTCAGGGCTGTGTTGTCTGTTAGGAGGAAAATAACTGATTTGGTCCAAGTAATGGAGATGCCAGAAGGACCCCACATTTGGTAAATTCCTAAAGAAGTGGAGCTAGATTCATTTCCGGATCAGTGACATACAGTGTGACGTCGTCGGCGTATAGTGAAATAAGAAGACTCCTTGTGCTAAACCCAATGCCCCTGGCGGTGTGGTGCTGTCCAATACATGCTACCAGAGGCTCTATCGTGAAAAGCAGAGGGGACAGTGGGCACCCCTGCCTTGTGCCTCGCAAGATACCAATGTAGGCGACAGCAGGCCATTTACCCGTATGCGAGCAGAGGGCTTTGTATATAATAGACTAATCAGTCTAAGGAACAGGGGGCTGAACCCCATCTGACTCAGAATTGCAAATAGGTACAGCCACTTGAGCGTGTCTGTCAGGTTTTCAGCAGCTCAAGGAACTTTACACGCCACTAACCTTGCTTCGATGTCCAGCAGAGACGATGGATGATGAATGTTCCTTAGTTACCTGGAACACAACCCCCAACAGAGGAATAGAACGCTACTGTGAGAGGTCGTGCCCGGGGGAAAAGGGAAAGGGATAAAATAATAAACTTGCTGCAAGATTTCTTCCTCTGGTCTGGTCTGAGGAACTTGTGGCAATATTCTGGCATATGGCTTCTGCAGGACAGGATGAAACACAACATACGTTAGATCCTACACTATTGTCCTACACTGTTCTAACAATGAATCTAAACTCACTCACCAGAATTCTTGCAGCTAACAATGATCTCACTAGATGTGTTTACTCTGATGCTGGAAAAGTACACTTCTAGTCTACTCCTGGGAGCTGACAAATGAATCTTCAATAGAGAAAACTGAATATGAGCACTATACCACTGTTGCTGCACAGTAATATAGAAGTAGTCCCAATAGTACTCTACTCAGGATAGAATCTGATTTCACGTTTTTCTGATGCATATATATGTATATCCATATAACAGTAGACCAAGTCTGCCTTCCTGTGTGTGTGTTAATCACCAAACATACGGGCAGTTAAATTAACACATCGCTCTCACATACAAATATCAATTGCAGTCTAATGGAAAGGTCAGGAATTACTTCATTCCATAAGGATTTCTTCGTTTGTGTTAAAAAACGTATAGAATTTCAGAGAAGACTGAATTCGGCAGTCCAAAAACTAGATTAACAAAAAAGACCAAAAAACAAATGTACTGCCAGTTTCCGAGCGGAAGAAAAACGCTCCAATGCGTCTACCGCTCGGCGGGGGTTTGCAAAGAAACACGACAAAAATACAGAATGCAAAAAAGGAGGGTAGGGCCAAGTCCAAGACGCACATCGACGTTCTTGCGGGAAAATACCTGCACCTCCCAGGAAGTTACTGCATCCCTTGACAAACGAGCCGGAACGACTCTGAAATGCTTCTCGCTGGTAATCCGGCGGGGATAACCATCCGCCATCCAAACTCCCGGAAAACAGAAGATTGTCAAGCACCTTCCTCAGGAAAAGTAGGTGCTTATGTACGGAACTGCTTTTACTTTTCGGTTGTCTCGCCCCACTGCCTCCTGGCAAATGTAGTTTATGTTTTTTTTTCTCAGTTTAAGGCCAGTCGCCTTAAGGAAAATGCGGCTATATGTTGCAGGCTGGGTAATCGCTACAGTACCCCCTCTCAAGGACCGTCGACTCGGCGGTCGACCAGGTTTACCAGGATGATCTACATGGAACTGCTCTATTAACTCAGGGCAATGGAGATTCTCTTCAGGCTCCGAGGTACGATCTTCTACCACAAAGCCCTTCCAATCTACCAGGTATTGAATTCTATCTCTGAACTGGCGGGAATCAAGAATCTTATGTACCTCGTACTCTTCTTGCCCGTCTATCTCTAGAGGGAGAGGTTTCTCAGATACCCTCATGCTAGCAGGACATGGTTTGAGCAAGGACACATGAAAAACAGGATGAATCTGCCATGAATGAGGTAGTGATAACCTCATAGCAACAGGGTTGATAACTTCTTCGATGTTATAGGGGCCTACATATTTTGGTTTTAACTTGTTTATACCCTTCAAAAGTAGATTCCTTGAGGATAACCATACCCTGTCTCCCACCTGGTAACCGGGTTCTTTTGTCCTCTTCCTATCTGCAAAATGTTTCTGTGCAGATTGAGCCGTTGCTAGATTCTGTTTGGCATCAATCAGCACAGCCCTATGATGAGCGTGATGTTCATGTATGCTAGGTAGATTGGAATGGATAGGCCATTCAAATGGGAGCATGTTGGGATGGTGGCCATAGAGACAAAAAAAAGGAAAGCAGCCTAATGTGGTGTGTGTAGCGTTGTTATAGGCAAACTCCACTAACCATAACAATGTGGACCATTTCAGTGTGTTTTGCAAGGTAAAACAGCAAAGATACTGTTCTAATGTTTGATGCAGACGTCCTGTTTTACCATCTGTTTGTGGATGGTAACTAGATGAGAGTCGAGCTTCAATGCCCATGGTCTTACATAGAGCCTTCCAGAAACGTGAAGTGAATTGTGTACCTCTATCAGTAATCAAAACACAGAGGATTCCGTGAGCTCTGACTACGTGCTGAAGAAACACCAAAGCAAGTTCCATGGATGTGGGTAAACTTATTAGAGGAATAAAATGTCCCATCTTTGTGAGATGATCAACAATCACCAGTACTACGGTCGTCCCTTCACAAGAAGGCATTTTCACTATAAAGACCATTGATACTGTATGCCAAGGTCGTGGGGGGGTTGGTATAGATCGGAGTAGGCCCATGGGTTTAGTGTGACTAGCCTTTCCCTGTGCGCATACAGTACAATTCCTTATGTATTCTTGCGTAAACCGGGCCACCAAAAGGAACGTTCCACACAGGCGATAGTCTTATACACACCCATGTGTCCTCCCAGTACTGAGTCGTGAGCCCACGTCAGTACCTGCTGCTGCAAGGTTTTATCGGGAATGTACAGTGCGTGATAATGGTATGCGAGGTCCTCTATTTCTGTTCGATGTTCTGGGTCTTCCTGGATCCAGGTTAGTAGATCTAAGTCAGCCAAAGATGCATGTACGTCCTCCAGAAAGTCCTGGGAAGTGAGTAAGGCAATGGATGGCTCCATAAATGCTGCGTCGGGAAGAAGGAATAAGGCTCTGGTTTGTCTATGTGAGTTTCGTTTTGAAGTTCTTTTTTACGAGAAAGGGCATCTGCTTTCCCATTTTGTGGTCCTGGCCTGTACTTGATCGTAAAGTCGTAATCAGAGAAAAACAGTGTCCAGCGCAACTGACCGGGTGTCAGAGCCTTTGCGGTCTTTAGAAACAACAGGTTCCTGTGGTCGGTATAGATCTCCACCGTATGCAATGCTTCCAAAAGGTAGTGTCGCCATTCTTCACAGGCTCTTTTGATCGCCAGTAATTCTTTGTCGGTAATGGTGTAGTTGGCTTTACTGGGGGTGAGTTTCCGTGAGTAATATGCAACAGGGTGCAGTTGGCCTGTTTCTGGATGGCGTTGAGACAACACTCCTCCCACTGCAAATTGAGAGGCATCAGTTTCTAACACAAAAGGGAGCTGAGGATCAGGATGGCGTAGGATGGGAGCCTGTGTGTATTTGTCTTTTAGCTCTTGAAAAGATCGGGCAGCCTCCTCTCCCCACAGAAAAGGGGCATTGTTTCGTCGTAGACGGGAGATGGGATGTATCATCTTTGAGAAGTCTTCGATAAAACATCGATAGTAATTGGCAAAACCGAGGAAGCTCTGAACTGCCTTGACGTTCTGTGGTGTTTTCCATTCAGTGATAGCCTTGACCTTACTGGTGTCCATCTGGAAACCCTGGGCATTGATGATATAGCCTAAAAAGGCAACTTCCTGGACATGAAAAAGGCCTTTCTCAAGTTTGGCATATAATGAATGCTGTTGGAGTCGATCCAAGATTGCCTTTATGTGAACTATGTGTCCTGGTAATGACGATGAATAGACCAAAATGTCATCAATATAGACAATGCAGAATGTTTCCAAGTAGCCACGCAGCACCTCATCCATAAAGAACTGGAAAGCTGCGGGCGCGTTGCATAGCCCCAAGGGCATCACCCGATATTCAAAAAGACCAAACTTTGTTCAGAAAGCAGTCTTCCATTCATCCACTTTTTTTACGCGCACCAAATGATAGACGCCTCGAAGGTCGAGCTTCGTATAATACAGAGCACCTTTCAACTGGACCATAAGTACGGGTATCAGGGGTAGCGGATAGCGTATTTTTTTACGGTTACATGATTTATAGCACGGTAATCTATACACTACACAGTCTTTCTTCGAAATGAAGAAAAGAGGGGATGACGCTGGAGAGGAGGAGTGTCTGATAAACCTGGAGGCAAGATTGACGTTTAGGTATGTCTTCAGATATTGTGTTTCCGGTTCCGTCAAAGCAAACACTCTGATACACTGTATGTTGGCTCCTGGTATCAGCTCAATACAACAGTCATAAACCCAATGGGGGTGGTAGTTGTGTTGCTTTCTGTTTGTCAAACAGGGATTGATATTCACTATAGATGTCAGGTAGAGAGTAGTAGCACTGTCATATAGTTACTGCTTACCTATATACCGTGTTAAGTTAGCATGAGCTTATTAAATGTTTAAACGCCATTTTTCCTTTTGCTGCTTTTGCGCACAACACATAATTGTTATTTTAGCTTTCAACCTAGTAGAGCGTTGTGATTTACATGAGAATAATATGTTATTGCTCGGATATCAGCTTGCTTGGTAAAATATGTCTGTACAGTGAGTGCTGAAGCCTCCAAGGATAACTCGACACGTGTGGTTGTGAGGTCTGATCTTCGCACCAAAGAGACCTTCATAGATATAATATCCTATGCTAGTTAGGGAGGGTGAGAATTAGGTGTTGCTAACTCCTATTCATTTCAGCATTTTAGCATGCTGTCACCTTTCGCTTTCTATGGTCTAGTAACTATGCTGATAACTTTTTTTCTTATAATGTTTGCTTGTATTATATAAGATACTGTGTTTGAGAACCCTGCATTAGTAAATAAATATTTCAAATATGCACGTGTCCTCTTTTACTCCACGTTCTGGTTTGAAATGATTGTATAGCGGAAGAGTGTTCATGTGTTCCACAATACCTGAGGTATTCTAAGTTCCTGTTCTGGTCTGTCTAAACATTGGGAGTTTGTTATGACCAATGAGACACTGTAGCTAGCTCGGTAAGGGGATTTTGGGTACTAAGGTGAGTTTTGGGCCACCCTAATTCACTGAGGTTCCAAATCTCTATGCACAGTTCTGTAGGAGAACATAATTCCCGCTACATGGCGCCCATACGTTGGGGGTCTTATATCATGACACTCGAGTAGTATATCATTCAATCCTTAACCCCTTCACTGTCGTTTCCGGAAAACAGTGGTGTCGGACAAAACCTACCTATTTTTGAAATAGGTCTTTTCAAGCTTGAATCTTTCTAAAACGGTTTCCTTGAATTACTACCCAGTTGTGCTACAAAGTTTACTTTGTTTTTCTACGTTCCTGTCCTGTCATGGCCCAGCCAGTGGACATTCCGCAGCATAGTCGCATTGCGGTGGAAAAGGATGATTTTCCTTTCTGGCTTGCCGAGAAATTTGACCAGCTGGAAGCTGTATTTCCTAATACGACTCCTGGTGAAAAACACAGGATTCTGACACTTAGTTTGCCAAAAGATTTGGCCCCTGAACTCGGTGAATGTGAGACCTGGGGTAGAACATTTGCAGCGGTCTATGCGAGGTGTTACGGCACTCCGTCTATGGCTGTCCTGCCTACGGTCCTTAAACGTGTTCAGGATGATCACGGACCAGAGGCTGCGGTTGAATTGGGTATGCGCCTGTGTGGCACCTTTGATATAGTTTGCGATCTCATTCTTGCTAATGTCAAGGGGGATGCAGTGAACTTTCAGGTAGCTAATGCTTTGGCGGCAATTCCCGATGCCGAGAAACCCCGACAGTTAGCGAGGATTATTGTGGCGGCTTATAAGACCGTGGGTCGCAATAGTAGGGGTCTCAAGCCTTTTTCTTATAAAGAGAAAAAGCAACCCCAAGGGCAGACTTCGGAAACAGAAGTTCAGCCCAAGTCCAAAAAACAAAATTGGTCTAAAAAACAAAAACAGGGAAAGCAACAGCAACAACAACAGACACAGGAATCTCGTCCTGCGTCTCCGTTACCTGCGCAAACAGAACGTGTTTATGACTTGTGCGATCGCACGAAGATTAAATCACCTGATCAATTTCAGGTTTCTGATCAACGCTCTCCTCGTTGCTTTCAGGACTCATCGGCCTCGATGACCGGTGGTGGAGGAGGCGGAAGGAGTAGGGGTGGTCAGCAAGGACGTGACCAGCCCCGCCCGAAAGACGGTGCAGGAAAGCAGGACGGCTCAACGCCAAAGAGACCGCAGTTTGCCAAAAAGAAAGTCGCGGCTTTAACAGCGCATCGATATGCCATAGATAGTGAGAACGTGCTTCGGAATCTGACATGGGCTCTGACCTTGCTGGACAGCGCGGCGGAGATTACCATGGTGAGAGAGGCCCTGCGTCCACTACTGAATGTGACAGCGACTGATATTTATGTTGTGATAGAAACAGCTGATACGAGAGTTGCTCCCCCTGATAGACTTTATGAAATTGTCCTGTTGATCGAAGGTGACATACAACATACCATTAAAGGGGTATTTTGGGAAAATCTTTCGTCTGCGTATGACATTTTGCTTTCGGAGGCTGACTGGCCCCCACCTTTTGTTCTCGCAGCACCACGAGGGGAGGAGGTGATCCTCCCCAGTTTCGCGAACACGGTCTCGAAAGAGCATGCGCTGCACTTTGAAGAAGAGTGGGCTAAGAGTCTAACGCCGGCTCTGTACCGCAACCAATGTGGTTGGGATAAATTGTCCCCAAACCACAAGATTCCTTTACGGTCTCAGCCGCAACCTCAACCTTAATATCCCATACGGCGTGAAGCCAAGGCTTCCGTCACGGCAATCCTTGAACAATTGGAATATCAGGGAGTAATTGAAACATGTGTGTCACCGATGAATAACCCTCTTTTTACTGTAACCAAGCCTGACGGTTCATATCGTTTGGTGTTGGATTACTGGCATTTAAACTCGCATTGCCGTAACTGTGCAGTACAGAATACTCACGGCTCTGCCCTGGTGGATAGTCTTGTGCGTAAGCGTTTTAAGCCACGCTTGACATTTCCAACGGTTTTTATGCCCATCGATTGGATGGTCTAAGTTCCCAATGGACCTCCTTTACTTACGGCAGTGTGCAAAAACAATTTCGGCGTTTGCCTACGGGCTATAAGAATAGTCCTGGGATTTTTACTGCCCGCATTGTCTCTCTTTTGGAGAGAATCGACCCAGATGCATGCTCGTATGTGGATGACATATATCTCACAGACGACGAAATTTGGGGGCATATGTGTTGAGTAAACAGTATAATTTGTAACTTTGCAGACATGGGTTACAAATTTAACTTTGCAAAATCACACATTGCAGAGTATACAGTGTTGTTCCTGGGCTATGAGCTCAACAACGAAGGCAGAGGTTTGGCTCCTCACTTCCTGGAGAAATGCACACAACTGCGCGCTCCGACAACGCTGAAAAAATTACAGTCTTTACTGGGTTTCTTAAATTTCGGGAGGGCATACATTCCGGAATATGCCCAGCGTATCAAGCCTTTGTATGCTTTGATACAACCAACTTTTTCCAAATCATGCTGGCTGCCTGAGCACTCCGCCATTTTGCAATCCTTGCAGGCTGATCTGCTTGCTTCTAAATTCTTACTGACTCGTGACAACCACACCAACCTGGTGATTAGAATCATCCCTGGGACGGTGGGTTTCACGTACCTTACTTTTAATGAAGGAGACACAGAACCTATTGCTTACAAGTCACACTGTACACTTCGGCTGAAATGCGATTTTCCACTGTGGAGAAAGTTTTAACGGCTGTGCAGATGGCAATTCTTAAAGAACGTGCCCTGTCACAGGGAAAACGCATGTTGGTTGTTACCCCGTGTCCTGCCTTGGAGGCAGTTACGAAAGCCGGTGTACCAAACTCTAAAGCTTTGCACCCTCGGTGGATTCAATGGGCTGCATCCTTGACATCTCAGGATGTCACGTTTATTTTTGACGCCACGTTACGGTCGCAGGAGTATTTACAGTATGAATTAGTTCATCCGGCTCCTTTAGCAATGCGACCTTTGGAGGATTTCCATTGCATCATTTACACTGATGGGTCGGCGCAGGTTGCACATGGCTCTAAACACGCCTACGTTTCCGCATGCGCCATTGTGATCGGTGCCATGGTGAACGATGAGTTCAAGTCCAGAGTTGTGCACACGCAGACTCTAGGGGACGGCACCGCGCAATTGGCGTAGCTTCGTGCTCGTTTACTCGCGTTAGAGTACGCACATCCTAGTGTGACGACTCTTATTGTGAGTGATTCCTATTACTGTGTCCAGTCTTACAATGAAAACTTGTTCTTTTGGATTCCGAATGACTTTCGTGATTCCAAGGGTAGCACAATAAAACATAAAATTATCTGAGTTCGAGTGGCTGAGCTCAAAGAGCAGTTGCCACTCGTGTTTGTGATTCATACTCTCGGCCATCGGCGTGTTGGAGTTCACGCTGTGGGTAACTCGCTTGCTGATGAAGCGGCAAAATCAGCAGTATCTACTTATTTGGTTGCAGCGGTTACACGGTCCAAAAGTAAGATTGATGATGACATCTTGGCGGCGGTTGCTGCCACTGAGAAGGGAGGTAAACATACTACGGGGTTCCCTTCGAAGTACACATACCACTTAAGTCCCGATAAGGTTCCTTTTGTGAAAATTCCTGAAGTTGGAGAACGTTTCAATCCCAACTCGGATCGCAGGGCTAGCTTGATTACAGCGGCGCATGAAGGTGTGGTGTCTGCGCATGCGGGCGTCTCGGCCACTGTAGCTCAATTACAACAACGTTTCTGGTGGCGGGGACTGTACAAACAGACGCGCGACTATGTCCTTCAATGTGACATTTGCCAGCAGATTAAACCTTCGACTGCTACGCGTCCGCCACAGACACAGTTGTACATATTTAATAAACCGCTAGGTTGTGTTTATTTAGATCACTGCGGTCCTTTTTCTTCTGATACTGCGTATAAGTACATCTTAGTAGCAGTTGATTCATGCACACGCTTTGTGTGGGTATGGCCCCATCGCAGCGCTGATTCATGGACTGTCATAAGAGATTTGCGTGTCTTTGTAGGGATTTTTGCCTGTGGCACCTTCCATTCGGATCAGGGTCCGGCTTTCGCCTCTAAGGCGTATAAGGATGCCATGATTTTGATGGGGGTCCAAGTCAAGTTTTCGTCTCCCTACAGACCTGAGGGGAACAGTGTAGTGGAACGAATGAACCGTGACTTAAAGCAATCTTTGACAGCACGAGTTATAGGCACTGGCAGAAACTGGTTGGCCTATCTCAATGGCGTGCAGCGTGCTCTTAACAATCTCCCTAGAAGGTCTCTGGGTGGGCGGACCCCATACGAAATGCTCTTTGGTATCAAGATGTTTGTCCCGGACCTTGACAGTCTAGACGGCGTGGCCCACGCCACAACCTTTGACGTAGATGAACATTTCAATATTTTACAGGATCTACAAAAGACCAGAGACAGTCTTGCAAAGGAACATTTACCCTCCACATCGGATGTTGCGTTGCAGATCCCGGTAGTAGGCTGGCTACCCCAAGTTGGAGAACTGGTTCGAGAGAAGATCGATAACAAGAAAGAATTTGGTCCTTCATATCATGTTCCGGTTCCTGTGCTTGGCGTGAAGAGCACAAGAACAGTGATTTTACCTCCACTACCAGGTCGTAAGGAAAACAGGTTTATCTCAATTGACAATGTCAAGATACACAGAGTGGCCGATTCTTCTTAGTATGACTCCGGCAGTCTCCTGTTCTTCGATTGTGAGAAATTCTGTTTTGGCCACTGCTTCTGATCCTATGCCTGAGGTGGCCCTCGAGATGCCTGCTGTTTCCAGTCCTTTATTAAGTCCTTTACCTGTTGATCATGTTGCTGAACTTGATTACACTTATCCAACTGACTTAACGATGCCTGATTTGCAAACACGTTTGGCCACAGAATCCAGATTCTCTTTTGACACTGTTTCACAAAATTAAAAAAAGCCCTCACGTTTTGCAATTTATGCCACATTATTTAAAAAACATTTTTTGACCCCCCCTTGGACATATATTTTGCTGGTACATTTTTCAATTTACCTTTTTATATCAATTGGTTTTGTGTTTTATTTTTTTCATCTTGTCGATGGACACTATGTCGAGGAAAGAACATGCATTCGGCATCTTAATGGAACTTTGGCCCCCCTTTCCTCGTCACATTCAGCACACAGACTGAAGAGAGACTTGAATTTTGTTAACATCACTGCTTGGCCTGTTCTTGATGGGATTGTGTGGGATGCGGTTAAATTTCAAATCCATGGCCCTACTGAAGTTGTTAATGTCCCTAATGTGCTCAGGGTAAACATGGGAGATGTAGTGAAACAAAACATACGTTCTGATGATTGGGATGTTCAGGCCTTAGAAGGATTATTCTCTGATTTGAAATATTATGCTGCCTTTGATGCTGAAGATTTATACTTAGATTCTGCTAATTATGGTGAATTATTTTGCTTCCAACATTTTGGCAACTATTATCTGCATAAAACAAGTTCCAGAAGGGGTGCTGTAAATTACACACAGTGGGAACATTGCCCAGCTCCTGTACACGGCAGTTTGAGTACTTTCTTAAAAAAGTACACTTATTTTACCGACTTTAATCAGTCCAATCCTGAGTCTTTTTATTTTAAAATGACACAGAAGTCCATGTCCAAGGTTAGACTTACCGATACTAAATTGTTGTATTCGAAGTCCTTTCTAGACAGGTTAGCTGTAGAGGGCTACGAGCTATGGAAGGAAACCATTGACCTTAAATCGGTTTGGGGTTCTAAAAGTTGGCAGGTACAAGGCACTGAGGCTTTGCATCGTGCATGTCTCATCCCAAATCATATGTTGTTTTTAAATTCTACCATTTCTCAAACAACATGCTTTGGATTGGCTACTTCTAAAAAATTAAATACACCTACTGTCCCTGATTTGGAAGAATATTCTGGTTGGAATAATATTACACAGTTTTCCATTAGTGAATTGCAAGCTCTATTGCAAAATGCGTCCTTTAACATTTCCAGTTTGGATCCAAAAGGTTGGCTGATGTGGCACAGAAGTTCTGATTCATGCCAACGTCGTTTTCTGGGTTTGGCTAATGGGTTTACACAAGTCAGGCCTGATCCCCGCTTTGATACTGACCATTCTGTCACCACTTATTCGGTAGGCAAATTATATCAGAATTGGCTAAAACATTCTACCTTGGCTGCGGTTAAACTGCATCTATCCAAGCTCACTGATGATGTAGATTTAAACGATTTCATAAAGGGCCCAGCTAGTTGTAGGTCTAAAAGATGGATATATGCGATTTACAATGAAATCTGGAAGACGTCACAAATTGAGGCTGCTACACGCCTTAGAGCAATTGATCAAGCTAATTTAGAAAAAGTGCTTGCAGTTGTAGATAACAGTATTAACATGCTTTCTTTCCGTATTTACACGTTAAATAACATTGTGTCTTCGGTTGTTGATATTGTGCAAGATGAAGTGTCTGTATTATACCATGGTCAGAATCAATTGCGTTCCATTATGCAATTTGCGTGGACCCTGCAGACGCTTAAGGCTGATAAGGTGCCTTGGTCATACATGAACGTGTCCTCCCTCTTTGCCCCTTTTAATTTGACTGACAAGCAGCGCATGCTTTCAATGCGGGATGCATCTTTTTCCACGTCACACATTGAGAGATTGGAGTCTTTACCGTTCTCTGTGGCAGAAGCCACTGCTGCGACTTGGCTTATCCATGGGTTGATTACATTACCATTTGCTTTGTACAAATTTACAAATTGTATGCGATATATCGCGATAGGCAGATATGAACCACTCGGTAGTTCGTTTCTCCATGAGGCCTGGTCTCTTCCATTCACTTATCGATGCCTGAAAGACGAGAAAGAAGTTTATCTTAAAGGGGAGGAGTGCACAGAAACACCGGATCACTCATTAATATGTAGACACATCCAATTGCATGGTTCTTGTAACCAGGACCGGCCAAATTTAGCCTGTGTTTTGAAAGGTACTCCAGTTCCCGCAATCGTTCCTACTTTTACATTACTGGCAAACGGCAGTTATTTACTTTTGAATAACGAGGACTGTTGTGGGTTAATTAAAGGTATCGCTTATGTAGTAACAGAACGTGTGGTGTGTTGCAAAAACGTTCTGTATCCTCCTACACATGGGAATTTAGATGTTTCCATCTGGCCGCGACTCCCAACCTTGGAAGCAGAGTTCAAGGGTATGAGTAGAATAGGAGCCCTTTTGTCTCAAAAAGAGGTGGCCCTGAGTTCGGCTCGAGAAACATTTGTCCTTCACATAGCTAACACGCGCACAGAGGTGCAGGCGCTATTGAATACTGATTTGCCATTGCATTTCAGCAAGCTTATTCATCAAATCTTTAATGCCTCCTCCACTTCTGGCCATGCGCACTTTTTTAAAATAGTTAGCAGTGGCCTCGTGACTTCCTTCGAGAAAATATTTGGAGTCATCCCTGCTTTCTTTCATTCTATATTTTCAAGCCTGTTTGGTGGCTTTCCGGTTTTGCTGGCGCTGGCTGCAGGCGTTCTGGTGATATTTTGTTTTATTAAAAATGGATGCCCGTCCTGTGTTAGAAGCAGCTCAGCCCCACCTGGCACTGTTTCACAACCGGATGCTTGAATACTATGGCACACTGCCGCTTGCGACTTTAAGCACGGCTTTTGGATTATCGTTTCGATTTTCCTATTTCACATGTGTCCAGCCTGTGTTTCATTGCCTAAGCTGCGATTTTGACTGGGCCCTTGATTTGTGTCTCTGCAAGACGGTGTCTCCTGACGTCGATTTTAATCACCTGATGAGCCCCGTAGTTACTCACGAGTTGATTTGTTCTGGCGAAAGGATTATGGCCTTGGCAGCGATGCATGGACTAATGGGTCATTGCAACATACTCGCGGCAGCACAAGATTTCCTGGCACAGAGCTATATTGAGAACCCACCGAGTTGTCCTCTGATGATGCTAGAGGCTCCGGTGCTGGAGGAGCACGTATGTTCTTTCCCACTGATGAATTGGATGGCTGAACTGTTTTCGGATGATGACAGTGATTTCATTCTGGAGGTTGTTGCTGCATATTTTGCATATTCAGTTCTTTCCTGAAAACTTTCGAAACTTTTGCTAATGGCATGTCCCTGATTACAAGGTTTTTTGGGACCTTTTGCATACAAATTCTTTTACACACCCAGACCTATTGACTTGAGTGCTAGATTGGCAAGTTGAGACCTTTTTTAATTGAACTCTATAATGCCTTTTCACCTGATTTTGACCATTAAACCTAGCTCATTATTATCGAACTCTGCTTTCATGATGCGCCCCTATTCTGGTCTTCTCATTCCTTATTTTGTCCGTGCTCGGATCATTGGGGGGGGTCATATAGTTACTGCTTACCTATATACCGTGTTAAGTTAGCATGAGCTTATTAAATGTTTAAACGCCATTTTTCCTTTTGCTGCTTTTGCACACGACACATAATTGTTATTTTAGCTTTCAACCTAGAAGAGCGTTGTGATTTACATGAGAATAATATGTTATTGCTCTGATATCAGCTTGCTTGGTAAAATATGTCTGCACAGTGAGTGCTGAAGTCTCCAAGGATAACTCGACACAGTGTTGTTGTGAGGTCTGATCTTCGCACCTTCCCAGACATAACATGAATGCAGCTGCTGCCAAAATCTGGCTTTACGCGCGTTTTATATTGCTTTGCTTAAAGCACATGATACACACTTGATGGTGCTTTGCATGCAGAGAGCTGGTGAAAGATGATGTGATCCTCTGACACTGAGATCTTGAGGTATGGGCCCGCCCTGCTAAAACCCAAAGAGACCTTCATAGATATAATATCCTATGCTAGTTAGGAAGGGTGAGAATTAGGTGTTGCTAACTCCTATTCATTTCAGCATTTTAGCATGCTGTCACCTTTTGCTTTCTATGGACTAGTAACTATGCTGATAACTTTGTTTCTTATAATATGTTTGCTTGTATTATATAAGATACTGCGTTTGAGAACCCTGCATTAGTAAATAAATATTTCAAAGATGCACGTGTCCTCTTTTACTCCACGTTCTGGTTTGAAATGATTGTATAGCGAAAGAGTGTTCATGTGTTTCACGGTACCTGAGGTATTCTAAGTTCATGTTCTGGTCTGTCTAAACATTGGGAGTTTGTTATGACCAATGAGACGCTGTAGCTAGCTCGGTAAGGGGATTTTGGGTACTAAGGTGAGTTTTGGGCCACCCTAATTCACTGAGGTTCCAAATCTCTATGCACAGTTCTGTAGGAGAACGGAATTCCCGCTACAGCACAGCAGTATTGTTCGTGGACACAGGCTGTTGCCAGATGAGATGAAGGGGAAACAGTGTTTTTTCTGGAATGGCTTTCCCCTGTAGAGCAATGCGTTCAGCAGTATTCAGAGGCCATGGTACCTGTTCGAGCCACCCAACTAACCACTGGATCATTTAACATTAACCAAGGCATCCCAAGGATAAGACGGAATTGGGGGGCATCAATAAGATCGAACTGGATGTATTCTTGGTGATCGGAACCAATTTTCATCGGTAGGGAAAGGGTGCGATACACCACAGGACCAGAAGTCAGGGCTGTGCCATCTTCTGATTTCACATGTTCAGGAATTTCCTTCTTCTCACAGGGTTATTCCTATCTTCAGGGCGAGTGCTTGATCGATATAATTACCTGTCGCCCCGGAATCCAACAGGGCATCCACCTCTAAGACATCCTTTGAGGTGATCCATAGGAATACACAGACATTCATGTGTGCTACAGCAGATTGCTGAGTGTTTGCAAGGACTGGTGAGATCGTAGAAAGTTGTGATCCCAAGTCAGAGATCTTCACCTGATCTGGGTTTTTTAGTTTTCCGTCGGTTCTCTGAGTCGTATAGATACTTGTACCCGTGGAATGGAGTCCTTCCAGGGATTGATGTCCTAGCACGGCATTCTCTGATGAAATGTCCTCCTTTTCCACAGTAAAGACACAATTTCATTTTTTGTCTTTTTTCTTTTTCCTCGGGGGCAAGGGGACCCCGAATCCCTCTTATTTGCATAGGTTCATGCCCTTCTGGGGATTTGAGATGTTCCTCCACTGAGCTTTTAGGTCTTTAATACAATAAACGAGTTTCTCCTCTATTTTTATCCCTTTTTCTTTCCTAGATCCTGTGATCTAACTGGACAGTCAAGTCTATCAACTCTTCACATGTTTGTGGGGGAAACATCCATAACAACGCGGGCATTACCCCGCACTGCTATTACAACGCTGCTATTACAACGCAAGTCGTTACAACGACTTGCGCTGGAGGGCGCTGTAGGATAGGGAATAGTTTAATTTTCTATCCAACACCTTCCCTACTGTCAACGTGGGCTGGAGTTGGAATAGAAAATTAAACTATTCCACTATCCAGCGCCCCCCAACGCAAGTCGTTGTTACGACTTGCGTTGTAAAAACTGCGTTGTAATGGCAACGGGGGTAAAAGCCCGCGTTGTAATGCCGTACAACTGTTTGTGGCAGCTGTACAACTTGAGAAAGGACGTCTTTCAGTTCTCCTCGCAATCCCTGATAAAAGAGTGATTCTTTTTTCGGAGGGCCAGTCAGTTTCGACCACTAGTCGATTGAACGTTGTAATGTAGGTTAGCAGATCCTGGGACCCTTGCCGTAAGGTGAGCAGTTCTCTGTCTAATGACATCATTAGCATTTTTCCGTCAAATAATTTCCTCATTTCAAAGCAGAAATCCGTAAATCGGTGCAAGACGGGATCGTTCCTTTCCATAAGGGGGGTGGTCCAGGTAGCCGCATTACCACTCATGTAGGACATTATGAATGCAGTCTTGCCCGCTTCGTCTTGAAATGCTGCTGGTTTACATAAAAAGTGGAGCCGGCACTGGTTCAGGAAGGTTTCGAACTTATTTGGGTCTCCACAGAATCTTTCAGGGGGTGCCAATGGTATGCTGGTGTTCTGTATCACGTGTACTGTGGGAACGGTGTCCGCTGCGGGTCGGGGCACAGGATTTGTTGAAAAAAAAACACCCCCTTGAGTGACAGGGGAAGGGGACCGTGTAGTGGGAGTAGGAGGAGGGAAAGTTGCTGCTCTAATATAGGATCCTTCCCCATGACCTGTACGAGAAAGACCAGCTACCTCTCTACGTAAAGTGCTCATCTCCCTTTGTAGGTTTTGATTTTCTGTACAACAACTTTGAACCTCCTGCTGAAGAGCAGATAGGCTCTCCAACAGCGAGGACAATACCACATTGGTATCCATCGTCCAGGCTGGGCGTAAACTGTTCTAACAATGAATCTAAACTCACTCACCAGAATTCTTGCAGCTAACAATGATCTCACTAGATGTGTTTACTCTGATGCTGGAAAAGTACACTTCTAGTCTATTCCTGGAAGCTGACAAATGAATCTTCAATAGAGTAAATGGAATATGAGCACTATATACACTACACCACTGTTGCTGCACAGTAATATAGAAGTAGTCCGAATAGTACTCTACGCAGGATAGAATCTGATTCCACGTGTTTCTAATGCATATATATGTATATACACATAACAGTAGACCAAGTATGACTTCCTGTGTGTGTGTTAATCACCAAACATACGGGCAGTTAAATTAACACATCGCTCTCACATACAAATATCAAGTGCAGCCTAATGGAAAGGTCAGGAATTACTTCATTCCATAAGGATTTCTTCGTTTGTGTTCAAAAACGTATAGAATATCAGAGAAGACTGAATTCGGCAGTCCAAAAACTAGATCAACAACAAAGACCAAAGGACAAATTTACTGCCGGTTTCCGAGCGGAAGAAAAACGCTCCAATGCGTCTTCCGCTCGGCGGGGGTTTCTTCGGAAGATCAGCCCGCGACTCGCAACAAAAATACGGAATGCAAAAAAGGAGGGTAGGGCCAAGTCCAAGACGCACACCAGCGCTCTTGCGGGCAAATACCTGCACCTCCCATGAAGTTACTGCATCCCTTGACAAACGAGCCGGAACAACGCTGAAATGCTTCTCGCTGGCAATCCGGCGGGAATAACCATCTGCCCTTCAAACTCCCGGAAACAGAAGATTGTCAAGCACCTTCCTCAGGAAATGGAGGTGCTTATGTACGGAACTACTTTTGCTTTTCGGTTGTCTCGCCCAACTGCCTGCTGGGAAATGTAGTTTATGGTTTTTTTTCTCAGTTTAAGGCCAGTCGCTTTAAGGAGAATGCGGCTATATGTTGCAGTCTGGGTAATCGCTACAGTGTCAAATGCTTTCATAGCATCCAGGAAAACTGCGGCTGCTTGCCAGTCAGGATGTAAATAATGTACCACATAAACAAGCATTTGCAATGCAATAGGTCTCGCATTAGGAAAGGTTGAGCTATTGGTATTGTAAATGACAAAGCTTTTATTTATGTGTTTGTTTTGAAAATAGTAAAATTAATAGCTTTGTCATTTGCAATGCCAATAGTTTTAACTTTTGCAAATGTGACACCTATAGCAATTGTAATTCAATATGTATTAACGTGACTTAGACTTAGATGTATTGATATTACAAATAACAATGGCTTTTTTTTGTTATATTTCTTTTTATTAATCATGAAACAATGAAACAAACATAACAATTGCATTGGGAATATATTGGCATTATCACTGCAGTGCTCGGACCAGAGGTCGTCTCGCAAACAGGATATAAAACAGAATAGTAAAAACTTGGAATCAAGGGGAATCCAGAGTGTCCAAATCTGTTCGCCTGGCTGGGGGAATACAAATATCCCCCCGGTACACATTCCGCGCCCCCCATATTTTTATCCACTTCTCAGGGCAGCCCCTCGCAACATACACAGCACGCTCTCTGAACATACACCAGTCCAAGTCTTGGGCCCACTTGGCGCGTTGCGGCGATTGAGTGGCTCCCCATAGTTGTGCTATATTGCGCTTGGCAATCATACAGGCCAGCGTAACCCATTGCTTTAAATATTGATTAAGATCCGTGGGTTTCCAAACATTTAAGAGACATCTGCGCGCCTCCAATCTCACCTCACAACCCAGGACATCTCGCAGAGTCTCATGTATGGCGAGCCAATAGGTTTGAACTCTATCGCAGTGCCACAGTATGTGTAGAAACGTCGCAATATCTCCACAGCCTCTCTTGCTTTCCCCATTTGCACTCCATCCCATCCTCACCAGCCCCGGACCAGTAACATAAGACCTATGTAGAATCTTCAATTGCACCAGACGCAACCTCATCTATATCGCTACCACCTTGGGGGAAGACACAGCCTCAACCCAGTCCTCATCATCCGACTCTAATCCATCGGCTACCCACGCCTCCCTGATAGACCTCAGTGGGTCTTCCATGTGATTGATCAACTTTCGGTAAATCAAGGAGATGTTTTTTTCCGGTAGATGCCCATCCAATGCTCGATCTTCAAGGGGGGAGGCCTCGGGGAGGGTGTCTCCCGGTAAGACATGAGATAGAAGGGCATGCCTGACCTGCAGGTAGCGGAAGTGCTCTTTGTTATGAAGGTGGTGACTGCTGAAGTGCCTCGAAGGTCAGTACTTCCCCCCTCCCCCAGATATCCTTTATCTGACCAATTCCAATCAACTCCCACTTGTCAAAGCCCTTGGTGGTCCACAGATTGCCCAATTTGGCGGAGCTAAAGAGAGGGGTCGCGAGAGTCAATCTCCCTTCCGATCCCAGATTCTTATTAGCCGAATGCCAAACCCTTACTGCATGTGAGGTGGGACCCGCAAGAGAAAACCGCCCCGGCTGATTATACAGGGCCCGAAGGAAATCTCCCCCGGGGGACTGACTACGATCCATAGCATATCACTTTGTTCCCGCTACCCTCCTCTGACTGCACAGCCGATTTCACGCTGTCGCGGATCGAGCCGGGGGTCAGCCGCCATCTTAGGGAGGTGCAGGGATCGCGGTCTAGGCTCTCAGACCCTCCCGCCCTCCTGGGTATTTAAACAGCTTCTTCAACACTGCTCGGTGATTGCTACCAGCGTGTTTTCCTGAGGCGAAAAGCCGGGAAATTATATTGTGTTTGATGTGTGTGCTTACTGGTGTATTTTAAAAACCTTTTTAAACTTTTGCTAAATTTGCACATTGTCACTTTGTTCCCGCTACCCTCCTCTGACCGCACAGCCGATTTCACGCTGTCGCGGATCGAGCCGGGGGTCAGCCGCCATCTTAGGGAGGTGCAGGGATCGCGGTCTAGGCTCTCAGACCCTCCCGCCCTCCCGGGTATTTAAACAGCTTCTTCAACACTGCTCGGTGATTGCTACCAGCGTGTTTTCCTGAGGCGAAAAGCCGGGAAATTATATTGTGTTTGATGTGTGTGCTTACTGGTGTATTTTAAAAACCTTTTTAAACTTTTGCTAAATTTGCACATTGTCACTTTGTTCCCGCTACCCTCCTCTGACCGCACAGCCGATTTCACGCTGTCGCGGATCGAGCCGGGGGTCAGCCGCCATCTTAGGGAGGTGCAGGGATCGCGGTCTAGGCTCTCAGACCCTCCCGCCCTCCCGGGTATTTAAACAGCTTCTTCAACACTGCTCGGTGATTGCTACCAGCGTGTTTTCCTGAGGCGAAAAGCCGGGAAATTATATTGTGTTTGATGTGTGTGCTTACTGGTGTATTTTAAAAACCTTTTTAAACTTTTGCTAAATTTGCACATTGTCACTTTGTTCCCGCTACCCTCCTCTGACCGCACAGCCGATTTCACGCTGTCGCGGATCGAGCCGGGGGTCAGCCGCCATCTTAGGGAGGTGCAGGGATCGCGGTCTAGGCTCTCAGACCCTCCCGCCCTCCCGGGTATTTAAACAGCTTCTTCAACACTGCTCGGTGATTGCTACCAGCGTGTTTTCCTGAGGCGAAAAGCCGGGAAATTATATTGTGTTTGATGTGTGTGCTTACTGGTGTATTTTAAAAACCTTTTTAAACTTTTGCTAAATTTGCACATTGTCACTTTGTTCCCGCTACCCTCCTCTGACCGCACAGCCGATTTCACGCTGTCGCGGATCGAGCCGGGGGTCAGCCGCCATCTTAGGGAGGTGCAGGGATCGCGGTCTAGGCTCTCAGACCCTCCCACCCTCCTCCTGTATATATGTGTGTCATTTCCCGTCCGCGCAGCGGGCGGGCACAGCGGGCGCGCCGATGGCGCGCCGAAGGCGCGCCAAAGGCGTGCCTGTCTGCGCCCGTCCGCGCCCAACCGGGCCTCGGGGCCAAAACCCCTGGCTCTTTTTCTACGGTGCCTCACTTTTACACTAGTAGACAATTACTCGACTTAAGACCTTCTTGTACGCATGAAATGCATACATTTGATATGCTTGGCTGTTTTCCTCAGCACTGCCCTGACTGCCCATTTCTGCTAAATACTCCTCTACTATGCAACAGTCAACGTCAACTAGTGACTATTCCTTCTCCTCCTGGATTTACATTTATTAGTCATAATTGTCGTTCCTTGCCTAAACATAAGCGCAACATTTTCGATTTGCTTACTGATGAAGCACCGGACGTATTATTCATCACGGAATCCTGGCTTCATGACAGCTCCGGCCCTGATATCGCCGAAGCGCTGCCCACTGACTATGCCATTGTTCGCAATGACCGTCCTAAAAGGACGGGGGGTGGTGTGGCGATCATCTTTAATAAAAAATATCAGTGTCATTCGGACCCTATTACTTTGAACGGATGTGACGCTCTGTTTTTCAAGCTTACCTTGAATCCCAATTATACTCTTACAGGGCTCCTAATGTATTGTCCTCCGGGCACGGCAAATTCCTGGAATACCCAGTTTTTGGACTTTATATCATCTGTGCTTATTTCTTCTAGTAATTTTCTGGTTATTGGTGATATAAATTTACATTTGGATAACCCCAATGATCATTCTGCTGATAAATGCATTACTGATCTTGCCGCCAAGAATTTAATTTTACTTAATAAGGGTCCTACCCATAGGGGTGGGCATCTCTTAGATCCTATTTTCTCTAACTCCTCACATATTACATGTTTTCCCGCCTTGCCTGTCTCCTGGTCCGATCACTATCTTGTCAAATTTACTATAACAAATAACACAACTCAGGCTATAGCTAATCCTGCTATGAATCTTAAAAAAAGAGTTTGGAAAAATCTGGACATAGCTGCTTTCAATAAAACTTTATATGATCTTATGTCTAAATACCCACTCATTTTAGACAAGATAAATGCATCTGCTAACTCGGTAAATTCCTGGCTCGCTGAGGCTATAAATACTTGCCTCCCTCTCACAAATAAGAAAAATACTGTCCACAATTCCCCTGCCCCATGGTACAATGAAACCCTCCGTGTTCATAAATCTCAATGTAAAAGACTTGAGCGAACCTGGAGGAAAGACTATTCCATTTCTGCTGGGCTTACGTATAAAGCTGAACTAAAACTTTACCATAAGGCCTGTGCTCTCACCAGAGCTACCTATGTCAACAACTTGATTACAGTAGCCATAAATAAGTCCAACGTTTTATTTAAGGTGGTAAAAGATCTTGCTGGCTCACAGACAGTTGCTATACCCCCCCCTCTCTCCAACACGAAGTGTGATGAACTTGCCCAATATTTTATATCTAAAATTGATACTATTTATAAAGACATAGCAGCCCAGGAGAAATCCGCCGTTAGCGTATTTCCTTCTCTCACCACTCCTTGCCCTCCTCTGGCCTTACTGCAGACTTGGCCAAATCTTGTACCCGCTACCCTTTTGGAAATTTTAAACAATATAAAGTCTGGCTCACCCATGGATCCCCTACCTATTTCGGTTTTACGTCAACTTGAGTTTTCTCAACTAGATGTAATCTGCACTTTGTTAAATGCTTCTCTTGATACAGCCACGGTCCCTCAGAGCTGGAAGCATGCAATGGTGACCCCACTTCTTAAAAAGCCCACTGCGGATCCAAATGTAGCTGCCAACTTCCGTCCCATATCGCTGTTGCCAGCCTTTTCGAAAATTTTGGAACGGCATATTCATTCACATTTATCTCGCTTTGTCGTCACTAATAAGCTCCTTCATCCCTCCCAGTCAGGCTTCCGTCAAGGCTTCTCCACTGAATCCACTCTCTTAGGAGTAACTGAGAATATTCGCCAATTACTCGATCGAGGTGAAACGGCTGCACTGATATTGCTCGATCTCAGTGCAGCCTTCGATACTGTTTCGCACAGTATCCTTCTCAGTAGCCTTGCCTCCTATGGTATATGTGACAAAGCCTTGCATTGGCTTTCATCCTTTCTTACTGACCGGACTTTTCAAATTTTTTCCAATACTTCCACCTCCAATACTTATCTTTCTCCACATGGTGTCCCCCAAGGTTCTATCCTAAGTCCTCTTCTCTTCAATCTTTATGTTGTCCCGTTAGCACATGTTGCTTATCACTCTGGTCTTCATCTTTTTACTTACGCAGATGATTCACAGATTGTATTTTCCCTATCCCAAGCCGACCCTTCATCACCTTCTTCTTTACAAACAGGTCTTAGAGACATCTCCCGCTGGATGAGCTGTAATTTTCTTAAACTCAACAGCGATAAGACGGAGGTGCTCGTCTTTGGTAATAAGCCTGACCTTTGGAGTTCGAGACATTGGCCGTCAACTATGGGCGATTTACCCATTCCATCGGAGCGAGCGAGAAATCTCGGGGTCATTATCGATAGGGAGCTATCGATGAAGGATCAGGTAAATAAAGTTGCAGCCACCTGCTTTACCATCCTTAGATGGCTGCGTAAAATCTTTTGGATCCTTCCCTCTGACACCCAGAGATCTGTTGTGACGGCGCTGGTGACCTCTAGATTGGACTATAGTAATGTGCTCTATCTGGGGGCGACCAGGGCGGTCTTGCGCCGTCTCCAACTAGTCCAGAATGCCGCTGCTCGGCTTCTGTGTGGATGTCGGAAATACGATCCAATTACCGAACGCATCAAACAACTCCATTGGCTCAACCTCGATAAACGAGTTAAATTCAAGGCACTATGCTTTATGCACAAAATAAAAATTGAAGTTGCCCCCTCCTATCTGCAATCTCTTGTCAAATCCTATGTCCCTACGCGCTCCCTCCGCTCCTCCTCCCAACATCTTTTCTGTGTGCCTAAGTTTAGGCTCACCAGAGTGGGTGGCCGCTCCTTTTCTGTACTTGGACCCAGACTTTGGAACTCTCTTCCCTTGGACCTACGAGTAGAGCATTGCCATCTTCGCTTCCGCAAAGCCGTTAAGACCTGGCTTTTTGCTCAATAAATCTCTCCGATAAGCCGCAATGCCTTAAGTCCTGGTTTTTGCGAAATAACTCCCTCTGGATTACTATGCTATACTGTCAATCAGCGCCGGGAAACCCTTACGGGTAGCTGTTCGCGGTCTACAAGATTAATTAATAAATAAATAAATAAATAATAAATCCAGGGTCTCCCGGCAGGCCGTAGACTATCCGATTAATAGCTGCCAACTGGGAGGCCCAATAATATTTCCTCAAATCGGGGAGCCCAATACCACCATCATACCAGGCCAAGGTGAGTTTGGTATAGGCAATGCAGGGTCTACCATCCCAGAGGAGCAGCCTCTGGAGCGCCTCAACCTCCTTGAAGTACTTGGCAGGCACTAGGTCCATAGCATTTTGGAGAACATATAAAAATCGCGGAAGAGCCAACATTTTAAAGAGTACCGCTCTGCCCAGAAGAGACAAAGGCAACGCCCTCCAACGCTCAACATCAGCACGCAGTCTAACCAACGGCGGCAGCAAATTCTCAACATACCTTGTCTTGGCGTCCAAAGCAATGTAGATTCCCAGATATACAAAACCCTTAGTAGCAATTTGGAGAGGGCAGTTCTGTGGGACCACCGGCGGATCCCCGGATAGTACCAACAATACGGACTTAGCCCAATTAATAGAAAAGCCTTAGAACTCACCAAACACTCTGAGAATGTCAAGAAAAACATCTAGTGAGGACCTAGGTGAGGTGAGATAGAGAAGCACATCATCAGCATAAAGAGAGATCTTATCCTCCCAATCAGAGGCCACCGCAGCCCACGCATCGTCCTGTCCCATCTAATCCAAGCCGCCAAGGGCTCCAGTGCCAACGCAAGCAGAAGGGGCGACAGTGGACATCCCTGTCGCGTCCCCCTCTCCAATTCAAAGTCACCGGATTGAAAATTATTCACAACCACGCGAGCCAAAGGGGCAGTATAAAGCAAACGCACCCATCCGATAAACTCGGGCCTGAAGCCCAGCTTCTCCAACACAGCGAAGAGATATGACCATTCAATCCGGTCAAAGGCCATGGTGGCATCAAGAGACACCAACACGGCATGTTGCAGCAAGTCACGGGCCTTACCCAAAACGCCATGCAGATCAAGTGCAGTGTTACGGCGTGGCATGAAGCCCGACTGATCCGGGTGCACCAAGGTGGAAATCACCCTGACCAACCTGATCGCCAGTAGTTTGGCCAATATCTTGGGCTCTGCATTGAGCAAGTAGATAGGTCTATAGGAAGAGGGGGAGGCACGGGGCTTACCTGGCTTGTGAATCACAACAATATTAGCAATACGCTGATCATAGGGGATGATTCCGACCTCCTTACTTTTAACAAACATGGCTCTAAGATGCCGCGCAATTTTATGAGCATTCAATTTATAGAGCTCAATGGGAATACGATTGGGGCCTGTCGCCTTCCCTGAGTTGATGCTCCTAATATCTCCCCCAATTTCGTCATCCGTAATAACGGAATCCATATATTTCCGGTCATCATCGGACAACTTAGGCATAATAATATCTCTAATCATCTCAGCATGTTCAGAGCCGTTATGTATATCCGACGAAGAATAGACATTTTTATAGTAACAACCGAAGGAGTCCGCGATCAACTGAGGGTCTGTTAGAGGCTCAGGACCGTCACTGTCAAGCTCAGGGACTAACCGAGAAGCGCGATCTCCTCGCTCCAGCCACGCTATAAGCTTACCAGCCCTATCACCATGTTCATAGATCCTACTCTGGACCTCATTATGTTGCGTTACAGCCGACTCCCTAGACAGCCCGTGATATTCATCTTGTTTGAGGCGTAGCTGATGCCGATTCTCAGCAGTCGCATCACCGGCGACTCGTTCTTCCAAGCGGACAATCTCAGCCTCAGCCGCATTGATTTCTGCCAAACGTCTCCTTTTCTTAACCGCGATGAGAGACAACGCCTCTCCACACAAGACCACTCTATAGGCCTCCCACAACGTCTGGGCTGAATCCACCGTCCCCTGATTATGCTTAAAATAGCGTTCGGAAGCCCCACACAGTTCTTTCTTAATAACTGGGTCTTGAAGATGCCAGGCATTGATGGGTGCAATTCTACCTACCATAGGCTGTCTCATCTCCACTCGAACCCAAACTGGGGAATGATCGGAGATACTCTTACCCAGATGACGTGCCTCCCTGGCTGTGTCGGCCATAGCAGCGGGCAATAGGATGTAATCAAGCCGTGACATAGAGCTGTGTGCAGCCGAGAGATGCGTATAACTCCTAAGTACAGGATTCAAGAGGCGCCAAACATCAACCAGACCCAAAGAGTCCAAGAACTCGGAAAGCCACTGACGCGCCGGGGAAGCGATCTCGGCGGGACACGGTCCAAGCTGCCATCCAGAAAAGTATTAAAGTCACCACCCAGGACCAGGAGAAAACGTGGGAGCGAGAGGAAAACATTAGCGAGATCCTTAAAAGTGTCAGATTGGAGGGCCGGGGGAACATAAACAGAAAGGAAAGTAACGGCTTTACCCCCGATCCTCCCGGACACTCCCACATATCTGCCCCGCTGGTCCGACCATGTATCCTGCACCTCAAATGGAAAAGCCTTCTTCACCAAGATCCCAACTCCCCTGGAGCCTGTCGTAAACCCCGCATGTGCGATCAATTTATAACCCCCCTATGAAGGGCCATACAGCGATTGCCCACAAGATGAGTCTCCTGCAGAAGTACCACATCCGGCGAATGACGCCTGATAAACTGACTGACCACGCCCCTTTTAATTTTGTCCCCCAGACCATTGACGTTCCAACTCAGCACCCGAATCCCCGATCTCTGATTGGAGCAAGACATTCACCCCACTCCCCCACGCACACTCACATCCGTCAACACCCAATGCAATTCAAAACGAAACCGAAACCAAAAAACAGCAAACAACCCCCCTCCCTCACTCAGAAGTCTTCCCCCCTCCCTGCACCCCTGCATCAGTACAACGCCCCAACCCCAACTCGCAGTGTGCCTGTCGCCCCGCCCAACAATGGTTACTAAAAGTAGGAAGAGGAGGCGCCTGCCGCGCAGCCCCTAACCCATCCCCCCAAAAGAATCGTCCCAAAGAACAAACTTTTTAGTCCAAATCAGTACAGTTACACGATAGTAAAAGGCCATATCCCCCCCACGACCAAAAACGAAGCAAGCGCTCAAGACAGGAGTCTCTCATTCTGGGCCCTGCCGACCATCCTCAGTGTCCTGTCGCTGTTCTCCAGTGTCATCAGGTCTCACAGTGTCTAACCAGTCCAATGCCATCTCCGCATTATCAAAAAAACAAGTTCGCTCATTCGCTTCGACTCGTAGCTTAGCATGATATAGCATAGAGTACTTAATCCCTTTGTCTCTCAACCTCCGCTTGACTTGGAGGAAACTCTGACGCATCCTCTGTACAGCTTGCGTAAAGTCCGGAAAGAAGGACACGGTAACATTCTCATAGAGTAGCGGGCCGTCCGTTCGCGAGGCCTGTAGAATGGCATCACGGTCCCGAAAGTTCAGAACCCTCGCCATCATGGGCCTAGCTGGCGCCCTCACCCTCGGTGGCCCGCCCGTCACTCTATGCGCCCTTTCCACCGTGAAAAACTTGCTGAGTCCCTTAGGGCCTCAGGTGGTTAAGGATCAGGTCTTCAACGAAGAGATCAGGCGTGCGCATTTCCGCATTTTCGGGTACACCCAAAATGCGAACGTTGTTGCGCCGATTACGACCCTCATAATCATCAAGCAGCCGTCGGGTCTCCTCCCGTGCTGCTTGTAAGGCCCGGACCTCTCTCTGGAGCTCAGCGGTGTCATTTACCAGGCTTGATGTTTTGATGTCGAGGGATTTCACTTTTTCGCTCGTTTTAGCGTGGTCTGTGCGCAGAAGGTTAACGTCAATCTTAACCGAGTCCAATTTGGTGTCAAGCGCATCCATTCCAGTCACCATAGATGTCTCAATTCTGGTGATGACCTCCATTATGTCTTGCAAGGAAGGCTCGGATCCGACACTCGGGGAGGTGGTCCCGGTTGCGGGAAGTTGTCTCTGGTCGCTAGAAGATCCCTTAGGGAGCGTATATCTGTCCAGTTTATTGGACTGGACCGATCTCTGGACTCTGCCACCCCTGGTGGAGGGTTTCTCGGAGTCCAATCTCGCCGCCATGGAGGGTGATCAAAGAGGACTCAGGCAAACCAGTCAATATTCATACTAGTTCACACCTTCGACAATACTTGACACCTCTCCAACGCTCCAAGAACCGAACCAAGGGTGGCTGATTCGTGCAGGGAAAACCACTTAGAAGCGCCCTAGGGATGGTTCCAGGAGGGGACACCACTTCCGGTAGACACTGCCGCTGTTGTCGCATTAGGTCCCGGCCACATCTGACACCAGAGTCCGCTGCCCAGGCGACGGAGAGGCCCAAAACTTCGGACGACGATTTGAGGGGGTAGAAGTGCGCCTTTCGAGCCGCAATTTCACCAGGGCGCAGCGATACTATTCCCCCATCGAACACGGTCCTCGGGTCTCAGGATATGTGGCAGGATAGACGAACGGAGGAACGGGCCTTACGGAGCTACACGATCACGCGGCCATCTTGGTCCCGTGCTAGGCTCCTCCCCCATAACAATGGCTTTTAATTTTTTTTAATAATTAATACTTAAATAAAAGTTATTTTAATTTATAATGGCAAGATTATGTTCAGTGTATTTTATTGTGATGAAAATCCAAGAACAGAAGTGAAATATTAATATCTTTTGTGAAATTTGTAATAAAGGTTGAAACATTGAGAAAACATATTTGAACCAGTTGTTGTTGAATGGTTGCACAGATTGATGCTGTGGTGACGCTGAGTGATGTTGTGGTGGCGACAAGTGATGCTGTGGCGTTCAGTGATGCAGTGGTAGCGCATAGTGATGTTGTGGTGCCCCTGAGTGATGCTGTGGTGGTGCTGAGTGATGCTGTGGTGATGCGATAGATAGATAGAGTGAGGGCAATAGATAGCTAGAGGGAGGGCAATAGATAGATAGATAGAGTGAGGGTGATAGATAGATAGATAGATAGACAGACAGATAGATAGATAGATAGATAGATAGATAGATAGATAGATAGATAGATAGATAGATAGATAGATAGATAGATAGATAGATAGATAGATAAACAGACAGATAGAAAAGATAGACAGATAGATATATAGACAGATAGAGTGAGGGCGATCGATAGATACATAGAGTGATGGCGATAGATAGAGTGAGTGCGATAGATAAACAGATAGAGTGAGTGCGATAGAGAGACAGATAGAGTGAGGGCGATAGATAGATAGACAGATAGATAGAGTGAGGGCAATAGATAGATAGATAGATAGATAGATGGAGTGAGGGCGATAGATAGATAGAGTGACGGTGATAGATAGAGTGAGGGCGATAGATAAATAGAGGGCGATAGATAGATAGAGTGAGGGCGATAGATAGAGTGAGGGCGATAGATAAATAGATAGATAGATAGATAGATAGATAGATAGATAGATAGATAGATAGATGGATAGATAGATAGATAGATAGATAGATAGATAGATAGATAGATAGATAGATAGATAGATAGATAGATAGATAGATAGATAGATAGATAGATAGATAGATAGATAGATAGATAGATAGATAGATAGATAGAGAGAGTGAGGGCGATAGATAGATAGAGTGAGGGCGATAGATAGAGTGAGGGCGATATATAGAGTGAGGGCGATAGATAGATAGATAGATAGATAGATAGATAGATAGATAGATAGATAGATAGATAGATAGATAGATAGATAGATAGATAGATAGATAGATAGATAGATAGATAGATAGATAGATAGATAGATAGATAGATAGATAGATAGATAGATAGATAGATTGGGGCGATAGATAGATAGATAGAGTGAGGGCGATAGATAGATAGAGTGAGGGTGATAGATAGATAGATAGAAAGATAGATAGATAGAGTGAGGGCGATAGATCGATAGAGTGAGGGCAATAGATAGATAGAGTGAGGGCGATAGATAGATAGATAGATAGATAGATAGATAGATAGATAGATAGATAGATAGATAGATAGATAGATAGATAGATAGATAGATAGACAGATAGATAGAGTGAGGGCGATAGATAGACAGATAGATAGAGTGAGGGCGATAGATAGAGTGAGGGCGATAGATAGATAGAGAGCTAGATAGAGTGAGGGCGATAGATTGCTAGATAGATAGATAGATGGATAGATAGATAGATAGATAGATAGATAGATAGATAGATAGATAGATAGATAGATAGATAGATAGATAGATAGATAGATAGATAGATAGATAGATAGATAGATAGATAGATAGACAGATAGATAGAGTGAGGGCGATAGATAGATAGATAGATAGATAAAGTGAGGGAGATAGATAGATAGATAGATAGATAGATAGATAGATAGATAGATAGATAGATAGATAGATAGATAGATAGATAGATAGATAGATAGATAGATAGATAGATAGATAGATAGATAGACAACAAAACAGAGAGGTATAATCACAGAGAAGCCAATTAAAGGGGGAGGGGGGAAAGAGAGTCGAGCGCAGCAGGGCAGTCAACTTCATAGCGAATAACAGTTGTGCGGCTTTGGAGCTTAGTGTAGAGCAACCTAGTGCACGAGCACGCTTATTAATCTGTTCCGTGCTGCCGTCGGCCATTGGCCGACGGCAGCACTACCTCCCCAGTGCTTCCGTCGGCCAATGGCTGACGCGGCCCCGCCCGTTTTGCGGAAGTGCCGCACTGCCGCAAAACGGGCGGGGCCGCCGTTAAGGTGTTAAAAGCAAAGAAAAAAAACAACAGTACAGTGCAACATCGCACACAGAAAATATAAAAAAGTGAAAGCAAAACAGAAGCCAGCTGTACATCTGTCTGTTCTATAAAGGCAAGGTTTAGTGTGGCACATAGTATTGTAGCACCAAAAGATGAGTACGCCCCCCTTGCAGCAACGAGCCTTCGTATGCCTACTATGACAGACATTATACCTAGCAGGTCAGCACATTGCCCACCGCTTTAGCCATTTTTTCGGCCCATGCACACTATTGCCACGCAACTGCTTTAGGAGCTAAAGCGAGCATGCATTTGTCTTGTGTTTGCGTCATTTTGTGAGACCACCTGCTGCTACCCAAGGGCACTTTATGCAAGGGCCCACATATATACAAGAGCAGCACATAAGCTGAATAGGTAGATAGCTGAACAGCAGAGGCCAGTTTATCAGCTAATGCACTGCGTGAGAGGCGGCCGTATGTAAGCAAAAATGCTGTGTTCAGAATAATACGAAGCCTACATAGATTGTTTAAAGCCATTATCCAATTGTTAAGAACGTATGCCCAAACTTTTGTAGGCATTTATACATTTGTTACATTAAACAAACAATACGCAGCTACTATAAGTAAGTAAAACAACAGACACAAATACAAAGGAGGCATATTACAATAGCCCACCGTGAAAGCTAGCATGCATTTGTTGTGTGTTTCTTAATTAGCGAAGCACACATGGCGCCAGTAAAACGGCCACCTAGTTCCTCGTGTGGGAGTTGTTGCAATACAAAGCAAAGGGCAATAGAAGGAACACTTCACAGCATGTGGTAGATAGGCCACAATAACCCCCTTTTTAGCAGATAACTAATGTTGCTTTTAAATAGTGTGCCAGATCACTGTTAAGTGTTTGTGTGAAAAATAGCAAACAACGTTACTAGTTATAACTACAATTTTAAGAGTTTATTTTAAAGGAAAATAATATGGAGTAATGCACTTTATGTTACAGTATTTTAAAAAATCTGTAGCGTAGCAAGGTTTTTAGCAGAGTAACATAGGAGGTCTGAGTGCGGCAAGCACCTCAAGGACGGTGCCTTGCCCACGGAGGAGTCGCACCAATTTTCAGACTTAGGCGTACTACTGTTAGCTGTACATTTAGCCCTTCTATAAAGTCAAGCTTTAGCGTGGCACATACTTTTGTAACACCCAAAGCACAAATATGCTCCCTTGCAGCAGCAAGCCTTGTTATGCCTTATATGAAAGGCCTTATACTAGGTGGGCAAAAAAAAGTCCAAGGTATCTATAGATTTAAGAGCCACGTTCTGTGAAACCGTGGGCTATGACCCCAAGAGTATTTATGCAAGGGCCCAGATATACACAGGAGCAGCGCATCAGCTGAAGAGATAGGCAGCTGAGAAGCTTGGGCAGTTTATTAGCTAAGGCAGTTTGTGTGCATGGAATGAGAGGCAGAAACAACGGCTCTATGTAAGCATAGATGCAGCGTGTAGCAGGAGCACCTACAGCATCAGTAAAGGAAAGTTGAAGAATAGCAAAGCAAGTCTAATAGAGGTAAAAAAAGGCTATATGAACTGAACACATAATTGCCTTTTTGTATGCACTATGCAATTGTTAATGTAATTGAAGACAACAAAAGTAAAGAGGTATAAGGACAGAGGAGCTTACTAAAGGGGGTGGCGGGAAAGAGACTCGAGCGCAGCATGGCAGTCAACTTCATAGCACAAAAATGTGGGTGTACTTGTAAAGCGCACTGCGACTCCAAGGAGTATCCTGGCGCTGAAGACCGCTGGGGAACCCGTCCTGGTTTTCCCTGTGAGATGGTCCCTTTCTGGGTATCTCCAAGGTGAGACCAGGCATCCCCGGCGTCTGTGGGGGGCCGTTGTAGAGATGAGGCAAGCTTAATGCCCAGAGTTGCTGAGTGTGTTCCCTGGTTAGAGTAGGCACCGAGGCGAGAATTATCAAGTCCGTTTTGACCCTGGTCCACGACCCTGCCGCGTCGGGAATTGAACCCTGGTCCCGGGCCGTTCTCTGCTTACGGGTCTGCCGCCTCTAACCAGTGAGCCACACCACTCCATAGCGAATAACGGTTGTGCGGCTTTGGAGCTTAGTGTAGAGCAACCTAGTGCACCAGCACGCTTATTAAAAGCAAATGGAACGCTGGAGTGGGTGGTGGGAAAAGAAAATACATTACGGGCATCGGGCCTGAAGAGGGCCACTTCAGATGATTGAGGGGAAAGGACACAAAGCAAGCTCTCGGCATTGCTGTGGTGGGGGGTGGGCGGGGGAGCGGCAGCCTTTGAAGTCTGATGCGGGAACGAGCATATGGGGTGTGAGCGAACGAAAGTTAATTGCTGTAGGAGGGGGAGCAGGAATTGAGGCCAAGCGCGCGCTGGCGAAAGCAGTCTCCTGCTTTCAAGTCGATGCCAGATGCCAGCTTCGCGCTTGAATGCCTCACATGCACTGGCCATAATCCGCATTCCAGAGGTCTTTGGTAGACTTTTTTTTTCCCTTACTATAATCTCGCCTAGCGATTGCTTATGCAATAGCTAGGCGAGACCTAAAAAGGTCCTGAGGTTGTGTAATGTAGACCTTCCGGGAATAAAGCACGATTGATCTGGGTGAGCAATTAGCGGAAGTAGGGGCTGCAACAGATTAGCAACCAACTTTGCTAGGATCTTTACATCCACAATTATTAGTGACAGCGGTCTATATGAGTCCAGCTCATCCTTGGGTTTCCCAGATTTCAACAATGTAATTATAATACCCAACGTCTGAGACTCCTCATATAACGCTATAAGGTGCGGCTGCATTTCTTCCACATAAGCCTTATAAAAGGTGGTGGTTAAGTCATCCGACCCTGGGGCCGTATCCAGTGGTAGACTTTTTATGACCTGGGCAACATCCTCCACGGTGAAGGGGGCTTTCAGATATTCTCTATGTCCCCGACCTAACCATAATAGTTCTATGGAGTTACGAAAGGGCTGAAGACCCTCCTGAATAGACTCCTGGGTAGTAGTGTAAAGTTCATAGTAGAACTGAGAGAATGTGTCTAAGATATTTTTTGGGCCCCTATTCACAGATTGCTGTTTACTTTTCAGTTCGGAGATATAAGCAGGTGACCTAGGGCCACAAAGCATTGCCGCCAAAGTTCTCCCCAGCCTATCCCTCTTGCCGTATCTTCTGGCCTGGGCGTGCTTCCCTAAAAATTTTACTTCGCGTTGCACCTCCTCCTCAAATTCAAGCAGTTTCTCCTTCAGCAGGTCCAATGTCTTATTATCACTTGAGGAGTAGAATTGTGTTTCCAACTCTTTGATTTGTTTTTCTAAAGATGCCAGTGTACCACGTATGTCCTTCAATACTCCAGCCTGACGAGCTATGCAGTTCCCCCTAATCACTGTTTTGAATGCTTCCCATAGAGAAGCTTCCGTGCTAACCGAGCCATCATTGAGGGAAAAATAATCAATAATGTCTCCACTAATCTCTTCTTTGAAAGCGTCGTCCAACAGAGCGTCTGGTGGCACACACCAAGTAAACCTGCGTGGAATTGAGTTGGGAAGTGTCAAGCACAGAAGGCAGGGTGCATGGTCTGACAGGGACCTAGGGAGATGAGAGACCTCGCTGGTCCATGTAGCCACGTCTCGGGACGCAAGCCAAAAATGATTCTGGACCATGCCCTATGATATTCAGAGATGCACGTCCCTTCCTTGGCCAATGGGTTACTCTGTCGCCAAATGTCAACCAGGTCGCCGTCTGCAATTATGGCGTTCAACGCAGAGCTAGCTGAGGGGTTTAGCGATCTAGATGTACCTTTCCTATCAAATTCATTGTTCAGTATAGCGTTAAAATCACCTACCCAAATAATGGGTTCACAATTTGTCGCCCTCACTTTAGCCCACATATCTTGAAAGAACCCTGGCGAGTCAATGTTAGGACCATAGACTGTAACCAGGAATACCTGGACCCCGCCCAGGGCACCTCGTATTATTATAAATCTGCCCTCTTAGTCTACTTGTATTGCGCTATCCTTCCCATCCAGACCCCTTCTGACTAACACCACCACCCCTCTAGAGTAGGTCGAATAGATGGATGACTACACATGGCTCCATCTGTTACGCCTTAAACTGGGAGAAGGTGTAACATTTAGGTGTGTCTCCTGCAACATGCATATGTCTATATGATGCCTTAGTAGATAGGAGTGGACAAGCCTAGACTTCCTACAGTCATTTAGCCCTCGGATGTTCCATGTAAGAAAATTGAGGCTAGTCATATGGCAGCTGGCAGGTTATAATGCAACATTTCTTTAGTAACAACGCATATGTTAGTGGATAATATTACGCAGAGGTGATATTCTGAGCTGTATCGCAATGTACTGGCAAAAAACATAACAACAAACCCTTCTCCCAACCCACCTCCCACTCCAACCCCCCAATCAGGTTGTATAAAACCCTTCCCAAACATCCTACAACAAAAAGAACAAATGTTGGGAGCCCTCCGAGGGAGGCGCATAAACGTCAGCTTACTCCCCTGCAAAAACAGTGTAGCCAAGAGAACTGCGGAAAGCCATGCTTATCATTCAACATTTTAAAGTGGTGCCAATATAGCATATCAGGCAGCCCCAGACCTCACAGTGGCAGGATTCGTTTTGCAGGGAGAAACTCTTGCCTCGTCGTCTGTACAGCTGGAGTAAAGGCCGGATAAAAGGAGATGTTGTTACCTTTGTGCGTGATTGTCCTCTTCCTACAGACCAGGCACAGGATCAGATCACGGTCCTGGTAATTAATAATTTTGGCCGGGATGGGCATGGGTGTAGCTCCAACCGGAGGTTTGGGACCCAGGGCACGATGAGCTCGCTCCACAGCAAACACCACGGATGATTTTGAATCGAAAAGCTCTCGTAACAGATCGGTGACATAGATCTCCATCTTGGAGATGGCGTAGTCTCCGGTATTCTGGTGATCCACAGGTTATTGCGATGGGACCTGGCTTCCAAGTCCTAGTTCTTTGCACGAATGATGCCCAACACTTTATCCATGTGTAACAACTGTTCCTTAGTTTCAACCTGAAACTCGTGTAAATCAATGGCTCGATTTTCAAGAACATTTAAGCGAGTTTCATAGGATCCTACCTGTTTTTTAACAGCATCTAGTTGGGTGGTGAGTGCATCCAGCTTGGTGTCAATGGTTCGGAGACTCGATCTCATCTCTAGTATTAAAGTTTGCGAATCTTCCCCATGGTTCTCCGGCTCTGCACAGGTGGTATTTCCGTGCTGATCTCAGGGTCCGATTCTGCTTGCCTCATGGTCCTCCTGTTATCGAAGTTCAGCTTCGACCCCACACAGACCGCAGCCGCAGCTTAGCACAGGAGCGCTTCTCAGACCGGCTCAGCCACCTCCTCACTACACACTTGGCACGCCTTCCTACGCACCAGGGTTAGAAGTGGAACTCACAATTAGTTGTAGTATGCCGATGTTAATGTGGGCCGTATCCCAGTTTCCTGTTCCTCACCAGCCCGTGTCAGCTGCACCAAAGAGAGAGTCACTAGGATTAGTGGCAGTTTGGTAACAGACCCCAGTTACTAATTTCATTAGCCGTGTGAGCAAGGCGGTTTCGCCGGTTGTAGCAGCATAAAGCAGGTTCCCTCTTATGGATTCTCCCTCTCGCACCCCTCCTTTACTCGTGTTCAAATATGAACACCTGGGGTAGCCAGGCCTAGCACCTGCCGCCATGATCCAGCAGCTTTTTAGCACCTCAGGACCAAAATAGCTTGCCTGCCTGTATTCTTGGTTTCCACTCTGCGCAGGGGTTTCTTCACTGCTCCACAAAATGGCACCCGAGCCCAGCGCCCCAACTTGACTTGCTTGACCGGGCAGTCCGTGTCCGTAATTTCCACGGCCAAGGTGTTGTATGTAGCACCAGCTGACCAACGGTCACAGCTTGTCTCCTTTCAGCCTCTGACCGTGCCACAGGATTAAGGTGGGATCTCCCTCTCAGCCCCAGGTGAACGTTAATCCGTCTCGCAGCTCCTTTCAAACTGCGCGAGTGCTCGCCTCTCAATCTAGTCAAATACTGCCCTCTTGGCCGGCTCCTCACCTCCTAGGCTTCAGCTCTCTTCGCCTGCACCTCTCATGATCGCAGAGACAGCCTGGTGTTCTGAGCGCAGCCCGCGGCCTTCACCGTCAGACACGCCACAGTCTCAATTAGCAGGTGTATCTGGCCCTCGCACCAGCCACTCCAAATCATGCAGCCGAACTCCCTCCGGGTGGGGCACGGCGCTCCTCGCAGGAAAGGGCTGCAGAGCACAGTCGTTCTCCCGCTTCTCAGTCACCTCATGGGGGCGTTTGTGGCACAGCTACAGCTCTCTGTTCGTGCAGATAAACATAGGATTAATTCTCAGCCGGCGGAGCTCGCTTAGCAAGCGGCCATTCTGCAACTCGGCAGACCACGCCCCCTGGGTGTCTCTGAACTTAATCGTATACTGTTTAGTGGTTAAGCCAAACCCATTTATGAGAGCATTCTTCAGTACTGAGTAATTGTCAGCATCCTCTTCTCTAACAGTGAGGAGCTTATCTTTATCTTTGTTAGCAAAGGAGAGGCACAGGATAGCTGCCCGCTGCTCTTGAGGGACCCTCTGTACTTACAGGCCCTCTCCAAAGCAGTGATCCATTTATGGATATCATCCCCCTCCTAGTAAGGAGGGTCTATCTTGTTTAGGTTCCTATGGTCAAAAGAGGTTTCTCTAAGCCTAGGGATACTGTTGCTACCGCCATGGGACTCTAGTACCAGTTTCTTCCTAGCTTTCTGGATTTCTAGGGACTCTTTGTCAAGGGCCAACTGGTCTTGCCTAAGCCTAAGTCTTTCTTTCTCAAGTTCAAGCTGCTGGTACTCTCTGTCAAAAGAGTTGTCCCTCTTACTAGATAAAGAGGTCCCTATAGAATGTTCTGAAGCATTGGATTCTCTAGAGAAGGATCTATACCAGACGTCTTCAATCTGTGGGGCTCGACCCCCAGGGGGCCCTAGAGTCCTGGGAAGGGGGTCGCACATTTCCCAACCTCACTTGTGCCTTGTACCCAAAACATTTGTTTTCGTCTAGGAAACAGATGGCTAATTTCTATTCTTAAAATGCTCCAGCTGAGTGTCCTGTTCTGTGAAATGTTTTCGTGCCAGGGTGCATTTGTAACCTGAAAGAAATGTAAATGCTCCCTGTTAGTTAATCTGCCAGTGTGTGAATCATTACAAGCTAATGTCTATGTCTACTAAAGGGAGGGGAGAAAGGCAAATACTGGAGCTGCCCAAGCAAATCTTGGCAAGCAATGTTGTAAATGTTCAGAGACTTCATGTATTTTTTCTGTTAATCTTTCTTCTTGCACTGCCCTGCCACTTGCTGATCAGTAGCATGTCATTTCTGATTTTACTACTTCCTGTGAGTAGTCCTTTGATGGTGCTTGTGAAGCTAGAAATTCTTAGCTTTAACTAAGCCAGTCCAAATGTTAAACCACCTACTCTTCCTTCCCTGTTTGCACTCACGCTCTAGATTTTACCCATTTAAAAGGGATTGGCTGCTGAGTTTAGAAATTGTCTCAAGCTTTAAATTATTGGCCATCTTTGGACAGAAGCCAAATGGATTGCCTATTAACTGACTGTTCAATGCCCATAGGACCCAAGTTTGGTTTTTGTGGGGAAAAGCAAGTGACCGTCAAAGTACTTATGTGAAAAGTAAATGTGACTACCGTCATAAAAACTAACCAGGTCACCAGGCTGCAAGACAAGAGAGCCCATATTGAAGGGATTGCATGTTGGGTAGGGATCTCATTATGGAGGATGGATTGCTACAGTAAAATGCAAGTGCTAACATGGTACATTTTCATGACATGGTACATGGCATTTCAAATATAGGTAAATTAATGAAAGGGTGACCTGATATTACATTTACCCCCCCATTATTTCATATGTAGGTGCCTGAAAGTGAAGGACCTAAAACTTTTTTTGACTCGCCTGCGGCACAAGCGTCTCAACCATACCTATGAGGCAGCGCAAAGCAACCCTACATGGCATTGCATGGCCTCATTGATATGCAGTATGGCATAGCATCACAAGTCACTACATTGCCTTACTCTGTGTCAAGGAGGTGTTCCATTGGTGTTGCATGGGGGTTCCCATGGATTTTGACGCTGCCCCATATGTACAAAATCATGTAAAGCTGGTGCAATGCCAAAAACGTACGCCTCCCCAGGGGAGGCGAGCTAGGAGAAATGTTTTATTTCTCCTTGTTTTTTCCTCTTTTCATTTGTGCTGCTTTCTGCAGCTCCCATAGAAGGAGGACAATGCCTCTCTGGGTTGTTTTTGTGAAGGAAGGTGCCCCTTCATGCTCAAATACAAACCTGCCCTTGTTGGTGCCAGGCAGCAATTTGTGCGCCAACGCAAGAGGAAAGGACCGGAATGCACCATATTTTATAAATATGGTGCATTCCTGCCCATTGACATTGACGTAGGGCAGCACAGCAAGAAGACATTGTGGCGCTGCCCTACACCAATTCCTCATAAATTAGATCCTTTGTTTTTAGCTACACCTTAGCTTAGACACCTTAGACCACGCCCACTGATTTTTGGTTGCTAAACACTGTTTAATATGATTTCCCCACCATAAAAATGATTTGTTGTGGGAATTGGGGGGCGCTTATGGTTGTCGTTGATTAGAATACCGGGTTCTAGAAATTTTTGTCAGAGGGGGTCCTTACGCCTAATAAAGTTTGACAAGAGG
This sequence comes from Lissotriton helveticus, assembly GCF_964261635.1. Lineage (NCBI taxonomy): Eukaryota > Metazoa > Chordata > Amphibia > Caudata > Salamandridae > Lissotriton > Lissotriton helveticus. Next base: position 1,003,155,000 of record NC_136071.1, on the reverse strand, counting down.
TTCTCGGCATCAAAATGTTTGAAGACCTCTGATCTAGACTGTCTTGATCTACTTTGGACTCTCCCAGGAGAAACAAAGGGAGACCCACTTCTGGGGGACACTCTATGTGCCATCTGCACTATCCTCTGGGGGATCTGAGTTCTCCAGGTGGGAGTCATGAGACACCTTCTGGTCAGGGTCAGAATTAGGTCAACAAGGGGGTTCACCCTTGGCCCATCTTATGTCCCTGGCCCACCCACTCTGTCCTGATCATCTGACCCACTAGCTTTCTTTTCTATAGGTTATCTAACAGTAACACCTCTAGGAGGCTATGAGTATTAGGGCCTTTTCCTGTTTTAAGCTTCCTAGAGGAACAGAGGGCCCTCAGTTCCTGGAATGTGAGGTCTCTGTATCTAGAAGGCAGAGAACCACTGGCATCTCCTTTAGAAGACATACTAGATGTGGTGAGGTGTTGCACCGACCTAATCTAGTGGGAACTAAACTCTCTGAGGTTGGAGAAAGGGTTGTGCTAGACCCTTCCCTACCCAATCCTAAGTTCAGTAGAACTTACTTATTCTAAGCTTGTATTAAATGTGCCTAATATTAGTGATGGGTTTTCAAATAATCCACACCAGATTTATCTGGTAAAACAATGCAGGCTTGAATCCCAACTGCTGCACACCAATGTGAGAGGCTGGCTCAGTATATGCTGTACACTTATGTAAGTGGACACCTTGCACTCATCCAGACAACCCTTACGGGGATTTTAGTGGCTAGGCAACCTTAGAGAGCTCTCTTAAGTTGTAGCGGTGGAGAGCAGCATTCAGGCTTAATCCTAAAGGAGGGTAAAGCAGCTTGTTTTATCAGTATAAAATCCTGTAGGAATAGAATAAATAAAAAAGATCCACACAGTGTATTTATAAAAATATGTATTTATTATAAGACACTCACTAACACTGTTAGATATCTTCTAACCGGAAATATACACAATACACACAATTCTGGGCAACAGAAACACGTAAGTAGCACAGATTACACAGTAGTCACCAGGGGGGACGAAACCATATACTAAAATAGTGTTATGCGAACCACTACTCAGAAGACGTAGAAGTGCCGGGGACCCAAGGTACCACCCAAGATGAGTATCTAGGAGCCCCATGGCGGTCGTGTGCAGTGTGGGAACACAACCGTGCTCTCCGTACAAATCAACATGTAAGTCATGGTTGTAATTTTAACCCAGTGGACCTTGAAGAAGCCTCGTGGAAGACAGAATGTTGGACAGCCACCCCACCCTTGGATACCTTAAGAACCAGGATACCTCCCAAGAGACCCGGATGCATAGGTGTGAAGTGACGTCAGAAACCCCAGTTGAACATAATGGAGGACTTCAGGAAAGTGCCACTGCAGGAGAAGGAGAAAGTGTCCAGTGGAACCCAAAGGTGGATTCAAGTTAAGAAGTACCTGAAAGAAGAGGTGACAGTGTCTATGCCACATTGAAGTGACCAGGAGGCATGGAAGACGAATGCCCACCATTGTCAGGTGCTGTAAAAGAGTTTACGGTGACCTTGGAACGGCAACTTTGTGGACCAGGCAATGCTGTGGAAGACCAGGAGCAATACACAAGCTGTTCCGAGAGTTGAGGGGTCGGTGTCTGGAAGCACCACCAAGCCTTGGCAACTGCAAACAATGTGGAATTAGAAGAAGGTGCAATGTCAGGACCAGCATGGTCCAGGAGATTCACCACAAGCAGGGGAGTCAAGGCAGGCCCCAAGCAATCAGGGGAGCCCAAAAGAGTTCAAAAGTGACCTTTAAGAGTACCCACAGACAGGAGGCACTGGAGTCACAGAGGACCTCGAGCAGTTCACCAAAGATGCAGCCCCACGGTGCAAGGGATGTAGTGAAGGCAGGGATCTTGGTCACTGAAGATGCTTGAGGTTGGGGCTACTTGGACCCTATGATCTTGGTGGAAGAAAGCAGACAAGCCTTTGCAACTGCAAGTTGATGTGGCGCACAGGGGTTCGGTTCCTGTGGCTCCAACGAGGGATACTGGCCTCAAACTTGGTGAGAGGACAGGGCAGGCCTCGAGGGATCTGAAGAACCACACCTGCATTGCTGACCTTTCCGGAGTCCGTAGGAGCTCAGGATCAGCCGACCGGTCAGCTTAGCAGTGGTGCCTGCAGATTCAAGGATGTGACTCCTTCACTTCAGGGGAGATTCCTTCAGGTGTCGTTGATGTCCACAGGCCCTGGATGGGTTCCTGTATGGAGCAAAGGCATGGATGTTGCAGCAGACGAGAAGGGATCAGGAGCAGCAGGAGCCTGCCCAGTTGCCGCCTTGATGCCCAGGGCAAAGTCCAGAGTGCCCAGAAGGTCAAAGTTGAAGTGGTGTCTGAATTATATTGTGTCCCACGACAAATCTAGGGACCCACTCACAGGTAAGCTTTCCTTCGTACCCTAAGGAAATGATTGGGACAATACAGGGGTCTCTCCCTAAGGAGGGCTGGACAAGAGGGAGGATACTCCCCTGCCCTTTGTTCAGTTTCATGGCAGAGCGGGAGAAAACAGCTCACTGAATTGTTTTGAACTGGATTATGCATGGAGGGCACCAACTGTGCCCGGCATGCAGACTATGTGGTACTGGCAAGCGCTCCCACCCTGCCCCTATACACTAAACCCTGTCTGGGAGGTGGTCACACCTCCCTGTGACAGGATGCCTAATGTTCTGCCTTCCCCTGCTCAAGCTTGGCTCAGCAACATGAGGGCTGAATCATGTCTCTGGTCGGCAGCAGCCATAGTTTGCTGTCCGGGTCTAGAAGACTGGTACCGGGAGCACTGAGCACCTCATGAAGGCCCTTTACAGTGTTTGGGATCATACCTCCCACACCGTTTATGATGGCCATGTCGTCATTTGTATCCTTCAATGGCTACTGGCCCCTTTACTTCAAGTGTTGCACGGTATGTGTTATTTAAAGTTTGAGCACTATTTTCATTAATGAGATTTATTTTTTATTTTTTTATTATTAAATTTATATTGCGCACAGCTACCCGTAATGGGTTTCCCGGCGCCAGGGACAGACTAAAGAAGAAAGACAGGTGATTGCTGAATAAAGAATACACAGAGCCGTGATCAGTTAAACAACAAAGTTTTCAGTTTTTTGCGAAAAACAAGAAGATTAGTCTCCATTTTTAGCGCCAGTGGAAGAGCATTCCACATCTTCGGCCCCAAATGGGCGAATGAGCGGCCACCCATTTTTGCCAAACGAATTCTGGGAACTACAAGATTGGCTTGGTTAGATGACCTGAGGGAACGACAGGGCTGGTAATCCTGAACAAGATTGTGCAGATAAGTAGGGGCAGAGCCCTGGCGAATCTTGAACAGAAAACATAAAGTTTTGAAAGCCACGCGGTCGGGAATTTTTAACCAATGAAGGTCACACAGGGCTTGCGTAGCAGACATTCTACGTGGGACATTGCACAACAGGCGGGCAGCTGAGTTCTGCACAACCTGGAGAACATTCATAGTAGCTTTATCGGCTCCCAAATAAAGCACATTACCGTAGTCGATACGGGACATTACCAGAGCCTGAACAACCATTCGACGAGTGGACTCAGGCAACATCCATAGGATCTTCTGCAACCAGCGTAAGGTATTAAAGCAGATTGCAGCGACCTTAGTTGCCTGCTGTCGCATCGAAAGTTTTTCGTCGATTAGAAAGCCGAGGTTACGAGCAACTGGCACGGGGGTAGGCAATGGACCCATAACACAGGGCCAGTGTTTGGAGCCCCACAGATCTTTATGCTTGCCAAGTATAATAACCTCGGTCTTTTCACCATTAAGTTTTAACAGATTGGCCTGCATCCAGGCAGCTACCCGAGAAAGGCCGCTTTTAAGGGCAGAGGTATCCTGGACCCTGCTGCCAGACAAGGAAAACACAATCTGCGTATCGTCTGCATATGAGTATATGGACAGACCGGCGTCCTCGACGATGGAAGCAAGGGGTCTGATGTAAATATTGAACAACAGAGGGCTCAATATAGACCCCTGAGGGACGCCGTACGCAGATGAACAGATTGCCGATTCAGCTTTGTTTGAAAAAACCTGGAATGTACGCTCATTGAGAAATGAGGCCAACCAGGCAAGCGCAGATCCAGCAACACCGAGGGAGCGAAGGGACTCCAATAGAATAGAGTGCGACACGGTATCAAAAGCCGCGCTTAAATCCAAAAGGATAAGCGCAAAGGTCTCACCGCTGTCGATACCGTGTCGGAGTCGCTCAGTCACCCCCAGAAGTGCGGATTCGGTGGAATAGTTAGCGCGGAAGCCTGATTGGGATGGATGAAGGTATCCTGTTTTTTTAACAAACTCATTTAGCTGGATGTTAATATGGCGTTCTAGTATTTTAGAACAAGCTGGCAGCAGGGATATAGGCCTGAAGTTGGCCAGGTTAGTAATGTCCACACCAGATTTTTTTTGTAAGGGAACGACCATGGCATGTTTCCAAACCTGTTCAACACGCGATTCACTGAGGGAGATGTTGAGTAACCTCATTAAAAATCTCCGTGGTTCGAGGTCGAGTTGCTTTAGAATCTTCATGGGGACAGGGTCCCGAGGAGAGCCTGACCTGATGCTTTTTAGGCATGATAAAAAGGAGATTCTCTTACTGCTCGTGCCTTCTCCCCCCTCCTGCAGTCCATGCCTTCTTGCCCCCCCGTCGCCCCCACTCCCATTGTTTGTGCCTTCTCGCCTCGTCCCCCTGCCCGTCCACACTCCTGTTTGCAATCCAATAGGTCTCACGTAAATGCGAGTCCTATTACATTGCAAATGTTTGCTTTTTAATTGGAACCTGTATTGCAATGCAGTGTCATCGGAGATGAAATGTGCCCGGGTCTTTTTTTTTCTTTACAGATCTCAAACTCTGATGTTTTTAACATTATGTAAGCGTGACAACTAATTTGTGTATTGTTGACATTGCATTAAAATAATAATAGGACGGAGTGGAATTCTACAAATTCCACAGAGTTTTTATGCAACTCCACAAATTCTGCTTGGTGCAACACTCCAAACTCCGCCCACCCCTAGTCTTGACCACACTAGTTAGTGTCTATTTGTGCTACTTTGCAGATGTCCCCATATTTTTTCACCATAGGATATGGTTTAGATTGGGTGGTCTTGATGAAGATGGTTTGATAAGATCTGTTTCCACCACAACGTGCATTGACTGTATGTTTGGGAAATCCCAGCCCACAACACAACAGCAAAAGAAATTGGAAACCTTTCACAAATGGAATTCAATGTGTATGTGGTGCAAGGCTGGGGCATGAATGAGTTGTTGAAGTGATAATGTGTGTGTTTGGTGAATGAATCAGGCCACTCAGGTCGGGAGACAAGGCTCTCCTTGTGGTCCCTCGGGTGAGGAAAAAAAGGTTAGGCGGGAAGTCTTTCTCCTACCTCACAACCTACTATTGGAACCAGCTTCCAATTGACCCGAGACAGTGCCCTGACTATCTGCGTTTTAAAAAACTTCTTAAAAGTACCCTATTTGCTTAAGGTCTGTCTATCTGGCTAGAGCAAATCCTTAGCGAAGAGATAATCCTTCGGGGGTGATTCAGGCGCAGTATAAAACCTATAAATAAATAAATAAATAAATTGAGATATGGGGGTGTGTACAAACATTTGATGGTGTGAATCAAATGAAAGTGAAAACTGATCCTTTTTTTGCAAAGTGCCAAGCTGTAGATTTTGAACCCTAACTCTGCCAGAACCTAGGGAAACCTACCAAACCTATATATGTTTGAAAAACTAGACACCCATGGGAATCCAGGATGGGATGACTTGACTGGCTCTCACCAGGTTCTGTTACCCGTGCAAACCTAAAAATGTGTCCAAAAAAACACATTTTCCTCACATTTCTGTGGTGGAAAGTTCTGGAATCTGCGTGGATCTACAAAATTCCACCCACCCCGCATTTCCCAAAGTCTTCCAAGAAAAATGGTACCTCACTTGCGTGGGTAGGCATAGTGCCCTTGACAAGAAACGGCCCAAAACCCAACGTGGACACACCTCAGTTTACAGCAAAAACTGAAACTATTTTGCAAAGTGCCTAGCTGTAGATTTTGAACCCTACCGCTACCGGCACCTATGGAAACCCAGAAAACCTATACAGTTTTTTAAATCTAGACACCCAGGGGAATCCAGGATGGGGTGAATTGTCTGCCTGTGACCAGGTCTGTTACCCAGAATCCCTTGCAAACCTCAAAATGTGTCATAAAATACAAATTTCCTCAGATTTCTGTGGTAGAATGTTCTGGCATCTGTGTGGATCCACAAAATTCCACTGAGCCCGCATTCCCCAAAGTCTTCTGAGAAAATTGGTACCTCACTTGTGTGGGTGGGTCAAGTACCCGCAAGAGGCAAGGGCCCAAAACATATTGAGGTGACTTCAAAATTACATCACAAAACAACCTGGTTTTGCAAGGGGGTCCCCTGAGGTTTTGGCCCCGGGCTCGGCGGCCACCTAGAGAAACCTCCCAAACCCACACATTTCTGAAAACTAGACACCTGGGGGAGTCCAGCAAGGTATGGCTTGCATGGGTCCCCCAAAGTTTCCCTACCCAGAATCCCCTCCAAACCCACCCCAGAACTTTGAAAAACATTTACCCCTAATGCCTAGTGGGCTTTCTGCCCTCCATACGGGGCAGATAAGGGGCTATTACCCCCATCTGCTGCCCGGGGAAGCAGAAAGACTGTGGTCATTTTTTGTGGGTGGGGGCATTGGCATGCACATTCTGGGCAGCCCACAACCCTATGTATAAAAAAACAAATCCCTGTGGCCTAATGGGCTGTCTGCCCCAGGCTACTGTTCCTATCTACCTCCTGTGGGGGGGCAGAGAGACTGTGGCATTTTTTGTGGGAGTGGGGGTATTTGAATCCCTAGTGCCTAGTGGGGGGCTATAACCCCATCTGAAGGGGCAGAAAAATGGTAGCATTTTTTCTTTTGGGTCGGGGTATTTGAATGCCCATTCTGGGCAGCCCGCACCCCTACGTATATTTAAAAAAAAAATCCCTGGGGCCCCTGGGGGCAGATCAGGGGCTATTGCCCCGATATGCCTCCTGGGGGTGGGGGCAGAAAGTCTTATTCCTTCTTTTGGGGGGATAGGGTGGTGGCTTTGGCATGCCCATTCTGGGCATCTCCCGCCCCTGGCGTATAAAAAAACTCCCTGGCATCTAGGGTACTTTCTGCCCCCCCACCGGGTGAGATTGGGGGCTATTGCCTCATCTGTCTCCCTAGAGGGGCAGAAAGACTGTAGCATTTTTGTTATCTTGGGTGTGGGTATTTGCATGCCCATTCTGGGCAGCCCCCACCCCGACGTATATGAAAAAAAAAATCCCTGGTGCCTAGTGGGCTTTCTGCCACCGGCTATTGCCCCCATCTGCCTCCTGGGAGGGGGGCAGAAAGTCTTATTCTTACTTTGAGAGGGTAGGGTGGGGGCTTTGGCATGCCCATTCTGGGCAGCCCCCACCCCTGGCACGTACAAAAAAAATCCCTGGCATCTAGGGTGCTTTCTGCCCCCCTGAGGGGGGGGAAGAAAGGCTGTCTGGGGAAATTAAATGGGGGAGAAAAGGCCCTTGCCCAAGGGGCCGCTTCCCCCTTCCTGGTGGTTAGTGGGTGGATCCCTGCTTGGGGATCGCCCTCCTAGAAGAAGGGGGATTAAATCCTAGATTGTCCCTGATACGTCAGAAAATAGCCCTTATTTTGTCTCTGAAAATGAACTTTCACCCAGATGTACCGGGCTTAGCAGCCACTGAGTCACTGTCCATATCTTTACCCATGGTTTTCCCCTTCTTGGGATCGTGAGGCTTGGTGGCTAAAGCCCTTGCCACTGCCTCATAAGTCATTGCCTGAACCTGTCCAGCTGTCAATCTCTCCATATTTTCAGGAGAACGACAGCCAGATTGGCCTTGGACCTGCTGCAAAAACTCATCTCCATTCTCTCCCCCAGAAAAAGGAGAAGGAGAATGCCTCCCTTTTTTTACTCCGCTTTCACTCCATGATCACATAGGAATGCAAGGAAGGAAAAGGAAAACAGCTTTAACTAACCCCATGGGCCATTTGAAACTATGCCATTGTCCTCCAATAGTAAAGGCCATGGGAAAAAGAAGCAGAAAGGGAACCAAACCACAGACTATATAGTATAGTAAGATAAAACTGAAGCTGAAAACTAAAGATTGAATTCACCTCAAGTTCTGACCCTCGAGCACCACCGATCCCATCTAGCCAGAAGAATCCCTTCCCAGGGAGGCATCGCACTCCCTGAATCAGAAAGCAGACCAGAGCACAGGCGTCATGGAGAGATATCACACTTCCCAACCTGGAAGAAATCTAGCAAGCTATCACCCCTCCTATATCGGTCTCCAGCGACTCCGGAGCTGTCTGCTCCCGCTATGGAGTCATACCCACCATTCCTAGCAGAGTCAACTTATAGCCTGCCACAGGCACCACTCTCACAAAGTCTCTCCCTGGTGGGTGACGGCAATCTTCTGCGAGAAATGCTGGAGCTAGCTCACCGCACCTGCCCATCCTGAAGGGAGACAACAAGAGAAAAACACAAAGTAAGGAGGGGCAGAGAGACTTTTATGCTTGGGAAGGACATTGGGAGAGGCACGGGGCCTCAAAGTGGTAGGGAATGTAAGCGAGAGGGACGAGGGAGTAATGGTGATTACAGTGCTTATGAAATGGTGGTTGCTCTCCACACCTATATGAGGGTCATCCACATCCCTGGCTTGCAAAATTGTACCCACATTGGACTGAGAAAAGGTTTGCACACTGGAAGCAGGTGGAATGGCGGGGTTTTGGGTTCTGAAGGTAGTTGTTCACCCAGGGCCGGCCCTAGGCATGTGCAAAGTGTGCACCTGCACAGGGCCGCCAAACCCCAGGGGCCGCCACGACGAGGATCGGATCGGAAAGATCTGATACATCGTGGCACTGGCGGCCCCCTGGTGGCAGGATTTGGCGGCCTCCGGCTCCGAGGGGCCCCTCCGCGGCCGTGGAGCAGCTAGAAAGGCCGAAAGTGTAAAGGGGGTTCATTTTTGCACAAAACCTAGGGACACACACACAGGCACTATGAGGAGAGACAAAGTGCCATGAAGTTCAGAACTGGGGAGGGGAGGCACGGCATGGGGAGGAGCTGCATCACGTGTTACAACTTGGCCATAGCGCCGGAAGGGGGGAGTGGGGACGTAAGGTCACGTCCTGCTGCCAGGGTTTTGAGGGAACCAACTGGGAGGTAGAGGCTGGCTGCAGAGCTCACTGGTTTGCAGGCAGCAGTGCCACCGGAATCATGGTGCTCGGCTGGCTGGCAGCACTACAGGTCGGATTGCACCTTCTACCGGGCCACCTGTTGCAGTGAGGCTAAAATATCTATGGCTGACCCCTGCCAGCGGGCAGTCAGTAAATAATTATTTCCGAGCTGGAGGGCCGGTCGAGGGAGAGTGCTGGAGCCTGTGTCTGACTGTGACGAGAGCGGGACGAAGTACAGGCAGATTGTGGCTGCTTCTCATCGCAGCTGTACAGGTCTCCGCAGTAATAATGGGCCCTATTTTCTGTCATGTATACAGATGAGCATTAAAAAAATTGAGTAAAGTCAAGACAACAGTGACCCTCAGAGAAGCAAAGAGCAGGACCACTAATGTCAGTCATGCACATTTGCAGCGCAACAATTAAAAGTGCGCAATAAGTCCAGTAAAAAAAAGACCGGAGCAGGTGCCTTGCTCTGTGGAAGGAAGGTAGGCCCAAGAGAAGCGGCTAGTACAGAGTGTTGCTGGGATTTTTGGAGCAGCAACTTAGACTGCACAAGGTAAGACTGAGTGAGAGCAGATGCGTAGCTGTTTGCCAAAAATGTTTTCATTTTTCTTGACGGATATGGCCTCTATCGAGAACACATGACTCAAAATTAATGTTTTCATATCAAAACAAACAGTGCAGCCTGGTGCGAGAGGGGGAGAGGGATAATGACAGAGAGGAGAGGGCTAGAGATTGAGCGCGTGAGAGAGGAGAGGGATACAAAGACACAGAGAGGGGAGAAGGATAAAAGGCTAGAGAGGATAGAGAGGAGAGGGATAAAAGGATAGAGAGGAGAGGGATAGAGAGAGAGCGTGCGAGAGGGGAGAGAGGGATAAAAAGAGACGGAGAGGGATAGGGAGCGAGCGCATGAGAGAGAGGAGAAGAATAAAAAGAGACAGAGAGGAGAGGGATAAAAAGAGACAGGAGAGGGATAAAAGGATAGAGAGAGCGTGCAAGAGGGGGGAGGGGTAAAGACAGAGAGGAGAGGGCTAGAGAGCAAGCGTGTGAGAGAGGAGAGGGATAAAAAGAGACAGAGAGGGGAGAGGGATAAAAGGATAGAGAGGAGAGAGAGAGCATGCGAGAGGGGGAGAGGGATAGGGATACAAAGAGACAGAGAGGAGAGGGATAAAAGGTTAGAGAGGAGAGGGATAGAGAGAGAGCGTGCGAGAGGGGAGAGAGGGATAAAAAGAGACAGAGGGATAGGGAGCGAGCGCATGAGAGAGAGGAGAAGAATAAAAAGAGACAGGAGAGGTATAAAAGGATAGAGAGAGAGAGTGTGCAAGAGGGGGGAGGGGTAAAGACAGAGAGGAGAGGGCTAGAGAGCAAGCGTGTGAGAGGGGTAGAGGGATAAAAAGAGACAGAGAGGAGAGGGATAAAAGGTTAGAGAGGAGAGGGATAGAGAGCGAGAGCGTGCGAGAGGGGGAGAGGGATACAAAGAGACAGAGAGGAGAGGGATAAAAGGTTAGAGAGGAGAGGGATAGAGAGAGAGAGCGTGCGAGAGGGGGAGAGGGATACAAAGAGACAGAGAGGAGAGGGATAAAAGGTTAGAGAGGAGAGGGATAGAGTGAGAGTGCGTGCGAGAGGGGGAGAGGGATACAAAGAGACAGAGAGGAGAGGGATAAAAGGTTAGAGAGGAGAGGGATAGAGAGCGAGCGCGTGAGAGAGAGGAGAGGGATAAAAATAGACAGAGGGGAGAGGGATAAAAAGGGACAGGAGAGGGATAAAAGGATAGAGAGGAGAGGGATAGAGAGAGCGAAAGCGTCGTGGTCACACACAGAGGAAAGCTTGCATTGTGAGATATAGTTGCCGTAGTAGTTCATTCAAAAGACTGACGTGTTTCGATTGTAACGCTCTTTGTGGTGTTATTTCTGATATTTACATGTGTTGATCGTCTTCATTGCTTAATTTGGCCCGCAAGAAAGTGTAGTTTAACACTGATGCACAAAGTTCCCCTAGGGGGTGGGTATGTGTGGGTGATCGATCACCCTCTCTCCAGGGGTGGTTGTATGCGGGAGACAGGGACAGTTGCCCCTTATCGGAATTAGGGAAACCTCACACAACAGGTCGGTTCTACGGCTACTGTCATGTCACCAACCAATTGTTTCGTGTCATCATCGGCTTCCTGCTCCTGCGTCAGGCCGGCGCTGCAATGCCTGACGGGTAGCACAAAGTGCTACTCTTTTGCGGAGATCTTTTATTCCTGGCCGATGTGTGGGTGAGTGTGAGGGGCCCAAGTGTGTAAGTAGTGAGCGTGAAAGTGTGATTTAAAAAAGTCAGTGTAGTCTACTCTGGGCAATTTTATTCTAGTAGCTAACTGCTTTCATTAAAAATAAGAGGGGTATGGGAAATCCACCAAGCTATGTGTGGGACAACCCGTTCAACCCTCAGAAGTGGTCAGGTCGACATGTTTCATGCCATAACGGCAATTCATCAGGACCTAAAAGTGCTCATATACTGGGACGGAGCCCAAGGTGGGCCGCACTGTGTAGTGGATACAACCTGAGGGGTCACGAACTGGAACAGGAGGAGTTCCTGAGTTGTAGTCCGCCCTATAGGAGAGAAAAGGCATATAGTTATGTCTGTTCTGTATGCGGTTATCATACAATCCTGTGATCATGGTAAGAGCCGCTGTGATATACATTCACCCGGATTGTGGATAACTAGAAAAGTGGAGAGAGGTGGAGTGACGTTAAGGACCTTAGTGGTCGTGATCATGCCATATCAAATTGCCATCATATATTGTATAAATTCCTAATTTGTAGGAGTAGGCATTTAAGATTGGATAGCAGTTTTGAGGGATTGTATGCCAAAAAAGGGGGGGGGGTTTCTTACATATCATTATTCAGAGAGGGAGGCCTCTTCATGGGACTTACCCTCAGTCGTTGTTGACGGTCCCCGCAGTCTGCTCAAGCGGGACCAGTGTAATCGACTGTGAGTCTGGGAGGATACGGGGATATAAAGGAGATACTGAGTGGATTAGGCCTGGGCAGTAGTTAGGCTCCAGGCAAGGCGGTTCAATGCCAGAGCCTTATTTCACAGATAGTCGGTCATGGAATGGTTTGACTACCCATCTGGCCTCGGCGGCGGAGGTATCCCACGCAGGGTGAGTTGCAACCAAACCGGGTGCCCCGTAGGGTGGTGTAGTGTCTGAGTGGGCATAGCAACAATAGCGCCTCCCCGGGAAAGTCCGTGGTGTCTTCGTGATGACACGTCTAAGTGGACCGACTGAGCCCGACACCCCAAGTCTCAAGATTGAATAAATGAAGGTGCCAGGTCGGTCAGCACAAATACGGCCCACGGGGAAGGCAGTCATGGCAGCCAGGAGCCCTTGCACCCTAGTAACGCGGCCCCGGCTCGGCGTTTACATCCCAGTTGAGGGACACTCCCTCCGCCGTTTACCTGTCGGCAGAGAGACCGAAGTCCATCGACGCGGTCTATCATTAGTCATCCCACCAAAGCGGACTGGAGATATTCTCGAGCCCGGTAACCCCCTTACCTTAATGGCGTGAGGACGTTACCTCAAAACCTAGGTCCGCTTGACCGGCGAAGCTCGGTCGTGGAGCAGCTGGTAATGAGCGGCGCATCTTGGCGCGCTTTTAACTCGTAGTTGTTGTTTGTCCTGGGGGCATGTCGGTAATGACGATCACTAAGTGCCCCATCCAAACGCATGCGCAGGGGTCTAGCATCTAAGGATTAGTCTGGATTGCCATCTTGGGATGGGACGGCACATAATATACTCAGAGGTGAGTGGGATGAACGTGTCTGTATGAGTCAGAAGCGCACAGGCGCTTGGATGCCGTTCGCTGCTCTGTGGGTTAGTGACACTTGTGTGAAGGGCACAGGGGATTCAATACAAGGTTGGGCATATACACAAGTAAAGTATCAGTTTGCTAGTAGATGGACGTCACGTTACGAGCATGCACAATGGCATCGTTAAAGGAGGTGATGGCCGTCATTATAACACCTGGGATGCCAACTGGGTGTAAATAGGTATGGTGCATCTATTTTGAATGAAATGTCTAGTGCAGCCGGAGTAGCAGTGTCTCTCCTATACCGGTCTACCAGGTGCGATGGCAGAGCATGGATTTATCGAGTCAGTGTGTTCCAGGGGACGGAATCATTCAGTCCCTCCGTGTCTAAATGCAAGCGATGCACCCATCGCTGTTCAATTTTAAACAGAGTCTGTTGGTTTGATGAAGGATGCCACTCCAGGACTAACCACCGCATATCCTCTGCCACATGGCTCCGTTGTTTACAGTGTTCATACAGGCGGGTATGGGTCTTCTGGCAGCGGATATTGCTGTTGTGTTCCATGATGCGGGTCTTCACTGTGCGTGTCGTCATTCCGACATATTTCAGATCACAGGGGCATGTCAACAAGTAGACGCATTTGTTGCTATTGCAGTTTGTATGTCTGTTAAGGTGCCAAGTGAAAGTATCTGAAAGTTGGACAGTTTTGGTCTGGATGGTTTGGGGGCAAACGACACAATTGCCACAGCGATAATGCCCCGTTACTGGGGGCAGATCCCACAGAGTGTTATGGGGTCGGGTGCTTGTCCGTTTCGGACGGGTGTGGACCAATTGGTCCTTCAGATTCGAGGTTCTTTTGAACGCAAAGCGTGGGCGAGGTATGTCCAGATTAACTGAGTTCAATATGCCCCAATGGGAGTTCACTGTTTTTTTGATAAAGGAAGAATTCTTGGTGTAAGATGTTACACACGTGATCAGGTCCTCTTTCTCTTTGGTATTGGTTTCTAATAGGGATTCCCTGTTGTTGTTCAGGGCTCTTTTTGCTGAGCGTCGCCCACTCAGACACTACACCACCCTACGGGGCACCCGGTTTGGTTGCAACTCACCCTGCGTGGGATACCTCCGCCGCCGAGGCCAGATGGGTAGTCAAACCATTCCATGACCGACTATCTGTGAAATAAGGCTCTGGCATTGAACCGCCTTGCCTGGAGCCTAACTACTGCCCAGGCCTAATCCACTCAGTATCTCCTTTATATCCCCGTATCCTCCCAGACTCACAGTCGATTACACTGGTCCCGCTTGAGCAGACTGCGGGGACCGTCAACAACGACTGAGGGTAAGTCCCATGAAGAGGCCTCCCTCTCTGAATAATGATATGTAAGAAACCCCCACCCCCTTTTTGGCATACAATCCCTCAAAACTGCTATCCAATCTTAAATGCCTACTCCTACAAATTGGGAATTTATACAATATATGATGGCAATTTGATATGGCATGATCACGACCACTAAGGTCCTTAACGTCACTCCACCTCTCTCCACTTTTCTAGTTATCCACAATCCGGGTGAATGTATATCACAGCGGCTCTTACCATGATCACAGGATTGTATGATAACCGCATAGAGAACAGACATAACTATATGCCTTTTCTCTCCTATAGGGCGGACTACAACTCAGGAACTCCTCCTGTTCCAGTTCGTGACCCCTCAGGTTGTATCCACTACACAGTGCGGCCCACCTTGGGCTCCGTCCCAGTATATGAGCACTTTTAGGTCCTGATGAATTGCCGTTATGGCATGAAACATGTCGACCTGACCACTTCTGAGGGTTGAACGGGTTGTCCCACACATAGCTTGGTGGATTTCCCATACCCCTCTTATTTTTAATGAAAGCAGTTAGCTACTAGAATAAAATTGCCCAGAGTAGACTACACTGACTTTTTTTAAATCACACTTTCACGCTCACTACTTACACACTTGGGCCCCTCACACTCACCCACACATCGGCCAGGAATAAAAGATCTCCGCAAAAGAGTAGCACTTTGTGCTACCCATCAGGCATTGCAGCGCCGGCCTGACGCAGGAGCAGGAAGCTGATGATGACACGAAACAATTGGTTGGTGACATGACAGTAGCCGTAGAACCGACCTGTTGTGTGAGGTTTCCCTAATTCCGATAAGGGGCAACTGTCCCTGTCTCCCGCATAGAACCACCCCTGGAGAGAGGGTGATCGATCACCCACACATACCCACCCCCTAGGGGAACTTTGTGCATCAGTGTTGAACTGTACCTTGCGGGACGTGCACACTGGACCCCTCTAAATATTGTCCCTCAACCCCTGTCCCTCTAAGTTGATTACCGCAAGAAAGTGTCCCTCATAGTCATTGAAATGTCACTCATAATTACACTGAAATTATGAAAATGTCACGAATGGCAATCTGAAACCTTGGCAGCTATGAGGACGAGATGGGTGAGTCTTCCCCCGCCCCATCTCCACTCACAGGGCTACCAGCAGCATGTGTGCTTACCTCATTGTACCCCCTGTAGTTGTAGATATGATTATTTTTTTAATGAACATGCCTCTTTGTTTAACAATAGCCCCCTCCCATTGCAGGCTCAGGCATCCTGCATTTTTGTGGGGGTTCGGTGACCCTGTCATGGCCCTGGCACTGCAGCTGTCTGTGCGCCCAGTCCCTCATGTCGTGTGTCACAATGCCCTCCTCCTAAATTGTATCGTTCTGAGATGAATTCGGAAGGGTAGGAGCAGCCGCAGGTACTGATCATTTTACGACTATTTTGGACTTATTATTAAAACACCTTCCTGAGCTCCGCCCCGTCAGGACCCCCTCTTCCGGGGCCACCACCTACGCTCCCTGCACAGGGCCACCATGAGCCTAGAGCCGGCCCTGGTTCACCACCAGTTGTGAGAGAAAGTTGAGGGCAAGGAGAGATGCAAGCTAGAGGTGGGCTGAGAGATGGATAGGTACCAGCTGAAAGGTGCCAACTGAGAGCAGGCTAGGACAGATGCAGGCAGTGTTAACAGGGCAGAGATGGATGGACGATAACCTATGAGTAACATTTGTTGCTTTACTATTTGTACATGTTAACCTCCTCATATTAGATGATAAAGGATTTGACAAAGCATAAAAATGACTTCATTTGGTGAACTTCTTTGTGTGTGCACGCATGGGTTTCGAGGCAGCCGCTTTCGGAGCTGAGAAAGAGAAAACATGACATTTACATTTAAGGCAAAGTAAGTTTGAAATGAGGCTTAAGATGGGGGTCTGTACTTTCTTTAGAGTTTGGTATCTGGCACAGTTTATTACGAGTTTGTAGGGTGACAGCACGTATATGTTAGTAAGGCAACAGATATGAGGTGGGGTTATTCCAGTGTTTTGTGGTTGAGCTTGCATGTATCTTATGGTACATTTGGGCAGAGGGAGGTATGCTTTTGTACATATCGGTTTTGTATTAAATATTTGCAAATTTCGTTTGTGATGCTGTTGCTTAGGATCCTTTATAATGCTAACGGGCATCTTTTGAAAATTGCAGTTACCCCTGAAGAAGGGCTTTCACCCCGAAATGCATTGGGACTATATCTTCATAATTAATCAGGATTGATTCCATCGTGCTACATGTTAAGGCCTGGATGGGCATGCTTGCAGCATTTACAGTTTGGAATTAACTTACCTTTGTTGTGAATTTGAAAAAAGATTTGAAAGAACATGAATAAAAATGACTGACATGAAGAAAACTTTGGATGTTAGTTTTCCTTCAAGTATTCCATTGCTGCATTGTTTGTGTACCACCTTCATGGGGCCTAGGTCGTAGCACAGTGTGTTTATGTTGTAGATGGAAGATATCATAACAGCAAAATGAAATCAAAGAGCAAAGGAGACAAGTGTTAGCACTGGGTAAAGGATCTCATTTAAATACTTTGGATCATGTCCAATCTGCAGTGTGACAAAAAGTCAAGTTTAGCTTCATTATCAGAGCCTAATAGGACGCAAGTGTGACAAGGTACCCATCCTCAAAACACCATGGTTTTAATAGACAGTCCATTCAAATAAGTGGAAAGCATTAAAAGAGCATGCAAACCGATCCCTGAAGAGGGCTGGCTCAAAATCCTCTATCTTTATATATCTTCTTATGTATCTTTTTCAAGACATTGTGAAACAACGTGTTACACACAGCAGAAGCTGTCTTTAATCAGATCTACAAAAGGGTTCGATGACATAATCTATGCAAAGTTTAACACAAAGACTGGAAAAATCAAAGCATAACCAGGAATTATAGCACCTAACACGCCACAAAACATAGCCTCAGTAGCATGGGCAACCAAGCATTAGTACATGACCATTTCCATTCAGAAAGGAACTATTCCAAATGGGAAACTACAAAAGGACCAAATCTAATGTGCAGAAGCACACTGAGAAACATTGTGCACTGGTACTAATTATTCCAAAACAATTCTGTTGGACTTGGCCCTTTTGGCAGGTTAACCCCTGAACATTTTGCCTTGAACTCTGACGTGATGGTAGTAATTTGTGGCCTCTGCGCACTTTAGCACTGTGGCCCAGTGTAAAGTGTATGCGCTCTCTGAGTGCGTGTGGTGAGATTGGCCTGCCCTCCCATAGGAATGCATGGGGGATATGTGTGTCCATGGTAATTCCTGATGTGAGAGGATTGCAGGGGCGAGTTTAGTATGTGTGAACTCGTGAGAATAAATGCTGCGCAATGGTGTGCGCAGAATTATTGTGACTAGTGGAGAAGTGCCACTTTTAGAAGTTGGCATTTCTGTGGGCAGTGTGTCTGCCTGCCGGATGTGAATTGCATGTCTGGCTTGTGATTGACAGGGGCTGGCTGGTGTGGTTGCCTCCAGGAGCCAGGATGGGTCTACCGGGTGGTGAATAGGGAGATCTGCATGTAGATGGGAGGGAGGAGTTGTACCTGGGTCCTAAATAGGGCTGTGCCTTCCCTCCACAATGCTGGCTCCACCTCCTGTGGTCCCTGGCCAGTCCTGTGAATAGAGAGGGGAGCTGAGCAAAACAAAGTGCTCCTGAACCAGTTGTATCTGGTTCTCCCCTTGACCTACTGTTAGCACAAAGGGAAAATACTGTATAAAAGAAGGGGATGTGATTCCATGTAAATGTTCAGTTCCTGGAGTGTGCTGATCCTGCTGGGGGCGTGATGCTGGGGCCCAGGGGGGGGCTGCCATGAGGGCTTGCCTCCTTGGGCCCTGCTTTGCCCCTTGATGCCTCCAGGGCCTTTTTCTTTGGACATTTTTGGTGGCCTAGCGCCCTGGGAGCACTTTATTTTTATGCGGCCAAGAAGAGGAGCAAGAATGCCCAGCAGCGCTCAGCTGCTGTCCGTGATAGAGGGAATCCCCGTGGTAGGGATTCCCCCGTGCTTCAGAATCGAGCGTTTGCCCACCAAGCTTATTTGCATAGCTTACTATGGGTGCCCACTCCGCTTTATATTTTAAAATAACGGGAGCCTACCCCGTATGGTGGCCGCCAAAGAAATCGCCGCGGCCCGCCTGATTGTGGGCGGGGCCTAGCGGACGGAAGGGGAAGGACCGTGAGGCCGGAAGCCAAGCATCCCGTTTGGAAACCCGGGCGGGAGCCTATTCCATGCCGAGACAGACAGAAGAGGATGGGAGTCTACCCCACCTCTCCGAGGAGCCATGAAGAGTCCTGGGCCCCAGGAGTGGGCCCTGGCAGAGGAAAAGTGCAGCTGCAGCCTGGTCCCGTGGAGGGGGCGCGAGGCACATTGCCAGTGCCTGCCCCCACCGCATCCAGAGAGAGGAGTCCCGCTGTGGCGGCTGCCAGAGAAGAGGAGTCCCCTGCGCCGGAGCCTGGTGAGTAAGGGCTGGGCAGGAGACATGGCCGCATTTCGCTCCCGCTCCCGGAGGGAGCAGGTTTTGTTTTTGGTGCCGGTGCGAGGTCATGAGTCAGAGAGGCCCCGTCTGTCAGCGGGCCGCTCAGACGGTTGGCACTTTGTGGTTTCAAGAGCCTGGAGGGCTCCAACATGGGGCAGAGTTTATTAAGAAGCCCCGAGGTCCTGTGGGCCCGTTGTTCTTCAAGAGCCGGCGCGCTCCAACGCTAAGGGGGCATTAATTATCTATAGTCAGAGCTGCCCCGTGTGTGCAGTGGGCCGCTCCAATGATGGGCATAGTTGTTTCCTGGGCCATAGGGGCCCGTGGTTGCCCCAGTCGTGGGCCTTGTTATTTCAGGAGCCAGTGTGCTCCATGGGAGAAGTTTATGATGGAGCCTGTGTGCCTTCACCGTTTTACCTATTGTGTACAGAGCCCCGTGTGGCTCCAACGATGGGCACCATTAATTCCTGGAGAGCCCAGAGGGGTCATGTTTTCCCCCGTGGTGTGGCACAGTGGTGCCAAGTTATTGCGGCTATTAAGAGAGTCCCTGAGAGGGACAGAAGCGGCACAGTGGTGTCAGGCCTCATGTGGAGATCAATGAAGTTATGTGCACGCCCGAGAGTGCGTGCATCCCTGGATAAAGGCACACCTTCGGGTTCCACAAATGATTTGGACTCCAATCAAATTTGTAGAGTAGTTTCTTCTTTATTATTTCATAAATGTAGTTTTTTTGATATTCACATCATATCAGGGTTAAATGGTATCCATAAACGTCATGTGTACAGATTTAATGAGTTCCACTCCCTATGCATTTCGGGCAGGAGCCCTTTGTCGAGGGGTATCTACAAAGAATGAAGAAGAATAAGTAACCAATATGCTGGGTAAAGGTAAGTCAGCCATTAGTGACGAGTGATCGAGAGTACTGACCAGTATTATCCCATGCTAAATCATCTTGGAGATCAGAAAAGTATCCGAGGGTGACAACGGGTGAAAAAAGATAAGGTGCTAGTGATGGTAAATGGAAAAGGTAATGTGCGCAGGAAATATTGATAAAAGAATAAGCACAAGGTGAGTAAAACATGCATGGCCAGTGCATATATCGTGCGTGATGTTAAAAGAATCATGGCTAGGGACAGCGAGTAAAACGAGTGAAAAACCGGGTCAAAGGAAACACTCACGGTGCGAACTCGGGTCAATCTGCGTAATGCTGAAAAGATATCTTTTCAGCATTACGCAGATTGACCCGAGTTCGCACCGTGTGCTTATTCTTTTATCGATATTTCCTGCGCACATTACCTTTTCCATTTACCATCACTAGCACCTTATCTTTTTTCACCCGTTGTCACCCTCGGATACTTTTCTGATCTCCAAGATGATTTAGCATGGGATAATACTGGTCAGTACTCTCGATCACTCATCACTAATGGCTGACTTACCTTTACCCAGCATATTTGTTACTTATTCTTCTTCATTCTTTGTAGATACCCCTCGACAAAGGGCTCCTGCCCGAAATGCATAGGGAGTGGAACTCATTAAATCTGTACACATGACGTTTATGGATACCATTTAACCCTGATATGATGTGAATATCAAAAAAACTACATTTATGAAATAATAATGAAGAAACTACTCTACAAATTTGATTGGAGTCCAAATCATTTGTGGAACCCGATGGTGTGCCTCTATCCAGGGATGCACGCACTCTCAGGCGTGCACATAACTTCATTGTACTCTTAGCGTCATTGGACGGTGACGCCACCTGTGAGAGTACCCTACCAGTTTACTAATACCACACGCTGAACACAGATAACCACAGTTGTCCACCTCCTACCAGCTTATCGATTATTCCTCATGTGGGGATCCCCAGCTGCCCAGCAAGTAGTGGGTAGCTGCAACGTTTAGGTCTCTCTTAACTTTGGGTGCATGTCTGAGTTAGGAGTGGGTTGCACTCCTTTGCCCATGACACAGCTGCGCAGCACTTAGTGACAGCTGCACCTTTTAGGTTTGCGCAGTGGTGCAATTGGATTCTGCTGTATTGGCAGCACACCCTAACATTCTGGATACAGGGCATCTGAGCCCCTTTTTGGATGACCAGTTGGCCAGGGGGATTGTTAGGTTTGTAGGGCGCCAGGCCCTAATGTGATGTGGTGCTAGGAAATGTAATGTGTGTAGTATGTTTTACGCACCCTGTTTTATACCTCTAAACTGTGGTTTATGATTATGAGGTTGTTCTGCATGTCATGGTTTGTGCTAGAGAGATTATGTTCTCTGTGATTTATGCCTAATGTGCATAGTGTGGTTTACATTGCAGAACGTGATGCTAAGTTCCTAACTTTTACCAGTAGTTACTGGTTGTGCTTCACATTTATTATTTGTGCAAATTTACAATTGGTGATTTTTGATTGTTCTGACAGTGGTCCAATTGGCCCTGTCAGGTGTATATAACCTCCTGTAGATACTGCCCAGTCCTGACGCTTCATTTCTTTTGGCTGCCAGTGAGGATATTTCTAAGCGCTCTCCAAGCGCATTTCAGCGCTATCTTACCGGACCTTGAACTGCTGCCTGGTTTCCCCCCGCCGCCGCCGAAGTTGACAACGCGAGCGGCCGCCGAGCGGGGGAAACCGGACGACACCATCCAGAAGCCCTGTGGACCACGCCCCCACTCTAGCACGTGACCAGGGGGGCTCAAAAGACCGCGAGTACTGCAGCAGAGCTGGTCCTGACGCTTCGTTTCTTTTGGCTGCCAGTGAGGATATTTCTAAGCGCTCTCCAAGCGCATTTCAGCGCTATTTTACCGGACCTTGAACTGCTGCCTGGTTTCCCCCCGCCGCCGCCGAAGTTGACAACGCGAGCGGCCGCCGAGTGGGGGAAACCGGACTACACCATCCAGAAGCCCTGTGGACCACGCCCCCACTCTAGCACGTGACCAGGGGGGCTCAAAAGACCGCGAGTACTGCGGCAGAGCTGGTCCTGACGCTTCGTTTCTTTTGGCTGCCAGTGAGGATGTCACGATTCTCGTCGCCTCAGGATCAGGGTGATGCTGAAAGGGGTCCACCTCCTGATTTCCCCACACTCTGACTGTACAGAAAACACAGAGCGTAGAGGTAATCAAGCGAGGGAAAAACAGGGGAGGTAAGGAAAGGGACTGGAACGGATGGGACAGCTGAAAAGACAAGAAAAGAGAGTTATCATAACAGTTCTAACTACTCTCATTTAATTCTCGCTATTGAAACCATACATACCTAATAAATCAGGAGGTGACCTCTGTCTCTCTATACCATAGATACTTCTCTATAGACCAGAGCCGCCTGCAAGAAAACCACTGATTACCAATAATCCGAACACACATTAGTATGCATCAATGATGTTCTCATACCACACACATACCCATCTTAATCTTCCCTTTGATTCTTAAAAGTTCTCTCCAGTAACCCAGCAAGTGAAATGTAGAAAGGAAAAAACTTCAGTCCCAAAACAATAAAGAAAAAAGGCTTCCAGATAGTCTTGCAAACGGACCACGTTCCTTTTGATCAAAAATGTAGCATATGAAAAAGTATTCCTAGTTGGGCCCAACTATATAGGGAACACTAACAAAAAGAGAAACGAACAAAAGGATTCCTCCGTAGAGGCCTACCAGTTCGTAACAGATAGAGACACCAGTCAGTGTTCTTTGATATTCCTCCAATGGCCGTTCTTCCTCGCGTTAATTGCTCGTGGAAAGAAACAAACCCTAACAAGTTTCTTTTGTCCAAATCCCCCGGTACTCTAATCAATCGGTTCCTGGAAACGAAGATCCAGCCAAGTTACACCTTCCCTCGCGGCAGCCGCACGCGAACGGGAAAGGCCGGACAAGGAAAGGTCCTCCGTAATCCTCGCCCACAAAACCAAGTTCTTTGCCGCTCCTCAATACCTTTACCGCGGCAGCCGCTCGCGGTAAGATCACGGCAACTCCAAATGTTCCAAAGTTTCTGAATCCCGATAGTAGTTCCCAAACGTAGAACTCGACTCCAACTCTCACAGGTTCAAAAAAGTAATCACTTACAAAGCCCCCTAGTGGACATCATGGATATATAGACTCCGTTCTCCACTATAGCCTTATGGGAGTTGTAGTTCTGTAGGCGCAAATACGCAATTCCTGACAGTATGCCCTCCTCAGCGGCGCCTTCTAGCCCCAGGCTTCCCTGGGTTCTGGGCATGGAACCTTCGAACCGCAATAGGGGCATGCACTTCCGAACACGGCTCCCAGGAGTCATCCTCCGAAGTGTATCCTTTCCACGAGATTAAATACCACAGCTTTCCTTTTTGGTATTTGGAATCCAGGATACGACGCACCTCAAACTCCAGCTGGCCGTCTCTCATCACTGGAGGAACCACTTGACGTCGTCCCGTTTTGGCTGGTTTCAGTAAACTGCAATGAAATACCGGATGTATCCGTAAAGAGGCTGGCAACTTCAGCTTGTATGCCACAGGATTCACTACTCGCAGTATTTCATATGGTCCGATGAATCGCGGGTGGAAGATGCTGCGGTAGCGAAAACGAATGTTTTTTGTCGACAGCCACACCCTATCCCCCACCTGGTATACTGGACCCTCCTGACGACGCCGATCTTCCCACTTCTTGTACGAGTCTTTCGCCCTTTCCAAGTGCAGTTGTACCCGACGATGGATCTTCAACAATGCCTTCATCCGGGCAGCAACAGTAGGATGGTTTTGTACATCGCTAGGGATAGTAACAGGCAAAGTGTCAGCATGATAACCCGTGTTGGCCCGAAACGGAGATTCACCCGTAGAACTATGCCATGCATTGTTGTAGGACAATTCGGCCAGCCACAACAAGGAGACCCATGAATCCTTAGCCTCTTCTGCGTAGCATCTCAGGTATTTTTTAAGAGTTTGGTTCAGCCTCTCCGTTTGGCCATCAGACTGAGGATGGAAACTCGTAGACAATGCATCCGTCACTTGTAGCGCCTTACACCATGTATGCCAGAACCTTGCGACAAACTGCGGTCCACGATCCGAAATGATGACTTTAGGGATTCCGTGCAACCGTACCACTTGGGTCAACAACAACTGCGCTGTTTGAGCAGCTGTTGGGAGATTACGACATGGAATAAAATGTCCCATTTTGGTCAGGCTATCCACCACTACCAAGATGGCATCACAACCTTTATCCAGCGGTAGTCCCAGCACAAAATCCATGCTAAACACTTGCCATGGCCTAGAGGGGGTAGGTAGTGGCATCAGCAACCCCTTACTCCTAGTTTGTTCACTCTTGGCTCTTGCACATGTCTCACACTGATCAATCCAAGTCTTTACATCTTTCATCATTCCCTTCCACCAGAACTGTCTTTGTAACGCCTGGATGGTCTTCTGATGTCCCGGATGACCAGCAACCATGGCATTATGACACCAATTAAAAGCCATCAGACACAATTCATGCGTGGGAAGAAACAAGGCGTTATTCCGCATTGGCAATCCATGTTTCAGTGTGCGTTGCTTTTCTTTCTCAACCCAAACCTGCCATTGAGATACAGAGCGTTGTTTCCGGACTGCGTCAATAAACAACTCAACTGTAGTGGCACACACCACCCTCTCGGGAGGTAGTATCGACAACTGCTCTCTCATTGATGATGCTTCGGAATCCAATTGACGGGACAACGAGTCCGCTTTCTTGTTGTCTGCCCCGGGACGAAAAGTGATAGTGAAATCATACTCCGCGAAGAACAACATCCAACGCATTTGTCGTTGCGAAAGGTGCCTAGCAGTCTTCATAAATTGCAGGTTTCGGTGGTCAGAGAACACTGTGACAGGATGTTGTCCCCCCCACAGGTAAGGCCTCCACTCCTGAAAGGCCCTCTTCACGGCCAGTAGTTCTTTTTCAGCCACTGTATAGTTTACCTCTGCAGGATTCAGTTTTTTGGACAAAAAGGCAACAGGGTGCAGCTGACCGGTGTGTTTGTCTCTTTGCGACAGAACCGCACCTATGGCGATGTCCGAAGCATCAGCTTCCACTACAAATGGAACATCAGATTGTGGATGTCTCAAAATAGGTGCAGAACAGAAGGCCTTTTTAAGTTGTTCAAAAGCTTCTCCTGCCTCCGAGGTCCAGCAGAAGGTGACACCCTTTCTCAACAACCGGGTTACTGGAGAGGCTAGCTGCGAGAAATGGGCAATAAATCTCCGATAGTAATTGGAGAACCCTAGGAAGCATTGTACATCCCTCACACACCTCGGAATGGGCCATTCCTGCACTGCCTTTACTTTCCTATCTGCCATCCGAAAACCCTGGGGATTCAAAACCACACCCAAAAACTCCACTTCAGTCACTCCGAACTCACACTTGCTGAGTTTACAATACAAGCAGTGTTCCTGTAGTCTTTGGAGGATCAACATGACCTGACTAACGTGCTGAGATGGAGTTTCTGAATATATCAGGATATCATCAATATAGATGACGACAAAGCGGTCAATGTACTCCTTCATGATGTCATTAAGGAAGAATTGAAACGCCGCAGGGGCGTTACAAAGCCCGAACGGCATCACCAAATACTCAAATAACCCAAAGCGCGTCTTAAACGCCGTCTTCCACTCATCTCCGGCCTGAATCCGTACCAAGTGATAAGCCCCTCGCAGGTCCAACCGGGTGTATATGTTGGCCTCCTTCACCTGGTCTAGCAGGACGGGTATGAGTGGAAGAGGATAACGGTTTTTAATAGTGATCTTATTCAGCTGCCTAAAGTCGATGCAAGCGCGCAGCTCACCGTTGGCTTTGGAGATAAAAAAAAGAGGCGATGCCGCTGGGGAACTCGATGGTCTTATGAACCCCAACGAGCACAGATGGTCTAGATACTCTCTTAAATGTCTCGTCTCGGAATCAGACAGCGCATAAACCCTGCAAGTAGGTACCTTGGAGCCTTCCACCAAATCTATACGACAATCATAGTCGCGATGAGGTGGAAGCTGTTCAGCCTCCACTTTGCTGAACACTGCTCTGTACTGATGGTATTCAACAGGCAAAGCCACCTCTTTCTCTGCTGCAGTCGCCACCTGAAACACCTGTGCCAAGGATAATGTATGTGACACCCCGTCCTCCTGCAAACATTCGGACACACAAAACTCTGATGTGAACTGGATTGTTTTTAACTTCCAATCCATCAAAGGATTGTGTTGCCACAACCAAGGCATCCCCAGAATTATTTCGTATTGTGGAGCCTCAATCATATTCAGCACAATGTATTCTACATGATTCCATGGCTGTCCACAAAGAGTCAATTCTAACGTTTCTGTGCGTTCAACAATGGGGCCTGATTTTAGTGGTGTGCCATCCACCACCAACACCAACTCGGGTAGATGAGTGGGAACTTTCTTTAATCCTAGCTTCATCACCAAACCATAGTCTATAAAGTTCCCCGTAGCCCCGGAATCCACCATAGTTTTCACTGGAACTTTATGTTGTCCTGAACCTAGAAACATGGGCAAAATTACATGAGACACTGCTTCCATTCTATCCACTACTCCCAAGGACGGTATCCTCCACTCCTTAGGGGGTGTAGGCATACTCTCAGCCCCCTCGCCTGCCTCCTGTAATCCATAAGTATCTTCCGCTACCACTGCCACCATCTTCTTAGCAGGAAAGAACAAACTCCTTTTCTGTGGTTTCATAGTACAGTCCCGCACATAGTGCCCTTTTTTACCGCAATACATGCATAAACCTTGGGCACGTCTACTCTCTCTTTCTGCCTTGGTTAAAGGAGGATGAACAGCCCCTATTTCCATAGCCTCAGGTCCTGAATCTTTCTTTTGGGGGGCGCTCTCCACCTCATACCCACCCCATGATCGACCTCCTCGTTTACGCTCGCCTCCCCTCTCAGAAAGACGGTGGTCCAGCCGCAAGGTAAGATTGATCAACCCTAAACAACTCGTGGGCTGGGGGTCAATTTGTGCCAGGACGTCTTTCATGTCGTCATTCAACCCCTGATAGTATAGTGCCATTCTTTTCTCTTCGGGCCAGGCAGTTTCCCCTACCAATCTATTGAATGTCGTCATATAAGTTATCAAATCCTTTCTCCCTTGGCGTAGCCCCAGTAAATCGCGGTCTGCACTAAGGGTGGTAGCCCTTCTATCGAATACCCTCTCGAATTCCCTTCGGAAAGCCACCCAATCGGTTAACAAAGGGTCATCTTTGCGCACTAAAGGGACTGCCCAGTCTGCTGCCTCTCCTGTCAAATATGATATCGCAAACGCCACCCTAGAGTGATTGGTCGGGAAGGAAGCTGGCCTACATGAAAAATGCAAGGTGATCTGAGTCAAAAACGTCTGGATTCTAAGAGGGTCCCCTACATATCTCTCCGGACTAGCCAGTGGTATTAGCGGGGGCACAGTGACCTGTATCTGGGGGACTCCTGCCGACGCATCAAAAGGATTTCGGGCTTGCCTATCAAACCTATCTTTAAGAGCAGCTGTTTCAGCACGAGAACTCACTAACTCCTGCTGTACAAGAACTAGGGCCTGCATCACATCTTCAAGTGTGGTCATCTTTCAGCACACCCTGACCGGGAGGTTCTGTATTTTCTTGGGTAAGTGATTCTGTCACGATTCTCGTCGCCTCAGGATCAGGGTGATGCTGAAAGGGGTCCAACTCCTGATTTCCCCACACTCTGACTGTACAGAAAACACAGAGCGTAGAGGTAATCAAGCGAGGGAAAAACAGGGGAGGTAAGGAAAGGGACTGGAACGGATGGGACAGCTGAAAAGACAAGAAAAGAGAGTTATCATAACAGTTCTAACTACTCTCATTTAATTCTCGCTATTGAAACCATACATACCTAATAAATCAGGAGGTGACCTCTGTCTCTCTATACCATAGATACTTCTCTATAGACCAGAGCCGCCTGCAAGAAAACCACTGATTACCAATAATCCGAACACACATTAGTATGCATCAATGATGTTCTCATACCACACACATACCCATCTTAATCTTCCCTTTGATTCTTAAAAGTTCTCTCCAGTAACCCAGCAAGTGAAATGTAGAAAGGGAAAAACTTCAGTCCCAAAACAATAAAGAAAAAAGGCTTCCAGATAGTCTTGCAAACGGACCACGTTCCTTTTGATCAAAAATGTAGCATATGAAAAAGTATTCCTAGTTGGGCCCAACTATATAGGGAACACTAACAAAAAGAGAAACGAACAAAAGGATTCCTCCGTAGAGGCCTACCAGTTCGTAACAGATAGAGACACCAGTCAGTGTTCTTTGATATTCCTCCAATGGCCGTTCTTCCTCGCGTTAATTGCTCGTGGAAAGAAACAAACCCTAACAAGTTTCTTTTGTCCAAATCCCCCGGTACTCTAATCAATCGGTTCCTGGAAACGAAGATCCAGCCAAGTTACACCTTCCCTCGCGGCAGCCGCACGCGAACGGGAAAGGCCGGACAAGGAAACGTCCTCCATAATCCTCGCTCACAAAACCAAGTTCTTTGCCGCTCCTCAATACCTTTACCGCGGCAGCCGCTCGCGGTAAGATCACGGCAACTCCAAATGTTCCAAAGTTTCTGAATCCCGATAGTAGTTCCCAAATGTAGAACTCGACTCCAACTCTCACAGGTTCAAAAAAGTAATCACTTACAAAGCCCCCTAGTGGACATCATGGATATATAGACTCCGTTCTCCACTATAGCCTTATGGGAGTTGTAGTTCTGTAGGTGCAAATACGCAATTCCTGACAGAGGATATTTCTAAGCGCTCTCCAAGCGCATTTCAGCGCTATCTTACCGGACCTTGAACTGCTGCCTGGTTTCCCCCCGCCGCCGCCGAAGTTGACAACGCGAGCGGCCGCCGAGCGGGGGAAACCGGACTACACCATCCAGAAGCCCTGTGGACCACGCCCCCACTCTAGCACGTGACCAGGGGGGCTCAAAAGACCGCGAGTACTGCGGCAGAGCTGGTCCTGACGCTTCGTTTCTTTTGGCTGCCAGTGAGGATATTTCTAAGCGCTCTCCAAGCGCATTTCAGCGCTATCTTACCGGACCTTGAACTGCTGCCTGGTTTCCCCCCGCCGCCGCCGAAGTTGACAACGCGAGCGGCCGCCGAGCGGGGGAAACCGGACTACACCATCCAGAAGCCCTGTGTACCACGCCCCCACTCTAGCACGTGACCAGGGGGGCTCAAAAGACCGCGAGTACTGCGGCAGAGCTGGTCCTGACGCTTCGTTTCTTTTGGCTGCCAGTGAGGATATTTCTAAGCGCTCTCCAAGCGCATTTCAGCGCTATCTTACCGGACCTTGAACTGCTGCCTGGTTTCCCCCGCCGCCGCCGAAGTTGACAACGCGAGCGGCCGCCGCGTGGGGGAAACCGGACTACACCATCCAGAAGCCCTGTGGACCACGCCCCCACTCTAGCACGTGACCAGGGGGGCTCAAAAGACCACGAGAACTCCCGCGTCGCGGGACGTGCGCGGGCGACGCCGGGCTGAGCCCGGGCAGAGGGCGGGCCGTCTGTGGCCGTCAGTGGCAGAAGTAGGCTGGGCTGGGCCCAATCATTAACATTTTAAAAAATTACTGTTTTGCTCCCTTCAAGCCTTATAGACTTTGACATCTACCGCAATATATAGAATTCAATCGATGCACCTCATTTGCTTTGCTTCTTTTATTTATTTTAATCATTGAGTATATTTGAAATTGTTTTTTTTTTTGGCAGTGTGTATTGCTTCACCTTTTTTGCGACATAAACTTGAATTATGACCGCAAAAAATCTTCGCTCAGGGAGATTGTTGGGGGGAAGATCCTCTGCAAAGACTAAATCCAACCCCCTCCGAAACAAGAATACCTCAACTCTTCAATTGAAGGGCCAAAGTCAGATATTTCAGTTATGGGAGAAAACGGTGGATAAGGCGCCCCTGGAAAAGACTGTTCTTAATATGGGTGTCGCTTCTACCCCCTTGCATAACTTAGTGCCGGACCAGACACACAAGGAGACAGAATTGGGAAATCTAAATCTAAGCTTACATCCTAGTATGGGTGTTTTACCATCTCTTCCTATATTTTCTGAGAATGACAAGTATTTACTCTCTAACTTGGATAACTGTTCCCAAATTAAAGACCAATTAACATCTGAAAACTGTATTCCTAATGCTTCATTAGGCCACCCTAAGCTGAGGGAGGTTATTAACGGTGATTCCCAGCCCTTGGATATTGATTTAGAGCTATGTGAACGCTATTTACTAGACGAGTCTAGGAAATTATTAGACGTTATAAAGACCCCTATGGGTGCTACTCCTTCTGGTCTACATCTTTATAGTAGCACTCCATCCCTCAAATCCCAAGATTTATCTTTTCAGACTAACATGTCAAAAAGCCCGATGCTCAATATAACAGGGATTGAGGCCATTAATGATCCTAGCTCTAAGTCGTCAGAGAAACCCATATCAGATTGTTTGATCTCTCTGGAACATTTGCTTTCTTCTATTCTAACGTTGTTGAGTAAATTTGTGGGCAATACAGACTGTGTTTTGGAATCTGTTACTCAAATCTTAAAGGTCTTACTGTCAAAAACTCCAGAAAAGAGTTACGGTATGAATCCCCGTACTGTATTACTCTCTGAAAAAATACCAGCGAATGCTCCTTGTTCCCCATCTGAGAATATCCCAGTTGCTCCTGTTACGAAGGAATTATGCCCAGTTTTTAAAACATCTGCTTATAACTGTATAATAGATTCGGAACCAGGTATTGTCTCGGGGGAAAAAAGTGTTGTACTGTCTGATGCCAATACAGAAAAGGTACTATTTCCCATTTTTGGTCCAGAATTTAAGGGGATGGAGGTTGAGGAGAAAGTGGTAAAACAAAAAAAAAGTAAAGGGAAAAAGAGGAAGCCTCTCCGTAGATTTAAAAAGAGAAGGCAGAGACAAATTTTCTTCGAGAATTCCCAAATTTGCCATAACCCCTCCCCCGCTAAAGCTGAGATCGACAACGGTATCTCCAAGCATGAATCAAATATTTCATTATCTAACATTGGGATGCCTTATGTCAAAATCGATGAAATCACTACCAGTTGTTCTAATCCAACTTCAGGAGAACTGGACGTAGAAAAAGAAAGGCCCATGGTCCACTTTCCTGCAGTAGAAATAAGAAAATCTGTTCCTGTGGTATTATCCACTCTTAACCCTATTGCCCCTCCTTTCTATAAATTGGTAGAAGGGGTAACCCCTGGTCAAAACTTTTCTATTAATACAATGGAAACCCATACAGATTCACTGATTTTAGATTTTCTGCCTCTTTTTGATCCCGATCTGGTATTGAACAGATCTCTATTGTTGAAATTTTGTAAGGACATAGAGGGTCTGAAACGACTTCAATCAAAAGATATCGACTTAGTAACAATACTAGGAACAGGGTCCATGTCTTTTATTAGGGTAAGGTTCTACTCCAATTTTATAGTGAATCTTATTCTAGATCAAGCAGAAATTTTCCAGAGTCGGGGGATCGATGTGGTGCCTTTTTCAGCTATATGTGTTAATAATTACTATGAGAACGGCTACCAACGGGTCTTGGGTCAAGCCGGCTCCTCTCAGCCTCTCGAGGACTTAAAGATTTGTGTCTCAAAAACGAAAAGGCTAGTTACACATGTTATTCCCGTTCCAAGGATAATAAATAGGGGTATAATTGAAAATGAACAGCAATTGAACTGGTTACCTGGTGCTTTGTCATCCAAGGTGACAAAGAACCCAAAATTGTTTTCTCACCTTTAGCAGCTCTTTTTCTATTATTTCCTGGAATGCCGCTGGCATTAATAACAATCCTGAAAAATTATTGTTCCTTTCTTCCTTAAATGCCAGTGTAATCTGCATCCAGGAAACATGGTGTGTTGACAAATTGACTATGGGGAAAGATTATTTTGTATTGGAGGCAGCTGCTACCCCTTCTAGTAGGGTTCACGCAAAAGGGGGAATTGCGTGCCTACTGACTAATAGAATAAAGTGGAATTTCTCCCACTATGTAGACCCAAGTAATCTTTTCCAGGCAGTGACTCTTAGTAATTTAGATAATATGGGAGAAAGCAATCCCTTAGTAATAATAAATGCCTATATACCGCCTGACGATCATTTTAATACTTTATTAAAACAAGTTTTTATCTTTATCAAACAAACTAAGGAGACAGTCCCTTCCCTCAATTTTTTGTTAGTAGGCGATCTAAATTGTAAAGTGTCCAATCTTAGCCTAGAGCTTTTCAGAAATAAAGCAAAAGAGGAGGCTTTGTTGATTCCCCAAGCTCTTTTCCCAGGAAATATAAAAACAAATAAACGGGGTAAACTACTGTTAGAAGAATTGTATATTACGGAGGGGCTTATAGTTAACGGTAGGCTCCCGTCTGATGTCCCCGCAAATTACACACATAGTTCTGTCCACAGTAAATCAATTCTGGACTATGTAATTGTTGATCATTGTATTTTTTCCCTTCTGAGGGATTTGGTAGTGGTAGAATCATCTCTCAGTGACCATAAGGTTATTATGTTAACTCTTTCAGTGGATCCTCCTAATTCTGACCCTTGGTCGCTTAATGGTGACATGGTCACCTTTCAAAAAACAGGAAGATGTTTCTGGGATATTAAAGCCATGAAAGGTTTGGAACCTATCCTGGAAAAAACTCTAAGCAACCTAGATAAGTGGCAGGGGTCGGAATTGTCCTCTTTCGAGGCCCTTAAGAAGGAGATTATCTCTGTAGTAAAAAAATCTAACTTAATTAGACGAAAAATCTCCTTCCCTAAAGCAGTTATTACCCTTAACAAGGAAATAAATAAGTTGGTGAGGCAACAATATATAAGCGGATCAGCTGAGAGATCTCAGAAAATATCTCTCCTCAAAAGAAAGAGAAATAGGGTAAGGAAAAAAATGAAGAAAGAAAAAGAGGACTCCCTATGGATTGGCTTGCGGGAGGCTGCTGTCCATGGGAAATCTAGACAGTTTTGGACTCTCATTGGGGAGGGCTGTGGCGCAAGAGTGCGTCCCCTCCCAATTCCTCTCTCGGAACAAATTTGGGTAGATTACATTTCTAATTTATATGCCATGAATGATCTACGAGTGGAACTCAGGGAAATAGGCAAAGATATCAACTCTTCAATTGAGTTCCCTTCTGAATTATCTATAGAACTGGCTATCAGGGATATGCGCCCATCAGGAGCTATGGGACCGGATGAACTCCCTATATCAGTCCTGAAATATGATCCAATATCCTGGAGTAAAATTTTATTCCCTCTATTCAGGATCTGTTATATTAAAAAAACTATCCCATCGTCCTGGAAGGGGAGCATTCTGGTGCCAATGTTCAAAAAGGGCGATAGAAACCTTCCAAATAACTATCGTCAAATAGCTCTCCTAGATGCTATTGGGAAGGTTTTTTCTAAATGCTTATTGTCCTTAATTAATGATTGGGTGGTTCTAAACCAAATTTTGCCACTAGAACAAGCAGGCTTTCGCAAGGGGCATGGAACCCTGGATAATCTTTCCGCACTCCAGATTATTACCGATAAATATATAAGGGTACGCGGCGGAAGAGTGTATGTGGCCTTTATAGACTTCTCCACAGCATTCGATAAGGTCGACCGTCCTCTGCTGTGGAGAAAGCTATCTGCTTTGGGTATGCACCCCCAACTGTTAGATATGATTCAGGTGCTACATACAGACACTTGGTGTCAGGTACTGCAAGGAGGAGATAGGGGTTTGTCCATGATTATTCCTTCAATTAAAGGCTGCCTCCTTGCTCCACTGCTTTTTTCACTATATATAGCAGATTTACCCGCCTCACTCTCCTCTTGTGATGGTATAGCCCCAGTCTTGGCTGGAAAGCATATTTCATGTTTATTATATGCGGATGATATTTTAATAATGGATCTTATGCCTAAAGGTCTTGCTAAACGCCTCCATGCTCTACATTTGTATGCAGAAGCTCACTGTCTAAAAATTAGCGCATCAAAGAGTAAAATTATGTGTATCACAGGCCGGAAAAAACACAAGTTTGAGAGCTTTGTCTGGTCTGTGGGAGGTGATAAACTTGAGGTGGTAAAAAGTTATGTTTTCTTAGGGAAATTAATTTCAGACACTTTGAGTGATAAATCCCATATTGATAACAATGCCCGGAAAGCCTTATCCCAAGGGAGAAGCCTGAGTGCATTGTACTCGGCAATGGGAAGAAGGCATTTCTCCTATTTATTGGAGGTTTTTAGGGCAAAAATTCCTTCTACCCTCCTATATGGACTGGAATTGGTTGACCTAAAGTATTGGGACTCTTTAAATGTGGTTGAAGGAAAACTATTAAGAAGCGTAACTTCCATTAATTCCGCATGCTCAGTGGCGGCTTGCAGACTTGAGTTTGCTCTGCGTAGTAGCTGGGTGCAGGGTCTGGCAGCTGTAGTACGCTGGGTCGCAAGCATAGCCAGAGGAGAAGAGGGGACTATGAGATTCCTTTTAAAGGCGGAATTACTAGGAAGGTTAAGTGAACAGTTCCTAATTGTAAAGAACTTTAGAAAGGCTGTTTCGCTTCTACAGTTGGAAGAGAGCACCCTCTTTTACTTATCCGCAATCCAGTTAAAGTCAGTCTTGAAAGACGCCTCCTGGGACCTTAGCTATAGATTGGACAGCGCCACAATCCTTGCTAAAAAAGGTGTTAATCCCCTTACTGATTCATTTGCAAGAAAATTTGTGCAACCTTATGTCACTTGGAATCTGCCCCATGGCGTCCGGAGATTCTGGTTACTACTGAGGCAGGACTTGCTACCTTTGAATAATCTTTTATGCAAATGGTATGGAGTTCCCGCAATGTGTGACTTTTGTCAATTGTCCACTCAAGATCTAATGCATGTTCTTTTCATATGTCCAGTGTTGCGTCCATTTCGTCGTAAATGGCTAAGACAAATGTGTTTGCAAATGGATATCTTAAACGTTAACTCTTTTATGTTCGCCTTATACAATCCCCCAAATGAGAGATTTTGTTTTAACATTTTTAATTTCTTCAAATGCTTTTTAGATATTTATTGAAGGAATGCCTATGATGTATGTATCTATGAATTGTTTTGTATTGCGGTGATTATTGTAACTTGTCTTGAATGGATTTCTGTATTGTGTGTTTCTTTTATGTGGACATCCACGGAGTTCCAAAACATAATAAAGATTGAATTGAAGTACTGCCCAGTGCCAGTTGGCACAGTGTAAATTGTGTGATTATGAGCGAATGTGTTTATGGTAATACCAAGGCTATTTTCATATATAACCTTGTGTGGAGTTCCTTTTGTGGTGTGCCTAGTGTGTTGCTGCTGTGTGTGTGTGTGTTGCACAAACGCTTTACACATTGGCTCCAGGATAAGCCTGACTGCTCGTGCCAAGCTACCAAGGGGGGTGAGCAGGGGTTATCTTTGGTGTGTGACTCCCAAGCCCTGACTAGATTGGTGGTCTCTGCCTGGCTTTGGCGCAAGCCTTAGCCAACCAGAGATCCAATTTTTGACAAATTCCCTTCACTGACTGCTACATTGCAACATAGTAAATCCTCTGCCAAGTCACTCAGTATTTAGCACAGACATGACACATGTCCAAAAACCCACCAAACATGATGTCAGCTGCGAGTCACAACTTACTCACTGCACATATTTTGATATAAACAATTTCTGTGCAACAGTTGAATTATGCAGTGCACAGCTGCACAAGGTAGAGCATTCTTACACCGATCCCAGATCAAATTCACTATACATTAATACTTACACAAAGCATTCCAAATTTAGGGCCATAGGTATGAAGCAAATTTGCATTCGCAAAGGCCAAAATTCGCAGAATGTTGGCCTTTGCGAATGCGAATTAGCAAAATGATATGTATGAAGTAAAATCTGGTGCAAAATTTGGAATCGCAAAATTTGCGATTCCTTATTTTGCCATTGCATTTAAGGAATCGCAAATTTTGCGATTCCTTAAATGCAATGTATGAAGCAAAAAAAAATTGCAAAATTCCCTTAAGGAATCGCAAATTACCACCAACTAGAAGTTGGTGGTAATTTGAGATTTCCTTGAAAAATGCACATTTCAGCATTTTTCAAAGTACCATGTGACACACATACATGCCCTTAGGGCATGTATGTGCGCCACATGTGCACCCAAGCATATTTCAGGGGTGCAACAGGGTGTCCTTTGGACACCCCTGCACCCTTGAAATTATTCTTAATTTGCGATTTTCAAATTGCGAATCGCAAAATTGAGAATACCTTCCCATTCATTCCTGTGGGCCTCCTGGCCCATAGAAATGAATGGGAAAGTATTCCTTAATTGCGATTCGCAATTTGATAATCGCAATTAAGGAATACTAATAATTCGCTGAAAAAAAGCGGATTTGTACATACATACCAATTTGCGATTCTGAAATAGCAATTTCTTTAAAAATTGCTGAAATAGCGATTTTTAAGAAATCGCTATTTCAGAATCGCAAATTGGTATGTATGTATAAATTCGCGAATTTCGGCCTTTGCGAATGCGAATTTGCTTCATACATATGGCCCTAAGCTCTGTAAGAAACACACCAACAAAACAACAGACTCCATCATACGATGGTGTCTCCTTTCTGTTTAGCGGCCTTCCCAGAGCTGCATGTAAGGGTACTTTGCCACAGAATGTACCTAGAACAATACAAATGTGAATAACAAGTAAAACATTGTGCATACTTTGTGCCTTTGAACAGTAGTTTTGTTGTGGAGCACAATGCTACCCTTTTGACAGTCTACCGACCTTTTTGACTGCTGATACCTTTTTTGTGAACTTTCTTATTCTTTCACAACTTCTTGTGTGAGGTTTACTTGGGAGCCAGTTGGGCGCTCTGATGAGTGTGGAACTGCATGAGCAAATATTTATGAAAGCTTATCGTTGCATGGGTTTCAACCTAATTCTGATTACATTTCCTCTGACAGGCAAATTCTTATTGTTGACATGCAGCGTAGATAGACGCATATTTCAGCTTTTTATAGATGTAGGTCACACTTCCATTCAGATGACTGTTCAGTTTGGCGTAAATCGCCTGAAATCCTCCCTCCATCGACCCTCCCTGCTTACCTGGGGTCTTGTGCGCCGGGTCTCACCTCCCTGGTCTTCTTCTCTTGGACTTGAGACCTCCCACAGAATCGAGATCGATGCTACTGGCAGCGGATCCTGAAGAACATGCCCGATGTCCGTGGAGCTGCCCTGACAGCTATTGAGGAGATCGGCTCCGGTTCACTACCTCGACTGTCACCTACCCAGCCGGACATCGAGCACAGTGCTTGTCTTCACTTCGCTGGCTCTCCTTTCTTCCTTTGCCTCCTAGCGAGCTCCTGCGTGTCTGCCGGTCGCTAGTTCGCTGCATCTCTGCGGAGGCCTGGCTTTGCCGCCATGATGGCCCTGCCGATCGACGCTTCCTTTCCGGACCTTGCTGGGATCTATTGTCTGCTGCGCCTGACTGGTAACTGCAGCTGGGCCGCGTGGCTGCCCACATTCCTCCCTGGTTCTTAGACACGGTGTCGGCCATCCGGCTGCTCATTCTTAATAAAAACAGCGAAAATGCACCAAGGAGGTCTTGCCCACGCCTTTGTGCTGCTCTGCTTGGCAGTTCGGGCTGGACTGTTCCCATGAGGCACAGGGTCAGACTGATTTGCATATAGCCATGTCTGAACTGGGGTGGCAGAGTGGGCTAAAGAACGGTGATGGATCAAACCCAGATCTTTTGACCGGGTGTGAGTGTTTGATTGGTTCTGATGCTCCGTCCATCACCACCCCCTTTTGTACCGCTTTTGGCCGCCATAAGTGTGGCAGGGTATGCTCAGACGTGAGTACCTTGCTCACTTTGCCACTGGATTCAAGCAAGCCGGGCTGAAGATGGCTGGAATGCCAGAAACCGGTCCTCGGTAGCTTGTTTCCGGTCCAGGGAAGGCATGGCTTGGCAGTTCGGGCTGGACTGTTCCCCTGAGGCACAGGGTCAGACTGATTTGCATATAGCCATTGAAGGACTGGGTTCTTTAAGGCCCAGCGGTGCCAGGGAACAACACCTGAAACCTTCGTGGGTTACCTGCTCTGGCGTACAAGTGACAGAGACACGGGACACTTCCTTCGGCGTCAAAGATCAGCGTTTATTACTGCAGGGATACAGAAATCGCAAGAAGTACAACATAGTGTAGGTTCTGAGAGTCTGCTTCAAATTGCAAAAGGGAATCGCTCCTTTTATACACATTTTCGTCATTGCTCGACATAACGAACAAAAGGTTACAACTCAGTTCCCACAGTAAACTTCAAAAGGATTGCATTCATGTTTTCAGAAGCCCGGAACATGATTATAGTAACATTGCCGGTTCCCAACAGTAAAAGCACATCATCTCGCCATAAGGCACATTCCACTCTAGTTGTAAACAGGCGAAAGAAAGAGACAGGAACAGGTGTAAGAAAGACAGACAACCGTAACAGAAGAGTGTGGGGGCAATATCGGAAGCGTTATCACAGGATCAAAGGACTCAAACCTAACATGTGTAAAGCTGAAACAATAGACCAACACGGCAGAATAAGCCTCAAGCTGAGCCATCTGCCTTTGCCGTGTCATTCCCCCGGTCGTAAAGACGACCCCAAAGAATATTCATCTTCCGCCAGAGCTTGGGAATCCCAGGGTCACGAAGCGGACATTGTCCCTTCGCTGGCTACGTGAGGGCAAGAAACAAAATGGATGCCGTATCTAAAATGGAACCCGAGGGTTCAGATGGAAAAACCCGTAAAGGAGACGAACCCTTCTAAGTAGTGTAGCGTAAACGCATACACCTACTAATCTCGTCATTTACGGTTCATAGATACCAAACTCGTCCATATCCGAGCATGCCCAAAACGTCGTAATGATTCTCACGGAACCTCAGACGCTCCTTTTGCCCTCAGGTAGGCAAGCACTAGTCGAAATCAGAATCAATTTCGATATTCATCAGATCATTCAGGTGTCGTTGAAACATCATCCTATCCACCAATGTCTCTTTGGTCACAGATGGCCTTCTTATACACGTTGTAGCACAAAGGCCACATAAGGCAGGACCACACTGCACACAAAGACAACACGTGAACAGAAACGCTACAACAACTCCTATGATCATCAGAAGCTTCAAACCCCAAGTCGACATCAGACCCCAAAACCATCCTAGAAGCGTCCAATCTCCCTCGTCCACGTGTATGGACTCCGAGATTTTATGCAACTTTGAGATGGCTTGATAAACAGTTGGAGCATTATCAGGGATGAAAATGCAGCAGCTCGAATGGATTACCTTGCACACACCACCTCTATCTGCAAGTACAACGTCTAGAACCATACGGTTCTGTAGCGTCATAAGTCTATCCGCTTGAAGCTCTGCTGTCAGGTTACCAAGGGCACTTGCAGTGATATTAGCAGTCAATTCCACCACATGAGTCAACTGTCTCAAGTTCCTACTATTAACCATAGGACCCCAAAACGGTAGGAAACCCTTAAAGAAGTCTCCTGCCTCTTGACTGGCAGTGTCCTCTTTACTAACGACGCCTCTCACAACTCTAGTCTTGTGATAGTTTGAGGCAACCGTAAAAGTTGGTGGCAAAAGATTTGCGATATAGCAGGTGCCTGAAAAGTCACGAGGCAACCACGTATAAGCACGATCGTAACACACAAAATAAGTACCCTTGGCAGTCAGGAAGACAGGGGAAGAGAGCATCGGTAAGACATACGTCTCAGTACAAGCACTCTTCCCAAGCTGAGCTCTTGGATTTCGACCAAGGCCTTGCAGACAGAAATGGCCGAGATGAGGTACGATCCAAATCGGAGATGAGCTTTTAAGCTGTCTATCACTTACTAACATACTATACTCAACCTCACTCAGATCCTTGTAAGCTCGCACCTCTTCCTCTGGGATAATTGTTGCATCAAAAATATCTTTATCTAAATCAGCAATCGCTATCGCCAAAGGCTTGTGGTACGGGCCGGGACTAAGGTCTGTGGAGCGAGGCTCTCGACGGGGGTAGGAATCTAGTGCACTACGGAACATAGTTTGGAATGCTCGAGCTGACCCCTGGGTGCTGTAAGGAAGAACCAAATACGGAATACCTTTATCCATAGTATGTGGCATTAACCCACACACCCAACAATTGGTAATATTCATCACCAACTGATGCTGATGCAGGAGTTGGACAAAGGAATTGTTCATAAATTCTGCACGTCTGCCCTGTTCATGTTGAGGCAGAAGATGAAAGGAATGTGGTGAAATAGTGGAAACAGAATTTAGGTCAAGTGAGAAGGAAACGGGTGAAATGGAAGGCAATAATAATTGAATCCCAAAGTACACTCCACCCACTAGTAGCATAGAAACAGTCAGGAACAACATAAAAACCTGAAACAGAAAACATTTTGTTCGAAACATCTTATGCAATTTGGATCTTTGTACCGCCATTTTGTCTATGTCCGACAGCTTAGAAAACTCCATCCTCTAAAAACCGTCCGTGACGTTCTTGACGCACTTCGTTCTGAGTAGCGATTATCAATTCCCAGGAGTTCCCAGAAATTGACAAAAGGCAATCGACCTAGTGTCAGAAACCTGCTAAACAGAAGGAGGTACCCGCACGGCCCTACGGTCAACCCAGATGGTAGGTCTAATCAATTTATCTTTTAATTAACATAAGTCTCCTAGCTGCAAGAAAAAAAATATACACACAATATGCAAAATCATAACATTCATGGCAACTGTAAGGGGTAACGTGAATTCAAAAATAAACAAATGCATGAGTCTTTATTGCGCGATCGAAGAAAATATCGAGTTTTTCCCGGTCGAGTTTGCTCTTCAAATAACAGTTCTGATGGAAAAACAGTGTTCGATTGTTCAGGTAACAGTTCAGAACTTGAACTCTCCAATGCTGATGATAACGGTATTGTTTTCGATGATTCAACAGGGATATCTGATTGAACTAAATCGTTCCCTACAGGCTGGGCATCACTAAATGGTACATAGTACAAAGGGGTCTCTGTTTCAGTCGAGGCGACTCCTTTCTTCATCCATGTGTCTACTGGCAAAGGAAGCGGAACCTTCTTGGTGTGGGTGGCATGCACCCAGTGCTTTCTTCCTTCCAGTCGAACTGCAGTCCTCGTCGCCAGTAACACCTGGTGGGGTCCCACGAATCTAGGCTCAAGATTGCGTTTTCGTCCAAAATTTCGGGTAACGACCCAATCGCCAGGTTGAAGCCGATGACCAGGACCTTCTGTTTGTGCCGGTACAGCCTCGTAAACCTGTTGGTGAATCAAACTCAATTTAGCAGTCAGATCATGAAGATAGTCAATCAACATTGGATATTCAAGTCTGTTAAATTCCCTAGGCCTTGGGACTCCCCAAATGTTCGCAGGACGGCCGAACACAATCTCATATGGGCTAAGCCCTACTCGAGAGTGCACAGTCGCTCTGGTCGATAAGAGGGCTAGAGGCAAGGCATCTGGCCATGATAAACCAGTCGTGGCCTGGATTTTGGCAAGTTTCGGTTTCAGGGTACCATTGTATCCTTCCACTAAACCCGCCGACTGAGGATGATTAGCACTATGGTATTTTTGATGAATACCAAGGCCACTGCATACACTTTTCATCACACTTCCCACAAACTCACTTCCGTTATCCGACCATACAATCTGTGGCATGCCATACCTAGGGGAATACTCTTTGAGCAACACTTTTGCTGTAGATAGGGCAGTATTATCTTTAAGGGGGTAAGCCTCAATCCATCTAGAGAATGCACAAACTACAACCAAGACATACTTCAGGTTGTTGCATCTCTCCATATGGATGAAATCCAACTGAATAATTTCAAAGGGACATTTAGGAGGGGCAAAATGACCAGGTGGAGTAGGAGTGCCCTTGCCAGGATTGTACATCAAACATATCATGCAATTCTTAACCACTCTCTCCGCACATTTAGTAATTCCCTCATTCTTCCATACTGGGGACAACAACTTACATATGCCTTTTGCGCTAATATGTGACGTGCCATGAGCCATGGTAACAACGGCAAGCACATATGCATCCGGTAACATCCATCTCTGCCTTTCTGACAAATCAACCCAACATCCATTCTCATCTAACTTCCCCGTGCTTTCTTTCCACTGAGTCTTTTCCATCTCGGTAGCCTCATTCTGTATCTCTTTCACACTCTCAACTGTGTCTTCACACATACCAGTCTCCGCTGGCCATCTTACTGAACTCGTAACGTACATTCGATTTGTCAGATCTCTAGCTGTCTCCTTAGCAATCTCATCCGCAAACGCATTACCGCGGCCAACATCATCTGTCACTTTCCGATGCGCACTGCATTTGATTATTGCCACCTGTTTAGGCAATGTAAGTGCATTCAAAAGGTCATTCACAAGTTGTCCATGCTGTATCTTCGTGCCATGCGACGTAAAAAACCCTCGTTCTCTCCACAATCGACCAAAACTGTGCGCTAAGCCAAATGCATACTGACTATCGGTAAACACATTCACCCGCTTTCCTCTAGACAACACACACGCTCTCGTCAACGCGATCAATTCAGCTGCTTGGGCCGAATTCTGACTCAATCTCGCAGTTTCCACAACCGTACTCAACGTCACTACAGCATACGCAGTCGTCGTATCACCATTCGGCAACATGAAGCACGAGCCATCAACATACAAAGTACCATCGGGATCTATCAATGGAGTGTTTTTCAGATCAATGCGACCCTTCGTCTCTTCTTCAGTTCTTAAGTAACAATCATGTGGTGCTACATCATCTGATTCCATGTTGATCGGCAACAATGTTGCTGGGTTCAACACATTACAACGCTTTATCCGTATATGACTTGCCAAAAGTGTCAGCTCATACCCAGACAACCTTGCGCTCGTCAGGTGTTGAGTTTTCGTTCGGTTCAGAAGAGTGTCAACTGCATGCGGAACCATCACCGTAAGCATATTATCCATGACCAAACCTGCGGACTGTCGAATGGACACCGTAGCTGCTGCTGTTGCTTTTAGACAACTCGGTAATGCTCTAGCTACTGGATCTAAGGTCGAAGAGAAATACGCACATGGGCGTTGTTTGTCGCCAAATTGTTGCGTCAAGACACTCAACGCACAACCATCCCTCTCGTGAACGTACAGTGTGAACGGCTTACTGTAATCGGGAGTGCCTAACACAGGAGCCGTACACAACGCATCACGTAATTCCGAAAAACTTTGCTGACACTCTTCAGTCCAAGGCAAAGGAGTCGAAACATCCTTGCACGTTAGAGCTAACAATGGCTTCGCTAATAATGAAAAATTTGGAATCCATTGTCTGCAGTATGACGTAATACCTAGAAAAGCACGCACATCTCTCTGAGTTTTTGGCACAGTCATTCGCGCAATCGCTGCAATTCTTTCTGGGGTCAACCTTCTCCCTTCTTTTGACAATAAGTGACCCAAATAGGTTACTTCTTGACAACAATATTGCAGCTTAGAAGGTGACACCTTGTGATGTAAGTCACATAAATGCTGCAACAACGACACTGTAGTGGTTCTGCAAATAACCTCGGTATCAGCAGCCACTAATAAGTCATCAACGTACTGAATCAAAGCTGCACCCGTCGGCAATACAAATGCATCCAGTTGACTTTTAAGGGCTTGACTGTAGATCGATGGACTCTCACAACAGCCCTGTGGTGCGCGTTTAAATCTAAAACTGCGACCACCTAAGGAGAATCCGAATAGATCTCTGCTTTCCTCAGCAATCGGAATACTAAAGAAAGCATTCTTTAGGTCGATTACCGTGAACCATGAGGCAGAAGCTGGAATTAAGGTCAACAAGGCCGTGATATCTGGCACCACAGGAAATTGTGGGACCACGATCTTATTCACCTCTCTTAAATCAATTACAAAACGGTACACAGGAGGTTTAGATGGATCAGTTCGTTTCAGGATGGGTAACACAGGACTATTACACACATTTCCCCAAGTTTCTTCAATGACATCCTTTTCGATCAGGTCAT
This sequence comes from Lissotriton helveticus, assembly GCF_964261635.1. Lineage (NCBI taxonomy): Eukaryota > Metazoa > Chordata > Amphibia > Caudata > Salamandridae > Lissotriton > Lissotriton helveticus. The sequence continues at coordinate 1,003,111,045 of NC_136071.1, read as the reverse complement.
AAACGATCGCTAATAGCGCTCGCTCACCATCAAGAGAAATACGATACTGAGGTATACATGGTAATCGCACATTTGATTTCAACTGAACCACATAAGGTGGAATGTCCAACAAACCCACATCATTGGGGCCCGTGGCCCATAGTGACGCAGGAAGGGAACTCAGTTCCGGTGGGAACTTATCGATCGATAAGTACATAGGAGAGATTATTCTCTGACCTAATGTAAGCTCCACTCCCGCAGGAGAGCAGTACAAAGTCGCATATAACCGTTTTAACAAATCCAAACCCAAAAGATTCTCGCCACAACCAGTGGAGAGAATCAAGGGAGCCTCCAGCTCACGAGGACCAATCGTAAGGGGCAAAGGGCTGGAGACAGGATTGCTAACAGGGGCGCCAGAGAATCCCATGGAAACATTCGTTAAGCCAGACAAAGGTGCGCCAGGGAGTTTTGAATGCATGATGGAACTTTTTGCTGCACCAGTGTCCAACAGAAAAGGCTCAACTACGCCAGATGTAGCAACTGCGACGTAAGGCCCTCTCTGATCAACCGGAACTGACACTACTCCCTCTCTTTGTCGGTGGCTGTCCTAGTAACGATCACCCGCCTCAATCTCATGTCCAATGTAATAATCGTCCACATGGTACTGTGCCGATCTATCGGACCTCGCATTCCGCTGATCAAAACAATTATTCGCATCCAACGAAGTAGGAGAGCGCTCATTCTGATTCTGAGAGTTACCACGACCTCTACCTCGAAATGCCTGTTGGGGACCACCACGTCCCCCTCGAGCCAAAACATGATTATAGCGATCACGTAAAGTGGGACAATTAAATTTGATATGTCCCTCTTCCCTACAATATGCACACTGATTATATCCAAGCATAGATCTAAAGTCAGAGGAGTCAGAGCGTGACTGCATCCTGGAAGACTGTGCCTGTGGCCGATACTGCTGTTGCGAATCATTTTGATTCGAACGCGGAGGATACGCTTGTTGCAACAAAACCTTCGTTTTAAGCTCCTTCGTTTTCTTATCTGAACGATCACTTTCTTCTTTTTCCCTATTTTCGTAGTATTGAGCCGTCGCTAGTATTTGGGCAGTGGTTGAAACGGCCCATGCACTTTCTGAATTTTTCAATTTGTTGCATAGTTCAGGCAACAAATTTACCACAAACTTATCAACAAACAACCGCTGTCCTCCCTCCGTACTCATGTCCTGACCACTATGATCAATGAATGCTTCCTCAAATCTAGTAAAGAAATCAGAGACACTTTCGTCTTTCTTTTGCTTACAAGCCGACAGTTTGTCCCAATTCACCCTCATCGCTGGCATAAGCGTTTTCATGAGCGTAATGATTCTTTGGGGCAAATCCGTAATTAACTGCTCGGGCTTAGCCCCACCAATTTGTCGTCCATCAGCCGCTAATAGCGTAGCCCAATCACCACCCAACTCAGCCAAATGATTCTCTTGGCGGATTTTTGCCCAAATCGGTTGCGGTACAATATTACCAAACAACATGTCAATGTCAGCAAGGTTCATAATAGAAGCATCCACCAGTTGGGATAACTCCTTATAATAACCTGCCGGATTTTTGCGTGGATCAGGCAAGGATTGCTTCACCTGTAAGACTTCTGATCGCTTCCATGGGAGGTGTATCCAAACCCTTTGGAAATACGGCAGAACCACAGGATTAGCGCTCGGATCCCCTGGCATCCAAACTGGCGGAACCTCTCTCATAGGATACTGACCGGAGTTCGCTTTTGGAGTATCGGAATCGTCATCAAACGACACCCGAGAAGGCACTGTAGACCTAAAGGCTAATAATCGCTCTAATGCACGTCGTACCTCTGCACCTACGATCATACCATTCAAAAAGCGACTCTGAAGTTCAGTCATCTCGGGCGGTACATCATCCAAGTCATCATTATCCCACTCTTCCCTCAAGGAGTTGCACATTTCTTCAAACACAAATCTCTGTGTTGGCTCATTGAACTGAGAAAATGTATCGAAAACTATGCGTGAGGTGTATTTAGCAGGGTGTCTAATCCATCTACGCGCCATAGTTTCTAACGTCGCTCTCTCTCTTCCACCAGGGATTTGACTTCGTCTCTGGGGAGTTTCAGAGACATCGGATTGAAGTAACGATCCGGAAAGTGGGGAGTAGAGGGTAGCAACAGTGTTAGAGATACGATTACGAACGGAAGGAGAAGAGGAAAAAAGAACAGGAGCAACAGCATTAGAAGTGGTTGTAGGATCAGTGGGGGTAGCAGGAACAATAGACTGAGAAGGTACAGGCAAAGAAGCAGTAGGAAGAGGAACAGATAGAGGAGCAAGAACAGGACCAACAACAGGCTGACCAGCAGCCGCCAAAACAACAGGAGGGGGAACAGGAGGTACTACAGGAGCCGTAGCACAATGTGCATAAGGAGGTGGTGATTTCATTAAATACGCTAACAAAGGATCCTCTTTCGAGTCTTCTTTCTTTTTATTGAGATTTGACGATAACACCGGATAACATTTATCCGCCCACATGTGATGCAGTCTAACTGAAACTTCCGTTTCTTTATCTGCTTTATCTTGATGGTGACGTTCTGCATCTTGCATTATCGTAATGATACTACTTTCTTTCTTATTTTTCTTAAGCTGTTTGATTTCTTTCTGCCTGGCCTCTTTGCGCCATAACCGAAAGGAATCGAACATAGCCGGCCTAGATTTTCTTTTAAACAGTTTCGCTTCGAGATTATCTAGAATTTTAGTGTCGAAACTTCCATGTGATGGCCAACTAAGGTCACCGTCATTTTTCGTATAACGAATCCAATATTCATTATATATAATAGGGCCCACACCATGTCGACTATAGAGCTCATATATCGGAGTTCCAACTGGAGGTATCGGACACGAGTCCTCCAACCGGGAGTCCATACTGTGACATTTAAAGAAACCAAGGAAACCACTATGGCCAGGCATCTTGCACGCTAACCTAGTATCAAACTTCAAGGGTTATCGAAGTACAAAATCTTCGTGAAATACAAAACCCTCGGTTTTTGGCAATTGCAACTGTCAAATAACAACTAAGAACCAACAACTAAGAACCACAAATGCAATGGAACCATGCAAAACGACTAAGCACCAACAACAACCAAGGATATTGGGAGCGACCCACAAATACTTAACTGAGAGCTCAATGGCGTCACCAGGAAGGCCCGTCTGTTGTCTCGCCGTACAAAGGACTACCCCAGGCGCCAAAACAGGTCGACAGTCAGAGGATCGGTCCGTCGCAACCGTCAGGAGGCGGGGATCTTCGCAGGAAAAGTCTTCGGACCACTTATTTCGACAACAGGATCGATGAAGCGGGGTGCACCTTTCCTCGGAGATTTCACACGAAGTTCCTCACGATCGTCAGGTTTTGGACCGGTACTGCTGATGTCGCCCCACGTTGGGCGCCATCTGAAGGACTGGGTTCTTTAAGGCCCAGCGGTGCCAGGGAACAACACCTGAAACCTTCGTGGGTTACCTGCTCTGGCGTACAAGTGACAGAGACACGGGACACTTCCTTCGGCGTCAAAGATCAGCGTTTATTACTGCAGGGATACAGAAATCGCAAGAAGTACAACATAGTGTAGGTTCTGAGAGTCTGCTTCAAATTGCAAAAGGGAATCGCTCCTTTTATACACATTTTCGTCATTGCTCGACATAACGAACAAAAGGTTACAACTCAGTTCCCACAGTAAACTTCAAAAGGATTGCATTCATGTTTTCAGAAGCCCGGAACATGATTATAGTAACATTGCCGGTTCCCAACTGTAAAAGCACATCATCTCGCCATAAGGCACATTCCACTCTAGTTGTAAACAGGCGAAAGAAAGAGACAGGAACAGGTGTAAGAAAGACAGACAACCGTAACAGAAGAGTGTGGGGGCAATATCGGAAGCGTGATCACAGGATCAAAGGACTCAAACCTAACATGTGTAAAGCAGAAACAATAGACCAACACGGCAGAATAAGCCTCAAGCTGAGCCATCTGCCTTTGCCGTGTCATTCCCCCGGTCGTAAAGACGACCCCAAAGAATATTCATCTTCCGCCAGAGCTTGGGAATCCCAGGGTCACGAAGCGGACATTGTCCCTTCGCTGGCTACGTGAGGGCAAGAAACAAAATGGATGCCGTATCTAAAATGGAACCCGAGGGTTCAGATGGAAAAACCCGTAAAGGAGACAAACCCTTCTAAGTAGTGTAGCGTAAACGCATACACCTACTAATATCGTCATTTACGGTTCATAGATACCAAACTCGTCCATATCCGAGCATGGCCAAAACGTCGTAATGATTCTCACGGAACCTCACCATGTCTGAACTGGGGTGGCAGAGTGGGCTAAAGAACTGTGATGGATCAAACCCAGATCTTTTGACTGGGTGTGAGTGTTTGATTGGTTCTGATGCTCTGTCCATCACCACCCCCTTTTGTACGGCTATGTGGCAGCCTGGATTCCCGCTGGCACCTTGACTGGGGTTTTCGAAGGGGAGACGCGTGGGTCTAGTCTTCTCCTCATCAGAGCTGCCTCGAGTGCCGCGACGCGGCTATTCCTGATCATCGAGATGGCTGATGCGCTCACCGGACCAATGGCTGCCTTTCCTCTATGAGGCTGCTGCCTTGTTCCTGTTCTTTCCTGGACTTCCAATGTGTTGTGGGCGATCTCCCACCTCTTGACTTTCTTCATTAAGTGTCTGGTATCATGTGCCCCCTCTCAACCCTGCTCATGGGGTAGGTCTTTCCTTTTTGGGAATGCTTCACCCAATTTGTATTTGCCTGCAATGCTGCCATTTTGATTGCGAGGAACCTGGGATTCGGGTGACTGAAACCGCCATCTTACGGTATCGTCATTCCCCCAACTGACTCCTTCTCTTGATCAGCGCCTTGTTCCTCCTATGGTCCTGTTCTAATCTACATTCGCCTCCCCTCTTCCTCTTCACCCTCTACCCGCTCTTATTCTCTTTTTCCACTCCATGTAACATCTTTGCAACTGATGTAACTTGTTTCTGATGTATCTGATGTAACTTTGTAACAATATGTAACTCACGTAAAGTGCTCTGATTCCTCCAGGTCTAGCCAGCGCTATATAATCATCACCAAATAAATAAATAAAATAAATAAATACATATAGGTGAACTTGTAGTCCATAGCAGAGTCCCGCTATATTGGTTACCCATTCTTCGGATGTCCAGTCCCATCTTACAGACAGGTGCATACTTTGACACTCACTGTTTCTAGGTATGGCGTTTTGCAATAACTTTTTTATTTTGCCACAGTTATAAGTGTAATTTACTTATAAGGGTTCTCAGAGAGCCCTCTTCATCTACTGGTCTGTTATGTGCACTTCACATTTTTCATCTGCCCATTACAGCACAGCACATAACATAGGACAATGGGCCAGCCCACTTCATCCATTGGCTAACTTCACAGTTACAATTAACATTATGCCTTTTGACAAGGAGCACAACCACACAAAGTAGTCCCCTTCACTCCCATGTATTACTGAAGCAATGTGCACTTTGTGAGACCAGAAAATAATTTTTCTTAAGCCAGTGGTATTTTCAAAGATTGATTTGGGCCTGTCAGCTTTTCTAGCAATAAATGTTTGCAAAATACTTGACAAAACAAAACAAGCATTGACAAAACCAAAATGCTTGCCGTAATGTGGAAAAGTAAATTTTGCCATGTTCTGTGTCCCTACGCCCCATCCATCATATGTTATGTGTGCATGATTAAATATGCATATGTACTCCCCATGTCTGATCAAGACGCAATTACAGTTGTGTCCTCCTCTAATATGCCAGTTTCCAGTCCTCGTGAATACTACGAATATTAGGCCTATGTAAAGCTACGTTGCCACGTTTCCCAGTGTGCACGTTATTTCATTATAAAGTCCCCGTTTCCAGGCCTCAACAGGGCCCGGACACTAGATTCAGCTCCTGTCTCCTGAAGCCTCGCTGAGGAGCGATACAGCCCCCACCTGTATCCTCGACCCTTCACTTACTTCCTGCCTCGCAGTGCCCGGTGCAGCTTGGCTCTGCCTCTGAGTCTGCCAAAAGTATGTTATAGTTCCAGTTATCAGTTCAGTCCTCCTTCTCTGCATTCCTAAGTTACTGAACTGCATCAATAGTTTCCGTCATTGTCTAGCCTATGCGGCTCCACGTTAGAGAATACTGCATTTAATGGTCATTTAATATTCTTCATCACGCACTACATGTAGAATAATGCATGGTCCAGTCTTAGAGTCAAGTTAGCTTTTCCCCTCTTGACTTCTAGTTTATATCAACATGTTCTCTAAACATCAGATACTAGATAGGGTTTAGGTACATGTCGCTCCGACCCTCCAGACTTTAGTCTCTGCTCCTAGCACAGAGTTCATAGCCCCCAGCTTCTCCTAGTGATACGTCATTGCCAGTTTGCGCGCACCGTCAGGTTAGAGGTCCCGGCTCCTTAGGTAGCCCCCTCCTATGTTTCCGCCCCATTCATGACCTATTCTGTTACGTTTGCACCACATGTCTATGTATACGCCCAGTTACACCTACTTTTACTGCTATCTTTCGCGACTGCTACGCATCACGCCTTCTGCTCCACCCACTGCTACGCCTACTGCAATGTAATGCTATGTGTTTGCGTTATGTATAAATGCTCATGTATTGTTATTAAAAGTTAGCGCGCTCATCCCAGATCTAGCCCCGGCAGCTGCCGGGCCCTGTCATCCTATTCCTATGCAGGTTGCCCTGATCCTGTCCTTATGCTGTAATAAACCTGCAGAAACTCCTACTACCTCGAATCTTGACTCTTATTTATTGAGCTATCTGTTATGATGTATGCCTAGTCAAAAATAGGGTATTATTTATTTATTTACCACAGTCTAGCAAGACCTACTGGCTTTGCCAATGCTTGTTTCTGTTCGATAAAATCGGGAAAACACCCTGCATACATCTGTAGACCTTGAGAAAACATTCCACTTTGAGATACAGTTTCTACTAAGCTGCCAGTGTCTGCGTGACATTTCATTTGTTTGGATTTGAAAGCAGTGTCTGCAAAATGAATCTTGACTGTGATTTTGGGCACCGGCCCACGAGGACTCCATCACAGAGTTAGCAAACGATTTAATCGGTGCTGTTGGACAGTAGGTTGAAACCACATCATATTCGATGACAGAGCAGATTTACTAAGTCATCAGCTTGGCAGCAGTCTCATTTTCCGTTTGAAGAAAAGCTGTAATAAACCTGCAGAAACTCCTACTACCTCGAATCTTGACTCTTATTTATTGAGCTATCTGTTATGATATATGCCTAGTCAAAAATAGGGTATTATTTATTTATTTGCCACATAATGGCGCCCGAATAGGGACTTGCCCTTTCCCCACGCGTCGGTGAAGCCACGCCGACCCCCTGACCCTCTGCAGCCGTGACGGAACCATACCGGCCACGTGCAGATATTTCTGCTTCAAGTATCCCTCAGGCCCACGGAGGAGACGGAGGAGGTGGTCCAGCATCCAAACGAGACGGTGGAGGAACGCGGCGAGTCCCGACCAGAGCCCAAGCCGAGAGTCCAAGGTCCGAGGTATCCGGAGGCCCACCCGTAACTGAAGTCCGAAGTCCGAAGTTCGTCGTCATCAGTCCAGTCCAGTCCGAGGCCTTCCGTTCCGTGCTGCCCGGTGAGTACCATTGCTGGGGTAGTATCTAGACAGGACCAATCTAAATTGACTCCTGGTCCGTGGGTTGGTGGTACCCAGACTCACAAACGAAGTGTTCACCTAGGTGGATACGGGTCTTGATGCGTCCCTTTATGGGACCGGTATGTTCCGTACTGTTACAGCAGTGCATCCAGTAACTCTAGTCTGTTCCGTTCTCCAGAAAATTCTTGTATTTCTGTTCTCAGTATTCCAGGTAATATTCTGTTCGAACTGTTATTTATAATGTTCTTCATGTATTTTAATGTTGTGGTATGAGTGTGACGTGATTTCGTGTTTATTGTGTATTGTATTGTGTCCAGATTACAGTTCAGTCATGCCTATATTTTCCAAGTTACGTCAGTTAAAAACTAGAAAGGGTCTGCTGGAAGAAGCAGTTCCTGTTCCGCCGAGGGACAGTCCAGGTCATTTTATGTATCAGAAACATGGCATAAGTGCCATATTGTATCTAGATTTATGGGTAGAGTATACCAAACAGTTAGAAGAAAAGTATAGATGGCCTGTATCGGGTACATGGGATGCCGAATGTATCATGCGAGTAGAAGAAGCATTATGGAAAAAGAAAGCCAGACAGTCACAGAAAGATGCCATCGAGTTATGGCGTAAAGAAGCGCATAGAAGAACCGAAAAGGAAGTCAGAAAGTCAGAGTTAAGTAGAGAATCCCAAGAACGAGCCCAAGAAAGAGAATTAATCGAGATAGGTGAACGAGTCAAAGCCGAACAATCAGACAGACAGAGGCATGCCCTTATTAAGGGTATGTATCCTCTCCTTGCCGAGGGCTTGCCAAAAGCGACCCCAGAGGCATCCAGTAATTTTCCGCCACCATTAGTTCCGACCAAGCTACGTCACAAACCGACCGCAGCTGATATTTTTATTTCGTCCTATTTGGACGACACAGTCCCAGAATATGCAAATCCTGTTCGCGCTCCGCCAGTCCCTGTAAATCAGGCACTTCCCGCTCTTCCAGACACCGGAGTACCTGCTACGGTACCCCCGGTCCAGCCAGCATTTCAACTTCCCGCTCCACCACGAAGAATGTCCGTCGATGATTCTAGTTTAGGGGCCGCAGGAGGAGGTCCTCCTCAAACCCCGCCGCCACACAAGCGTTTAACGTTAGCCGAATTACATGCACAAGCGTCACAGCGTACGCCTAGACATCAGACTGTAGCAGAAATAAGAAAATCCCTTGCCGAATGTGTCTATGATCCAGTCCCAGGCGAGGATAATATGGTTTTATATTCATTCCGCGTAAGAAAGGTGGCCGAGTATCTAGTCACCTTACCGAATATGAAAGAAGATCTAGACAGAATATATCGTTTCATCCGTACAGGGGATGATCCAGAAAGTATTAGTGAGATTATGTCTCAAAGGAAAGCCGAGATCCAGCTCATGATATTAAAGTTCCTGATCAATTGTCTAATAAGAGAACAAGATTACCCGTCTAAAGATTCCGCCGAAATGAGAATCCTGACAAGGTGGAGTGATAATATAGCCGAGGGTAAGCACAAGACCGTCGGTGCCATGGAGAGTATGTACAAGAAAATCCGTAAAGAAATAATAAAGTTACACGAACAACGTAAAGTAGCACAAGTAAGCGAGAAAGAAAGTATCTCTGATCCTGAAGAGGAAGACGAGAATCCTGCCAGAATAGCGTATGTAGGAAAATCTAGATTTCCAGATCGCCATTTACGCCTAGAACACAAGTCTATTTTTCATCATTCAGCACCAGAACAAGGTTCTCTAGAACAAGTATTTCAAGCTACCGATCATATTCTGAAATCACGAATCGGTTATAGTGAGTTAAGTACCATGCACGAACAAGAACTAGCCCGATCAGCAGTCCGATGGATTACTGATTCTACCACTTTTCCAGACGAAATAGTGGCACAGATGTTTCTGAAACTGCCCCCAGTCGAGCAGCGACTGGTGGGAATGTATATGATTCAGCACCTCATTACTCTGTATGAGGATCAACACTCTGATCCAGGCCCGTTACATGATATCCTGAACGAGTTACTCCAGCATAGATGGAAAGGTCTAGGTACCGATTTAATTAGTGTCATTCTAGAACAGCGTCACAAATATAGAACATTTTTGAACCCGCATTTTGTTCATGTCTCACCCCCAGAAAGTAAATCATTCTACATAGACCGACAGAATCCGTTACGAGAAGTCCACCCAGTCAGAGGGACGGGTGGCGAAATGCAACGAGTGTTTGTATACACTCCAATATCAAAGATGGAACTTCTTGAAATGAAGAAATTAATTCCCTGTCATGACAAAGATCCAGCAGGGTTCCATAGAGAATTAAAAGACATGCTCCGTATGGGAGAATACACTTACCCAGATATCATTAAAATGTTAAAGGTTCTGCTACCCGCAGGGGTGTATGAAAAGCTAAAGGAAAAAGAATGGGAGGTGGGAGAGAAAAAGATCGATTGGACAGCTCTAGAAGCTGAAGACAAGGCACGAGTACCAGGTACCGGTCTTGGAGATAAATGTAAAGAATTACCAGAATTATTGATTCAAGTTTTACCCAGATTATTGACAACGAGAAAAGAAGACTGGGATGCAATCTCAGCCTGTAAACAGAAACAAGATGAAGATATTAGTGATTTTTATTCTAGGTTTGAAAAATGTTTCAGTATCAACAGTGGTCTCAAGACAAGTAGTGAGTCATACCCTCACCTTTTTGTTACTAAATTAGTCGAGAATTCAAGTCCACAAATTAAAAATCGAGTTTTGAAAGTCGAAAGCACCTGGCAAGCAAATACTCCGTCCCAGATGCTCCAGATGCTTCAGTATCACCAGAATAGAATCAGGGAAGAGCAAGAACACGAGAGAAAACGTATGAAAGACACGAAAATGAAAGTGCTAGTTGCACAATCTGTTCCTCAAGACAGTCAGAAGAGGGGTCCGAATCAAGCCAGTCATCCTGCAGCTCCCGTTAAAGGGAACTGCAATTATTGTAAACAGCCAGGTCATTTTATAAACGAGTGTGCAGTTCTGAAACACAACATAGCTACTGGTAAGACTAAAGAAAGACCACGTCCGCCTAGACAAGAACAAGTTTCACAGATTCCTCAGCCACAGAATGCACAACAGACAGTTACAGCACCGCAGCCTATTGCTGCAACACAGCATGTCACATCACAGATGTACCAGTATGCACAGTCCGAGTATCCAGAGTACCAGCCATATTCATGAAACAGCCTAGAGAGGGAGGTAGGCTTGCCTCTCATCGAGATACCTGTAGATCAAGAAGGTCCCTATGTTCACAGTCAAGTATTAGGGAAAGACAGAAAGTTTTTGATCGATACAGGGGCAAGTAGGACCACAATTAGTCATGCCGAAGTTCCAGGGGCTCCGCTCTCAGGCTCAAGAAATGTTTCCCTTGGATTTTCAGGAAAGCCAATAGTTAACGAGATATCTAAGCCAGTTACTCTAGAAGTAGGTCCATTGTCCCGCACTACTGATCTGTTACTTACTAAGTCATGTCCAGAAAATCTATTAGGCATTAAGACACTGAAAGAATTAGGTGCAGTTATTTGCTGTTCCCCAGAGGGAATACGTCTGTTCCTACGTGACTTCAAGGGTCACTATGTATTACGAGATTTTGATTCGAGATTGTCTAATGTTCCACAGCATTTATGGGCGCAAGGTCCAACTGATGTAGGTTATATGCAAATCACACCCTATCGTGTGACTCTCAAGCCAGGTGTAGTGTTACCACGAATCAGACAGTACAGATTGCCACCTGAGGCTGTAGCAGCCTTATCCAAAATTATTGACGAGCTCATCGCTCAAGGACTAGTTGTAGAAACTGACTCCAACGTATGTAATTCTCCGATCATTCCAGTCATGAAACGTACTGATCCTAATGCACCCCCAGTATATCGATTAGTGATTGATTTACGAGAGCTTAACAAATGTATTATTCCGCAGTACCCAGTTGTCCCAGATATCTCTTCCCTATTAACAGCCATTGATTCTGAAGCTATGTTCTTCACTGTCATAGACCTCAAGAATGCATTTTTTAGTGTTCCCATTCATCCAGACAGCCAGTTTCTTTTTGGATTCTGTTTAAATGGAAGGAGCTATATGTTCACACGCGCTCCTCAAGGTTTCACAGAAAGCCCTAGTATTTACAGTCAAGCACTCAAGAGACAACTAGACAATATTCACATGCCAACTGACACTGCCCTGCTCCAGTATGTCGATGATCTACTGATCACAGCCCGTTCTGAACGTGCTTGCGAGCGGGCATCACTGACAGTCCTGTATTTCCTAGCCGAGATGGGGCACAAGGTGTCCCCTTCGAAGCTTCAATTCTGTGTCCAGCAAGTGGTCTACTTAGGACACTTACTGTCCAAGAGGGGTAGGCAGTTGACACCAGACCGTATCCAGTTGATAGCGAGTCTTCCCCAGCCCAGAACCCAGAAGGAGGTACGTGCCTTTATCGGCCTTACTTCTTATTGTAGACAATGGATTCCCCAGTATGCATTTTTAGCCAAGCCACTGATACAGTTAACGACACAGGAGGCAGCCGTATCGACTGTCCTCCCTTGGACATCTGAACATACACTTAGTTTCAACGAGTTAAAGAAAGCCCTATGCCAAGCTCCAGTTCTAGCTACACCGAACTACAGTAAGCCTTTTACACTTTTCGTCACTGAACGCGAAGGTACAGCATTATCTGTTCTCACACAAGATCAAGCAGGACAATACAAGCCCTGTGCTTATTTTTCGAGCACATTAGATCCAGTCGCCCAGGCGTTGCCTGCGTGCCTCAAGTCAGTTGCAGCCACAGCACTAGCTATCAGACAAAGTGATTCCATAGTTTTAGGACATTCCTTGACAGTACAAGTTCCACATTCCGTGGAAGTTCTTTTAAACCGAACACAAACTCAGCACTTGACAATTGCACGTTTAACAGGTTATGAATTGACACTGTTCCAGCCACACATAGAAATTAGACGCTGCAACGTCCTGAATCCTGCTACACTGTTACCATCAGTTAATTCAAATCCTGACACACATGATTGCGTGGAAGTAGTTAACATTACGACAAAGCCAAGACAAGACCTGACAGATATTCCATTACCAGATCCCGACCTGACACTTTATGTGGATGGTTCATGTATGAGAACTAGTACAGGAGATTTAGTTGCCGCGTATGCAGTGACTACTGACACCGAAGTTATTGAAACACACCGTATTGATACCCTGTCCGCTCAAGCAGCAGAGCTAGTTGCTCTGACACAAGCCTGTATACACGCCAAGAGCCAGAAAGTTAATGTTTACACAGATTCACGTTACGCATTTGGAGTTGTACACGACTTCGGAGTGCTCTGGCAAGAGAGAGGTTTCATGACTTCTCATGGAACCAAGATTCAGCATGGTTTCCTTATCCAAGCTCTGTTAGATGCCATACATTTACCGACATCCATTGCTATCATGAAGTGCAAAGCACATACGAAAGTCACTGACAATATTTCCCAAGGTAATGATCTAGCAGATCGCACAGCCAAGCTTACAGCTCAGACTCCAGACATTCAAGCTAATCCGACACAGACACATACTCCAGATCCGATTACATGTATGACAGTTAAGGACCCTACACAAGATGTCATAGATATCCAGTTACATGCTACTCCCGATGAAATCAAGAAATGGTCTGAACAAGGAGGGGTCCAGACAGATCAAGGATGGTTAACAAAGGGTAGAGCCACATGGTTTCTCCCCGACTCTATGGTTCAAGTCATTATTAATACCGCACATAGTCCAGCACATTTAGGAGAAAAAGCTATGTTAGACAGTATCCAGAACATTTGGTTCAACAAGCATTTACGAGCTGCAGCCAAGCAGAAAGTCCGTACCTGTATGATATGTTGTCAGTTTAATCCAGGTAAAAGTGTCCCGGTGGAACAAGGTGGTTTCCAGCCTCCTGACCACCCTTTTGAGGTCCTCCAGATGGATTATATTCAGATGGAGCGATGTCGAGGTTTCAAGTATGTCCTTGTAGTTGTATGCGCTTTGTCCAGATGGACAGAAGCATATCCAGTCCCAGATTACACAGCCGCGACCACTGCCAAACAGTTGGTTCGTGAGTTCTTCCCTAGATATGGACTCCCTAGAGTCGTATATTCTGATAACGGTCAGCCATTCTCCTCAGAGTTAATGAAGCACGTTTCCCTGTTGTTAGGGTACCAGTGGAGGTTCCATTGTGTACGCCATCCTGAAGCAGCCGGTCTCGTAGAGAGACATAATCAGACCCTGAAAATCCGCATTGCAAAAGTCTGTAAAGAAAAAGGTGTGGACTGGCTAGTAGCCCTGCCAGTCGCTTTATTTTATATGCGCATGGTCGCACATTCCAGATCAGGTCTGTCCCCGTATGAGGTCGTTTTCGGCCGCCCCCCTAACATGTGGGGTACTCCTAGACCCCGAAGTATTACCGATGTTTCATGTAATATGCTGACAGATTACCTAGCTTCCTTGATGTCTGCCCTCAACTCATGTCGTTCACAGGTTGCTGCCGCATTTCCAGACAATACCGAGGTGGCACCGCATGAAATCGTTCCAGGTTCGCTGGTGATGATCCGAAATTTTGACAAATCAAGTCCGCTGGAACCTCGTTGGAAGGAGCCACGTCAGGTCCTCTTGACCACCCGTACTGCCGTCAAGCTGGAAGGCAGGAAGGGGTGGGTCCACCTTTCTCATGTAAAACTTTTCAATGGACTGAAACCCGTTTCTAAAAACATTTCCAAGGATTCCCAGGATTTTAAGGACTGCTGAAATATTGTTCCTAAGGACTGTCCCGCAAAAGACATTGACACAACCCCTTCCCTGTTAGGGAAAACTCCGCAGCAGGAGTATAAGTTAAAGCTCCGGTCTAGTAAAATAAGTCAGCCAGTTTGATTGTATAAGTCCTCCCCTAGGTGAAACGGTTAGACTGTTTCTGACATGTATAAAATAGACCCCCATAGTGAGAGAGTCAGTCAAAACGCAAATCAATGTATCGTTTTTCTAAGTTTCATATTATTCATCAGCATAATGATTTCCTGCACCAGCTATGCGTTCTATCTGTATTTTCCAGTTTCTCATGTAAATAAGTCTGCTAATGCTACAGAAGAGCACACGTTTAGTGATCTGCCTCCTCACGAATATTCTTACCGCCTCGCTATGCGTAACAATTCATTTATCCGTATGTTACATTACTCACACCAGACCAGCAATGCCACTAATTGTTGGGTGTGTGGTCGACTCCCCCCATTCCAGACACCGAAGGGAGTTCTGCCACTCTTTCCTTATCCTTTTTCACATAATGGTTCGTGTGGAGCATGGTCCACGTTAACGTCCTCCTCAACAGATATGTCTTTTCTTAACAGTACATGTTTCCCAGACAAGCAAGGTCTCCCCCACAGAACAGGTTTAGATCTAGAAAATGAAGTGTATAATTTAGGTAATTATTCGTCGAATTTCATGGTCCTGAATGTCCAGTCTGATACTACTCCAGACTCACCTGCTATTTCAGTACTACCAGTCAAAGGCGAATTATGTGTCCGTAGTCATGGTTCTGTACACGTAGGACATAGTGATTGTACTACTATTATCAAGTATAGTGACAGTGGGAAATCTAATTTTAAAGCTTCACGTCATTCTTATTTTGTTTGTGGTCAAACCGCATATGTTTATCTGCCCCTCGATTGGGAGGGAACCTGTTACATTGCTTTCCTACTGCCACCTGTTTTTCTAGCCCCACCTGACTATCATAGAAACACACATCTAGTACATACTAGACACAAGAGAAACCTCCCGATTGTCGATTATACTGAAACTGCTGCAGAGCAATTCATTGATATAGATAAAGGTGTGTTCCCTTATTTAGGCACAGTTGTAAACAGTAAGCTAATTCGTAGATTAACAAGAACCCTTGAAGCAGTAGTAGATGAGACTGCCTCCGCTCTAGGTAACCTAACCGAAGAGCAATCCTTTATGAGAATTGTTGTGCTCCAGAATCGTCTCGTCCTTGACGTCATATTGGCCGATAGGGGCGGGGCCTGTAGACTCATCGGATCTAGTTGCTGCATTTTCATTCCAAATAACGCGCCGTCTGTTTATTCAGCTATAACCAGACTTCATAAAATTGCCCATCTGTTACATCAAGATCCAGGCACCTGGACATGGTCCGGTTGGTTCTGGAATATAATTTCCGCATGGGGATGGAAAGTCCTGTCCTTTCTAAGTATTGCAGTAGCGATCATATTTAGCTGCTGCCTCTGTATACAATGTGGCCCTGCGATTTGCGGCATTTGTGCTACCTCTTGTATTCCTAGTCCTAAGCCCCGTTCTAAATCCCGTTCCAAGATAATTCGAAACGAGCAAATGGTACTGTATGAAATGATAGACGGTATCATGAATATTGATGTTTCCTGATGGAAACGTAGTGACAAGGAGGGAATGTGGAAAAGTAAATTTTGCCATGTTCTGTGTCCCTACGCCCCATCCATCATATGTTATGTGTGCATGATTAAATATGCATATGTACTCCCCATGTCTGATCAAGACGCAATTACAGTTGTGTCCTCCTCTAATATGCCAGTTTCCAGTCCTCGTGAATACTACGAATATTAGGCCTATGTAAAGCTACGTTGCCACGTTTCCCAGTGTGCACGTTATTTCATTATAAAGTCCCCGTTTCCAGGCCTCAACAGGGCCCGGACACTAGATTCAGCTCCTGTCTCCTGAAGCCTCGCTGAGGAGCGATACAGCCCCCACCTGTATCCTCGACCCTTCACTTACTTCCTGCCTCGCAGTGCCCGGTGCAGCTTGGCTCTGCCTCTGAGTCTGCCAAAAGTATGTTATAGTTCCAGTTATCAGTTCAGTCCTCCTTCTCTGCATTCCTAAGTTACTGAACTGCATCAATAGTTTCCGTCATTGTCTAGCCTATGCGGCTCCACGTTAGAGAATACTGCATTTAATGGTCATTTAATATTCTTCATCACGCACTACATGTAGAATAATGCATGGTCCAGTCTTAGAGTCAAGTTAGCTTTTCCCCTCTTGACTTCTAGTTTATATCAACATGTTCTCTAAACATCAGATACTAGATAGGGTTTAGGTACATGTCGCTCCGACCCTCCAGACTTTAGTCTCTGCTCCTAGCACAGAGTTCATAGCCCCCAGCTTCTCCTAGTGATACGTCATTGCCAGTTTGCGCGCACCATCAGGTTAGAGGTCCCGGCTCCTTAGGTAGCCCCCTCCTATGTTTCCGCCCCATTCATGACCTATTCTGTTACGTTTGCACCACATGTCTATGTATACGCCCAGTTACACCTACTTTTACTGCTATCTTTCGCGACTGCTACGCATCACGCCTTCTGCTCCACCCACTGCTACGCCTACTGCAATGTAATGCTATGTGTTTGCGTTATGTATAAATGCTCATGTATTGTTATTAAAAGTTAGCGCGCTCATCCCAGATCTAGCCCCGGCAGCTGCCGGGCCCTGTCATCCTATTCCTATGCAGGTTGCCCTGATCCTGTCCTTATGCTGTAATAAACCTGCAGAAACTCCTACTACCTCGAACCTTGACTCTTATTTATTGAGCTATCTGTTATGATGTATGCCTAGTCAAAAATAGGGTATTATTTATTTATTTACCACAGTCTAGCAAGACCTACTGGCTTTGCCAATGCTTGTTTCTGTTCGATAAAATCGGGAAAACACCCTGCATACATCTGTAGACCTTGAGAAAACATTCCACTTTGAGATACAGTTTCTACTAAGCTGCCAGTGTCTGCGTGACATTTCATTTGTTTGGATTTGAAAGCAGTGTCTGCAAAATGAATCTTGACTGTGATTTTGGGCACCGGCCCACGAGGACTCCATCACAGAGTTAGCAAACGATTTAATCGGTGCTGTTGGACAGTAGGTTGAAACCACATCATATTCGATGACAGAGCAGATTTACTAAGTCATCAGCTTGGCAGCAGTCTCATTTTCCGTTTGAAGAAAAGCCAAAGAACTTTCCTCAAAGAATATGGCGCTGGGCTGTGGCAACTTTTCTAAAGTGTATCAGGGTTATAAGTCTCCAGAACCAAATGAGGTATACAGGATTTATATGTATTTTTGTGACAGCTTGTACCCTGTAACATCAACCAAAGCAAACATTAGCCTTTAACCGTTATTTTCAATAGAGGAACTAGCAGTTAAGAAGTCAGCAAAAGAGCACTGCAAGAAGGTAACCAAGTGAATTGAGTCGATAAAATATTTTGATAAGAAAATTGGATCTAGAACTTTAAAGCAGAATTATGCCAGTAGAAAAAAGCATATCTTCTTTACGCTGTGAAATGTAGAAAAGTCATCGGTAAGTAAATGCTTTTCAACAAGTCAAACATTACAGCTTTTCCAAATCTGTATTTTCATTGATGATTTTACATGCCATCGGGCCTGTGTCAGATCACTTGGGGGCAGCCGTAATAATGCCCTGAGAGCACACAGGGCCGGTGCAATTAGAAGTAAAGAGGTGAGATTCAAAAGAAGAGGCGGAGGGGGCGTCTGTATTTCCTCATGTGGTAAAATGCACTCATGGCGGCAGTCAGGGGCTCTGCACAATAACAGACCTGCCACAAATCAAGGGCAACTAAACCAACCAATTAAAATAAACGATTCTCTTTTGCAAGTTTATTCCTTTTCAGTTGATTCTTTTTTTCACAGAGAAACTGTTCCATTGTGTTATTTTTGCGCCTTTGAATGTTGAAATTGTAGTGCGTGTTTGGCATTGGGATTCTAGTTTCTTTAAAATACTTGCCAGGCCAGGCCTCTGTGAGCTCAGCCAAAATTTTAGCCTGTTTCACTTTCCTCTCCTGACAGTGTGGGTGAGCCCACCTTCATTCACATATATATTGCTGCAGTGCCTACACTGAATGAAGGCATCACCCTGACACTTTACATGCGCCAAAATCAGAAAATTCTTTATTCGGGTGCAAAAAACATCCATAAAAAGTAGTGCTCTCAGGCAGGTCGCTCCCCACCCTGCTGCACTACTTGGTTGGCATGGTCTTATTTTACCGCTGCTGTATTGATGTATGTTGTGTTTCTCTCACTGCCTTAAATCTTTTTTCCTTCCTGCCTTATCTCCTTGTTTTACCCCCTGCCAATTTGTTCTTTGTCCTGTATTTGCCTTTTGTTTCCCACCACTGTACTCCACCAGTTTTTCCCGCCGCTGCGTCCCTGTGGCCCCGCCCCCCTGCTCGCCCATTCGCCGCCCCGCTCCCACCTCCCAGCTGCTCCTCCCTCCCACCTCCCCTCATATGGAGGCCGCGCAGCGGTCGCTCCGCTGGCGTGTTGAAGGCCCGCCCAAGG
Organism: Lissotriton helveticus; assembly: GCF_964261635.1. Classification (NCBI taxonomy): domain Eukaryota; kingdom Metazoa; phylum Chordata; class Amphibia; order Caudata; family Salamandridae; genus Lissotriton; species Lissotriton helveticus. The sequence goes on along the minus strand of NC_136071.1, from coordinate 1,003,091,950 downwards.
CAAGCCCGTCTGCACCCGTCCGTGCCTGGACCACGCCCGCGCCAGGAACCCCTGGCCCTCGCGAATGCCACGACGCCCGTCTCTGCTACGACTCCAGTGCCCTCCACGCACTCAACACCAGACAATCACGCACCTGCTGCCTGGCTGCCTGAAGTGCACCCAAGGACCCTTCTCCTGACAGAACTGCAACTTCACCAGCATCCGGCCCACCAAAGAACCCACCTACCTCAGATGCATCCTCCTTAACACACGCTCCGCCCGCAAACACGTAGTTGAACTCTGGGACCTACTCGACTGCAACACCCCAGACGTCGCCTTCCTGACGGAGACCTGGCTGAACCCCTCCTTGGCACTCGACATTGCCATAGCCATCCCAGAAGGCTACAAGATCACCTGCAAGGACCGCACCAATGGATTAGGAGAAGGAATTGCCATTGTCCACAGGAACACTCTCAAAGTCTCGACAAACACCGACGACACCCTCGGCACCGCCAAACACCTGCACTTCCAGATCCACACCAACCCCAACACCACACTCAGAGGAACCCTCATCTACCGACCCCCCGGACCCCGACCACAGTTCAGCGACTCCATTGTCGACTTCGTCAGCACACACGCCCTCGCCTCCACAGATTACATCCTCCTCGGCGACCTGAACTTCCACCTCGAGAACAACAACGACTCCAACTCCTCCACCCTGATCGACAACCTCGCCAACCTCAGACTTAGACAACTCGTCACAACACCCACCCACTCTGCCGGCCACACAGCTCTCCGCAAGCTCCCACGTCTCCTATTGGTATTTGATTGATGCACAATCTGCCACTGATGTGGCATTGCAGTAATTACTATTGTCCGGAATGATTTTTCAATTGGTCCAGAGGTATCAACGTTTGATGTTCACTAAAGTTGTTTTCCCCTTGCAAAAAAAGTTACTCACTTGGAAGTTGCCATCTGAGTAAAGCACCTGCTGTGGGTTGGGAGTGAGCATTCTAGGTTGGGAATGCCTGAGATGTGTGAGAACGCTGACAAAATTGCAAGTCTGTATTTACTGAGGTAGTTGTCTGTGGGTATCTCCACAAAGCATATTGGTAACTTAGTGAATGTGGCTTCTGACTTTCCAGTGTGACTCAACTTTACCATTTTTCGTTTCCCACATTTACCTGCTGGCAAGTAAACCAACATTGGCACAGATTTTCAGCTAAAGATCTAAAATGTGGGTAAAGTCAATATTTGTTAAAACGTCTGACCATGGTATCACAACCCATATGTGTTGCAACATGTTTTAACCTAGACACTGGTAATCACAGTGAATAAGTTAAAATATATTGTTTATTAATTGTAATGCAAACTACATTGTGATTGTTTGTGAAGCTTGGACCCAGATTCTGATAGCTGATAAGCAGTTCAGCACAGCACCCAAAGATACTGCGCTGCGTGACAGGGAGGGAGAAGGAGAGAGCCATATTCACATAGAAATAGCTCTCTCCTACCCTCACCTTAGCACTGGCACTGATTTCAGCCATAACGCCAGGGTGTGTGCATGAGTCTAGCATAGTTTTTGTACAGGAAGTGTATCTTTCCTGTGCAAAATACAATGCTAAGACAAGTAAAAAAGCTTTTTCCTACTTTGTATGTGTGCTGTACAGTGCAGCGCGCTTTCAAAGTTGGAAAAGCACAGAGAAATTAAAACATTTCTCTGTTTAATGCCTGCATTTCAGCTGTGGTAATTTTGGTGCTAGACCCTTTCTACTGATGTTCGAGAATATGGTTTACCGTCAAAAAAGATAGGTGGTAGCACAGGCATGACCATGTACAACCCATGTAACTCCCCTTGACGGAAAGTAATGCAAAACAGCGTTTCACACTGTTTTGCGCTACTTTTCTATATAAACCAATGCAAATACCAATTTATGTTTGCTTGTGAATCCCAAAAAAGGGTTAGAGTCAGTTTAGGATTACAGAAGTAACACTAACCCAACGCTTAACCTTTGAGAATCTGGGCCCTGGTGTTTCCCACTGTTTCTTTACATCTTCTGGCACCTCTTCTTGTATCTCACTAAACTCCTTTAATGAATCAATTCACGTTATTATTTTCAGTTTTACATTGTTCTTGCTGCCTTGAATTAATTATGGCAGGTTCAAGAGCACAGTATTTTGCTACTTCATTAGCATACCGATTTTTCATGGTAATCTTATCATCCCACTTTTATTAGCAGCACACTCGAACATTATAATCTCTTTTAGCACCTGTTATGCTTCCAACAAACTTAAAATGTGCATCCCATTGTGGTTTGTGGAACCAGAAGATGTCACAAAATCCCTTTGTGACCATAATTGGCCAAAATCATGGACCATGCCAAAATCATTCTTTCTATTAGTACAGGTTGTCACACGCAATTTTGAACAAAGCATCATTCTCTTGTTAAAGCAATCAGTTCTCCTTATTGAGCTAAAGGCACATTACACAAGTGCGATGCTTTCACAATTTCTTATATGGTGCAGGCTGCATATGTGCCTTTCAATGTTCCATGATGGTCTCTCATGCAAGAACCATCTACAAATGAAATCAGAGAAGCCAGTTGAATTAGCACATCTTTTATGTCTGGTCATGGTTCGGTACATTATTCATTCACATAGATGCAATTATGATCACAAACTCCATTGCTTTCTTTGTATGCATTTGGCAACATCATTGCTGGATTTAGGGCATTGCATCAACTGATTGAAATATTGTCAGCTACTAACATTTTATGGACATATTTTGTAAACCAGCTGTTTGTCAAATGCTGAGTTTGAGTATGAGACAGCAAAATCTCGACTGCATGAGGAACTAACATGAGTGTTTAGCCGCTCACTTTCATAAACTGAAAGACAAAATGCTGTTACTGATTTTAAACACCCATGATGTGAGGTGGCTATAGGATCCATAGTAGCAGAGAAGTAGACATCAGACCTCTCTATTTGTACATGTTTTTGAGTCACTTCTGACAGCCCTTCTTTCTTATGACAGAACAAATAAAAATAATTTTTTATAATTTTCAATTCCTACTGCGGATAAACTACATAAGTTATCTCTGAGCTCGAGGAAGGCACTCATGCATTCCTTCTTGAATGGCACCAGATTGTTTACGTCTCTATGAATAAGTCTCAGTAAAGCTTTTGCAATAGGGAAAAGCATTGAAACCATTGACTCCAGTAATCAACCATTTCAAAGAACATTCTCACTTCTCTTTGCGTCTTTCACTCTCAGAATTGCAGCAATGTGTTCTGTAGAAACAAGCACCTCCACTTTTGCAAACAAGTTCAACAATATGCAAAAATCTCGAGAACATGGATTTCAACAAAACAGTCTGCCCAAATCAAAGAAAAGATCCAACAATAAACAGAATAATTCAATATTTTTAACCTGTTCAATCCCCACATGTTTATGATGGCCACAGGAACATAGTAAATACAACTGTACTACTAAAAATAAGCCTTATTATCATGTTAGTGACTAGATCTGTTATTGATGGGCCTTTTATGTGTTTCTATGATGCAATAGATCACAAACCTAAGCTGTGAGATCAAAGCAGTGTAAGATATATCACCAAAAATTAACTAATACACTCCATCTACATACGTTTGAGTGTGGTAGCTCATGGTTTTGTATTATAATCCTTTGTGCAGTATTTCCCGGTGCTAGCGGCCCCCAAAGTCACTTTCCAATAGCCTTTCCATGTTGGAAAGGCCGGCACGGAAAGGCTGTCTGAAATTGACATTGTCAGCCCGACACCGGAAATGCCGTCCTTAAGGGATTATGTTGCCGTTCTGACTGGCTGACAGGTTCCTGGAGTCCGTCAGTGCAGAGTCGGTCAGCCCGGCCAATTTACACTATTACTTCCTTCATTGTTATACGGTGGTCGGATTGCAAAACTTAGATGTTGGTTGGAAAGCCTCTGACATTTGGTCGGAGGCTTTCCAACTAACATCATAATAGGGCCCTAAATGTTGAGTGAGTTGTACTGAAGACTAATGCATTTCAAGATTGTTGAGATAATTCATCAATCAAAACCCTGTGGAGCAGAGTTGTTCAATCACCACAAGGAGAACCTCAGTGAAACACCAGGAAGAAGAAGAAGACAGTTCAAATAGTAGGCTGAAAACTGTCACATTTGGTTCTTCCATTGAAACTTTAGAAAGGGATAATGATCTTGCCATACTGCAATCAGAAAATTTATGGCTCTTAGATCAAGCCTGACTAACCAGTCCTCCTGTAAGAGAGTGTCTTGCAGAAGTTGGATCCCTTCCGACTTGAAGTGCTGGGATGGGGGATTAGAGAGAAAGTTGCCAGTGTATGCAATAACTGAAAACGGTTCATAAAACCCACGGTTTGGAGGTTTTGGAATGCCACCTTGTAAGAAACTGTACAATGTGACCAGGGGCTTGGCAGGTTGAAATCAGAAATGGTTTGTGCACTTACCTTGGTTGAGAAGAGGAAGGCTTGTTGCTTGAACCCACAGCTAAGTCACTGCTCAGACTTGCTTTCTTGCAGGTAGAAAGTAGGTAGGGGCCAAAGGAGAGGATGAAATGTCCCCAGAAGGCAAGGATAATGGAGACCCAACCTCTGTAGAGGATGCACCAGTACCCTTGGTGAGCACCGGCTGGAGAGAAAAGGCTTTCAGAAGATTTACAGCATACAGGCTTGTGCCTTGTCACGCAACATAAATGTTGAAACATAAGCACATTTTATTGGTTCAGCACCCTTATTCTACACAATGTGTTCCTTACTATTCTTGAAATTTTAGCATACTTTCTATGATATGTCATACACACAATACATATGATTTAAAGTCTTCATTAACTATTTGATAGTCTTTGGAACAAACTGCATAATGGGCTTTATGTTTGGAGCACACAAACTCAGACTCAGGAAAGTCCATCTAAAAGAGGTTCTGTTGGGTAAGCACCACGGGGTGAGTATTTACAACCAACCCATTTCTTCAGAATTAATTTTAAATTACACAAAATAATCCTAAATGTACCACACCTACAATAAATTAGCAAAAATATATACATTTATTACTTCCTTTGTTTTGATTTGCTGTTATTCGGAAAAAAAACATTCTTAAACACTTTGCACAGTAAATACATTTGGGCTGTCAGACAAAAGAAAACACTAACAACATGAAGACAATTCAATGGGTGACTGTGGTGACAAAAAGTGAAATGAGTGACCTTTCAAATTCAAACACAAACAAAATAATAACATAGATTATTTGTTCTTCTCAGGTCTTTCACTCTAGCATGCACTGTCTTTAAAATTTCTAGCTATAGTGATCCTGGACATGAGACAATTTCACATCAATATTTTGACCCTTTAGATATGTGTGTCTGTCGATACATCATATAGGGTCTTCCTCAGGACAAAGCAGACTAGCGACAGCCCTTATTAGTTAGATTTTCAAAAACATGAATCTGCTCCTCCGAGCACGGATGGAGCTTGTCACAAAAACTACTTCTAGATGAGGATCATCTATGTGCCCCATTTGTTAATCTGTATTAGTTTGGCATCAGCTATAATCCAACTCTCAGGTGCGTCCCCCACTGGTCGTGTGCATCTACCTCCGGGTGTATAAAGAAATTCCACTTGTGATTGCTGCTCCCCAATCCAATTATGATTGAGATTTTTCTAGTCAGTTGGCTGCAGCTACCCGCACCTCCTTGAGTTCTTGATTGCCGAGCATCAATGGTCTCTCTCTTTCCATAATCATGCAGCTCAAAATAATGTTTAATTTAATATGTTTTATATTGTGGTGTTTAATTGTATTGTATCATGTTATTTGTTATGTGTGCTATTGTAAAATATATTTAATTTTTTTATTTATTTGTTTAAATGTTTATTTTTTCAAACTACATATTTCATTTTAATTTTGAGGTTTGAAGTTTATTGGAGGATTGGTCGGTTATTTTTTAAATATATATATGTTGATAATAATTGATCAATGAATTAATAATCAAACCTTTTTATAGGAAACTCTGGAATTATGAATAATATGTTTAATTGATATGAAAATGTTAAACAAATGTTTATATATTTTTCAAAATATTAATTCCTTATGAGTTGTAGGGTATATTTGATAAATAGGTGGGTAGATGTTTTAAAAAACATATTTATTAATTAGAAAGTTTATTAGGAACAATTGTAAACATTTACATTTTTCTTTTTTATTTATGTATGTTTTACATGTGAGTTTAGGGGATATTTATATTTCAAATTTCTTATATGGTTTTCTTATTTTAAAACAGTTAGGCTAAATGTTTAAAATTTTGAAAAAATATTTTCGTTTTTCTTACCAATCGTATAGCATTTTAATGATTTAAAGAGGTTTTAAAGCATTTAAATTTCAATTTCTTAAATACTTTTTAATTGGCACTGCTATTATATTGGTGTTGTGAATCTGACTCTCAAATACATGCACTTTCTCGAGTGTTGTTATACTGGAGTTAGAGGAGTAAATCTGACCGCTCCCAATATATGCACTTTCCCCAATGTTTGTAAGACTGTTTTTAGAATAGTTAATCTGATCCCCCCAATGTATGCATTTACCCCAACATTTGATGGATTGTAGTTAGACTAGTAAATCATACACCTCCGCACATGCGCTCAATTTTCAATGTTTGTTAAACTGGAGTTTTAATACTAAATTTAACCCCTATGGATGCACTTTACCTGGTGTTTCTTAGAATCGAATTTGAATAATAAATCTGACTCCCCCTTGCTGACCAATGTGTGCCATTCCCCAATGTTAAACAAATACAAGGCAAAAGGCATACATTAGAGACAGAATACCAACTCCAGCATGCATGTATTTTCTCCAAGGTTTAGCGACTTTTAGTTAAAGAAGCCTATTTCAGTTCATTTTCTTTGTTTATTTTTTCATGTTTGTTAGTCTTAGAGTTCAGTTACCATTTTGTTTACTGTACTCAAAAATTCATAAGATATTTTGAAGGTATTTCATTTAAAAGTATACCTTTTAAAAAGTATTTCATTCCTTTTAAATTGCTCGAACCTAGTAGACCACACGTGCTGTCTGTTGATAGACATATTGTGGGCTTATCAAGAAAATACAGGGGCTTAGAGTATGCCCATTACTTATCATTGGTTGGCTGACTCATATTTACCTGCTTCTTATTCATGTTCCAGCTTGTCAATCTTGAGTCCCCCCACTTCCCCCATGGAACATAGCCTTTTTACTATCTCTTTTAATTGACTTTCATTTAAGCTTCCACTGCTTGCTTTTCAAACACTACTGTTTTCTTCTGGGTTAAGCACTCCATGAGAGTACATGTGTTTTCCAGCTGCAGGTAGACAATCCCTGAATTCAAAGAAAATACCAGGCATGGATGAACTACTCATGTGCAGAATCATGAAAATTAAAGATTGTGTATACTGAACTGTCCTAATTCACTAGTGCAGAGCACCCAAGTTCCAGAGTGTACACCAGTTTCCAGCTGCATGGCACACTGTACGCAAAAAAATAACCTGATTAGGGCCTGATTAAGATCACGGTCAGACTTATGTCTGACCGCCATCCCTTCAGAAATGGGACCGCCCAAATTGCTGACGGTGGTCCCGCACCCTGAATCACAATGCGCCCGCCTGTGTAAAGTTTGTATTGCAGCGGGTGCTGTAGCATATGCTGCAGTACAAAATTAGCACCCCATGCATAACCCTGAACTATATGCAGGCACCATGTGATGCCTGCCACATGGTGCAGTGATATGTTGGGGGGGCACCATAGGGCCAGGGAGGAAGGGGGGCCCTCTACGGGCAGGCACCGCCACTATTGTAGGGATACAAGTCCCTCCAACTGACAGACGGGATCTGTGGCGGTCAGTCTCTACGACCGCCAACCATCACCTGACATCCTAATGTGGCGGGCGGTAATCAAGATTACCATGGCGTAATCAGGCCCTCAATGCAGTTCTTTCATCTGCACCTCAGCCCCCGTGTGTTTCATTTGGGAGTTTGTTTAATTGGATGCTAAAGCCAAATTGGATACTATGGGGGAGGGCCCGCCACAGCCAGCTGTGCGGTGGTGGGCCCTTCGCCATCGGACAGCAATTTTCCCCCGCCAAATTAGGATGGCAGGGGGAATCGTACCGCGTCCGTGGCAGGAGCATAGACTGCCCACCACGGATCCGCCAAAGGCACTCATTCTGATTGCCTGGCGGAGTGGTCTGCAGCTGTAAAATGGTGGTGGTGCCTAGCAGGCACCGCCTGCCATATTACGATGCTGGCCTCAGCCAGCCTTTCCATGGTGGTAGAACCACCATGGAAAGGCTGGTGTGGATTGGTTTTGGGTGCCCATTGCGGGCCCCCCTTGTGCTGGGAGGAAGTGGTGATTCACTGGGGTGATACCCATGGTACCCCTGTATTTCCAAGGACTAAGTGGTGTGCCTGCCACGTAGTGCAGGGAAATGCACGGCATGGCAATTTCACATTGCGGCGGGTGCTGCTGCCAGTAGCAGCTGCCGCAATGTTAAAGTGCCTGGATGCGACCGTCATGGTGGCGGTCACATCCTAATGTGGGGTGCGGAACTCCGCCTTACAGGCGGGCGGTCCCAGGCACCTCTACGATGACGAACGGACTCGAGTTAACCCGCTATCGTAAATACCCCCTATGCTCCTGAAAGCTGGGACAAGGATGATCTTAGCACAGCAAATCCTTTGTTGATGTATATATATAGTTTTTATTAAAACCATTGTCATACGCAGTTCTTTTGTGACATTTTTAAAAAAATTGCTGTGTTTTGGCTATTTTCTCAGTTCCCTCCAGGGGAATACACAAGCCCTGGGTATCTTTAGAATTCCCAAAATGTGGGAAAAAAGTAAACAAATCTGGCCTGGTTTCCTTGTGTGGAAAGTGAAGCATAAACCCCACCTCCACTATCAAACAAAAGGTTTACCACTCAGTCATGGGCTTGAGGATGCTTCAGGATGCTTCAGCACCCAAGGGTATTATACTCTTCATGTATGTAATATTTTAGGTATCCCCTTTTGGATTATACATGTTTATTTATATAGGTATGTGCTTTAATTATAGATGCACAATTGTTGTTGTGGTTAAGGTATTTGAATCATTGCAGCGTGAAAATTCAGCTTGCTTATGTATATTCATGTTTATTTTAGCATAGTTTAAATTGCTTTTCTAGTTATTGTTTTTTTAAATAATTGCCTAGGCTTCATATAATTTGGTATATTGATGTCTCAGTTAATATTTGTAAACAATAAGCTTCTAATGTGTTTTGAGAAAAGGCACCCTGTTCAATGTCATTATCTTGGCTGATGCACAATGAGGCCAAGAGAAGGAATCAACCACTTTTTCATCAACCACATCCTCAACAACCTCCTCTAGTTAGCCTTTGAATGAGAGACTTAAGCATCCTCTGTGATGGAGAACTGTGGTGTCTTCCAAGCGCTGAGACTGAGTTTGACGCCTTTTTAGCCCAAGGAAGGGTTTGTGGAGGTGTTTACATTTAATGAGGCCTTGGGGTGTTTCTCAAAGGCAGTTTCTGGATATGTGGTGGAATGAGCAAAGACAATAGAGAAGGATGTGCACCAGAGAGACACTAGTTTGTCAAGAGCTTTTGGATACGGACGGTAGACTTGTTAATTACATTTTGTAGCTGTCATTGTAATACTATTGGGGAGAGACTTCATTACCGACTTAATTTTAAATGTGCATGGTTCACTAGGGTACCTTGCAGGGCTGAAATTGTTATGTAAGGGGGCTGACTTTCATCTTACAAGGGTGCAGAGACAGAATATCAAGTACACAATATCGAGTTGCACAATTATCGAGTCATTAATATCGTGGGTCAGGAATATCGTGGTCAAGAATATCGACTTAAGGTAAGTAATATCGAATTTAAAAATATCGAAGTGTTTCATATTGTTTGCAAAAATATAGTTGTTAAAAATATCGTTTTTCATTATTGCTATGAATTTTAATATATTTTTTATGTGTATGTGAAACATGTTTTTTTGTATATGATTTGTTTGTATTTTTAAAATATGTGTCACATTTTTTGTAGATATTCTTTTTTTTAATTTGGATTTTGCATATTTATGGGGTCATTAGGAAGTAGGGCAGATCGCCACTGCCCGCATGGCGGTGGTGATCCGCCCTACATCCATCCACGCCCGCCACCCATTTACGCCCACCACATTAGTATGGTGGGGGTACCGCGGGGACAGGAAGATCGGCCGGCGCTTTTCCGCCAGGTCGACAAGTCGACTGGGCGGAAAAGGGTTTAATATGGTGGCGTGGCTGCTAGACACCGCCAGCCATATTAGAATGGGGGCAGAAACATGCCTTGCCACGGAAAGGCATGCAGTGTTTCCTTATGGGGGCCAGTTGTGGGCCCCCTGGGACTCTGGGGGATGCACATGGGGGGTACCTATGGTACCCCCTACATTGTCATGGACATGTCACCTTGTGCATGACAATGTACGCAGTGCATTCCCAGCATTGTGGTGGGTGGTGCTGTGAGCACCGCCCGCCACAATGCTGGGAATGGAGGATGCCACTGCCACGATGGCATCCTAATCGTCGGGGCGGGACCGCCGCACCACAGGCGGTCGGTCCCTGCTCCGCTAGGGTGGTGGGCGGACAGAAGTCCACCCGCCATCCTAATGACCCCCGCTTAGTTCCATAGAGGGTTGTGGGTTTATAGGGGAATACGTTGGGAAATTAAGTTATTTATATTAAATGTATTCATTTTGTTTTATTTTATTTTTGCATTTTTATTTCCATAGCGGGTTGTGGGTTTATAGGGGAATAGGGTGGCAAGAAGCTTAATTATATTTAATGTATTGATTATTTTTATTTATTAATATTTGTTTGATTGAGATGTTATAGTGTTACATGTGTAAAGTAATTTATTATTAATTAATAATTGGTTGTTAATTAATTTCAATTAATTAATTGGTAATTAATTATGGTTATTGTGTAATTAATTTTAGGTGTGTGATGTGGTGTTTATTGGATGTAAATGGTGGGAAGAAATTTATTTTTAATTTATGAATTATTAAGTGGTTGTTAATTAATTTGAATGAATTTACTAGCAATTCATTTTGGTAATTGTGTAATTAATTATATTTGTGTGTGGTAGTTTTTATAGGTGTAAATGGTGGGAAGGGGAGGAAGTACATTATTTTTAATTGATGAATTAATAATTAGTTGTAAATTAATTTTAATAAATTAATTAGTAATTAATTATGGTAATTGTGTAATTACTTTTATGTGTGTTGTGGTGTTTATAGGAGTAAAGGGTGGGAAGTAATTTGTGTTTAATTAATTGATATATAGTTGTTAATTAATGTTAATTATTTGATCATTATTTTGAGTATATGTTTGTTTGTGTGTTGTTTTTACTTTTAAAGTGGTAAAGGGTGGGTATTAAATAACATTTGTTATTTAATTATTAGTTGTTAATAGTAATAGTTTTTCTTTAAAAATAATACATAATATATAAAAGTGTGTATTTTTTATAGTTTAATATAGGTGTCTGTTGTGATATTAGAGTGTTAAAGCTTGTGTGCTCAATTCATGTTTATGTTTTATGTTCATAATGGAAATAAATATAACTAAAAATGTTGAAGTGTTTATAATATATAAAAGTGTGTATTTTTTTATAGTTTAATATAGGTGTCTGTTGTGATCTTAGAGTGTTAAAGCTTGTGTGCTCAATTCATGTTTATGTTTTATGTTCATAATGGAAATAAATATAATAAAAAATGTTGAAGTGTTTAGTTATTGGTGTGGTGTTACAGAGTATGAACTAACATACATATATTTATGTTTTAAATATTTAAATAATTTTTTGTTTGCTAATATTTGCTACTTTTAAATAATTCATGTTTATAAATGTATTTATTAATGTATTTAATATATTATTTGTAATTTTTTTATGTAACTAATATTATAATAGGTGTTCTTGTTATATGTTTAATATATTCCATTTTATATTTTTAAAATATTTTTTTATGTTTATGGTTTGTTAAATTTTGTAATATTTTTTGGGTTTTTTCAACTGTTATTAGTAATTTTCATTTCTCTGCTATCCAACAATGTCTCTAATGTTGCACCCACTGGAGTGGGCACAGTAGTTTTTACTCCTCCGTTTTCCAACACTTTATCTACTGTTGCACTCTTTGGAGTGCGAATAGTAATTTTTACCCTTCCGTTATCCAACATTTACCCTACTACTGCACTCACTGGAGTGGTAATAGTAATTGTTACCCCTCCGCTATCCAACAGTTTCCCTATGCTGTACTCTTTGGAGTGGGAATAGTATTTTTCTATCCCTCCGCTATCCAACATTTTCCCTACTGTTGCACTCACTGGAGTTGGAATAGTAAATTTAATCCCTCCGCTATCCAACACTTACCCTACTTTTGCACTCACTGGAGTGGGAATAGTAATTTCTATCCCTTTGCTCTCCAACATTTTCGTTAGTGTTGTACTCTTTGTTTTTGGAATAGTAATTATTGCCCTTTCGCTATCCAACACTTACCACACTGTTGCACTCACTGGAGTGGGAATAGTAATTTTTACCCCTCCGCTATCCAACACTTTCCCTACTGTTGCTATCAATGGAGTGGGAATAGTAATTTTTACCCCTCTGTTATCCAACACTATCATTACTGTTGCAATCTTTGGATTGGGAATAGTAACTTTTTTACCCTCCGCTATCCAACCCTTTACCTACTGTTCCTATCACTGGAGTGGGAATAGTAATGTTTACCCCTCCGCTATCCAACACTTTCCCTACTGTTACTCTGTTTGGAGCAGGAATATTAATTTTTTCCCCTCCGCTAACCAACACTTTCCCTACTGTTGCTATCACTGGAGTGGGAATAGTCATTTTTACCCCTCTGCTATTCAACACTTTCCCTACTGTTGCAGCACTCACTGGAGTTGGAATAGTAATTTAATTATTTTGCTATCTAACACTTTCCCTACTGTTGCACTTGTTGTATTGGGAAATGTTAGTTTAATTGTTTTAATAGTTTAATGTTTTAATTTATTATAGAATGTTTTTGTTTTATTTTAAATTATTGATATATATATATTTTACTTTTATATAATTTAAAATTTTCAAAATGAAATAAAGGTATTAGTTAATAAATTAAATGTAAGTAAATATATGTATAAAATATGATGTTTGTGTGTTTATATTTTTTAATTAAGTTTATTTGATATATGTAGTTAAAATGTATATTACATTTAATTTATTTTGTTAAAAATAATATTAGTATTCAATATATTTAGTATATAATATTTTATTTTATATATATTTTTAAATCAACAGTTTTACATATATATTTTTTACCTGGATATTTATGAGTTGATATTTTTGTCTTTACCTGTTAAGGTATGGGAGTCGATATTATTGTAGTCAATATTGTTTCCTTAATATTTTTAACATCTATCTGGCCAATTACGATGGCGTGCGGACTGCAAAAGGGACCGCCCACCATAGGTGTGTCGGTCCCGCTATACGGATTAGGATGCGCCCGCCACACTGGCGGGCGCATTCTGTATTTTAACATTGCGGCAGGTGATATCACCCGCCACAATGTAAAAATACATGTTTAGCACATGTATGTACAATGTGACAAGCACCGTGCGATGCCTGCCACCTTGTACATGCAAATGCAGGGGGGTACCATAGGTACCTCCCACGTGCAGCACCCCACCCCGCCACCCCCCAGGGGCCCGCAACGGGCCCCTGAAGGCATTCTCCACCTGTCTTTTTGCGGCAGGATCTCCGCTGAAAAAGACAGGCACCGTAATGCCCACGGCGGTGCCTGCATGGCACCGCTGCCATTGCCCCATTGTACCATGTCCTGCAAGGTGGGCAAAAAAGGACCGCCTTTCGGTACCACAGGGGACGGTCTTTTCGTGCGCCGCGGTACCATTCCCATTCCCATCGCCATTCTAATTTGGCGGTGGGACTATTCAGGCTGATGGCGGGCGGATCGCCACCGCCGGGCCAGCGGAAAACCCGCAATGGTAATCGGCCCCTCGGTTTGTTACATCAATATTCTATCAGTGAACCCTTACAAGATATTTAGAATAATGTGTGTAAGTCAGTTAATCCCCATTTATAATGCTTTTTACTATGCAAAAATAGCTGGAAATTCGAAGGCAAAGTATATATAGAATTATGCTTTCATTATTTTTGAGAGATTGTTATCGAAATCAATAGGGCAGGCTCTGCTTTTGTGAAGTAACATTTCTGGATAATCAGGATCTTATTGTCAAAATGATAATAAAGGTGAAGTTGTATAAAACTGTACCCAGAATAGAAGTGGAGGCAGCTATGCAGTCTATAGGGACCCACAGCAATATTTGGTGCACAGACATAGGAGGATTTTATTTTTGTTCTTATAAGGAAATCTTTGGTTTCTGGGAGACTTCTACTTCAGAGGAACTTAATCAGTACAGAAAGCACTGAGCCATTTCTAATTCTTCTCAATTTCTCCTTAGGATTTGGAGTTCTGGAAAGTAAATCCCCATATACTTAGGGCTATATTGATCAAACTGTGACACAGCGCAGCACAGCAAGTCACCTTCGTGACTCTGAGTCTAGCCTTCCAAAGTGCAGTCGTCTGACGAGGCTCATTTGCCGTAGTCATGGGTTTTGGTGCCTATATTGAGGATGATGGACCCCACTTCTACTGAAATTGGATTGAATTGAAGTTGCTTTATTTTGTTTGGATCAAACATGCATACCAAGTCTGAATTATTTTGTGTCCGTACATACAGCTGTTCTTATTCAGCACACACCTTACTATGCAGATATGACTTACATGACATACCAGGATATTACATTTATTCGCCTTGTGGATGAGTGAACCGAAGGATCTCAGTATAGATCCCGTTGGGATTTTCTGGTGCCTACGTTGGGGATGATTGACCCCACTAATCCTGAAATTGGATTGACTTGAAGTTGCCTTATTTTGTATGGCTCAATTCTGCATTATTTCGGGTCTGCATATATGGATTATCTTATTTAGCAGACTGCTTACTATGCAGATACAACTTACGTGACATGTCAGGATAATAGAGTGATTTGTCTCATGGATGAGTGAACTGTAGGGGTCTCAACATATATCCTGTTGGGATTTTCTGCCATGATGAAGTCCAATGCTTTGGATGAAACACGTTGGCTGTTTTTATGCTGTACATATATGTTATTTACCAGCAACAACAGAATAAAAGAAGATTTATACGCGCTTTCTCAGGAATAATTTTGTACTGTTTTGATTATTTTGAATGAAATGATTTAATAAACTTATGGTGCATCCTTGTATCAGAATTCTATTGCCCACACCTAGTTGAGACCCATTCAAAAAAATTGGATGATGTCTTGTGAAATTACTTCTAAATGCATGAAGAGCTTCTTTTATAATAACCCTTTTGAGTCCAGAATATCTTTAAATGATTAATAATGACAGTGTTTACCTTTGATATTTTAAGTGATATTATCACCATTAATTTTCATGGCCGTCCGTATTTATTTTTCATACACATAGTCACATTGACAGCAACAAAGTTAATGTTGTTTTTTAGTTTTAAAATACTGTTACATTTTATTGTGTTCCTCTTGATTTTTAATGAAAGATGTTGACCATTACAGAATGTGTAATGTTACTCTTTCTTTGGCGTATAATTTTATAACTCTTAACCATTTAATTATTTTAATATATTTCTGTTAATAAAATGTAATTTTTTCACTTAAACTAGTTCCTGACATTATTTCTTCCTGTACTGTTGTGACTTTTTATTAAGCACTGCATTTAACTACACGTTCTCTGAGGTTTTATTGTGCACCTACCAAATATGATCAAAGATTGTCCTCTTTAAACCATCTTTTTTGTGGACTAGATTTTGGTAAATTGTCCAACATTTCTTTTTGCCATGCAGCCACTGGATGTTACCTCTGCCATGCAGTAATTTCTACATGATATATTTACCACGATTGAAACACAAAACTTAGGGGGTCATTAGGTAACGGGACCGCCCGCCTGCATTGCAGCAGTCTCACCACCCTAATTATGATGCGACCGCCACCGCAGCGGTCGCATCAGAAGATTTAACATTGCGGCTGGTGCTGCTGGCTGCAGAAATCGCCACAATGTGAAATGGCCATGTTGTGCATTTTCCTGCACAACGTGGCAGGTGCCG
Organism: Lissotriton helveticus; assembly: GCF_964261635.1. Taxonomy (NCBI): domain Eukaryota; kingdom Metazoa; phylum Chordata; class Amphibia; order Caudata; family Salamandridae; genus Lissotriton; species Lissotriton helveticus. The sequence continues at coordinate 1,003,075,703 of NC_136071.1, read as the reverse complement.
TGCTGTGCCTGCCACCTTGTGCATGGAAATGGAGGGGGGTACCAGTGCACAGTTGACACCCCCACAGGGGCCTACAACGGGCCCCCAAAGCCAGTCTCCTCCTGCCTTTTTGCAGCGGAGAATCCACCGCAAAAAGGCAGAGAGGCACATTGTAATCACTATGCCGGTGCCTGCTAGGCACGGCCACAATGATTGCCTGGTTCTGGGTTCCGCAAGGCGGGTGGAAAAGGACCACCTTGCAGAACCATGGCGGTCAGTCTTTCCGACCGCCGCGGAACAATAGTGATTCCCACCGCCATCATAATGTGGCGGTGGGTAAATCACCTTTTGATGGCGGGCTGATCACCACCACTGGGCCGGCGGTGGCGATACGCCTGCCATCATAATATACAGTATAATATTTTGCCATGCCTTAGAAGGTAAGAGAAGTATGTTATTGGATATTTGGGCCACTACCTTAACAAATGAAGGAAAGGGGGTTTGGCAGGTTTACCCTACCTCCCCCCCAAACAAATTGGGATTTTAGGACAGTACTATCCTAAATATTAAGGTAAGAGGGTTGTGGGGTGTACCCCATAAGTAAAAAATGTTGTATTGTATTGTGGTATTTGTTAAATAATTAAAGTAAGTGGGGTTGGGTAGTTTATCCCCATTGATTTAAAATATAATATTAATATAAATCAATGTTAAAAATGCTTAGGTTTGGTGTAAGTTATAAACATATTAAAATATAACATGGAGTAAAATACTATGGCAGTTTTTTTAATTTTATAAATTTTATCAGTTTATCGATTTTTAAATAACCTAAATAATATTTTTTTAGGAGTGGGATGCAAGAGGATTAGGGATTCTGTTGGAGCTATTTTAAAATTTGTCTAAATGAATGAAGGGCATAATATTTTAAATAGAGCAAAATACTCCATTAATACTTAGGTGTTTTTTTCTTTCATGCAAATATGATTTTCATTTGAAAAAAATAAACTTATAATTTATATTTGAGAGAGGGATGTAAGGGGTTAGGGGAGAATATTAAAATCGATTCAAATATAGTAACATTTAAACTTATTGGTATGTTAAGCTAATACTAACACATTCTGTGGTATTTCATAATGAATAAAATTAAAACCTGTGTACAATTAAACTGATTTCATGATATAATGCATACATAAATACAGTAAATACTTAAAAATAGTATTACCAACACTTTCAGTTTTTTAATAAGATATAATTTATTTTCAAAATAGTAAAAATTAAGTTAATGTTTTTTATTAAAAACAAATATTTAACAGGTTTACAAGTATGTTAAAATTATTTTCGTGACAGTTTTTCATTTGTTTTATTGGTGGACCTGTATTTCTAACTGTTGACATTTCTTAAAAGTATTTCTTGCTTTGAAGTTTGTTTCTTCAGTTGGTGGAGGGTTTTTAAAGTACCTTTACTGTAGGCAGAGTCTAAGGGAGGTGATTTAGGTAGATGAATCGACTTTTATGTTGTTTTACGTTGTGTTTTTACCTCTTTTTTTATTCAGATTGCTGGAGCATTGCATTACCCAATTTTCTTTTAATTTAAAATGGTTTTATTTGGACATTTTTTTAAATCTATTTCAAGTTTTAAAATGTAGTAGGGTATACTTTAATGTTTCCACTACTATATTTTTTTAATTTCTTTCCATTTTTCATTTTATTTCACAATTTTCTGTATATAATACGATAGGGAGTTTTAAGAACCTCATTTGAATGATGTTATTATAAATCTTATCTTAAATTGAAAGCAAACATATATTGTTTTATTTTGGGTTATTTTTAAACATCTTTAATTGTTTCATGTGAGAAATAATGTTGTATGGGTTGTAATTGAGTGACAGTAGGAGGGTTTTAAAATATTAATGTCACTTGAAAAAGACTACTCCCAGTAAGAACATATTTCAATGTTATTACTTTTGTAAATTGTACTTAGTTGCTCTTGTTTTTAAGACATGCAAGTTAAGGTTTTGTTATATGATTCCTACAAATTAAGTAGGACTCTGTGTGTGGACAACAGAAGCTTCAGTATATAGGGACTCAGTCGTGCATATCATCAGAAAATGTTGGCCTGTTTCCAAACTATCTCACAGTGCCCCATCTGGACCCCTAACCCTACCAGAGTACATGATCACTTGTTTAGTCCCCAGGAAAAAAGGTGGAAACAGATCTTCCTCTTTATTTATTTACTTTTTCATGCCCAAGGTAAACAAAAGAACTATACAAATTTACTTTTTAAATATTTATTGAGACAATCGTATTCTTGTATAGAAAGAATGTGCTGCAATTATTGGGCAGAAGAAGTAAAGCACTGTAACCAGCATTACAAGATTTGTGAAAAAGAGAAACAGCTCAACCATGATAACATTATTAATAGATGATTATATGATTATACTCCATAACACTACCTATATTATTGAGAGCGTAGTGGGAGTACCCTCTGCCAGATCCCTTGGGATAGCCTAACCCCCCATACCTGAGAAGGATGTATCAGGAAGCCAGCCTGTGCAGAAAATGCTATCATCCTGTGCAAAATAGAGGTCAGAGTCAGCAGGACTGCAAAGAAGTCACAGTGTGTTGCATTCCAGGACAATACCAGTAGAAATGCTCCACTGGTGCATATTACTCAGAGGCCATTTATATAATAAAAGCACCATTGCAATTGCACTTTGTCAAAGGTGCAGAGCTAATGTGATGCTTAGCCTGGAGCTGAAAAGCTGTCCCTAACCAAATACAAGGGCATCGCTTTATATCTCCCTAGCCTTTTACAGAATGTACGACTAACATGATAATAATGCTCGCTAAGAAATAAATTGCATGTATAATGATTTCTCAATACATTATCGTGTAAGTGCAATGCACGCAAAAGGTCACAATAAGAAAACGATGTCAAGCTAAAACATGAGGTTTAGAACAGGCCCTATTGCACCTCACACCAGTCTGTTTATTTGTAAGTTATGTTAGTTGTTTAAAATGTAGGCAGTTCCTTAGTAGTCTGTGCCACCAGACATTCTGAGCTACTGAACATTAGTAAGCATTCATTTCTTCTGTTTTTTTCGTTACTTTTGTTTGCATATTACTTACAAAAGGTTGCCCCCCTGTTATTTGCTGGAAACTTTGCAAATTTTGTCAAACTTCCATAAAGGATACAAATGTGGGTGGGCTTAGATAATTGAGCTATGTCAACATTGGTAGTATTTGCTCCTCCCACTAAACAGGTCAGGTAGGAATAACACCTTTCAATGTGGAATTTGGTAATCCTTCTGCGTCCTGACCTTCTTAGAAGAGAAATCCATGTTTCTTCAAAGTATTTTAAAACTGGGCCAATCATTCCTGATTTTGAACAAAATACTCATATTGTATGATTGCAGTGTAGAAAACATTTAGGGGTCCATTATGATGGCGGGTAAACAAAGTCCACCCGCCACTGTATCGGAATATGGGAACGTCCGCCAGGGGTGCGGCGGTCACGCACCTGCAATTAGGATGCCACTGCCACCGTGGCGGTGGCATCCCCTATTCCCAGCATTGTGGTGGGCGGTGCTTAGAGCACCGCCCGCCACAATGCTGGGAATGTACGTTGTGTATTGGCATGCACAAGGTGATGGCACCGCGCGGTGCCTGCCACCTTGTCCATGCATCGCCGCCATAGAAAGGCATGTACCGCCAGGCATCATAATATGGATGGCGGTGCCTTCCCGGCACAACCACCATATTGTGCCAGAGTTCCACCTGGCTGGCAATTGCCGACCGGTGGAAAAGTGTCGGACAGACTTTCCATCCGCCGATGTACCCCCCCGCCATGGTAATATGGCGGGGTAAATGTGGTCGTGTTGACGGGCGGATCACCAACACCTGCCGCCGTCATAATGGGGCCCTAAGTTTGCATGGATAGTTTACATGTTATGGTATTGTCCATCATTCCTCTTCATAAAAGTATTCGCGAAGCATTGGGTTGCATCATATTCTAGCACCCTCTACCACATATTTAGTAGGCTATCTCAGGTGGTGTCTATTTCAAACATCTTTTCAATATAATTGGTGACACTAAGATTTAGGGTAGAAAGAGCAATCAACTTCCTTGCCAGCTGTCCTGCGAGCTCACTTCTCTAGGGTTTTACCTAGAGGCAGGAGCAATACATTATATCATACCTGCACTTTTGGAACAACAGTCCTAAACTGCAAAAACACACACATTACAACAAATTCCTTACAAATGCTCAGCAATATTCATTCATAAGCATTCATAAGCATTTACCAGCAATTGCCAATATTCTCAATTATAATAAATGCCACACCCATTTACATTTCTGAGGCATTTATCCCACCTAAACGCTAACTACTATTTGGGAGGCGTGTTCATTAATAAACCTAGGACTGATAGAACATCAGGTTTAAGTACAGAGCAGTAAACAGTGTTACCAGCTTCGGAATGCTGGTGAAACTAGTCTACATTATCTACAAATAAGTGTTTTTCATAGATGCATATCCATTATATCAATTATAAAAATGTTGGCAAATTCCCCACTAACCTCTCAGTTTCCATGTGTTGCCAGTTCAAATGGAGATGTTTATGTGTAGAAGGTCCTCTCTGTAAGGTGAGAGCTTGCCGGTGAAACTTGCAGCGATTCCAGCCGCGGTCCGTGCAGGTAAGAGCGGTGAGGCGGTAGGGCTGGGTTGGGGAGGGGGATTTGACAGACGACCACGAGAGAAAATTAAATAATTAATTTTCCCTTGTCACCGTCTGTTGAAATCCCCCCCACCTCGCCCCACCTCCCCACCGCTCCTACCTGCACGGGCCGCAGCTGAGTTATCCTCAAGTCACAAAATTGCCTGCAAGACTGACACCGAGTTTCATCCTTCATATACGGGTACATTCATTGCCATTACATTCCAGGAACTTTAAAAGTATAAAATTTGACATACTTGCATACACTTTTTCAACAATAAAAGGTAACTTAGCATTAAATCACGGTTCCACCCAGATTATTGCTTTGCTGGGTAGCAAACTTGGATAAATGATGTATTATTACCGGTGGTCTGGAATTATCGATGGTTGTTGGGGTAATTACTGCTAGTGGTAAACAAGCAAAGACAAGAGGATTCACCTTTGAAAGTTGTAAGCCAACATTTTAGCATTGTCAGTGCTTGTTGCCAATTCTAAAAAGCATTGTCAAAGAGAAAGAAAATTATGCTAACCAGCATTTAAAAAAAACAAGCATTTGCAATGCAATGGTCTTGCATTACTGATATTTTGAGGTATTGGCATTGCAAATAATAATTCAAGGCCAATAGCTCATACTTTCAGTAATGCGAGACCTAGTGCATTGTATATGCATGTGTAGTGAGCCAGGAACCAGCATTGTATGTCTCTGTGCAGTACCGCAAGCTTCCCCTAGAGGTGCTTTGTGAGCACAGCACCAGCACTGCATGTCTAGGTGCAGTACTGCAAACTGCTCCTAGAGGTCCCTAGTGAGCAAGACAGCAGCACTGCATATCTAGGTGCAGTACCGCAAGCTGCTCCTAGAGGTGAGGTCCCTAGTAAGCAAGCCACCCGCACTGCATGTCTAGGTGCAGTACAGCAAGCTGCTCCTAGAGGTCCCTAGTGAGCATCATAAACTACCTAAGCGAAATAGTACACAGCTGCTTGAAATATGAGATATTATATGTTTAAAGTTGTAAGGCCATGGTGACATCAATGGACAGCTCCCAATCCACTATAACAAAACAAGCATGCCCATGTTCAGATTAAAGAAAAGCACATCTGCCGTTATCCCATCTGAAGCTGCCATGCTTCTTAAATTTTTTAAAAGCGTTTGGAAAGAGAGAGAGCGAGGGTGTCCTGCCTGCAACAGCATGCAGAAGAAAGCCAATTAAGAAAATAGTGCTCCCAGGCTCCAATTAAAGCATAAGTGTAACAACCTAAGTAAAAGGTCCAGTCCTCATGGGAGGTTACAAATGAAGACACCGTGGTAATAAGGAGGGATTAACATCCCTATTACCCAATCAGAAGCCAGCATTTACAAAGGACAATGACACAAGCCAATGACAAATATGGGCAGAGAGTGGGCGGGGTTACAAGTACATACTGTAATACAGCATGCCTCTCAGAGCAGCACATGCGCTCTGACTCTAGGCTCGACCTAACAAAGCAAAAGTTAAAAAACATTGTCGTTGTCAACGCCAACAGCTCTTACTTTAACAAATGTAAGACCAGTTGGAAATGCAATCGGTCTGGCATTTGTTGGAGTTGAAGTTATTGGCATAATGCCAATGTTTTTTTACCTAGCCATGTTGCAGGGTGCAGTACCATACGTGACCAAAAGCGGTTCCACTGGACCTCTTTTGGTCACATACGGTACTGCAACCTGCAGAAGATATGGTAAATCCACTCTACCCACAATGCATTGCATGCAAGACAGTACCACAAGTACATTCAAATAGCTATGTCCATATATATACAATTAGTAGCTTTGAAATGTGACAAAATAATTATTATATTAGTGCCGGATTAGGTTGTACTCTGTGTAGAGCTGATGAAGGGAAATTTATAGACGGTCTCATATAAATGTGAGATGTTCTCTGAGTGAAGTAACCACTGCCAACCTAGCTTAGGACCAAGGGTGTCTCCAACCTGAAGCCTTTTAAGACAATAGTGCTTTGAGGCAGTAAATAAAACCTAAGGAGTAACAACACATGTAACAGGGAGTGTCCTCAAAGAGGTTACAAGAAGAGACAAGGCGGTACTGAGGAGGGACTATTCGGCCTCTTGACCGATGAAAAGCCACCATTCACAACGGACGCATAGAAGCCAATTAAATAGATGGGTGGAAAGTTTACTTTCGTTTTAATTTGCAGTGGATTTATTATATTTGCGCAGCAGTATTGTCAATGGTATAAAAATGCAAAAGTAAAAAATGTCATTTTCAACGCCAACAGCTCTAACTTTAACAAATGCGAGACCTATTGCTTTGGAAATGCAATCGGTCTTGCATTTGATGGAGTTGGAGTTATTGGCCTTATAAATGCCAATATTTTTTCACCTAGGCATGTTGCAGGGTTCAGTACCATATGTGGTCAAAATATGTCCCATGGGACATCTTTTCTTCACATATGGTACTGCACCCTGCAAAGTTGGAGTTATTGGCATTATAAATGGCAATGATATATACCTAGCCCTGTTGCAGGGTACAGTACCATATGTGGCTGAAAGAGGTCACCTGGGACCTCTTTTTGCCATATATGGTACTGCACCCTGCAGAAGATATGGTAAATCCACACTACCTAAAATGCATTGCATGCAGGACAGTACAATGAGTACATTCAAATAGCTATGTTAATATATACAATTAGTAGCTGTGACATGTGACAAAAGAATTATTACATTAATTTCGGAGTAAGTTGTACTCTGGTTGGAGCAGATAAAGGGAAATTTATAGACCGTCTCATATAAATGTGAGATGTTCTAGTGAGTAAAGTAACCACTACCAGCCTAGCTTAGGATCAAGTGTGTGTCCTGCCTGAAGCCTTGTAAGCAAATAATGCCTTGAGGCGCTAATTAATACCTAGGGAGTAACAACAGATGTAACAGGAGATTAGAAGAAGAAACAAGGTGTTACTAAGGAGGGACTACTAAACCCATAGACCAATGAAAAGCCACCATTTACAAAGGAAAGGAGTCAATTAAAAAGATGGGAAGAAAGTGGACAGAGCTTTATGACCATATCCTGAATACAGCACATTTCGAAGAGACAGTGCAAGAACTGCCTAGGCGAGACCTAACGAGCTAAAGTCTACTTCCAGGATGGGGAAGTATGCACATGTGTGAGACACCACGCATGGGTACATGTATGTCATGATTCAGTAGCCATTTTGACCACAGCGTTATGACATATGAGGGCCTGTCCATAGTCCTGATGTGGTGGCCATTGTGGATTTTTTAAAATTACTGTTCAATGATTGTAGCTGCCCATCTTGGAATGGTGAATTAAAAAAAATACAAGGGGTCATGGATGTTTATTTGGAGAAAGTAGAAGCCTAAAAGCAAATTTCAGGTCTTTTGGACCTATTGACTTTGCAAATGCCTTTTGGAGATGCTGTGCACTATGGCCAAAAGGAAAAAAACTGAAATTAACGTCAGGGTGTGGCCACATCATTTTGTAGGAGTGGAAACTAAGTAGCATAAAATCCTTTTTTTTCAAGCCATGGCACCAGCAGTAATTTTCTGCCTGGCCCTCCAAAAAAATAAATATGTTTTAAAAAGAGGAAATGTAAATGCATGGGTTGGTTGGCAATGATGGAGCAGGTCAGGAGAACATGTGGAGGGAGTTAAAGTAAAAATAAAGGCGGGGAGGTAGAGGAGGTTAAATGAAGTAAAAGTAAGCCACATGGAGGGTGCAGGGAGAAGCCATGGGGAGAGAACAACATGAGGTGAGGGGCAAATCACACAATAGAGAGCACAACACGGACTACGCAAGGCAGGAGAGTAGCACACGAATGAGAGATAACAAGGTGCATGGTATGAGGAGAAGCAAACAATGGAGACAGCTGGAGTGCTTAACCAAGAAGATAAAAGTAGTTCCCTAATAATGAACAGTGGAAGGACACCATCAATAGAGTGGTAAAGAGGCTATGTTTAGGGAAGGGACAAACAGAAGATGAAACAAAATGGACAAGGAAAGCCATTGAATAAGAAACGTGGAAATTACAGTGATAATAAAGCTGACCAATGGTGATCAGCGGGCAGGCTTTAAGCCCACTGCAAATTCTAGATAAGCCCCCAGGGAGATATTTTGCAACCAGACAGTTGGCCCTGTCTCCATTTACCTTCAAAGAGCTTTACTGCAGCTAGGGTGACTCTGCTATCATAGAATCACAGAAATACAGTTCAATTCTGATCTTTCCACTAGAGAGAAATTATAATTGTAAATCATCAGCAAAGGAGATAGTTTCAAAACCCTAAAAAAACGGCCTAAGATGCCAAAGGATGATGTAAATAATGAAGAGGGTGGGGTTTATGGAAGTGTCTAAGTGGATGCTGCAGTGTAATGGTAGAGCATCGATAAGAAAGAAAAGAGCAATACTGTCTTAAAACTAGAAGAAAGGAAGGAGGTGATCCATTTCATGGCTCATACCAATGTTGAATAGATTAAGTAAATGTGAAGAATGAGAGGCACTACTGAATGCTGCTGAGAGATCTAAAAATACCTGGGCTGCAGAGTTCCCTTGATTTAATCGCATTCTCAAGATGTCGCTAACACCTAACAGTGCAGATTCAGTGGGCCCCCTGTTGATTCTGGGCCTTGGAATGCATGCGGGGGGGGGCATGTTGTGCTTCCCTTTATTTTTGCATCCCTGTTCCTGCACGGAAAGAAAAGCACAATATTGTGCATTTCTTTCTGTGCAGGAACGGGCTGTGGCAGTCTCACAGCAATATATGTCTAAGGCACACATATGTGTTTTAGCTACGCACCACCATGGGCCCACTGCAGCAGGACTGCCCACAGAGGATTAACTCGTAATCCAGCCGGTAGTCTGACTACCTTTTTGGCTGCCTTGCAGTGCGGCACTGGGGTGGTGGCCTGCTGCAAGACTGCCAAACCCTTTTGTAAAACTTATAATAAGGCCCTCTGTCAGATCTTCTGAAAGGCAAAAATGAGAGTTCAAAACAACCTTAGAGAGTTTTGAGAGGTTGATGTTGCATCAGCATGGGCCAGAGGCCGATTTTCCTGCAGAATGCTTGAGGTAGAGGTGTACTCAAGGGGAGTAAGAATGGGACCTGATTAGTGGAAGAGGAAGAAGAGACTTCAGATGGGTCAGATAAAAAAGAATGAATTGTGCAAGTGTCCCGCCTTATGGGTGGGGGCTGATGAGAATCGTGAGAGGCCAAGACTGCCTAATGAGCCTGTGAGATAGATCATGTCACAATTTCCTAAGTCGTTGAAAGTATGGTTACATTCTCCAAGCAGATGTGTAGCAGAGGGACCTGCGGTGCCTGAAGTTCAGGGGGGTTCCATCAGCCCTTGAGGTTGGCCCCTATTAAGCCACAGGCTAATAGAAATATGTAAGATGCAGGAGACACAGGGCCACCTCATCCCATTCTGCAGGTGGGCCCTCTCATTTTGCATTATACCACTTTCTCCAAGCAGTGTAAAGTTCCAGAACTTAAGATTGTAAGGTGCAAGGAAAACTTTTTCCAGTGATCTTGCCCACCTCAATTGACTACTGATTGGTAATCAAAATTGAATGTAAAGCTCTTTGCTTTGCTTTTCGATTTCTGCAAGACAAAAAAACACTCTGTCTCATGCATTTGATCAAATCATGTGTCTCATTGACAGCAATGGTTCTTAACCATTTGTCTCCTGTGGACCCTCATTTAATCATTAGTGGAACTAAGGGCCCAGTGAATCTTTATTTGAATCAGGGGCCCCCACTGAGTAATTGCTTGAAGCTTTGGACCCCTGCTTTGGCATTTTCGAGATTTTGAACCACCAAATAATACAGAAAAAATACAGAAACAAGCATTTACCAAACAAATATACCAATAATTACATATTTTATTTAATTCCCACACAAATATAAAAATAAATCAAAGTTTTAATTTTAACGAAATGTTTTGGTCCTTTCTAAATTCATTTGAATACACTCATCATCCATTCTTCAGTCTGTTTGGTGCACTTGCACTGCTTCCATGAATCAATCGGAGGATACTAACACATTTTAGCCTCAAATTGTAAATTCCTTTAGATTTACAGAAGTTTTATAATTTTTCAATTGTACATTTTGCATCTTTTTTTACATTCTCTTTTTTATTCTGTTTATATTATTTAATTTTCTATGCAGTCGCGGACAGTCTTATTAGGTTTTATGGACCTCCAGAAGTCCTCAGACCATAGGTTAAGAACAATCGCAGCCCGTGCAGGGAACAGCGGTGGGGCATTTTGGGGGGTATTTCGATGGACGATGAAAAGGGAAAAATAATTATTCATTTAATTTTCCATCATCATTGTCCATCGAAATCTGCCCCAGCCGGCCCTACCGCTCTTACCTGCACGGGCAGCGGCTGGTTAAAACCGCCGCTCTTTTGCACTAAAAATCTTTAAGTTGCAAGTTTATATATCTAGAATTCGTAAAATGAGATACGGAGGATGAGCTTTCTCTTATTTGGCCTCCAGGCTTTGGAACTCACTTCCTTATCATCTCTGTTCCATTCCAGATGAGGTCTCATTTAGGGCAAAGCTGAAAACCTGGGGCCTCATTTATGAAAAGTGATGCATCGCAGCGTGAAAATAGCGATGCGTCACTTTTCATTGCGCCCTCCTTACCACATGCTGGATGCGTCATATTTACAGTATGATGCATCATGTCGCAGGGAGTTACAGATACGTCAGTATTTCTGACGTATCTGTAGGCGCAAAAATGACGCAGTGCTGGAGTGTGTCACAAAAGTGACGCACCTTCAGCAATGGGTCATTTCACATGGGAAAGTCCCATATGAAATGTGCCCGCATTAGTCTGATGCCTGTCATGAGGCAGGCGTAAGATATTTGCGCATTTGCGTCTAGAAGTGACGCAGTGAAATCTCATAGATTTAATTGCGTCACTTCTACGAGGCTTAAATGCGTCAGAACGCCCATCCTGCATACATTATACCAGATGCAGGTATAATGTGGCGCAGGGGTTTACAAAGTGATGCATCTTCCTAGATGCGTCACTTTGTAAATATGAAGCAACATGGCGCATTTTTTACCCTGCTGGGGTGTCACAAAAAATTACGCAGAGGTAGCGCAAAAGGGCACATAAATAAGCCCCATGGTTGTTTCAATTCACCAGTGCTTCCACATTTCATGTCAGGCTGCCTTTCAGCTCTGAGAAGCCCGGATTATGCAGCAACCGGCTATACATACACCATGTGCTATACAAACACCACAAATTCAAATTCAGATAAAGAGCGGATCATACATATCCGACTGTGGTGCTTAAGCGTTCAGTGGAAAAGCATCATCTCCTCATCCTTTTCCTCGCTTCCATGCATTACTTGATATGGAGCCCCCATACTGAGACAAGGAAGGGAACATCAGAGTAATGAAGATTACTGGTAAGTAATCTAACATGTTGCATAGAATATTTGTGGTTCAGGTGCGTAATTTATTTACTGTAGCTGCCAGACTAACTATTATTTTAGCTGCTACTATGAATTAATATAGCCCTACCATCCAGAAGGTGCAATGTTTTTATCACCGCAAGTTAGATACTGTCTCAGAATGTACTTTGATGCTTACTCTGACATCAGGGAATTTATACTATCTGCTCATGAAGTTTAAATGGTAACAAGAAGCAAGAACTTCCTATTAAAATAAACAGAATGTTTTCCAGAATCCTCTCAACTTTATTTTAGATGGGTAAAGTAGACCAACTTGTAATGTTTTCAGTTGTACATCCTGCAAACAAAATGTAATTTACATGTTTGTTTCATAATTTAGCGGATTATATTTACTTTTCTGGTATATATCATTGGCGACGAGGTTACCCTTTCAAACACCACTTGTGATTATTCTTGTGCACTGTGTTAGCGCCCCTTCCTCCCAATCTGTGAGAACTGACAGCTCCCCTGCCATCACATACCCTTCAGCAGGACACGCTGCTCTTGGGTGTCAGTGTGAAAACATCTGCTGAACGGATTTATCGACTGGGCCTTTGGAGCTCTTTTCACACCGTTTATTACAGCCCTGACCTAATGAACTTAATTTGTTGACATGTTTCTCTCGCTGCCTCTGCTTGATCCCTTCTCACGTTTCTTTCTACTGTGCTGTTTTCTTGGCAGCAGCAGGTCCCGGAGACCCGGCGAGTCCACCAGTTGCAAGTGTACCAAGCTCAGATGGCTGCAGTTGGCATGCCGGCATTAGACAAGCAGCGGCCTGTGCCCCGGACCGAGCCTCCTCCTGCTGCGTCCACGTTACCTCATCCGGGGAGAGAGCCGCCCACTGCGCCCGCCTCTGCAACTGGTAATAATCCCCACAGATCTCTCCTAACAGGCTATGTAAATGAACGGTTCAAGTGGGATCACCCGATTTAAATGCCGCGAATACCTCCGGTAGCGATGCTCCCTTTTCTACACCCCTCGCCTTGGAATTCCCTGCAGTCAGGGCTGACATGAAGACAGCCGGTGCGGTTGATAAATCACCGGCTTAGCCTGCATACAGCCATAAATTACCGCTATCATTGAAGGGCTTTGCCAAGATATTAACAGGTGCATTTTGGCGGCCTTCCGAACATTTTCGTAAACTATTCTATTTCCCACGTTTCTGCGAGTTATCTTCCAGTTCGCGCCTCAGCAGAGAATTTAAATAGCCAGCCTTATAAAATGTGATTTGTAGTTTAGTTTAAACTAAAACAGTGGTAATTACACTTTTCTAAATATATTCTTAATTACGGTATCTTGCGTGCATTGGCTAAAGTTGACAAGATGTCACAAAACACGCCCTAATGTCCTTGAAGCGTTTTGTATTTAATTTTTTCAGACTGAATTGCATTCAAAAACTCATGCACTCCTAGAGTAAAATTGTTCACATTTGTCGTTTACTTGCTACTATTTAGATGACAGACAACTATGGTTGCAGTTGTCAGCAATCAATGAAGCCCGACATTTGAAAACCACATGAGAAGCACTGTGAGCAATCATTTCAGCTATGATTAAGGACCGTTATGAGCGAAGCAAAAATGCACTTTTTGTTATGGTCCCGATTAGGATATAGTGGAGCGAATTCCAGTATGATATTCCCCTCCACTAAATCATAAGTGGGATGTAGTTGCTGCACCCATATTTACTGGTGTGGGAGAACCAGTGCAGGAAATGAGAGCAAGGCCACAGGTTGCCGGTTCAGGGAGCTCTTTCTTTAGGCTGGAAGGGATAGTACTGGCACTGCTCCAATGCTTTTGGAGGGAGAGTACCAGCACTTCCTAACATCAAATAGATTCTCTGGAACAATGGGTACCTGCACTGCTATATTTCCATTTCAAGCACTATGCAGTGTCTTAAGTAACTAACAACTTCCGCAGTGGCTGCGTATAACTGCTGGAGCACACTCACAGTTCAATAGTTAAGTAGCTGCTTTAAAAAGGAAAGGTGGCCACCAAACAGCCTTTGAGAACCATACATGTTAAAATAAGAAAATTGGCCTTTGAGCACACACGATTAAAGCGTCCACTGCAATTATATCAACAATCCAACCTTTTATTTGTTGTGATCATCATGTGACAAGTTTCCAGCTTTCTCCCTTAACATGTTTCGTCTAAGTGGCATATCTCCCACAGCTTCATCAGGGCCTAATAACAAAAAGTAACCTATATTACACCAATGAAAAGTATATCCCCTAAAGGCAGAATTACATTTTTCTGATATTCTTTAGTGACTGAGAGGGCTCCCTTCTTCATAACATGTGATAATATGGCGTTCTCATACTTTCACACGTTAAGAAGAAGGGAGCACTCTCCGGCGATATGTTTTATATTAGTACAATAACCTTGATTTTCTGCTATTAGGCGAAACACGTGTTAAGCTAGGAAGCTGGAAACCTGAAGCTCGATGATCATAACACATTAAAGGATGAAGGCGAATTTCTAGTAAGTATCTTAACCCTGTGAGCTGTTTTTAATGCAGCTGCTTTGTAACCAATTAGTAAACTAGAATATATTTACTGTTGATTTTCTTCATGTTGCCAATTCCTTTGTGGAAGATAATTTTTTTTTTATAAATTGCCTATCAGGCTCTGCGTTTTGTGACTCCACTCCATCATGATTCCATCCCCTTTCCTCTGCCAAACCTTGACCCCCAGTTTATGGGTTCCCGGGGTAAATATTTTCTGATTCCAGCATTGGGGGACAACAGACCAAATTTTACTGGTAAATTAAGCTGGGCAGTACAATCGCTTTGGAAACAGGCTACATTGCAGACCTGCCTCGTTTTGTTGCCCCCACCCAACCCTCAGCCATTGCGCTGGGAAAGCATATAATGCTCCCCGGCCCTTACCAGATTACTGTCTTCCTTGCACCATGTCCACCCTCCCCACCTTGGTCCTATCCTCCACCACCCTGAAGCTTCCCCTCTATTAAATTTATCATCTACTTCTGGTATTTGGGGCTTCTAAAGCAGATGTGAGTCTGGGGGCGCAATGGACACAGACAATAGTAGGACGCGCTTACTCTTTTAATTTGTATTTTACTTTTATGTACGTTTTAACCTTCATTTTAATTTTCATTACATTGTCTGCAGTTGCCTGCGACTCCATTGGGATTTTCTTTTAATCCCTCACTTTGGGGCTGATTGCTATTCCTGTTACTTTTGCTCCCATTACAGCGTGGGAGCATCTTACCTTTCTGCATTTCTGCTTGACTCTCTGGTCCGCCTCAGGTTCTCCCATTTGCACGGAGAGAGTTTCTCTTTCTGTTTTTCTGCCCCTTTGCGACCACCATTTTGCTTTGGTGATGGTCCAGCTTTTTAGGTCTCGTCCTATTAATCGCGCAAGCGATAATAGGACGAGAGTATTGAGGGCAAAACAAGCTCTGAAACCACCAGGCAGATTACGTCGAGTGCATGTGCTCGTGCACGCGCTTACCATTTGCTCCCCGAGCCGCCTGCCTCCGAGAGCTTCACTTCAAAGGGATCCGCTCCCCCGCCCCCTGCTTCACACTTTTCACGGCCGCCAGTCCGTATCTCGCATTTCTCCTCCCCCCCTCCCCACAGCAATGCCAAGAGCTTGTTTTTTTATAGACTTCCTCGCCTTTCTGTGTTTGCCCTCCCCTTAACCATACCCTCGCTCATGATTTGCTATGGCGTAACCTTTCACTGTTGACGTAATGGAACTACTATTTCAACTATAAGTTAAAATAATAACTTGTTTAGCACTTCATGGGAGTGCACGTCTTGGTTTTCAGGCAATTGCATCGCTCGCTCTCCACTGGCAAGCAAAACTGCCAGTGCTTGTTTGTTCTCCCAGGTTTTCACAGATCCCTGCCCTGCCTCCACATCCGCGGTACAAAAGGGGGTGGTGATGGACGGAGCATCTGAACCAATCAAACACTCACACCCAGTCAAAAGATCTGGGTTGCCTCCACATCCAGCAACAGTTCTAGAGGTCTTGCTTAACGCATCTGCTGACCTCCATGACTGCACCACTCCAGGCTGCATTGCACCTCTCATTAGCCGGCTCCTTTGTGGTGCAGAAGCACAGCCTGCTGCGAGCCGGACCACTGGGCATTCAATCAATCAATCAAAGCATTTTTATAGCGCGCTACTCGCCCAGAGGGTCTCACGGCGCTTGGGGGAGGGGGGTCCGCTACTGCTCGAAGAGCCAGGTCTTGAGTTGCTGCCTGAAGGAGAGGTGGTCTTGGGTCAGACGGAGGTGGATGGGGAGGGAGTTTCAAGTCTTGGCAGCCAGGTAGGAGAAGGATCTTCCTCCCGTGGTGGCTCTTCTGATGCGTGGAACGGCGGCGAGGGCGTGGCTGGTCGATCGAAGCTGGCGGGTGGGGGTGTAGAAGGTCAGGCGGTTGTTGAGGTATCTGGGGCCCTGGTTGTGGAGGGCTTTGTGTGCATGGGTGAGGAGTCGGAACGTGATTCTCTTGCTGACGGGGAGCCAGTGCAGGTCTCTCAGGTGACCGGAGATGTGGTTGTGTCGGGGGATGTCCAGGATGCGTCAAGCAGAGGCGTTCTGGATGCGTTGGAGTCTTTTCTGCAGTTTGGCTGTGGTTCCAGCGTGGAGGGTGTTTCCGTAGTCCAGTCGGCTGGTGACGAGTGCCTGGGTGACCGTCTTTCTGGTTTCGGTGGGGATCCATCGGAAGATCTTACGTAGCATGCGTAGGATGTTGAAGCATGACGAGGAGACGGCGTTGACTTGTCTGGTCATCGAGAGGGAGGAGTCCAGGATGAATCCCAGGTTGCGTGCGTGGTCCGTTGGTTTGGGTGCGCTGCCCAGGGCAGGGGGCCACCAGGAGTCGTCCCAGGCGGAGGGTGATGATCCCAGGATGAGGACTTCCGTCTTGTCTGAGTTCAGTTTCAGGCGGCTGTTCTTCATCCACTCGGCTACTTCTTTCATTCCTTCGTGTAGGTTGGTTCTGGCGGTGGCGGGGTCGCTGGTGAGGGAGAGGATCAGCTGGGTGTCGTCGGCGTAGGAGATGATGTTGCGGTTGTGTTGGCGTGCGATGGCTGCGAGGGGGCTCATGTAGACGTTGAAGAGGGTGGGGCTGAGAGATGATCCTTGTGGTACGCCGCAGATGACTTCGGTGGCCTCGGATCTGAACGGGGGGAGGCGGACTCTCTGTGTTCTTCCGGCGAGGAATGAGATGATCCACTCCAGTGCCTTCTCCTGGATTCTGATGTTGTTGAGGCGCTGCACTAGGGTGTGGTGGCAGACCGTGTCGAACGCTGCGGAGAGGTCCAGGAGGATGAGGGCCATGTTTACCCGTTGTCGAGCATGGCTGGGATGTCGTCTGTGGCTGCGATGAGGGCGGTCTCGGTGCTGTGGTTGGCTCAGAACCCGGACTGCGAGTGGTCAAGGGATCCATTCGTCTCGAGGAAGGCGGCAAGCTGTCTGTTGACGGTCTTCTCGATGACTTTGGCAGGAAAAAGGAGGAGCGAGATGGGGCGGTAGTTTTTGAGGTCGGTGGGAAGGTGGAGGTGTTGAAGGAGGTGTTGATGATGTCCCGGAGATGGGGTGCGATGCCGGAGTCGGCCTTGTTGAAAACGTGGTGGGGGCAGGGGTCGGTTGGTGATCCGGAGTGGATGGTGTTCATCGTGCGGATGGTGTCTTCGGTGCTGACCGGGGTCCAGGCGTGGAGGGTGGTGGTGGGGGGCGTTGGTTCGGTGGTAGGGTGCATGGGCTGTGTGCTGAAACTGTTGTGTATGTCTGCGATCTTGCTGTGGAAGAAAGAGGTGAGCGAGTTGCAGAGGTCTTGCGAGGGGGTGATGTCGTTGTTTCCGGCGCATTACACGCTTGGCTCGTTTTATGGCCTTCTCCTTCTGTTGTCCTTTTGTAAACCCGGATCTCCAGGGCAGCAAATACAATAAAACAAATCTCTGCTTCACAGATTTCATGTTACAATCACTTTAGGACAGGACCTGGCTGCAGCGCCTGCAGGCTGGTTTGTGCACCGAGACATTACCTCAAAACAAGGATTTAGAATGTCCTGTTTAGCTATCATCCCCACACACTCCTAATGATCCCAGACCTTCAGCTTATCAAGGGGTGGCCTCGCGTTTATTCCAGGGGTTCATCTTTTTGGGCACATATATGCCCGCCCCCCCTTGTTTTTCACTTGCCACAGACCATGCCTCAATCGCTTGTGTAAACGGGCACAAGAGACAAAGCTTGTGACATTTATTAATGTAATGCTCTAAATATGGAAATCACTCTCCCCATCACAGGGCTCGAGTGACACAGATTTATTCCTCTGAGTGTTCTTTTATAGTGCACTTAATCAACATTAGGAGGTCTGCAGCTGTACTAATATGAAGAGCTTTCACATTACATTGTTCTCAGTTCGGCGGTAAATGTTTTCATATTACACTATCGTTTTTTTTTTGTGGATTTACTTTAAGCTAGTGCCATTATAAATTACAATAACTTTCATTTAAGTATTAATTATTGAAAAAAAATTAAAAGCCATTGTTATCTGTAATATCAATACATGTAAGTCACGTAAATACAACACATATTGCATTACAAATGCTATAGGTGTCACGTTTGTGAAAGTTATAACTATTGGCATTGTAAATGACAAGGCTATTCATTTCGCTATTTTCAAAAACAAAACATAAATACAAAATTTGTCATATACAATACCAAAATCTCAAACTTTCCTAATGCGAGACCTCTTGCATTGCAAATGCTTGTTCCTACTTCCAGTATTTTGGGCTTCTAAAGCAGATGCGAGTCTGGGAGTGCAGCTGACGTGTGCAGTGGGCGCACCACTGGGGCACCAAAGGCACGCCAAAGGCAAGCCCATCTGGGCCCGTCTGTGTTCAGACCATGCTCAGCGCCGGGCCCCCTGCTAGTTTGGACTCAGAAACTAAGGGCCCCATCACTTACTCAAGAGATACCCTGCTACTCATCAACTCCTCATGTATGCCCTGCATGGGTCCTTAGTTAGACCCTCATTGCTGCGATGAAGGTTAAAAATTTCCGGTTTGTAATTTCTCTTTCACTAATTTCCACTGTAAGTCACTCATTGCCACTAAATTAATATATTTACCCCTATAACAATCCAAAACTATATGTTGCTGTACACTAATTAGCCCGAGAACGCTTGTGAAGCATGCACTAGACTTTGAGATCTTTATGGAGAGCCAGAATATTGACCTGGCCTTTATCACTGAAACCTGGGCAGATTTAACATCTGACCCAGATCTACTTTCAGCATTACCCCAGGTTTCAAGATTTTTTTTTTCTTTTTTTTTTTCCAAAAACCTTTATTGTGGAAAAGGAATACAGAGACAGACCTACAACCACCAAAGCCGGTCAAACAAACGAAATAGCAAAAACAGAGCAGTACACAGCTCATCAGCCGACAACCCGAGGGTCCGGCAGCGTGACAGTATGGTGTGACTCGGAACATTTGGCAGAGGAGGATAAATAAAAGGTTTTCACGTTTTTATGATATACAAACAACAAAAGAAAACATAAGAAAAAAAAAAAAATCGAGGCAAAAGTATCAATATCAGTCCTGCAATGTACCGTAGGGGGGAGACAAACGAAAAGCAAGCATCAAACAATCGTAGAGGCGGGGAGCGGGGACCAAGAGCGAACAGCACTTCACAAAGAACAGAAAATCAAAACACTGGAACGTACAGTCAAGGAGAACTCGGAGGGTCTGGGGGGTCAGCAAAGGAAGGGTCACAAATCTCTCCACGGTACGAATTCCACTGACCCCAAATCCTCCCCCACTTCTTGGGCCTACCTCGGGAGATGTACACCGTTTTTTCTCTAAACATGCACCAATCCATGTTCTCCTCCCAGGTCGAGACCGACGGTGCCCTATGAGACCCCCAGAGTTGAGCGATATCTCTCTTTGCAATCATATTGCCCAGCGTGACCCATTGAGTCTGAACAACGGTACAGTCATTCGGTTCCCAAACATTCAGCAAACAGCGTCTGGCCTCGGGAAGTAACCCGACACCCGTCACTTCTCCCATCACCGCATGCACTCGATTCCAAAAAAACACGACTGCCGGGCATTCCCACACAATATGGAGGAAGGTAGCAAACAAACCACAGCCACGCCGACATAACCCATCCACAGAATAACCCATATGGATCAATCGCGGACCCGTGACATAGACGCGATGTAGAATCTTGAGCTGCACCAGTCGGAGACGCGCCGGAATAGCGACTTCTTTTGGGGAGGATATTGCAGCCTGCCAGTCTTCATCGTCTAATTCCAGACCGTCACCAGTCCACGATTCTCGTAGCTGTCCAAGAAGGTCTGAACGGGCATTAATAAGCTTTTTATATATGAGGGAGATAGTGCTGTCAGGGACATGTCCATCCAGTACTCTATCTTCCAGAGGAGAAGACTCAGGGATCGAAGTACCAGCAGAGAAGACCGAGGCAAGTGCATGGCGGACCTGAAGATATCGGAAATATTCCCTATCACTCAGCTTATATTCCCGTTTTAGCTCATCAAAAGTTTTGACTCTGTCAACGGCCCAAAGATCACCTACCGTGCTAATACCGATAAGGTGCCATCGATCGAATCCCTTCGAGGACCACAGACCACCCAGTCTCTCAGCAGCATACAGGGGAGTCGCCTTAGTCAGTTTATCCGTCCAGCCCGTGGCCGATGTTGCACTATCCCATACACGTATCGCCACCGCAGTGGGGCCCGTCAGACTCCTCCTGGCGGTCCTGGAGTACAGCGCTCTATTATAATCGCCCCCCGGCAGTTGCCACCTATCCATATCATAGGCAGGATTAGGAACAGGACCATACATGGCATGGTTAATAGCACTCAACTGTGACGCCCAATAATAGCGCTTGACATCCGGCAAAGCTATACCACCGTCATACCAGGGCAAAGTCAATTTCGCCAACGCTATACGCGGCCGTCCACCCCAAACCAATTTCCTCTGAAGGCTCTCGATTTCACGGAAATAACCGTCCGGAACCAGATTGAGCGTGTTCTGGATGGCGTAGAGGAATCGGGGAAGAGACATCATTTAAAACAGGGTCGCTCTCCCTAAAGGAGACAGAGGTAGTCCACACCATGTCACTACATCCGACCGAAGTCGGGCAAGCGGAGGCAGTAGATTCCGCTCAAATCGTACCCTGGGGTCCATAGAAATGTAGATCCCCAAGTACTTAAAACCAACACTGGACACAGGTATAGGGCAGAAACGGGGCAAAGACGGACGTCCACCTGCAAGCGGGTAAATACAGGATTTAGCCCAGTTCATAACCAAGTCAGAGTTCTTCCCGAAAGAGCTCAGGACGTCAAACAGAACACCCAATGACTTACGGGGAGAAGTAAGATATAACAGTATATCGTCGGCGTAAAGCGACACCCAATCTTCAAAGGTAGGGGACCACCGAATGCCCCTGAGCGAGGGTTCCCAGCGGAGCCACGCGGCAAGGGGTTCAAGAGCGAGCGCAAAAAGAAGAGGCGACAGGGGGCAGCCCTGCCGCGTGCCACGCCCGAGGACAAAAGGGTCAGAGGCCCTTCCATTAACCACCACCTGTGCCAGCGGCTGCTCATATAAAAGCCTAACCCACCCGATAAACTTAGGACCAAAACCAAACTTGGCAAGGGCAGCCCACAAATAAGGCCATTCCACCGTGTCAAAGGCCATCGAGGCGTCAAGGGAGACCAAGATGGCCGGCTCCTCAAGAGACCCTGCCCTCACCAAGGCACCATGAAGACGTCGAAAATTGAGTGCGGTATTACGGTGGGGGATAAACCCGGACTGATCAGGGTGCACCAAATCGCCAATCACCGTAACCATGCAGCTCGCCAAAATCTTAGCGAGAACCTTAGGCTCCACATTCAAAAGCGAGATCGGAGGATATGACGAACATTGTTCCCGAGGCTTTCCATCCTTATGGATAACCACAATGGATGCCAGTCTCTGATCCCGGGGAAGAAGCCCGAGATCTCGCGACGCCAAGAACATCCGACGAAGGTATGGCGCCATTTTGTCGGGACACAGCTTATACAGCTCGACCGGCATACCGTTCGGGCCCGAGGCCTGGACAGCGAGCGCTACTTCATCGGTAGAGAAATCCACCTCCATAAGCTCCCTGTCCGAGTCCGACAGACTGGGCAACGTTATATCTCGGAGCAACAGGTGCGAGTCCTCCTCGGGCCTGCCCGAGACCAACGCGTAAACCTTTCCGAAAGTGCTGGGCAAAGACCTCCACTATCTCGACAGGGTCCACCACTCGCACACCATCCACTCGTTCAATCACGGGCACCACCCGGTTCAATCTATCCCTCCTGTCAAGCCAAGCAATCAGTTTCCCCGCCTTGTCACCCACATCATATAGGCGCCCCTGCTGCTCACGGTTCATCGCCTTAGCCGCATCAGTCACCAGAGCTCTGTATTCAGACTGTTTAAGCGCCAGGGAGTGCAAGCTACCAGGCGTAGTTCCAGACTCCAACCACCCCTCCAACTCAGAGATGTCATTTTCCAGACGTACCACCTCCATAGTTCTGCACCTCCTCTCGCTGGCAATCAAAGAGAGAGTCTGACCCCGGACCACAGTTTTACATGCCTCCCATAAAGAAACAGGGGAAAATACTGATCCTTCATTCTCAGCAAAATAGTAACCCACACACTTAACCACTTCCGTACCAATATGGGGGTTACGAAGATGCCACGGATTAATAGGAGCGATCCGACCCCCGGATTCCAGCCGCACGTCAATAGTGAGCCAGAGTGGGGAGTGGTCCGAAATCACCCTAGCCAAATGCCTAATTTCCCTCACAGAGACCATCTGTGCCGCTGGTATAAGGATGTAGTCGAGTCTCGAGAGACTACCATGAGCCCCCGAATAAAAGGTGTATTGGAGCTGTCCAGGATGGAGTTGTCTCCAACAATCCGCTAATCCCAGTGTGTCCAAGAAATTCCCCAGCCATAACTGTGATGCGGGGAGGGTTCTACGGGGGCTACGATCCTCCTCTCCACTGACGACCGAATTAAAGTCGCCACCCACTACCAGCAAGCCATCGGGGAGTCCCAGGACTACCCCGCCCAAATCAGAAAACTTGGTGGACTGAAGACCAGGGGGGACATACACAGACAAAATGGAGATCGTCTTCCCCTCCCAGCGACCCACCACAGCGGCATAGCGGCCCCTATCATCTAGCACCTTATCATCCACTTCGAGGGGGAGGGAGTTTCTAACCAGGATACCCGCCCCCCTCGACCCAGTGGTGAATCCAGAGTTGGCCACCAAGCGGTAGCCTCGTCTATTTAATGCATGGCACGTATTACCCACAAGATGCGTCTCCTGCAGTAAAACAATATCCGGGGATTGTCGCTTCAAGTATTGCAAGACTATCCCCCGTTTTATCCTATCCCCGAGACCATTAACGTTCCAGCTCAGTACCCTCAGCCTCCTACCCCCCATCCCAGACAAGAACAAACAGTCCTCCCCGACACAGAACAGGCACAAATGATAAAATAGCGACCAAATCGTAGCCTCGGAACAAGCAAACACGAAAAGACCCCGCCACCACCCCCCAAGAAACACTCAACACACAACCCCCCACCCTGCACCCCTGCGGTAGACCAAAAAGCCACCCCAACTTGCAGTGTGCCTGTCGCCCCATTAAACTAACCTACAAGAAGAGAGAGAGAAACGTCCCCTGAGGAGGAAGAGTCCCGAATCCCTCCACCCCCGGGTATTTACAACGTAAAAACATCGCTGATCACAGAGCCAGTGCAAAGCGTCCAACAAATTGGCTCGTGGGCACAGACTCACTACTCCTGTTCTTCCAAGCCGCCCTCGGCGCCCCCCAAGCTCTCCGGGTCGATGTGTGGCATCGGCAGGGTGTCCAGCCAGTCACTGGCCCCCTCGGTGCGATCAAAGAAAAATGCACGTTCATTATGTTCTATCCTAAGGCGAGCCGGAAAAAGCATGGCATATTTCAGTCCCATGTCCCTGAGACGTCTCTTCACCCCCGTAAAGCCCATACGTTGCTTCTGCACCGCCTGCGTGAAGTCCGGATAAAAACTGATAGACACGTTTTCAAACTTTGTGGGACCATTAGTACGGGAGGCCTGCAGGATAGCGTCTCTGTCCCGGAAATTAAAAATCCTGGCTATTATAGGCCGCGAAGCGGCACCAAGCTTGGGCTTCCCACCTGGAATCCTGTGAGCACGCTCCACCGCAAAAAGATTACTAAGGCCCTTTGGTGCCAAGTGGTTCCGAATAAGATCCTCCACCAAAAGGTCCGTAGGCGAGTCTGTAGAGTCCTCCGGAACACCGACGATGCGGACGTTGTTGCGTCTGGCCCGGCTCTCGAAATCATCCAGCCGACGGGCGAACGAATCCCTGGCCATACGAAGATCGCGGACCTCGGTCTGAAGATCCGAGACATCCGTAATCAAGCTCGCTGTCTTGACGTCCAGGGATTTAACCCGCTCATTGGTTTTCCCCAAGTCCGTCCTGATAAGGTTGACCTCGATCGCCACCGTGTCTAGTTTAGCGACCAGAGTTTCATATTGCCGACCCATCGCAGTCTGGATACTGGTAATGGCGCCCATGACATCCTTTAGAGTCGGATCCTCAGTCGCAGGAGCAGCGTCACCAGACTCCCCCAGGGCCTTACTCGATCCACCAGGGGATCCCTTCGGGCGGGTAAAGCGATCTATAGTCTGTGCCTGGAGAGCCCCTCCACGATTCGGGCCTCGGGTGTGGCGCCTCTCAGAGTCTGTCCTGCCCGTCATGGTGGGCGACGAGCTCCGACTGGACCTTTGGAATCTGGTCAAAATGATGCCCTCTATGACGAGCCTGTTGTGTCGAGAGGTCGAGGAACGACAACCAGAGCGAAATTGACGGCCA
Source organism: Lissotriton helveticus (assembly GCF_964261635.1). Classification (NCBI taxonomy): domain Eukaryota; kingdom Metazoa; phylum Chordata; class Amphibia; order Caudata; family Salamandridae; genus Lissotriton; species Lissotriton helveticus. Next base: position 1,003,050,628 of record NC_136071.1, on the reverse strand, counting down.
GCCCAGGGCAGCAGTAGCAATCAGTGGCAAGGTGGCGTCGACAATGACCAAAATCGAAACCGAAAGTACCACAGGGGCAGCGGATGCAGCTCTCCAGCCGTTGTTGTTCAATTGCCACCTGGGCACCTCAGGAACTCAAGCCCCCAGATGGCCTCTGCCATAGGCCTCAAATATGAGGAGCAACAAGTCCGGCTCCCGGTGGCCAAATCGAGTTTTGGAAAAAGCTTTTGATATCAGCAGGGCATCATCAAGAAATACCCGTCGTCCAAATCAGGATTTGTTGCAGGATACATGAGGGTGGCGGAAGGGGTCTCGGGAGCCCTCTGCTCACACGTCCATCTTGGATCCGCGCGTAGCTCCTCCTCCGGTTTCAAGATATTTAGACACGACCACCCACTAAAAAAGGGCGGAGGCCTCACAATCATATTCGGAGATCACTGAAAATCTATTTTTAACATTCTTCCCACTTGCTATCCTGTGAGTCCATAAATTTTAAAATTGAACTTAACAGTCACTATTCTGTCAATGGACTTCTCGTTTATCTAGCGTCTGTAGATTTTACTATTCTAGGCGATTTTAAATTTCATATGGAAAACTCGCTTGAACCAGATTCTATGAATTTACAGGATCATATGGCAGGTGCAGGTCTAACACAGATTATTCAGGGCCCTTCACACGAAGCTGGTCATCTTCTTGATGGCATTTTAATGGCTAATTTACAGCTTAACTGGACATCCTCTTTCCCCTTGACATGGTCAAGGGGATTGATAAGGCAATCATGTTTGAGATAAATGGGGTATCCGAGGTAGAAAAATCCTGCCCACAAATTGGAAGTCCCACTCGTTGCTTTTGGAGCACTATTGATGCTGGTCAGCTCAGTTAATTTGTTTTCCAATCAACTCCGTCGGTGTGCCCTGATTTGAACACAGTTGCTCACAGTTATCATTAATGGCTGAAAACATTGCTTTTTTAAATTTCAAAGTATTTTATTGAGTTTTTCATACAGGAAAAATCGCTTTTCTGTTACAGGGTACAAGTCATTCTTGGTTATAGCTGTTTGGTTACAGGTAGGTGATATACATGTTAGGCTGTACCCCATTCTGATGTCTTGTTAGATAAGGACAGCTAAAAGAGAAGGAGAGAGTAGAGAAAAGAGGGAGAAGATAGCTACAAGAAAACTACTTTCGCAACGGCCTACTCTGGGCTTGTATCTTTTTTGACTTTTGGGCAGTTGCCCCAACCCCCCCCCCCCCCCGGGTCTCATGGGGGTTCATAGGGGTCCAGATACTCATCCAGAAGTTTCCACATCACCCTAGAAGCTGGTCTCCAGGGTGAGTTTTGTAGTGCGATGCTATCAGCGCCCCTGAGGTATGTCACCCAATTGAGCCAGCCTTGAAGGATGTCTTTGCTGTATCTTTCCAGTTGGATAGGACCATTTTCACTGCCGAGGTCAATAGTAGGCCAGGTAGGTCCCTGTCGTGTTGCGAGTCAAGTGTTGTGGTCATGAATGCGGTGGTAAGGGTAGAGAACTCTGGCTTCAGTGTGCACCCCATCGCTTTTTTTATGAAAACGAAGATTTTGTCCCAGAAGTTTTTTATTTTGGGGCAGTAGAAGATGAGGTGGGCTAGGTCCCCCTTTTCACTGTTGCAGTTCAAGCAAGTGTCGTTTTCCCTGAGGCCTATTGCCGCTAGCCATGCCGGGGTACAGTAGGTCTTGTGAAGAAGCCAACATTTTGTCTGGGATAGTACTTGGGAGATTTTGTTACGTGAGGGGGAGGCCTAGAGTTGAGCCAGGTCCTGTTCGCTTAGTGGGGTGTTGAGTTGTTTTGCCCAGTAATTCGATGGTTTATCATTAAATTTTGTGGCGCTTGGCCGTAGCAGCTTATGGAGGTGTGACACTTGATGTCCTACTGTGTTGAGTTTTGTCATGTATTGGATAATTGATGGAGTGTGCTGTGCTAGTTAGGCTTTTGTAAGCGCTGTTCTGATTTTTTAAAAATTGTAGAACTTGATATCTGGTAACCGATGTCTGCCTTTTAGCGTAGCGAAAGTGACAGGGTTTCCTTCATCCTCCAGATCGGCTGGGCTGGGCCTTTCATTTTCCATTCGTCCATGGACAGGCACTTCCCCGTGTATTTAATCTTGCTGTTGGCCCACAAGGACTCCCAATTCGAGTTCTTTACACTGGCCTCCATTTTTTGTCTATTTTGAGTAGGGCAATTTTTCTGTTTTTGAATATTGGGATGGAGGCGTGTGTGTGTTTGTTACCTGTTAGTAGAGACAGTGGGTTCAGGTTTTTCATGATGGCTCGCTTTATTGTTAGCCATACTGGCGTGTACCCTTGGGAGGATGACAACCAGTAAGCTCCCTGCTTGGATAGGAAGTCGGTTAGAAAGGTTCTGTAGTCTGCTAAGTTTAATTCTCCCAAATGTTGTCTAGCCTTAGCTTCTTAATACTTATACACGCTTTTTCCCCTCGCCATAGGAATTTGTTAATCTGATTATCCATTTTGCGGTGGAATTCGTCAGTGTGGAGAAGTGGTAGCCTGCTCAGTAAGTAATTAATCATTGGGGTAATCATCATACTGAGCGTTTCTACTCTTCCCCACCAGTTTATGAACTTGGGGGACCAGGACTCCAAGAGAGTCTTTGTTTTCTCATTTTGTTCTAGCGTGGATCTAAGGTCGTTTCCGAAATGGATCCCTAGGTATTTGATGAAACCTGTTTGCCAGGCCAGGCCTGAGTTCCCTAGGAGGTCTCTGGTGGTGTGGATGTTGAGGGTTTTACATTCAGATTTGTCCCTGCTGAGTTTGTATCCTGAGTGAGTTGAGTATGTGTCTATAGTGTCTATCAGACCCCCAATGGAGGTCCCAGGTTACTCCATCAAGATGAGTATGTCATCCGCATAGGCGGCTAATTTGATTTCCACGTCATTAATTCTGACCCCCTTCACTACTTCGTTAGATTTGATATCTCTTATAAGGGGCTCCATGGCCAGGAGGAATAGTGAGGGTGAAGAACTGAAATCTTCATTATCAGGGAATACTTACTAATAAAAAAATAACTTGGCACAGAAGCTGAAAATATGAAAAGACATCTTTATTAAATTTAATAAGTGAGGCCACGTCACACAGAAGCCGTAGCAACTGAATGAGGTAGTCTGAGGAATACAGAAAACAGAGGCCTTTTATATGTTTAGGGTTACAAACTTCAGCATACAAGTAAGGGGCAGTCCTAGCTTTTGCAAGCATGCAAAAAATGCCTAACATGGACATGCAAGTTCTGCCAAACGACAAACCCATTTTACAGTTGTCCGGCCCATAATCAATCATTGAACAAACCCAACATTCTTCTTTAGACAAGCAGGACAAACCCATAATAAAAGGACCACAACCCATATCATAAACAGACCATAAAAGAAGCAACAGAAAGCAGGATAAGGGGTGTGTGTGTGCATACCAAACTCTACAATGTCCTGTGCTTTGATCCTCAATCTTGATCAGCTAAAGGGCAGGAACAGGTTTAACAAGGTCAGCTTCAGGCAACAGGGTCAGTTCACTCAGGTCAAACATGAGTCAGCATGAACTCAAGCTAAGGTTTACATGTCCTTAAAAGACTAGTTTCAGCCACAATTATGGCCTATGTGAGTTCATCCACAAAATGGCTGCCATACACAAAATGGAACCCATGGGTTCAGAATTCACAGAACCTCAGCCCCTCCTTTTGCCCTTACATAGGCAATCACTCAGTCTGTATCTGAATCGATGTCAATATTATCCGTTATTCCCTTCACTAAGGCATTATTACTCGAGTTATCTTTCATGGAACGCAAGGGATAGACTTCGTTGGCATAAAACATCGTCTGATATGCCCATACAGACCCATTGTAACTAAATGACAGAACCAAATAGGGAATACCTCTATCAGTAGTATGTGGCATAAGACCACACACCCAACAATTAGTGGTGTTCATTACTAACTGGTATTCATTCTGAAACTGTACAAAGGAATTATTCACAAATTCCGACCTTCTAATCTGCTCATGTTCAGGTAAGATATGAAAAGAATGCAAAGAAGTAGTAGTAGGAAAAGACATAGGTTGGGAGGTGGGTTAGAAGTCAATTGGGTAGTGAAAACGATCCAACCCACAAAAGACAACGTCATGCTTAAAAACACTAGAAAACATGTTATTAAGAAGATATGGACAACAGGAGAAAGTAATGACCACTATTACAAACAAAATTATAATTTTTCACAACTCTAAGCAGAAAGCAAATCCTAAAATTATCTAGTAACATTTTATTATGGCTCCTATGCATTTCAGTAACTTATTATATGTTCAGGTGAAACAGTGGTGATCCTCATCAATGCTCTGAGGTGAAAAGGGATACTCTTCCACAGGGAATGGACTTTATTCTGCTTTTACTAAACAGAATACTACTTTAAAACAATGCCAGCAAAACAGCAAAACTCAGTCTCTTAACACCCATTTTATGCAATCGCACGGGAAATACCCAGAGTCCGTCCAAGCCTCTCCGGCAGGCTTCTATTGCTCATCAAATCATCTTCTGTTGTTTTCTTCCGCATGGGCCTCTTCGTTCAGGCCTTTCATGAAAATGGTCCTTCTCAGTATCCGTTGGAGTGCCCTCCTGGCAAACACTTGCAGCTTATTTGACAGTCTCAATGTCTCAAGGCAGTGCACCAATATCTCTCCTCTGCGGCAGGCACTACAGATAGTGTGCTCTCCATTGATCATGGGCACAGATCATCTTATGCAGACCCAGGTACTATTAATCAGGAAAGAGCAACAGGCTTTCATACTCAGCAACACTTTCAGACTCCAACACTCGCTTTTCAGTGTCAGAGGATGCTCGGGCTGCTCTTTCATTTAATCATAGGTACCACAATGTAGTGCCTTTTTCCAATCCTGGATCCTCTGGTGCACTGCCTTTCCGTTGGAGCAAAGAAAAGGGGGGGGGGTGTGGCCAAAACTCAGGCCAAGGGGCTCAATGGACTGCCTCCTGTCAGCGGTTACCAGCACATGACAGGTGAGAAACGAAATACTTAAAATAACTGGAATCCTTCTCTTTCGCTCTTTTGCACTGAAACTCTGGTTCTGTGGCAAACCCAGCTCCTCCTTCTTTTCTGATGTTCAACGCCTTCTGATGAAGCAAGTACAAAACGTTGGAGATACCACTGATGACACGTTGACGATCGCTGTCTGGGTGCTGGGACTGTCACTGATGGGAATTAGCTTTTCATCAAAGGTCCGCTGGTTATTATGACTTAATCCCGCAGAACCTAGTGACGTAGGAAATGGGACACATTTGTTATTTTCCTTCAATTTAGTACAAAAACAGTTTGTTTTTAACAAGAGGATTGCAAGCAGGTGGCCTGCAATCTGAGAGGGAGTGGCCATACGCCATGAGACAATTCTGGTCTAGAACACACTGTCATTCTCATAGAATACAAAGACAAAGGCAATAAGCAAAACAGTGCCTCTAATTTCTTCAATTGGGTTTCCATGTGAGAGCATATCGTCTACCATCTAAGGGTAGATAACTATATGAGAATTTTATCTAAATGGATGTCCTCACACTTAGTGACATCGTCTAATGGGGTAAACACATTTTTTCTCTCAATAATTACATATAGGTGTTCCTAAATTCCTTATCTAAAACATTTCAAAAGAGAAATCGCATAATACAGATTATCAGGGACATGTAGATACCTCCCTTTTAATAACTGTGCATCAAGTGCACTACGCAATACACAGGCTAATAATCGAAATGTGGAAACTTGTCTTATAATAGCATTGAGTCAGTTAACCAGTCCATCACTACCATGACGGTTAGACTGAAAAACATTGAGTTAGGCCTAAAGAAAATTCTTAAAAAACAGTCTAGTCATACAAAGGGAATTATACATAATATAGGGGGTCTCTGGTACATTACTGCAATCTGGAAGTGTGAACCTAATACAATAATATTAATAAAAGAAGGCTAACTGGTGAACGGAATATGGAAAAGGGAAAATGGGACTAGGCCACAGCTAACATCCCCAATTACTAGGGACGATGCAACATCAATCAGGGGAGAAGTGACGAAAGAAAAATCCATAGGAAGAACAAGAAATTACTTGGGTGATAGTCAGGCATGTGACACAACACCAAGAGTGAGGGTGATACATAAAAATCAAAATAGTTCATGATAGTCAGCTCTACCGCTGGCCTCTACACCATCTCAGCTAATGTTCCAGTTCCTTTTTCAGGGAAAAAAAATTTAAACCTTGTTTCCTTTATGGTACAAGACCATACACTATTTAGGAAGCAGAACAAAACTGACTACTGTAATATAAAAATTAGGTCACCATGCACAAAAGTCACAGATCTATAATTTATCCTTACGTCCAATTCAGGATACATAATTTTAGGGCTGCCTGTTCCTTAACGGGAGGGGCAGTACATGACTAACAGCATGTGACACACTTTGATTCTGTATATCTCTTTTTTATTTTCCTTCAAATACCATTACAGCCAAATTTGACATACACTGATGAAGTGTTGTCTGTTTTTCTGTGTAATTTAGTGTCAAAGCAAATCTACCCAACTGTTTGTAGGATACACATCGTCATGTATATCCCTTCACAACACAGGTAAACTTGTAATAGTATTAAAAGCAGCAACATAAAACAAAAAACATGCAAAAAAACGTACAAAACGCACATGTCAAGCCATCAGATATACTTGCTGTATATCAAGCACAAAAACATAGACAAGACAATAACATATGTAAATGAGCGGTGACGCACCCACTTCAAGTCCTGTACTTTATGCACTGTGAACCTGCAGCCCAAAATCCACTATTGAGGCCTTCTTCATTTGTCAGGTTTAAAATCAAAATTACACTTTCATCAAAATTACACTTTCTTTTACACACTTTCTCTTACTTTCCTCACACTTACTTTCCTCACACTTACTTTTACTTTCCTTACCCTCCTTTTTGACAGCAGATCACCAGGTAGTGGAGATTTAGCTGTCAAATGCAACTTACTGTGTGTCACTTCTGATACACAGGACCAGCAGGAACAATTCATAAAAGGATAAAATGCAAGAATATGTAAAATACACAAACATTTCTTTTCAAAGAAATTACGCAAAAACACATCTCTTTTCAACCAACCAAACTCACGTGTCTTGTCAGCCTTAAAATCACCCAGAAAAATCCATGAATGATCTGTTGGCAGAAGCAAAAAAAACCAAAAAAACACTACACACGAAAGAGAGCCATTTCTCATAACAAACAGACATCAATTATAACTTTTAATCAGAAGACAAAACATAATACACATTAACAGACACAAAAATAGATTTCCATTACTTAACTGTTACCATCTTGTCAGTCACCTTGCTACATGAAGCCCTTTTATCTTTCCAAAAGTAAAATTCTTTCACTGACACTCCATGTTAGCCTTGCGCCACAATTCGTTCTCACTTAGGCATGTAGCTCTCAAAATTTCAATAAAAAGCTTCGTCTTATTTTCTGTCTAAAACTTAATGCAATGCTCCATTTTCGGTCAAATAAAAGCAACTAGCAGACATTATTTTTTAGAGGCAGAGATACAAATATATCCTTTCTGCAGAGCATTTAGAATGTGTTGGGACTTTCAAAGAAACCTTTTTCATATTTTATCTTTGGAATTAAAGCTCTTTAATTTTGTGGAGAAACCAGAGACCCTTCCTTTTAGAGGCCTGTTTAGCAAGGTTATTCTGCATTTCACAGAGACAAGTCCCTAATTTAAAAGGTTACAAATGTCCACATGACAGCCTCCTTCCATTGTTTACAGGGAAACCAAAGATAGCATCTCAGCGCGACTTGAGCCAGCCGCAGCTTCTTCCAGCCCCCACCCTCTGCTCATTCTGAGGCTGACAAAGGCAAAAAGCCTTCCTAATTCCTCCTAACCTGCAATAATTCACTCTATTTTGAAAAATAATGTCTCCTTTTTATGCCCTAAAAAAATTTATCTCTGTTTCCAGATTATTAAACAACATTTACTGTGAATAATTCACAGAACCTAATAACACACATACCAGTTTTAGAACAAGTGCTTGTTGCAATGGTACTTATTTCATCAACCTTAAATGAATCTCACTGGGCCATTTAAAAGCAAACCCCAAATGAGGACACCCTGCAAATTTGTATTATACCTAAATGTATGCATTTAGCCCTAACCCATCCAAACTAATTTTTAAGGTGCTCAAAGATTTGATGGGGAAACGGGCAACCTCGCTGCAAATCTGCACGGACTCTCATTGTGAAAGTCTGGCTTCCTTTTTCGTGGAGAAGGTGCAGGCAATCTATCGAGGATTTATACCATCTGTACTCGAGGATGAACCTAGTGACGTGAAGGTTTCGGCTTCCGAAACTCTGTCCTCCTTGCCTGTCATGTCTGTTGAGGTTTTTGACACTCTGAGCCTCAAAATTAAATCTGGTTCGCCCTTAGATCCGCTGAAGCCGGAGCTTATGGCTCTTCTCCCGCCCCTCTGCCGCGAGCCCATACGGGACTTGATTAATCTTTCGCTCAGCGAGGGCGTGGTTCCTTCCTCCTGAAAGCAAGCAGTGGTTAGCCCCATTTTGAAGAAGCCCAGCCTTGACCCCCTGCTTCCTGAGAACTATCGGCCCATCTCTCTCCTGCCTTGGACCGCCAAGGTCACTGAGGCACACGTGAACTCCATCTTGTCTGCCCACCTCTCTCGTAATAATATCCTTGACGAGAGTCAGAATGGTTTTCGCGCACAACACAGCACTGAAACTGCTCTGCTCTTTATGACCGAGCACTTGCGTTCAGTGCTGGATGCGGGGCAGACAGCGGCGCTCCTCTTGTTAGACCTGAGCGCCGCGTTCGACACGGTGTCTCATGACATTCTGATGCGGCGCCTAGAGGAAGTGGGTATTGAGGGGAAGGCTCTTCAATGGTTCCGCTCTTTCCTTTCGGACCGGTTTTTCAAAGTGGCCATTCCACCTGGTCAGTCCTCTTTCCATCCTTTGGGACTGGGAGTCCCTCAGGGCTCTGCGTTGAGCCCCACTTTGTTTAACCTGTATGTGAAACCGCTGGCTGCTGTCGTCAGACAATGTGGCTTAACCATGACATCGTACGCCGACGACACGCAGCTGGCGGTGACACTCAGTGGGGACCCTGAGGTGACGGCGCCCAGATTCTGTGCAGGACTAATAGCTGTGGCAAACTGGATGCGCAGTAATTGCTTACAGCTAAATGCTAAGAAAACCGAGGTCCTGATTCTAGGGAAGCAGGCGGAACTTTGGGGAGATCAGTGGTGGCCTCCTGAGTTGGGGGTGTCCCCCGTCCCAGCGGCCGAAGTTAAGAACCTGGGGGTCTGGCTGGATTCTAGCCTTTCTTTTACCAGCCACACAAAGAAGATTGCAGCCACCTGTTATGGTATTCTGCGAGGACTGCGTCCAGTCCTCTAATTCTTTGACCCTCCTACTCGGCAACTGGTGGTCCAGGCCTCCATCCTCTCTCGGCTGGACTATGGGAGTGCACTGCTGCTTGGAGTAAATCAGGCTGAGGCTACTAGGCTACAGAGGGTGCAGAATGCCGCTGCGTGGGCCATTGTTGGCCTCCCGAGACGTTGCTCTGTCTCTGCAGTCCTGACATCCCTTCACTGGCTGCCAGTCAGACAGAGAATCAAATTCAAGGCTCTCTGTCTGACATTTAAGATCCTGAAACTCTCGTCGCCTCCTGCCCTTGTGGGCCTTGTCTCTCTCTATGTCCCCACGCGGTCTCTCAGGTCTGAATCTCTTCTTTTGGCGATTAAGCCTAGGTTCAGACTGAGTAGGATGGGAGGTCGCTCCTTTTGTGTTTTAGCGGCAGGATTATGGAACTCCCTCCCTGTCCATGTTCGTGCCCTAAATAGCCTGACTCTCTTTAGACGCGCTATAAAAACCCACCTGTTTGCCTCCACTGACTGATTCCCTCTTTTCTCAGCATCGATCTGTTGTGTTGTGGTTCTTGATCAGGCGCCAGGACGCCCCTTTGCTGGGGCAGCTGTGCGCCTAATAAAAGTTATTAACATAACATAACATAACATAACATTCACTGAAGCCTAAAAGCACTTTAAAGCTATTATAAATGGTAAAACTACCCAAAATCGACTTTGATATTTGGGGCACTTAAAAATAAATATCCTATAAGTATGTTACATATTAATCATCCTCAGAATGTTCTTTACATATTACAGATATTAGACATTAGACATATCTCATGTAAATCCTTAGAAAAATGAGTTTTTTACGCCTGCGCTAAGTGAGATGTCATATACTAATGTCCTCATTATGCAGTGCAACACAACTCAAATTAAATTATAATGCTAGGAGGTCACAGTATGAGCATTAAGCTTCATGAATAGTAAAAAACTAATTTTGCAGCACTTATTTTTAATAATTATTTTTCATAATTTAATCATTATTTTTAATAAACCCAATCATTTTGGCTAATTTCACATATAAAAGCAAGCTGCATCCCTTATTTCACAATTAAAAAAGGGGTGAAACACTCAGGACACACAATACGGCGCACTTTAGCCATGCATTTCATAAATAGCGCCAACGCTATTCACTTACAGAAATTGCACTAATGGGAAAACCACATAGACATTTAAACACAAATTTAACCCACAAATCAATACTCAGGACAGAAACCAAGGACAGCCCACAGACTGTACTTAAACCAAACCATTTGTAAATACTAGTTGTAAGTCATATTTACAAGAAACGCTTCTCAATAGTGTTTCAAAAGACTGCAAAAACAGCCCAACAGACTGATGTATGTCCAGAAAGCGAAAATACACTCAATTCACTAGCTTTGGCTAGCAGAACACCCAAACATCGCTCTGCATATCTTCCTTCATAACATTGCGCAGAACAAAGGATCCTTATATGTATTATGTCATATTTTAATTCCCTGGGCATTACAGAATCACCAAGGAAGAAATATGTTTGTATACTTAAACCTATTTAAGTATTCCTTCTAGGAGAGCCGGCTAATTAATTTCACATCACACTATGGTACCTTCCAAATAAAGCCACACATTCTTATGTGAGCTTTTAAACAGGCATGCCAAAAATATTGCAAAATATACAATATTATAATCAATGTAGTGCTTAATGTACTTTTCGTACGTGCACCGTTCAACTAAACCAAATAGAGAAAATTCTCCTCATTACCTGTTCTACACAAATTGCAACTCGCATATACAAACCTATACAAATCCAAAGTTGGCCAACACAAATTCCAAAGTTCCAAAGTTCCAGTCCTAAATTTGCTAAGACCAGGCATCTTATAGCTCACTAATCTAGCTTCAAACTTCAAGGGGTTATCAAAAAACGATATACTCGCAAATATACGAGACCCTCGGCTTTGGTAATTGCAATAACCAAATCAAAACCAAGAAACCAAACAAAGTCGACCCACTTGTACTTCTTATTTTTACTAATCAAAAGGTTATCCAAATTCTAGCTGTCAAGTTCTACATGACCTAACGGTCTTTTTTAGAATACTCACGCCAAAAAGGTTCTCAGTCAGGAATGACATCATGTGGAGGATCAAAATCAGGAAGATCAGAAATATACCGGGCTGCGAAGACAGAGAATATCCAGAATCCTTGTGCACAAAGTAGCAGAGTCCCATCCTCTCCTCCTCAGTAGATTTCAGTCTCCTGACAAGATCACTCCTTCAGAAAGTCACTTCTCTGATGAAGCCCACGTTGGCCGCGCCATTTGAAGAACTGAAATCTTCATTCTCAGGGAATACTTACTAATAAAAAAAGAACTTGGCACAGAAGCTGAAAATATGAAAAGACATCTTTATTAAATTTAATAAGTGAGGCCACGTCACACAGAAGCCGTAGCAACTGAATGAGGTAGTCTGAGGAATACAGAAAACAGAGGCCTTTTATATGTTTTGGGTTACCAACTTCAGCATACAAGTAAGGGGCAGTCCTAGCTTTTGCAAGCATGCAAAAAATGCCTAACATGGACATGCAAGGTCTGCCAAACGACAAACCCATTTTACAGTTGTCCGGCCCATAATCAATCATTGAACAAACCCAACATTCTTCTTTAGACAAGCCGGACAACCCATAATAAAAGGACCACAACCCATATCATAAACAGACCATAAAAGAAGGTACAGAAAGCAGGATAAGGGGTGTGTGTGTGCATACCAAACTCTACAATGTCCTGTGCTTTGATCCTCAATCTTGATCAGCTAAAGGGCAGGAACTGGTTTAACAAGGTCAGCTTCAGGCAACAGGGTCAGTTCACTCAGGTCAAACAGGAGTCAGCATGAACTCATGCTAAGGTCTACATGTCCTTAAAAGACTAGTTTCAGCCGCAATCATGGCCTATGTGAGGGCAACCACAAAATGGCTGCCATACACAAAATGGAACCCATGGGTACAGAATTCACAGAACCTCAAGGGGGATAAGGGGCAGCCCTGTCTAGTTCCTCGTTGTAATGTGAAGGGTTCAGAGAGTGACCCATTAACAACAATGCGTGCTCTGGGGTCTCCGTACATAGCCAGTACCTTACTTATGTATGCTTCCCCAAGGTTGAATGTGTGCATGCACTGTTCCAGGAAGGCCCATGAGACTCTATTGAATGTCTTCTCGCCATCTAAGGTGATAGCCAAAGCCGGTTCTGTTAGTTTGTTGGTATGCTCCAGTATATAACATAGGAGCCTAGTGTTGTCATTTGACCTACAGGTCTTTAGTAAACCCACCTGTGAGTTACTTATTAGTTTGGACAGGAGGGAGTTAAGTCTTGTAGCCAGAATTTTTGCATACATTTTACAGCCACATTGATTAACGATATGGGTCTGTAGTTTTTGGGTAGTAGTGCGTCTTTACCCTCTTTTTGGGATTACAATTATGTTGGCCTCAGACATGGTTTGGGATACTACTCCATTCTCTGCACAGTGGTTGAATACCTTTTTTATGGTGGGTTTCAAGTGAGAGAGAAAGGCTTTATAAAAGGTGGCTGTGTATCCGTCGGGGCCTGGTGCTTTGTTGTCCTTCAACGACTTGACCCCCATCTCAATCTCGGCAGTGCTGATATCTTGGCCAAGATTCCGTGCTTCTTCATTCGTTAATTTTGGCAGGTCAAGTCTGTCAAGGTATTTTGTAAACTCCCCCAGGTTTAGGGTCTGATCGTTTCTATAGATTTCCTGGTAGAATTCTATGAATGTACGTAGGATTTCCTTGTGTTTTGTTGTGTGAGTCTGTGATGGCTGATATGTTGAACTGGCTCTGTTTGCGCTTTAGGGAAGATGCTAGGAGTTTACCCGCTCCATTGGCCTCACAAAGATTGATGGCCTTGTACTTGTTAACCCACAGTCCAACCCTCTCGCTCAGTATTTTGTTATACTCATACTTTTTCCTTGTTATGTCTGTTAGGAAGCTAGAGGCCTGTATTGCACTGGCGTGTGCTGATTCTAGCTTTTTGATGTCCTGTTCGAGCTGGGTCAGTTGCTGGTTTGTGTTTTTGTTGATTTTGGACTTGATGTTGATTATTGTGCCCCTGGCTGTCGCCTTGAGTTCATCCCATACTGTAGTGGGGTCCGTTTCTTGTATGTCGTTATATCTAAGGTACTCTTTTATGGCCTCCTCTGTCATTGCTTTGTTTACTGGATCAGTCAAGATGTCACTGTTAAAGTGCCATCTTCTGGGGATGTCTTCGTTGTGGCACCCGCTCAGCTTAAGGCTGATGCATGAGTGGACTGAGAGTAGCCTCGGGGCTATGTCTGTGTGTTCAATTAAATGTGTGTGTGGGCCTGTGATTAGTTTGTAATCTATCCTGCTGTACGAGTTGTGCGGGTTGGAGTAGAAGGTGTAATCTCTAGTGTCCGGGTGTTGAAGTCGCCATGAGTTTTTGAGATTGAATCTGGCCCAGATGTTCTTTAGTGTGGCGTGTGCATTCGAGGGTTGGGAGTGACAGTGTGATTGTCTGTCGAGTATGTGGTCAAGAGCTATGTTGAAGTCACCCACCTTTATGATGAGGTCATTCTGTGGTATGTCGTCTAGCCTGTGGGCTACCCCTTCCCAAAACCTGGTGTTATCTGTGTTAGGGCCGTAAATGTTTGCAACATGGATGAGCATCTCCCCCCTTCTCAAGTGTGTTATTAGTAATCTGCCTCTCTCAACATGTTGATGTGATTCTATTGATAGATTGGAGCACTTGTTTATCAATGTAATTACGCCTCGCTTTTTCCCTTCTGCCGGTGAGCACGCCACCTGGGATATCCAGTTGGCTTTCACTAGTTTGCTATTCTCCAGGGATAATTTGGTTTCTTGTAGCAATACCACATCCGCTTTACTTTTAGCCAGGTAGTCAAGTATCTTTTTCCTCTTTACTGGGTGGTTGAGGCCCTTGACATTCAGAGAGACTATCTTTAGGTCAGATGACAGGTTAAGCTTGTTGGTGGGAGTCATTGACTGTGGTGGGTAAGCGCTGTTGTGTCTATTCTGTATCTCCAGCTCTTGTGTGTTGCGATCCCCCCCTCCTGCTATCCTTTATTTCCTGGCCTATTGCTGGTGCCTGTCCTTTTCTTGCCCCAGAGTTCAGCCTACCGCTTTATAATCTTGCATTGGTCGTAGTATAGCTTCTTGTGCAGAGATATATAGGTAAGAAAGTGAGAATAGAATGATAGCCAGAGAGAAGATAGAAGAAAACAAGACAGTACCAGTGAGTCCTCCCCCCTTCAACCCCCTCCCTCCCCAACCCCCTGCATAAAAACATTGTATGCTGAACGTGCGACGACAGGATCGCCGTTCCGTCTCCCCGGGTGTTTGCTATATCTGTTCTGTGGTTTGTCCTTCCCTCGAGTACTCCTCTACAGTCTTTAGGTATATAAATAGACACTTATGATAACACTTTTGATAATATTTTACGTACAGACATATTCGACTGTGTGGTCCTCCACCCCTCCACCTCCCCCGACCCCCGTGTATTTCCAGCTGGGTTCATAAAAAGGATATGGCGTTCTTCTCCCTCTCCTTCTCCCTCGAGTTGGGCGCTGAGAGGGACTGGTGCAGCCGCATAGGGCTATGTCCAAGCACACCTACATCTGGCTCATGAGGCATTTTATGAGGTCATTATGGTTAAGAGGTAGTTATGGTTGTTATCATAGTACATTACCCACGTGCAGGGGCCTGTCAGTTCACTCATTCCACCCTCAATTCCGGTGATGCTCTTCTCTTCCTGCTGTTTGGGAGGTCTCCATTTCTTGTTGTGCTAGGGCGTCCAGGTATCTGCTTAGTTCTCTCGGGTCTTTGAAGATTTGTGTTCGTCTATTGTCGTTTATCCGAAATCTTGTCGGGCAGGTGAAAGAGAAGAGAATGTTTTTCTTCCTCATCTTGTGCGCGTAGGGCCAGGAAGCCCTGATGTCCACTGTTGGCTTTGAGTAGTCCTGCGTTAGTATTATCCTTTAGCCATTCCACTCAATGTGCTGGTTTCTCCGTGCATAGGTAAAGATGGCATCTGTGTGTTGCGATCTTAGCAGCTTGCATATTATTGGGCGCGCCCCTGACTTTGTAGTCGACCTGAATGTGGGGACTCTGTAGGCTCTGTCTAGCTCGAATGGCTGGTCAAATTTGAGGTTAGTGATTTTAGGTATCATGTCCTCGATGAAGGCCAGGCAGGACCCTGATTTATCTTCCACTCCTTCCGGCACACCTAAGATTCTTATCTTTCCCCTTATGTTCCGGTCTTCCAACTCTGCTGTTTGTTTTTGGAGTGCTACTGTAGCTTTGGTGAGAGCCTTTAGGTCTTTGTTTACCTGTTGGTCCGCATCTTCAATGTCACTTATGCTCTGCTTCGCAGCTGTAAGTCTGTTGTTCGCAGCATGCATATCCGCCCTTAATGCCGCTAGTTCTAGCTGAATTGCATCAGTAGTCTGTTTTGTAGATTTAGCCAGGTTGTGAACATCTGCTAGCTTTTTTAAGATCATCTCTAGTGTGCTATTCATGTCCGGCTTCTGTTTGATTGGTGAGTTTGTTAGAGCGGGTACTCCCTTGTTCTTTTTTACTTGCTGTGGGTGTCTTCTCTCGCTCCCCGCCATGTTTGTTAGTCCTCTCTTCTCCTGTTCCCCCTCTCCTTGGTGATGATGGCAATCCTTTAGGGGCGTGATTCAGCCCCCGTTGTGGGTGTAGGATCTGTCTGGGCTCCACTTTAGGTTCTGCTGGCTTTTGTGTTTCGGGGGGAGGGTTAGTCAGCTCTGTTAATCTTTCCCTTCTCTCCTCTCGCCACTGTTCTCTGGCACTAGGTAGCTACCCTGCACTGTTGTGATGTTTCCCTCCCCCTTCTTATGCCGTGATTGTGGAGCGCACTCACCTCTCCGTGATTCTGTGGTGTGCTGTTCCAGGTGCGGGTGGGTCGCTCTTTATTTTGTATAGTCTGTCGGAGTCTCACTGTTGTGACCGCTTCCTCAGAACCCTTTTGTTCATGTGCAGGGGCTGGTCCGTTCGCTGAGCGCTGTGCTCGTCCGATTCGTTGATTCTGCTCCGCTCTGAGAGCTCCTCAGCTCTCACCGTTTGTGTAGAGCCGAAACTCAGGCGGAGGGATTCAGGCAAGCATCCCCCTTGCCGTCCAAGCCACGCCCCCCTGAAAGTATTGCTAACCCAGTTAGTTCCAACAAAAAACACTTATAGTCATAAGATTAACCAGGAATTTACACCTTTCTAGACAAAACTAAGAGTCTTAATTCTACACAGTTCGGATTTCGTAGTCACCATAGTACTGAGCTGGTGTTTATCATAGCCATGGAAGAAATCGGACAGATGACAGATAGTGGGGAAAGTGTGGCCCTGATCCTTTTGTGTCTATCGTCCGGACTTCGTAGTCACCATAGTACCGAGCTGGCATTGAACACAGCCACGGAAGAAATCAGACAGATGACAGATAGTGGGGAAAATTAAGCCCTGATCCTTTTGGATCTATCGGCCGGCCTTCTCACTGCCCTGTGGGGTTCCTCAAGGCTCATCCTTGAGCCCCACTCTATTCAATCTCTATGTTACCCCACTTTCAGCTTTAATCAGATCTTTTGGCTTCTCTCTGGTTTTGTATGCGGACAACACACAGATTGTTGTGTCTGTTACTGAGAATTGATACGATACTGGTGGTGGATAATAGGAAAACCGGCGCTCAAGGGTTTATCACAAATATATTCAGTTATGGTAAGAGAATCTGGTATGGTGCAATGAGGTAGGGAAAAACCACCAAATCCCCAAGTTCGTGGTCAAAGGCCCCTCAACAGTAGAGGCAAATCTTTAGCACACGTTTAAACATTTACATATGAGTGTTCATGAACATATCACAGTTCGTATTTGTTGTGTATCTCAAGATAATTTATTTGAGTCTTTCTGTGAGTGAAGTCCGTTCTGCACTTCACTTAGTTCTGTTTCTTAGCCAACACGTGTTTCATCGCTGTTACATGGGATTACCCCGTGACTTCTTCAGGGCTATAAGTTATATCTTGAGGACTCTTGATTTCAGCGATATTTCCAACTGAAAGTATTTTTGTTAATATTTGTATATTTAAGTGGTTTCTGGAGATGTCGTAACTTATTCCGGTACTTCCCAGTGCCCCATTAGGCAAGACTTTGTGGGTCGAGTGAGATTCTCCCTCTCCTGCAATTGTGCGGAGTTGATCGTTGTGTTCAAGAGTCCTCAAGATATTACTTATAGCCCCGAAGAAGTTGCGGGGTAACCTCATGTAACAGCGTCGAAACACGTGTTGGCAAAGAAACATAACTAAGTGAAGTGCAGAACAGACTTCACTCACAGAAAGACTCAAATAAATCATCTTGAGATACACAACAAATACAAACTTTGATATGTACATGAACACTCATATGTAGATGTTTAAATGTGTGCAGAGGATTTACATCTTCTGTTACTGACAACCCTTGAGCCACGGCAGCCCAGTTTCACAACTGTATGCTTCATATCGGTAAGTGGATCATCAGCAATTGCTTGAAATTAAACTCCTCAAAGAATGAGGACCTGTTGTTTGGCAATAATCCCTCCGACTGGTGGCCCCAGGAACTGGGGACTCTGCATACCCCTAGTGGTAAAGCAAAAAACCTGGGATTAATTATTGACACTAAGTTATCCTTTGAAGGACAAATGAATCACATCACTTCCTTGTATTTTATATTTTGAAATCTCTTAGGAAAATGCTGCCTTTCATTCCACTGAGCCTGCAGAAGATGGTAGTTACAACTCTTATCTCTTCCAAAGTAGATTATTGTAATGCGTTTTTAATCAACATTCAAAAGCGTTTCTTACATAAGTTACAAACGCTGCAGATGCCGCAGCACGGTTATTGCTAGGCATCCCAAAACATAAATCTACATCTCAAGCATTGATCCAACTACAATGTCTCCCCACAGGCAAACACATTAAGTTTAAGGCTCTTTGCATTGCCTTCAGGGCACAACAAGGTGTCGGCCCTGACAATCTGATACAGCGCTTTGAACGCTATATCTGAGCACGCTCCTTGTGCTCTTCCACCAGTGGAAATCTTGTAATTCCCAGATTTAAGAAAGCTAATTGGGGTGGGAGGGGATTTATTTCATGTACATAGAGGCTGTGGAACTCACTCCCGACAGAACTAAAACTCAAGACAAATTTATTAGAATTCAGGAAGAATCTTAAAACCTGGCTTTTTAGCAAATGGTCTTAGCATCTTCTAGATCTTTTCGAGCTCGTCTTCTGTCGGCTTAGCACCTAGATACCCCTGGGTGAAATTTTATTTCCATTTCATTCATTCATTCATTTCATTTCACAGAACACTTGCATGTCCTTCTGAACAACTGACATATATTTTTTAATGCTTACTGTTTGTGAGGCCCTTCTGAACATTCCTTTTCTATTTATGTTGCTTTAAAAGTGGGTTAGGCACATCACTATGGCCCATAGTGAGAGATTAATTGTATGCAGAAGATTATGTGATCCTACACGCAGTCTATTTATTCCATAGCCTCCCGCCCTCCTGTGTTGCATCTTTCTTCCCACCATCCTGTTGTTGGTGTTGCTTCTTCTCTCCCACTTCCCACTCTCCTGTTGCCTGTTTTGACCTCTCAAATACCATAAGAAAAAAACCGCTATGACCCGGTCAGCACTGCAGACATCATAGACCCTATTTTCAATATTTCTTCTTCCCTTCCACCCTCTCATTATGCATGAAACATCATCCCTCGCCCCTACTACCCTTCCATTGCCCATGTTGCTTCTTCCCTCCTATCTCACACCCTCTTGTTGTCTGTGTTACTTCTTCCCACACCTCCAACCTCCCCTTGTCTGCGTTGCCCTGTCATAAGAAAAGAAATAGCCCTATGATGCTTCCAGTGGTGGCCCTGGCCCTGTCATAGCACTCTTTTTACCCTCCTGTTGTCTATGTTGCTTGTTCCCTCCCTCCCATTGTCTGTGTTGCCCTTTGCAAACCACCCTAACTCCCGCTGTCAAGGTTGCCAACCCTCACAGGAAAACAAAGCTTTATGACACAGCCAGCAGTTGCCATTCAGAGAGCTTTTTCCAACCTTTTAGCCATGCTGCCTACAACTTGGCTAAAAGGCATTGGCAACACAAATATATCTCACATAGACAAGAGCTATTGGCTCTGCCAAAGACTGTTTAATTACCAGGCCATGGATTCAGTGATGTGTCTGTGCATCTTTTTCATGAGCATTTTATGTCAAAAAGCTTCTTGGCATTTTGGTGATTTACGAAATTAGAGTTTCACCTGAATAGCTTCCACAGATGGGGTTTTTCCATGCACTTTTTAACAAAATGGGACAGGACTGCTCACACTGAATCTTGGACAGTATAGGGTGTATTTTCACAAGGTAGGATTAATAGAAGGATATGTTGTAATAGACCTTGGTTGTAGAGACCGCAGAGAGTGGGGAAAGTGGGGGCAATGACATGGAGTGGCTTTTAGTGAGGGTTTGGGTCATAAGCATAACAAAGAAGGAAGGTTTATGTACTGCCTGATTATTTATGAAGCCTGTTCAAGGTGGAGGTGAAACACAATAGAGCTGATGATTCTTCCCCAGAAGCATTATTCCTCATGCATAGAGATTTGAGAACAATGACACTAAGAGTGAGACACAAATATGGACTGAGAGACTCATGTTTTGTGAATAGTGTGTTCATCACATGATCCTGTGATGCTATATTTTTATGTTCTAGTTTATGTATTTTTCTGTGTGGTGTCACTTGCAAGGTGTGAGCTAGATTGCAGGACTGATGTATCTCTGTTTGAGATGGCTCACTTAGAGGGAATTTTAAATGTCTTAGACTTGTGAATGTGACACTTGTTGCATAGTATGTGTGGGTGTACCCTATCCAAGTAAGGTCTTAGAAGCTCATGTCACCATCTGTTTTAGTTCCTTTATTGAAAAGACTCATTACCTGGACTCCCACCAGGCAGGCATCAGACCCAAACACTCTACCGAGTCAGTTATTTGGCAGTGAAGGATGAATTGAGAGGGGGGCCACCCAGGCCCTGGTGCTACTTGACCTGTCGGCAGCCTTCAACACGGTCGATCACCATCTTCTGATTGACTGTGTCGGTCACGCAGGGATCCAGAGTCTACCTTTGAAATGGATTACTTCCTTCTTTAGCAATCGCTCCAAATCAGTACGCCTGGCCAGCTTCAGGGAAGAGCAAACAAAATTGACTTGTGGGGTCCTGCAGGGCTCTTCCCTTTCACCCCTACTTTTCAATCTATATGTGCTCCCCTTGGTTTTGGCCCTGCGTAAAAGAGAGATCGTAGTCTTTAAATACGCTGATGACCTTCAGTTGATATTTAACTTCAACACATCTGTATAAACCGTGTCCAGCTTCCAATCTACTATGAACTTCATCAGGGATTGGATGAATACCAACCAACTTAAGTTAAACCCAGACAAAACGAAGCTGATCTTTACTGGCGGCTGGGACAATCCCTGGAATTCCAACTTTTGCCCTTTGCCACTAGGAAGTCCCACCCCCCCTTCCAGTCAGCTTGGTAAAAAGTCTGGGAATTATCATCAGCCATGACTTAACCATGAAGGCTCAGATTAGCTCAGTGGTCTCTGCGTGTTTTTTACATCTTCGCAGAATTTGGAAAATCCGCAGATTCCTTTCCACCGCAGCCCTGACCCAAGTAGTTCTGGCCTTGGTCATCTCGCGTATTGACTAAGCAAACTCTCTGTACGCCGGTATACCGGCCTACCAGTGCATCGGTTGCAACTGGTCCAGAATCAGGCCGCCAGGCTCATCTATGGTCAGTCTAAACATCGGCGTGTGAGTCCATGGCTGAAAAGCCTTCATTGGCTCCCTTTACTCCAACGCTGTCTGTTTAAGCTAGGCTGTATCATCTATAAAGCCCTCTCAGGACGCGGGCCCGTTTTCATACCCGCCAATATTCAACGGTACATCCCCTCCCACGACCTACGCCCCTCAAATAAATACTTGCTGGTCTCCCATTCTTTTAAACATAAAAAACATGGAGGTCTTAGATATAGAACTTTAGCCCCCCAGTTTTGGAACTCTCTTCCCTTAGATCTGCGTTCTGCTGAACCTTAAAAGGAGAGTGATCTCAGGCTAATCAAAAGCTTGCTTAACCATCCAGACCTTCAAAAACTTACTGAACCTCTGGAAGGTAGGGTCCAGCCTGTGTGAACCCCTTTGAGAGGGCCACAGGGCCTGCAGGGGGTACTGGACCCAACCATGGAGGTTGAGTTATTTGACTTCTGATGTCCCATGTCCCAACCTACTATGGATCCTCAGCAAATGGGCCAAGTACCCCTTCTGCATTTCAGTGGTGGACATAAACAAGCACTCTAAGGCTCCCTGGGCGGATGGGGTGTGGTATGGATACAGATTAGGGAAAACGGCCCCCAACTCAAAGAGCGCATAGCAGCAGCAATAAATCAATGCACAGCCAAAATGCTTACTTTTATAAGAAAAAAAGTATTTTCATTTCCAATTCTACTCATTCAAAGGGAAGTTACTGCACTCACAAACAACAACACATTTCCGCCTTGAGGTTGGGGGCTCGAGTGTTTCATTGGCAAGCCCCTGTTCCACCCACTCTTCGTAATGTGATCAGGGTTATTCCCTATACACTGGTAGTTGCATTCAGGGAATGCTCACTAGTAGGTCATAACTCAAGAGTCCACTCTGAGCCTCCCAGGCCTCGATAGGCACATAATAAGTCTTACCCGCTCCATCAAAGAGGAAAATGCAGTGTCTTGGAGGGTGCCCCATTTGCCGGTACTCTCAACAATTCCGGTCCTTCTCATGTGAGTCACCTGTGACGAACATTGTGGCAGCACTCTGCAGGCACAGGTGGAGGCTCTCCCCGAGGCTACGCATCCATGCTCTGGCACCAATCAGAGGTGCTATTTGCACTCATCCTGCAGGGTAAGTGTCCACACTCGCAAAGATGGTGGAGGGGTTGATTCCAATGCTCCTGAGGCAGTGATGCTTCCACACCATTTTCACTTGAGCCATGGGGTCAGGACAGGTGCAGTCCTCGATGCTCCTGGTGACCTATGGGTCACTACTGCTCACAGTTTGTGAGCTCCTGACGGATCCAAACAGTACAATTACTCCTGAAAGTCCCTCATAGCACACAGGGTTGCCATGCCACTGCCACACAAAGCTTTGGCCCTTACCGTACAGCCATCCTTACCACTGTGGGCCCTCCTATGGTGTCGCTAAAGCGTAAGCCCCTTTCCTCAAGGCAGTCTTTTCCACAGCGACCCATCTTGGCACATGGGGTCACCGCAACAATGTTGCATAGGTTTATGCCCTTACGGTACTACAATCTTTTCATGTCTATTAGAACAGCAGCCCTCTCCTGGCATATGGGGGCTACTGACTCAAGTCGGTACACAGGCAATAACCCAATCTGTGTAGCAGCTGTCTCCTCACACCTCACACTGGTAGGCCGCTTGACAGAACTTTCCCGTGATTTAACCTGGGTACTGTTGGCTCTTTGTTCTTCTTAGTAACACATGGCTCGGGAGTCATGGTGAAAAGGAGTGGATAAAGGGAACAGTTATGACTTGAGGGAACCTCATCTTATTATCATTACTGGCCCAACACATGGTGGGAACGAATAAGCCAGATGAGAAGAGAAGGAGAATGCCCTTCAAGAATGCCTAATATGGTGTATGAGGACAAAAAAATGTTTAAAAAAAAGAACTCTCTAGTGGACCTCGCTCCCTCCAGCACTTTCATCTTCTTCACAGGGCATCCTGGTTTTGGCAAGAAGGCAGGCGAAGCCATCTGTCACAGCAGGAGAGAAGCCAAAGCTCTTGGTCCCACAACACAGCCAATGAGAGTGACTACAGTCCACACCTGAGTGTCAGTTACTGTAATATGTGTATCAAAAGGTTAATCCCAGTATCCCAGCACACTCTTTGTGATTCCCTTATCAGCCCTGTTGGGCTTGGCCCTTTCTGCAGACTTATCCCTGAAAATGTTGCCTTGCCTAGATCCTCCTGTTTTCTGAATCCTTTTGTCTGCTTTTAGGACTGGGCACTTTTCCACTGCTAACCAGTGCTAAAGTGCTCTCTCCCTTAAACGTAGTGAAATTTGCTTACACCCAAATGGCACATTTAATTTACCTGTAAGTCCCTAGTAAAGTAGCAGGTACTACATGTACCTAGGGCCTGTATGTGAATACAATGCTACTAGTAGGCCTGCAGCAGTAATTGTGCCATCCATTAAAGTAGCCCTTTAAATATGTCTGAGGCATGTCATTGCAGCCTGTATGTGCAGTTTAAACTGCCTTTTCAACCTGGCAAAAAAAAACACGTTTGCCAGGCCTAAACTTTCCTTCCTACTACATATACGTCACCTCTAGGGTAGACCGTGAATGACCCAGAGGGCATGGTGCAGTGTATTTAAAAAGTTGGGCATGTACTTTTTAATTTGTGCATGTGCTGGTTGTGGCCAAAATGTTAAACTCATTTTCCACTACTGCAAGGCTTACCTCTCCCATAAAATAACATTTGGTTACCTTATTACATGTAAATAGCGCTAACTTTCAATCGGGAGCAGGTAGAGTGTCGAGTTTGGTGTCTAAAGAATTGTATTTAAATGCCTCTATAATGGTGATATTGGATTTTAAGTCACAATTCTGAAAATGTCACTTTTAGAAAGTTGGCATTTTCTTGTCCTAACCATTTGATGCCTGCAGCCTGTATGCTGGGTCACATGACTAGGTTTAGATGGCAGTTGGTCTTTGTGTGTTGCTCCTGGATAGTGAGACAAAGGGGAAAAGGTGTTGGCAGTATAGGCCAATAGACCATGATGAGGAGGAGGAGCTCTCACCTACCACACTTACACATCATGTAGGTGCTGCCAAATCACTATCACAAGTGTTTTGGGACCCTAGACAACCTGGGGTAAGGACAGGGTGGTAAGAAATTCCAAGCACCTCTGAGGGTGGAAGTCCCTAGAAACATCTCCATTTGAAAGTGGGCACCAGATATACACAATAGACCCTCAAACCCAACTCTTCAGTTCCCCTCTTGACCTGCGGAAGACTCCAAAGGACTGCTGTGCTGCTCTGCATGAAGGACTGCTACTCTGTTGCCCTTCTGACTGAGTGAGAAGAACTGGCCCTGCATCTTGAACTTAGGACCACTAGAAGGACTCCAAGAGCTAGTGGGCTTGTCTCCTGATCAGAGTCTCAGGAACAGAAAATGCTCAAACCACCTTGAACCCAGCATCTGGACTCTGTCTGCTCTGAGCCCTGCCCCCTTTGTGGTGCCACCTCAGTATTGGACCCTTGGAGGTACTCTGCCAGTCCAGCTATGGTCCTGTGAGCAATGGAACCACCACAGCTCTACACATCCCTGAAATAGGACCTCACATTGCAGCTCATAGTTTCCTTGGAACCACAGCTGCATGGCGAATCCTCGACACAGGCCTTCAGATCACAAGTCTTTTGTCAATGGCATTCTCTACGATGATGCAGGACCTCACATTGCAGGCTTTGTGTGATGCATCATTGACACAACACTTTGGATTGCAAACCTCACATTGATGGCATCCTCAGTGATGATGCACGACTCCACATCGCCACCCTGCTGCTTGCTCGGAAACGCCACTGAATGAAGCAACTTCGTCTCAGGATCTCACAACGCTCCACAAAACAGATGTATGGTACTTTGTTAGGTGGCTTAACATGGCTACTGTTAG
The DNA here is from genome assembly GCF_964261635.1 of Lissotriton helveticus. NCBI lineage: Eukaryota > Metazoa > Chordata > Amphibia > Caudata > Salamandridae > Lissotriton > Lissotriton helveticus. Next base: position 1,003,025,348 of record NC_136071.1, on the reverse strand, counting down.
ATAAGGCGGCTGTGAGATTAAATGAGAATGGAGGTGTGATGGACTCCTGGGTGGTTAAGAGAGGTGTCCGTCAGGGCTGCATTTTTGCCCCCCTGTTGTTCACGCTGTATATTAACAAGCATGGGGATACCCTATCATCCGGCTGTAAAGACATCCCGGGATCTGGATTTAAGATGATCCCCACTCTCTTGTACGCAAATGATAGGGTCCTGTTTGCCAGAACCACCGTGGGTCTTCAAAAACATTTACATGGTTTTATAGATTTTATGGATTCACTTGACCTAGCCACTAATTTCCTAAAATTCCACACTATGTCGATAGGCTCCCAGAAGGCTTAAATTTTGTTGCAAAGAGGCAGAGCTAACAAAAGTGTCAAATTTTCAATATCTGGGGGTGCTGTTCGATGACAGAGAGACTTGGTCAGTACAAAGAATGCACATGAAGAATGCTCTGGCCAGAGCAGGCGGGGCAACCCTGGAGTTTGCAAAATGGCTGGGCTCTAAGCCCATCCCTGCTTTACTTAAAGTGTACAGAGTAAAAATGCATTTCTATGCCCATGTATGGGTCTGATGTCTGGGGTTATAAAGATGTGAGAGATATCCAGGGGGCAGAAAATACATTTTTGTGCAAACGTCTTGCTGTTTCCCCCACTACCCTGGCATACATGCTACATGAGGAATTGGGGTGGGGTATATTTCAGACCTGATTGCTGTTACCCCATGCTACGCTGGTTGAGAATTTGGGCTTGTCCCACCGCTACATTAAATCAACTTCTCATCATGGATTGGATTGCACATGAGTGGGCCCCACGTATCCCCTGGTTAAATTATATTGGGGAGCAAATGAAATGGTTGGGTTCCCCTGATATGTATGCTAATCCTAGGCCACAAGGCCCGGCAACAATTTGGAATATTAAACAACTGTTTCTGGCTAAAAGGCAGGGGCTCAGGGAAGGTAACGAGTTAACTAAGCCCACTGCATTGAATGCAGCAATACACAAATCTGTCTGAGAGGAAGCCTTACCATGTGTCGGAATTTGTCCTTCATGTACTGTATCCCTCACAAGTACACATACATCCAGTACATTTGGTCACCATGCACACACTGCACAGCACTGTTCAATCCCTGTACTGTACCTTTCTCAGGCACACATACAACTAGTGCAGAGTCACCTCTTCTGCACTGCATATCACTTTACATCTAACTGATATAGGCCAAATGGTGAGTTACGCACACAGCAGCAGGACTTTAAAAAGTGAGTGGGCCTGTAGGCCTCATTCCAGTGACACAGCTTAAAAAGGACCTGTCCACTTCTGCTGAGCACGGCACGGTATGCAATCACCACTTCTGCTACTTAACTCGTGGTGAAGGGAGTAACCTTCCACCACTATGAGAATAGCATTAAGGACACCCATCCCAGTCCAACAAGAACACAATGTGTGAAACAGGCCTTTGTCATGGCGCCCATGCATTATCCATGTTTGTCTAGGACAGCAAAAATCTGAATTAGTGATCCAGACAACAGTACAGTTGGTCACTGAAGGCAAGGATATATGTCCATTGCCACGCAGAGAACTTTTCCATCCCAACACAGCATGCCCAAGGAAGGGAGAGAGTTATATAAGATGAGGAACAGGACAGAGGAGCTCATGCCACCTACTCTCTGTCACTTGAACCAAGGGATCCTCAACTGATTGGCAAGAGAGGATCTGAGAGCTCGAGTAGAAACATATCTCTTAATTCTGCTTGCTGCAGAGGCTAGAGCCTGGTAATTATTACATGTTTGTATAATACAAGCCATTTTAAAAAGAGCTTTCTGTTGATGGGAAGCCAGTGAATGTTCATTCAGGCAGGAGAGATATGCACATGTCTATGCAGTTTGCAGATTATCCTCGCTGCTGTCTATTGAATGATTTCAAGTTTGTGTAAAGGAGTTGCAGGGAGACCCAAACACAGGGCGTTACCATAGTCCAACCGGGGCACAATTACTGCTTCAGTAGCCGCTTTCAAAGCCTCTGGTAGCAGCGGAGGAGCAACCTTCCTAATGGATTTCAATAGGCCAAATCACTTCGCAGTGACTGCCTTGATCTGGTGGATCATGGACAGTTGATTGTCTACCATGATGCCCATGCTCTTGGTAGAGGATACTGGGACAGGAGGAGCACCGAGCTCAGACGGCCAGTTGTTGTTGGCCGAGCTATCAGTCCTGTGATTGAGAGTAACCAGCTCAGTCTTATTAGCATTAGCATGAAGGAGTTAGTGCCCTTTCGGTTTCAAATGAATTTCAGGGTAGATTGAAGTCCCTTATGGGACTGGGCCGTACCTCTAGGCCAGAAGATGAGCTGAGAGCAGGACCACTGGAATTATGTGGCAGGAGAGGGCCAAATTATGTGGCAGAGTTGTATAAACTGTGACAAAAAAAGGCAAATTATGTAGCATAATGCAGCACATTTATAATAGCATTACTTCATTATTTCATAATTTTTCAACTTGTTTACACTGGGCATTGGTTGCACCTCATTAGCCTCAGGGAGGGGAAAGAGGTAGGGATAGTTTTAAGGGCAGCACGGGGTACGTTTTAGGGCTCAGGGCAGGGGGGGCCTGGGATAGGGATAGTTTTTGATAGGGGGCAGGGTTATAGGCCTCAGGTTAGAGGGAGGGGTAGTTTTAAGGGCATGTCTTAGGCCTCAGGGTGGGGGTAAGGGAGGGGGATAGGATTTTAGGGCTTAGGGTGGAGGAGGGAGGGTCAGGATCTTTACCATGCCGATCCCTTTACCAATCATGCCTTTACAACGAAATTGCATGTTAAAGGCATACGTGGTAAAGGAATGTATGGTTAAGATGCATTCATGGTTGGGACTGCGTTGTAAAGGCACGCGTGTGCGGCCATGCATTTCCCTGTCATACAATCCAAAATAATGGAATCCAGGATCTAGCTTCAGAAATTCACAGATTGAATCCTTTCTGGTTTCACTTAATCCTCATTACTGTGATATTGAGAAAATGTAGGTGAATAATAGCTGTGCAGTTGTCAACAGTATAGCTACTTTAAACATAGGTTTAGACTACCCGCTCCTAATGAATATGACATTTATAATATGTTGTAATAAGTCGGGGAATTTAAAGCTCTGCAGTTATTAATAAGAAAGATTATGAAGTTTAAATCTAAGCTTTGAGCAGTTAGATGGTGCTTGAAAGTTTGCATAGTGAAACAATCAATATTTATGGGGGAGTAAATGAAAGTGCATTTACCCTATTTCAAAGCCATATGACATTGTTCACAATTCAATGCACAAACAGTTGTATACCCAAAAGATTTGAGTTTGAGATTCCTTTTTGTGGATTAATTTAATAGCTTAGCATTGTATTCGTTTGATACATTCGTTTCATTGACGCATACATTCTTTATTGTGCTTTCTTTCTCGTGTAGGTATTGCCTATGATTCGTTAATGTTAAAACACCAGTGCATTTGTACCAACTACTCCAGCCATCCAGAACATGCAGGAAGAATACAGAGCATCTGGTCACGACTGCAAGAAACTGGGTTGCTGAACAGATGTGAGGTAACATAAACTATGGTAGCAAAAATATAATGTGCTATTAAAAGTGTCATGCGTGTCATATAACCACTTGATAGCAGATATGATATTGCGACTTCTGAAAGGGGGTGTCCACTGGGCTGGTGGTTCCGAAAGGATAGCAGCCTACCAAGAATAAATACGACTGACACACGGGACGGCCCATAAAGAATAACAGTTGAGGCCCTGTCTGATGAACTGAGGTGACCTTTTGCGCTAAAACACTGTCTTTCTGGCTCAATGCTGAGAGTCCCCCAATCATTTCACGGAAATTCACTTACAAGAGAATCTGGCACATCTTTGTCAACCTTCTGTGCATGGTCCTGAGACTTTGTGGCCTATTTATTAAAATGTCAAGCAGCGCAGCAAGCCAACTTGCTGTGTAATGAATGCACCTTCTTTAACACAATATGGCACATTCCTGTCTTTTTCCAGCGCTGGTGCACAATCTGCTGCCTAGCACCAATGCAGGCACCCTTGCACTATGGGGTAAGGGTGCCTGTGGTGTAGGCACGATTGTTTTTTGTGCAGGAAGGGGTCCCTTCCTGCACAAAAACAATCTCCTGAGGCATTTCCACATAGAACCCTCTTTCTGTGTGCTGCAAGCACACATAGAATGAGGAAAAAACGAGGAGAAATAAACGTATTTCTCCTCATTACGCTTCTCCTGGTGATGCCAGTAATGGTAAATCAGGAAATGCAGCAAAATCCATGGGTGTTGCGTGGGAACACCCACGCATCACCCTCGGAACGCTTCCCTGGGGCAGAGTAATGCAATGCAGCAATTTGCACTGCATTGCTCTAGATTCATCAAGACTCTCAGGGCCAGACAACAGGTGGCTTGCTTGGATTGATAAATCTTACTTATGAATTGCGTCGCTTTTGCGCACTGTTGTGTGCCTCAAGGACGACATAGCTCATTTCATGGCCCTCGCTACCATGCAGAGAGGGTTCTAGATCATTGCTAGCATACTCCTCACTGCACACTCTAGAGACTGATATACAATATCTCCCAGAAGTCTGTCACCCAGCCTTTGGTGGTGTTACCCTCACAAAGGGTACACTATCCTCACCTTATGAGTTACATCATTTTATATTTTCACCTTGACAGAGCCTACTGGCATGGGTGAAATGCCTTTGAGTGGTTTGCCTACATATACTGGCACCTTTACACTTTGCACTATGCTCCTATTTGACTTTCAGAAGATGAAATCAAGGAAACGTTGTTCCTTCATTTCTCCTGTCTCATGGTGGTCACCTGTGACATCAGCACGGCAGGGATTTAAATGCTGTCTTCGCTTTCTTTGGACAATTTATACTTAAGGTTTTATGAAACTCATCTCCGAGAATTATGCCATATTGCAGGTTTCTCGGATGCTGGTTAAGCCCAGCTATATTAGAAGTCAAAATACAAAAAACATCCCCTTTTTGGTAAAGTGGCAGGGAACTACTATTCATGTGCGCACCTACACATAACATTGCATTTTGTGTCACAGAATACAAAAAAATAATTATTCTCACGTCTGGAATACTGGTGGTATAGCACTTTAAAGCCTTGCTTCAGAATGACCTACACAACCCTAAAAGGAAAGATAGGACCTATTTGGACAATTGATGTTGAAAAACTCTAATAAAACAAATCTGAAAATACATTTGGATTTGTAGCTGGAAAACAATTGATAAAGCAACCTCCCTATTCAAAGCTTTATTTGGCTTACTTTAAAATACATATTTTAGCAAGTAGGATTATGCAGAAGCCACATTTATCTTTGAAAACGGTCGATTTGCTAATCAATGTTTTATGCTGCTCAGCATCCGAAAGTTGACACATATTGTCTAATTTTAAACAACCACAGAAGAACTAACCCAGAACTGTCACTACTATTATGGTAAGAAGCGGTCATTACCCTTCTAGATAAGATACTATTTTAAGTACAGCCAAATCCTACACATTGGAAGGTACAAGAAGAATGACATGTGCTGCGAGAAACAGCACCAGTGGAGAACATGATGAACTCTTCGATCAATCAATCAATCAAGGGTTTGTAAAGCGCACTACTCACCTGTTAGGGTCTCAAGGTGATGGGGGCTGCTGCTTCATTGGAGTCATCTGAAGAGCCAGGTCTTGAGGTCTTTTCTGAACTGGAGCAGTGTAGGGCTTTGCCGGAGGTAAATGAGGAGGTTGTTCCAGGTCTTGACTGCGAAGTAGGAGAAGGACAATTCACCAGCTCTGGTCCTGTAGAAGCATGGGACAGTGGCCAAGGAGATGTCAGCTGATCGGAGGTTTCTCTTGGGGGCGTGGAAGGAGAGGCGGTTGTTGAAATATTCTGGTTCTGTGTTGTGGAGTGCCTTGTATACGTGAACGACCAGCTTGAATCTTATTCTTCTTTCGATGGGGGGCCAATGTAGATCGTGGGTGATGTGGTTGTGCCAAGAGATTTTGAGGATTAGTGTGGTTGTGGTGTTCTTCATGGTCTGGAGCTTGCGGAGGAGTTTTTTGTTGATTCTGGCCCAGAGGGCATTGCAGTAGTCCAGTCTGCTGGTGATGAGGGCGTGCATGACTGTTTTTCTGGATTTGGAGGGGATCCATTTGAATGTTTTTCGGAGTATGCGGAGGGTGTTAAAGCAGACCGAGGATATGAAGTTGATCTGACAGTTCATAGTGAGCGATGAGTCCAGTATGATGCTGAGGTTATGTGCATGATCTGTCAGGGTGGGAGGGTTTTTGAGGGTGGGGGGCCACCAGGTGTCGTCCCAAGGTGAGGGGGTGGAGCCAAGGATGGGGACTTCTGTTTTCTCTGAATTGAGTTTCAGGTAGCTGTTCTTCATCCAGGTTGCGATGGCTTTCATCCCTTCTTGGAAGCTGTGCCTGATGATGTTGGGTTCCTTGGTGAGGGAGAGGATGAGCTGAGTGTTATCAGCATAGGAGACAATGTTGAGCCTGTGGTTTTTGACGATAGTTGTGAGGGGGCCATGTAGAGGTTGAAGAGTGTGAGGCTGAGGGAGGATCCCTGGGGTACTCTGCATTTGGTCTCTGTTGGTACTGAGAGGTAGGGTGGGATTCTGACTCTGTATTCTGCATGTGAGGACTGATCATATCCAGTCTAGGCCCTTTCCTCGGATACCAGCATCATGGAGTCTGGTGGCTAGTTTGCTGTGGGAGACGTTGTTGAAGGCTGCTGATAGGTCCAGGTGGATGAGGGAAGCCATTTGGTCCTGGTTAAAGAGGGTATGAATGTCATCAGTGGCAGCTAGATGGTCTCCATAGACCAGTTGCTGCGGAATCCAGATTGAGAGATGTCTAGGACATTGTGATCGCTGTGGAGACCAGTGGAAGATGTGTGGCAAACAGGGGTCTAAGGGTGCTCTGGAGTGGATACTCTTCATGGTCTTTAAGGTGTCTTCTGTCATGAGCGGGATCCAAGTGAGTAGGGTCTGTTGGGTGGCGTCTCTGGGGGTGATGGGTGAGGTGGTGCAGAGGTCTTGGTTGTCGAAGTTCTCATAAAGCATATTAATCTTGTGGTGAAAAAGGAGCTGAGTCTGTTGCAGAGGTCTTGCAAGGGTGGGACATCTGCTGTTTCACTTCCAAGTTCGTCAAATTCTTGTATGATGCAGAAGAGTTCCTTGGAGTTGGAGACGTTGGAGACGATTCTGTCTTGCAGGAAGTTCTTCTTTGTGGATTTGATGAGTTGGTGGTGTGTTGTGGTGGCGGTTTTGTAGGTGGTGCGTGTTTCAGGGGGTTTGCTGTTTCTCCATGTCTTTTCAAGTCATCGACAGGAGCACTTGGATTCTTGGATTACAGTGGTGAACCAGCTTGCTTTCTTGTTGTGTCGTCCTGTGGCTTTCTGGAGGGGGGCGAGTGTGTCGGTGTACTTGGTGATCCATCGGTGGAGTTTGCTTGCTGCGGTGTTGGCATCTGGTATCATTGGAGGTGGACTGCTGGCGGGGGTGGATGTGAGGTGTTCTTCACAGACTTTGTTCCAGCTTATGCGGGGGAGGTGGTGTGCATGCTTGTGTACCATGGGTTTTCTAAAGAAGAAGTGGATGCAGTGGTGGTCCATCCAGAGCAGTTCCGTGGTGTGGATGTAGGAGATGCTGTTTCCTCCTGTGAAGTGTGTTTCCTGCTATGTGAATGGGGGCTGTGACAAGTTGTTTCAGTCCTATATTGGTAAGGTTTTCTAGGAGGGTGGTGGTGTTGGGGTCGTAGTGGTTGTCGAGTTGGAAAGTTTAGGTCTCTGAGTACTATGTAGCCTGTGGAGGCGATGGCGTGAGGTGCGATGAGGTCGGCGATGATGTCGGTTAAAGGAGCTTGGGGGCCAGGCGGTCTTCAAAACCTATCTATGATGTTGTGTCCCATTTTTGTTCACATGAGGAAAGAAGGACCTAGAGAGTAGCACCACGTAAGGTTTACCACATGTAACACATCACATACATTTTTCTAATAAATAAAAAGTCTCACCTTTTTCAACACTAATAGCCTGATATGTGAAAGAGTGGCAACATCACCTTAACATGGATGTTAACCTCAATCAACCTTACATGAAAGAATGAGCACCATGGCTGTATCTCCATCACACTTGGCTAGCTCATGTGGTGCACAATGACCTCAATACTTTTGGGGCTGTATTATAGATCCTGGGCACTGTCCTGCTCCGTGTGACAGCTCACTCTTAGGTGGGTGCACCAGGTGCTGATCATGACAGTGTGCCATAGAAGAGCAAATGCGCTTTTCCAAGTACAGACGCAAACCTGTGCCTGCACTTGGAACAGCCCATCAGTAAAATGTTGAATAGAAGTCTGAAACTATGTTTGACATTATCAGTCCACCTTTCACTGTGGAGGCAAAAACCCGGCCTGCATCTCAGAAGAAGTTGGAAATACCCCTGCAGGTGGGTGCTGTGAGTGAGTGCGCCTGCAAGCCAGATGGTATCTGGGGGATCCTTAGAACCCTTTTTCCCTCATTTAAAACAGGCACTCTCGAGGGGTGCACTGATTATGAGCCACTTCCAAGTAGCCTCTTTACCTCTGTGTGTGCATCTGTAATACGGTGTGGGTGGAAAGGTGAATTATTACCTCATTTGGATTGGGTCACATCCCCATGCAAATAAAGGATTGCCCCATGAGGTTGCACCACAGCAAATATAGTGCCTGCATGGTCTGCATTACAGAATCCTCTGCAGCCCCTTCCGTAATACCAAAGTGTTACAACAATAGAAAAAGTGGGTTCACATACATGTTGAACCCCTAGACCACTTTCTATAATACAGCCCCAGAACGTTCTGTTTGTGCACATTCAGCAGCTGCAACTACAAGTGTAATCTTAGCCTCTTCACTCAGGTCCTCTGTAGGTTCTCCATCATCCAACCATAGATCAAACTTTAACCACATAATTTCAGAATATCGTTTTGAGTGGGTTCATATGCAGTGATGAAAAGAACAAGGTTTTATAGTTAGCTTTATAAACTGTATGGAAAGACTGCTCCCTGTTCATTGTTATTCTTCTTTTAGGTCCGTGGCAAGCACAAATAATTTAACTCGCAGTACAGGTAGGCTTAATCTCGAAGCCAGAAGTATTCCTAGCAGATGCAATTGAATGCTACTCCTATTATGAATTATTTTTTACTATCACTTTCTAACAGAAATCACCTTAATTGATGGTGTATTGAATTGAGTTCATATAGTGTGTTGTAAATCATGTTAATGGCTGTAATGGAATATTACAGCATAAGAGAACGGACATTTCAGTCACAAAAGGATGGTGTAAATTGCCTACTGCTGGGGGACTTGAAAAAACAGGTCTAGTGCAGTGTCAATGAATAACTATCCAGAGGAGGGAAAGTGTGAGCAGAGTAAAGAGAGATAGCCACAAGAAGAGAACAAGAGCTCCTTCATCCATTTTATGTCTTGCCCAGCAGTCAACTTTAGCTGTCTTGTTGCAAAAGTCCCTTTTGTAGCCTGCACCATGAACCTAGAGTCAATCAATTAATCAATCCATCAATATTTGTATGGCGCTGCTTATCACCCTGCGGAGGTGGGGGATAGCCAGGCACTGAGGAGTGGGGGGCCTTAGTTGAAGAGTCAGGTTTTGAGTCCCTTCCTGAAGTCGGCGAGTGAGGGAGAGGCTCGGAGGTGGAGCAGGAGGTCATTCCAGGACTTGTCGGCGAGGAAAGAGAAGGAGGGCTCTCTGTTGAGGCTCCACCAGATGCAAGGGATGTGTACTAGGGTGACGGAGGCGGATTGGAGTTGTCTGGTCAGCTGGTGGAAAGCCAGGTGGTGGTTGATGTAGGAGGGTCCAGCGTTGTAAAAGGCCTTGTAGGCGTAGGTCATCAGCTTGAACTGGCATCTCTTCTGGATGGGGAGCCAGTGGATGTTTTTGGGGTGGGGCGTTGATGCTGGTCTATTTGGGGAGATTGAGTATGAGTCTGGCTGCGGTGTTCTGTATAGTCTGTAGTCGTGCAAGGAAGTGGGAGGTTCTTTCCATAGTCAAGTCGGCTGGTTACGAGGGCTTGAGTCACTGTTTGCCTGGTGTTGATGGGGATCCATTTAAAAATCTTACAAAGCATGTGAAGGGTGTGGAAGCAGGAGGAGGCTACTGGGTTGACCTAGGGCTTCATGGAGAGATCACTGTCCAGGATGATGCCGAGAAGCGGAAGTGACAGGTAGGGATAGGTGAGGTTCTGAGCACAGTGGGTCACCACATGTTGTCCCAAGGAGAGGCGTTATTCCCGAAGATGAGCACTTCTGTCTTGTTCATGTTCAGCTTCAGGCAGTTGGATCTCATCTAGTCAGTGATGTTCGTCATGGCATTCTGGAAGTTGACTTTGGTTGTGGCGGTGTCTTCGTTGTTGTCAGCATATGAGATGATGTTGAGTCCCTGGATGCAGGTGAAGTCAGCCAATGGAGTCATGTAGGCGATGAAAAGGATGGGGCTGAGGGAGGTTCCTTGGGGGACTACGTAGATTATGCTCTTGTGTTTCGAGATTAAAGGCTGTAGGCGGGTTTTCTGTGTGCATCCTGTGAGGAAGGAGGTTATCCACTTTAGGGGCGTTTCCTCTGATGCCAATGTGGTGGACTCTGGTGATGAGCATGTAGTAAGAGACTGTGTTGAAGGCTGCTGAGAGGTCAAGGAGGATCAAGGCTGCAGTCTCGCCACAGTCAAAGATGAATCTGATGCCATCGGTTGCTGCTACCAAGGCAGTCTTGGTGCTGTGGTTGGAGCGGATGTTGGACTGGGTGGCATAGAGAAGGTTGTGTCCTTCCAGGTGGTCTGTGATCTGGTGGTTGATGGCTTCCTCCCTTGGCCTTGGCCGGGAACGGGAGCAGTGAGATGGGGTTGGTAATTCTTGAGCTTGTTGGGGTCAGCAGAGGTTTTCTTCAGGAGGGGTTTCACCTTCTCATGTTTTCAGGCATCAGGGAAGGTGGCTGTGGTGATGGATGCGGTGAGGATGTCGGTGAGGGCGATGCTGATTTCCTTCTGTCCCAGGTTGAAGACATGGTGGGGGCAGGGGTCTATCAGTGCTCCGGAGTGGATGGAGGCCATGATCACTGTAGTGATTGGTGTGGTGAGCAGTGTCCATTCAGTGAGGTGGCTGTGGGAGTTTCTGGTTTGAGTCAATAGGTGGGCAAGGTCAGTAGGCTGTGGGTCAAAGTTGCTGTAGATTTCTTCTATGTTATCGTGGAAGCAGTCTGCCATGGAGTCCAGAGGGTTTAGGAAGGGCGAATTGTGGTCTCAGTGGCTGATGAGCAGGAGAATTCTCTGAGGATGCTGAAGATTTCTTTTGTGTGACTGCTGCTGCCTTCGATGCAGGTGGTTAGGGAGTCCTTTTTGGCTTCCTTGAGGTGGTGGTGATAGTTGCTGAGGGCATATTTGAAGGTGGTGAGGTCTGAGGGGTTCCTGCTGATTCGCCACTGTCTCTTCAGTCGCTTAGACTTACGTTTGAGGTGCTGAGCAACTGGCATGCTTGGAGGGTTTCCTGGTGCTGGTAGTTTTCACATGTGCGATGTGTCGGTGCAGCTGGAGACCCAGTCAGAGAAGTTTGGATGGCTAGCTTCAGGTTGCTGGTGATGAGGGGTCTGGTGGTGTTGAGGGCAGAAGTTCATTGGTCTCTGTGACGTTGCTGTAATTGTGGTGGGCATGTGTGGGGGGCATGAAGGTGAGTTGAGGTGAGCCTGCGATGGAGAAGTGGACAATGCTGTGGTCAGTCCGGGTGAGTTCAGTGAAGTGGCTGAATTTGATTCTGTCGCTGGCTGTGAAGATAGGGTCCAAGGTGTGTCCTGCACAGTGTGTGGCGCTGGTGTCCAGTTGCGTGAACCCGATGTTGCTCATGCTTTCCTAGAGGTTGGCATAGTTGGTGTCATTGGGGTTGTTGAGGTGGAAGTTGAGGTCAACAAGGAAGATGTAGTGCTAGGAGTTGATTGCCAGGGGAGCAACGAGTTCGGAGAAGGTGTTGCAGAAACCAGGGTGGGGGCCCATGGGTCTGTAGGCAAGGGTTCCTCTGATTGTAGTGTTCTTGCTGATATGGATATTGAAAGTTGATGTGTTGCATGATAGATCCGATGTCGCCTTTGGTGGTGGTGCTTTAGAGGGTCTTTTTGTGGATGATGGCAATGCCTCCTCCGTGTTGGTTGACCCGGTCTCTGTGTATCATCTTTTAATCGTGGGGTGTTGTTGTCACAATATCGAATGCGGAGGATGGTGTGAGCCAGGTCTCGATGATGAACATCACGTCAGGGCTGTAGGTGGTGATGATGTCTCAGATTTTGGTGGTGTGCTTGCAGAGGGAACAGGTGTTGAGCAGCATGTACTGGAGCTCTTTCAGAGGTTTGGAGGTCAGATGTGGAGGCGTGGATGGGGGTTTCTGTGTTGCAGGTGAACCAGCAGCCGTGGCAGGCAAAGGGTCCTTCTGTGCATCTCGGGGAGGCGTTGCAGCCGTTTATTGCCACAGCCTCTGGGGTCCAGGGCTCAGAACTCATAGGTGGTGTAGTGCTGGATGGCAGGAGAGTCATGGTTCCTGGTGCTGGGTGCAGTCCAGGCATGGATGGGCGCAGATGGGCTTTCTATTGGCACGCCAACAATGTCTCCGCAGCCCGGCCGTGCAGCGGCCTCCATAAGTAGGCCTGGAAGGTGGGAGGGGCTGGCTGGAAGGCTGGGGGGCAGGAACCAGCGGGTGTGGGAGCAGGAAAAACAAGAATGGCGGCAGGTGAAGTTAGCAAAATTACAGTACACTGGTGGCAAAAGGAGTGAACAGAAAAAGCAGTTACTACAGTGGCAACAGTACAATAATAGAAAAGGCACAAGAAAAAAATTACAATGAGGAAATTGGCAAAAAGGCTATGGTGGGTGACCATGAGGATCAGCAGGAACTGAACCTTGGAGGGCCTTGAGGGGCTGGGTCAGAGGAGAAGTCCTCTATCATGGGTCTATGGCAGCGGGTCAGAGCGAACAGCACACAAGGCGAGCATCAAGGACTACTCTTTAGAGGCCGTGCTGCAGCCTCCATAAGTAGTCCTGGCCCATGGGAGGGGCTGGCTGGGAGGTGGGAGGGAGGGAACCAGCATGGTGCGGGAGTGGGAAAAACAACGATGGTGGGAGGTGACGTTGACAAAATACACTAACTGGTGACACCAGGAGTGAGCAGAAAGAAAGTGTTACAACAGTGACAACAGTGCAATAACAACAAAGGCACAAGAAACAAATGACAATGAGGAATTATGCAAAAAGGCTATTGCGGGTGACGTTGAGGATCAGCAGGAACCAAACCTTGGAGGTTCTCGACGGATTAGGGCTGAGAACAAGTACTCTGTCACTGCTCTATAGCAGTGGACCAGGGGGATCAACGCACAAGACCAGGGTCAAGGGCTTGAAGCACCACCCACTGCCTCTATTGGTTGACTTTGTTGTCACTCTCATTCTCTTGCTTCTTAATCAATGGTATGTGTAACTTTTCTTGTGTTTTTGTAGATGTGTGAATGCGTTGTGTCTAATGTGCATCTATATGTCATAATATAATTCTGGTGCATGCCTACAAAATGATATGACCACATCATTGTGAATTGTTTTTTCTCTCTCTTTATGTTTTTTGCCGATCTTGCACAGCATTGGCAAAAAAAATGGTAGAGCAAATAGGTCTATAAGGTGAGACCTATTGGCTTTTCCAACGCTTGCTCCAAAATGAGCTTTCCTGTGTTCCTTCCCTAATTGCTGTTCATCCTGGAAAGGCACCATTTGGCTTTCTTGTGCTGTCCTTCCTCTCTTAGCACAGGTCTGTTCTCCACTCCTTGCCGGTGCTTGAAATGGAAAAATAGAAGTGCAGGGACTCTGTACCACAGTACCTGCTTGTTTCTGAGAAGAGATGGAACTCTCCAATTGAAAGTATTAGGCCTCTCTTGAGAAATGCTGGTACTCTCCCTCTCAAAATGGAAATGTGCCAGTACTGGGAACTGGTCAGTACCTGCCTATTTATGGCATTGCCCCTTGCGCCCTCTACCAAGCAGTATCAGTTCAATGTTGGTAATATATTAGATGAGCTCAAAGCAAATACATTTGCTTGTGTGTGAAAACTCCAAAAAAAGATGACAGGTATAATGTAGGCAGGGTGGGCTTTCCGCAAGAAAGCCTCGTAAAAGTGACACAGTGAAATCTACAAGATTTCACTGCTTCACTTCCACGACACCACTGCGTCAAAACCTTACGCCTGCTTAAAGCAGGCATAAGGAGTGCCACAGCATAATAGGAATAGGCATTCCTAAGCATTGCTGGAGTTGCGTCGTGCTTGCGACATGATTCCAGCAATGCGTTGCCTTTACGCCAACAGATGCGTCAAGAATTTGTTAATCCTTGTGCCACAGTGCGCTACATTGTAAATGCAATGCATCTATGGTGGTGCAAGTTTTTTTTTGCGTGATGCAAATGAACTGACACATCTCTATCCAGAGATGCGTCCGTTATTGTAAATCTGCCCTATTATACCTGATGTAGGTGTAATGTAGCGCAGAGCTTTACAACGTGACGCATCTCCCTTGATGCGCCACGTTGTAAATGTTTCACAACGTGTCGCATTGTTTATGCCACCGCTGCATCACAAAAGTGACGCAACAGTGGCTTGAAAGTATCACAAGGGGCTTGTAAAGCTGCCCCATAGAGTAATGAGAAACAGATTAGGATGCTTACCATACATACAACCGCACTTGGTTATTAAAATATTTCTTTATATAATTATTTATGTTCTGGCTGATTCTATCATCCACAGTTTTTCATGGTGGCTAATGCTCATTGAAGCGGGAGCGAATCGACATGTAGAAAATCTTACCAGTTAAACATGTATCATACTGCAGTTAATGCAAAGGCCAGATACTCCTCCAAACTTTTCATTGCCTACAGTAACTCATCAGATACCAGTATTAAGTGTAAATGCATTAAGCATCTGTAAGGAATCGATAGCTGTAATCAGATTGCAGGGTTCAAGGATTTTAATGAATTCCTAATTGTAAGCAAGCCAGATGTATAATCCTGATCCTCTCTTGTAGTTTGTAGCCATTACTTGTACTAAAAATGTCTCTCTTCCAAGAACTGTAGCCATACGGAAGGAGGAGCATTTTTGTGTTTTCAGAGTTTGGGTTAATCTCTGTAGTATGGATGGGACCTCGGATTGTGGTCTCCTAGGCAGGCATAATTCTTAGAAGTCTCTGCTTCCTAGGGGTGGCAAGAGATATTGCCAAAATGGATCAACCTGGGGTCCATGTCTGTCTCTTCCTACCCTTTCCTTTCAATCTTATTAGAGCCCTAAGTCCTAGATGCCCTTCCCATCCTCATTTGTCTGTTGGAGAAAAGTGGTAATGCCCTAGGCGAGCTGCTTGGTGCTCC
Organism: Lissotriton helveticus; assembly: GCF_964261635.1. Lineage (NCBI taxonomy): Eukaryota > Metazoa > Chordata > Amphibia > Caudata > Salamandridae > Lissotriton > Lissotriton helveticus. The sequence goes on along the minus strand of NC_136071.1, from coordinate 1,003,009,906 downwards.
AGGTCTACCTCACTGTTCCTTCTTGCTCTTCTGTTTTATATAGTGAACCATGGAAAGCTAGTTCTGTTATGATGAATTTGGGGATTTTAAAAAAAAATTCATGAGTATTGATCAGTGTTAAATTTACTTTAAATATTGCTATAGTAGAGATTGAGCTGAAGAAATTATATATTATTCCATGATGTTATAATTGATGACAATATTAATTGAAGAGGCATGTTAGCATGTTTGCAAGATTTCCTTTATGCACTTTTTCATACATGCCTTCATATTCAGTTTTTTAAATGAAGTCAGGTAATGCATGTAAATATCATCAGCTGGGAACGGCAATTTCCTCAAAAGAGAGACTTGAGGGATTCTTGATAAGATATTTGATGCATGTGGAATAATACGCCTTCCCATAAGATCCGTTCTGGCTTTTCTTATGAACATGATAATAGAAATATGGAAATGTGCAGTCTGCCTGTCACCCTTTATGGCATGGAAGATACACTATACTTCCTACGAGGAGAAACTGAATTAACGGACAACTTCCCACAAACCACCCTATGAACCGGACAGTAGTTTAATATTAGAGGAAGAATATTTTGTATACATAAACTTTCTTTAATACGATTATGAGTGTTAATGGTTCATGATAAACTTGTGTATTATTTAGGTAAAAGCCTGATGTTGGACTCTGAGGTTCTGTAATTGTCGAAACTGACTCCATTTTATATTGTGCCACCATTTTGTGTTGCCCTCACGTAGGCCTGTGAAGGTAGCCTGGTGAACAAAGTGGCCTGGCATTCTTAGTCCATGTATACATTAACTAGGTTTCTTTCTGACTCTGGAATGAACTGTAAGAAACTGACCTCTTCACCTGAAACTGACCTCGCAAAGCCAATTTCCCTGATCGATCTTTGTCTGAGATTGCCAATCAATGTTCAGGACATCGTTAACTTTTAGTTTCCTTGCACATGCCTTATCTTGTTCATCATCTGTTACTGTTTCTTTTTTATGTTTCTTCATTACATGGGTTATGCTTTCAATTATAGGTTTGTCCGGCTTTTGGAGATTGAATTTGGGACATTCCTAATGATTAACTTTTGGGTTGGGATACTGTACATGTAATCATGCCATGCCCTGCAGTGCCATCTAAATCAGATTAACCTTTGTGAACTATGTAATTATAATGTTTTGCCCATATCCTGCTAAAACCCCAAAGGCTACTCACCTGCTGACCCTCCAGATTTTCCATTTGTTTAGGAATGTAATTGGTACAACTCCCTTACATGCCTGGGGCAGGATAAAGAGTATATAAGGCGTGAAGTAAGACCATTCTAGCAGACTGCCTCATTCAGTTGCTAAGGCTTCTGTGTGACGTAGTCTCACCTCATTTAAGGTTAATACAAATGTTCTTTTATATTTCAGCTTCATGCCCAAATTCTTTATTATTGGTTTGAATGGACTAAGTATCAGTGAGACCCCTGAGAAGGAGTTCAGATTTCTTCCACTCTTGGAACAAAATACTTTGGGTTCTCATTAAGGCCCAGATTTGCCAAGGTTTGGCATCTGGTTTGCCTTACTTGTTTAATGCAAACCAGACACAAAGTCCACTGGTGGGATTTACAATCCAACACAAACCATGATTTTTGTTTGATTGTATCCAAAAGTAACCAACAAGGCACAATGAACTGCTCCACATTACTCTTCGTAATCTGGGCGCTCAATGACTGGTTCATGGGCATTCCCATGCACCCACCCACAGGTTTTGACTCAAAACCCTGCCTTCAAAGAATTTTAGAGAGGGATGTGTGAAAAAATCCTGCATCTCCCTGAGGTAGGAATAACGAGAAGTGTTTTGATTTTTCCTTGATTCTCTTATTTGCGTTTGTGCTGCATTATATAGCACACATCCAAAGATGAAAATGCCTTAAAGCATAGTTTTAGTACATTAAGGAGCCTCTTCCTACACTAAAACTATGTTAATCACAATGTAGATATCTTTACACTATAGGACAAGGGTGCCTGCATTGTCTCATGGTTGCCAAGAGTGCCCCGGAGCAGCGAGAGCACAGAACTACACCACATCTTAGTCCCCCATGGAGCAGCTCTGCTCTCTCTCGTTCAAGCAACGCAGTACACAACTTTACTTTACTGTTGAGTAGTGTGGCTCACTGGTTAGAGGCGGCAGGCCTGAGAGCAGAAGTCAGCCTTGGTCAGCGGACTCGATAATTCTCGCTTCGGTGCTTACTCTAATCAGGGGTTCCACTCGGCAACTCTGGGCATTAGCTTGCCTAATCTCCACAACGGCCCCACCAATTCCGGGGATGCCTGGCTCCACCTTGGGGACTCCCAGCAAGGGACCATCCCACAGGGTAAGCCAGGACGGGTTCCCCAGAGTTATACAGCGCCGGGACGCCCCGTTGCTGGGGCAGCTGTGCGCTTTACAAGTATACTACATTTACATTTACATTTACTTGCTGCCCTGCATTGTGTGAACTCTTTGGAAATCTGACCCTTGGTGTTCCTTGGAATGTGAATGATGTGAATGTGAAATAGGGATAAATTGTGGTTGCAATGTGGGTTGTACTGTGCAGAAGCAGGTTTGTCATTCTCAGTGATTCATATCCTAATGGCAGTCCTCACTCAATGATCAGCAGATGTTGTATCATGTATGCCCAGCCTCTTTTTGAAGGTGCATTTTCAGGGGATTCTGAAAAACATTTGGTTGACTTCCCTCCTAATAGTTAGAAAGATTTCCAGAGACTCACATCTACTTTGAGCGACTTGCAATTGGGGAAAAATTACAAGGCATTTTGATAGGCTATCATCATACACGTGTCGGAATGTAAAATCCAGCATCAAATGTGAGCCATGTTTCTCCATCTTAATCTAAAACAAACTAAAGTATAGCAACATTTTACATCAAAAATCATAAAATCAAATCAAGAGTGCAATTCTAACAATCATTCCTGTGGGTGAACACTACTGCACATCTATTGCTAATGCTTAACAATAAGAACTTGCACATGTTTGCTTTTGCTTAGGTAGGTTACATTACAGCCCTCCTGAATATATATATTTATCCAAAACCTCCCTGAAGAACTTGTATATGGCAAAAAATAAATGTATATTGTAAAAGTCATATCCACATTTCCCCCTCACTCAATGATTGCAAAATCTGGATTCAATGCATTCTGTGCATTAGAAATAGAACGTGGCACTGTACCACAAATGAATTATCTGCAAATAAAATAAAGCATTGAATGTTGTGCCCGCCTGCACCATCACACTATAGAGGCTGATACGTAATATGTAATATGGTGCATAGTGTTATCCATTTCCAAATATGTTGATCAACATCATCATTTTTATTAGTTTCAGTTCTTCACTTACATTAAACTACAATTGCTGGCAACCCAGGGAGTGGCCAGAAAAACGAGATAAAATAAGAAAGATACCCCCTACTTTGTACCATGTCCTTAATAGGAGGAGTGAGGGAAGCAGATATAGCAGTTGTTCGGAAGATTGCTCCCTCTGAGGGAATTCTGAAATTCATTAATTTCCTTCACTCCCTCCATCCATTTGTCAGTCTTTTGTCTTTCCTTAGCCACACCCTTCTTTCTTTCTACAACTTGCTTTCCTTTCCCTTTGCCATCCATCTATCCATTCATCCATTGTTGTCATTTCTGTACACTCGTCCTTTTTTCTCTCCATCTTAATATCTATCCATTCTTCAAGCTAGCCCTTTGCCTGTGGCCTCCAGTTCCTGCTTGTTTTAGACTGATCCAGAGACACTGCAGCTGACTAGGATTTCCCGCTGGGGTTTCCCGTCTGGGTTTTCCCACTCACTGTTCTTCTCGACAACAGATGCCCCGACCACCCCAGGATCTACTTCGTGCAGGCCACAGCACAACAACGCAGCAGGCAGCACTAAAGTCAAGCCCGTCTGCGCCAGTCCGCGCCTGAATCGTTTCCAGTGCCACGACCCCTAGCCTTCCTACCCCGTAGATGCACCATCGTGCAGCTCTACACCCTCAGTTGGACCTTTCACGTGCACCCTCTGCCAATTCACCTGCCACTGCACACATACCAGCTCAACCCAGAACACACCACTGACACCACCTGAACAAAAACACCAACTCACATGCACCTTTCCCAACACACGCTCACTATGCAAGCATTCCACTGAATTATGGGATCTCATCACCACCCTAGCACCTGACATTGTCTTCCTCACTAAGACCAGGATTAACCCCACATCCACCCCAGACATTGCTACACTGATCCCCGACAGATATAGAATCACTAACCTAGACCACACCAACAAGCCGGAAGGAGGAACAGCCATCATCCACAAAGAGACCATACAGCGTACGACCACCAACGTCAACACCACCACCGCCATAAAACATCTGAACTTCAAGCTCCATACGGACAATAAGACAACCATCAGAGGCCCACTTGCATACCAACCCTCTGGTGCCAGCTTCTGCAACACCATCTCAGACTTCATTTCACCCCTAGCCTTGAACTCCAAGGACTACATTTTTCTCTGTGACCTAAATTTCCATATCAATAACCTCAACGACAAAAACACTGCACACCTCCTCGACAGTATTAGCAGCCACAGATTGACCCAGATCATCCATGACCCTACGCTCACTGAAGGCCAAATGCTGGACCCAATTTTCACCTCCAGCAACCTTGTCAACTACAGCTATGTCACAGAATACACATGGACTGATCACACCATCGTCCACTTCAGCATCCCCAGGCCCCACATCACCACTCCCAAGATGATCAATACCCCCCACCGGAAGTGAAACAAAATCTCAGAAACCAGCTCAGTGCATGCCTACAACACCTCCAACCCTGCTACTGCCACTAACCTCAAACAGGGAGTGAAAAACTTCAAAGCCTGGATCACCAATTGCGCAGACAGCATCGTTTGCATCAAGAGCAACATTCAGAAAAAATCCTCCAAATGGGCAGGTTGTACACACAGGAACTCAGAGCAGCAAAACAAGACAGCAAACAGTTGTAGAATAGATGGCGCATCAGCAAGGACACCTCTGATAGGGCAGCCTTCAAGACATCCCTCAACCTCTGCCACTGCCTGCTGAGGGCAATAAAGAAGGCAGCCCTTGCTGCATGCATCAAAACCAGCGCTAACAACACCAAGGAACTTTTCAAACTCATTAAGGATTTCTCCAACCTGGCTGCAAGTGAAAACAACAGCACACCCTCATAGGAACTGTGTGACAAACTCACCCACTTTTTACATGACAAGATCTCACCCATGTGCAGAAACTTCAAACCCCAAACCACACCTTTGGACTTCCTCAACAGATATGCCACCATTGTAACTGACATGTACCACAGACTGACAAACTGGAATATCCTCTTCACCCAGGACACCACCTCCACCATGAAATCCATCCACTCAGGAGCTCCCACAGACCCATGCCCACATCACATCTTCAAACTCGGAAACCAAAAGATCGGCTAGGAACTCATCACCCTACTCAACACCTCTATCACCACAGTAACATTTCCCGATGCCCGTAAACATACTGAAGTCAGACCACTACTCAAAAAACCCTCTGCTGATCCCAGCAAACTCAAAAACCTCTGGGCAGTCTCCCTGCTCTCATTCTCAGAAAAGGTACTGGAAAAGATCCTCAACGATCAACTCATGACACACTTGGAGCAGAGCAAGCTACTTGATGCCTCCCAATTCAGCTTCTGCAGCAATCACATCATCGAAACCCCCCTGATCGCAGCCACCAATGACATCTGAAACTTCCTCGACTCAAGAGAAACAGCAGATTTGATCCTCCTCGAACTCTCTGCAGCATTCAACACCGTATACCACAGCACACTGATTGAAAGATTCTACTACACAGCATCCAATGGGACGTGCTCAGATGGATCACCTCATTTCTCACCAGAAGAACCCAGAGGATCCGCCTCCCACCTTTCATCTCTGAACCTAAGGAGATCACCTGTGGTGTCCCAGAGGGCTCATCCCTCAGCCCCACTTCCTTCAACACATATATGACCATGTTGGCCAACATCGTCAGATCCCACGATCTCAACATAATTTCCCACGCAGATGACACCCAACTCATCCTCTCACTCAATGATGACCCTGCCACTACTAGAGCCAACTTCCATAGATGCATGACAAACACCACCAACTGGATGAAGAACAACTGCCTGCTGCTGAACACAGACAAGACAGAAGTACTGATCTTTGGCAACAGCAGCAGCACATGGAATGACTCCTAGTGGCCATCATATCTAGGATCCACACCCACTCCCTGCAACATGCCAGAAACCTCAGAATCATCATTGATAACAAGATGAAATCCCAGATCAACGCCCTCTCCTCAGCCTGCTTCCTCACACTTGCAATGCTACATAAGATCTTCAAGTGGCTACCCCCTACATACGAGACGCACCATGAGACAAGCCCTCATCACTAGCCGACTGGACTACAGCAATGCCCTCTATGTAGGAATCACCACACACCCCCTACAGAGACTTCAGACCATACATAAAGCCACAGTCAGACTCATCCTCGCCCGTCCCAGATGAATCCACATCCTACCCCACCTCAGGAAACTCAGGAAACTCCACTGGTGGTCAATTGCGCCAACGACACCCAGCTTATGGTGTCCCTGGACGACGACCATGCAGACTCTCAGGAAGGTTTTCATGTGTGTATGCTAGAAATGGTGAAATGGCTAAGGGACAACTCGCTCCAATTTAACAGTGAGAAAACAGGGATTCTGCACTGTAAGGTGGGTGGGGTCCCTCTAGGACTATCAGCTGATTTCTGGCCCATACCTACAGACGTCCCTCTGGTGCCAGTGAGCACAGTATGTAATCTGGGGGTCAGCTTCTATGAAAAGTTGAATTTGGAGTCCCATGTTAACAAACTGGTGGGAGATTGCTATACTCTCATTCGGGAACTCCGGAAAGTGCTACCATTACTGCCTGCCCAGGCAAGAATCACAGTAGTAAGGAGCATTATACTGAGTCGCCTGGATTATTGTCATACCCTGCTCTTGGAGTCTCCGGGAAATCTGATTGCTAGACTCCAGAGTATCCAGGCGGCAGCAGCAAAGCTTGCTCTGACCCGGGCATGCTGCTCCACGAGGACACAAGCGCTGGCAGATCTGCACTGGCTCCCGGTGACTCAAAGGATTCTGTTTAAGTCCTTATGTATAGTGTTTAAGGCACTTCATGGACAGGGTCCTAAACCGCTCCAAGGCAGATTCAAATGGTATGAACCTGCACGCAATCTTCGCTCATCTTCTGCTAGTTTTGCTAGGATTCCCAGGATAAAGAAAGCAACCCTGGGGGGAAGAGTGTTCGGCGTGGCAGCTGTCAGCCTTTGGAATCGTCTTCCTCTGGAAATTAGGAGAATACAGGACCTAATGTTGTTCCGTAAGAAAGTCCAGACGTGGCTCTTCCCCAAAGTATGACCCTCTGTCCCAGCCATGTAACTTTTCATATCAGTTTCTTCTCCCAATGTCTCAGCGCCAGGATGCCCGCAGGGTTGCAGTACGCTCTACAAATGTTAAATATAAATAAATTTGTGTATAGAAGAGATAGCGATTCAAGCTGCTGACCCACGCACAAAAGTCTCTACACAACCAAGGACCTGCCTTCATTAATCACCCCCTAATCTTCCACCAACCATTGAGAAGAGTACGTGCTGCCTCCCTTTTACTTGTCCATATTCCCTGCATCTACCGACGCAACAGTGAAGGATGCTCCTTCTCCCACATTGCAGCAAAGATCTGGAAAGGCCTCCCCACACACCCCCTGACCATCACCTCACTTTTGGAATTCTGAATGGCCCGCAAGACCTGGCTGTTTGAATAAGCCTCTGGGACCTGCAAGCGCCTGGATAGCCTATCCGGTGATTAGCTGCACTTTTTAAATCCTGATTGATTGATTCTCTGTATCCTTGTCTTTTCCCTTTTTTCGGTTTTCATCCATTATATGTCCTTCCTCCCCCTCCCCCACATGTGCAAGACTCTAAAGCTCCATTTTTATGGTTTCAAGAATGGTAGCAGTCATTTTAAGGTGGCTTTCGTACAGAAGTTATGCAAGAAAAGCAGCACAGCTTGCCTGCCATCAGGTTCTGTGATATCCGACCATTAATATAACTGCTTGACCGCCGATAACTCCAGCCGGGGCTTTTTTAGAGGGATGGAAAAGGTGTGTGTTGGGGAGTCTCTGTGAGGTTGTTGGTATTCCAGCTAGACATGTCACACAGTAATGGACATGCACCTAAAAAAAGCTAGACCTTTTGGCTTTACTAATACTTGTTAGAAGTATCAGTTAACCAACTAACAGCAATGATTTTGTTTTGTTTAGAATTAAAAATGTTTCTGTTCTGAAAATATGGGACTGCGAAATAAACATTACTAAGGTCTGTGGAAGGGGTACCATTCTACGGGGTGTCTGTATCATCCCTGTTCTCCCCTTCACACCACTTTCCTCTGGAGATTCTCCTTTAGACACTTACACTCTTTTTCTTCCCACATCTTTCTGGAATCCCCCATTAGGATATCTTACACTTCATCACTTCCACGTTAGCACCATCTGTTCATTCTCCTTCCTTGCATCTCCTTTACCTCGCCATCCCCCATAAACAGAATGCACCCAATCAACTGCATCTAATACATATTCTTTTAATTTTACCCTGCCAATATTCCAACCGCTTGGCACCCCCTTTTCACATTTTTCTTCAAAGTCACAATAACCACAATTGGCACGTGTCTCCTTCTGGCAGGCACTGTAAGAAATTCACACTGGCTTCTGCTTCAACTCCAGAGCTCACAATTGCTGTGACACCCACCCACAACCTGAATGAACTTTCCCAAACACGAAGACACCTCAGCTCACAAAACACACACTACTCACTACACAAGAGTAATATGTTGCTTGAAACACAAACTACAAAAGCACAACATCCTGGAGAAAGCACATATGCTTAGGGAATGTAAGATTACGACAAATGTTAAATATAGACAAAAACGTGGACATTGATTTATCTGAAATATAGTTTTATTAAAAGTAGTGCGCTGTTCACATTTTAATTGTTTAGCGGCGTATGAGGAAATTCTGTTAAAAGATGGTTTAATTAGCTACAGTACTTAATTTGTAAAAACAATAGGTGCCAGGGCCCTTGTCAGGAGGTTAACTTAGCTTGCACCACCCAATGACAGTGCATACACAACTACTAACCATCACACAGTGACACGTGTGACAATGCAGACTGTTCGAGGCCCCCAAAGCTGGATGAATGGCTTGGGAAACAGGTATTAGATGTTTTTACTGCATAGTGAATGAATAAACAAATGCTGTTCAGCTAATCTCTAAATTACATAAACAGCACCACCATGTGGCAGCTGTCATAAGGGCAGGTGCTGACAAATAAGGGCCTGTGCCGAACACCGGAAACCACTGGCTCAAATGAAGCACTGATTGCCTACCAAGTATTGTTTTATTTGAAAGGTTTTATATAGCGCTGGCTAGAACTTGAGGTATCAGAGCGTTTTACATGAGGTTGTTTCAGAACATTGTTACATAGTTACAACAGTATCTGGGGCGTCGCATAATGTAGAAAGGGAAACAGTATGACATAGTTACATGAGTTACTAAAGCAGAGCATACCATGAAAGAAACCGGCAAGGGGGAAAGTAAGTCAGGGGACACAGAAAGGTCAGGTTAGAAAAGGGGAGGCAGACAATAAATCACGGAGGGAGGAGGTGGGGAGGGAACAGAAACACAATGAGCAGACCAGGAGAACAGTGTCCAATGTCCGGCTGGTAGGTAACGGCTGAGGGGTGAGCTAGAGCCAGGGTACTCTGTAGCTGTCTAGGCAGCTCCACCGGTCATCGGCCATATTGCTTGATCTCTGTGGACAGGATCATAGTCACGGTTCTTCAGAAGATGTTGGGTTTAAATGCGGGAGTGTGGGAGAAAGGAACCACATTAAAAACTGAACCCAGGTGTATATAAGGGTCCAGGAGGACAGTAGCTTCCAGGGGAATTACAGCTAAAAAGGCAGTTCCTAGCCGGAGGGATTTCAGTCTGCCATCTTGAAGACATCCTGTATGAGATACATTGTGGACAAGCTGGTACCCTACTAAACAGTATTGGCAGATTGATTAGCCCGCTTGGTGCCATAAGGTAGGGTTGAAATGCAGTTCAGTGTCGCAGCAACCACACACGGCTATATTGCTAATAAATCTGCCTATAGCTACATCATGGGGGCCATCTTAGGTCCAGGCCCCGATCGGGGGAAGATCGTCATGCTGGTGGAATTGTGCTCATTACAGCAAGAGGACATGCACTAATCCAACCACTCATATGAAGCGTCCATCTGGACAGATGCAGTGAATTCTTGTACCATTGATGGTTCCAACTGTGAACATACTGAACAGCAGGACCATTGGTTCAGTATAATACACTGTCAATACTGCACATTATCTTTCACATGTGCATGAACCTTACTTTACCTCACTTGTTGCAGTAGCTGTATGTTCGGCCCTGACGAAGGCTGCAACACTTTGATAGGTCCTTAGGCCGAAACATGTTGTTCATGCACTAATACAGAAGCCTCTAATTATGGCAGCTGTTGTTGCAGGGATTCTGCTCAGACACAGAACTGTGCACAGAGACTCAGGACCTCAGTGAATTAGGGTGTGCCAAAAACTCACAATAGTCAGCATAGTTACTCTTCCATAAAATACAAAGGGAGAAAGCATGTTATAATGCTAAATAGAAACAGATTAAATATATACCTATATTTCATCCTCCCCTGCTAGTAGGTTATTATATAACTAACGAAGGTCTCTTAGGCTTGCATAGACAGACCCCATACCTCAAAGATTAGCAGGAGTGAATCACATCAAGTTCTGTACAAGGTCTCAGCATACGAATGTTCTCCAAGTGTGTTCAATCATGCTTACACAGTGCATTATTAAACACGCCAGTATCAGAGGTGGCCACAGCTGCTTATGTATTATGTCTAGAACGTGCGCTGATCAGCTCTTACAACAACCTTGACAGCCTCGGCACTCACTGTACAGACTAAGCTAACGAACAAAGTCTAGCTATGTGAAAAACAAGTTATTCTCATGTGAAGCAAAACACTCAGCCTAACTCCAAACAATATTCAAAGTGTGTGCCGTGTGCAAAGGACAGCAAGAAGGCAAAAGGCAAAATGGTGTTTAAACTTCTAATAAGCTGATGCTAACTTAACACTGTGTGAATGTAAGGTTCATCCCGACTACACCTTCCCTTGATAGGAGCACGTACACAAACGGGGCCAATTTGTAGCACAGAGTTCAAGTTTGTGAGTCTGAATCAAGTTCAAATGTGGCACAATGGGTAAAATGGGAGTAAACTCCGAAATCAGAAACCACACACAAAGTTAATAGATATTTATACCAAGCCTTTGAGTTGAGTCACTTGTTCAATTTCTAGGGGGAAATAGAAAAAAAAATACGGCTGGTCAACACATGACAGTAGTCATGAACAAGAGAGAGAACCAGAGAGAGAGAGAGAAAAAAATATCTCACTCCAACAGTGTGTGGGCACCGTACGTTGCAACAGCCTCCAACAGGAAGTCATTGTTATCATCCAAAATTTGAAATTTTTCAGCTCTTTATTTTTAATCTTGTCACAAGGTAGCTGATTAAAGTTGCTACACAGCTAACCTTGTAGCCAGTTTTAACCATGTACACTTCAACACTGCATTTCATGGGAAACATCCTGAACAACGTCTCCAGAACAACGAGTTCCGGAGTCACGCAAGCGGAACCACAACTTGCCTGAACAACGACTCAGCCTTAACCACGCATGTGCGTGTTTAAGGATGAGTGGGTCTAATGTTCGGGCAGGGCGGAGGAGCATCGCAGAGGAACAGGTAAGAGTGGATGAGTTTCAGGGGGTGAGGGAGTTTAGGGTTAGATTTTACGGTTGGGCTTTAGATTTTAGGGGGTATGGGTGTTCGTATGTATTTAAAAGGTGGGGGAATTAATTTATAAGGTGTGGAGATCGCTTTAAGGAGGTGGGGTGAACATGTATTTTTTTAGAGAGGGGGAAATTAGTTTTAAGGGGGTTGAGTACATATTAAGGGGTGTGTGGGTGAAAGTGTTTGAAAATAGGGTGGAGGAATTAGAAATTAAGGTTTAAGGGGGATAGTGTATAATTTAAGAGTGGGGGAACTAGTTTTTAGAAGGTGGGGGTTGGGGGTTAGTAAATGGGGGTTGGGGGTTAGTTTTAAGGGGGTGAAGTGATCGAGATTGTTTTAAGTGTGCTGGTAATCATGTATATTTTTAGGGTGGGGAAATAAGTTAAGTGTGTGTGGATAATCGTGTTTATTTTAAGGGTGGGGTAATTCATTTTTAAGGGGAGGAGGGATCTGGAAACTAGAGGGGAAGCATTTTTTTAACATGCATTCCTTTAGCACAAAAAATCATGGTAAAGGAATGCATGATAAAAAAATTGTGGTTTAGACGAGGTTGTGGTTGCGACCTCGTTGTTAAGGATGTCGTGCTTGGCAAACTCCTAGGTAGAACATAAAACCGCATTTCATATTACGCACACCACGCTCACACAGGGTTTTTAGTCCAACCCGCCTCACTTACATAAAAAACATCCCTGTGCTCCTCCCTCGCAGCGAGGGGGTTGTAGCCCGCATAGAGGCTAGGTCTTTTACGCAAGGGGGCACCCCTATGAAGAAGCATGACACCTCTGGTGTGTGAGGGGAACCGTCCTTAAAGGGATTCCCCTCTAGTACATGGTAGACCAAATCTTGTTGCACTTCAAACCGCATTTTTGGACCCATATGAAAAGTGGGGAGGTGGCCCACGCAGGTCCTTAAATCTCCTCCAGCCCCGTAGTGTGAACTCATAGAAGCACCAAGCGCCAACTGTGGTCATGTCGTCATGCCGGACCGGGACAATGTCACAAGTATAGGCCGACAACGATGGAGCACGAGCTCAGCAGGGCAGCAGGACACAGGGAATCAAGGAATCAGAGTAGCAGTGCTTGCAGAGCAGCACAGCAGTTATTCTGAGTGTTTCACAGGTTCAGTGGTGTACTGAAGAGTTGGGTCTGAGGGTCCATTATGTTTATCTGGTGCCCACTTTGAAGTAGGAGAAGGTTCAGGAGGCTTCCAACCCCAGAGGTGTGTGGAAATTACTGCCCACCCTGCTCAAGCCCCAGCTTGTCTGGGGTCACAAAAGACTACTGTCAAACCCTTTGTGAATGTGATGCATTTTATAAAATCATAATACAAGAACTGAACTTATTAGAAAAAAAGATTATGACATCTAAAACCTCTCCATATCTGAATAATCTTACGAGGGGCGAGAGAACAGCCTTAAAAACGTTGGCAGCAGACCCCTCCCTTGTAGTCAAAGAAGCAGACAAGGGAGGGAACGTTGTAATAATGCATAAATCTAACTATGACAATGAAATTATGAGTCAACTAAATAATCAAGCTTGGTATACTGAAGTACCCTTCAATCCCATTTTTGGAATTGTAACCAGAATTAATGACTTTTTGAAATCCTGTCATCAAGAAACCATCTTATCAGATAATGAGTACAAATATCTACTAGTAGACCGCCCACGTTTTCCATGCCTATATACCTTACCTAAGGTGCATAAGGATACCACTTGCCCACCCGGAAGACCTATAGTATCTGGTATTGGGGGGCCTACTGAAAAACTATCTGAATTTGTAGATATTTTTTTGCGACCACATGTCACCAGTCTTGCCTCTTACATTAAAGATACGAAGGACGTACTTAATGTATTTAATGATTTCAATTGGGAACCAGAAATGCTAATGGTTACTATGGACGTGTCACAACTGTACACTAACATTACATATGATAAGGGTATCTCAGGATTGGAATACTTTTTATTCAAAAGGCCAGTTGAACTACTAGACCACACAAATATGCTTTTGGCTATGTCTAAAATGATTTTGGAGAATAATGTCTTCCTTTTTAATGACAAATGGTACCGCCAGAAATGTGGGGTAGCCATGGGTTCCAGATTTGCGCCGTCTTTTGCCTGCCTCTATATGGGGTGGATGGAAACAACGCATATCTGGGGCCCTGGTGGTGCAGAATGGCATGACTGTATAAACTATTATGGAAGGTATATCGATGACCTTTTGTTTATTTGGACAGGTAACGAGACTCAACTTTTAAATTTTTTTGAGTATATGAATAACGACTTGTTTAACATGACCTTCACTATGAATTACAGTCGTTTTGAAATAACTTTTCTGGATCTCAAATTCTATGTACACAATGGCAAACTATGTAGTACACTATTTAGAAAAGAGACCTCGTGTAGTGATGTGTTACACGGCAGTAGTGCACACCCTAAGTCACAAGTTAACTCAATTCCTTTTGGTGAGTTCTACAGAGCTCGCCGGAATTGCAGTGAGGACACTGAGTTTACAATATGTGCTGATGATATAGAAAATAGATTTCTATCCAGGGGATACAGTAAGACTGTTATCAGTAGAGCTAAAAACAGGGCAACCAAACTTAAAAGAAATGTAACCCTTCAAACAAAACCAAAGGACATTGGAACTAAGAACCCTGTTAGATTTGTGACCAGCTACAACTTATGGTCTGCACACATCTATGGAATTCTGAAGAAATATTGGTTCATGCTAATCTCAGATCCCGTACTAAAGGAACATATATTGGCCCACCCATCCGTCACCTTTCGGAGAGGCACTACGATTGGAAACATGATTAGTCCGAGCTACCCTAAAAATATCCGTAAAATATCCTGGCTACACTCTCACAATAAGGGCTCTTATAGATGTGGGAACTGTAGTATGTGTAGAATGTCAACAAAATTCGGGGGAAGATGGCGGCTGAGTAGGAAGCTCAGCCGGAGAGCTCCCGGAGCACCCGTGATTCTCACACACAGCAGTTGGAAAAGGTTCCAGCAAACCGAAAGATAAAGAGAGGATGTTCGGTGGATAATCGAAACCTTATAATTTGTCAATCTGCCGTAACCGAGCGTCATACTTTCTCCTACCTCTTGCGGAGCATGCCCTGGAATGGTGTTTTTCCCCGGGTCTTTCCCTTTCTTGTCCGTCTGCGGGGTGGCAAGTGAAGCCCAATATCCTACGCTTGGAGACCCAGAGACGGAAGGCGCAGCCGCCGAGCAGAGATCACAGGTATCTCCCAGCGGAGCGGACGGGTGTCACAGATCGGGAAAGCCGGGTAAGGCGGAGCTGGATCTCGGAATCCACACTGAGGCTGGGAAGCGTCTCCACAAGTGGAGCGCTGCGGGGAAAGCAAAGTCGCGTTGCCGCCGTGCCTCCGGAAGACTAAGGTATCAGTTCCGGGGCACGAGCGGTAGAGTCAGGGATCAGCGGCTGCTGTTACACGAGCACGCCAGCAAAGTAAAGTCTGCCCCTGTTCCAGTCCTTGTTCCAGTCCCAGCCCCAGTCTCTGTTACAAAATCGGCCACAATAAGTGGGCTCAGGGACATCTCAGAGAACACAACGGGGGAGAAAAAAGCATATAAGATCGTGTTGGACTGGAAGAAACAGTGTAGAGGCACAAAAACAAAAGGACAAAAACTTGTTATTCCACAAAAGAACGACGAAGCAGAAACCAAAAATATCCATGGATCAGAGAGTGTTTGGGTATCAGTGAATCTGTTTCACATAGCTCAACAAACCAACAAATGTTATAATTCCAGCATTTCTAACAGTCAGTCTTTTCAGCTCTGTCAGCTCAACAAACATTGTGAGCCCTGTTATTCTCCCATATTAAAAGAAAAAATTTCCAAAATCAATCAGCATATGAGTAAACTCATAAAACCAACACCGGAGGAAAAAGAGGAGGAGGTACCTCAAGAGTTAGAGAGACTTTCAGAAAAAAGTCGAGGAGAGTCTAAATCTAAAGAAGGATTAGAACCCCAGCAGCCTGGAATTCAGATCGACACAGCGAAATCCTTCTATAGTCTGCGCAACAGAACATTTTTGAGCCAGGAGCAATTCCCTAAAGGCATTACTCCGAGAGTGAGCAGGAAAAAACAAAAAACCACATCCAAAGGTTACCTCAAGAACACTCTAGAGAAGGAGGAAAGCAATTTGGAGTCTACACAGAGATCTAAAATAAAAATAAAAGTTACTCCATCTCTGAGGTCTTACTTCAAAATTCAACAACAAGGGCTGGACTCAGAGCCTTTAATCTCCTCACAACCACAACTTGCTCCGGAAGCTCAGAAGGGGGAGAAAGAGGAGGCTACTAAACTTACAGACGCTCACTCTTTCAGAAAGGAGAATCCACGGACGGTCTCACTTCGGACCGGGAAAACAAGCTCAGGTAGTGCAAAAAAAGGCAGAAAACCTAGAAACAAGAAAAAGAGCTTGGTAGAAAACAAGAGTTTGGAAGAAATCTGGAAAATCAGAGGAAGCAGAACAGAAGAGGGAACTGAAGTTCATATGGCAGAGGGGGGTACCGAGACCTCTGCTGCTGCCGCAGCAGCAGCAGCAGCACATATAACTGAAGAAGTTGAAGACAAAGAAGAAGACGATGCAAGATCTGTAAGAAACAATAAGGATACCATAAAAACCCACACAGACGAACTTCTTGAAAAAATTTGGACAGAAATGAAAGAGAAATTCTCCATTTCAGAAGCAAAGCAAAACAAAATACAGGAGGTCTGCGAGAAATTGGATAGCAAGTTAAACGCACTAGGAGATAGAGTTACGGCAGTGGAAAATGAAGTTGTAGGCTTAGACAAAAGGGTGGAAAAAAACAGGAAGGAAATTAACTCCTTAAGATCTGAAAACAAAATCATGAATGAAAAATTGGAATCCTTGGAGAACCAAGCAAGGAAGAACAACATTAGGATACTAAATGTGCCGGAGAATCAAGAGGACAAAGACATCAAAGCATTTGTAGTGGCACTTCTGGTAGAACATTTCCCATGGGCAGACAAAGGGGTACTGGAAGAAGACATACAAAGAGTACATAGAGATCCCTACGGAAAGAACAAAGAAAGAAAAACACCCAGGAAGATCTTAGTCAACTTCAAAACATATATGTTGAAGGACAGGATCTTGGGGGAAGCTTTGAGAAAAGGAACCTACAACAAAGATAGTTGGAACTTTAAAATAAGATCTGATATGTCAAAAGCCTCTCAGACCAGACAATGGGAACTGGGAAACCTAATGTCAGAACTGCAGCAATTAGGTGCCACGGTGCAGATGAAATTTCCACCATCATTACGCATCATGTGGAGGAATAAAATGCGTAATCTAAGAGAGCCAGAAGAGGTGAAAAACTTGATAAAGCAAATCAAAGATCAAGTACGCTCAGAGGAACCCCTGGGTTAAACAACCTCACACAACCTCATATATAACTAAATACAACCTAAAAAAGAAAGCAAAAAGAAGAAATACATACAATTCATATCTCACTTAAGTGTAAGGTATATAACAAATATGAAGGAGCCTTAAACCAACCAATTTAACTCATTTTCTAACTGTATATAGATAAGAATCACGGGATTGGGAACGGGAAGCCGAAAGGGTTAAGAAGATAACCGAAGGAGAAGAAGATGGAGGCTTCCCCGGGGAGGGTAACTTTAAGGCACAAATCAGAAAGCATAAAATTACACGGAAAATGGTGGGGAGCAAAATAGGGAAAAAAACAAAAAATACCTCATCTGCGAAAATTCAGGACATCAGTACAAATGGGAGTGTTACGTTACAAGAAATTGCAATATGTGAAAGAAATAAATGGGGAGCGCAAGTAGGGAAGTAAAGATCCTATCTTGGAATGTGAACGGTTTGAGGACAAAAAGTAGGAGGAACAAAATCCTGGAATATATCAGAACTGAAAGAAGTGAGATAATAATACTACAAGAAACTCATTTGCTAAAAGAAGAATGGGATCAAATAATTAAGAAGTTATGGTGGGTAGATACTCTTATCTGCACTACACAACAATGTAACATCAAAGGAATTGCGATAATCTTTAAGAAATCCTTAAAAGCAACTGTAACCGCCTCAGAAGTGGATAGCAAAGGTAGATGGGCCACAGCTAGCGTTAAAATAGGAAATTCTCCCATCACTGTCGCAGGCTACTATGGTCCCAACTTGGATGATGCCGACCCGTTGCGAAAATTATACTCTCAGTTACTACTAGCTACCTCTCCCATAATACTGGGAGGTGATTTCAACCTAGTGATGGATTTAAAATTAGACAGATCACCACCAGGCAGACAGACTAATCTGAAAAAAATGAGACAATGGATTGGGATTTACAATAGGGATCTTGACCTGGTAGACATCTGGAAAAATAAAGGAGAAAAATTGCACCCGTTCACCTTATACAACAAAAAATTGGGTCATAAATCTAGGATCGATTTCTTTCTGATTAGTAACGAATTATCAAAGATAGTGAAAAAAGTATCCCACCTACCAGCTCACTTGTCAGATCATTCGGCAGTACAACTAGAATTACAAATTACAGAAAAAATATCTGAAAGAAGATTCACAGTTGAGAGAGCTTTGCTGGAAGACGAACAGGTAATAAGTGAGCTGGAAATTGAAACAAAAAACTTTTTTGAACTAAATGCATCAGGTACCACAGAACAAATAACTTGGGATACCTTTAAAGCTATTATAAGGGGTAAACTTCTGAGTCTAGGGGCTCGTAAAAACAAGCAACTAAAACAAGAGATCTCAGATTTGGAAAAAGACATCAACTCCCTAGATATCGCTATATCCATAGAACTAGAGGAGGTAAGGAAACAAGATCTCCTTAAAAAAAAACAGATGCAAAAAGAAAAAATTGATCACATTTTGGAAGAGAGATTGAAGAAAAAATGGGATTCCAGCAAACTAGCAAAGCATGAGTTTGGTGAAGGCTGTGGAAAATGGCTGGCATGGAAGCTCAAAACAGATCTAGCTAAAAACAAAGTGAAAAGCATAATCCCGGATGATCAAACTATTCCTAACTCTGATGAAAACATCATCAGGCAAGAATTCTGGAAATTCTTTAAAGAGCTATATACGGAGGATATAAATCCTTCAGATCAAAAGATCAATTCTTACCTGGAAGAAGCAGCATTCCTAAAGCTCACTGAAAACGAAAGAGAAGCTCTAGATAAAGAAGTCCTGGAAGATGAAGTGGCAGACGCCATTAAAAGTTTGAAAAAAGGAAAAGCAGCAGGGCCAGATGCCTTACCAAACGAACTATACATGAAACTGAAAAATCCTATACTTCCTCATATAACCAAACTAATTAACTTAATCCTTACACAACAGAAACCGATACCAGACTCCTGGAACGATGCCATAATAACAATCATCTTGAAACCCGGAAAGAACCCTGTTAAATGCGAGTCATATCGCCCAATATCATTACTGAACGCTGACTACAAAATATTCACAAAAATAATGGCAGCTCGGCTAGGGAAAGTATTATCAAAACTGCTGCACCAAGATCAAAAAGGATTTATAAGAGGGAGAAATCTACATAAAGTAACACAAGAGCTACTAACTGCAATAGATATTGCAACAAACAAGAAAACTCCTCTTACCATACTTACAGTTGATGCCGCAAAGGCTTTCGATAGGGTCAATTGGACCTTTCTGGAGAAAGTTATGGTCAAAAATAACTTAGGGTCACACTTTATTCATATGGTAAACCAAATTTATAAGGATCCAAGATCTAAGGTTCTAATAAATGGCAGTCTAACTGAAAACATAAAGATAAGTAGAGGAACGAGGCAGGGATGCCCACTTTCCCCTTTACTTTTTAATTTATACATTGAACCGCTAGCGAATAAATTAAGAAACAACAAAAAAATCACTCCATTTAAATATGGCATATGGGAGAAGAAAATCGCACTTTACGCGGATGACTTAATGATTTTTACAGATGACTACCCAAAAGCCAAGGATACAATCGAGAAAGCTTTAGATACATTTGGGAAAGTTTCAGGATATCTGGTGAACCAAACGAAAACAGAGATCATGACATGGAACACTGCCTTTCAAAGCAACTACATAAAGAATGAAATCAGATACCTAGGAATTCTAGTAAATCATGACATAGAGAAGACTACAAAACGGAACTTGAATAAGGTAGCCGGAGATGTAAGAAAACTGCTTGAGACATGGGCCTCTCTACCATTGAGCTTGATTGGGAGGTCAAATATAATCAAGATGACCGTCTTACCAAAGTTCACTTTTTTATTTAATGCAATACCAATGGAGTTTGGAAAAACGGAACTAGCCCGAGCACAGAGAGACATCACAAGTTTTATATGGGCAGCGAAAGGCACGAGGATTGCTTGGAAAAAGATTAGAAGGTGTAAGAAATATGGAGGGTTGGCCAGCCCAGACTTGGTAGAATACTGCAGAGCC
Organism: Lissotriton helveticus; assembly: GCF_964261635.1. NCBI lineage: Eukaryota > Metazoa > Chordata > Amphibia > Caudata > Salamandridae > Lissotriton > Lissotriton helveticus. The sequence continues at coordinate 1,002,989,451 of NC_136071.1, read as the reverse complement.
TTCCAATTCAAGAATATCAAAGTACTACTAAAAAGCCATGACAACTACCCAACCTACTTGCAAGTAATTACAAAATCAGAGGATCACGCACTGTTTAAGTATGGACACCCCAAGTACTTTAAAAAAATAAAACTTAAGACTTTAAGAGATGCAACAAAGATGTGGACACAAATCAGAGGTACCCTGAAAATATCATACTACAGTAAATGGGCCCCTATTTGGGACTCCCCCGGAACCCCAGAATGCCTAAAAGACATTCTCGCATCTTCACTAAAAAGAGCCAACATAAAGTATTGGGGACAAATACTAAATGGTCCGAATTTGAAAACTTGGTCAGAGCTTCAAGAGTTGACAAATAACACACTATCCAAATTTAAATATTACCAACTTTTAAGTTGGTCCAAAACTCTCCCCAGTGTAAACGGAAATGACAATCTGGAAAATGACATGGTCAAAACAACACGAGTACCAAAAGAAGTAGCAAAGTGGTACTGGGCTCTGATAACGGCCAATGACATTAACCTTAACATAGAAACGCAAATATGGGGGAAAGACATCTTAACAACAGACTTAGACTTAATTTGGGAAAAATCTGTGGCTAAATGCTGGTCAACCTTGAAATCCGCGGCCTTGAAAAGGAACCATTTGTATACAATCCATCGGGCGTACTGGACACCAAAAAAACTCTCCAAATTCAAAAATGCTGGAACAAAGAAATGTCCTAAGTGTGGAGAAGAAAAAACAGACGACATCCACATGTTTAAAAGCTGCCCCCGACTGAAAGAATTTTGGGATCAAGTTGGTAAGACCCTGAGCACTATCCTGTCCAAACAACTAACTGTGAGTACAATTCTTACTCTCTTTGGGATTGTAGATCCAGGTAATGAGGGGGGACTCACTAAGGAACAAGAAAATCTTCTCTTTGTATTAATAGTTCTTGCAAGGAGGGAAATTTGTATTAAATGGATAGTTTCCTCTTGCCCAACTCACGCAGAATGGTTGAATTCGGCAATAAGAATTAACAAACTTGATAAGTTAGGAAATGTAAGCAAGAGATTTAAATTCTGGGATAGTTTTGAAAGTTTCTTACACCCCAAATAAGAACCAAGCATAAGTCCTATGATTAAAGCGATACATCTTCTGGTAGACAAGTACGGTACTTGTCGAGTAGTCAAGCTGGCTAGCTCCTCTCGTTCCAAATCAGAAGCATTGGTATGTAACGAGTAAAGGAAACTCCTCTAAACCAACAAGAGGAAGATAAAACTCCCCAGGCAAGAGAGATCGAGGGGCAGTGTCGGAAAAGAATAAAGAGGCAGACACCTGATACTCCGTAATCATACAGTAATCGCAAGATGAGGACAAAAAAAAAAAAAAAAAGAATGTCATTACATGGGACAACATATTTTACCTACAATGACTCAGGTACTTACCATATTAAAACCCACATTGACTGTACAACGACTTATGTCATATATGCCATATTATGCAAATGTGGGAAAGTTTATATTGGGAGCACTATTAGGAAATTGAGAGATCGAGTCAGTGAACACTTCAGAGGTCTTAAAAATAGGGACAACAGAGTTCCGATAGCTGCTCATGCCATGGACTGCCCAGCGCAAACAGAACATCTTACTATGTCTTTCCATGGCATAGAGACCATGCCCATAGATATAAGGGGTGGTAATCGTGAGCTCAGATTAAGACAACAAGAAGCACGTTGGATAATGCGGGTTCATGCGGTTGAGCGGGGCTTGAATTTTGAGGATGAATTACAATTTTTTCTGATATAATCCTATTATGTGTCAGTACAGAATCTTATTCCTTAAAAATATGATTGACCCATATATCTAACAGATCACCATTAGATGAACTGAGAAACTGGATGATGTGTGTAGATTGTAGGAGTCATTACTGGCAAGTATACTAAAAATATAACTCTCTTGTTTTTCTGACATCCCGAACTGTTTATAACTGTAAGAAAAATTCCTATGGATGTATAATTTCCTATAATGTTTAAATATCAATGTTTGGACTGCTCTTAAATATGAAGACTGACCCCCCTTCCGATTACCTTCCGGCTTTTCAATGTATGTTATTAACATCACTTTTTGTCACCTGCTATTTGACATCTAATACCTTTTGTGACAATCATTTTCTTCTCCTTTTTGACACCATATCGGGTTTCAAGGGCTCAAATACTCGTGGTTAACCTGTGTTCTTTCCTTTCGTTAGACGGACTAACATTTCACTGGAACATTTACAACGGCACGGATTAGGGTGCTGCCCAAACAGAACTTTGTAAATATGGCGGGACCTACTAAACGTCAACCCAGAACACCTCCTCCCCCTGTTCATCGCCGCCAATGGCACAAAATATCGGTTGAAAATCTGCGTGAACATTGGCAACAACCTCACTTCCTCGAATCAGATTCAGCCGAATCGGCACTGGAAAAATATAATAATTCTCTTAAATTAGCTATTGACACCCTTGCCCCGTTGAAACTCTATAAGCAGTATCTCCCCACTAAACAAGAAAAATGGTATACCCCTGATCTCAGGAAAGAAAAACGGAGATGCAGGAGGCTAGAAAAAGCATGGAGGAAATCTAAAAAGGAGCAGGAAAAGAAGGTGTTTTTAGAGGCCCAGTCAAATTACTACAAAAACATAAAACTAGCAAGGAAAAATAATCTGTCCTTACAACTTGCAGAGGCGGGCAACTGTCCGAGAGAATTATTCAAAATTTTGCAAAGTTTTGTTAAACCTGTAGCCAGTGAGAGCTCTGATGTTGCCTCACAGACACTGTGTGATGAGATCTCCAAGTTTTTTGAGGACAAAATTAATTTGATCTATAACAAAATTATTGCTTCCCAAAGCACAGTAACTCAGACCCCCCCCACATGTATACCCCAGGCACAGATTAAAAAGACACTTCTTACTATTCCTTCTATTAGTGATTTGGATCTTCCTCTCCTTATTAACCATATGAAAACCGGCTCCCCCAATGACTACCTTCCTGCCAAAATGGTGGCCCCTTTGATTTCCATCCTGGGGCCCTCCATTCAGTCCGTAATGAATACCTCATTAGCAAAGGGACAAGTCCCGAGGGAATGGAAGATAGCGGTGGTAAACCCTATAAGGAAGAAAGCGGCTTCCCCCTGGACAGATCTTTCGAACCTCCGGCCCATCTCCCTCCTACCCTACATCGGTAAGATGACAGAGAAGCACGTGAACACCCATTTATCGAATCATCTTGAGGCAGCAGAAGGCCTGGACCCTTCACAATCTGGGTTCAGGCCAAACCACAGCACCGAATCGGCCCTACTAGCAGTGACCAATAACACCAGGATGACACTGGATAGTGGGGGGTCTATGATTCTAGTGCTGCTGAATTTGTCTGCTGCCTTCGATACGGTGTCTCACGAAGTGCTTCTCGACCGTCTGAGGGATGTAGTGCTGGGAGGTGTTGCTCTGTCGTGGGTGGAAAGTTTCCTTTCCTGCCGCTCCCAAGAAGTCAGGCTGGGCTCCCATAAATCCATCTCCAGGGAGCTCACCAGGGGGGTGCCACAGGGCTCTTGTCTTAGCCCCACATTATTTAATGTGTATGTGGCCCCCCTGGCCGACTTAGTGAGGTCCTTTGGGTTTACCCCGATATCCTATGCCGATGACACCCAGCTTCTGTTCCCCTTCAAGACTTTCACACCTGCTCTGCAAAAATCCTTTGCAGAAGGCATGAAGGCTGTGTCAAAGTGGATGGCCGAGAATTGCCTACAATGCAACGTAGGCAAAACGGAAGTTCTATTGTTTGGGGAAGCAATAACATTGTGGTCTGGAGAATCGTGGCCCCCAGAACTAGGACCAGTACCTGTCCCAAAGCAGACTGTCAAAAACTTAGGGGTGTTATTCGATCAAGCCTTGACATTTAAACATCATGTCAATCAAGTTGCTGGCACATGCTTTGGGGCCATTGGACTTCTGAAAAGGGTGTTTCCCTATATACCGGATAGCCACAGGAAAACCCTAGTCCAGGCACTAGTGATTAGTAGATTGGACTACTGCAATGGCCTTCTTCTGTCAACTAATGAAGGCCAATTAAAAAAACTGCAAGTAGTCCAAAATACGGCGGCAAGGTTAATACTTAATGCTCCATCTAGAACTCCCTCCCGTCCTCTACTAGCTAATCTTCACTGGCTGCCAGTGCGACAACGCACGAAGTTTAAAATTCTGTGTACTATTCATAAATGCCTGTTAGGCAAGGGCCCCAAGTATCTTACCAATGTTTTCCAACCCTATGTTCCAACCCGATCCTTACGATCTAGTAGTCTTCACTTACTACAGGTTCCTAAAATAAAAAAGGCCCGTCAGGGAGGCCGTGCTCTGGCGCACACAGGACCCGCTCTTTGGAATTCCCTTCCCCCTAAACTTAAAACAATCACTAACCACTTATCCTTTCGTAAAACCCTCAAGACTTACCTTTTTACTATTAGTTAATCTGCCCATGGTTTGTGTACCCTAGAAAGTGAACTGGTGTGATGTAGACCTCCCTTAGCAAGAAAAAGCGCGGAGATAACCCTTCAGGGATTTATTCAGGCGCTATAGAAGCAAATAAAATAAAAAATAAATAAAATGGAAGTTATTTTATATTTTCCAGCCTTCTTTTTGACAATTACAAGATGGCGGACTCGTCAGCAATAGGTATGGTAGTCCTATTTTTATTTTTTCACCTCTCGCGCGAGGCAGTGATAAGGAATTCCAAAACATGGCGCGGTTGTTGCACGCCGCCTAACACTGGGGAACTCTTCTCTGTCCAGACTCTGTACTCGGAGGTACTTGTGTTTTTGAAGCTCACAATTATATGTATGGATGTTCTGACATATTATTCGTATTCGTATTACTCGTTACTTTGAGTACTGGGCAATGGAACAAGTGTTTTCTTCGATATGGGCACATTATTAGTCTGTAGTCCATTTTAACTTTTGCTTACTTATTTACTGACGATAATCTGTTTCTTGAGTTTGGAGATATTAAAGCGTGTAATAGGTTTAAACTATTCCTTTGGGGTGTAGTACCCGTTTTACACTGGAGGGAGATTAATAATTATAGTTATATCGCTTTTGGCTCCTAGGAAAATAACTCAATCGTGAGATTTTAAACGACTCAGTCCCTGGATTTTGTGGACACGAATTAACCCTTGGAAGGACAGGACGCCCTTTTGAATTGGACATGTTCTTTGAGCTGTATGCTCTGTGGATTTAAGTGAGTGTATCATTTACTTGTCACCGTGCATGATATATTGATTCAAGAGACCTTTATTGCTATTACCCACTTTCGGAATAGAATAGTGACCCTATATGATCTTTATTTGCAGTACTGTTGCAGGCTTTGGATTAGAACACTACTTTTTCTCTTTGCACCCATATGACGGTTTCGTGAGATTTACATGGTGAGCGAAACTTTTTTGTCTTCACATTATTACATGCTTGGTTGAATAAATAGAGGCTCGGATTCTGGTATATGTGCACCACCAGATTAACTGTAGGTTACGTTTTTGATGAGATTTCTGTTATGTTGGTACACCCACTTATTATCATTATCATTTTTTCACTTTTTTGTGATATGTGGTTTTCACCCTTTTTGAATAAATATTTGGTCAACTATAAAACTAAGTATATGTGAGGTGTCCTTTTTTTTTACTAAAAAACACATCATCCACTTCACTTGTTGTGTGTTTGGTCACTTTATCTCGGTAAAATATCTAGTTTGGGCTCTTCTGCTCTTGTCTATTTCATCTGACTTACCTTTCTCTCCAACTTCTTCTGGAGCATCTTTTACTATTTCAATTATATTATGCCTTAGTTGGTAAATATATTTTCAACGTTTTTGTTTAAAAATATAATGTCTAAAGTTAACTTAGAGGTGTTATTTGTGTTATCCACTTATACTTTGTTCTCAAACTTTTACAATCAGCCCAGCTTCAATGTTTGAACAGAAGCCACTTTGTTTACTAAAATGTAAATAGAATGTTATCTACTTTATGATAACCCTTTTTGAGTGGAACGTAATTATGATTATATCTATTGTAATGTTTACAGCCCTGACGAAGTCGTTTGGTCTTGACGACCTAGACGAAACACGTGTTGGCAGCGGTTGTTTTTCTTTTACGTGTGAAGATTGGACTCTACTAAAGATTGAAAAATAATTGAAGAATAAAACGGAGAATACTTGAAACTCTGGACTTGATATTTTAAACTGACTAACTTTTCCTTAGCTCAGGATCTAATGTTCATGTTATAATTGTGTAACCGTGGCCCCTTTGGAGTCGCAGTTTGTTTGATTCTGGTTGGGTGACCTGAATCTGATCCTTTTGAGCTTACCGAATATTGCATCTTATCAATAATTATTTCTTCCCAGCGCAAATTATCCCCATTCACCCGTTTTCCTTTGTGTTGTACTTTGTGAATGTGCTCAGGCGGAGCCTTTGGGATGTATTAGTGTGGTGGGTGATGGCTTCTCCCCCTCATCAAGTCGGAGATGTCCCAGCCTGTCAACAGCTATTTCCCATTTGTGCCACTGTCAGGGAGCAATACACAAACACCAACTGCCTGCTACAACTAGTCATGCGTCCCAAGATAAAGGCACCAGGCACCAAATAGTTGGGACAAGAAAATGCCTTTCTATAAGTAGCATTTTCAGATGTGCAACTTAAAATCGAAATTTACCATTAAGGTGGGTTTCAAATTACAATTATTTCAGCATCAAACTCAATATTCCTGCCTGCTCCCAAATGAAAAATCTCACTTATTAAATTTAATAAGTTAACCCAATGTTATCCATATGGTAAAGGTAGGGTTTGCAGTTGTGAAAAAAGAATTTTAGTTTTTCACGACCAGAATATGTAAAAGTTAAAAGTACAGGTCCAACTTTTTAATTACACTGCACCTTGCACTATGGACTCTTTAGGACCTACCCGAGGGGTGAGCTATATATATTAAAAAGGAAGATTTGGCCCTGGAAAAAGGTTTATGTTGCTAGGTCACAATAAAACCACACACACCGGCTTCAATGGCAGGCCTGAGACAAGTTTAAAGTCTACTTAAGTGGGTGGCACAATTGGTGCTGCAGCACCAATAGTAGCATTTAATTTACAGGTCCTGGGTACATGTAGTGCCACTTTATGAGGAATTTACAAGTAAATTAAATGAGCCAATTGGGTGTGCGCCTATTTCATCATCTTTAAAGGAGAGAGCACATACAGTTTAGCACTAGGTAGCAGTGGTAAGGTGCAGAGACTCCTAAGGCCAACAAAAACTATATCAGCAAAAATGGAGGGGTAAGGCAAGGTTTTGGGAATGACCCGAAGGCTGACAAGGCTAACAATATCACATTTGCTTATTCAAAATGGGAGTGTTTAATGAGTGTCCAAGAACTGGCAATGTGAACAAAATCTCACAAAGGAATATATCGATAGGAGCAATTTGCTTTTTCAAAATACAGGAGCACATAATTTGCTTTAATTTACTCTGTCATCAAGATATTCCTATTTCACTGATGTGCTTGTGAAAAGGCTCATGGAGCATGTAATAACCTTGTGGTCATTTTAATTACTAATTCCTGGGGTATAGTGAGTGCTCTTTCCTAAGAGCTGTTATGCATTACAGAAAATATATATTATATACAATATTTCCCTCAGAAGCACTCTGTACCTCTGGCTGCATTATAACTAACTATACTCATCTCAGTGTAGACATGCTCCATATACTCTGGCTACTTTGCTTTTCCTGAATTAATCCATGTTGTTTTCTTACTCTGACATGATTTGGTTTCATGTTACCCCTGTTTCTGTTTTACCAAATCCGTAGGAATTGTTGCCTGTTGTGGTTCACTTCTCTTAAAGGATGTTACCATGAAGGGCTTCACAATTGTAAGAGTACACAGTAAAGCATAAACTAGTACAGTGATATATAAGACATACATACAGATAGTACAGTATTAATATTAGGTACTATATGATTACCTCTATACCTACAGTATATTCTTAAATCTTGTATGATGTTGAGAGTAAAGGCTCAAATATCGCTAAACATAGTAAACACATTGTAGTCCAGTGATGATTAATATCATATGTCCCTGTCCTGTGTTAATTTGGTGTTACATATGTTAGATACTTAAAAGGTGAATGATGAGCATTTAGATTTTCATAGCCTTAATTATAGTTAGGTGATGGATCATAAGTATACTGATTAATAAGACGATTGCTGCAACTACAAATCTTTTAGACATGCCTTGTAAAACCAGGCGTTTCCAGTTCACTTTGATGGTGTGGGAAAGTTAAGGAGACTTTGTCCTCCATCTGGTCTTAGCATCTTTCATTGTGTGATGGAGAAGGTTTTCAAAGATATCCAACATAACACAGTGAGTCAGAGGGAGTGGTTTCTAAAACATAGGTGGATTAGCCTTATGGCTGTTAAAATTTATTTGGCAGGTAATATGACTGCAGTCTGTGGTATTGACTACCGACTTAGCTGAATTGAGAGAGGGTTAAAGCTAGCATAGAATCAACATGTATGGGAATGCCATGCAGGGAATGATCATCTGAAGAACCTGTAATGGCGAATGCAGGACTTGACAACAGAGTCTATTTGAAGTCATAAAAACACCTAGCATCTAACAAACTATTATTGGAATGGCACATCCATCATGAGGGTGGTCTGGTAATGAGTTGGGATCTGATGGGAGTCAGACCACAGAGAAGCATTTGTCTTACATTAAGATTGATTTTCTGGTTCTTCTTGTGCATCGACTGGTATGAAAACAGGAGAGAAGATCCTATGTGTGTCAATTAGGCATCACTTGAGTCTCTGTTTTAAGGAGGATTTGTATATTATAAGCCTGTGTTTAAAATGTAAGGAAAGGAATTAGTCTATTTTTTAGGGGGAGTTGAAGTTGGAGGAACAGTTGGTGGCAGATACGTGGTTGGAAAAGATAAGATGACAGCAGTTTGACTTTGGATTTCACTGTTATGATGGAGGAAATCAAGGAAAATGACTGATCATAGCTAGTTTAGTTACTCTAGGAGCACAATATCCCTGACAATGTCAAGTGCAAGGGAGACATTTGGGAGAGTGAGTATGCCAGCTCCTCTTAAGTCAGTTTCTTGAGGTCATTCCAGGCAGGTTTTAAGAATTGACTCACCTCTCCTAGATACATGGCAAAGCACGAGGCAGGGTTGCCAGAGCAGGGATTATTTGTATCTCAAACATCAAGTATAATCTTGCCAGAGCAGGGATTCTTTGTATCTCAAACATCAAGTATAATCATTAAATAACCCTCACCATTGCTTGTACGGACCTTTGTTAGTTGACAAGGAGAGATGATAGGAGCGATCATTTACATCAAACACCATGAACAGTGAAGTCCAATTGTTGCTTCACGAGAATCGATAAAGAGATTTGGTGTGAGTTTAAAAGGTTGTATTAACAAATTAATTCAAATACATGTATTTATTTAGTAAGTAGTAATCATCATTGTTGTAGATTCAAATAATCCCTTAGCCGATATATCACGACAAGGTAAAATACCACATTAAGAAGAATTACAAATAAAACAGAGAAATGCAACAAGAGTGCTCAATATAGTAAAATCCATCTTCTAAATTATTGAGGTATCTTTGCATAAAGGGCAATTTCTTCATTAGTCAAGGTCAGGTGTCAGTTTCAGAAACCCAAATGAAGGGTTTTGATAAGAAAAGAAGAAAGCATAAGCATAAAGCTTTAGCACTCAAGCATTAGAAATTAGCAAAAGCTGGAACATGTTCTCAGCTCAAAGTCAGCAGGCATCCCTAATTTCTACTTCCTAAGTTTTACAGTAAGCTCTCTGTACCTAGTCTCTGGGTGAGAAAGGGAAGAACTCTGAAAGAAAGAGGCCTCTGTGGGAAAGTCTGACTAATCTAAGGAGCTCATACTAGTATAATTCTACAAAACATCAATAGCAAAAAATCTTGCATTCCCCGTTCCCACCAATCAATCCGTTTCCAGCAAACTCTGGGAGCAGGTAAACTCCCTAGTTTCTTACATTTTCACAATGCAGTAATGAAGTATGTCCTCAGTTTGTTACATGTGATCAAATCTTGTGGTTCAGACATTTCTTCCCATGAGTCGAGTTTCCTGCCATCTCCTCTTCTCCCTGGTGAGAACTTCACTATCAGTTGTCTAACACATGACAAATGCCTATTCACTAGGTAACAGAAGGCATCTGTAGTAGAAAGAGAAAAAAATCTAGTGCAAAACAACTGTTTAATGCGAAAAGAAATCTTTCAAGCCTAACGTATAAAGTAGACAAACACCATTACATCAGTACTCAGACAAGTGCAAATCATTACATTATGTTAATCCATTTGTGTTTGCTTACAATGCCTAAATATGATTACCCAGTACACATGTTTGCATTATTTGTGCGTGTTTTATTTAGCATTGAAATTTTGCACATCTCATTTTAATGCATTAATTTTTTCAAACGAGGAAATTTGCTCTCTCTATCGGGGTCAGTGATATTTCTGGATTCTCTGTAGGTGCATTGTTGTTAAAATGCATGATGATTCTGAATTTTTGCTGGTAAAAACAGACTAGATGTGGGTCTGAAAGTCGTCATGTCCACTGCATGACACAAGTACAATCTTTCGGCAGCAGGTCATATTGTTAACTACAGGTCTTGAAAAATGCTTACTTCTTCATCTTCTGTCACAGATCAGGCTGTCCACCCATCCACCACCTTCAGATTTTTAAATCGGCACTTGAGACTGTATAATGTGAGGAATATAACTCAGTTTCGTAAGAGTAAATAAACCTGGAAACCATTAGAAATGCCTGTTACCAGGACCTAGTTTCCATAGGAAAAGTGTTTTTTTCTTTTGCTAATAACTTTGGTGCTGTTTGATGTATCTTTACGAGATTTTCAGAATTAGTATGCCACTCACATCAAATGCTGTGTTGAAAGCTTTGGGATGATTCATCAAGCCAGGCTGAGAAAAGGGGGGTCCCATAGCACGTATGCAATTTCCTATCAGGATTTTGAACATAATTACAACCCGAACTGCTGAATGAAATTACACTAGATTTTCAGAAAGATAGCTTTTGTTACAGAACATTAGCTTTTTGTTTTCGTAGTATAAATCTGTTCAGTAGTTTTTGAGATATTAAAAGAAACCCACATTTTCATATCTAGGGACACATACACTCCATGGATTCACCTGTGGTGTCCCTGCATGTTCACAAGCCAAAGCAAGTTCCTTATTGGCTGGCTGAAGCTTGACAGAAAATGTGCAGCTGCTCTTTTATATATTGGGAAAACGGGGTTGAAAAGTAACATCTAAAATAAACAAAGGTGTCAGGTTGGAGCTTTCCTGATCCGATGTGTGTTATTTAGATTTGGGAAAAGCCTGTACAATGGGAAGAAAAATGCCAGAAAATTGTTTTTTTTGCCGTGGATGTGTTGTGGGGCTGAGGGCGGCACCCGGTGTAAATCTGCGACGATGCGGGAATCAAACAAATATATGTATACTCAAACACCCACTCTGCCACCCGTACAGATACTTTCACAACCACTGTGACACCCAGACAACCTCACATCCAGTCACACACCCAGACAGATGCTGTTACATCCACTGTGACACCCAGACAGACACTCCCATATCCACTGTGACACTCTTACCGACACACACACTCACACACTCAACAGACACTCTCACACCCACTCTGATGCCCATACAAACACTCTCATACTCAATGACACACAAATACAATCTCACGCCCACTCTGATGCCCATACAGACAGTCTCACACTCATTCACACATGCAGACAGACACTCTCACACTCACTGTCATGCCCATACCAACACCCTTACACACATAGACACTCTCACACCCACATACACACACAGACACTCTCACACCCATCCTGACACCCATACAGACACTTTCACACCCAGAGAAATGGTCTCACACCCACTCTGACACCCATATAAACTCTCTCACAACCACTGACACCCACAGACACTCCCACACCCACACCCACTGTGATGCCCACAGTTGCTATAGAAAATGAAGTAAACCAGTGTGGGGAAAGGGTTCTGAAGAGAGTGTACTTTCAAACAAAAAAGTCAAGTGGATTAAACATTCCTTATTAGGGAGGAGTTATTTTCTAAATCAGTAGTATCTTATAAAGTTAAATGTAGATGCAAACCTATCATAATATAATGTTAAATAGTTTAACAGACTCCCGCATAGATTTATGAATCCACCGCAAAGTTACATGGAGTAGGGCTCCAAGCATTGTGGAGGATTCACAAATTCGTGGAATAAACCAACCAATGTGGGCTTCTTTGCAGGAAACATGGAAATGGTTCAAGGAATACTGACCATTTAGAAGAGGTATAACATAAAAAAGATGAAAGAAGCCTGTGATTTGTTAAATAGAGCAGCATTACCTGCTTTTCTATTGAGAGAGGAGATGGCTTGCAGCAGTTCTGACTGAAAATTTCCAATGAAAACTGACGTTACCAGACATAGAAATACACTGAGAGAACGGCAAAGAGCTTCTACAGGTAAGGTAAATAGATTGTAGAATATAAAAGTATATTTTGAAAAACATAGTGAGTGTATGTAAGCTGAAAGAAAAGGTGTAGCCTCTAGACAGTATACTGGGAGGGAAAACAGAAGGGTGCTTGGATGAGAACATTAACTGAAAATACAGTGAGCGGGAAAGCAGAAAGAGAAATTGGTACACTGAATGAATATTACTTTTATTATGCAAGTGTAAATTAATGTGTTGGAAATTAGATGTGGATGCTTGCTTATAGTATGTAATTTAATAGCATGTAATGTGTATACACTCATACAGTCAGGCAGGCACTTACAGACCCAGTAACAGTCCCACAAAAACACTTAGGTACCCATCACTCATATAGCTAGACAGTATATGTCACCCCCACTCACATACCATAAAACCATTCGCAAAACCACTCACCTATACGTCCAAGTGTGGGCTCCATTTTGCCATTACAGTCTGAGAGGACATCCACAGAGGGCAATCTATGCCACAGGAAGAGTTTCAAGAGGAGTACTACAACACTCGTGAGAATGGAGAACCCTGATTGTAGCTGACCTTAAAATCAGGGCCAAGAGCAGTATTGGCTCTGAAAAGGAGGGAAAGAAGTAGAGAAATGACTTGCCAAATGTTCCAAAGGAGAGAGGGGATCCCCCAGAGAGAGAGAGAGAGAGTTCCCTACTTGATTTGATGCACGAAGTAGTGTCTTCTTCCAAACACAGTCTTCTGAGGAGCTCAAGAACAGACAGACTGAGAAGAACCTGAGGCTACAGCTGGTCCAGGTGGCTGAAAAGGAGAGAAAAGCTGAGGCTGAGAGAGCCTTGGAGGAGAAAAGTGTCTTGTTGGCTCATGGAGTTAGTGCCAAGGAGGTGGACTTGAAGGCCAAATAGCTGCTAGAGTCTGGCAAAAATGTTGGGAGCCAAATTGTTGTATCAAGTGCAGAAGAAAGAGTCCCTATGCCCAGAGATAAGGTGCCCTGCTGTAGGGAGTGGGGGCAATATAGACAGGTTGTTTCAGGCATATGAAGTAGCTCTAGAGACACAGAGGATTTCTGAGGAAGATTGGGGAGCTGGCCTTTAGAGTCATTTTCCTGGTGATCGAAGGGATACCCTACTGGCCCCATAGAAGAAGAATAGGTTTAGGTATCCCATCATGATTGAGGCCCTTGACAATAAGTATGAATTCACTACAGAGGAGTGCAGGTTTAAATACAGGGGCAGTCAAAAAGTCTGTCACCAGTCCGAGAGGATTTTGGGGGGGTACTTTTGAAATGTTTGCAAAAAGGACTGTTGTTTTCTAAGAAGCTTCTTCTAACAGTTTTATACTTTTTGTTTATTTCTCAAAGAGAACTGGGAGGAAGGAACTGGCTTCAGACTGCGAAAAACATGAAGGTTCAACCGGTGCTGTAGGTGGACTCTCCTGCTGCACCTACTTTTTCCCACATGATATAGTTGTGATCCATTTCTGGCATTGTTTTAAAGTCTTTCCACATAGATGTTGTCCCATGTAGATACATTTTTGTAGTGCCTCTGAATAACTGCCTGCTGAAAGTATTGCAGTAGAGATATTTATCTGCAATCTATTTTCCCTTAAGGGAATTGTAATTACTACAAAACATGCCTTTTTGTGGTTTCTGAAATACATATGAACAAAAGTGTATTAGAAAATAGTGAAATAAGTTATGTTATGTGTATTTATTAATTGTTTGGTTGTAAAGTTTTGTAATTTCTTAATCAAATCTATTTGTCAAGTTATAAAAATGTAGATGGTGTAAATCCGTTCAGTAGTTCCTGAGAAAATCAAAAGTAAAATCATAGATATATATCTTGAGGAGCTTACCGTAAGCTTACAGTACGCGTACCTTCCCGAGCATGAGCTGAATGCTAATTGGCTGTCAACACTCCAAACCAGGAAGTATTGGCAGCCATCTTGTGCCTCGGTAGAATCGAGGCACAAGAAAGCAGAAAAACAAACGTGCAGAACGCAAAAAGGGGGCAGGGTAAAAACACCCTGACCCCCTAGGCCTACTCAGGGGGTCCCACAAGGACCCCCAAGGCCCCAAAAAATGTTGTTATTTTTTTGAAAATCGTGGGGTTCGCGTAGGTACGCGTACCCCGCGAAAAAAAAACAACCCGGTCTGCTTTTTTCAAATTAGCCCCCGGGGGCATAATTCAAAAATGTGTGTGGGGGGCCAATCCCCCCCACACTGCCCCGGGGACCACCACACCCGGGGCAAAGTAATTATGGTAGCAGGGGGGCACACGCCCCCCCCCGCAGCCCCGGGGACCTCCACCCCCGGGGCTTTGATATTAATGATGAGGGCCTCTAAGGCCCCCTGAGCCCGGGGACCGCCACCCCAGGGCTTTCTTACTAAGTATGCGGGGGGCTCACGGCTCCCCACAGCCCCAGGGACCGCCACCCCACGGGGCTTTGCATAAAATGAAAAAAATAAAAAACTGTGTGGGGGGGGGGGGGCTCAAGCCCCCCCACATGCCCCAGGGACCGCCACCTCCCCGGGGCACTATATTTAAAATAGGGGGGTCCGTGATGGACCCCCCAGCCCCTGGGACCACCACCTCCCGGGACTTTTTAATTGTTGCGAGGGGGGCCGCGCGGCCCCCCTCCTGGAGCCCTTGATGGTCCTGGGGACCGCCACCCCCCAGGGCCAGCTCCTGCAGTGTCCCGGGGTACCCACCCCCGGGACACTGCTGTTTGCTATGGTACCATAGCAATCTTCTTTGGTTTTTGGAAGAGAGAGCAGGAAAGCTGCTCTCTCTTCCAAAAACCAGAGACTATTGCTTTTCTGCATGGGGAGCAGCATGTTAGCTGCTCCCCATTCAGAAAAGCAATGCCGGCTCCCGCAGGATGCGGGGAGCCGGCAGGGACCGTGGGGGGCTTGGTGACCCCCAACAGCCCCCAACCAGGACGGCCAGGCCCTGGGGGATGGGGTCCCCGGGGCCAGAAGTGGCCCGGGAGGGGGGCCACACGGCCTCCCTCCCCCCCAAAAATTATAATTTAAAAATAAAAGTCAGGCCCCGGGGGATGGGGTCCCCGGGGTCTTAAGGGGACATAGGAGGGGGGCTATGCAGCCCTCCTCCACGAAAATAACATTTAATGTTGGCCATGCCCCGGGGGATGGGGTCCCCGGGGCCGGAATTGGCCACGGGAGGGGGGCCCCCTTCCCGTAACAAAATGTAAAAAAAAAGATTTGGGGGCAGGCCCTGGGGGATGGGGTCCCCAGGGCCAAAAAAAGAAGAAAAAGAAAGGGGGCTGCACAGCCCCCTTCTTAAAAGTAAAAAAAAAAAAGAAACAGGATCGGGAGGAGGCTGCACCTCTCTGCAAACGCGCCCCCTGGTGCATTTGCAGAGGTGCAACTACTTCCACTTGCACACTCGGGGTCCCTGGGGGCCAACTAGCCCACCAGGAGCCTCCAGTATGGGCCAGGAGGGCTCCCTTGCAGAGAGGTGTAATGAGGCCATGCCTCTTTTACACCTCTCTGCAACGCAGCCCCCTGGCGCATACTGAAGGTTCCTGGTGGGCTAGTTGGCCCCCCAGGGACCCCCAGTATGCAAGGGGAATTAGTTCCCCCTCTGAAAAAGCACCAGGGGGCTGCGTTGCAGAGAGGTGTAAAAAGGGGCGTGGCCTCTTTAAACCTCTCTGCAACGCAGCCCCCTGGCGCATACTGGAGGTTCCTGGTGGGCTAGTTGGCCCCAAGGGGCCCCCAGTATGTAAGGGGAATTAGTTCCGCCTCTGAAAAAAGCGCCAGGGGGCTGCATTGCAGAGAGATGTAAAAAGGGGCATGGCCTCATTACACCTCTCTGCAATGCAGCCCCCTGGCGCATACTGGAGGTTCCTGGTGGGTTAGTTGGCCCCCAGGGACCCCCAGTATGCAAGAGGAATTAGTTCCCCCTCTGAAAACGCACCAGGGCGCTGCGTTGCAGAGAGGTGTAATGAGGCCATGCCCCTTTTTACACCTCTCTGCAACACAGCCCCCTGGCGCATACTGGAGGTTCCTGGTGGGCTAGTTGTAATAATCACTTATAGAATCTCTCACTCTCACATATAATCACTTATATACATCAAAACTCACAAATACAGGATTAAAACATATGTAGTTACTCATAAAGATACTTTTGAGACAGTCAATCACTCACTAACACACCCATACACACACTCATCCACCCATACAGTCCTGCACACATGCTGTCTTCAAAACACATACAAACAGTGAGTCACTCATTCATGCATCTATGCGATATGTAATACTCCCCAACGAACCATACCGGCACTCATACTGATACTCAAAAAACCAAGTAATAACCCATATAGACACTCATGTAGCTACTCACCAACCCATGCAGCCACTTATAGACAAAATGAGACACTGATTCAGATATTTACATATTTAAACATAACTCGCTAATACATGTATTCACTAAGATACACGAGCGAGTTACGCAAACATTTTTACAAAAAAACCCATCAATTTAGACACTTATTTACCCATTTATTCTTCCATCGACCTTTAGATATACATATATAAAAAATATTTATTTTTCAGAAAGACACACAATCACAAGGATGATGTCATCAGTGATGTCATTTGAGATGTCATCAGTGATGTCATGAGTGATGTCACTGACCATGTCATGAGTGATGTAATATGTGACGTCATCAGCAGTGCATTGCGGGCGCGCATGTTATAGTTAGCTGAACTAACTATAACGGGGGAATTTCAAAGGTTTTGTATGAGTGAAATGTCCAGCTAACTGTAACATGTGTGAAACCTATGTTTTTTTCAATGAATTTGCAAGGTTTTTTAAATGCTAATTCCTAACTATAACGTGTGTGAAACCTATGGTTTTTTTCAGTGAATATATATATATATATATATATTCACTGAAAAAACCATAGGTTAGAGACCATATATAGTTAGGAATTAGCATTTAAAAAACCTTGAAAATTCACTGAAAAAACCATAGGTTATAGACCATATATAGTTAGGAATTAGCATTTAAAAAACCTTATTCTACTCACACAAAACCATTGAAATTCCATATATAGTTAGTTGCACTAACTATATATCGCGCACCCGCAATCCACTGCTGATGATGTCACATATTACATCATTCATGACATGGTCAGTGACATCACTGATGACATCACTGATGACATCTCAAATGACATCACTGATGACATCACTGATGACATCTCAAATGACATCACTGATGACATCACTGATGACATCATCCAGTGACTGTGTGTTTCTGTAAAGTTTAAATATGTTTGATTTATTGAAGAATGAGTGGATGTATAAGTGTCTGGATGAAGGATTTAGTAGGTGCGTGACTGACTGTATGAGTGAGTGAATAAATGTGTCGTACTAAATGCATGGGTTAGTGACTAAACTGTCTGAATATGTGCATCAGTATGTCTGTTGTGATGTAAACTGCTGCATGTGTTGATCATTAGCTATACGAGAGGTTATATGTGTTATTGATTGGTTGCCCAAGTATTTGTATGGGAGATTGAGTTTGTGTGGGGGTGGCTGGGAGGTGTGTGACTCTGTGCATAGATGTGTGAGCAGTTGATTCACTAGGTGTATGAGTTCAAGAGTGTATGTGGAAACAGCTACATGGGCGGTTGACTGTGTGCATGAGTGTATTGATGAGTGAATGGATATCTCAATGCTACATGTCATAGTAAGTACATATGTAAAACACAGTACATGTGAGAGTTGGCATATATAAATAACTGTGCATGAGAGCCACTGAATGTGTGAGTGGCTGTATGGATCATTGTGAACTTGTATCAGGGATTGTATAAGAGAGTAAATATGTGTTAGTATATGTTTGAATAAGTAATGTGTATATCTGTATAGTTGAGGGAATGGAGGTGAGATTGTTTCTTTGCATGACTGACTAGGTGTGTGAGTAACTCCATGGATGAGTGACAGTGTGTGAGTGTCTGTATACACTGAGTGTATCTAAGGTTATATTAGAGTCTGAAGAGGTTTATCGTATTAGCACAAGAATGATGTCATTTGAGATGTCATCAGTGATGTCATCAGTGATGTCATTTGAGATGTCATCAGTGATGTCATCAGTGATGTCACTGACCATGTCATGAATGATGTAATATGTGACATCATCAGCAGTGGATTGCGGGTGCGCGATATATAGTTAGTGCAACTAACTATATATGGAATTTCAATGGTTTTGTGTGAGTAAAATAAGGTTTTTTAAATGCTAATTCCTAACTATATATGGTCTATAACCTATGGTTTTTTCAGTGAATTTTCAAGGTTTTTTAAATGCTAATTCCTAACTATATATGGTCTCTAACCTATGTTTTTTTCAGTGAATTTCAATGGTTTTTTAATAGCAAATATCATAAGCTGTCGAATGTCAAGTACATGGTAAGTAAAAACATTTTCGTGTTTATGCACACTGATCTGCTTTGAATGCTGCCCCCCCATCCCCCTCATTTCTATTAGGAGTACTCTCTCTTTGCAGATAGTGAAGGGTAGTTAACGCAGGCCTTTGCCCCCGTTGTAATCCGTCGTGCCTGCTTCTCTCTCCATTTGATTGATTGTTATCCAAGCATTTACTGTTTTAGAATTAGTTCTCTTTGGTTCATTCTCTATTTACAAACAAGCACAGAGTCGCAATACTCTGTTTAGTCTTTGCAGATAGTGAACAATCGTGTAAAAAAACAAAAGGAATCGAGCAAAATCAGTAGGCCACTAATGGGATGTCTTTTTGACCTCGCTAAAATAGAAACATTAGGAACAACCCCTCATGAGAAATACGAAACTAGTGAGATGAACTGAGCTCCACACCATGATGGCTGCAAGACAGCTCGGCTCCGCCACCCACCCCGCCCAAAATAACGATAAACTCTATGCAAATATTACAAATATATACAACACACCAGCAAAGTAACAGGGTAAAACATTTTATTAAATAACTATTTACATAACTATTTTATACTTTTTGTTGCCCGATCCGGCTAGCTCAATCGATCGAGCATGAAACTCATGCACTCTGATAGTTCAAAGTTTTGAGGAGTGCTTGTAACACTGTCTGAAGCCTATTTGCACTTGCTACAGCTTCACTATTCTCAATGTAAGTGGGGGCTGTTTGAGGACGTGACAGCATTTGAAAACAATGTGATGCGGTGCCACCCTGAACCGCTTGACGGAGGCCCCCGAGGGATGGTGTGATGGCGCGGACTCGGAGGGGGCGCTTGGCTCCGGCCCCCTCCCCAAGTCGTGTTGCCCTGGTGTGGCCTGAGATCGCCCCCGACATAGGTGGCCGGCTCCCGGGGTCAAGCGGAACTTTTTGCCTTTTGGTGACTCTTCCATTCTTGACCTTGTCCCACAATCCGTTTCACCTAAAGACACGCTGTAGTGGGGCGCCCCTTTACCGTTTCAGTTGCCATTCCGCCCGCTTTTGCTACACTGTGCCTCTTCCGCTATTCAGCTGTTTACCGCCCGCTCTCTCGACTACAGCGTCTCGCTCACCATGTACTTGAGTTGCTCCCGCTCTTGCGGTGCAGCGATAGGCGGCTGCCACAGGACTCTCAAAATGGCGGCCGGCTCTTCAGATTTGGGCGTGGTCCACTAAAATGGCCCTGCGACACCTTGGAACTCGGACGCTTGTCTGCTAGAGCTTGGGCTCCATTCTCGAAAGCGTCCCCTTAGCCTTGAAGATTCTACAAAAGTCTTGGGAGCTCCCAACTCCTGCAGGCTTCTGGTGGGGAGCGGCTGCCATGATTGCTCGTGGAATGGCCACGACGGAGCTACGAGATGGTGGTGCTCTCATGCTGACGCCAGCTTCAGTCTGAAACATCCAGAAACACTGTAGACTACCAATTCGATCAGTTCCGGTAGCGCCCCAACGTGACCCGGTAGAGAAGAACTTGCCCTCCCCTCTTTGACTGATGGTTCTTGTTGCCTGTCCCTTCTGTTGTCATTTAACAGAACTATTTAGCCTGCTGAAAGGGGTTGTGTTCCAACCGCTGGTTGGTGGAGACATTTTGACTATATTCTGGACCTGCGTTGTCGCGTAATGCGTCATATGACGCGCCGCGTTAGCGCATCCGGAAGTGCTCCGGTGCGCGAAGCGCAGCTTCCCGGAAGCGATCCGGGGCGCGGCGCGCAGCGCGTAACGTAAGCATAACAGGTCATGTGACTTGTTAATAAAACTTTTCACTGGTTCATTTTACTTTTCTTATTCTAATGATGAAAGGCTTGGTCATATGACCTAAAAATTACGCTTTTTATTACTTTCGAACATTATTTTTTCTTAAACATATGTTATAATGTTCCAGGCTAATGTACTTTCCCGGAAAATTTACAACTGTCCTGCAAGTAAAATATATTCCTTTTTCGAGAAAAAGGGCGTTTCTTCGTCCCATGACGGAGCCGTTGAGCAAAAGAGGCTCGGCCTGCTGTCTTAGTCGCCGATACGCCTGAATATCAGATTCTTATCGATCACTTTATGTTGCAGGAGTAGAAAACACAACAGCCCTTGACCATTTATCTTTACTGCGTTCCTGCGTATTATACCTTTTACCCTTCATGTAATTGGACTGTTTTATTTCACTTGCCTTTTACTGATTCTAAAACAGTGACTATTATTAAAAACTTTACCAATGTAAATACTACTACCATGTTTTCTTTTAAAAACCTTTATTGTGAAAATGTCAGTATACAAATACGGGCCTATAACCACGTGGGCCGGCCACGGAGCAAACTGTAATCGTATATGATGAGTAGACATTTACACTGTAGAGGAACGTAACGGGCGGGCCATTAGGTTGCAAGAACTAAGGTGTCTAACAGTTGCGGAATCGGTGGACGTACATTTTATAATTAAAATACGACAGGGCCAGTTACAATAAAATTATCTAGATATACATTTGCGGGCAAGTACCATGGGTGACGTTAATTCGAACTTTCAATAGTACAGTAATCAATAACACATCAGAACTTAATATCAATAGGGATGTCGAAATATTCAATCAATTCTCGTCCCCGCCCGCCATGTGCTTCAAAACTGCATACGTATCTCGTGATATCAAGGTTCTGCAACCAGTACACAACAAGGAGTTACGAGTCCCATTTATTCCGGCGCCATTTTGGGCGAGGACGGGCAGGTCCAGGATATAGTCAAAATGTCTCCACCAACCATCGACTATGATGATGTTCATATGCTGTATTTATTAGAGTAACACTCATCTGTCCACATGAAATTAATTTGCCACAATCTAAACATGTCATTTTAATCTTTCCAAAGTTCTTCTAAATATTTGGGACCGTTTCCCTTGCCTCTGATGCTGTCAGTGCCACTTCTTTGGTGAATGTACTGGCAGGTCGGGGGTTCTCCTCCAAATCTCTCTTTTGTGCAGCACTATAATTAATCGGTGCCACCTCTCCATATGACGATGCATGGTATAGTTACCATAACTATATATTTTTTCGGTTCCTCTGGAGAGTACATCGTGGCAGATGAGGCAGGTAACGTACCGTGCATTTACCTTTTTTGCATGTAGAGGAAAGGAAAAAAAAATTGGAGCGTCCGAGTTCTAAGGTGTCCCAGGGCCATTTTAGTGGACCAGGCCCAAATCCAAAGAACAGGCCACCATTTTGAGAGTCCTGTTGCAGCCGCCTGTCGCTGTAGCAGCAAGAGCGGGCTAAACTCAGCTAGACGGCACTCCATTGAAGTAACATAGACTTGCTGAGGATCTTTCATCTTTTCAACACACACCAGTGCGGCAACTTGCTAGACACCACCTCGGTGCCATCCTGATCTCGGCGCCCCACTGCAGATGAAGTGCCTCCACATGGAGGGAGAGACTCGTTTGTGCCGCCTCCCCCCCGCTTCTCAGAACTCTCAACTATGACACCACCTCGGTGCCATCCGGATCTTGACGCCTTGTGCTGGTTCCGGCCTATTCACACATCGGTCTGCTAGTGACGCCACCTCACAGGCCAACGGGGCGCCCCACGCCGACTTTCGGCGCAGCATTGTAGGATGGCCACACCAGTGCGGCAACTTGCTGGACACCACCTTGGTGCCATCCGGATCTTGGCGCGTTCTGCTGCCTTCGGCCTATTCGCACATCGGTCCGCTACTGACGCCGCCTCACAGGCCAACGGGGCACCCCACGCCGACTTTCGGCCCAGCATTGTAGGATGGCCACACCAGTGCGGCAACTTGGTGGACACCACCTCGGTGCCATCCGGATCTTGGCGCGTTGTGCTGCCTTCGGCCTATTCGCACATCGGTCCGCTACTGACGCCGCCTCACGTGCCAATGGATTTTCTACGCTTTTTATACCCTATGCCGCATAACAGGTCATGTGACTTGTTTATAAAACTTTTCATTGGTAAATTTTACTTTTGGTTTCCTAATGATGGAAGGCTTGATCATATGACCTAAAAATAACACTTTTCATTGGATGAAAACTTTTTTTTTTTCCCAAACGATGAAAGTCCCACCTTGTTTCTGGATGTTTCAGACTGAAGCTGGCGTCAGCATGAAAGCACCACCATCTCGTGGCTCCGTCGTGGTCATTCCGCGAGCAATCATGGCAGCCGCTCCCCACCGGAAGCCTGCAGGAGTCGGGGGCCCCCAAGACTTTTATAGAATCCTCAAGGCTGAGGGGACGCTTTCGAGAATGGGGTCCAAGACCTAGCAGACAAGCGTCCGATTTCCAAGGTGTCCCAGGGCCATTTCAGTGGACCAGGCCCAAAAAGGAAAGAGCCTGCCGCCATTTTGAGAGTCCTGTGGCAGCCGCCTATCGCTGCACCGCAAGAGTGGGCGCAACTCAGCTGAATGGCGGATTTTGGCACAGTGTACCAAAAGCGGGCGGAATGGCAACTGAAACGGTAAAGGGGCGCCCCACTACCGCAGACGAGCCTCCACCTGGGGAGGCCCGTTCATGCCGCCTCACCCCCCCCGGGGCGCCCCACGCCGTGCCCAAAAAGGAAAGAGCCTGCCGCCATTTTGAGAGTCCTGTGGCAGCCGCCTATCGCTGCACCGCAAGAGTGGGCGCAACTCAAACTGAATGGCAGATTTTGGCACAGTGTACCAAAAGCGGGCGGAATGGCAACTGAAACGGTAAAGGGGCGCCCCACTACAGCAGACGAGCCTCCACCTGGGGAGACCCGTTCACGCCGCCTCACCCCCCCCCCCCCCGGGGCGCCCCACGCCGTTATTCGGAGCAGCATTGTAGGATACCAAAACCAGTGCGGCAACTTACTTGACATCACCTGGGTGCCATCCACATCTCAGCGCGTTCTGCTGCCTTGGGACTATTCGCACAACAGACCGCTACTGACGAGCCACCCCCCGGGACGCCCCACGCCGTTATTCGGAGCAGCATTGTAGGATACCCAAAACCAGTGCGGCACCCAGGCAACATCACCTGGGTGCCATCCAGAACTCAGCACGTTGTGCTGCCTTGGAACTATTCGCACAAAACACAGCTACTGACCATTGTTGCTTCTTTTTTCCTAAAAATGTTTAAATGTTTTTACTGTTTTTGTTGCATTGTATATATTTATAAGGTATTAAAGTTTTATAATCCTACTACTTTGTTGGAGTGCTATATATTTTTAATGTGACACATAATTGTAAAAACTTTGATGTACAAAGAGGCATCCCTGGAATCTTCCGCTTTAGGCTCGGTCCCGTCCCCAATCACAATACAGGATGGTTTTCAGATAGTAGGAACGCGTGTGGTGTGACGGATCTCATCGGGTGGGGGCCTTGATCTACTGTAACTCCTTTGAAGAGGGGTGATTCTTTACAGCTGGGGCCATAAACTACATCTGCAGGGCTACCTGATAGCCTGGGACCGGCCTGGACAATCGGACACAGAGGAAGAGGAGTGTCAGAGGGTGCGGTAGTGAATAGGGCGAAAGGGAGGTGTCGGGCGGGCACAGGGTGTGATTCTCAGGGAAGAGCAGCGCAGATGGGGGGAGGTTTATTGCCCATGCATAAGACAGAGAGCGGGGGTGACCAGTGCCTGGGGGAGATGCTTGCGAGGGTGGGGAGCCATGCTAAGGATCGACAGCGTGCAGAGAGTGGGTCTGGTCAAGGCATCTAAAATGGCTGCCGTGCACGACAAAAGTGTGGCATTTGAAAAAAGGCAAGATGGCACAGACAATGTTTATCAACACTTCCTGATTTCCTTCGAATCGAACGTTAACAGACGTTAGTTCTCCCACACTACCGGTCCCCCTGGGCTTAAACGCCGAGATGGTAGGGACTGCATCCCGTGGACATAGGCCGAGACGTCACTCAGCAGAAAAAAAAGAAAAAAAAAAGTCTATAAACGTACAATAAGTTAAAAGTCAATCATTCTTGTTTCCTTGTAGTACGCTCCCCAGTCCGCTTCCCGTTACGCGAACCGGGCGCACCCCACCAAAAAAAAACGATTTTTTTTTTTTTTGCCCCGCGGAGCCCTTTTAAAGCCTCCACATCAAACCTAGGGGGTCAGGGAGGATCTACTATGACCCCTTATGGTCATTTGCCCCTTCGCTTTGGCCTCCTCTTGTCTCTCGATCCTACCGAGAGACAAGATGGCGGCCGCTCCGTACTGTTTGGAATGTTTACAGACACCGGAGAGCCAATCAGCTTCGCTTCGCAAAGCTCCGTAACGCGAAAAGTACGCGAAACGGAGCGCTACCCGGGACGCTGTCACAGATATATATCTTTTTTTGAACATTAATTTCTCAAAATCCACTGCAGCACATATATTGAGACCCAGCAAAGGCACATCGGGCTACCGGTCCCTACAATTTTGCCAAGTTTCATGCAAATCCATTCAGCCATTCGATTTTTTTATTTTTATTTTTTGCCCCGCGGGGCCCTTTTAAAACCTCCACATCAAACCTAGGGGGTCAGGGAGGATCTACTATGCCCCCTTATGGTCATTTGCCCCTTCGCTTTGGCCTCCTCTTGTCTCTCGATCCTACCGAGAGACAAGATGGCGGCCGCTACGGACTGTTTGGAATGTTTACAGACGCCGGAGAACCAATCAGCTTCGCTTCGCAAAGCTCCGTAACGCGAAAAGTACGCGAAGCGGAGCGCTGCCCGGAGCGCTGTTACAGATATATATCTTTTTTTGAACGTTAATTTCTCAAAATCCACTGGAGCACATATATTGAGACCTAGCAAAGGCACATCGGGCTACCAGTCCCTACAATTTTGCAAAGTTTCGTGCAAATCCATTCAGCCGTTCGGGCTAAAAGTGAGGCCAACCGCCCTATGGAAATTAACATGGGAAAAACGCGTTTTGGGACCCCCCTTTTTTCTCGGCCCCCCCTTGACGAACCCCCCCCCCAAATTTTCAGGGGTTGCTCAGAAACAAAATGTTCCATTTCCCAGAAAATTTCAGCCAATTCCGTCCACAAACGCCAAAGTTATTAAACATAGAATTTTCAAAAATCCCATAGAGAAAAAATCCTAACTATATATACCTACTGGCGACCGCCAGTAGGTAATATATATATATTACCTACTGGCGGTCGCCAGTAGGTATATATAGTTAGGATTTTTTTTCCTATGGGATTTTTGAAAATTCTATGTCTAATAACTTTGGCGTTTGTGGACGGAATTGGCTGAAATTTTCTGAAACAAAATGTTCCATTTCCCAGAAAATTTCAGCCAATTCCGTCCACAAACGCCAAAGTTATTAAACATAGAATTTTCAAAAATCCCATAGAGAAAAAATCCTAACTATATATACCTACTGGCGACCGCCAGTAGGTAATATATATATATTACCTACTGGCGGTCGCCAGTAGGTATATATAGTTAGGATTTTTTTTCCTATGGGATTTTTGAAAATTCTATGTCTAATAACTTTGGCGTTTGTGGACGGAATTGGCTGAAATTTTCTGGAAAATGGAACATTTTGTTTCTGAGCAACCCCTGGAAATTTGGGGGGGGTTCGTCAAGGGGGGGCCGAGAAAAAAGGGGGGTCCCAAAACGTGTTTTTAACATTGAGTTTTCCATAGGGCGGTTGGCCTCACTTTTAGCCCGAACGGCTGAATGGATTTCCACGAAACTTGGCAAAATTGTAGGGACTGGTAGCCCGATGTGCCTTTGCTAGGTCTCAATATATGTGCTCCAGTGGATTTTGAGAAATTAACGTTCAAAAAAAGATATATATCTGTAACAGCGGACCGGGCAGCGCTCCGGTTCGCGTACTTTACGCGTAACGGAACTTCGCGTAGCGAAGCTGATTGGCTCTCCGGTGTCTGTCAACATTCTAAACAGTCCGGAGCGGCCGCCATCTTGTCTCTCGGTAGGATTGAGAGACAAGAGGAGGCCAAAACAAAGGGGGAAATGACCATAAGGGGGCATAGTAGATCCTCCCTGACCCCCTAGGTTTAATGTGGAGGCTTTAAAAGGGCCCCGCGGGGCAAAAAATAAATTTTTTTTTTTTGTTTTTTTTGCGTGGGTAGCGCCCGGTTCGCGAACCGGGAAGCGTTCTGGGCAGCGTACTATAAGGAAAAAAGAATGATAGACTTTTCAAATACTGTATGTTAATTGATTGTTGGTTTTGTTGATTATTTTTTTATTTTTTTTATTTTTTAAGCAATTATTTATTATTGTGATTGTGTTTGAAAATTTAATAACATTTCTAACATTTAACTAGTTTATGAATTACATATAAAAATGATTAAAGACTCAAACAATTTTTCAATATTACATACAATTTTATTTTTCGGATTGTTTTTCAAAATTTAATAGAACGTCTAGCATTTGACTGTCCGATATGTCCTCTTGTTGAGTGAACATAAGTTCCCACATTTGACCGTCATCATAATGAAGTAAATGATCCACAGATTCTACACATTGAACTAATTCATGGTCCCGTGATTCATCCATGAAATCTGAGTCATCATTGTCCTCAATATCTTTTTCTGTGTTGTTCTCCAGAACAATTTCAAAGGAAACATTCTGCTCACCTTCCATTTTATTGCTGTAATTTGCATAAAAAATAAATATATCAGTAGAGATAGGGCACTGTTGGGTTTAAGTTCAGACAGGTACTTGTGAGTTTATAACAGAGAAGTAATCTATGGGCACTGTATGGTTTCAGGCGTGAAGTAGTACTATTAAAAAGTGCCTGTGAAGAAGCCTAAGTAAATTCATAATTATACCACAGAAACCTAAATCAATCCATAATTATAATAAAGAAGCCTTTCTCAATGTCTAACTCTTACAGAGGGATAGTATATAACTATCTGAAAATGTTTTCAAATTTATAAAATAATATCTCACCTTCTAAAAAGAAGTTTAAGTTGTGAGTGAAAATGATCTTGCAATGTAGTTCAGGAAGTAGTAGTCAAAATGGCTGTGTTTCTCTCTCTTCCTTTATATATATTCAGGTAGATAACCAATCAAATGTCAGGTAAAAAAAGTAGAAAATGAAAGTAATATTTTAATTGGTTGTGAATTCCAACACTTCAGATGTGTTTTGTGAAGTAATTTACCTCAGGGTATTTAGAGAGGTCTACAGGCTAAATGGTTAAATGGAATTTTAATCAAATTTGTGAAAATGGTAGGCATTGGTATGTAGTATGAGCTAATCTATATTTGGTGAAATTGTCTCCAGTCGCTTTTCTGTAAACTACTTTCCCACCTTTTTTGATGGTGCGCTTCCCAGGGAGCGACCCGGTACGCGAACTGGCGAGCGCCCCGGTTCGCGAACCTTAAGCGTTACGGGAGTCCACCATTTTGTGTTTCGGTCGAATTAAGATACAAGATGGAGGGCAAATAATTTTCAGAATGGGTAGAAGGGGGCACGGTGGACTTATCTTGACCCCCTAGGTTTTCTGAGGGTGGCTGAGGAGGCCCATATGTGCGAAAAAAAACATTTTTTAAAAAATTTAGCGAGGTTAGCTCCCGGTTTGCGTACCGGGTAGCGCCCCAGGGAGCGTACTTTGTTGAAAATTTGTGAAAAATGTTAGAGTAAAATAATAATTGTGAGTGATCAGATGTAGGGTAGCTCTGAGAAGAGCTTTTGGGTTTATGGTACATTTAGGTACTTATAAGTAGGTACCAATGCACAGTCTTAAATTCAGAATGAAAATTCTGTTGCCCTCATCTGAGAAGTGAACTCCATCTCCTCTGTAGATATCTTGCATGTAGTAACGCAAGTTATTGTTGTACAGGGAGCCCATTCCATGGTCTCTCATGTAAGCTGAAACAGATTTGTTTACATGCTTCCTCGACTTCTCAATTTGTGGACAAAATTGGTTTGACCACCTCCATTTCTGTCTTTGGCATATATTTGAATATACCAAGGCAGTCTGAGGAAAAAGTGCCATCAATTGCTCAAAGGTGTCCTTTAAAAGCATTTCCAGACCTACCCCAGTCAAAGTGCCCAAATCATTACCTCCACAGTGCACAATTAACAGGTCAGGTTTTGGCAAATGCATAAAGGTTTTCACCAATGGTATCAATTGGTGACATTTTAATCCTCTGTGGCCAAACCACTTAATTTCCACATCTTGTAAATTGAGGTTAGGTAAATTCCTGTTCTCAGCATACCTCTGAGCCCAATAGATGTAACTATGTCCAACAATCCAGACAGAAAACATGGTGAGAGAAGGTTCTCCTGCAGTCAGATGAAGTGTGGCAATGAAATGGCAGTTGAAAAAATAAGAGTTTAAAATGAAAAAAACTGTGGAGTTTCTGTGTTAATGAAGCAGTAACAGTGATTGGTGGATTTTGATTGCTGAAAACAGAAAGTTAGGGTGCATGGATGAGTTGTTTGAAAGATGTATTTTGAGTGGTCAAGAAAAAATCATTAAATGAAAGAATGCACTGGATATGAGGTGCACTGAGAGTTCAGAGTTCAATTGCAACATTGTTGTGTGAACTTGCAAACACCAGAGGTCTTCCAAGAGGTGGTTGCCATGCAGAAAAGGCATGAAATGGCAGAGGGGGGAAGGGTTTTCATTTGAAAAAAAGTGAGGGAAGAGTTTTGATTGGGTGACATGAGAGATATGTGTGAAGAATTACAGCATTTCTGTACTTTTGATAGCTGCAGACTCTGGAGTGCATACCTTTTGCTCTGCTGAAGACAAATTGGTGTGTTTCTGAGACTGTTTTGAAACTCAAAGTATTTGCTAAGGTGAGAAAAGATTTCTTTAATTTAGATAGAGAATAGTGTGCTTTAAGGAGAAAATTATGAAGAAAGTTGTGTTCTTCAAATGTTGCTTTGTCTCAAGTGTTTTACAAATAGATTTTGTTTCTTTGAGAAAATGTAATTGGAGAAAATGTGAAGTATTAGTACTGACAGGGTGTTATTGTGCATAGGAGCTGTGGAGTCTTTTCAAATTATGATTTGAAAATCGTTTTTGAGGAAAATGAATGGTTATAATATTTATGACAAGGACATAATGGTGTATGCTTCATTATAAGGCAATTGAGTGTCTCTGATGTTATTTTTCCCATTTTAATGTAAGACCTTTCTCTGTGGAGCAAATTGCTTGTAAATATGCTCCCACCTGTGCATGGCAAATTTAGATTTTGAATGTTTGTGTTACATAGCTATGTTAAAAGTGACCCAACCATGCTGCAAAGGCAATCAAAAAACGCTTTTATGTGTCTTAAGGACATTTTAAGTCATTTCCCTATGTGCAGTGTTTTCAAATTATGATTTGAAAATCGTTTTTGGGGAAAAGGAATGGTTTGTAAATTTATGACAAGGATATAATGGTGTATGCTTCTTTATAAGGCATTTCAGTGTCTCTGATGTCATTTTTCCCATATTACATTAAAAGACCTTTCCCCGTGGGGCACATTCCTTGTAAATATGCTCCCACCTGTGCATGGCAAATTTAGATTTTGAATGTTTGTGTTACATTACATAGCTATGTTAAAAGTGACCCAACCATGCTGGAAAGGCAATCAAAAAACGCTTTCATGTGTCTTAAGGACATTTTAAGTCATTTCCCTATGTGCAGTGTTTTCAAATTATGATTTGAAAATCGTTTTTGGGGAAAAGGAATGGTTTGTAAATTTATGACAAGGATATAATGGTGTATGCTTCTTTATAAGGCATTTCAGTGTCTCTGATGTCATTTTTCCCATATTACATTAAAAGACCTTTCACCGTGGGGCACATTCCTTGTAAATATGGTCCCACCTGTGCATGGTAAATTTAGATTTTGACTGTTTGAGTTACATAGCCATGTTAAAAGTGACCCAAAAACTTGCAAAGGCTTTAAAAAAACACTTTCATGTGTCTTAAGGACATTTTAAGTCATTTCCCCCCGGGTGCAGTGTTTTCAAATTATGACTTGAAATTCGTTTTTGATGTAAAGGAATGTTGTTAAAATTTGCTATGAGGCGACAAAATTACAAATTGATGCATTTAGGCAGATGTGTCATGGTGTAAAAAACACCGTGCCACATGAAACTGATGCAGCAGTGATGCAAAAGATGCACCATGTTGCAAGACAGGCCTCACTTGGGGCCATATGTATGAAGCTAATTAGCATTTGCAAAGGTCGAAGTTCTGTGAATTTTGGCCTTTGCGAATGCAAATTAGACAAATGGTATGTATCAAACAAGTTTGATGCAAAATAAGGAATAGCAAAATTTGCTATTCTTTATTTTGCGATTGCACTGAAGGATTTGCAAATTTTGTGATTTCTTAAATGCAATGTATCAAACAAAAAATATGCAAAAAATGCCATTAAGGATTTGCAAATTACCACCAACTTCTAGTTGGTGGTAATTTGCGAATTCTTTTCAAAAAGCTTTTTTTCCAAAAAACAAAAGGTGCCATATGACGCCCATACATGCCCTTAGGGCATGTATGTGCGCCATATGCCCCCAAATTTCTTTTTCAGGGGTGCAGCAGGGTGTTCTTGAGACACCCCTGCACCTTTGGAAAAATTCCTAATTTGTGATGAGCTAATTGCTAATCGCAAATTGCACCTTCATTCCTATGGGCCTCCTGGCCCATGGAAATGAATGGGTAATTTGCAATTAGCAATTTGCTCATCGCAAATTAGGAATGGTAAAGAATCACTATTTATCCCTTAAAATTCGCTATTTAGGAAATGCAAAATAGTTTGATGATACATATGGCGGTTCATCTGTAACAAGACAAGAAGCTTAGGGATAGATTTATGATGACTGGCGCATCACCAGGGATGTACCAGTCATCCTGCGCCGCTGTTCCGCCACCCATGGTGTGCTGCATTTACAATGCGGCGCAGCATGGGGCAAAAATGGCACAGATGCGTGACGCATCTGTGCAGTAAAGGTGGCGCATTGCTGGAGTTGTATCGCAAGTGCGATGCAGCTCCAGCAAGGCTCAGGGGTGCCCCATCTCCACAATGTTGCGTCAAGACCTATGCCTGCTTAAAGCAGGCGCAGGGTTTTGACGCAGCTTTTTCCTATCTGATTGTAAATGCGGCACACCATGGGTGGCAGAGCAGTGGTGCACGTTAACTGGTGCATGCCTGGGGATGTGCCATTTAACATAAATCTGCCCCTTTACATTTAAGTATGTGCAGGGACACAGAGTCGGTGAGGCTTATCCAAAGTTAAGAAGAGATGAGTCCTGTTCACTGAAAAATTAGACATAGGCTTCACCTGCTCAGCATCGCTGGACATGGCTAAATAATAGCTGCAAAATTTTACTCTTGTTAAACAATTTTACTATTATAATCTCTGAGATTTGTCTCTTACTCTGCAACATCTCATTGTTGTTATCTTTCTTTAAAGATAAAGACAACATCAACATGAGCGACAATCAGCAATCAGTTGATTTTGACCTCATCATTGAACTCGTAATTGAAACATCAGTGGATGTTGATCCCTTGGATGATTTAAATCCTGAGGATGAAGAAGAACGTGATGAGGATGCAGATTTGTCCGAATTATATGACATAGGGTGGGAAGTTGACCTGCTTGAGCCTATGGAACTATAAACATTTATTTTTAAAATTTATAATAAATAAAAAGTAAAAATGTAAACCGTTTAATTTAAAAATAAAGACACCTTCAAAAACAGGTTATGTGTAGTGTCTTCAATAAAATATTAAAATATGCTCATAAAATTAGATCAGATTCACATATAAAATAGCACAGGTAACATGAATATAAATTCCATTTCTTTTCTGCTATTTTTGTATTCTAAATTTGCCAAGCACTAAAAAATCTTCTATGTAAAAATGTCAAGTAGTGTTTTAAGTTTTTGATTACTGTTATTGATGTACTGTTGGGTAATAGTGGTTAATAACATTTTTTAATATATTTTACCACAGATTCAACTGTAGATCATTTCAACATTTCACCATGCCAACGAAAGAAAGAGTGAGAAAGGCTGCAAAACGTCAAAGACAGCAGGTGAATGAAAAAAAGCAGCAGTCCTCTAACAAAAAGATTTGTAAAGTCACCAAGAAAGCACCGGGTAAGAGTACAAAAACATTCATAAGAAATATTTGTAGTAAAAAAAATATTACTACAGAAAATGTTTCAGTCCAGAAAAAGAGAAGCAATTCAAACGGAAAGGAAAGGCCAATCAAAAATGTTACTGCTAGAGCAAGAGATAACTCTGTGCATGATAGTAGAAGGAAACAACAGTTTAGGGATATTCGTAAACGAATGTTCCGCAACAGGATAATTGGCAATTTGTTAAAAAATATTAAGAAAGGTCAACAGAAAGTGCTTTTTTATAAGAGAAAAAAAAAGTTGAGAAAGTTATTGATCAGGCATTTGAAATTAAACGTAAGTTATTTATTTTGATAATCAATAGAATTAGGAAGCTAAACAAGGCAATTTATGATTTCAAAAGAAATAGTAGATGGAAGAGAATAGTTAATCGTAGTAATTTTTGTGAAGTTTTTTCTGGAGAATGGATGCATAGTTCAAGCTGTGAGGCATTTTTTAATGAGGAGAGTTATTTCCAGGATAATGATTTGGTGCATGCAGTTGACACCAGTGGTCGTGCTTATGAAGTGAAAGATGGTTGTCCAGTTGAAAAAGAAAAACTTGTGACAACAGAGGCAGAATAGGTGTTAGGTAATGAGGTTTTAGGAAGACGTGCTTAGGGTCCTGTGTACACCTGGAAGTGTAGTAGTATTTGCAGTGTGCGACAGGATTCCATCAATTCGCTTTGTGATTTTGTACGGTCATTTAATAAGAAAAGTTTGAAGCAGAAAATGAGGTTGTTGCAAGAATTAGATCCTTGCAGAGTGAGAGAAGTGACAGGTTTGCATGGTCATTCACTGGCTTGTCTTTCCAGGAGAGTATGCCAGAGTGTTTTTCATCATTTCAGGATGCTAGCAGTGCATCATAATAAAGTGAGGAAATTAGTTAGAATGTTGTATTATGCTAAGAGTCCAGCAATTATGCTTAAACAATTATGCGCTGCTCTTTTGCATGGTTCTGAAATAGATGTGAAGAATATATGTGAAGAAATTGAGTTTTGTTACTTTGGAAGTAAAGAGGAGAATGTTGAAATTGACCAAGAAGAAGCGGGTAATGTGGAAGATAGTGTACAGGTTTCCAGTACAGATAATTTCCAGAGGGAAATTGCGACGTTTCAGGTCAAATCAAGTGAGAGGCCAAATTTCACTTGTGTGTGTTGTCGACGCACTTATTATAAGAATCAGACTAAGTTAGTGGATTTATATGCAAAAAGTGAAAGGGAAAATAATAGTGAATGGAAGGATTTCACAACATACTTGATGGTAGAAAATTGTTTTGATTTGGGATTGGATCAACGTGTGTGTACTTATTGTTGTTGCAAATTAAATCAAAACCAGATGCCTGCTAGAGCAGTTCATAATAATCTGGAATTGGTTGAGATTCCTTCTGAATTGAAGGATTTAAATACTTATGAATCTATTTTGATTCAAAGTATCCATCCCTTTCAGGCTATTGTAAGAATGGAGCCAAAGACAGGGAAATTGCCTCCATCAGATTTACAGAGAGGATTAAAGGGAAGAGTTGTTTATTTGCCTCTAGATTTGAAGAAAAACATTAACACAATTGGAGTAGAAAAAGTGGAAGAGGAACCTCTGGTTATCTTAGTTAATGGGGTTCCGACAAAGAATAAGAAAATATGGCAAGATTTAGTGGATGTTAGGAAAGTTAAAAAGGCAACATTGTATTTGAAAAAAAATAATAAATACTATAAGAATGTATATGTTGCAGAAGAGGAAGTAAGTGAGGAAGAGGATAGCGATTTGTGTGCTGGTCAAATTGAGAAAGTAGAACCCTCTACTAGTGAAGAAATATATGAACATTATAGTGTTCATCCTTTGCATTCCAAGGAAGTCATGGGGAATACTATTGAGTTGTTTCAAATGAAACAAGCCAAAGGGAGTCCCATTAGTGTTTGGGAGGAAAGTTTGGAAGCTCGGTGTTTCCCACAGCTTTTTCCAACAGGTCAGGGAGGAAGATATGATGAGCGACCTCATCAAATTCCTGCTTCTGAATACCGGACTTTGCGATTGTATGCAAGAGATGCTAGGTTTCGACAATGCATTCCTTATTTGTTTCATCTCCTGTTTGAAAGCGATCTGTCTGGACTGTCATATGCAGTGAACCACATCTTGAAAAGTGGTATACACATGCAAAACATCTCGGCAAGTGACTTTATGGATAAAGTCAATGTCCAAGACAGTATTTTGGATTCTCACCTGATTAATCTCATGGCGTGTCAGCGTGGTACTAATGAGTACTGGTACCGTCGTCATGGTGATTTAAAATGTATGCTGAGGAACTTAGGAACTCCCACATGGTTCCTCACTCTGAGCTGTGCCGAGTATGGCTGGGAAGACTTACTTGAATTTCTACGAGAGGCAAATGCTAACGTAGAAAACATCGAATTCAAGACACCCGGAGAACTGTGCTCTTTGGATCCAGTCAATGTATGTAGGTACTTCAATCATAGATTTGAAGCTATGATGTCTTTCATCATGAATAAGAAGAATCCACCTCTTGGAGAGGTGTTGGATTTCTTCTGGAGAAAGGAGTACCAAGCAAGAGGTGCTCCTCATATACATATGTTGCTGTGGATCAAGGATGCACCTAAATTTGGAACGGATCCAGAAGACTCAGTGATGAGTTTTATACAACAGTATTCTACGTGTGCTGTTCCAAACGCAAAGGAGAAGAAAAGCCTAAGAGAAAAAGTTCTGCGTTTCCAAAGCCATCGATGTGGAAAGTACTGTCGTCGTAAATTCCGAAACAAGGACAAGTTCTACACCAAATGTCGTTTCGGCTTTCCACGACCGGTGATTTCTAAAGGAAGAGTAAACAGTTTGATGTCTTCGCTGCGACATAATATGATGAAGAAATCACCTAAAAACACATACAATTTGAAGAGGAACGAAGAGTCCAAGTACATCAATGACTACAACCCGGTGATTTTGTCCATGTGGAATGCTAAAATGGATATACAGTTTGTGGCTGATAACTGTATGGCTGTGGCTCGGTATGTGACGTCTTACATCACCAAAAAAGAGAAGACAGAATTGAAGGATATGTGGGAGGACATTTCCCATGAAAAGAGCCTCAGCAAGAAGTTGTACAGTTTCAGTCTGAAGATGTTGTCGCATCGAGAAATTGGAGCGTACGAATGTTCTGACCGGTTGTCTTCAGCAAGTCTCTATGCCAAGTCCAGGAGTATCGTTTGGGCGAGTCTTGGTCTTGTTGCAACGCGTAATCGAGTTCTCAAACCTGTGCGGGAAATTGAGTATTTGGCGGAAAAGGAGCCAAACAGTACCGACATTTTGAAGACCAACATGTTGGATACATATTATCCAAATCGAAGCATTCACCTCGAGAATGTTTGTTTATATGAGGTTCTTCAAAATTACATATTCAAGAGGAACATCAAAGAAGATACTGAGAAAGGAGTGTATGCTGTAATAGGAAGTGAGGGATGTCTGGTCAAGCAAAGAAAATGCCACTTGGTAAACCATCGAAAATTGAGTGGCGAATTTCCTGAAAAAAAGGAGTTTTTCTATTTAGCACTTTTGCAACTTTTCAAGCCTTGGCGTGCAGAAGAGGAACTGCTTGGAGATTTTCTCTGTTACGAAGACTCTTTCAATGCCGCCAAGGAGACCATAGAATGTCCTGCTTTTCCCAAATATGTAGAAATGTTGAATGCGGAAATTGAGCAGGAAGCAATGATTGCAGCCGAGATTGCCAGAGACAGTTCTCAGGACAGTCAGAGTTCTGCTTCATTGAGTCAGGATCCACTAGGAGGACCTGTTATCGAAAATGAAGCTGCCACTGCTATGAATGAAGTGGAAAGAGCCATGGCACATGCTCAGGAGGATGCGGTTAACTTAGAAGAGTTGGAAAGACAACTCAACGTTGAGCAGAGGAAAATATATGACGAAGTTACCATGCAAATTGATCATGGATTAAGTCATGACAAGAAAGAGTGCTCATGTACGTCGTTGAAGCCTGTCCGACTGTACGTGAGTGGAGAAGCGGGAACTGGAAAAAGTTTCCTTATTAAAGCAATTTCATGTTATTTGCAGGAAAGGACAGAGTCATCGCTGTCTTGTGTTGCCACCGCTCCAACTGGACTGGCAGCACATTACATTAAAGGGATTACTTTACATCATTTACTGATGCTGCCAGTGGAGCATGACAACAAATTACAATATCACAAGCTATCTGGAGATGCTTGTTTTGAAGTTTCAAGAATCCTGAGGAAAATGAAACTTCTTATCATTGACGAAGTAAGCATGGTTTCCAATGTCATGCTTGCCTTTGTGCATTTGAGAATGCAAGAAGTTCTCAAAACAGAGTATGATGTGTTATTTGGTGGCAAACACATCATTGTTTTCGGAGATCTTCTGCAGCTGACACCAGTGAAAGGGCAACCTGTGTTCAAAATGCTCACGCATGAAGATACCAGAAAGTGCCTAGGCAGCATTGGCAACGTCAATATATGGTTAAACTTCAATTATGCTCAACTGCATGAAAATATGCGTCAGGCGAAGGATGAAGTTTACAAGACTATTCTACAAGATGTTAGAATTGGAAAAGTGACCGAGCATGGGAAAGAAGCTTTACATGCACGATTACTGTCAAATTTATATCCAGAACAAGATGTTGTGCCTGAGAATATTTTTCAGAAAATTACTGAGAAGAAATCTGGAATATGTTTGATGCCAACTCTTGCAGAATGTGCCAAATTCAACAACAAAATGTTGCATTTAGAAAAGCAAGAGATTGTGAAACTGGAAGCTATTGACAGAGTAGAGCATATGGGATCAACAATTATTTTGTCTGAGAATCTGAAAACAAAATTGGATTCATTAGAGAAGAGTATATCTAAAACTGCAGGTTTTGAAAAGACTCTGAATGTGTGCTTGAACTGCCGTATAATTTTAAGAAGGAATTTACATGTTGAAAGAGGTCTGGTAAATGGATCAATGGGTAATGTTGTTGATTTTGTAAAATACAGAAATAGAGATGGAATTGAATTTTTAAAAATTAAATTTGATGGCATTGAGGAAGTACAGCTAATTGGTCGTTGTTCTGCTAGATTTTTGCTTGTAAAAGACTTATATGTTCGCCGTAAGCAGTTTCCTGTTTGCTTAGCATATGCGGTGACAATCCATAAATCGCAAGGTTTAAGTGTAGACAGTGCATTGGTGAATATTGGCAGTTCTGTGTTCAAGGAGGGTATGGCATATGTGGCATTGTCACGAGTTAGAACTTTATCGGGATTGTACTTGATTGAGTGTGATGTCACAAGCATTTGTGCGGATCTAGATTGTGTTAAGGAATACAATAGGTTAAGAAGAGAGTATGCGCCACATTTGCCTCAATATCCTTTGTTTGAGAAACGTGTGGTAGGCCGGAAACGAAGAAATGTGACCAATACTGGGGAGGTTGTAGCAAAAAGACGAAAAGTCGATGAACCTGAAATTATAAGCAGAAACAAAAAGGATTCTGTTGAAGATGTTGTTGGTTTTCAATTTGAAAACAGTTCTGGTGTCAACTGCTATGCTAATGTAGTGGTTAATGTTTTGTTTTCTCTAGAAAATGTAAAAGAAGAGATTGTGGTCAATTCTGATCAAAGATTTTGCAGTTTGTTAAATTCTGTCTTAGAAAAATGTAGCACTGATAGAACAAACATAGAAAGTGTGTCTGAAATTCGAAATCTGTTAGACAGATGTTCAGGCCAAACACAATTCTCTCAAAATATTCAGCAAGATTGTCAGGAGTTTTTAATGTATATGCTTGATGTATTGCATGCTGAAGGTGTAGATGTAGATCAGCTGTTTGGGCTTTCTTATCAATGGCAGCATGACTGCGAGAACTGTATGGTATCAAGTACTACTAGTGTAGACTCAGAAAGATTTATATATTTAACTTTGCCAGACAGTAAATCAGTCTCCTTTAATAAGCTAGTAAAAGCAGCTGATCACAACATGGAGTGTAGCCAATGTAAATCTGAAATGATGTCCACATTATTTATACGAACATATGGCCAGTATGTCATTTTAATGTTCCAACGATGTAGGCCTGATGGAACAAAATTGACAACTTTAATTAAAAATTTTGTAGCTTCGCAGTTGTCAATATCAGGAAGGACTTTTGTAACTGCAGCAATTATATATCATGACGGTCCTTCAATAACATCAGGACATTACACAGCTTATTTAAAGTCTAGAAATGGCTGGTCATTCTGCAATGATTCTGTTTTAATTTTTAAAAAAAAATTGCCGTATGACCTTAAAAACTCTTACCTGGTGTTTTTAAAACCAAAATTTTAGGGAAAGAATCTCGGGATGTGCTCTGAGGAATTTCAAGAAGTTCTAATGGCTCCTACACGATTTGGCCTTGAGGATAAGTGTAGTTCAGAGACATAACTTCTAACCATAAGACTGGACGTCATGGAGAAATAAGTGCACTTTGAATGAGTTCAGAAAAACTATTTCTTTTTATAAGCTAATTGAAGCAGCCAATCAAAACATAGAGTAGAGGGAATGTAAGTCTGCAATGCTGTCTACTGTTTTACATTGCTTTGTGATTAAAAGTGATGTAGAGAATTAAATAATTGTAGTAGTCATAGAGGTAGTGTAAGTCTGCTTCATAGTAAGCAGTATCAGTGTCATAGGAAATGTAGAACATGACTGAGGAAGAAGGGGAAGATATTACTAGTCCAGGATTGTGAAAATGATCTTCAACATTTTAATTCTGAAAGTTGCCGAAATGCCAAATGACGGGATTGGCTTACAAGAAATCCAAGAGTTATAAATGGCTCTGAAAAGATTTGGCCTTGTGGAAACTTGTGGTAGAGAGCAAGAAGTAATTTATTGTATGTAACATGTTTTTCAAAACGATGGAGGTTTTCTTTCAGAAAGTGGCGGGCTGAAAGTAATAACAGCACAACAGAGTGTAAGCTGTTCATAGGACATCCTTTGACGTCATGGAAAGTAAGTTAACTTTAAGGAGTTCTGAATTCTGATTGTTATGTTGTATGGGTTTTTTAAACACAATCATTTTGATTGTGTTTTTTTTTCCCCGCTGTTATATGATGAATACCTTCAAGTCACTGTTTTCAGTGAAATTTGATACATTCTGAGAACAGCAAAAATAAACCATTTAACATGTATAATTAATTCTGTACTGTTTCCATTTATGATGTACATTTAGAACTGTGTAGGAGGCATGGAGAAGGAGAGGCTTCTGTAAGTGTCAAAGTTCTTGCATACAGTGCTCATATTCTACGTAGTCTTTCATATGATAGACTACATTTCCACAATGAGATACCTAAGCAAATGAAACACAGGTCATATGATTGTGGAATGAGCAAAAAAATGTGCATGTTTTTCAATTATATTACCTGTGTTTCCTAACATTACACACCACATTGTGTAGATGAGGTTTAGGCCTGTTCCTGGAGACAGAGGAGGTCTGACATTTGTTCAAGAGTGCAGTGGACATTAATCACTTCGTTGGTAGGCCTCCACATGTATTATGTCCTCTGTTCTCTTCAAACAACTCGAAATTTCATTTGGAACCCTGAGTAGGTCTCACCTCAAACAAACCTCTGGATAGGACACATCTTATTGGCATCCTGAAGCAATCATTTAAAATGTTAGTGTCTTGCGACACTTTTCTGAGACAACAGCAGTGCAAAAGATGCACCATGTTTTAAGATAGGCCTCACTTCATCTGCATCAAGATACTGTTAGTTTAAAATGTATATCTTTAGGACTGTGTAGGGGGCCTGGAGAAGCAGAAGCTTCTGTCAGTGTCAAAGTTGTTGAAAAACTGTTTGTCCTTCAATCTTTTCCCTTGTCTTTTGTAATTTTTAAATACATGTTTTAATATTTTTCAAATGTCTGTTCTCTCTTTCACAGATTGAAAGTATAAAAACAAAAAGTGAGTAATTTAACGACAATTATAAGGTAAATGTTTTGTATTCTTTTCGTTACATTTCTATCACATTCACCTACTATTAGTTCCACAGCTTTATTTCTTTAACCCTCAGTTTCCTGCCTTTGCTACTTTCCTCATT
The DNA here is from genome assembly GCF_964261635.1 of Lissotriton helveticus. NCBI lineage: Eukaryota > Metazoa > Chordata > Amphibia > Caudata > Salamandridae > Lissotriton > Lissotriton helveticus. The sequence goes on along the minus strand of NC_136071.1, from coordinate 1,002,948,297 downwards.
CCTTTCTCTTTTACCTACTTACTCAACTCCTTCCACTCTTTTTCTCAGTCCCTCTCTTCTCATAGTTCCTCCCTCACTCTTGTTCACTCACTCCGTCTCTATTACTCTTAGTGTCTTTGACTGATCACTTTTTCACTACTTGTTCATAATGCTTTCTCTGTGTAGTTGAAGCACACTAAGGGGCATATTATGAACACAGCCAATAAAATTATTGCTGTTTTTATTGGCAGAAAACTGGTGCAAAAGTAAGCGGCTTTGGTGACATATTTCTGCCGATAAAAGCTGCAAAACTTTTATTGCCTATGTTGATGATATAGCTCTATGTTATTTACATTTCTTTGCTGTTTCAATTAATCTTTTTCTGTTATTTTTTGTTTTCTGTTTTCTATTTTTTCTCTCTGTTATTCCCCATGTTTTAATCTTATTTTGAACATTCACTCACATTCTCCAAGAAACTCTTCTTTGTTATTGTTCTACTCTCTTTTTTTTCTTTCACTTCCTTATCTATTTTGTTTTCCACAATTATACCCTCTTCCGTCTTTTCTTCGGTAAATAGATCTATTAAACAATATCTCTGGTTTACTCCCTATAGCTGTCTTTCTTTTAACATCACTCTCTGTTTACTTTCCTTATACTTACTCTTCTTTTAAAAAAAAAAAAATATTTTTTGGTTCGCTCCCGGTTCGCAAACCGGGAAGCGAACTGGGAAGCGAACTAAAAGAAATAGAGCTTGCTAGAGTGCTAAACATTCTAGCAATTTTTTTTGAAAGGGGAGGTAGTTCTGAAAAGAACTTTTTTTTAAATGTTTTTGTTGTTTTATATATTTTTTTTTTTGAACATTTTTTGTTTTTTTTGTATTTTTTGAACAATTTTATATTTTTTTTGGTTTTTTTGGGGGGGGGGAAACAACAAAAAACAGGCATTGAAAAGGGCTCAACAGGAGCAAAAAAAAAATTACTGTGTGGGGTCGGTTAGGGCAATTATGATTGTTATAAGCCAGGTTGATGGAATTAATACTCATGTTGCCACATGATATCAATGCACCGCAGTGCAGACAAGTAAATTTCATATGCCCAAAATTATCCTGGATGTTTGGCACGGTTTCCCGTGCCTCTGCTGCTGTCAATGATATTAACGAGGTTGACCTGGCCACAGGAGTTGCTGTTGGGTTTTGTTCAATGTCACGAATTTCCGCCCGGCTGTAATTGAGGGGATGCCACCTGCTCATGTGCCGATGCATGGTATAGTTCCCATAGCTATACTTTTTATCAGTCCCTCTTGATAATTTGTCTTTGCAAATGAGGCAGGTGACATACCTCGCATTCACTTTCTTCTTCCCTGGAGGGAGTGAAAAAAACTGCCAAATGAAACTGGCTTTCCTATGGGAAACCCGGGGCACCTCTTCCAAGAACTGTGGTCCGTCTCTCTCCTCTTCCTCTATTTCTTCCTCTTCCTCCTCTGTGTTGGTGATGACCTGGGGAGGTGGTCCTCTCTTCCCATGAGGAGGTGGAGGTGGTGGTGGGGGTGCACCAGCTGAAGCAAGTACTGAAGCCATTGCTCTATTATGAATAAAGGTCTTCCTCTCACAATGATGAAAGTCAGAGTGAGGAAAGAAGGAGGGGTTTTCATCATTTGGGAAAAACAATAGTTCTAAACCAATGAAAAGTGTTATTTTTAGGTCACCTGACCTAGCCTTACATGATTATGAAACCAAAAGTTAAATGAACCAATGAAAAGTTTTATTAACAAGTCACATGACCTCTCACGCTTATGTTACGCGCTGCGGAACGCGCCCCGGATCGCTTCCGGGTCGCTGCGCTTCGCGCCTCGGTTCGCGCACCGGAGCACTTCCGGGTGCGCTAACGCGGTGCGTCATAAGACGCATTACGCGGCAATGCGATACGTCGCGCTTTCGCGACGCGCCGCGGATCGCTTCCGGGGAGCTGCGCTTCGCGCCTCGGTTCACGCCCCGGAGCACTTCCGGGTGCGCTAACGCAGCGCGTCATAAGACGCATTACGCGACAACGTGATACGTCGCGCTTCCGCGACGCGTCACGATGTTGATTTCTAACGCGGCAGTTGCGCTAACGGAACGTTTACCGGTTCGCGGACCGGGTCGCGGCATCAAATTGAGCTAACGGAAAGCTTCCCGGTTCGCGAACCGGGAGCGAAACAAAAAAAATATTTAAAAAAAAATTATTAATAAACATATAAAATATATTTTTGGATTTAAAGAAGAATACATTTTACAGCTACAGATATTAGCTTTTAAAAAACCAATGAAATTCACTGAAAAAACCATAGGTTATAGACCATATATAGTTAGGAATTAGCATTTACAAAACCTTGAAAATTCACTGAAAAAACCATAGGTTATAGACCATATATAGTTAGGAATTAGCATTTAAAAAACCTTATTTTACTCACACAAAACCATTGAAATTCCATATATAGTTAGTTGCACTAACTATATATCGCGCACCCGCAATCCACTGCTGATGATGTCACATATTACATCATTCATGACATGGTCAGTGACATCACTGATGACATCACTGATGACATCTCAAATGACATCACGGATGACATCACTGATGACATCTCATTTGACATCAATGACCACATCACTGATGATATCATTCATGTGACAATACAATGCATCTCCTCACATTTTAATATAACCTCTGTTACACTCAGTGTTAAATACAGAGTATAATTTTTGAAACCATTGACACACCAATACTAGTTACTACATACGCACTCACTGATTCCTACGTCTACACACACATTCACTCATTCACCCATACAATCATTCATACATACAATCAATCATCTTTACAACACTATCATATGCACTCATACACCTATACAGACACTCACACTCTGCCACTCATCCATGGAGTTACTCACACACCTAGTCAGTCCTGTAAAGAATCAATCACACTTCCATTTTCTAATCTATACAGTTAAACATAGAGCACCTTACGTTTTCAACCATATACTAACACATACTTACTCTCTTATACAATCATTGATACAAGTACACATTGATCTGCACAGAGTCACACACCTCCCAGCCAGCCACACACACACTCAGTCTCCCATGCAAATACTTGGGCAATCAATCAATAACCCATATAGTTACTCATATAGCTACTGATCAACACATGCTGCAGTTTACAGAACAACAGACATAATGATGCACAAATTAAGACAGTTTAGTCACTAACCCATGCACTCAGTGAGACACATTTAATCACTCACTCATACATTCAGTCATGCACCTACTAAATCCTTCGTCCAGACACTTATACTTCCACTCATTCTTCAATATGTAAGACATATTTTAACTTTACAGAAACACACAGTCACTGGATGTTGTCATCAGTGATGTCATCCGTGATGTCATTTGAGATGTCATCAGTGATGTCATCAGTGATGTCACTGACCATGTCATGAATGATGTAATATGTGACAACATCAGCAGTGGATTGCGGGTGCGCGATATATAGTTAGTGCAACTAACTATATATGGAATTTCAATGGTTTTGTGTGAGTAAAATAAGTTTTTTAAAATGCTAATTCCTAACTATATATGGTCTATAACCTATGGTTTTTTCAGTGAATATATATATATATATTACCTACTGGCGGTCGCCAGTAGGTATATATAGTTAGGATTTTTTCTCTATGGGATTTTTGAAAATTCTATGTCTAATAACTTTGGCGTTTATGGACGGAATTGGCTGAAATTTTCAGGAAAATTGAACATGTTGTTTCTGAGCAGCCCCTGAAAATTTGGGGGGGTTCGTCAAGGGGGGGCCGAGAAAAAAGGGGGGTCCCAAAACGTGTTTTTACCATTGAGTTTTCCATAGGGCGGTTGGCCTCGCTTTTAACCCGAACGGCTGAATGGATTTGCACAAAATTTGGCAAAATTGTAGGGACTGGTAGCCCGATGTGCCTTTGCTAGGTCTCAATATATGTGCTCCAGTGGATTTTGAGAAATTAACGTTCAAAAAAAGATATATATCTGTAACAGCGGACCAGGCAGCGCTCCGGTTCGCGGACTTTACGCGTTACGGAGCTTTGTGAGGCGAAGCTGATTGGTTCTCCGGCGTCTGTAAACATTCCAAACAGTCCGTAGCGGCCGCCATCTTGTCTCTCGGTAGGATCGAGAGACAAGAGGAGGCCAAAGCGAAGGGGCAAATGACCATAAGGGGGCATAGTAGATCCTCCCTGACCCTCTAGGTTTGATGTGGAGGTTTTAAAAGGGCCCCGCGGGGCAAAAAAAAATAAATAATAATAATCGAACGGCTGAATGGATTTGCACGAAACTTGGCAAAATTGTAGGGACTGGTAGCCCGATGTGCCTTTGCTAGGTCTCAATATATGTGCTCCAGTGGATTTTGAGAAATTAACGTTCAAAAAAAGATATATATCTGTAACAGCGCTCCGCTTCGCGTACTTTTCGCGTAACGGAGCTTTGCGAAGCTGATTGGTTCTCCGGCGTCTGTAAACATTCCAAACAGTCCGTAGCGGCCGCCATCTTGTCTCTCGGTAGGATCGAGAGACAAGAGGAGGCCAAAGCGAAGGGGCAAATGACCATAAGGGGGCATAGTAGATCCTCCCTGACCCCCTAGGTTTGATGTGGAGGTTTTAAAAGGGCCCCGCGGGGCAAAAAAAAAAATAATAATAATAATCGAACGGCTGAATGGATTTGCACGAAACTTGGCAAAATTGTAGGGACTGGTAGCTCGATGTGCCTTTGCTAGGTCTCAATATATGTGCTTCAGTGGATTTTGAGAAATTAACGTTCAAAAAAAGATATATATCTGTAACAGCGCTCCGCTTCGCGGAGATAAAATTATCTCTGTATTACCTAGCTGTTGCTAACACCAGTTAGCGACCGCTAGTAGGAGATAGCGACCATCTTGGGCCCCACTTTGCATGTCAGTGATATTTATCACTAATGACATGCAAAGTGGGCATGCCAAGATGTTAGCGACTGGAAACAGTCGCTAACATCGCTATCTCCTATTACCAACTTTTGGAGATATTCGCGCTAAGCGCGAATATCTCCAAAAGCTACCACCTGCCCTGAGCAGTTCTTAGCCATGTTATCCAATGGGAGGTGGATAACATGGCTAAGAGCATTAGCTCGGTAATGCATGAATATCGCTGAGTTTTCAGCGATATTAATGCATTGCGGTCGTTTTTTATCGCATTTGCGATAAACCTTGATAATAGCAAGGTTTATCTGCGATAATTTCTGACGATGCTTAGCGGTAAAAAATTAGTTGCTAAGCATCGTTAGGGATAAATATCGCTTAACTTTGGTAATATGCCCCGACGTCTGTTAACGTTCGATTCGAAGGAAATCAGGAAGTGTTGAAAAACATTGTCTGCGCCATCTTGCCTTTTTTCAAATGCCACACTTTTGTCGTGCACGGCAGTCATTTTAGATGCCTTGACCAGACCCACTCTCTGCACGCTGTCGATCCTTAGCATGGCTCCCCACCCTCGCAAGCATCTCCCCCAGGCACTGGTCACCCCCGTTCTCTGTCTTATGCATGGGTAATAAACCTCCCCCCATCTGCGCTGCTCTTCCCTGAGAATCACACCCTGTGCCCGCCCGACACCTCCCTTTCGCCCTATTCACTACCGCACCCTCTGACACTCCTTTTCCTCTGTGTCCGATTGTCCAGGCCGGTCCTAGGCTATCAGCTAGCCCTGCAGATGTAGTTTATGGCCCCAGCTGTAAAGAATCACCCCTCTTCAAAGGAGTTATAGTAGATCAAGGCCCACACTCGATGAGATCCGTCACAGCACACGCGTTCCTACTATCTGAAAACCATCCTGTATTGTGATTGGGGAGGGGACCGAGCCTGAAGCGGAAGATTCCAGGGATGACTCTTTGTACATCAAAGTTTTTACAATTATGTGTCACATTAAAAATATATAGCACTCCAACAAAGTAGTAAGATTATAAAACTTTAATAACTTATAAATATATACAACAAAACAAAAACAGTAAAAACATTTAAACATTTTTAGGGAAAAACAACGAAGTAGCGGTCGGCTGTGCGAATAGTCCCAACGCAGCACAACGTCCAGATTTCTGGACGGCACCCAGGTGATGTTGCCTGGGTGCCGCACTGATTTCGGCATCCGGCGTGGGGCATCGCGGGGGGTGGGTCATCAGTAGCAAACTGTTGTGCGAATAGTTCCAAGGCAGCAGAACGATGGCACCAAGGTGATGTCCAGTAAGTTGCCGCACTGGTTTTGGTATCCTACAATGCTGCTCCGAATAACGGCGTGGGGCGCCCCGGGGGGGGGGGGAGGCGGCGTGAACGGGCCTCTCCAGGTGGAGTCTCGTCTGTTGTAGTAGGGCGCCCCTTTACCGTTTCAGTTGCCATTCCGTCCGCTTTTGGTCCACTGTGTCAAAAGCCGCAATTCAGCTGAGTTGCGCCCACTCTTGCGGTGCAGCGATAGGCGGCTGTCACAGGACTCTCAAAATGGCGGCAGGCTCTTTCCTTTTTGGGCCTGGTCCACTGAAATGGCCCTGGGACACCTTGGAAATCGGACGCTTGTCTGCTAGATCTTGGACCCCATTCTCGAAAGCGTCCCCTCCGCCTTGAGGATTCAACAAAAGTTTTGGGGGCCCCCGACTCCTGCAGGCTTCTGGTGGGGAGCGGCTGCCATGATTGCTCGCGGAATGACCACGACGGAGCCACGAGATGGTGGTGCTTTCATGGTGACGCCAGCTTCAGTCTGAAACATCCAGAAACAAGGTGGGGCTTTCATCGTTTGGGAAAAAAAAAGTTTTCATCCAATGAAAAGTGTTATTTTTAGGTCATATGATCAAGCCTTCCATCATTAGGAAACCAAAAGTAAAATGAACCAATGAAAAGTTTTATAAATAAGTCACATGACCTGTTATGCGGCATAGGGTATAAAATGCGGAGAAAATACGTTGGCACGTGAGGCGGCGTCAGTAGCGGACCGATGTGCGAATAGGCCGAAGGCAACACAACGCGCCAAGATCCGGATGGCACCGAGGTGGTGTCCAGCAAGTTGCAGCACTGGTGTGGCCATCCTACAATGCTGAAAGTCGGCGTGGGGCGCCCCGTTGGCCTGTGAGTTCGCGTCAGTAGCGGACCGATGTGCGAATAGGCCGAAGGCAGCACAACGCGCCAAGATCCGGATGGCACCGAGGTGGTGTCTAGTAAGTTGCCGCACTGGTGTGGCCATCCTACAATGTTGAAAGTCGGCGTGGGGCGCCCCGTTGGCCTGTGAGATGGCGTCAGTAGCGGACCGATGTGCGAATGGGGCCAAAGGCAGCGCAACAATATTTTCTGAATAGAAGACACCACAAGGCGCTGAGATGCCAAGATCCGGATGGCACCGAGGTGGTGTCTAGCAAGTTGTGGCACTGGTGTGGCCATCCTACAATGGTAAAAGTCGGCGTGGGGCGCCCTGTTGGCCTGTGAGATGGTGTCAGTAGCGGACCGATGTGCGAATGGGGCCAAAGGCAGCGCAACAATATTTTCTGACTAGAAGACACCACAAGGCGCTGAGATGCCAAGATCCGGATGGCACCGAGGTGATGTCTAGAAAGTTGCTGTACTGGTGTGGCCATCCTACAATGCTGAAACTCGGCGTGGGGCGCCCCATTAGCCTGTGAGATGGCGTCAGTAGCGGACCGATGTGCGAATGGGGCCAAAGGCAGCGCAACAATATTTTCTGAATAGAAGACACGACAAGGCGCTGAGATTCGGTTACCACCGAGGTGATGTCTAGCAAGTTGCCGCACTGGTGTGGCCATCCTACAATGCTGAAAGTCTGCGTGGGGCGCCCCGTTGGCCTGTGAGATGGCGTCAGTAGCGGACCGATGTGCGAATGGGGCCAAAGGCAGCGCAACAATATTTTCTGAATAGAAGACACCACAAGGCGCTGAGATGCCAAGATCCGGATGGCACCGAGGTGGTGTCTAGTAAGTTGCACTGGTGTGGCCATCCTACAATGCTGAAAGTCGGCGTGGGGCGCCCCGTTGGCCTGTGAGATGGCGTCAGTAGCGGACCGATGTGCGAATGGGGCCAAAGGCAGCGCAACAATATTTTTGGAATAGAAGACACCACAAGGCGCTGAGATTCGGTTAGCACCGAGGTGGTGTCTAGCAAGCTATGCAGCTGAGTTGCGTGCGCACTTGCGGCGAATAGGTCGAAGGCAGCACAACAATGTTTTCTGAATAGAAGACACCACAAGGCGCTGAGATTCGGTTACCACCGAGGTGGTGTCTAGCAAGTTGCTGCACTGGTGTGGCCATCCTACAATACTGCTCCGAATAACGGCGTGGGGTGCCCGAAGGGGGGGGGGAGGCGGCGTGAACGGGCCTTCCTAGGTGGAGGCTCGTCTGCTGTAGTGGGGCGCCCCTTTACCGTTTCAGTTGCCATTCAGCTGAGTTTCGGCCGCTCTTGATGCTACAGCGACAGGCGGCTGCAACAGGACTCTCAAAATGGCGGCCTGTTCTTTGGATTTGGGCCTGGTCCACTAAAATGGCCCTGGGACACCTTAGAACTCGGACGCTCGATTTTTTTTTCCTTTCCTCTACATGCAAAAAAAGGTAAATGCCCGGTACGTTATACGCTTCATCTGCCACGATGTACTCTCCAGAGGAACCGAAAAAAAATATAGTTATGGTAACTATACCATGCATCGTCATATGGAGAGGTGGCACCAATTAATTATAGTGCTGCATAAAAGAGAGATTTGGAGGAGAACCCCCGACCTGCCAGTACATTCATCAAAGAAGTGGCACTGACAGCATCAGAGGCAAGGGAAACGGTCCCAAATATTTAGAAGAACTTTGGAAAGATTAAAATGACATGTTTAGATTGTGGCAAATTATTTTCATGTGGACAGATGAGTGTTACTCTATAAATACAGCATATGAACATCATCATAGTCGATGGTTGGTAGAGACATTTTGACTATATCCTGGACCTGCCCGTCCTCGCCCAAAATGGCGCCGGAATAAATGGGACTCGTAACTCCTTGTTGTGTACTGGTTGCAGAACCTTGAAATCACGAGATACGTATGCAGTTTTGAAGCACATGGCGGGCGGGGACGAGAATTGATTGAGTATTTCGACATCCCTATTGATATTAAGTTCTGATGTGTTATTGATTACTGTACTATTGAAAGTTCGAATTAACGTCACCCATGGTACTTGCCCGCAAATGTATATCTAGATAATTTTATTGTAACTGGCCCTGTCGTATTTTAATTATAAAATGTACGTCCACCGATTCTGCAACTGTTAGACACCTTAGTTCTTGCAACCTAATGGCCCGCCCGTTACGTTCCTCTTCAGTGTAAATGTCTACTCATCATATACGATTACAGTTTGCTCCGTGGCCGGCCCACGTGGTTATAGGCCCGTATTTGTATAATGACATTTTCACAATAAAGGTTTTTAAAAGAAAACATGGTAGTAGTATATACATTGGTAAAGTTTTTAATAATAGTCACTGTTTTAGAATCATTAAAAGGCAAGTGAAATAAAGCAGACCAATTACATGAAGGGTAAAAGGTATAATACGCAGGAACGCAGTAAAGATAAATGGTCAAGGGCTGTTGTGTTTTCTACTCCTGCAACATAAAGTGATCGATAAGAATCTCATATTCAGGCGTATCGGCGACTAAGACAGCAGGTCGACCCTCTTTTGCTCAACGGCTCCGTCATGGGACAAAGAAACACCCTTTTTCTCGAAAAAAGAATATATTTTACTTGCAGGACAGTTGTAAATTTTCCGGGAAAGTACATTAGCCTGGAACATTATAACATATATTTAAGAAAAAATAATGTTCGGAAGTAATAAAAAGCGTAATTTTTAGGTCATATGACCAAGCCTTTCATCATTAGAATAAGAAAAGTAAAATGAACCAATGAAAAGTTTTATTAACAAGTCACATGACCTGTTATGCTTACGTTACGCACTGCGCGTCGCGCCCCGGATGACTTCCGGATGCGCTAACGCGGCGCGTCATATGACGCATTACGCGACAACGCAGGTCCAGAATATAGTCAAAATGTCTCCACCAACCAGCGGTCGGAACACAACCCCTTTCAGCAGCCTAAATAGTTCTGTTAAATGACAACAGAAGGGACAGGCAACAAGAACCATCAGTCAAAGAGGGGAGGGCTAGTTCTTCTCTACCGGGTTACATTGGGGCGCTACCGGAACTGATCGAATTGGTAGTCTACAGTGTTTCTGGATGTTTCAGACTGAAGCTGGGGTTAGCATGAGAGCACCACCATTTCGTAGCTCCGTCGTGGCCATTCCGCGAGCAATCATGGCAGCCGCTCTTTATCGTTATTTTGGGCGGGGTGGGTGGCGGAGCCGAGCTGTATTGCAGCCATCATGGTGTGGAGTTCAGTTCATCTCACTAGTTTCGTATTTGTCATGAGGGGTTGTTCCTAATGTTTCTATTTTAGCGAGGTCAAAAAGAGATCCCATTAGTGGCCTACTGATTTTGCTCGATTCCTTTTGTTTTTTTACACGATTTTTCGTTATCTGCAAAGACTAAACAGAGTATTGCGACTCTGTGTTTGTTTGTAAATAGAGAATGAACCAAAGAGAACCAATTCTAAAACAGTAAATGCTTGGATAACAATCAATCAAATGGAGAGAGAAGCAGGCACGACGTATTACAACGGGGGCAAAGGCCTGCGTTAACTACCTTTCACTATCTGCAAAGAGAGAGTACTCCTAATAGAAATGAGGGGGGGGGGCAGCATTCAAAGCAGATCAGTGTTCATAAACACGAAAATGTTTTTACTTACCACGTACTTGACATTCGACAGCTTATGATATTTGCTATTAAAAAACCATTGAAATTCACTGAAAAAACCATAGGTTATAGACCATATATAGTTAGGAATTAGCATTTACAAAACCTTGAAAATTCACTGAAAAAACCATAGGTTATAGACCATATATCGTTAGGAATTAGCATTTAAAAAACCTTATTTTACCCACACAAAACCATTGAAATTCCATATATAGTTAGTTGCACTAACTATATATCGCGCACCCGCAATCCACTGCTGATGATGTCACATATTACATCATTCATGACATGGTCAGTGACATCACTGATGACATCACTGATGACATCTCAAATGACATCACTGATGACATCACTGATGACATCTCATTTGACATCAATGACCACATCACTGATGATATCATTCATGTGACAATACAATGCATCTCCTCACATTTTAATATAACCTCTGTTTCACCCAGTGTTAAATACAGAGTATAATTTTTGAAACCATTGACACACCAATACTAGTTACTACATACGCACTCACTGATTCCTACGTCTACACACACCTTCACTCATTCACCCATACAATCATTCATACATACAATCACTCATCTTTACAACACTATCATATGCACTCATACACCTATACAGACACTCACAGTCTGCCACTCATCCATGGAGTTACTCACACACCTAGTCAGTCCTGTAAAGAATCAATGACACTTCCATTTTCTTGTCTATACAGTTAAACATAGAGCACCTTACATTTTCAAACATATACTAACACATACTTACCTTCTTATACAATCATTGATACAAGTACACATTGATCTGCACAGAGTCACACACCTCCCAGCCAGCCACACACACACTCAGTCTCCCATACAAATACTTGGGCAATCAATCAATAACCCATATAGTTACTCATATAGCTACTGATCAACACATGCAGCAGTTTACAGAACAACAGACATAATGATGCACAAATTAAGACAGTTTAGTCACTAACCCATGCACTCAGTGAGACACATTTAATCACTCAGTCATACAGTCAGTCATGCACCTACTAAATCCTTCGTCCAGACACTTACACATCCACTCATTCTTCAATATGTAAGACATATTTAAACTTTACAGAAACAAAAAATCACTGGATGTTGTTATCAGTCATGTCATCAGTGATGTCATTTGAGATGTCATCAGTGATGTCATCAGTGATGTCACTGACCATGTCATGAATGATGTAATATGTGACATCATCAGCAGTGGATTGCGGGTGCGCGATATATAGTTAGTGCAACTAACTATATATGGAATTTCAATGGTTTTGTGTGGGTAAAATAAGGTGTTGTAAATGCTAATTCCTAACGATATATGGTCTATAACCTATGGTTTTTTCAGTGAATTTTTAAGGTTTTGTAAATGCTAATTCCTAACTATATATGGTCTATAACCTATGGTTTTTTCAGTGAATATATATATATATATATATATATATATACATATATATCTATATATATATATATATATATATATATATATAGAGATATATATGTATATATATATATATATATATATATATATATATATATATATATATATATATATATATATATACACATATTACCTACTGGCGGTCAGCAGTAGGTAGTTAGAACCTAGTTTTCATAGGAAAAGCATTTTTTGACCAATCTTCATGACATTTTCCTAAAAAAAGTGACATTTTCCTAAAAAAGTCACAAAGTAAGTTCAGTGTGTCATGGCAAGTTTGGGGGTGATCGGTGCAGTGGGGACTGAGGAATAGGGACTCAAAATAAGGGTGAATTTTTAATGTAGTTCCCATAGGAATTTTTGTGATATTAAATCTGAACAATATAGTGATATTTCTGGCTGTGGATATTCCGCATCTATTTTGCCGTGATCACATGATAATCGGGACGACATTGCGGTAGATCATGCCAGTGGGAATGATCTGATTGGCTGGATGCAACCTGAACAGAAAGTTGCAGCCATCATTTTATCGATCGAGAACAGTTCCCGGGGCTGAACATTTCTGTGAAAGCTAAGACTGGGTGCCAGAGGGAGGTACTCTGACCCCATGCTTGAGAAATAGGGGTGTTAGTGACACAAGTTATGTGTCTAAAATTGTTTTTTCAATCATGCGCGATATTCGTAACGATGACCGCTAGTATAGCCCCCCCATGTACCATCATGGGGACATCGCATCTGTTGTGGTGACACTGCAAATAATGGTGAAATATAAAAAAAGTATCTATATACACACCCTTGTTGGTCACAGTCTCAGATTCATGTATCTACTCAAATATCCAGTCAGACACTCATACGCTCACTCACATACCTACTCATACACTAATGCACCCACTCACAGACTCACTCAAAGATCCATGTGTGCACTCACATAAGCATTCAGAGGCCCATAATACCACTCTCAGATGCAGTCAGAGACTCACGTGCCACCTCACATACATAGTTACAGAGTCAGAGACTTATACACCAAGTCACAGACCCACCGAGAGACTCATACATTCACTCACAGATCCACTCAGACAGTCATGCACTCACTCACAGATGCATTCAGAGACTCATGCACACACTCAGAAACATAGTGAGAGACTTATACACCCAGTCATAGACCCGCTCAGAGACTCATACACCCAATCACAAACCCACTCAGACACTCATGCACCCACTCACTGAGAGACTTATGCTTTCACTCACACACCCACTGATAGATTGATGCACCCACTCACAGATTCACTCAGAGACTCATGCACCCAGGTACTGTCCCAGTTGAAGACTGATACACCCTCTCACAGACCCACTCAGACATTTATGCACCCACTCATAGATCCAGTCACAGACTCATGTGCTCATTCACATACCCACTCAGACACTCATACACCCAATCACAGACCCACTGAGAGACTCATACATCTACTCACAGATCCACTCAGACACTCATGCACCGACTCACAGATGCATTCAGAGACTCATGCACTCAATAGCATACATAGTCAGAGACTTATACACCCAGTCATAGACCCACTCAGTGACTCATACACCCAATCACAAATCCACCCAGACACTCACACACCCACTCACAGACCTACTGAGAGATGTATGCTTCCTCTCAAACACCCACTGATAGATTGATGCACCCACTCACAGATTCACTCAGAGACTCATACACCCAGGTACTGTCCCAGTCAAAGACTGATACACCAACTCACAGACCCACTCAGACATGTATGCACCCACTCTTAAATCGAGTCACAGACTCATGTGCTCCTTCACACACTCACTCAGACAGTCATACAGCCATTCACATACCCACTCAGACACTCACACGCCCACTTACATACCCAGTGAGAGACATATACACCCACTCACAAACTCACTCAAAGACTCATGCACCCACTCACATACCCACTCAGAGACTTCTGCACCCACTTACAGACCCACTGAGGGACTCATGCAGCCAGTCACAGACTGACTTGGAGACTTATGCAACCATTCAGATAAACCAGGGAATCATTAATACACACTGTAATAGAGATATTTAGAGAGTGATAAATGTTTTTATAGAGTTATTTAGAGAGTGATTTATCTAATGTGATGGTTAGAATGAATTATATAGTTATATTAGTTTTACATTTTTTATGTAGTGGTGGCTATTGATTCCGGCTTTTGCTTTGTGTTTTCATGACGTATCTGCGGTGATTATGTGTGCCGACGTCATTGTGACTCCCGGCGTTCCTGCAAAAACAGAAAATAGATTTTAGAGATGGTTTTTATAGAAACTCACTAGAAAAATATGAGTTTGAAGTGTACAGTAATAAATCCCAAGTGCCAAAAATACTAAAATATGTGTGCATATATGTGTTCTTCAGTCTGTAAAAAAAGCGCAATCGTCACAGGTACCGATGTCATTGTGACTCCTGGCATCACTGCGAAGTCGGAAAGTAGGTCATAGAGATAGTTGTTATAGAAACTCACTAGAAAAAATTACTTTAGACAATACATTAATAAAACCCTAGTGTGTGAAATACTGTAATATGTGTGCATATATATGTGTTTTACACTTTATGGACAAAAGGCGCGATCGACAAGGCGCGATCGTCGCGGTTAATGATGTTGTTGCGACGCCGTGAATAACAGAAAAAATGAAAAAATAGGTTTTAGAGATGGTTTTTAAAGAAACTTAGTACAAAAAATGAGTTTAAACATAATTTTTAAACAAGCATGTATATAGTAATATGTGTGGTACAAGTTTTCGAATGTTTTTTTTAGTTATTATTTTTGCCTGTGCTGGTGGCCAATGAATGTCTGCTTTTGTGGTAAAGATTCCCCAAAACTAAAAAAAAAGGATCTGTAGATTTTTTTTATGGTTTAAATCTTTTTATTGAATGATTTCTGAACATAGAAGAACAAAAAGCCCTCAGCTCCCCAGTAATAGCATAAACGAGACAATGAAGTCGCGTTGCATAACATTACCATAGGTAAACAGCATGGAGCAGGCCCAAACAATAAGCAAAAGGAAAAACCTCATGAAACACTCCCTCCACCCTTCCCCCCCTTCCCCACCCTCCCCCCCCAACCACCCCTCGTCCACCTTAAACTGACCGGGAAATAGGGAACAAAAGGAAAAAAGGGAGAAGAAAGAAAAGGGACAAAGGAAGGAGTTTCTAGCTCTATGGTAAATGTCTTCCCACTCTTTATGGCTTAAGGAGCTACCCAAGTCTCGCTCCCATCGCACGCGACCCGCGGTATATGTGTGTGTGGTATTGTCTAGGAGCATCTTATAAAGATCGGAAACGACTTTCTTGTCAGAAGTGCGCGTCACTAGCCATTTCTCATATGGGGTCAGTAGTCGTTCAGCTTGTGGTTTGACCTGTGGATGTAAAGCCCAGTGACGAATTTGGAGGTAAGGTATGCGTTCGGTTTCAGCAAGACCATAGTGTTTCCTGAGTTGGGGGAAGGCAATAATCCATCCAGATCGAAGAGATGGCCTAGGGACCTACAGGGGGAGGCGCGCTAATCTTGAAAGGATCTATTGTCAGTGCCTGTATGAAAATCTGGGTTAGCAAATATCGGTGTACTGGGCGACATGAAGGTGGTTAGTTGGGTAGTGACATTGGTACGATCCCAGGAATCCATAGTAGTGCTTGTAATGTATGATGCATACAAATTGGACGGGCTGTGTTGCTGACGAAGAAAGGGGACACCCTGTAATGGTCTGCCCGCCACTGCCTGGTCCTGAAACAGCCAGTGTTTCTCTGACTCTAACCACTGCCACTCCACAAGATATCTAAGCTGGGCAGCGTGAAAGTACAGCTGAAGGTCTGGCACCCCCACTCCTCCCTTTTCAGCTGTGAGAATTGCTATCTGGTGTCGGAAGCGGGGTTTACGGCCGTGCCAGATAAAGCGCGATAAGTCCCTTTGAGTCCGTTTGATTCAGCCCAGCGGAGGCCTAAGGGGGAGAGTCTGAAAGATATATAAATTTTCTGGGGGAGAATGGTCATCTTGGTAGCTGCTATTCTTCCCAGCCAGGACATCGTGCAGTGCTTCCATCTGTTCAATTCCGAGCGAATGTGAGAGCGGAGAACGGCATAATTGATGGCAATAGTGGTAGGAATAGTAGGGGCTAATTGAATGCCTAAGTAGGGGATCGCAGGATTGGTCCATTGAACTGGGTGTTCCTCCTGAATGGAGGTGAGGGTGTGCAGGGAAAGGGAGATATTGAGAGCCATGGATTTGTCCATGTTGATGCTGAAGCCCGATCCGCGTGCAAAGCTGTCGAGTTCTATGAAGAGGCAGCGCAGAGATGTGATCAGATCCCACAGGGAGAGGAGGACATCGTCTGCGTACAGACGATTGGTATGCGGGTCCCCCCAAATTTAATCCCGGTTATGAGGGGCTGATGTCTCACTCTAAGCGCTAGGGGCTCCATATAGAGCGCGAAGAGAAGGGGTGACGGGGGCATCCCTGACGGGTGCCCCTGCGGATGGGAAATCTGGAAGAAGTGTGACCATTGACTCGGACGGTTGCCATGGGGGAACAATAACAATTCAGAATCCGGTTACGGGATTTCTCACCGAGTCCGGCCGCCATCAGAACTATCTACAGATAAGGCCAGTGCACTCAGTCGAAGGCCTTCTCTGCATCAATGGCCAGGAGCATGTACTCCCCTTGAGTGTGGGAGGCCTTTTCTATTAGGTGTAAAATGCGCTTAGTGTTGTCACTAGTCTGCCTCGGTGGGATAAACCCGGCCAGGTCCGGCTCCACCAGTTGAGCCATGTATGGCGCCAAACGGGCCACCAGGATGCTGGTGTACAACTTAATGTTCACATTTAAGAGCGATATAGGCCTGTAGGCGCTACACACGGTTTTATATTTCCCAGGTTTAGGGATCACAACTATCGCCGCCTCCAGCATTTCTCCTGGAATGGCACCTGTCTGTTCAAATCTGTTGAATAAGGCTGTCAAGGTAGGGGCTATTTGAGTGCAAAACGTTTTTTAAAAGACAGCCATGTATCCGTCAGGGCCTGGTGACTTGCCCATTTGGAGACGGGAGATCGCCGAAACCAACTCCTCCGTCTGGATCGCTCTAGCTAGGTGTTCAGCCTGCCCTTGGGATAGGGAGGGCATCCGCGCTGCCACAATATATCCCGCACTGTGAAGATTATCCAATGTATCCCCCTTGTATAGGTCCACATACAAATCGCGGAACGCTCCGGCTATTTTCGCATCCTCAGTAATGACCTCACCTGCGGACGATCGGAAACTTTGAACTCCCTGGCGCTGTCTAACCTCCCGTAACTTATTTGCCAAAAGACGACTACACCTGTCCCCACCGGTATAATAGGAGTGCTGAAGCCTGAGGGCAGCATACTCTGCCCTGTCCTGATCAAGGGCCGCCAATTGCTTCCTTTCCACACAAAGCTGCCACCAGGCTCTGGAGGCACCCATCCTCTGATGTAGCTGTTCAAGCTCCGCCACTCTCTGTGTGATCTCCACACGTTTACGGCTCCGCTCCCTGTTCTGAGCAGAAGATATGGCTATGAATTCACCACAAATGACTGCCTTTAAAGCCAGCCATTGGGTCGCTAAAGTGTTGTCTGGGTTAGCATTCTGGGCGGTGAAGTCGGTGATAGCCTTTTGGATTTGATCGATCACTGTCGGGCTGTGCAGTAGGGTGTCGCGCAAGTGCCAGTATCTGAGAGGACGTGGGGAGCGTGGCATCGGAAGGTGGTAAGAACAGGGGAGTGATCAGAGAGAGAGGCCATCAGTATCTCCGCATCTATCGCATGTGTCAGCAGGGAGGTAGAGCAGAGAAAGTAATCTAAGCGCGCATATGTTTTGTGAGCACCTGAGTGGAAAGTGTAGCTGCATGAGTGTGGATTTAAAATGTGCCATAAATCTAAAAGCCCCAAATCCCAAAGGTGCGCCTGCCCCGCTGGTGTCAACACCCCAACCTGTGTCGTTCTTTGGCATGAGCGATCTACAACATTATAAAGACAACGTTGAGATCCCCTCCCGGCAGCAAGTGTCTATCTGGCGTTGCGACTGCCTCACAGAGGGCGTGAAGGAGAAATTTGGCTTGCCCTTCATTAGGAGCGTATACGGACCCCACCACGAAGCTCAAGTTTCCCAGGGAAAACTGGTAGATGAGCAGGTGGCCCCTAATCTCCACCTCCTTCCGCAAAAAAAAGCCACCCCTGCTGACTTCGAAGTGCTAGAAGAAAATAGTTGTGAGGGGAAGGCTATGGACCTCAGTCTATGGTGATCTCTTGAAAGGAGGTGGGTCTCCTGGAGGAGGCAGATGTCCGCCTTGGAGTGCTCCAGAAGGTGGAGCATGGCTCTACGCTTAACGGGGTTAACGGGGTTGTTTAAGCCCCGCACATTTAGCGTAAGGACCTTAACGGGGTCAGACTGCATCTAAGAACTGTAAGTGAGATATAGCGTGGTGTGTGCAAGTAGCCAGCGTGTAGAACAGGGAGGGGGTTGCAAATTCTCAGGCCGCAGGGATGGGTAACTCCAAATGGCAGCTACGGGAGGTAGAAGGGGGAACCCAAACATAAAATACCCTAAAAAACTCGAACACATAGTAGTCCATGAAAAGAGTCTGTTGTCCCAGGACAAATGGTAAAATCGTGGTACGGTCATCGGGGATATCCTCTCCTTCCGCCACCCCCCTAAGGACAGCAAGAAAGCTTATAGAGGAAGAAGCGCAGAGCCTCTGCGTGGAGTCATCCCTTGCCGAAGGTGTCCTCTCCTACAAGCATTTCCGCCACCATGCCCAGAGCCTCCTGTTGGCCACGGGCAATGTCCGAGGCCGCCGGTCTCCGCAGGCGGCGTCTTATGCCTTGGCGTTGCCAGCCCGATGGTGAGAGTTCAGGACCCAGGCTCGAACCTCCGGTGTCCTCCCCTTCAGCAGGTGGTGGCAGACTCAACAGCCGGCAAGCGTCCTGTAGTGAGCGGATTTGATGTGACCTGCCACCATGTTGAAATATCAATTTTAAAGGGTGACCCCAGGAGTAGGAGATCCCCTGCTCTCGAAGGTGCTCCGTCACTGGACAGAATTGCTGGCGTTGTTGCAGCGTGGTAAGGGCCAGATCCTGGTAGAGCACAGGAGAGTGTCCCTGGAAGGAAATAGGGTGAGCCGCCCTTGCCTTTGAGAGAATGGATTCCTTGGTCTTAAAGACCTGGACACACACCAGTATGTCCGCCGGTGGAGCATTGGGGCTGCGAGGCGGGCCTACCCAGTGCGCCCTGTCCAATATGATGTTCGCCTCAGAGGAGTCACCCAATATGTGTCTGAAGAGACTGGCGGCAAAAGAAAACAGATCACGAGTGTCGCCCGTCGCTCTCACCCCTCGGATCCTTATGTTGTGCCTGTGAGAGCGATTTTCAATGTCCTTCAGATGCAGCTGCATGTCTATGTGCTGGTCCTGTAACCGAATGACCTCCTGTCGGAGAGTTGTCATGTCCGAGACAGTGGTGTCGCTCTTCTCCTCTAGGGTGGCCTCCGGTTCACCGATATTTTCACCGTCTATCCGAATTTCTTTGAGTTCAGTAGCGAATTTAGTTTTTACGGACTGGATGTCCTCCCGGAGTGTGAGAAAGAGTGACTCCAGAAATGCTTTCATGATAGGTTCATCCCCGGTGCTCCCTGAGGGTCTCTCCCGCTCAGCATTTGGCGCTGCAGAGGCCATCTTGAGGGCAGGCTGTTGCTGGCTAAAGATGTCCTTGATGGTTTTTGACTTTGCGCCTGTGAACCTCGACATGCTCCCCAGTACTCTCCAGACCTGTGGGTATGAGATGTCAGCCAGTCAGGGAGAGCCGCCTGGGCTTCAGTGTCTCGAAAGTGGGATCCTGGCTTTAAGCGATGGGAGGTGGTCAGCTCGTGGTCAGTGGGTGCCTCTAGGCCACTGCGGCGCAGAAGTGACGACGGGAACGGGGCCGCGATACCCTCCTTTCTAACTAGTCGGTCTGTGCCTGATATAGGCGCAAATGGGGGCTGCTCCAGAGCGCCACAAGGCTTCAGTTACCGGGCATAAATGCAGCTTCGACTCCAAGGGGTAGGATGGGCGCCAACCCAGTCAAGTACTGCTGGTGTCAGACCTCGACCTAGCTGTTTTGTCCCCCTATGCTGCAGAGTGCAGGATGAGTTGCTGTGGCCAGTCTTCTCGAGGGTCGACCAGAGCGAGCACACTGCACTTCAGCTACCAGTTCGCGTGGCTACACGAGCCTCTTCAATCCAGGGCCAAGAGGAGTGAAACGCGGGTCCTGAACCACAGGTCACAGGGTGGCCAGGTGCTTCTGTCTTTGGCCCCTGCGCAGCTCCCCCTCCTCCCCGCGCAGGCCTCCTCCTCGGGGTTCACCTCCAGCCATGACTCAGGGTCCCATCTAGTCCCGGGGTTAAGGATCATGGAGGGCAGAGGCAGGTCCCGGTGCAAATTTTGCCGCAGCCCAACCGGACTATCTCACTTGGGTCGCTCCAGCATATATGGGCCCCAATGAGGAAATCTAGGGTGGGACCGCCAGTGGGGGGCAAGGCCGCTCCTCCCACACCCCCGGCGCGCAGTCCCCCTCCGTACCGGTTATACAGGGCCACGTCTGCCCCTCTCGCGTGGTCTCCAGCCTCCGAGCACCACCAGGCCCCGGGGCCACGCAGGGGGCACTTCCGCTACTAGTGGAGGGTGGCCCATGGCAGGGACGACGGGTCCAGTGACTGGGCGCAAAGAGTCAGCAGTAGGCCCACGGCGCCTCCCACCGCACCGGGGCCTCTCGTAGTGCCCAGCCGCGCTGCATATCCCGGAGTTGAACACTGGAAGTACCGCCGGCTGTGGATCTGCGCAGCCCGGCCCGATGACACAGGAGCCGGGCCACAAGCAGCACTCAACTTGCATCGGACGGCAGTTGTGGAGGCGCTGAAGTATTTGGTGCAGTCCGTAGGCCTGCAGGAGGACTCAGCGGCTGCTCTCTGGCCATCTCAGCTGAGGCCGCGTAAGGCCCCGCCTCTGCTTCGGTCCTCACACCTCCCGTAGGCCATGCCCCCAGTCCACCACGGGAGTGGACGAGCCCTCGGGGATACCAGATGCGGCGGGCGTGCCTGGAAACAAGAAGGCGGCCTCGGTGGATCACACCGCAATCCACCGTGTTGTCGGGGCCTCCCTCGCCAGGGATGCCAGAGCTGTCTCCCGGCCGCGTCTAGGAACTGCTCTCTGCCGCTCGCCCGGATCTAGTATCGAGCCCAGACCGGACCCGGGACAATCTGGAAGGGATGCAGGTACTCCTCTCTTGATGTGGCACCTCAATGGGCCGGTGCTGTGCTATCCTGGGAGGCGGCGGGCAGGAGCTGTAAAAAACACGTCCTATCCCGCTGCCATCTTGGCCACGCCCCCGTGGATTTTTTTATATAATATTCAGGGTACAAGGGTAGCTCTGACAAGAACCTTTGTGCTGATTGTGTGTATATGCCAGCTACATATAAGACAGGAGGCAGTCATCTTACTTAGAAATACCCTGTTGCCTTCATCTGTAAAGTGCACTCCATCATTTCTATAAATTCCATTCATGTCAAAACTGAGGTTGTTGTTATAGATTGAGCCCATGTTATGGTCTCAGAGGAATGCAGAAACAGTTTATTGGGCAACGATCCTGGCTTTGTCAGTCTGTGGACAGAAATGTTTGACCACTTCCATTTCTGTCTTTGGTCTATATTAGAGTACACCAAGACAGTGTGAGGGAAAAGCAACAGCAGTTCTGCAAAGGTATCCTTCATTAGGCTTTTCAGCCCTACCCCAGTTAATGTGCCTAGGTCATATGCCACCACAGTGCACAATCATGAGTTGAGGAGCTTGGCAATATCCAAAATGGTTTTTAACCAAAGCCAGCAAAGGATGAAACTTTAACCCTCTTTTGCCAAACCAAGTATCCACATTTGCCAAATCCAAGTCCCTGTTAATACCTCTCTTTTTTGCAGGCTCTTACATAGCTGTGACCAACAATCCACACTCTAAGCATTTTGAAGTGAAGGAACAATAGCAGTCAGGATAAGGCTGGAGATGAATGAGGTAATTTTCCAAATGAAAAGCGGTTAAAATGGATGAGCGGTTAAAATGGAGATTTTTTTTTAAGATATATTCGATTGGATGCTGTCTGTATGTAAGTGAATACAATGGGTATTGTGTTGGATGCATGAGGAAGAAGTCCTATTATTGGCTGTTGTTTAAAAAAAGAAATCTAATACAGGCATGAATATGCTTTTGAATCTGTGGACCACATCTTCTGTATCTCCTTTGGAAGTAGCACCTTCCTTCTAGAATGTGCTGTGAACGTGTGACCTACTGGTTTCACTAGGTTGCTACATACACTGAGCTAAAAGTGTATTTGGGGAGGAGTGTTAAAGAGACGGAATACTTTTTTAAAAGTTGAGGAGTTATTACACAATTTAAATAATGTTAACTTGAATTTCCAATTGAGGACTATGTAATAAACTGTTGTGCAGCATTTAAATGTAAAATAACGGAAGCTAAATACATGTTTGGGCTCCTGTTTTCTTCGCGATGACTCCGCAATTAATGCTTAAACATCACGAACACACAGAGACAGGAACTTTGTTTTGAAAGAGACTTAAAGGTAAACAGATGCTAACCATTCACAAGTGGAGATAGAGTAGTCTAAAGTGAAAGACATGATTTGGTTTGCTGCCTTTCTCATGATCACAGACTGGGAATTTGAAGAGGCTGCCATTTTATAGTTGCTTTGTGTGAGAGTGGTATACCATTCTTGTGCTAAGATTTTACAAATCTTAACAGTGTCAAAACTATACAGAGAGAGCTAAAACAACATTACACTCTACTAACTCAATACATTGGTATGTTTATAACTTTTTAATGATTTACAAAAATTGCATTAGAAATGAAGATGTATATGGGAGTTTGATAAGAAAAAGAGTTTCATAGTGATATGAAAGAAGATATATCATATGAACTGTATATGGCAGAGGGTATGTGTTTAAGATGTTGGTCCTGTTGAAAGTTACCATGAGCAATGCCTTTAAAAATGACAATGTTTTAAATGTCTAAGCAACATGTGCAGAACAGACAGATCTATGTTATTTGCATTCTGGGAATTGGGTCACCTTTATTCACATTATTAAGCAGGAGTAGTGTAGTCATGAATACAAAAATAAAATGTGCTGTACCTGTATATGAGTTATAAAGTAGTAATACTTTTTAGGTATATATTAAGAAGTGTTTGTCAATTTAACTTATATGACCAGTTTGCATATGTTTAGATGGTGAGATATGTTTGTTTCTGGTTGCAGATAGTTATATGTAGAATGAAACTCTTGAGTTTACTTAACGATGTAGAGAACTATATATTTTTGGAAATATGGCCTGAAGTTTTCACATGTATGTTTATATGATATATGTTTATATGGTGATCTATGTTCTTTAAGGCTGGTGAAATGTTCTTGTACATGCTGAGGGTTGTGTGTTTCTTTAAACATGATGTGTTTAAAATTGGGTAGAGTTAATAGTGCAGAATGTCTGTTGAGAGTTCTTGTGCTAGCTTCACTTAGTGTGTAACTTTGCTTTGAGAAATGCAGAATATATGTTTTAGACACAAGAAATATTTGAGAAATTATGTAGGTATGCCAGTAAGCTTTGAAAAAGTGAGAATTGTTGTATTCAGTTTTAGAAACTTACTGATGCATGTGCATGCTGAGTACCAGAGCAATGTATGATCCTTGAGAATCATTTAGCTAAGAATATATCAAGTGTAATATCTAGATTTCACTCTTACATAGCTCAGTAGAAACAGATAGATACACTTTAATAGTTAGTTGGATGCTGACAGAATGACTTAAACAACGAGTCACATATATAGTCACAACTGTTATGTATGTAACAGCAATGCACTTTCATAGTCAGCCAGGCACTGCTCAGGAACTCATCAAGTCACTAAGCCCCTAGAAAGAGGCAACAGAAGCAACTACAGCATCTCTGCAGAACTGAGACTCAAAAGGGAACAAATGCCGAAAAAGTGGTGAAAGAAACAACAGCTACTGGTAAGAGAACGCAGGGGCATATTATCAAGGGCATTATCCTTGCTTTAGCTGCACTTTTTGCCACTAAAGCGGTGATAATTTCAACGCCCTATCAACAAGGCGGCGCTAACATGCATAAGCGCATGTTAGCTGCCCAATTCCCAACGTCTGGCATCTCAGCGATAAACATTGCTAATGAGATGCAAAGTAGGCGTGGCTGGGAAAACTACTTGGGAAATTATCGCTGAGACAGCTTCGCGATATCAGCAAAGAGCCTTAGCGATAATAATCATTGCATTAACTATGCCTTAACACAGGAATTTAACGTCTGTTAAATTCCTGACTAAGGCATACCTAACATGGGAGGTGGATTATAGTGATACAACCACAGGATCGTATCACCAAGGCTATTGCCGTTTTGAGTTCAACATCACTGGTTTTCCAGAGAAGTTGGCCCATTTCCCTGGACATCTCTGGAATATTATCGCAGTGGAGTAATGCGTTGTTGATAACGCGCTAACTGGGCGATAAATTCCAGCGATAGATGGCGATAAATATAAAAGCTCTAAGAGCGCTTTGCGATATTTATCGCCATCTGTTGTTGACATGCCCAAAGTCATTTCTTAAAAATATATGTGGACACTTGCAAAGACCAAACTATGAGAAAGAATAATGATAGACAATATCTATATTACAAGAAGAGGAAACAATGTAACAAAGATGGAAACACCTTGACCAGGAGAAAGAAATAGTCTAAGGTTATCAAAGCCATGATGTTTCATAGTAGAGACATAGTAAATCTACTGAGAAATATGAAGAAGTATAGCAGAAGGAGAGAGGCACTGACACAGAAAGAACAAGTTGAGGGAGTAGTTGATAAGGCCTTTGCTTTGAAGAGGAAGCTTTTCATATTGATTGTAAATAGAATGAAGACTCTTGACAAAATAGTATTGTACATGAGGAGACAACACCAGACGAAAATATTAGTCAATAGAACTAAATCTTTGCACAGTGTTTAGGGGAGAATGGATTCATACTTCTACTACAGAACCTTGCTTTAAGGAAGAAAGTTATTTCCAGGATAACACATTAGTTGACACGATTGATGAAAGAGGAGGATGTTTATGGATTAGAAAATGGCACTCCTAGAGCGAAAGAGGTGATGGTACCTATAAATGTAGAACAAGTTATTGCAAAAGAGGTACAGGTAAGGCATGGTCAGGCCCGGTATGCAAATGGAATTGTAATAGTGTTTGCAGTATTCAAAAGCAATCCATTGATGTACCAAGAACATTTCTACATATCTTTTCAAGGCAAAGTTTAAAACACAAAATAAGTACTTTGCAATGATTGGATCCTTGCAAGGCAAGAAAGCATACGCATTTGGAGGAACACTCAGTACCTTGTATATCAAAGATAGTGTGGCAAAACACCTTTCATCATTTCAAGGATGTAAGCTGCACACCTCTCAACAATGCAAACTTTAGTCAGGAGGTTGTACTGTGTGAAAGTCCTGCTTTATGTTTAGGAGAAATGAATAGAGCACTTCTGTATGGTACTGTGGCAGATGTAGAAAATGTTTGTGATGATGTGCTGTTTCGTTTCTTTTGTCCAGAACAGGACTCCATGGAAAACGTTATAGTTAGGAAATAGAAATAAGAAAACGTTAGAAATTCACTGAAAAAACAAAGGTTACAGGGACATTATAGTTAGGCTGATATTTCACTCATACAAAACCAGAGAAATTCAGCAGTTATAGTTAGCTGAGCTGATTATAACTCATGCCCGCAATGCTCTGATTTTGTATGAGTGAAATGTCTGCCTAACTATAACTTTCCTGTAACCTTTTGTTTTTTCAGTGAAAAAAATAAATATATATTACCACAACTGCGGTCACAGAGCGGTGCGCTCTGACTGCTAGTGCTGAGGTTGGGGATAGACCACAAATCCCCTGTAACATAACCAACAAACTACACTGAGTACGCCACACTCTCAGGAGTTTTTTTACTTTATTCACAGATACTTATGACTCACAACACTCGCAATGACAATTCAAAAGCTACCTGTAAGTGATGCTAACACCGTACTCCATCTCCCAGAATGCCTCAGATCGGATGGGAGGGGATTTGGAATAAACAGGACATACCCACTTTGAGAAAGACCAATGAGGTTATAACGTGTCAGTTGGTTCCTGGTGTTGTGAGTCCTAAGTACATGTCAATTAAGTAAAAAAACTCCCGAGAGTGTGGCGTACCTGGTGTGGTTTATACTACTGGCAGTCACTAGTAGGTAGTTATAGTTAGGACCTAATTCACACAGACAAAGCTTGTTTTGTTTTGCCAATACCTTGGGCACCATTTGACTAATCTTCACAAAATATTCAGAACTAGTTTGCCTCTCACTTCAGCTGCTGTCTTTAAAGTTTCAGGTTAATTTGGAAAGCGGGTACCGATAAAAAGGGGTCCCAAAACACATTTCCCCCCGCAATTTCACATAGGGATTTTAGACATGCCTACAGCCCATACTGCTGAACACAATTATACCAAATATAGCAGGATGCTAGCTCTGGGTTCAGAAAGAGCTTTTCTGTGATTTGGTGTATATCCGTTCAGTAGTTTTGGAGTTATTAAAGTAAAAAGAATTGTAAATATCAAGAGATGCAAATCCTTTGTAGTCCTCCGAAAATACTCACACCAACTTCAATACTGTGATTGGCTGCCGCAACATTTATGTATCGGGGTACGGTCCAGGGGACTTAAAATGTGAGTACATATTGATTGAAGAGGTCAGGGTAAAAGTATCCTGACCCTATTGGTATGTTAGAGGGGTTACAGAGGTACCAATGAAGGTCAAGAAATCGCCTTAAAATATTTTTTTCCACGTGCAGGATTTGCAGATCCGTCGCTGCACTCAGTGTGGCTCCTGTGTGTAATCGCAATGGTTCTGTGAATCCTGCCGCAATTTAAAATAAAAACAAAAACTTTCTCAGAGATCCACTTACAGACCGCCACAGGCACTCACATACCCACTCAAAGACTCACTAAGTCACTCATAGACCCACTGAGAGACCCAAACCCTGACTCACAGACCCACTCATATACCCACACACCCACTCACCCACCCACACAGATACTTGTACACATACTCCCAGAAACACAAAGACACTCACACACCCACTCACAGGCCTACACAGACACTTACACATCCTTTCACAGACCCAAACAGACACTCACATACCCACTGACGGACCCATTCAAACACTCACATACCCACTCAAAGAGCCACTCAGATACTCACACACCAACTCACACACCTACTCAGATACTCACAGACCCACTCACACACTCATTACAGACTCATTCACATACTCACACACCTACTTATAGACTCCCACAGAGACTCACACACCGACCTAAAAACCCACTCACACACCCACTTACAGACCAACACAGACACTCACAGACCTACTCAGACAGTCACACATACACACACACTCTAGTCACAGAGACACTCAATAACTCCATACAACAGAAACTTAAATAAGCTGCTTTGTATTGAATGTGTGCTTTTCATTTGTAAATCTGTGATGAATCCACAAATTTGAGTAAGAAATTTGTAAAAAGGGTGTACAAAAAAGTGATTCAGTGTTTGGGAAATGGACTGGGTCTGAAAAGAGCCTTTGTGTTTGTGTTGTTTAGATGATAACTGCACATAGAACAGGGGGCAGCCTTTCAAGTTGTTGAGAAACACCCTGTTGCCCTTCTCTGTGAAATTACCTCCATCATTTCTATATATACCATCCATATCAAAGCATACATTGTTGTGGCATATGGAGTCCATGTTGTGGTCTCTGAGGAATGCAGAAACTGTTTTATTGACATGTTTCATGGATTTGTCTCTCTGTGGTCAACATTTGTTTGACCATTTCTTTGGCAAATGTTGAAGAACATCAATTTAGTGTGAGGAAAAAGTGTAATTAGTGTACCAAGGTATCCTTCATTAGGATTTCCAGTCCTACCCCAGTAATGGTCTCTAGGTTATTACCAAACCAAAGGAGATGTTAAACAGAGTGTTGAACATTGCAAGCACTCACCCCCAGTCATCTGATCTGGGTTTAATCCATCATAATTATTTAGCTCACTCCGCCACCCCGTTTCAGACATGGCCATATGCAAATCAGTCTGACCCTGTGCCTCATGGGAACAGTCGAGCCCGAACTGCCAAGCCATGTCTTCCCTGGACCAGAAACAAGCATCCTGGGACCGGTTCCTGGCTAATCAGCCGTCATCAGCCAGGCGAGCTTGAATCCAGTGGCAAAGTGAGCAAGGGACCCACATCTGGACATACCCTGCCAACTTTGGGCGAACAAAGCAAAAACAAAGGGGGTGATGGATAGAGTGTTGAACATTGCAAGCACTCACCCCCAGTCAACTGATCTGGGTTTAATCCATCATCATTCTTTAGCTCACTCCACCACCCCAGTTCAGACATGGACATATGCAAACCAGTCCTGAACCTGTGCCTCATGGGAACAGTCCAGCCCGAACTGCCAAGCCATGTCTTCTCTGGACCGGAAACAAGCATCCTGGGACCGTTTCCTGGCTAATCAGCCGTCATCAGCCAGGCGAGCTTGAATCCAGTGGCAAAGTGAGTAAGGGACCCACATCTAGGCATACCCTGCCAACTTATGGCGAACAAAGCAAACACATAGGGGATGATGGATAGAATGTTGAACATTGCAAGCACTCACCCCCAGTCAACTGATCTGGGTTTAATCCATCATCATTCTTTAGCTCACTCCGCCACCCCAGTTCAGACATGGACATATGCAAATCAGTCCTGACCCTGTGCCTCATGGGAACAGTCCAGCCCGAACTGCCAAGCCATGTCTTCCCTGGACCAGAAACAAGCATCCTGGGACCGGTTCCTGGCTAATCAGCCATCATCAGCCAGGCTAGCTTGAATCCAGTGGCAAAGTGAGCAAGGGACCCACATCTGGGCATACCCTGCCACCTTTTGGCGAACAAAGCAAAAACAAAGGGGATGATGGATAGAGTGTTGAACATTGCAAGCACTCACCCCCAGTCAAGTGATCTGGGTTTAATCCATCATCATTCTTTAGCTCACTCCGCCAGCCCAGTTCTGACATGGACATATGCAAATCAATCCTGACCCTGTGCCTCATGGGAACAGTCCAGCCTGAACTGCCAAGCCACGTCTTCTCTGGACTGGAAACAAACATCCTGGGACTGGTTTCTGGGTAATCAGCCGTCATCAGCCAGGCTAGCTTCAATCCAGTGGCAAAGGGAGCAAAGGAGCAACGTCTGGGCATACCCTGCCAGCTTAGAGTGAACAAAGCAAAACGAAATGGGATGATGGACGGAGTGTTGAACATTGCAAGAACTCACCCCCTGTCAACTGATCTAAGTTTAATCCATCATCATTCTTTAGCTCACTCCGCCACCCTGGTTCAGACATGGCTATATGCAAATCAGTCTGACCCTGTGCCTCATGGGAACAGTCCAGCCCGAGCTGCCAAGCCATGTTTTCCCTGGACCTGAAACAAGCATCCTGGGACCGGTTTCTGGCTAATCAGCTTTCATCAACCAGGCTAGCTTGAATCCAGTGAGCAAGGGACCCACGTCTGGAAATACCCTGTCAACTTATGGCAAACAAAGCAAAACCAAAGGGGAGGATGGACAGAGTGTTGGACATTGCAAGCACTCTCCCACAGCAAACTGATCTGGGTTTAATCCATCCTAGGTCGTTGTCACCATAGTGCAAAATCATGAGGTTTGTATGTGGCAATCCATAATGCATTCAATTAAAAGCAGAAACGGATGTCCCTTTAATCCTCTCTGGCCAAGCCAAGAAATGTCTACATTATGTAAACCCAAGTCCCTGTCAATGCCACTCCTTCTAGCTTACTCTCTGGCCCAGAACACAATTCTATGTCCCACCATCCACCATCTAACCATTTTTGGGGGCAAACTGGAATAGCACACAGGAGAAGGCTGCAGCTGAATCAGACAGTTTTCAAAATGAAAGGCAGTTAAAATGGAGAACAGCACCTAAATTAAAAAAGAACATATATGATAGGATGATGTTACTATGAAGGTATCTAAAATTAGGGAGTGAATTTAAGGTAAAATAAACTACATCTATGATTGGCATTGGAAAAATATAAAAACACACCCAGACACACACTGATACAGCCTCTCAGACACCCAGGCACACACTGCTATAGCCACTGACACACCCAGGTACACACTGATGCAGACCCTGACACCCAGGTCCACACTGATATGGACAATGACACATCCATATAGCTACTAACAACCATACTTTCACACCCACACAAACACTAATACAACCATACAAAGAACGAAACAGACAGTCAAACTAAAATATATATCTAGGCCTATAGAAACGGACATTTAGACATCCAGAGAAAAACGTGACATATAGTTTGTCTTTCATTTTAATGGTTTTAATTTCGGGGGGGGGTCGTATCTGGCAATTGTTAAAATAAACTGTAAAAGCAGAACACATAGAATTTGTGCAACCAGTCGAACAAAAAAACAAAAATAAATAACATTTGCGGATTCCTGCAGTGTTGAAAATTGTTGGAATTTACAGTTTGCCAACAGTTAGGACTTTATTGCACAAAAAGTTTCCAATGTTCCCAAACTCAGGAGCTCATGTCGGGATTAGAGGTGGAGCTGGAGCAGCAGATAGTAGTGTATCTCCTGGTGCTGGATAAGCCACGCCAGAGGTAGAAGGCTGCTGTACATCTCTCTCCCTCTGTGCTCTTGGCAGGTGATGTGTATGTATAGTTTTGAGATATTTTAACATCAAACTCATACCATGAAAGTACTTCTTTGAAGTCTCCCTTAATAGAGTTTGGTTGCATAGAGCACATTGCACCATCTTGGCTACTGCTTTTTTCTCCACTAACAGAATTGTAAATATGTCCACATGCTCGGTATCTTTTTTAGTGCAGGATGCTTTTCCTCCGATGAAGTGTCCAACTGCTGCAGGTCTAGAAGCTGACTGGTAAAAGATGCCAGAAAAAAACACCAAAATCAATTAGACCAGCTATACAGCTGAATGGAAAAGGCGTTAGATAAAGTACCACACCCAATGAGGAAAAAAACACTTTATATAGGACTACATCTGTAGTACCTCGAGTATGGCCATCCAAAATATTCTGTGGTGCAGTTTAAAAAAAAATACTTTTAAAACTCATGAATTCATTGTGGACCATCCCGTTAGGAATTTTCGGTCCTGCAAATACTCCGCGGAGTCGGTGTGATTATTAACCCTATTTAAAACAATATATAGACATTATAAAATGTATCTTCAAGGTCTTTAATTTCCCTGTAACCTTTGTTTTTTTCAGTGACATCACTCATGACATCTTAAATGGCTTCATTGATGACATCACAGATGGCATCATCCACAGAACCACTCACACACCCATACAACCACTCATACGCGCACTCATGCAGCCACTTACTCATCCACAGACATATACACACCCATTCATTTACCCATACAGCCACTCACACACCAGTCAGTCATCTATAAAACCACTCACTCACATGCCCATTCACTCACCCAGACAGACACTCACATACCCACTCACTCACCCATACAAACACTCACCCACACAACCACGTACATACCCACCCACACCCATACAACCACTCACATGCCCACTCACTCACCCATACATCTACTCACACAGATACCCACTCAACCATACAGCCACTCACACACCCACTCACCCATACAGCCACTCACACACCCACTCACTCACCCAATGGGAGGGACTTTCTCTGAGTAAGGTTAAGATGTTTTCCAACCAATGAAATGCCTTTTTTCTGTATCACATAGAAATCGCTGTGACATCACGGTGACCTTGCAACGTCACAGCGAGTCCCATATTTTCTAAAAAACAAACTTTAAATCCACAATAACTTGCTATAATCTAAGTTTCCGTCATGTCATGAAATCACTGACCTTTTAGAAAACACTCACAATCACTGGATGATGTAATCAGTGATGTCATTTGATATGTCATCAATGATGAGCTGAATGCCACGCAGGTTTCCCTGTGCATGTATCATGACCTGGAAGTAAAAGGGTTTCAACAAGAAGTGACTTCCAACCAGCTTGAAGAGGCCATTTAAAAAATCAAATAGGTCTGGCAGCAGACCTGTCACAAGGAAAAAGATATTAACTGAAATAATGGAAGCAGGTCAGTGAATGTGCACCTTCTCCTTTCTTTGAAGAGTAAGTTGGGGCATTCCTGAGGAAGAGGTGAATGCTGCTCAAACCAGCAGGATTTATAATCAAGTAAAATAGTTTAAAACCTTATTTTGTTTTTTTGTTTAACAAGGCTTATAAGGTCAAATGTTTGAGGCTGTCTGAATTCATCTGAGATGGTATTCTGTTTTTGAAATTGCCACACCTGAATTAGTGAAAAAGAAACTCCTGGTGCACAACTGACTTGATGAATTGCCCTCAGACATGGTGGTGTTCAACGGGGGTCACTGTGCCCAACAAAAAAACAGAGAAATGCAGACTATTGCAGACCTATACTGGGAGGAAACTCAGGCAATAGCAGCAGTAAAAGTGCAAACAGCTTTGAATAACTGTGTTACATCCATCTTAACAATGTTGCTTTGTGCAATGATTTGGAACGTAACATCTGGTTGAATAGGAACAGTGATGTTTCTGTGCAATCAAATTCTGGTTTGTTCCTTCAAAATCAACAGTAGTGTTTTCAGGAAAGGCTCAATCTGGAGAGGTTCAAGCTAAGTCTGTCATCATTCATCCCAAGTCATCTGTATTTGTTGAGAAAACTGTTCCTAATACGAGAAGGTTATCTGGACGGATTGTGGAGAAACCTATTAAGCTAATGACTATATTTTATATTCCTAATGTACATAGCATGTATATTGTCATCATTTTTATCTGTTATATTTTGTTAGTTTTTTTATTTTTTTAAATTTTAGATAGGGAGATGTGTTACATCCATGTATGTTATTCAGTGATGTTCCTTTAATTTCTATAGAATGTTTGTATTTCTATCTGGGCTAGAATGTGGGAATTGCTGTGAGCAGTTGGGATGAGCAGTTGCATGAGGCAGTATCTCAGGGTTTTTTCTTATGAATAAACTTACTAAAAATCAACCTGTTCCAGTGATTCCACTTTGTAAAAAACTGCTTACACGAAAGCATTCACACTGCTATATCATGTGGTAGACATGTGGAGCATACTTTACCACAGCATTTAGAAAAGCTACACAGGATATCTGTGACATATTTGTCCACGGGTTGTGGAAAGTCAAGAAGCAATTCACTTTTTCTATATCATTGAAGAGAGCTAGGGGCAGATGAAAACTGTATTCTCCTTGGAGCCTATTACTTGTTGGAGCTGATTTGTCATGATTTTAGTAAAAGAAACATCAGTCATTGGCTTTGTTGGAAAGTGAGGTGAGCTCTTTCAGAAGTGATGTAAGTGTATCCAAATTGTTGTTAATGTGATCTATCAAATGTTTGGCCTGTGACTTTAAGTATTATGAAAGAGAGCTTCACAGTACATGGGAGAATGTCACTGGGTTGCTTGACCCTTACTGGTTGTGGAATTTCCTACCAATTTTGTCATGTTATTTGTGTGCTGTATGAATTTTAGGTTGGTAATATTTAACTGATATTGGTGGATGCATGGCCTGGATGAGAGAGATGGACCCATAGATAATGTGCTCCCTCTCCACCACTGCTACCTTGAATCAACCTTGGGGTCCCCAGGAGCCAGAATCAACTGTGGCCTCCGCTTGCCTTCCTCAGTGACCAGGGAACTGCTGGGAAGCAGTGGTACAGTGGAAATGCATCCCACGAGCACCTGAAGGCAGTGAGCTGCATCAAACTGGGCAAAGTGTGGACTGCCATTTTCTCTATAGCTGTGGCAGTGAGTGAATATGTAGCAGCTGTGGGGCAGCTGGGGGGACTTGTGCTGCGGACCTGGAGGTCCTAACTTAGATGTTGTGCCCTGCTGCTGCTGACCCTACAGCAGGTGGGGTGGGACCTGGAGTGGAGAAGATTGTGCAGAGGCCCAGACATCAGCCTTGCCGGAGAGCACATCCCTGTCAGGGTGCCTGAACGTCATCTGGGGAGATGGCTATGCATAGAGTCCAGACATGGGGGCAAGAAACAAATTGGAGGCAGTGCGACTAGAGTTTCAGGGAGAATATCAGAAAAAGGACAGAGAGGCACTCGGTGGTGCCCACAGTGTGTAACTTTTACTGCCAATGGAGAATCTGGCCTGGAGCGACTAGGCCCTGGCACCTGGGAGAGAAAGGGTGAAATCAAGAGAGAGCATCAGGATGGGAGGCACCCCTGCAACAGCTAAGCACAGGGCCCAAAAGCCCCCCCACCAAAGGACAACCCTCACCTCAGGTGCCCTGGATCCCCCCTCATTGGTGGGGGAGGGAGGTACTTGACCACTTAGAGGCTAGCAGCAGCTCTACTCAACCTATCTGGACAGAGTACTGGTCACTTATGGCGCACCAATAAAGAACACTTGGCCACTTATCTCAAAGGCTTTCGCTCTGCCCTCACCCATAAATGTAACCACTTGACATCAGAGACTGTCCCTGACCCGGTCAGATGAGATAGGCATGCCCAGGACTATATGCACCCGCCCTGGTGGGCAGGGGGAACAATCTCAACTGGGAAGGGCTCCCTGGCAAAACAACATAAAGCCTACTTCTTTATTGGTAGGTGCAAAATACATGTCGCCTGCCTCCAAGAACCACATGACTGACCATGAAATATGCAAACTGCTCAAACAATGGCATCTTCAGACTTCTTGAAAAAATAACACGTACAAATGCTCCTGTCAGACCTATATCAATTTATCTAGTGGCCATTTTCGACCAGTACAAGATACAAGATGTCACTAAGGCGTTTCAAGTCTGCACACATCTTCAAGCGGAGGATACTAGGTGCGATTAGAAGGCTCAGACCGTACATTTCTCATAGAGGATAATCCCAGGCCTAAATCATCTGGAGAAGGCCCACAGACATCCAAAATCAATCACATACTACCTACCACTAGCGGGACATTAGCAGCACCTGTCTGTGTGACCGGGCTCGTAACTCTACATGTGATGATTTTCACCCACATTGCCCCAGTGAAAGTATAAGAGGATTATCTAGGTTATTACGGGGTATTGATGAGATTGCCCCTACTTCACTCACCTGAAAGTAGTCCTAAAGAGTTGTCCTGATGAAGGTGGCAGCTATTTAATCCCCTCAAAACGTGCGTTGACCAGACTGCCGGGAACCCTCATAAGACAGCACCAAAGTGGACGAAAATTGTGATTTACTCAACCCGCTATCTCTGTTATTGGTGCATACCAGTGAAATATTAAGGGATCCCTGTTATATATTCTTGTATATTTTGTTTTGTTGTGTGAGAATATTGAGATGGGTGTGAATGTTCTGCTTGTGAGATTGTGGAATCAGATGTGATGGTGTTTGATGTGAGGACATTTGACGGTGGTCCCTGTTTTTTGTTGTCTGAATGACCAGGATTAAACTCATGTGTTTATACATGTATTTTGTCTGTAAATAATAATATTTGCATATGCCACTTGCATTTGATAAAGAATGCAATTTTTACTATGTTTATGTTGATACTTTTATCAAAAGATATGCTATAATGATTAAAAAGAAAAAAAGAAAAAGATGAATAAAAAGTAATATATTTTTGCACATTTCAGTGTTGTTAGACTGATTTCTGGGGTACCGCCCTATTTGAGCCTTGTGTTGGCCACTACATAAATTGATAGAGGTCTGACAG
The DNA here is from genome assembly GCF_964261635.1 of Lissotriton helveticus. Classification (NCBI taxonomy): domain Eukaryota; kingdom Metazoa; phylum Chordata; class Amphibia; order Caudata; family Salamandridae; genus Lissotriton; species Lissotriton helveticus. The sequence goes on along the minus strand of NC_136071.1, from coordinate 1,002,912,004 downwards.
GAGCTTTTGTACATGTAATTTTTTTTTTGGTTCATCCCCATAGCTCCTGGACCTAAAAAGTATGTTAAGGGGGTATCTTTCTTTGAGAATTCATCTTCAGATTTTTGGTACAAGATACTTGGCATATGCTAGAGGTGTCCTACTTTTTATCCCACCAGGGGTGCCAATTACAGTCTCACACGCATAGAGTGACCCATAAACTAGATTTATAGTACTGGACGCCATACTGTATGGGAAGGCATTGTCTCTCACAAGCATTTATGTCTCAAACACTGGGCAAATACATTTCCTCGATGCACCTTCATAAGTCCATAGGTGTGAACCAGCTGTGTGGGAGTGACTATAACTTGATTCTGGACTGCGACCCAGACCAATCACTGCCAGTTCTTCTGTCAGGCCCCTGTTATGTTATAACAATGTATTGAGCGTATGTGTACCAGAGTTGTTTTGGCGCTAGCTGTACTGAGCAAGAAAAACAAAGCTTCTGCCACCCCAGTTCACCTTTTGGATTCTAGGTAGCAGCATGAGATTTGTCCCTGCCGAGAGAAGGGGTCTTTTAGGGGAGTACTATTTCAAGGACTGACTGAAAAACTGTTGGCCTGTAATATGTAGAGCCTTATAGGTGATAGATAAGGCCTTAAATGTAATATGACTTCTTAGCAGAAGCCAATGCATATTCTGAATTTCCTTAGTCATCCCTTTCATCAATTATCACTCCTAGGTTTTTAGCCTTGGTCACCGGGATAGGAAGCGGACTCAGTTTGTCCGGCCACCAGGCTGAAGACCATATGGAGGGAGAAAGTCGGTCTTTCCTGAGTTCAGTTTTAGGTAGTGCATACTGTAGGAAAGTGGGATCTGCTACTATGGTTACCCCCACTTTTTTCTTGATGTAATACTGACTAGTCTGACTTGGATCCTGCTAATCAGGATCCCAGTCACTCTGCTTTCTCCCATAAATTGTTATGACATCTACTTAGGTACATCCCAGATTGAATACTGGGGTACCCTTATCAGTCCCATGTATATGCTACTCAGGTACACAGGGCATAGGTACACCAGAGGTCCCCCATATTGTGTACTGTATTGTGCCACCTATGGGAGACTATTCAAACTATCTCTACAGGCAGCCTGTGCACGCTAGCACCACTTACAAAAGATATAGGGTCCACATATCTAAGGTCGTTGCTCTTAAATCTATAAGTCACCCCTACAGGAGACCTTTTTAATCCTGAAGGCACGGTGCTTGGTTCTAAGTGTGAGGGTGCCCCTTAATGAGCAGGACACCCCTACAGCCTTCGGAGTCTATTCTCCCAGGTTGTAAGTGAGACAGCCATATCACATATAGAGGGGCACCACGACATTACGCAATGACCATCTCGAAACTGGCTGTAACAAACCCTGTGTGAGGTATAATTCCAAGCTGTGCAAAGACCCTCTGTTAGGCCCTCAGTGCTCCTGGTACCAATCTTCTAGACCTGGACAGCACAACATGGCTGCTGCCAACCAGAAGCACAATTCTGCCCTCCTGCTGCTGAGCCAAGCTTAAGCAGGGTAAGGCAGAACAAAAGTCATCCTGTAGGTGGTGTGAGCACCTCTCAGACAGTGTTTAGTGTATTTGGGCAGGATCGGAACACTTGCCAGCGCCACATAGTCTATAAGCAGGGCACATTTGTTGCCCTCCGTGAATAGTCCAGCTCAAACCAGTTCAGGGAGCCATTGGCTTCCGATGTGATGCGAAACTGGACAAAGGACAGGGAAGTATCCTCCCCCTTGTCCAGCCCCTCCTTAGGGTGTGACCCCTGTATCGTCCCAACCCTTTCCGTATGGTCCTTTTTTTTTTATAGAGTTTTATATAGCGTAAACTTGACCCGAATCGGGTATCAGTGCGCTATACATTGCACCAGTTGCATTACATGAGGACACATTCATTTTTGTAAGGCACGGGGAGATTAAGTGATTTGCCCAGAATCACAGGAAGTTCAGCGTCATTGCCGAAACTCGAACCCAGTTCCCCAGATTTGAGATCGGACGCCCTAGCCGTTAGGCCCCCTCTCCTTAAGGGCTTACCTGAGGGTGGGTCCCTAGATTCGTCGTGGTACACAATACAATTCAGCCACCATTTCAACTTTGACCGTCTGGGCACTCTGGACTTTGCTAGACTTTGCTCTGGGCATCAAAGCTGCAACATGGAAGACTCCTGCTGCTCCTGATCTCTTCGACGCGCTCGTCTGCTGCAACGTCCATGCCTGTGCTCCATAGAGGAACCTGTCCAGGTGCTGTGGACATCCAAGACACCTGAAGGAATCTCCCTTGACCTGAAGGAGTCACTTCTTTTCATCTGCAGACACTGAAACTAAGCTGACCATCTGCTGATCCAGGGATCCTATGGACTCCAACAGGTTCAGCAACACAGTTGGAGTTTCTACGCATCCATCAAGGCCTGCCTTGCCGTCTCACCAAGTTTGAGGCCAGTATTACTTGTCGGAGCAGCAGGAACCGAACCCCGTGCTACGCTTTGACTTGCAGTTGCAAAGGCTTGTTGGCTTCCTTCTACCAAGATCTTTAGGCTCCAAGTACCCCCAACCTCAAGCATCTCCAGTGACCAGAGTGTTCAACCACACCGCATTCCTTGCACCGTGGACCTGCTGCTTTGGTAGCTGCTTGAGGTCCTCTTGCTACTCCAGTGCCTCCGGCCTGCGGGTCCTGTCGAGGGTCACATTTGAACTCTTTTGGGCTACCCTAATTGTTTGGGGCCTGTCCTGACTCCCATGCTTGTAGTGAGTCTCCTGGACCTTGCTGGTCCCAACATTGCACCTTCTTCTACTTTTACATTGGTTGCAGTTGCCAAGGCTTGTTTGTGCTCCGGACGGACAACAACCTCTCAACTCTCGACATTACAATGACAGCTTGTGTACAGGTCCTGGTCTTCCACAGCATCGCCTGGTCCACACAGCTGCAGTTTCAAGGTCTCCATCAGCTCTCCTGCAAACACCCGACATCGGTGGGTGTCCTTCTTCCGCACCTCCTGGTCACTCCTGAGTGGCATAGACTCTGTTTCCTTGTAGTTTCTTCACATCTTGAATTCACATTTGGGTCCCAAGGGACACTTTCACCTTCTCCAGCAGCAGCATCTTTCTGTAGTCTCCCATTGAGTTCGATGACGGTTTCCGATGCTACTTCTCACCTATGCACCCAGATTCCCTGGTGCAGGTATCCTGGTTCCTAAGGTATCCCAGGTGGGGTGGCTCTCAAACCTCTTGTCTTCCATGGGGTTTCTTCAGGGTCTACTGGGAATTTCCTCTCTCTTTACAATTGCAACCCCGACTTACTCATTGATTTGTACGGAGAAGGCAGTTGTGTTTCTACACTGCACATGACCTCCATGGGGCTCCTAGATACTCACATTGGGTCCCTGCCACTTTTATGTCATCTGACTAATGTCTTGACTCGCGTTGTGGTTCGCATACCACTGTTTAAGTATATGGTTTGGTGTCCCCCTGGGGACCACTGTGTATTCTATGCTACTTACCTGTTTCTATTGAAAAGTATTGTGTGTCTTGTGTATATCTCCTGCTAAGAGATATCTGTATGTGTTAGTGAGTGTCTTATAATAAATACATATTTTTATAAATACACTGTGTGGTTCTATTTCACTAAATCTATAAATATAAGATTGTGTTCTGGTAAAACAAGCTGCCTTACACTCCTTCTGGACTACGCCTGAAGGCTGTTCTCCAGAGCTACCACTTAAAATGATTTCTAAGGTTGTCTAAGACCACTAAAATCACTGTAAGGGTGGCCTGGATCAGTGCAAGGTGTCCACTTACAGATGTGTACATCATATACTGAGACAGCCTCTCACACATACTCATCCAGGAGCATACAGCCAGCATACAGTCATGGAATTGAGCAGTGGTTTGGTACCATTTTTGAAGGCTGACAAGGCACTTTGAGTGTCGTCAGCGTAGGACGTCAGTGACAGGCTGAAAGATATGATTAGATTAGCCAGTTCTGTAACGTATAAATTAAATAGTGTAGGGCTGGTAGATTAACCCTGTGGTACCCCGCATGGAAGTGTGAAGGGGGGGGGGCGGAATTCATATAGGCCCAAGGCCACTAATTGTTGTCTTCCTGAAAGGAATGATAAGATTAATGTTAGAGCTTTACCCATTAATTCCTAAGGAACTCAAGTGGCTGATAAGCAGCTTGTGGTCAACAGTATCGAATGCTGCCAACAAATCAAGACGGTTAAGTGCTGCTGCTCCCCCGTTATCTAGTACTGCCCTGATTTCCTCAGTGGCTTTTGATCACATCTGTTTCTGTACTATGCCCTGACCTGTGCCAAATTGAGTATCATCCAAAAGATGATTGTCTTATGGATAGTTGGCTAGCTGAGTGTTTATCACCTTCTCCACTATCTTAGCTCCTGGGATCTGCCGTGTTCAGGTTGTGTTTCTTTAGAAGAGGTAATACAGAGGCCTTTTCAATATGGAAGGGAAACATTGAAGATGGATGAGAGACTGATGGCTATGATTTTAGGGACGTGTTTGAGAACCAAAGAAGGACAAGTGTCATGGGGGAGTCAGACTTAGTCAGATTGAATATAGTAGGTATCTGATCTCTATCTGATCCATCTGATCTTGAGAGCAAGACCTCTGACCTCCTGGTCAGTGACCTGCTCTCCCCCCTGCAGCTCCGCTTTTAAGTGCCATAGTTCCGGGCACTGTGATCTGCTCACTCAGGTAGGTGTTTGACGCCCTCCTTCACCCGCCGGCTCCTGCCTGCGCCTCATCCCTGATGGTCCAGTGGGAGAGCCTTGCTCTTCTATTGGCTGCTGTTGTCTGTGTCTGTCTAGGTGCTATTTTTCTGTTTTTCTGTCTCTGGGCCCATGTCTGTCTTTGTGCTATTCTTCTGTTTTTCTGTCTTTGTGCCCGTGTCAGGCCTTGTGACATTACTCTGTCCTTCTGTCTCTGTGCCCGTGTCTGTCTTTGTGCCATTCTCCTGTCTTTCTGTGCCATTTTGCTATCTTCTTTCTGCCTTTTATTGTGACAGTAATTGTACCTGTGTCCTCTGTGTTACTTAGCCATCTCTGTCTCCATGCCCCTTGCCCTCCGTGCCCTTCCTGCCGCTGCTGGCCCCGTGGCCCCTCCCCGCTGCCGGTTCCAGCGCTGCCCTCCCCATCACCTACTTAATGATGGCTGATGTGGGGCCGTGTCGCTGGTATGCCAAAGGCAAGCCCGTCTGTGCCCGTCCGCGACCCGAACACGGCCTGCGCCAGGAAACCTCACACTGCTACAACTCTGCTGAGCTCATCGCACTCAACCCCGGAAGGAACGACAGCTGCCAGCGAGTGACGCCGAACACCACCAATGGCCAATTCTCCTGCCAACAGTGCCAACAATCCTTCACCATCGACAGCCCCTCACGGCCACCGAACCCATGCCGGATGCCCGTACCACTGAAGCCCTGATGTGCATCCTTCTTAACATGCATCCCTACACAGACATGCCATCGAGATCTGAGACCTGCTCGACACCCTCTAGCCAGACGTCGCCTTCTTCATGGAAACATGGACCAATGCCACCTCCACCCCGATATCGCCACTGCCATCCTTGACGGATACAAGATCCAGAAAAAGGACCACCCTCACCGCCCAGGAGGAGGACTCATCATCACGCACAAGAGCTCCCGGCGACTATCCACTTCCAGCACGAGCAAACCCCTCTCCAACACAGAGCACCTCCACTTCTAGATCCAGACCAGCCCCAGAACCATGCTGTGCAGGACTCTTACCTACAGACCCTCTGGGTCTCGCGCCTCTTCTACCACCACCATTGGTGACCTCGTCGCCCTCCACGCCATCGCCTCTATGGACTACATTCTCATCGGAGACCTGAACTTCCACCTCAACAAAAGCAGTGTCCTGACTCCACCACCCTCCTGGACAACCTCGCCAACCTCAGACTAAAGCAGCATGTCACCACCCCCACCCACAGAGCCAGATAAATCCACAACCCCATCTTTGCAGGAGGGACAAACATCCACTTCAGCCACACCATGCAGCCCCCCTGGACAGATCACCACTATTTACACTTCACCTTCAACACCACACCCAAGCTTCCCCGCACTCGCCACGAAGGAACTGGACCAAGGTCACAGAGAAACACCTCAACACCACCCTCTTCCACGAACCCCCTTTGCCATGACCAACACCAACTCTGCTGCCAAAGAACTACACCCCTGGATCACCAGCTGCGCAGACAAGCTCGCACCCCTCCGCCACCCCGTCAGACAACACCCCCTGAAGGCCGCCCGGTTCACCACCGACCTCCAAAAAGCCAGGCACTCCTGCAGACGCCTCAAGAAACTCTGGAGGAACAGGAAAACCACTGAAGACCAGAACACCTACGGGAACGCCTTGACTGAATACCACCAGCACATAAGAGACACTAAGAGGGCATTTATCAATAACAAAATCCACACCAGCGCCAGTAAAGCAAAATAACTCATAGAGCAGTTCACCAAACCCCCCAGTGAAGCCACAGACATCACACCATCCCAGGACCTCTGCAACAAGCTTAGCGCCTATTTCCACTGGAAAATCAAGGCCCTCTGCGACAACTTCAGTGATTTGACTGTGAGATTTATATAGTGCACGATTGCCCTGGAGCGTCTAGGCGCTTTGCAGAGGAGGAAGCCAGAAGTAGTTCATTAGTTTGAAAACAGCCATGTCTTTAATAGTTTTCTGAAACCAACAGTGTTGGGCAGCTTTTGATATTTAGCGGGAGCAAGTTCCATAACCTCACAGTGCCCAGTACAAAGCTTCTTCCTCCCCAGCTGACTTTCTTAAATTTAGGTGTCTGGAGGAGTTTGCTCTGCGCTGAGCGTAGTTGCCTTGATGGATGGTACCAGGTGAGGTGTTGTTTCAGGAAAGTTGGTCCATTTCTGTGTACAGCTTTATTTGCTAAGCATAGGGCCTTGAAGTCTATCCTTTTCTTGATAGGAAGTCAGTGGAGTTTTTCTAAACCTTCGGAGATAGATTGAAATTTGGGAATGTCTAGCAGTAATCTGGAGGCAGCGTTTTGTGCTCGCTGAAGTTTAATCATGTGTTTTTTCTGAAGGCCTAGATATAGTGCATTACGGTAGTCCAATTTGCCCGTTGTAACGACTTGCGTTGAAAAACCTGCGTTGTAAAGGCATGCATAGTAAACGCATGCGTTGTAACAACGTACATCCGGATCCGGAGAGAAATCAGAGAAGGAGGGTAGGATGGAGTTGGACTCGGATCAAACCACCCTAGCAGCAGAGGAGGAAGATACCTTGAAATTGGAATAGATTTGTTCCACTTTATCCTGGAAATTGAGTGCTACCGTGTCACCTAAGGCTTGGGAGTGCTTACTCACTGCATTGCTTTAAGTAATCGCAAATTTAGCGATTACTTAAATTGCGATTTTTGCATTTGGTATGATGCATTTCAAATGCAAAAATACTGGTCACAAAAGTACAGATACTGCAAATCTGCCTCTTTGCTAATGGTATTTGCAATGATGCATGTGGCCCCAAGTGTTTTCACTGGTGTCCTTCTACTTCCCTTAGGTCCTCCCTCTAATTTACATAATAACACTGTACTGTGGCCCTTGGGAGGTCAGACCTTTGTTATTAAGCTGGTATAATCTCCTGAATGACGTTTTTCCTCGTAGTGCCACCTGTGCACTAACATAAGCAGGAAATGCTAGCTCTTGGCATCAGTGTAGGATTCGCCGACGCATTTCGACCTTCCTGAGTGGACCTGGGTTGTAGTTATGTGGAAGGTCTTCTTCAGGGCAAACGTACTTGTGGGACAGGTTTTCTTGCTTCAGTGGGGTTTGGATCCTTAAGGTGTGGTCTTTTCTTTACATGGACAGGTGCTGTTGGCTGTGCGCCTAGTCAAACGGCTTCTGTAAATTTGATTCAATCTGTGGGGGAGACGGATGCCAAGCTTCTCTTCACCTTCTCCATCCATTCGTGCTGCTTCTAAGTCTCTGTTTCTCGGGCATTGCTTTATTCACCTAAAAAGAGTTTTGTGTTGAAAAAATTGTTTTTAGAAACAAGTTTGGGGCACTACTTATTACTTAAAAATGTATACAAGACAAAAAGTTCATTACGTGATCCTAAATAGGAGAACTTGTATAGATTCTTATTCCCAAATAAAACTTAAATCCATGGTCTGGGAGGCACACTGCTGTTGATAATCCAATATCAGAGGAGCGCTCCTCTTCTGCTGCGCCTCCCATTGTCCCCCTTAGGGAGAGTGACCATTTTGAAGATGATTGCTCTCCCTTGATTGTTATACTTCTTCATGATCCTCCCCCTTAACCTACAGGAAGCCTTCTCAAACAACCTTAGATCCCTCTACTCTGAATTAATTTGGGGTGCCCAAAGATGCAAACTCTCAATTATAAAGGCTATGAATCCTATAGACATCCCCAATATGGAAATATACTATGTAGACGCTCAGTTAGTTAGTTAGTTACTTTGGATAGTGGTGGACACAGACCCACAAAGACAGGATGTACTGTGTCTACTAAACATTGGGGACCTTCTGAGAACCTTGTATCAGACAACCAGGCCAAAGACCTCAATACCAGGGTGCTCCGAATAACAAAAGCAATTTGGGACACACACTTCAGGAAGAGGAGCATGGGAATCCCCTACTCTTCCGAACTGCATTGTGGGTGGCACCTGCTATGGCAAAATTGGCAGACAGACACGCCACACAGACGTGGAGCCAGGCTGGATCACTACTATGGGGATCTATATCACGAGGGTGAGCTCCTCGCTTTTTATGCTCCTCAGAAGACTACGGGCTACACAGGGGCCAGTTCCTGACTTTTTTGTGGTCATTGAGAATGGAGAACAGTGATACGTGGGGAATGGGTACACATGAGCCCAACAGTGCAGAAGCTCTGTTCACGCTGCAAACACAGGAGGTCGGTAGAAATGCGGTAACCTGCCTGCACAGGACGTAATATAATGTCCCCACCACTGCATGGAAAACTAAAAGGGAACAAAAAATAGAAAGGGACATTTCTGACAAGGAATAGGTTATAATATTGGAATACACTAAGGGGCTGAAAAGAAACCCCCACTTCAAATGCACCCAACTCAACTATTTACACTGTTCATATCTGTCCCCAGACCGACTGGCCAGAGTTTACCCAGGGCTCCGCACGGAGTGTCCTAGATGCCACACAGTGGAGAAAGACTTCTTCCATATAGTCTGGAATTGCCCACACATACAGAGTTATTGAAAAACCCTGTTGAACCTTTTAACATACCTGAAGGGCCAACACTTGTCTACGAAAATGACAGAGTGCTTGGTGGGGAAATGCCTGAGACTCACAAAGGTCAAACACACCACTAGGTTAATTGACCTGGCTCTAATCGTGGGAAATCGAAACATAGCGATGCAAAGGAAGACGTCCTAACCTCGACTCCCGGTCTCAAGGTAATTCCAGGACCTGATATAGTGGTGCACTGAAGAAATACTTGTTGTGACACGCATCCACAAACACTTAGGCAAGGAGACACCTGTTATAGCATGGGACACGTTATTGCTGGCGCTACAGGCAAGTCAAGTCAAGTCATAGGAACTTGTTAAGAGCAAATATCACCGTAGGGTCTCATGGCGCTAGTAAAAGTCTCCATGGAGACTTACAGTCGGATTAGCTAGGTATGGATGGTCGAACAACCAGGTTTTTAGTTTACTGCGGAAAAGCTTATGGTCTGTGATGGAGAGGAGATGAGATGGCAGTTTGTTCCAGAATGCAGATGCTAGAAAGGAGAAAGATCCACCTCTGCTTCTGGCAGTGCGGATTCTGTGAGGGGTAAGAAGACATTTGGAGATGGACCTAAGCACCGTGCTTGGTTGGTACCAGCCAAGTTTCTTAGCCAGATTACTTGGCCCAGTTCCATACATACTCCTATGAACAAGACAAAGGATTTTAAAGCGGCAGCGCTTTTTGATCGGGAGCCAATGCAGGGTCTTCCGACTGGGCACTGATGGTGCTCTAGCTGGAAGGTTTAACACCAGGCTAGCCTCTGTGTTTTTCAAAACTTGCAGCTTGGAGTAGAGCTCCTCATTTATGGAGGCTGACAGGGCATTACCATAGTCAATCTGGCTCATGATGAGTCCCTGTACCAGCGGTTTCCTGGATTCGAAAGGAATCCAGTGAAAAATGTTGCGGAGTTTATGCAAAATGCCATAACAAATGCTGGTTATGTGATTTATATGGCCTTTCATAGACAGCTTATTGTCTATGATCACTCCAAGATTTCGTACCACAGATTTGGGTGATGGACACGCGCCCAACTTCTGTGGCCACGAGTTACTGGACCAGTGTTCCTCTGCCTTACCAAAGAAGATGACCTCTGTTTTACTACAGTTTAGTTGTAGGTGATTGGTACACATCCAATTGTTGATATGGGTCATGCAGTTTTTAAAACAAACCTTAGTGTCAGATGGGTCAGGGCCAAGGGTAATCAGTAGTTGTGTGTCATCAGCATATGACAACACTTCAAAACTTCAAAATCGTAGGACCTGATAACCCTGGCCAAAGGTGTCACATACAGGTTAAAAAGCATAGGACTCAGGATGGAACCCCGAGGAACTCCTATGCTTACAGACCGACTGCATGAGGCCAGGGCGCCAACTCGTACTGTGGTCGTCCGATCCATTAGATAATTTCTGAACCAGTCCAAGGTAGATCGGATTGGATGATACATTTTAATGGCGCTCAAATGCACCATGGCTGTTCATAGCCATGCTAATACTGATAGACCACATTGCAGTGGGAGGAATGTTCAGTCCAAAACCGACTGATGACGGTCGTGGTGGAGCGGGGAAAAGACTATAGCTCCAGGGACAATTGAACTGCAGCTGGATTGGGGAGAATGACACAGATGAGTTGCTGTAACAACATGAGTGGAACAGAATGCACCATCGCTAGTAGGGAATAAGGGTTTCTCTGTCCTTTTTCTTTGAATTCTTTTTCTGCGAAGGGTTACTTTTGCAGTGACGAGTATCCGGGTTGTAGTGGGTTGTCTGTGGCATTTCACAAATGTTGTTGCTACTCGGGGTCGAAGATGTCCTCATGTGCACAGTGTATGATGTATGAACGATGATGATTTGAACAAATTTGCAACTCTATGGTGCACAGTATGCATCTACTATGCAACTGAAAAAAAAATATTGGCAAACACGTTTCACTTGGTAGGAGCTTTTCTGTATTAATTCAATATTGTGTCTAGTGGATCTAACTTTCAATTTCAGGGTTGTTTTTTCATGCAAATGAACAAAATGAACAAAACAAAAACATACAACAAAAGCAGCATGAGCTACCAACACTGAAAACAGGTATCATAGGGCACTGAAAGGAAACACACTTTTTTGGGGCAGAATGTGAGAAAATAGGATGTGGTCAAATGCAATCTGTTCTTTCCACGTTTTCTACTGTTCTTCTTAGGAAACTGTCATAAAATGGTCATATTATGTCTAAGTGTTTCTTTGATATATACTTTCCTCTTTCCCAGTTGTACCTGAAAGTGTTTAAAAGCCAATGTAATTTTAAAACTCGAAACGTTCTGTATTAATTGGCAATACATATTCCTAGTACAAAGGTTGCTGGTTCATATATATGACTTTTTAAAAAATATTTGTGGTGAAACAGAGTATTTGGAGAAAGTTAGAAACATTTTAGTCATATCAAAAGGTTATGCAAACTCATACCACAACTAGCTGTACATGATACGTTGTTATCCGTGTGTCCATGTGCTATTATAGACATGGGCATATGGGCACGCAGTGTTTTCGGTGGTGTAGCAAGCCCTGAGAGGCACGATTTTTGGGGGCGGTGGCCTAACCCCATCTCTTCCATGGAGCCGCAGGAAAGACGGGGCGGCAAAGGGAGGGTGGCAAAGACAGGAACAGCCACAGGTAGCAAAGTGTGTAGCAACGCCACTCAGTGTTTTTCGAGGCACAATGATTGTGCTCCACATATGATGTTCGCTATAGCCAGTGCACCCACCTTCAAGTAAAAAGTAAGCATGCAAAGTAGCTCCTGAAAAGTGGAGGCACAGGGTTTCCAAGTACCTGCCAGGAATATTGTTGTAATTGAAGATTCCTTCTTGGTAAGTAAGCCAGTTCATGTAGAATACCAGATTATAGGTTAATTGAACCGGTTACAAGTTACTTAATCGAACACCCCGCCAGGAGCAGCATCCTCTCTGTTCAGCCCACTCTCTCTGTCCACCCTCCAGTCACTCACCAACATTCTAGGACATCATACACTCGCTGAGCACAGCAGGGAAACAGGGAAGCTGTGCATAGAATGCATTACAACCACAGCAGATTATAACACATCTCCTTCCCATAGAAAATAATAAATTACAAACAGAACTAATAAAAATAAAAACAGAATTGTAAGAGACTCTAGCTTCGATTAGCCTTATAAATTATTCACACAGTATTCACAACCAACCACATCCATACGAAACCAAAAGCACACCCATATACAGGTCACATAGAACCCATTCAAACAAAACCTCTATCAGCGCAATACCCTGGGAGCAATATTTTCACTCCAGTGACACACATACAATCCGCATACTTTTTACTTCACTCTCTTGCAGGACCAAGCTTGTGTTCTACACATACCCTCTACTGCCAGCCCTTCAGTCACAGGATTAGGGACACAAATCATGCACTTTCACTTTAATGCACACTTGCCCATATTGGGCTTTGGCAGGACCAGGAAATTACACTACATACTCACCCTCTACTACACACTCTTGCATGACTGGGGACAAGCAATATACTAACCCTTAACTGCGTGCTACAACAGGGCCAGAGAGCTATAGTCAACAAACCCCCTGATGCGCACTCTGGCAGGACCAAGGTCAGATTTTATACACTCATCCTCTACTGCATACTCTTGGAAAACTAGGGACAGCACTAGACTAACCCTCTACTGCATACTTTTACAAGACCAGGGAAATATACTGCACACGCACCCTCTACTGCGCACTCTTAAAGGGCCAGGGACATATAGTCAACCTATCCTCTACTGCGTAGTCTTGCCAGACTAAGAACACCTGCGGCACACCCCCCTATACTGCACACTCTTACAGGACCAGGGACATATACTAATGAATAAATATATATATTTAAATAAATATATGAATAAATATATGCGAATAAACTGAAACTCTCTGGAGGCTCTAGACCATCACGAAATGCGGAAAATCTACTGCTGGAACCTCCCATTTTCGAGAAGGAAAGATCGATGGCCCAATCCTTTTCAGGCAGCGCAGTGAGAATCTGGAACTCACTTCCGCCTCAGCTCCGGACCACCACCTCCTCCCAGGCCTTCAAAACTGACCTCAAAGTACTCCTCCTTTAAAGACACTTCCAAATGTAATCCATGCCCTCTCTATTATCTTAAGGAAGCCCTTCAATTATTGAAAAATCTACTTTGCATGACTATGGGAGTGTCTTCCTAGTGTGTTATTGTGGTTTGAGAGTCTGCCATTTATTGCAGTATTATCCTTCTACCTGTGTTTGGGACTCGTGTGTAACATGCACCCGTCACTTTCTCTTGTAACACACTGTTTTCTACCTCTTACATTTGTTTGTTTTCGATTCCTGCACAAGTGCCACCAGTGCCTACATAACGTTTGTTCTTGTGCTTGAGTGTCCTCCATATATTACAGTATTATAACTCTATGTTTATTTTGTACGCTTTTGTAACCTGCAAACGTCACTTTTTCCTCCTGTAAAGCACCGTTTGCTACCTCTTGTATTTTGTTGGCTCATGATTGTCCCTTTTGTAATGCACCGTTTGCTACCTCTTGTATTTTGTTGGCTCACGATTGTCATTTTTGCTTCATTTAATGTAACGTTTGCTTTTGTATTTTGCTCACTTGTAATGTTCTCATGTATCAGTTCTGTTCCTATTGTGAAGCGCTCTGACACCTTCGGGTAAAGTCCGCACTATATAAAAACGCATAAATAAAATAATAAATAAATAAAATAACATATAGTCATCCTATCCTCTACTGCGTAGTCTTGCCAGACTAAGAATACCTGCGGCACACCCCCTCTACTGCACACTCTTACAGAACCAGCGACATACAGTCAACCTATCCTCTATTGCGTAGTCTTGCCACACTAAGAACACCTGCGGCACACACCCTCTACTTCACACTCTTACAGGACCAGGGAAATATACTACACACGCACCCTCTACTGCGCACTCTTAAAGGGCTAGGGACATATAGTCAACCTATCCTCTAATGCGTAGTCTTGCCAGACTAAGAACACCTGCGGCACACACCCTCTATTGCACACTCTTACAGGACCAGGGACATATAGTCAACCTATCCTCTACTGCGTAGTCTTGCCAGACAAAGAACACCTGCGGTACACACCCTCTACTGCACACTCTTACAGGACCAGGGACATATAGTCAAGCTATCCTCTACTGCGTAGTCTTGCCAGACTAAGAACACCTGCGGCACACACCCTCTACTGCACACTCTTACAGGACCAGGGACATAGAGTCAAGCTATCCTCTACTGCGTAGTCTTGCCAGACTAAGAACACCTGCGGCACACACCCTCTATTGCACACTCTTACAGGACCAGGGACATATAGTCAACCTATCCTCTACTGCGTAGTCTTGCCAGACAAAGAACACCTGCGGTACACACCCTCTACTACACACTCTTACAGGACCAGGGACATAGAGTCAAGCTATCCTCTACTGCGTAGTCTTGCCAGACTAAGAACACCTGCGGCACACACCCTCTACTGCGCACCATTAAAGGACCAGGGACATATAGTCAAGCTATCCTCTACTGCGTAGTCTTGCCAGACTAAGAACACCTGCGGCACACACTCTCTACTGTGCTCTCTTGCAAGACCAGGGACTTAAATGGCACAATACTTCTATTATACACATGCAAAACATGGATTTATCCATAACCACCTATTCCTCTCAAGACTCTTTCACGCAATAATTATAAAAGCACTTTTTTTCCTGACCACTTCACTCAAAATAGGAATATAATGAGCAAAAATGTACATGCGGTTTCTTGTTTGCGCTTGTCGCAGCTTTGAACATTTATTTACTTGGGAGAGGTATTTGAGCATGTCTGCATAGCACTATTCCGAGGTGTGATGTAATTTCAGTTGACATCGATGCACTGTGCCTGTGCACAAAGCTCTTTTTAACCTCAGTGGTAATGTAATAAAATTCTTTGCAGATAGCCGAACTTCTTATTACATGGTGGCCCTCATCCACTAAAAAACATCCTGACTTTCACATTACACTGCAATGAGTGTTATCAGAGGGAGTTGTCGTTTTTAGATGTTTAGATTGGGACTGCAAGCAAAAGTTAACTCATTTTTCTTTTTGATTAAGTGAAAAATAAAAAGTGTGGAACAATCACCAAGAGGGCACTTGTGATAAACCATGCATGTCATTTAAAAAATATAATTGTGTCACTGTGATAAACAAATCAAAGCCACATTCCTGCATGATGAAATCACGACCCCCCTATTAATCATGCTAAATGTTATTTCGGCTTTTACTGTCTATGAAATATTGCCAGTGGAATACTACAGGCCTCTGGTGTTTTCTTTCAGCGAGTTCGAGGTCGGAAGGCCAGCCTGGAGGAGATTCAGCTGGTCCACGCGGAGCATCACTCACTGCTTTACGGCACCAGCCCGGCGAACAGGCAGAAGTTGGACCCCAGGAAACTCCTAGGTCTGTAGGGGCCCCGGCCCCGCTATGAAGCGCGAATTCCAGCCTTGTCATTACTCATAGCTCGTGTCAGCCGAAGGCATTTGGCAAGCAGTGTGACAAAAAGTCACATTTTCCAAAGGCAAAGCTCTGTGGAATAAAATTACAGTGCACCCAAGTACAGCTTGGCCGCATGCACCGCATATAAAACGAATTAGCAGATCCTATTTACTTGTGCTTTAAATGTTTCAAACTTTGTGAGCAGGTGCTTGTTGACCTCAGTAACACAGCACAGACGATTTAGAAAAGAATACACTTTTGCACTATTGTTTTGAAAATGTAAATCTTTTGACGTTGAAATGCCAGCTACACGAACACCGACGCCATGTTGTTTATGTTCCTCCTTTTAAACTCAGCCCAGCTTGGCAAGGTTTAACGGTGAATTACCCCATTTTGAAAGGTTTCTAATTTTATTTACCAAATGGGGAATTATGGCTCTAGCAGTTTTGTATATCTGATTTCAAAGTCACAAACTAAACGAGTACTGGAAAGTAAACTCAACGTGTGTCTACTGAAAATGTATCTAGTAAGTTACAGAATATGAGACATTTGGGAAGATTATTATTGAATGAGAAAAACACATAACACATTCTTCTTATCCATAAAGACAATACTTTTTTTTAAGTTCAATAAAAGTTTATTAGTCATAATATAAGGTATGAATACATAATACAGTAAAATAATTGTGGGGGAAACAGGGAGGGAAGGGTAAGCTTAGGAAGAAAAATCAGAATATATTTTATAATTGAAGAAACGACAACAAACTTATCATGGGCACTAAAAAGTAAAAAGAAAAGGTACAATGATTATACACCAAGAGTAAATGCAAACGAGGTTATGTAGGTAATAATGTTAAAAAAGAAAGGGAATGAAAAGGGCATCAAGGGGGTTTGGAGACCTCCTGCTGAGCAGGTCGCGGGCAAAAGGAACGAGTTGTACAATTATCCAAATACATCGTAACAGGAAGCCATAAGTCAGCACGTTAGCCTGCCATCTGGGCAGGAAAAACAAAAGCAGTATCAAGCCTGTGATTATGACAAAACATTATACCACCATGCTTTGAAAGTAATGGTAGAGGAAGACTTCCAATTAATAGTAATTTGTTGAAACGCTACAGCCAGTAGTAGATCAACAATACGAACATAGAGATCAGTCTCGTCCCAACAAGGAGAAAGACTCCCCAAAAAGAGATGGGTGGGAGAGAAGGGAATACAGGTATGAAAAATAACATTAATTTGAGCCCAGACCTGTAGCCAAAAGGTATGTACATGCTTGCAGAGGAACAACATATGAAACAGGGTAGCATTGGGTAAGGAGCAGGACCAACATACATCTGGGGTGGCAGGGAATCGCTTGTTGAGGGCAGAAGGAGTTTGAAGCAATCGGTTATAAATGAAAAACATGGATTGCGTCAAGGACGCCGCTCTAGAGGTTTTACGAACCTTTGTCCAAATTTTGTCCCATAAGGATACTGGCCATGATGTAGAAAGTTCATTTTCCCATTGCTCCTCCACCCTGGACTTGGGCCTGGTGAGTGAATGTGCATGAAGGTGCCTGTAAAGAACAGAAGCTTTGGAAAGAACTAGCAGGATAGAATGAAGTTGGAGAGTAAGGTCAAGTGAAATAGGGGAAGATGGTGCCTGCAAGAGTCTTGTGTAAACCTCCGTGGCCGCTGCTTTGAGGAGAAGATATTTGGGAGCAAAGGACAAGGGCAAATCAAAGGTGGAACATAGGGTGTGAAAAGGCATAAAGGTGGAGTGTGAGAAGAGCTGCAAAATCCAGAGCAATTCCTTGGATCTCCAAGATTTCCAGTAAAAGGGTTTACCACGGATTAAAAGGTATTTGTTATGCCAAATAGTGGATAAGAGAAAATCGGCAACATTCGCAGGGGGGGGGGATTAGAGGATAAGAGGAGTTTGACAGTAAATTTATGAATGAGAGTAGGAATCAAGGAGGGTTTGCTTGAAAAAGAGATATATTCAGCGAAGGAGAAAGGGGATAGGAAGAGGCGTTCAACCTTGGTCCACAGAGGGCAGGGGGAAGCAGGATCTTGTAACCAAAAGGAAGCTTGACGTAACAAAAAAACCTTTTGGTAAGCCGGGAAGTCCGAAAAATTAACTCCTCCTTCAGAAGTGGGGCGAATGAGCCTGGCAAGGGACATTCTGGGTTTTTTGTTATGCCATAAAAAGGAGGATAAGACTGAGTTAATTTTCTTAAAACATTTGGCTGGAATGGAGACGGGGATATATGAGATTGTGTATAAAACAATGGGGGATAACATCATCTTAATGGTGTCCAAACGACCCCACCAAGACAGGTAAAGAGGATGCCATCTGGCTGTGAGGTTGTATATTTTCTGAATACATTTAGTTAGGCAAAGGGAGACGGTGTCAGGGATGGAAGGGGTGATGTGCAATCCTAAATACTTAATGTGGGAAGGGCTCCAGGCAAATTGGAGGCGCTGAAGTCAGGTTTAAAGGTGAATTTTGTCAGGGGAAGGATCTCACACTTATCATTATTGAGCCTATAACCAGAGATTGAGGAATAATTCCGTACTTCCTCTAAGAAAGCAGGGATGGATACAGTGGGATTCGAGATGAAGAGTAAAATATCATCGGCGTAGGCAGCAAGTTTAAGGGAGGACTCCGCGGTCTGAAAGCCTTGAATGTCGGGGTTCTGGCGCAGCTTGGACAAGAAAGGTTCTAAAGCGAGATTGAAAAGGAAAGGTGAAAGGGGGCAGCCTTGGCGAACTCCTCTGCCGAGGTCAAAGTAGGGGGAGATTTGACCGTTAGCATAAACTGCAGCTCGCGGGCGAGAATACAATAATGAAACTAGGGAAATAAATTTAGGGCCAAAACCGAACCATCCGAGAGTGTGGAAGAGATAAGGCCATTCGACCCTATCAAACACCTTCTCGGCATCCAGGGCTATCGCTGCAAGGGAATGTTGGAGATGGGATGATTTCGACAATATGTTGACTAAAAGCCTGGTGTTGTCAGTGATGTAACGACCTTTAACAAAGCCAGATTGTTCTTCGCCTAGGAGGTCAGAAAGAAAATGATCCAGCCTGATCGCCAATGACTTAGCGAAGATTTTATAGTCGATATTGACAAGGGAGATGGGCCTGTAGTTCTTGCAATATTGCACATCTTTTCCGGGTTTGGGTATTAAACAAATGTGTGCGTCGGAAAAGGTCCCTGAGGAGGCACCTAATACAGCAAAGGAAGTGAGAAGGGAATGCAATTTTGGAATCAACAACTTGGAGAAATGAAGATAAAACCGTCTGGACCAGGAGCTTTATTGTGTTTGAGATGCTGGAGTGCGGTGAGCAATTCTTTCTGTGAGATGTCAGCCTCCAAAGAGGAAAGATCAAGGGGGAAATGTGCAGGTGTGTGAATAGTAGAGAAGAAATGTGTGAGAGAATGAAGAGAGGGTTGGGTGTCAGAGGTGTATAAAGTCTCGTAAAAGCGGGAAAATGCAGCAAGGATGTCGGTATATTTGTGTTGTAAGTGAGCATTGGTGTCATAAACAGATTCAATAGTCATCTTGTTGTGTTGGACCTTCAGGTAATTGGCAAGGATTTTTCCAGCTTTATTTCTACCACCATAGAACTTAGCACTTGATTTAAGCAAATAGAGGGAAGCATCTTCAGTAGACTTTTCATTAAATTTAATCTTAGCAGTGACTAGAGCTGTCAGACTATCTTGTGAATGTGAAGTGAAGTAGGCGTGTTCCAATCGCTTAATGTCGAGAAGGAGAGTTTTAGTGAATTGGCGAGCAGTCCTGCGTTTCTTTTCGACATAACCAATAATGAAGTCGCGCGCAGCTGCCTCGAAAGCGTCCCAAACACTGTGTTTCGAAATGGGTGGAACATCATTAAACAAGAAAAATTCATCAGAAAAGGCAGTGAAGGAAGTGGAAAACTTGGGATCCAAGAGGAGGGCATTGTTAAAGCGCCATCTCCTGGGCCCGTCAACCTTAGGGATCACATCCAGGCTAACTACAACAGGGGCATGATCCGAGAGAAAAATCGGACCAATTTCAGCTGCAGTAAGCGGTTGAGCAAGATTATGGGAAACAAAAATGTAGTCAATCCGTG
This sequence comes from Lissotriton helveticus, assembly GCF_964261635.1. Lineage (NCBI taxonomy): Eukaryota > Metazoa > Chordata > Amphibia > Caudata > Salamandridae > Lissotriton > Lissotriton helveticus. The sequence goes on along the minus strand of NC_136071.1, from coordinate 1,002,892,063 downwards.
ATTGGGATCGGTGAGATGGAGAATAAAAGGTAAACTCCTGTAAGGTTTGATTGCAGAGTCGCCAAGAGTCAACAAGCTTATGTTGGGATATGGCTTGAGTAAAAAGTTTGTGCGATTTAGTGGGAACATAGGTGGCATCAGACTTCCTATCTATAAACGGATCCAGGGGTTGGTTACAATCCCCCGCAAGAATAAAATTGTCCTACATAAATTGGGTGATGCGTGGAGAAAACTCAGCCCAAAAAAGGGGTTCACCATTGGAGGGACCATAAACATTAAGAAGAGAGATTGGCACACCTCTAAGCGATAGTCTGACATGCGTCCATCTGCCATTAGTATCAGATTCTTGGGAAATGACTGTGAAAGGTAGAGATCTGCGACAGAGAATTGCAACACCATTGCGTTTACCATCACCTTGCGAATAAAAACTTCACCCACCCAACCTCTCTTAAGCTTAGCAGATTCCATGTCAGAAAGGTGAGTTTCCTGGAGGAACGCAACATCAACATTCAATTTGGCAAGGTGGGATAAAATGCGTTGACGGTTAATTGGGGAATTGATACCCTTAACATTCCATGAAGTTATATTCAAGGACATAGCATGTACAGTAATGCAATAAGTTCATAAGAAATGAAACCAAGGTAGCAACCCATAAGTAAGAACAAATAAAGAGAAAAGAAATATGCAATGAAAAGTAAGAGGAGGGAAAGAAGGAAGAGATGAATGAGAATGAAATAGTGTGCATGAGGGAAGAGTAAAGTAGAAATCAGAGAGAGATGCAGGAAGGTCAGAATGAGAAGAGAAAGAAGATAAAGAAAAATACAACCTGAAATGAAAATGTTATGAATACTGCACAACCAAGGAAATTGAAATACAAGGGGAAGGTAAAGAAACAAAAGAAAACAAAGGAACAGGAAGAAACAAGGGATGGACATACCTACAAGAGGAGGAGACGAGAAGGAGTCGGGAGGGGAAGGAACCACAGAGGTAAGGCAACACATCCAAGGACGACTGGGCAGGAAGCCGGGGAGACATCATCAGACGGGGAAAGGATCCTGTGGAGGCAAAGAGGGGAGATACAAGAGAAGATTACATATCTACATCAAACGAGAACAGAACAATCAACAACTGTGCAACTGAATATGAGTAACAGTTGAGAAAACAACGTGTAAAAGAGAAACAAAAACATGAGCAAAAATGAGCAATGTGAGGACAAGCAATATGACAGCTCAGCCAGGGCGAGACGAGGAAGGTCCAGAGGAGTCCATGGCGGTGGTTTTATGTGCATTTATGAAGCTCTGTAATCTCACTGGATCTTCATAAGTGGTCGTCTTATTGTTGTAAGTGACTTTGAACAAGCAAGGATGATACAGTCCATAGCGAGCACCCATGGAACGAAGGTCGTCTCGCATGCCAAGGAAGGCCTTCCGGCGATTTGCAGTCGCCTTTGCATAGTCCTGAGCGAAGAACAAGGAGGAGCCCGACCATGTTAATTTAGGGGAAACCTTAGCAGCTGCAAGAACCTTCAAGAGATCAGTATACTCTAGAAAGTAAAGGATAACACCTCGTGGTTGCTGTTATAAGGAAGTAGATGGAGGTGGGCGACCCAGTTGATGAGCTCGTTGAATATTAAGATTCGTACCTTCAGGCAAACGGAGTAATTTAGGAAGGAAGGACTTGAAAAAGGTGATTGAGTCCGTGCCCTCAAGACCTTCTGCTAGGCCATAAATGCGAAGGTTGTTGCGCCTGTTTCTATTTTCCAACTCCTCCACCTGCCTTTGGAGGGTATCCACCTGTGAAGTTAAATGAGAAACCTTGGTGTGAGTTTCTTGGAAGGAAGCAACGGACTGTTCGACCGAGGAGACTCTTGTTTCGATTTGTGACCAACTATCATTGAGAGCTTGAAGCTTGACATTAGTTTCCTCCATGAAAGGACGCAAAGTCCAAAAAGGGGCGGAAAGATCTTATCTCCTCCAACAAGAGTTCCATGGAAACAGGTGCGGACTGCTTGAGTGGCGAAGGGGGATCTTTCTTTGGTCTCTTAATGGTGGATTTCCCCGATGGTGGCGGAGGAGGATCCATGACAGTGTCGGAGCCAGAGGAGGTGAGAGAGTCTTCTAACTTGGAGAGAGCAGAAAATACTTTAGAATTCTTCACAAAGGCCACCTTTGTGGATGATTTGGAGGGTGTGCGCAACATAGATTTAGGTCGCCCCAAAAAAACAGACGAGAAAAGAGAAATCTGCGCAACACTTACTATCCACGCAATAGGTGGAATGACGCAATGAGGTGCGAGAAATCTTCCAAACAGGCCTCGGAAGAGAAGAAGGAGGTGACGTTGCCGTTGAGAAGAAACAATTGCTGAAAATATCAGGCACTTGCTGAAAAAAGTCAGGCACAAGATGAAAGTGGGCGTCAGAGAGAATGGGAGCTGAACGATCCAATTGAAAAAGAAGCTACTGCCTTAAATGGAAGGAATCCATCAGCGGGTGTATAGCCAGAAGGAAACATGCGCAATGAATTCAAAGAGCCGCAAAACGTGGAAGGTGAGCAACCCGCATGCAGAGACACAGGTAGCGGACCATGAGGCTAGAGAAAAGTAAATAGATCCAAAAGGTATGAGTAAAAGTAGCAAAGTCTCTTCCAGGATAGACTGCCAAGTGGAGGCTCATTACCATGCACAGAGTCGAAGTTCCCATTCACTCCGATATCCGTACGGTCAGAGACAGCATTGGTTAAATACAGGAGAACTAGCGAAGAAGAGGGCATGCAGGTTGCTAAAAATATGCAAGATGAGCCGCATGGGACATCGCTGGTATCACTTATAAACAATATAGAGCTACTTCAAAAGCTGCATCAGGACACAGATGCGACAATGCGCCAAAGAACATGTTGGAATAAGCAAGGTTATCAGCAGGTGAAAAACTGCAGGTGAAAATCCAACCATAGGTGCCTGCAAGCACTGCCTCTTTCCAGCAGAAGAGTTACCAGTTCCTTAAAGAGGGCAAGGTTAAAAGGCACTTGAAATGACCAGAGTGACGGTTGTGTCAATGCCAAGGCGACAAGCAATCTGCCGCAGAGACATAGCAGGTGGGCAATGCAGGAAATATAGCACCACCGTGAAAAAGAAGCATGTAGGAAGCACCACCAAAGCCAGGCCAGTAACAGGGGATAAGTATGCAGCACAGTCTCGTCCTGGCAAAAAGAATGCGGCACGCCAACTTGCACAAAATGGCGGCCGCGACTTAAGGATAAAGCTCCTCAAAACTCACTGTGTGAATTGCCGTGTCCTTAAGAGATTAGGAGGGCACCCAGACATCAGGCAGTCATTATGGGTGAAGCGGGGATCGTAACAGCCGCCGGACTCGGGATGCAAGGCAGCTGATGGGAGGAGATGGCGGCCGCAATCACTTCAGACGCCTCGGAGCATCTTAAGCCAGGAACTGCGTCTTCAGGCAATGCAGGACAATCCCAGGCATCGCGGAGCATAGCAGAGATGTTCCGACGGCAGGAAGGAGCCTCCATACAGAAAACAGTATTGTTTGGGCAATGAATTCCCCGGATACGCCGCAGATCCTCACTCAGGCGCTGCCATCACCCACAGGCGCCAAGCCACGCCCCCCCCCATATAGACAATACTGATGTCTCGGGTCTTCTGTTCCATTCCTCTGTGTATCCACTCAACTATTATACATAAAATTTGTCGGCATTTATAATCTTCATCACCCATTGGCCTCCATTGTCAATAGGATTTTCTCAATGTACTGTATTCTAATTACCATATAATCCATAATCCTATTTTCATTTCACTTTTTCAGACCTTAAGTTGATTTGCACTGTGAGATTGTACAGAAAGGGGGTGGCCTTGGCAAGTATGTTGGGAAACGGCAAGTTGGGCTTTGATCGCTCTCCTCTGCCTAGACCCTAAGGATGGAGAGGCCTTTTATTCCACCGGGCATGTCCATAGTGAGCTGGAGCCCTTGGGGGCTGGTTTTGAAAGTCTGGCCCACTAGCTCCCGAATTTAGTGGCAGCTGGTAAGGGGAAGCTTCAAGAGAGAGGGAAGTGGAAGGTAAAGAAAAAGTTGTCCAAGAGGTGGACGAGGTAGATGAGAAAGAAAAAATGAATGGATGGATGTATGGGAAGAGATCAATAGCATGAAAAGATGAACAGAGCAGGCTGGTTTGAGCATTTTTGCCAAGGCTGTACCAAAATTCCAGCCTTGCTAAACAGCCCTCACATTCCCATCTCCCACCCCACCCCCCAAAGCAAGAATTTACTCATCTGGGCCCACCTCCCACGTCCTGGCAAAGTTTTCAGTGGAGTCCCACAATACCATTCATGTCCTATGAGCTAGAAACTTAAGGGCCTATTCACAAGCTGTGTTTTGTAATACATTTAGTAGTACTACAATAGTATTACAAAGTGCTACAGAATCCAATTTATAAACCTACTGGTGTAAATCTCCTCTACCTCCACCTCTCCTCACACATGTATGCTTACTACGTAGGGCCCGATTACAACGTTGTTAGGAATGGCTCTGGATAGGATTTGGTATTGGAGAATCCGATTCGGAACCCTTGTTTCCAAACAAATCAAACAGATTTCCCAACGACCAATTATGATGCCCGGAAACCATTCGAGCAGTCCGAATCAGTTCCAAAAGGCGTCCAGACATCCAGAGTCTTTCAGAGCTGATTCATACAGCTCTATGGATACAGTTTCCGGACGAACGAATGCGATGACCGATTCAGACAGCCGTTCCAATTCGGTTTGCCTGAGACGAAACGGCTGCCAGAATCTGTCTTTGGGGGCTCGTTGCGGGCCCGCCTTCATGCGGAGTCGTACGAATGTAGCCTGTGGGGGTACCCAAGGGACTGCTCTTTCCAACCATGCACAATGGAGTGCCCGCCACAGGGTGCAAGGTTGTCCTCAACCATCCCTTATTTCAAAGGGATCCTGTGTTTTCGTTCGGAACACAGGCTCCCATTGAAGTCAATGCAAGACCGACTGAACAATGTGGAATCATCATAATCGATCGAACAGAATCACAGGACCCAACTCGTTTGGAAACTAGTCTGGAACCAATTTGTTCGGGACAGTTTCCTAATGAGATGGTAACCTGGCACTTAGTAGTAAATGTGGGAGAGTTCAGGGGCAATGCCTGTAAAAATGGGCATACTTACTACTAAATGGGAGGGGTATAGGAATTAGTAAGGGGGTTTGGTGACGGAAGGGGAGGGGACAAGGAAGGGGAAAAGGGAGGGACATGCCCCTGCCCACAATAGAGTAAGTATGCTGCTTTTCATAAACTGCACTCATTTCTAAATTTACTGTAGGTTCAAAGAGACCCACAACAGTAGTAAATTACTCAGAGATGGAGTAAGTTCAGCACCAGACATGGCCAACCACTGGTACTGTAACACCCTTCAATTATAAATAATGGAGGTAGGGAGTTAAAATAACACCCCACAGGAAAGAATACTAAACTAAACTGAGTTATTTAAAATAGTTGACAACATAAATAAGCATATTTTAATGACAAGAAAAAATATGTAAAATTTAAATATTTTATTATTTAATTATATAATATTTTAACAACTTTTTTGCATGTATAGGTCATTGTGATATGTTTATTAAAATATAGTTAAATATGCTTGAATCAATTCTGTGTATATCACATAATTAATGCAGAATTATACATTTTATTATATTTAATTTATTCAAATTAATGATAGAATTAATTCAAAATATTGTTGATAATGCTGTAAGCATTTTTATTATACATTTAAAATAGAAATATTTTCCATTAGCATTTCACATAAACATGTTTGTGTGTATTTTTATTTAGGTAAATACACTTTTAAAAATGTTCCAGTAATTTCTCATAGGGAAATTCTAGTAAAAATATTGTTGTGTTAAATATTAATGTAAACAAAGTTTGTATATTTATTTTAAATGTAGAACAAAATGAAAAATGTATTAACTTAATCTTCATTTAAATCTTAAATTATTTGAGATATACATTCCTGCATTTTAAATTAAAAAAGAAATTGCCAACTAAAGTAGTAAGAATTCATTTTATATACAACATTAACCATTATAAAAATAAAAGTTGTTAAAATATTAAAATATGTTATAATTAAATAATACATATTTTATAATTTTTAGATATACTTAATATCAAATTATATTTAACTTTATATCTATAACCATTCAAAAGAATAATTGTATTTATCATGATTTCCTATGGGTATTATTTTAAGCTCCTAACTCCATTATTTTCTATGGGATGGTTTTGATGTACTCGTGGTTGGCCAAGCGTGGTGCTAGACATATTTTTTTTTTTTTGGCAGTAGTAACTTACACTCTACATTTGGCTCCACCCCTTTTTTCCTGATGTTGGAATCTAGTAGGTCTACAGCTTTTAGTAACTCCACACTCAGTCAGTCAGTCAGTTTGATTTATTGTATCAGCATAAACAGCCTTACAAACATTTTCCAATGAAAAAGCAGTCCTTTATAACAGGACCTATATAAAACGTGTTTTAGGCTCAAGAATGTGACATACATAAAAAAGCATGGTATAACAGTATAAAATCACACAACCCGCAATAAAATACAGGCAGAAAATTATTATTACGCAGATAATGTTAATATTAAATATAGACAGCAATAAAGTGCCTAAAATACTAAACAAATTAAAACTGGATACTGTTCACCAGCAGGTGCACCAGATGATATAAAGTTCTAGCAGTTATAAATACAATAGTACAATAGTAAACTACAACTGGTACAGGGAAAAGGTGATACTCCTAAACTATGCTCATAGTTTAATTTATTAGAATTAATGTTTTGATATTTATATTTATACTAAGCAGATATAAGCAAATCCATGTAGTGATACCCGCATGTTACGTAACTTGCTGCGCTTCATACAGCTTCATATCAAACTGTGAACATTTACAGATTCAAGATTTAAATGACTTTATTTGAATGAAAGAAGCATCCATACAAGTTATACAGTGAATATCACAATAGAAACACTAAATATAACAGATAACATGTCAAGATAGAGTGAAAAATAATGTTCATTGCAGCATTTAAAAAACATCTAGACAATAAAACAATATTAGCAGCATGTTTAGTAAAACAGAAAACACCACATCATAAAAACAATACTTCATAAGAAGTGGTAACCATAGCACCATTCCAGTGACAACCCACAGATCAACAGATATTGAGCAGCAGAGTTAAAAGACCATAGTTTTAGAAACGAGCCAACATACATCATGGTTTTGTTGTTGGTCAATTTCAATAAAAGAGTGGAGGTTAGTCTGTCATGCCTAATGTCGGGGTATTTCTTTTTAAAAAATGAAATCAAAAATTGCCTGCAATATCTTGCGTAATGTTTACAAATAAATGCAAAATGTAACAATGTTCTCCCTGACTTGCTATCACAGGGACAGGAGTTACTGTCTAGGTTCTTCCTATAGCCCAATGGGAAACACAGCAAAATTGTTACTGTGTTTTCCCTAAAACTGAATAGTCACCTGTGTTCCCAGTGCCTACATGCACCTCAGAGTTAGTTAGCTAGAGAGCATAGTTGAATCCTGCTCTGCTAGTCTATAACATTGGATTTGCACTTTTCCCTGTTAGTAGTGCAAGTGATTAAACAAAGTGGAATCCACTCAAGAGGTGGTGGTGATCCCTAAAATGATGGGGAGCACACAGTGTTGTTTAAATGCCCCTCACACACCAACAGGCCCCTTGGTGTCATGCTTCATCATCGGGGCCTTCGCACCCCTCTACGGGATGCGGCGTGCTACAACTGATGACTACGTAGGAGCACTTATTAGTGGACTATGTGAGGGTGTGTGTTTTTTCAGAGAATGTGAGTGAGGTGAGGTGAGAAAAGTGAGTTAAAAAATACCTGGCACGTGGGATAAAAAAAATGTTATTATGTCCCCGGCTGGTATTATTAAAAGGTGCAGAGTGAGGTTGATGGTATACGTACTAGGGTATATCAACCATTTTAAAGTGTCAACATGTTTCGGAGCGCAAAGGCTCCTTCTTCAGGACAAGGATATGCACTTTATCCTCCCCTTACTCACATGAAATGTTAAAGTGTAATAAAAATATAAAAATAGAATGTGTAATGTACCTAACTATGTTTATATAAAGGTAAGTTCAGTTGCGCCCAGTTGGCGTTGATGAGAACCTGTGGAAGGAAGACAAAAACATACAGAACTTGTCAGATGTCCAGGAACTTGAGGAAAGAAAATTACCTCCTAATCAATGAGGGTAAGTAGCAGGACTCAAAATGAGGTACTGCGACCCTATGAACAAAAAAGAGATATCAAAGGACATAATAAACATACTAGTCGGATGTCCACGGATTTAAGGGAAGAGAAATGCTACCCTAATTAATAAGGGTAAAAAGCAGGACCCAAAATGGGGTTCTGAGACCCTGTAAAAAAGGACAAACAAACAAAAAACACATACAGCTAAATTGTAGTCTCCCTAGTATGGATAAAGGGAGGGAGTTAGTGGCTTACTTATTGTTTAGAAACTGATAACCTCATGAGCTTTTTGCGTGGTATTGGGGGGATCCTTCCTCACTGCTTAGTATAGCAACCTAAAAGATAATCAAGGGTAGGATGGTTTCAAGGATCAGCAGAAAATACCAGGTGAAAACTGCACGAAGCGCATCCTGATTCGTATGACTCCACTCACGGTTTCTGCAAGGTTCAATCGCCTGCCTTCCCCTCAACGCTGTTACGATGAAGTGAGCGGTTGGTTAGGCGGTTCAGCTATTTATACTATCAGCCAGGTGATTAGTGGAGGTAGATTAGTTAATGACCCTCGGAAATATGCCCAAATACGGCGTTGATCATCCCCTTGGATCCGGTGTTGCGCGATCAGAAAGGTTCGCTGCTCCAAGGGTCTGCGCATGCGCGAAGAAGCAGCGTGCGGAGAACCGCGCAAGCGCGGGAGCTCCTGACATACTGCATCAACGCGCATGGGCAGTACTGCAAAGACGTTCCCATTACCGGCTGACTCAAATATGCGGGCACTAGACAAATTAATAAAAGGAAGGCGCCAAGACTTATTATTGCGCTGCCTATGTTGGGAGATTGGTTCCCATCCTCAACAAACCAGTGGTGAACCTAATTGGGTGTAATAAGATAGAAATCACACCCCAACACTTTAAGAAGGCATGGAATCCAGGCAGAATTTACATGGTTATTGTTTAGAAAAAAAAAACTGCCAGATCTAATAAGGTGTACTCAGAACACACCAACGAATAAAAGGAATGAAGGGGATAGCGCCAAGACTTATTATTGCGCTGCCTATGTTGGGAGATTGGTTCCCATCCTCAATAAACCAGTGGTCAACCTAATTGGGTGTATTAAGATAGAAATCACACCCCAACACTTTAAAAAGGCATGGAATCCAGGCAGAATTTACATGGTTATTGTTTAGAACTAATAAGGTGTACTCCTCACACTCCTCACACCCAGTGTGTAGTTCATGAATATGGCATTGAGGTATTCAGCGAAGTTGATTCCATGGAATCGAGTCATTGAGCCCAGAGGTATCGGTCCCAAGGCGGAACACCCACCGTTGCTCTTTTTCCAAAAGCCCTGTCTCTGAGGGCAGCTGCTCGATCACTGTCCACTGTAACTCATTTACACAATGTTTGTATTCCAGGAAGTGAGCCGACATTTTTGTGGTTGACTTCTTGCATCTGATATTACTTTTATGCTCGTTGATCCTTATCTTTATTTGTCTTGTTGTCATCCCCACGTACTCTTTTTTGCAAGGACATGTGATTAGATATACTACATTCCTGCTATTACAGTTGGTGAATGTACGTTGTTCCCAGCTGGTACCATTCGAAAAAGTCAGAGTCTGGCTTTTCTTGGTGAGGTGACAGCTGTTACAATTGCCACACGGATGGTGGCCCTGTACTCCTTGTAGCCTTGTCTGCGACACTCTGCGTGGTGCAGGTCTTGTGTGGACGAGCATGTCTTTTAAATTCCTACCACGTCTGTGGGCAAACATTGGTTTTTCCAGGGATAGCGTGCTACTTGTTAGTATGCGCCAATGTTTGTTGACCAATTTGGCCACCTGGTTGGTTACTGGGCTATACGTGGTGACACAGACTGTTCTATTCAGTTGGTCATCTTTCATGGGTTTGTCTTCCAAGAGAGCGTCACGATTATTGTTCCTGGCTCTCTTCATTGCCTTGTTAATCACTGGGTCGGGGTATTTTCTTTGTCTCAGTTTTGTGCAGAGGTCCTTAGCCTGACTTTTGTATTTTTCCACATCACTGCAGTTCCGGCGTAGGCGGAGGAACTGTCCATACGGTAGGTTCTCCCTCAGGTGACGTGGATGGAAACTGTCAAACCTGAGGAGGCAGTTCCTGGCAGTTGGTTTGAAGTGGGTCTCTGTCTTCAGGATGCCTGCCTCATGGTAGATGTTAAGATCTAAGAAGACCATAGTGCTGTTTGACATTTGGTGAGTGAATTTGAGAAAGGCGTTCTGGTTGTTGAGCCATTGCATAAATTCAGAGATTGAATTCTCATCCCCCTCCCAGATCACCAAAATATCATCAATATATCTTCGCCACGTTTTTATCCTCTCCCTGAATGGATTATCGGGATGAAGGATCTTGGAAGACTCCAAATGATGTACGTAGAGTCCCGCCAGACTAGGGGCAAATGTACTCCCCATGCTGGTTCCATGGCTTTGCAAGAACAGGGTACCCTCATACTCAAAAAAGTTTTTTGTAAGGGCTAGCGAGATACATTCCATCACTACACCACGGGGAGTTTGGTATTTCCAGTGGGTAGAGTGGAGTACTTCCTCGATGATTAAAAGTGTCTCATCATGTGGGAGGCTCGTGTAGAGGCTCTCCACATCAAGGCTCAGAAGCATTTGTGAGTTGGGATCAAAAGGATGATTCTGTAAGAGTTGTAGCACCGCTTTTGTATCTCTCAGATACGTGTCCGTAGCTTGTACTAGTGGTCTGAGAAAGGCATCGGCAAATTTAGATAGGGGTTCAAGGATTGATGAGATGCCAGACACAATCGGGCGCCCTGGTGGATTCTCCAGATTCTTGTGCACTTTCGGTATAGTATAGAAATACGGAGTGCGAGGATTCTTTTGAACCAGGAATTCTGGTGCAAGTGTACATTGAGTCATGTAGAGTTAGTTGTACATGTTTTTTGCTGAGGGTGCTTCAAGTTTCAGGCTACATAATAGCATGTTCCATACAAATTTTATAACATACAGATTTGACATATGTGAGCCAGGAAATGAACAAGCCTCTATCACATGAGAAGCAGTCCAATAAGATGTCTCTTGATAAGCTAGCCTAGGCGTTTTTCCAAATCGCTAACCTCAGTAGCGCCAGCCGGGATCAAATGTATTCTTCCAAAAAAGACAGGCTCAGCTTTTCATGACAAATAAAACTGGATGAAGAAATGGTGTACTAAGAGGAGTCTCCTACAGAAGGGATTTTCTTCCCTCGAAATAGCCTCAGAATTTCGTGATACCCCATACCTCAGCCCCATACATGGTGATGGAGACACATTGGGATTAATAAACGTGCAGTATCGGGATAAGGAACCCACCGCCAGTTGGTTGGGGAAGACTACATACTGAGCCAATTTCACTAGATGGATTGACTCAGCGCTGCGTGATGTTAGGTACCCAAAACCCTGAAGCAGAAAAAAGTACCCCCTAAATAGGGGCAGGTACTCCTTCTGATCAAACAGTTAGTACCCTCACAGAGAGAGGTGAGATGTTTTCACTTTGGGCCACGTGCCATAATGTGTGACTTACAAACTTTTGTACGAAGATCTAGAGTGGCCATAAGAGCATTTACAAATATGAGGGATTTATTGAATATGCCTGTCAATTGTTTAAGGGCCGGCCATGTCCCCCAAAGGAAGGCTGAAGTGTTGTTATAAATATCCTCCCCGTCTATCATATTGCATAACTCAAGCATGCCCACAGTGCTGCAAATCCCATACAGCGCAAAGGGAGTCTACGACCATCGGGTTCAGGGGTAAGTATATTGAGAACAAAACAAGAGCAGATGGATTATAGTATACTCTCCACCTACAGAGCAATTATAGATGGAATCCTTCTCTCTTATCTGTTTTGTTTTCATGAGGTATGACCTTGTTGGGAATACCCCTAATCTGAACAGGATATATGCCCACCTTCTTTGATTAGGATGTATTTTTTTCAGATAATCTTTAAACTCTACCACAGTGCTAGACCAGAAATATGAGTCTATCAGGATCTTCCCATGGGGTGATCAGGCCAATAGCCATTAGCAATTTCCTTATAAGGGCACCCACAAACATGTCCCCTTACTGGTGCTCCTGTTCACCCCCTCTACAGCTTTAAATAGATGTTGGCCTTTTTATTCCTGACTATTCAAATCCAATATAAGATTGTCTGAATCCTGGCCTAATCCATGATGGAAGCTACTCCCAGATCCTCGAAAATGGGAACCATTGGGGTACCACGTCCCAGGCCTAACAAAGATCTGAAGACGTTATTTTCAGCTACTTGGAGCTTCTCCATTTTCCATACACCCATATCTCGCCACCATACACCAACAGTTTTGACTTCATCATTCTCAAGTAGTTTTTGGGGTTTATCAAACTCTTACTAGTACAATAATCCTCAAACCTGGTCAACAGTTTAAGCAGAGCAGTCTCAGTTCTGGAAATGAATACCACGTTGTCAGCAAATTGAAGGATAGAGACCATGCCACCTGCAATTTTGATGACCATCAAGGGGTATTTCCAGAAGATTTCTACTACAACATTTATAAATAAAGTGGAGCGCAGTGGGGCTAATATGCCCCCTTATCTAACACCCTTTTTGAACATAATGGAGCAGTGTACTCCCCCATTTTCCCATAGTTTACAGATGCAGGATTGTTCTGATGCAGGGCTTTTATAACGTGTAATAATGTGGATTAGACCCCTAAGTATTCAAGAGCTTTCCATAACTTAGAGCAATCGACTGGCTGACTTCAGATCAATAAAAGTTAGGTATAGCGAATATTAATAAATAACAGTATATTTGTAGCATATTAAATATGTGGCATACCTATGCAACTGTCCCAGCATTTGATCTTAAGCCAGCCTGCAGCTCTGACAGAATTCACCAAACCTTGTAATCTATAGAGGAATACTTTCCCCCAAAATTTTTCCCACTCCATATAAAAGTGAAATAGGATGGTAATTTGATGGTTTAGCTGGGCTACCTGTTTTATGAATTGGTGTCACGATTGCTGAGCACCAGTAATCAGGTATGTTACTGCTGTTTATAGCTGCATTAAAACCTATTATCACAACCAATGACCAGTAAGTTGGGTTTGTCTGAATCTAAGGGTACAGTATCTGGGCTTGGCACCTTGTTTTTTTCCTCAGACTGGTGGGCTTGCTCAGGTGAGGAATCCCACATTGACCAGCAATCCTACACTCATAAGCATGACCTAATGGCTGTCGTATCTCCCCCTCCATTTCCGCCTGGTACAAGTTACCAAAATGATCTTCCCAGTCCTTTTGACCGACATGGTGGCTTATCTGATTGGTTGATCCCTTCTCAATATCATTGACTAATCTCTAAAAGTACTTAGAGTACTTATTAGCTGCTGCCTGCTTCAATTCCTCCCGTAGCAGGCACTGATAAGTGGATTTCTTGTTTTTTATCAATCGTTTGTAAGCCCACTTATGAATCTAGATGTACATTTCGCTTCACCTGTCACAGTATCGGTTGATATGGGCCTGTGAGACTATCCTTTTTTTTTCCTAGTAGGAATCCTACTAGGCAGATTTAGATTTATTTACTTGACCTTGATTATTGCAACTAGCTGAGTGTGTCCGCATTTCTTTGACTCCTGTTAGCAAAGCCTGACAACTATCCAGAAAGATTTCATTTGTAACTCCACACTCTGATTTTGTGAGTGGACAAAAGTTACTCCAAAGTGTAGCAATAAATTGCATGAGCAAATTACATATTAGTGTAATTTACTTTTGTGAATAGCCAGGTAGTCACCAGTCTCTTCAACGGTCAAACTATGTGAGTTAGCCGGCATGTGATTTGCCTTCATTCAAATCATCAAACTTCCACATGCCCCATGCTGCCTATGCTTATTCCGCTGACGAGATGTGCCCTATGTGAAGTTAGACATTCCTGTATTCATGTCATGTACTTTGCACACATTCTCACTCATTAATGACCTTATTGCTGGTACTATCGCACCACATGTTAGGTTTGTGTTTATTGATGGGCATATTTTGAGGTACTCTCTGTTTTGGTTCACACACAGGAGAAAACGAATAGCTATGGACTTGTATTTGTTAAAAATGTATTTTTGTGCTTAGGAGAGTTTAGGATTTGTGAATCCTGACTGTGGCTAGGCACACCTCACATAGTTAAAATGGGAGTGAGACAAACAGGGAGGTAATGTTCCAACCCCACATCAATTTAGTGAGAAAGATAATGTTTTTCAAGTGCACCTGTGAACATTGTTAACTTTCCTTCATGTATTTATTTCACAGCATTGCAAAAATATATATATATTTTTTGATAATCAACTTTATTGGCATTTTTAAACAAAAACAAGACAATTGATAAAGTATGCAGTTCATTGGTGGTAGCAGAATCAGAGTTACAACAAAAGAAATACCAGCCACCAGGTGTAATAATGGCTGACTGTACACCCCGCCCCTCTGGATACGCGCAAAAATATTTTAATGTTGTTTTGGTGCCATGTCAGGGCACCTTGGAAATGAATTATTTCCCTTCTGGTGCCATTTTTTGGCTGAAGCCTACCAGACAGTGAAGCTGTCTTGTTGGGAAAATACTTCTTGGGGACATTCTGAAAGCTTCCATGCAAATGCATTCTACCCACTTCTTTCTTCGTTTTGTGGTTTGTAACTCACATTTGCTTGCTTTCTATTTGAAGGCTTTATTTGTTTATGGCCGTCCAGCATGTCTTTGGAGCATAGCCTGTTCGTCATTGTTCCTTGTATTCTTTCACAGTACTTGCTTTCTGTAAAGAGGGCATTATAATGTGTTCTTATCTTCTCACATTTGCTGTTCATTCAAAATTGAGGTCAAATGTTAGGCTGTGTCTCCTGAGGGAGCGTGTTGTTTGCTTTTCTTTTGTCAACTTCAGAGTAAGAGGATTTGTGTGACAATCTTGATAAATACAGGAGGTGGGAAAGGAAAGTTTTTTTCTGCCACACAACAAAATGTAAATGTCCTTAAATGAACTGCGAAAACATTTCAGAATATATCAGAATTAAGAAAGCACAAATAAAGCAAAAATGTTTGTAATTCTGAAGTGCTGCGTAAAGAAATATTTAATATGATCAAAACAAAACAATACTCTAGTTGATGGCATTTCCACACATTATGGTTTGTGTGCTGTATAGTGTTATCACTAAAAATGTATGTGCAAATGTAATGGTCATTTCAATTGAAAATGTGTTGGCTGTAATGTCAGTGTTCTACCACACCATGCATACGCCACCTTACACTACTCAGCTCTGCAACACTCTACTCCACGCTATGCAACTCCACTCCATGCCACTCTACCAAACTCTATGACACCCATTTTACAACAGTCCACTTCACGGCACTTTACTCTATGGTACTCTTCTCAATGACACTCTATGCCACTCCGCTCTATGACAATCCACACTCTCCCACTCCACTGTGACATTTTACTGCACTCTACACCACTTCACTGTAATCCACTACTCCACTCTACACCACTCTACTGTATGCCATTATGACTCCACTTTATGACACTCTAAGCCGCACCACTCTACCCTCCTGCACTCGCCACCACTCCACTCTAGGACACCCCACTCTCTGACACTCCACTCCACATTAGAACACTCGACCCCACTCTAAGCCACGCCACTATCTGACTCTACTTCATTCTACTCCACTACTCCACTGTACACCACTACACTGTACACCACTCTCTATGCCACTCCACTCTATGACACTGCACTCCACACTATGCCATTCTGTGACAATCTATGACACCCACTTTACAACGGTCCACTTTACGGCACTCCACTCTATGATACTCCACTCCATGACACTCCAAGCCACACCACTCTACCCTCCTCCACTCTCCACCTTACTCTCTGACACACCACTCTACATTACAACTCTCGACCCCACTCTATGCCACTCCACTCTACTTAATTATACTCCACTACTCCACTGTACATCACTCGATGGCACTTGACTTTATGACACTCTACTCCCATCTACGCCACTGAACTCTATGACACTTTACTCCGCTCTACGCAATTCCTTCTACAGCGCTCCAGTCCACTCTTCTCTAGGCCACTATACAACACTCTACGCCACTCCAGTCTATGACCATCTACTCCACTTTACACAACTACCACTACTGCACTTTACTCCACTCTATCACTCCATCCTACTCCACTCCACTGTACTCTAAGACACACTACTCTTCTCTAAACGACTAGTCCAATCTACACCACTCCACTGTACATCAGCCTATATTCTCTATTCTATGACACTCTATGCCACTCCACACTATGACACTGTACTCCACTCTACGTTGCTCCACTCTTTGACACTCCACTCCACAACACTCCATAAAACTCCACTCCATAAGACTCCAGTCTACAGCACTCTACTCATCTCCTTGTCACTCCACTCTGCGACATGTTATAGTAATGTATTTTTTTTTTAATTGTGAAAAGTTTTAATCATAATTGCACATGGTGTTGGTTGCAGAGATATGTGCCAAATATGTTCCTGGCTTATGTTAGGGCTTTTTGGTCCTAATTTTGAGTTTGTCGGAATGAAGGTGCTATTTGTTGCATTTCATAAATAATGATTGGAAGCGATAAATAACACCTATCTAAAGCTTTTGGGGAAAAACGTGCTAACTGCACCAAAATCCTCAGGGTACTGTTAATTCAAGATACTTTTTGACTGTTAAATTCTGGCAGCTCTGATCTGCGAACTTTAAGGACGGGTGAGATATTTAACACACCCAGTAATTACTGTGTGAGATAACTAACACCCAACTCGCATTTCTGACCCCTGCACAAACAGGAGTTTGTGCAGGGTCGGAAAACACAAACTCACTTATAATCATGGCCTTACAGTCAAGCTATACCCTTGGCTCAGCTCTCCCTGTTAATTTGTTGGCTCGCTCATCTCTAAGGGCACATGGCATGCACTGTTCTACTTTCCGTGGTGTCTAACTTTACACACTGGACACACTGTTTAGAGGCACATGTGATAGTTGTTTGCAATGTAGTATAAAGTTATTTTTTGGCTAAGGATATAACATTATTTAAAGTAGCGAATCTGTGAATCTGCCCGGGGAAAAATAGTGGTGAAAAGTGTAAATATGTAGAAAGGGATTGTCTTATCATTTCATTTTTAAAAACGAATAATAGCTGAAACACACATCATTGGCCGGAATTCAAATGGCCAGAGTTGTGACAGCCATCTTGGATCTGGCAGTCTATAACGCAATAAAGTAGCCGTGTTTTCTCTGATCGTATGGTACTGCAAAAAAATTCTGGAGACCAAAAAACCCAAAATGGATATTTTAGGAAGTGACAAAAAAGAACAGATGTAAGTTAGAAAGTATATCTAAAGGTAGAAACGTTTTGTGAATAAGTCAAACAGGTGTAACTTGCAAAGAAATGTAGATGGAATACAGACTGCTAAAGCTAAACCAGTTTGATTAATCAGACCCGACACTTGTAAAATGGAACCTTGTGGTTTTGCATCAGTCGAATAGTTATTTTTTATTTTAACTTCAAAGGTTTACTACCTCCAATTAACCCTCCTTACGCTTCGGGAAGTTACCCTGAACACAGAGTGAATTTAAGTTGCTTTCCTACCTTATGGAATTCAGAAAAGCAAAACGTAAAGGGTCAAATAATATGCGGCGGCATTGTGCTTTGTTTAAAGGATATTTCCCTGACAACTTGCAAAATGTATTGCCAGCAGTATGAATTGCATACAAATACTCAAGCCATGAGAGGATTATGCATCAGCCATGAACAGTCGGCCCACATTCCATCAGGTGCTTCCTGTGTCAGGAACTAAATTGCTTTTGTGAATCATTGTCTTGCTGTTCTGCAGGTTTGCCAGCTACCAATTTGGGTCTATGAGGTTTATGACTTGTCATTCTTGGTCATTTTACTTGGCTTTAAAATCTTGGCACAAAATACATGAATTAGCCCAACAAACACTCCAAATTCACTTCTGCAACCAACTAAAAAGAGGTAATAACCAAAGTACAATTTCTTCCACATTTTCCATTTCATTCTGCATGGTACACTTTTAATTTAAAATATCAGACTTTCTTCATTTTAAATATGTGTTTAAAGCAGATTGCAGATAACGTACGAAAAACATCACATTTCAGTTTCTCTATAAATGGTAATGCTAGGAATGTACAGATACATCCTTTCTACAACGTACTTAAGGATGACAATCACCAGAGCAGAAGAGGGTTACCACTAGTTCCATATGGAATCTTATGGTATAGACAGCACATTGGTCAGAGTAGTATGACAAATCAAAAAGAGGAGCTGGAGGAAATACAAAAGGGATGTATGACGGTACAATGTGTGGTATTACCACGCGTACCGTTACAACGCATGTTTTTCAACACAAGTCGTTACAACGACTTGCGTTGGTGGGCGCTGGATAGTGAATAGTGATGATTGTAAAATCTTTATTCGGTAATTTGATCACCATAAAAGAGTACATAAACATTATACAATTCCATTT
Source organism: Lissotriton helveticus (assembly GCF_964261635.1). Classification (NCBI taxonomy): domain Eukaryota; kingdom Metazoa; phylum Chordata; class Amphibia; order Caudata; family Salamandridae; genus Lissotriton; species Lissotriton helveticus. Next base: position 1,002,873,212 of record NC_136071.1, on the reverse strand, counting down.
CTCCGGTTAAAACTATAAATAATAAGACATATAAAGGAAGGAATGCACCACAGTCACTGGTTTGCTACGAGCGGTTACATACATCAAACTGTTGGTACCCTAGAATGCAGTTTCAATAACCGGGAGCGCGTCACCCACGCACTGCCCAAAAATTTTGCCACCCCACATGTCATGAAGGAAGATGAAGAATCAGTAGAAAGTACACGTAGTGCCTGACTATGACACCTCAGCCCCAGCTCCCTACATACAGGTTTCAGCCAACATTTCCGGGCCACTTTATAAGCGGGGCAGGCAAAGAATAGGTGGGCCACAGTCTCCTTTGGTGCTGCACAACCAGGGCACGAACGCAAGGAGGCAGCAGAGTTGGACCACCTCGACGTGAAGTCGTACACCGGGAGCGTCCCATATCTCAGTTTTAGATATAGCGCTCTGTCTAGAGGTTTAGTGATCAGGTCGAGGAAGGGTTCCAGTTTTTTCACCCATTTAATTAGCAGAAATTGATCCGTGAGTGAGCCCCCATCCAAACCACTCAGTGCTTCGCTCTGTACCCAGTCCCAATATAGCTTTTTGATCATATCCTTGGGCGGCGGCATTTGGGACTCCCAAGCATCCCTTAGACCTAATTTAAGCACCAGGTCTCTCACATTATTCAGCCATCCTATTTTTTTCCCCGAGTCCAACAGAAGAAGATCGTCCAGCCCTGCAGCATAATTTGCAAGCTCCTCAGTTTTTCTTAAACGGGTCCAGAAGAGCAATGGGCGTAGCCTCACCAAATCCTTTAGGGCTCTTCTGCCCAGATCTAATCTCAGGGGGATGAGTGGGGTGGAAACAGGAAGAGCCACCACCTTCCTCAAAAAATTATTTTCCGCTGTGGCGAGATCTGTAACATTTTCGAACCCCCAGAGCTCGGAGCCATATAAGGCCGCCGGAAGAATTTGACCATCGTAAATCGCCATAGCCGGGGAGACAGGTTTCCTACTTGACTTGCGGAGCTCCCTCGGAGTCACCCCAGATACTCTTTGGTGGCTGAGTAACATTTTGGCCAGGTGGTCCTTCCAGGTCATTCGACTATTTATCCGGACACCAAGATAGTGAATAGTTTAATTTACTATTCCAACTCCAGTCCCCGTGGATAGTAGGGAAGGTGTTGGATAGTAAATTAAACTAATCCCTATCCTAGAGCACCCTCCAGCGAAAGTCGTTGTAACGACTTTCGTTGTAAAACCTGCGTTGTAATAGTACCGCGTTGTTAGGGTTTCGTTGAAAAGGATGTTCCCCATACAAAAGTATACAGAAAATGATGGACGGAATGCTTGAATTAATCTTAGCCACTGATAATTACTCGCAGCCACATCCCAGTCCATGCTGTAGATGTGATGCGGATACTTCTCAGTCCAAGAACTCGGTGAGGCTGTCCTGGCCACAGACATCGACGTCCCTCAAAGTTCTCTTGATTCTGGTAGAAGTCCAGTTGCCACTTGACTACCTTTCACCTGGTGTCGCTGTTACAGTACACTCAAATCCTTTCCTAGGTGTTAACTTTTCTTCAGTGTGACCATGCTGAAGTCTGACGAATCTCCGAGTCCAGCAGACTTGGGTGCAACTTTGAGTGTTGGGTTTTGTTTCTGGTGCTGAACAGCAATGAGAAATGACAGCTCGAAGATTTGGGATGCTAATTCACCCCAGCAGGCTTCTTCAGCTAGTGAGGCCCGTGCTGAAAAAAGGAGAGCAGCCAACTGACCCTTGGAGTCTCCTGTTTCAGCTTGGCACTGGTGATGACTTCTCTATGAGCAGAACAGAGCAGGCACAGTCCCTCTCCTTTGTTAGCCACCAGGTTCAGCATGCGCAGTCCATGCGGATGCGGCCTCTCTTTGACAGTTTTTTTGTGCATCAGAGCAGCCTGTATTTAGTCCTCTTCTCCAGTCTATCGAGATCTGGGCTCTGGGTGTCAAGGATGTCCTATTTATGGTCAGAAAATATCCTCATGGTAGGATGTGTTTCTTAACCATTTGGCTACTCTGCTTCCTCCCTCCTGATGGCCACTTCCTGTGAATTGTGGCATCTACCATCCCGTATGCACCATTCTGCCCACTTCCAACATGGCAGAACCCCTCACTTGGCGTCCAGAGATCCCTTGTCCACCCAGAGGCCAGGCTACCAAGGGGGCTAAACACCCCTGGAAAACAGATTTGGCAACTGGTTTCCCCTTCTCTTTAAAAGTGCCAGCCTGTCTATCTACACAAAAGGGCAACCCCTCTCCTAAGTGTTCTGTTGAGAAAGGAAGGTGCACCAGGGATGGAGTCAGAGTCATCCAAGTTAGTCCAGCAGTTTTCTTTATTGGCATCAATATTTTAAAATGGCCATCTGCCAACGCACTTCGTTCCTATAAAGGAACTTCATCAGCGCTTTGGTTATAACGAGAAGAATTAAGCCTCAGTGCTCATATGAAGCAGCTCAGGAGAAAAAATCTCTCAATACGGGTCAAACAGTAATTAATCCAATCTCCTGAATTATCAGGTAGGAGGATATTTCTCTAATCACACCCGTTGCAAACTGGGAAATACCCCACAATAAGGGTTTTCCACTCCCTTCCAATATCCTTAGTAAGATGTATCCGTGCGTGGCTCAATCTGGTGATCAATTGGCTGATGGCCATTTTAAACTATTAATTGATACCAGTGATGAAACAAAAAGAGGTATTTTCTTACACAAAACATTTATTCTTGTAAATAGTATAACAAGTAAGATAAAAAGTGTGTTCAATTCCAACAAGGATGAGAAGATGTTGCTTGCCCACTTGAAAGCTAAAATGGACTCATGTTTAAACTAGGCCAAGGCATAAATATAATTCCGATCACGGAGATGACGGAATTTGGGCACACCTCGTTATGCGTGTTACATGGAGTTCATGCTAAATTCCACCTTTGGAACATTGATAGGTAGAGAGTGCCTACAAGGGGTTTTATTTAAAAAAAAAATTCAATGAGCAACTGTTCTCAAATTATTCTGGAGGTGAGGCTCAGATGAACATTCACCCTGGTGTCCTATGACAACATCAATAGAAGTAAATTCAATTCAAGAGCACAAAAACACGGGAATATCTTATTTGTGTGAAAATATAAATTTGCTTCTATATCAATAGTTCATTAAAAAAGGAGTACAAATCGACAATCAAATCAGCAATAAATCATGAAAGGAGGTAAAATCAAATTATTCCAACAATTCATGAAGAACATCTATTCCCAAAAAGATTGATAGTGACATATCCCCTGATAAGAATAATGGTCACTAAGGATCAATGAATGCCTCAGAAATAGATGGTAGAGTCGACGTTTCGGTCTCGGTGGCGGATCTATGACATAATATCGACAGACAGAATATCGACATACAAAAATATCGACACACAAATATCGACATCAAAAATATCGGAGTTATATCTTCATAATGGTAAGTACAAAAATATCAAAAATATAATATCGTAGTACAAAAATATCGGAATTAAAAATATCGTTTTTTAAAATGTATTAATAATGTAAAAATAATTTAAAAATACATATAATTTTACAAATATTAAATAAAAACATTAAAACATATTTTAAAAATTATAACTAATACATATAAATTAAAAATAAATTAAAAACTCTACATATAAATTAATATTTCTCTCAAATGTTCCCGTCGCAGAGGGAACTTCTTGTGTTGGTGCCCGCGTCCAAGACCGGGAGCGTGTCTTCGTTTGAATTCCAAAACAAAAAGGTCACGCGGCACACTTCTTGGCAGAAGATTATGATTTATTTTTACAGGTTTCTCGCAAAACTCCTACGCGTTTCGAACAAACGTTCTTGGTCACGGCAGTGTTCTACAATAGTCCCTTTTCAATTTCCACATTTTATACCCTCACCCTTAGTCTCCCGGGTGAGTGACTGTGTGTTGAATGCATTGAAACATTGTGAAAGCCGTGTGGGGTTTACATGCACGAAATGGCTATTGGAGCCAAGCATTGGTGAGATTAAAATAGAGAATCTCACAGAACCTTTCTTGGCGAATAAACAGGCCGCGCAAACGGGTAACGTAAGATCCCGTATCAGAAAGAAACATTTATAAGCAACAGTGTTCAAAATATTTTACTTCCACAATAAAAAGCGTAGTGCAACAAGCGCACAGAAAGTTTAACCGTGTTCAAGAAATACATGCCAAACTAAATAACATCAAAATGGAAGAGAGAGCGACGCGGAGATTAGTCAAAGCGGAAACAATGTTCCAACGCAGCAAGAATACAAAAACAGCAGGCGCTGAAGGAGGGGGTGAAAAAACGCCACAACTGAGCATTACTACAATAAAACAACTCTTCATAAAACTGGAGAAACTTATGAGAAAGGAAATATCGCGGGGATGGGAAATAATAACTTTAGAAAAATATGTGGAATGCAACATGGTACCTAGAGGTCTCCGCATATTCACTCTCCCCAACCATCCTGACACCAAGCCCGAAATGCTGGAGGAATGGGGCAATAATAATATGGACTGTTCTAAACGCATGATGCAAATAATGATAAAATATGCAAGGAAGGAAGTGGAAGAGCTACTACTAAAAATAACAGAAACTGAAAAGGAAATAGCAGCACTCAAGGAAGACAATGTCACAACAAAGAAATTGAGAATGGAGATGGATAAAAATTTGGACAAACATGATGACGAGGTCCAAAAAAGAAAAGAACGAAAATTTCACAGAGACGAAGACGATTATAAATTTGGAACAATACTAACATTTGCACGAAAATTTGACTCGGCAAAAAAACAGTGGGATGAAACAACCAAAAAAGGAACAAGTCAACAGACCAGTGGGTCAGAATCGGAACTCAGTGAAGGTGAACAGAGAGCAACTGGAATACGCACATTTTCTTTTTTAGAGGAGATGGAGCTGCTGTACCACGAGCAGCAAACACCACGTCACAATCCAGGTGGACGCGGACGTGGATACCAACGACAAAGAGCAAGAGGAAGGGTCTCATACTTCTCAAGAAGACAAAACGCAAAACCAGACAAAGCACAAGACAAAGGGAGTCGATACAATCTGAGATCCGAATCAGTGAGAAGCTAATGTCAAAAAAGAAGAAAAAAACAGCACCCAATCTGGTAATAAATTTATCAAGGTATAACTTATCAAAGGATGAAATTAATTTACTTAACAAGGGCTTATCCTTTTGCCCTGAAACCCACCATAATGAAGTTGACACACAAATAGACCTATACAAGTATGTAAGGAAACTTAAACTGAAAAAGTTTGTTGCCAAAAAAACAACGAATTCAAAATGGGTAGAAATGCAAGAAGACATATCAGAAAATCATACAAACCCAAGTGAAGAAAGAGCTGACACAACAACTCTTAACCAAGAACAAAGGGAAGTATGTAATATTGAAGACGTCCCTCATCTACGCATTGCATATGAACTCGCAAATGAAGTAACGGGTTCTCAAATAACAGAAACTCAAATACTAGAGGAAATGGAAGTTATAACAGAAAAGAGTATTACAACATCCTTCAAAGCAAAATCTAAATTGTATCCAACTCTCCACCCAGGAAATAAAATTGACTTATTTTATGACTTGGTAATAAGTGACATAGAAAAAAATGAAAAACAACAATCACTCTCAACTAAAAGAAAATCTATCAAAGAAAGAACGAGCAGCCATACAAACACTAAAAAATAACACCTTGATTGAAATAAAACCTGCAGACAAGGGTGGTAACATCATTATCATGGACAAACAACATTACATAGAGGAAGCTCTACGTCAATTAAATGAGAAAAAGAATTATGAACAACTAACAAGAAATCCAATTCCGGAATCCATATTAGATTTGGAAACTAAACTGAATGGATGGCAACAGAAAGGTTTAATCACGGAAAATGAAAAGAAATACCTAATGGTGGAAAATCCGATCACACCAACGATGTACTTTTTACCAAAGGTGCACAAAACATTAAACAGACCACCTGGGAGACCCATAATTTCTAGTTGTGGAAGTTTGTATGAGAACACTGCAAATTATGTTGACCATTTTATTGCTCCCATAGTTCCTACATTAACTTCTTATATAAAAGACACAGGAGATTTCCTTAAGATACTAATGAATACAGACTGGCAACCTTCATATTTTTTGGTAACCATAGATGTGGTGTCGCTTTACACCTCTATAAGCCACGACATTGGAATCAGAGCCATTGAATTTTTCCTAAAACAGAGACCAATCACAGAACGTGAACACTCAAAAATGTTAACAGATATGATCAGGATGTGTTTATATAACAATGTATTTTTATTTAGTCAAAAAATGTACCAGCAAAAGTGTGGCACAGCCATGGGAGTTTCCTTCTCTCCAAGCTATGCTAATCTCATGATGGGGTGGTGGGAGAGGAGCTTGGAGAGAAGAAAACGACCCACATATGGCAAAAGTAGCATTATGGGTGCGTTTTATAGATGATTTGTTTCTATTATGGAAGGGTACTATAACAGAATTTGAGACCTTTTTTGACATCTTAAACAACAATGATGTAGGACTAAAGTTTACTTATAACATTAGTCCCAAAGAAATAGAATTTCTGGATATCAAAGTTTTCATACAAGACAATAAGATTGAAACGACCACCCATAGGAAAAAGACAGCGACAAACAGCATCCTTCACGGACTAAGTTTTCATCCCCAAAAATTGGTAAAAAGTATACCGTATGGAGAATTTCTTCGTATGAAGAGGAATTGCTCAACAGAAGAGGAAATGGAGAAGAAATTCAAAGATACAAAATACCGTTTCCTGGAAAGAGGCTACAAATACATTGATATAGCACAAGGGGAAGAAAAAGCTAGATTGAAAACAAGATTGGAAACATTGAATAAAGGAAACAGAGATGGAACAACCACAGAATTAGAAAATAACGAACAGTCAAAACCAAGTAATCGAGAAACAGAAAAAGAAGAACGACCACGGATGATTGCAACTTATAACAAGGAAAGTTATAAGATTCAGAAAATTCTTTCAAAATATTGGCATGTCCTTATGAAAGATCCGGATATAGGAAAAGACATTGGAACTGGCCAGTTAATCTCATATCGGAGAGCGCCGAATCTCTCGGACCATTTGGTGCGAAGCCATTTCTCTTTAAACAAACCGGCAGATTGGCTCCAAAAGAGGAGCAATGGATTTACAAAATGCATGACTTGCAAAGCTTGCAAAATAGGACAAAATACGATTACTTTAAAAGACCCTTCAGGAAAAGACTTCATAATCAAAACAAAAATAACCTGCGAATCGTCATTTGTAGTATACATGCTAAGATGTCACTGCGGAAAAGAATATATAGGCAGCACAAAATGCCCCTTAAAGAAAAGGATACTGGAACACATCTGGGCGATACAAAACAATGACAATACAAAACACATTAAAACACACCCAGGAAAAACCTGGCAGGACATAAAATATTTGGGATTGGGAACAATCCCTAAACAAGAACGTGGTGGTGACAGACTACAAACGTTGAGAAGACTGGAGTCAAAACTTATAATCAAGTTCAAAACTAAATATCCGAAGGGTTTAAATGCAGATGAAGAGATGCATGTCCATTTGTAAAAACTGAGAAATGACACAATAAGGACTAAAAATTATAAGGCATGTTTTGATCGCAGCATGAACCACTGTGTCTGTTTGATGCACAAATGTAACTAAATAGAGAGCCTGTGATAAATTCATTTCAATTGGATAAAGTGTGGGGTAAAGGGCACTCAGCCCTAGTAACATCCATATCTATTAAAGGATACTCACAAAACCATTGCGCTTAACAATAGCACAATTAATAATTCTTGTGAAAGGCAAATACGTAATAAATATCCTACTAAAGGATAACACGTATTCAAAGGGTATCAGTTTATAGAACTTTCCCCACACCAATTTCCAATTTTGAAATGAATTAATAACGCAAACGAATTGAAATTAATTCACAAAAACTGCAAGACCCATAATGCATCACCCTGTAAAGTGAAGGGTGAGGGTATAAATGTGGAAATTGAAAAGGGACTATTGTAGAACACTGCCGTGACCAAGAACGTTTGTTCGAAACGCGTAGGAGTTTTGCGAGAAACCTGTAAAAATAAATCATAATCTACTGCCAAGAAGTGTGCCGCGTGACCTTTTTGTTTTGGAATATAAATTAATATATATACTTACTCCACATATTGCAACAATAGGAAAAGCATTGGATAGCGTAGGGGTAAAAATTACTATTCCCACTCCAGAGGGTGCAACAGTAAGGAAAGCGTTGGATAGCGTAGGGGTTTAAATTACTATTCCCACTCCAGAGGGTGCAACAGTAGGGAAAGCGTTGGATAGCGTAGGGGTAAAAATTACTATTCCCACTCCAGAAGGTGCAACAGTAAGGAAAGCGTTGGATAGCGTAGGGGTTTAAATTACTATTCCCACTCCAGAGGGTGCAACAGTAGGGAAAGCGTTGGATAGCGTAGGGGTAAAAATTACTATTCCCACTCCAAAGGGTGCAACAGTAGGGAAAGCGTTGGATAGCGTAGGGGTAAAAATTACTATTCCCACTCCAGAGGGTGCAACAGTGGGGAAAGCATTGGATAGCGTAGGGGTAAAAATTACTATTCCCACTCCAAAGGGTGCAACAGTAGGGAAAGCGTTGGATAGCGTAGGGGTAAAAATTACTATTCCCACTCCAGAGGGTGCAACAGTAGGGAAAGCGTTGGATAGCGTAGGGGTAAAAATTACTATTCCCACTCCAGAGGGTGCAACAGTAGGGAAAGCGTTGGATAGCGTAGGGGTTTAAATTACTATTCCCACTCCAGAGGGTGCAACAGTAGTGAAAGCGTTGGATAGCGTAGGGGTTTAAATTACTATTCCCACTCCAGAGGGTGCAACAGTAGTGAAAGCGTTGCATAGCGTAGGGGTAAAAATTACTATTCCCACTCCTGAGGGTGCAACAGTAGGGAAAGCGTTGGATAGCGTAGGGGTAAAAATTACTATTCACACTCCAGAGGGTGCAACAGTAGGGAAAGCGTTGGATAGCGTAGGGGTAAAAATTACTATTCCCACTCCAGAGAGTGCAACAGTAGGGAAAGCGTTGGATTGCATAGGGGTAAAAAATACTATTTCCACTCCAGAGGGTGCAACAGTAGGGAAAGCGTTGGATAGCGAAGGGGTAAAAATTACTATTCCCACTCCAGAGGGTGCAACAGTAAGGAAAGCGTTGGATAGCGTAGGGGTTTAAATTACTATTCCCACTCCAGAGGGTGCAACAGTAGAGAAAGTGTTGGATAGCGTAAGGGTAAAAATCACTATCCCCACTCCAAAGGGTGCAACAGTAGGGAAAGCGTTGGATAGCGTAGGGGTAAAAATTACTATTCCCACTCCAGAGGGTGCAACAGTAGGAAAGCATTGGATAGCGTAGGGGTAAAAATTACTATTCCCACTCCAAAGGGTGCAACAGTAGGGAAAGCGTTGGATAGCGTTGGGGTAAAGATTACTATTCCCACTCCAGAGGGTGCAACAGTAGGGAAAGCATTGGATAGCGTAGGGGTAAAAATTACTATTCCCACTCCAGAGGGTGCAACAGTAGGGAAAGCGTTGGATAGCGTAGGGGTTTAAATTACTTTTCCCACTCCAGAGGGTGCAACCGTAGTGAAAGCGTTGGATAGCGTAGGGGTTTAAATTACTATTCCCACTCCAGAGGGTGCAACAGTAGTGAAAGTGTTGGATAGCATAGGGGTAAAAATTACTATTCCCACTCCTGAGGGTGCAACAGTAGGGAAAGCGTTGGATAGCGTAGGGGTGAAAATTACTATTCACACTCCAGAGGGTGCAACAGTAGTGAAAGCGTTGGATAGCGTAGGGGTAAAAATTACTATTCCCACTCCAGAGGGTGCAACAGTAGGGAAAGCATTGGATAGCATGGGGGTAAAAATTACTTCCCACTCTACTCCCCCTTTAACACACAACACACTACACATACAAAAAAACACAATTAATATAATTTTCAATTAATCAATTAATAACAATTAATATTATTAAATTGATGTAATTATAAATGAACTAATTAACACATATTAATTACCAATTAATTAATAATAAATACCAATAAATAAATAAATCTCTTTAATTAATTACATTTAATTATATCACACCCTATTCCCCTATAAACACACAACCCACCACACATAAATAAATCACATCATTTAATCACTTAATAATTATTATCAATTAATTATTAATTAACAATAACACAAAATTAAATATATTAGCACATTAACTCTAATTAATGTAATTAACTAATTAATATTAATTAATTACCAATTAATTAATTAACAATAACAAAAAATGTAATATATGAGCACATTAACTCTAATTAATTTAATTTACTAATTAATATTATTTAATTACCAATTAATTAATTAAAAATAACAAAAAATTAAATATATTAGCACATTAACTCTAATTAACTTAATTAACTAATTAATATTAATTAATTACCAATTAATTAATTAACAATAACAAAAAATTTAATATATGAGCACATTAACCCTAATTAATTTAATTAACTAATTATTATTAATTAATCACCAATTAATTATTAATTTAAAAAACATACAAAAATATATTAATTAATTAATTATTATTAAATTACTTCCCACCCTATTCCCCTATAAACCCACAACCCGCTCTGATACTAAAATGCAAAATGTAAACAAAATGACTAATTTTCAAACATACATTACAAAACATATTTAACAAACATATAAACAACATAATAAAATACATAACACTAAACAAAATTTCGATATTAGTATATTTCGATATTAGTAACATACATACCTTAAAAAATGATATTCTGTCTGTCAATATTTTACACATCGATATTCTATACCATCGATATTAAAACTTTGATATTAATGTATATCGATATTTTAAGTTCGATATTTTGTCTCACTACCTCGGTGGCGTCAGTCCGTCAGGCCATCTTCAGGACGGTAGATATTGCATATAAAAAGGACCCTTCTATAATCAAAGTTCCCACGATTAGTCCTTATCGTGAGTTTGTAATCAAATCCACATACAGTAATGGCAGGATTAACACTGATGAACAAATCAAAAGAGTCAAAAAGGGAAATGTCAATAACCCAAAAAGTGAAATGTCAATACCTGTTTCTTGCATCCCTCGTCTGCCCCGGATGTTACGAGAGACACTAGAGTGCGCTAGAGAGCTGAGGGAGACACGCTGCTGACGAAAACGCCATTCTGCCGGAGCTGGACGCCGGGGCTGCTGCTGCTCTGTTGCTGCTCTGCTCTGTGGCTGTGCTCTGTGGCTGTGGTCGAACTACGATCCGATATAAGCTCGGGTTGGCAGGATACCGGTGGCACTTTGAGAAAATTCTCCAACACAATCTCCGACGCGGCGGGAGCAGCGCGGCCATTACTGGACTTTGCCAAACTGCTCCGATACCGCCCCGAGGTTGGGAATTCGGCAGGCCCGCTTCATCTGAGGACTGCCATAGGCTGCGGGCTGTGGACTGTGGACAGTGGACTGTAGCCTCAACGAGCTGGCAGTAGACGGCCGATAGCAGACTACTGGCTGCCAGTGGCGCCTGCCAGTGGCGCCCTCGGCGCATTGGGAAAAAGAAAGTTCCATCTCACAAAAAGCGGCCGAAAAACGTCTAGTGACAGCACTAAGCACTAAGAGCGCCGTGACCGTTGAGACCATTGAGCTGGGAGCCCATCCTATCTGCCATTCTCTGCCTTCTTTGCCACTGGTTTTAAAAACTCATTTTGACATTTTGACATCTGATATTTTCATCAAGCATCAGGCATCAGGAACTTGCAATTGCGTGGCCTGGGCGATCTGGGAGGCCATGTGAGCCCGGCAGCTTCAGCCCTAAATTGTGGAGTTGTGGGATTGACAAGCCAAACCAAGCCGAGCCGAGCCGAGCCTAGCCAAGCTAAGCCAAGATAGGAACGCTGATGCTGATGCTGTGGTCAACTGGTTTCTGCACAAGCGGCAAGCGGTAAGCTGGAGGAGGGTGATCATCATCTGGCAGTGACTGGATTGGTAAGCCCAAAAAAAATCAATTGTAGTCCTGCCTATTATAAACATTATAAACATGATATTACATTACAAAACTATAAGCCGCATGTTTTCAGAGCTTTCCGAGCTTCTTCGACAAGGCGCTGTTCCGAAAAGGTCATATTAAGGTGGGCTGACAATGCAGTGATTTCTGCGAAAATATAAACCTGACTGGGACAGGGACAGACCAACCCCATTGCCCCTGTCTAACCCTGCCTAACACCGCCAAACCGGCAGTTGCAATTGCGCAATCAGCGTAACGTTGCCTCCCTGACGGCAGCTGCACCAGTTTCCCGTGTGTCGTGCTCGTGTAGGAAGTGGTTACACGGCTGAGAACGGAGGGTGCAGACAGGCTTGGGAGGGCGTGCAGTTCCGTTTAAACCATTATATTGTCTGGACCAAGACTTAAACCAAGGACTAGGATATACCAAAGACAAAGTCAAAACCAAAGACAAAGACAAAGACAAAGATAAAGATTAACTCAAAGTCAATTCAAGTTCTAGTACCTCCAGGTTTCACCATGAGGTCTGGTAAAGTGAGGAAGGCACCAGGGGATAAGATCCCAGCCTCACGAGGCACCCTCAAACGGAAAAGATTGGAAAACTGAATGTAAATAAAGCAAATAGTCCAAAACAAAATCCACTGATCTCACCAATTGCTTCTCTCTTTGAAAAGTTAATCCAAAACAAAAACTCGTCATGCACTCGATTCCAGGAGTCCCAGGTTCATTAACACCGATTGAGCCCACAACCGAGTCTCGCCCTGGGGAACACGGAGCGGCCATGCCAAACAATGCCTTTTCAATACCACCAATGATACCTGTCCTTGTGACTCATAGTAATCAATCAAATGATACACGTGAGCCCCGTAAACACATTGACCAGATGAAGAGTTTAGGAAACATTGAAAAATCAACAGGCGTGTGGGGGAAAAACAATGAAGTTATAACTGCAGCATTAGTACATAATATCCCAGTGGTCAAACCAACGACATCTTTAATTCTGCAGTCACCAGGATTGTTAACAACAATTAGATTAAGCCCAGCTTTTCCGGGTTTAACAGAGCCTACAGATATTGGGGAAGTTTACAGCGAGGGTTCGATGGAATCGGCCCCTGAAGAGTTGGCCTGCTCTAGTCTCAACACAAGTCCATTTCCAGATAAAAGGGACTGGAAGGATCAGCCGGTTGGGTTCTCCCCAGGTAAAGGGGAGCTATAGTGTCAAGGAGGACAAGTACCTGGCCTGTGAGGGCCTCATGGAACACCTACAGAGACCAATGGGTCCCAGGCCGGCTTCATCACCACCAGGTAATACAAACAATAAAGATCCACCAAAAGAGGACCCCATGACTACATCTCAAATGAAAAAGGCCTTCGTGAATTTGGTTACTCCTCTCCTAAAAGTCTTGCAAACGTCCGTAACAACTATGACAATGCAATCTGACAAGTTGGACATTCAAATCGACCTAATGAGCATTATCGCGTCCAACATTGCTGGGATTAATACAAAGTTGGACAATTTAAATAGCATTATAACAAGAGCACAAGCCCATACTTATCAGTTACAATCCTCCTGCTCCTGTGGCCCTGTTTTGGACAAATTGAGTACCCTTCCTGTCATCCTAGACCAGATTCTAACTCTAAATCAAAGATTGATTAACGTAGATCAGATGCGGGACGGGGCAACTGGTGCTAAGCCCGAGGCAATTTTACAGGATGATGAAAATACTTCAAAAGCGTTATGCATCAATAAGGCCAATATCGCCCCGGTTAAGATCAATATAAGTGAAGTAACCGAGATAACAGCTGTGAATAACCAAGAGACAAAGGAAAAAAGAGAGGAAAGCCCGAAATAAGAAAATTGAGGTTGTTCCAAACAAGGTTAACGGAGTTTATCCAATTTTTTCTAATCTGAACCAAGGTCCACCAAAAACCACTGGCAACTCCGGAAGTCACTCAGATACATTCGCAAGTGATGAAACGTTCAAAGGAGGTAAATCAGTGTTTAAAAATGCTCTTAAAAACCTCCAGAAATCCGACACACCTTCCAATTCTACGCAAGTTGTAAAAATGCAGCAAACCGAGAATGTTGGCATAAATCATTTGCCCACTCCAAATCCAGATAGAAATTGCAAATTAATTGGTGATCAGAGCATGCAGCTAGAAGCAATGTACAAGATCAAGCCCATTGAAGTCATTGTCCCCGGTTCGGATAAGGATGATAAGAAGGGGCACTTGCAATCTAGCAGCAGTTTAGTGGAATCAATACCACCAATACCACAGATAGATGATCAACCAACAGCTAAAAATACTGCCCCAGACTGTTTAATTAGCCTTGCACAAATGTCAGTATGTAGTGATGAAGGTCAAAAGGTAATTCCCGCTCCTTCGATACAACTAATAACAGATCGGGGGAGTACAATAAGAGAGGACTCACCTCACCGTGAACCTCAAGGGCTGATTGAGGATTTAAGCTCCTTGACGCAGAGAACATTAAAAGTCTGTGTAAAGAAGCCAGAGGTTGCACAGGAAAATACGGAATCTGTTATTCCGACAAGGCCACTCAATTATAAAGCCGGTATAGAGTTGCACAAACTAATTTGGTCACCAGAGTATAAATCACAGGGGGCACACGATATACTAAACAGGAGCAACATTCTGAAGCTATTGGCAGAATTTGATGACCTAAAAGAAATTAACACTGCAGATCTTGAGCTGGTTGAATTTCTTAATGGCCCTAATGCTACATCAGCTGAACATACTTTGACAACCTGAAGATCAATAGATATAGCAGAAGCAATTATGGGGAAAGTGGATATCTTTCAATTGTGGTGCATTCAAATATCTCATCAAATTTCTCCCCGCTACTCGCCACCATTGAAGAGGTTGTGTGGAGTTCAACGCACTAGGAAAATAGACGATGCACATACAAATAAAAAAACCTGTATATTCCATTCTATTTAATGCAAAGTGAACCTACGCCAGTATGTGAAGAACCAAAACGGGGTAATAAGGAATCACATAATACAATGGATAACTGGAAATGGCTCCCCGGTATGTTAAATGAAAAACGGAAGGTCTGACCGCTCATAGGTAAACAGAAACAAGATACTAATAAGGTCATCCATATGGTATCCTTGAATATTGCTGGTGCAAAACGATTGATAGAAGGAGGTCTTCCATTGGATGAATGGCGCAGTTGTGACATAATTGCACTACAGGAAACCTGGCTACGAGAAGAAATTGCACTAGCTGGGTTTGTACATCATGGTGTGGCAGCGGAAAAATTTAAGATCTATGGCCGTGCCATTGGTGGCCTTTCAGTATACGTATCCTCATCCCTAAAAATTAACTCAGTACAATTACAATCACCAGATCCCAGTATTCAGCTAATCAAATTAACAGATCAAAAAATGACAATAGCAAACCAACAATCCTGGTTAACTACTATACGCAACCAAAAATCAAGGAAAAAAAAGTAAAGAATGCGATATTGTGCAAAGTCATTACGGACCTACGGTCTACTGACCCACTATCTAACATAATAATCACGGGTGACTTTAATTCCAACTTGATCCTAACACCGGAAGATGATGATAAATTATTAACTGATAATACCTACTGGGGTGTTCCCGAACAGATTCAAGGAGGTGTTGGTACACGGAAAGACCGACTAGCAGTCCAATTAGTGACTGATCTGGAGTTTCTCGGAATGCGTGTAATGAACGGGAGGTTTGCCGAGGACCAACCACATAGTAAAAAATACTATGGTCATCATTCGCAATCCACGTTGGACTTTACAATGGTTGGTCTTTCATTAATCCCCCTTGTGATTAGTTTTCAAATTGAGTTAACCCTGTTGAGTGACCATGCACTACAACATATCATTTTTAATCTCGACAAGGAAAGACTGCAACCGTCATATATATTAGAAGGCCAGTTAAGTTCTGTCAATTTGAAACTGATAAATTGGTCCAACACAAATGAACATGAGTGGTTCTCTACAATGAAGGACACACTGACTGAGATAGGGAGTTCCATAATGAACGCTATCCAAGGATGGTCTCTCTTTCTGTCAAAATTGAAACAAAAGATGAAGCTGCCTGTAATGAAATCCAGCACTGACGGATCACAGAAAAAACACACGAAAGAGCTACAAGACCTGCGAAGACTACTTCGAAAATCTCAAAGGAAGTTACAGTCGGCAGACCATGGTAAATCCCAATGGGCCAGCTTCCGTACACAAAGAAAAGAATATAAAAATATGATCTGGGAATTTAAAAGGTCAACAAACGATAGCTTCTGGTCAAAATTAATTTACAGCTCAAAACTACAGAATACTAATTTATTTTGGCAAACAATAAATCAGTTAACAAGACCCTGTAACGTCCTAAGTTCTAACGAAAGGAATCGGAGTGGGCAGCGTTTCTCGCATCAAAATTTACAGACACCTCGACAATACCTCAAATTAGTGACCTGTGCACAAAAAGTCAAAATAAAACGTGCCCAGTAGAAGAACCATGGAGTAAAACGTTGATCAGCGTACATTGCAACATACCTGGTACAGACCCTCAAAATAATCCATATACGGCGGAAGAAATAATTAAAATATTCAAAAAAGGAACAAGCATTGAAAATGCAATAGGTCTCGCAATAGAAAAGTTTGAGATTTTGGTGTGGTAAATGTAAATATTTTTTAATTTTTGTTTATGTTTTACAAATTATAAAAGTATTAATTTTGTTATTTGAAATGCCAATAGCTATACATTTAGCAAATGTTACATCTATGGCATTAGTAAAGGTACATGTTTAGTTTTCCCCTGTCTTACATGTATTGATCTGACAAATCACAATCTTTTAAAAATGTTATAAATAATACGTTTGCAATGCAATAGGGCTCGCATTAGTAAAGTTAGGGGTATTAGTATTGTAAATGACAAATTTTTTATTTATGTTTTTGTTTTGAAAATAACGAAATTAATAACTTTGTCATTTACAATGCCAATAGTGTTAACTTTTGCAAACGTGACACCTATAGCATTTGTAATGCAATATGTGTTGTATTTACATGACTTAGATGTATTAATATTAAAAATAACAATGGGTTGTATTTTTTCCAATATTTAATACTTAAATAAAAGTTATTGTCATTTCTAATTGCAATAGCTTAAACTTTTGCAAATAACTTTTTGGAAGATTATGTTTAGTGTATTTTATTGTGATGAAAATACAAGAACAGAAGTGAAATATTAACATTTTTTTGTGACATTTGTAATAAAGTTTGAAACATTGAGAGAACATATTTGAATCAGTTGTTGTTGAATGGTTGCACAGATTGATGCTGTGGTGGCTCTGAATGATGTTGTGGCGGCGACGAGTGATGCTGTGGCGTTCAGTGATGCTGTGGTAGCGCATAGTGGGTGAGGGATGGAGTGTGGGCGAGGGATGCAGTGTGGGGCGGGGGAGGGAAGGAGTGTGGGGCAGGGGAGGGATGGAGTGTGGGGCGGGGGAGGGATGGAGTGTGGGGCGGGGGAGGGATGGAGTGTGGGGCGGAGGAGGGATGGGGTGTGGGGCGGGGGAGGGATGGAGTGTGGGGCGGGGGAGGGATGGAGTGTGGGGCGGGGAGGGATGGATGGAGTCGGGGGATGGATGGATGGAGTGGGGGGATGGATGGATGGAGTGGGGGTATGGATGGATGGAGTGGGGGGATGGATGGATGGATGGATGGAGTGGGGGGATGGATGGATGGATGGAGTGAGATGGATGGATGGAGTGGGGGGGATGGATGGATGGAGTGGGATGGATGGATGGATGGAGTGGGGTGGATGGATGGATGGGGTGGGATGGATGGATGGATGGATGGAGTGGGGGGATGGATGGATGGAGTGAGATGGATGGATGGAGTGGGGGGATGGATGGATGGAGTGGGGGGATGGATGGATGGATGGATTGGGGGGATGGATGGATGGATGGAGTGGGGTGGATAGATGGATGGATAGAGTGGGATGGATGGATGGGTGGAGTGGGATGGATGGATGGAGTGGGATGGATGGATGGATGGATGGATGGAGTGGGATGGATGATGGATGGTTGGAGTGGGGGGATGGATGGATGGATGGAGTGGGGGGGTGGATGGATGGATGGAGTGGGGGGGTGGATGGATGGATGGAGTGGGGGATGGATGGATGGAGTGGGATGGATAGATGGAGTGGGGGGATGGATGGATGGAGTGGGGGGATGGATGGATGGATGGATGGATAGAGTGGGGGGATGGATGGATAGAGTGGGGGGATGGATGGATGGAGTGGGGGGATGGATGATGGATGGAGTGGGGGGTGGATGGATGGAGTGGGATGGATGGGTGGAGTGGGATGGATGGAGTGGGGGGTGGATGAAATGGGGGGGATGGATGGATGGAGTGGGGGGATGGATGGATGGATGGATGGAGTGGGGGAGCCGAAGGCAAGAAAAAAACGAGTGCAATCAGGGGAGCAGAAGGCAAGAAAATGAGTGCCTTCAGAGGAGCAGAAGGCACGAAAAACGAGTACAATCAGAGGAGAAGAAGGCACAAAAAATAGAAGAAATGGAGAAGCATGGGGAGTGGGCAGGAAAGAGATGGGGGTGAGAGGATAAAGAGTTGGATAGAAGGACCAGGAGAAAAGGATGGAAGGTGGTGAAAGGAGGGTGGATGAGATAAGGGCGAGGATGTAGGTGGAAGAGACAGACTCAAAAGAGATGGGAGTGGAAAGAGACTATAGAGGAAAAGGAGGCTGGAGAGGAGAGGAGCAAGAAAGAGATCAGGGGGGAGGGGGCAGGGAGGCCAGAGGAGCTGTGAAGCATCCAGACTGTCCTGAAGAAAATAAGGTGCGAGGTCGAGGTGAGGCCAGAAAGAGATGAGAAGGGCGGATGGAGAGGGGAGAGAGGAGGTGAACATATGGCGGTGGGAACGGAAACATGCTAGAAATGACGAGCAGGGAGAGAATAAAACAGATGTGGGGAAGAGAAGGGGTTTACGCAGGAAGAGGGGAAGTAGGACGCTGCAAGGCGAGGAAAGAACATCGTAAGATGAGAAAGAGGGGTGGGGAGAACAGAAGGAGATGAGGACGGATAAGCATAGGGAGAGAAAATAAAGAAAATGAGGCAAGAGTGGAGAAGATAACGAGATACAGAAGAGACGATGGCGGAGGGGACGAAAACAATGAGATAAGGATGAGAGGATGGGAAGGAGGCTGGAGAAGTGAAGGGCATGGAGGGCGGGAGAAGGGTGAGGGAGCGAGCATAGGAAGGAGGAGGGAAAAAGATTCTGAGGGAATAGTGGAGGGGAGAAGAGAAAGGAGAAGCAGAGGGAAGAGAGACAAGAATGAAATGTGGATGCGTAAGAAGGGTAGGAAAGAAAGAGTGACGGGTGAGGACTCTAGGGTGGAATATTGTAAGAAATGGGAGGCAAAGAGAAGTGATGTGAAGAAAATGGATGAGAGAACATTATAAAAGAGAGTGCTGCTCTAGAGGGTACACGAGGAGAGTGAGGACAGGGCATGCAAAGAATGCACCTGAAGATGCTTACAGATGGTGAGAGGGAGCAAAGGGAGGGCTGGGGAAATAATGATGTGGAAGAAGTGAGGCGTAGCCAGAGATTGGGGGCGGGGGGGGGGGTAGAGGAGTAGGTGCAATGGAATGGTGAGGGGAAGTGGCATAGCGGAAGGAGTGAAGGAGCACGAGAGACTGCGCAGAGAGGTCAAGAGAGTGACGTGTGTGGTGGTGTGCATCAGGAGGCACTGGGACAAAGGCAGTCAGAGAACAAGTGAAAAGAGACAGGCCACGTGGAGTAAGAGACAGCAAAGTGGAGAGGGTGGTCACAGGATTAGAAGCAGCCCAGGTAGAAATGTGGGGAAAGAAGTGAGCCGCGGAAGGACTGCATGGTGCACGCGGGAAGGAGGGGAGGAACAAGGGAGGGGAAGGACACCTTCGGGTAATGTTTGCGCTATATAAAAGCGCATTAAATAAATAAGTAAATGAAGTCCGCTTTAGGAATTGTAAAATTCCTGGAGTCCAGTTTGTTTTGCTCTCTGCCGTCAAGTATTTTCAGTAGAGCAAGGAGTACGATTACAAACATGAACATTACGAACCTCCTGGAAAGTAAAGATACTTGCTTTGGCTGCAATAAATGTGCTGGTTTGTAGAGAGGATTCCTGTAAACAACAAGCTCTTGGCATTGCTGTGATTAGGGGGGGGCGGAGAAATGCGGCTCGGGAGCAAATGGGGGGAGGGGGCAGGGAGGCCAGAGGAGCTGTGAAGCATCCAGACTGTCCTGAAGAAAATAAGGTGCGAGGTGAGGCCAGAAAGAGATGAGAAGGGCGGATGGAGAGGGGGGAGAGGAGGTGAACATATGGCGGTGGGGACGGAAACATGCTAGAAATGACGAGCAGGGAGAGAATACAAGCCTTTCACCGTAACACGGCTGGCAGGGGAGGGGGCGGAGAGGGGAGAGGTGCGACACGGCAGTAGGAGGAGGAGGGGGGAGGAGAGTAGGGGAGGCACGGCCTAGCGGCAGGCAGGCAGGGGAGGAGAGGAGGAGGGGGGGAGGAGTAGGTGCAATGGAATGGTGAGGGGAAGTGGCATAGCGGAAGGAGTGAAGGAGCACGAGAGACTGCGCAGAGAGGTCAAGAGAGTGACGTGTGTGGTGGTGTGCATCAGGAGGCACTGGGACAAAGGCAGTCAGAGAACAAGTGAAAAGAGACAGGCCACGTGGAGTAAGAGACAGCAAAGTGGAGAGGGTGGTCACAGGATTAGAAGCAGCCCAGGTAGAAATGTGGGGAAAGAAGTGAGCCGCGGAAGGACTGCATGGTGCACGCGGGAAGGAGGGGAGGAACAAGGGAGGGGAAGGACACCTTCGGGTAATGTTTGCGCTATATAAAAGCGCATTAAATAAATAAGTAAATGAAGTCCGCTTTAGGAATTGTAAAATTCCTGGAGTCCAGTTTGTTTTGCTCTCTGCCGTCAAGTATTTTCAGTAGAGCAAGGAGTACGATTACAAACATGAACATTACGAACCTCCTGGAAAGTAAAGATACTTGCTTTGGCTGCAATAAATGTGCTGGTTTGTAGAGAGGATTCCTGTAAACAACAAGCTCTTGGCATTGCTGTGATTAGGGGGGGGCGGAGAAATGCGGCTCGGGAGCAAATGGGGGGAGGGGGCAGGGAGGCCAGAGGAGCTGTGAAGCATCCAGACTGTCCTGAAGAAAATAAGGTGCGAGGTGAGGCCAGAAAGAGATGAGAAGGGCGGATGGAGAGGGGGGAGAGGAGGTGAACATATGGCGGTGGGGACGGAAACATGCTAGAAATGACGAGCAGGGAGAGAATACAAGCCTTTCACCGTAACACGGCTGGCAGGGGAGGGGGCGGAGAGGGGAGAGGTGCGACACGGCAGTAGGAGGAGGAGGGGGGAGGAGAGTAGGGGAGGCACGGCCTAGCGGCAGGCAGGCAGGGGAGGAGAGGAGGAGGGGGGGAGGAGTAGGTGCAATGGAATGGTGAGGGGAAGTGGCATAGCGGAAGGAGTGAAGGAGCACGAGAGACTGCGCAGAGAGGTCAAGAGAGTGACGTGTGTGGTGGTGTGCATCAGGAGGCACTGGGACAAAGGCAGTCAGAGAACAAGTGAAAAGAGACAGGCCACGTGGAGTAAGAGACAGCAAAGTGGAGAGGGTGGTCACAGGATTAGAAGCAGCCCAGGTAGAAATGTGGGGAAAGAAGTGAGCCGCGGAAGGACTGCATGGTGCACGCGGGAAGGAGGGGAGGAACAAGGGAGGGGAAGGACACCTTCGGGTAATGTTTGCGCTATATAAAAGCGCATTAAATAAATAAGTAAATGAAGTCCGCTTTAGGAATTGTAAAATTCCTGGAGTCCAGTTTGTTTTGCTCTCTGCCGTCAAGTATTTTCAGTAGAGCAAGGAGTACGATTACAAACATGAACATTACGAACCTCCTGGAAAGTAAAGATACTTGCTTTGGCTGCAATAAATGTGCTGGTTTGTAGAGAGGATTCCTGTAAACAACAAGCTCTTGGCATTGCTGTGATTAGGGGGGGGCGGAGAAATGCGGCTCGGGAGCAAATGGGGGGAGGGGGCAGGGAGGCCAGAGGAGCTGTGAAGCATCCAGACTGTCCTGAAGAAAATAAGGTGCGAGGTGAGGCCAGAAAGAGATGAGAAGGGCGGATGGAGAGGGGGGAGAGGAGGTGAACATATGGCGGTGGGGACGGAAACATGCTAGAAATGACGAGCAGGGAGAGAATACAAGCCTTTCACCGTAACACGGCTGGCAGGGGAGGGGGCGGAGAGGGGAGAGGTGCGACACGGCAGTAGGAGGAGGAGGGGGGAGGAGAGTAGGGGAGGCACGGCCTAGCGGCAGGCAGGCAGGGGAGGAGAGGAGGAGGGGGGAGGAGAGTAGGGGAGGCACGGCCTAGCGGCCGTGCAATCAAGTAGTGAGGGGGCGGAGCTGGGGGAGGCTGTGAGAGAGAGTAGGCAAGGCAGGCGGCTGGGGGCATGTGCACGCGCTTTTAAGCTCAATGCACATGCGCATTGAGCTTAAAAGTCACGGGCACTGCAAGGAATCGCCACGATTCCTTGCAAGTTAGATAAAGTCTGGATGAGCCCCTATAGTCTCGCTTGCTCGATGCGCATGCGCATCGACAGGCGAGACCTAAAAACCAATGGTGCGCCAGGCCCGAATGGCATCCCACAAGCGGCGTACAAATATGCCCCTGAATTTTGGGGACCTTGCCTGGCGGAACTGTTCTCAGATGTGCAAAATTTGAATCAAGTACCTGAAAGTTGGCAAGGATCAATATTCATGCCAATCTATAAAGGAGGAGAGAGATCATTAGCAAACAACTGTCGTCTGATAGCATTGCAGGACGTCGAGGCAAAATATTTTGCATCCTTACTATTAAACGATTTGGTCTCCAGGTCAGGCGAAAAAGCCCTGATCCCCATTAATCAAACGGGGTTCAGGAAGGGGATTGGTACAACATCAAACATCCTATCCATCACTATGATTGCGGAGAAGTGCATGAGTAGTAAACAGGACCTGAATATGTGTTTTATTGATCTTCAGGCGGCCTTTGACAGTACAGTGTAGATCGTAACTTATTGTGGGCGAAACTGAGAACGTGGGCAATACCAGAGAATATTCTAAGGGGTTTGCTGCTATTTTATTCGGATACTTGGTCGCAAGTAAAAATAGGCGATGGAACACGACTGTCGAGAAAAGTTCCCACAACGATTGGCCTCAAACAGGGGTGTGTTCTTGCTCCACACTTATTCAACCTCTTCATTTCAGATCTTTCAGGGAAACTGAACCATTGCAATGCCCATCCACCGAAATTAGGTGTTTTACAGCTCACCGATCTGGCTTACGCAGATGATATAGTACTTCTGAGCCTAACAAAGGTGGGACTAACCAGATTAGTAACGGAACTCTCTGCTTTCCTGTTGGCAAACAAGCTGTCATTAAATATCTCAAAAACTAAAACCATGTTGATTACCAACCGCCGTGGATCGCATCTTGATATTAGGTTAAAGGGAAAACCGCTAAAGAAAGTCTCAGCATATAAATACCTGGGTTTCTTTATAGACGATAAACTTAATTTTAAAGAACAGAGGAAATATCTGACTCAAAGAGCTGGTGCCCTATTATTTGGACTAAGTACTTTGTCAAAAAAATTGGAAGGGCCATCACTTAAACCCTTATTAACCTTGATGGCAAACAAAGTCCTCCCAACCCTGACTTATGCAAGTGTGGCAATGCATGGAAAAGACGCAGACTTACTAAACAGCCTGACAACTAAAATTTACAAAAAGGTATTACGATTACCAAACAGTACATCACCAGCGCAAATGCGACTTGAGTTTGGATTAAAAAACGAAACACCGGGCAGATTATACTCCTACATTAAGGTGTGGTATCAGATCAAGCAAAAAGCATGTAATAAAAATCTTAACACCTACCTATGGCAAGAGCTCGAATCTCCAAAAAAATTCATAGCAAATCAATTCCTCATGTATGCTTTGGATACAACCTGCTCAAAAACCTTATGGGATAAAAATCTGTCATTTGCTGTACTAAGACAGACCCTAAATAAAGTGGCCAAACTCCACTCATTAGTTTTAGACAAAGAAATGTTCTCTCATCGCTCGCACTCATGGGCTGTGATAAATGGCTATAAGACATTGACACCAGCACTGTACTTGGAAACAACCTACTCTATTGATATTAAGAGAAAGCTGATGTCTCTGAAAATTTGGTGATTTTCCGACACTAGCCGATGATCCTGCCTGGAAACAGCATGCTGCCGTTACATGTCGACTGTGTGGTAGCCATAAAGAAGATCTAATACACATACTCTGTCATTGTAAGATGCTGTCCAAGGAACGGTCATACTTTTTAAAGGAAAGTTTTCGGATCATGAGACTACGAACATGCAGATCCGCCATTATTGGAAGCCTGGACATAACCGCTCCTCGAATACATTGCAAGCTGGTGAAGTTCCTGCTGGCATTTGAAAAATGCATAAAGCAACATGAAGATTTTAAATTGTCAATGACTTGTAGGAAAATTACTTAGTTTTACTTTCCGTTTTCCGAGGAGGAGGTCGGGACCAGACTACTTAGGATAAAATCAGGCTCCCCGTCGGACCCCTGCCCAGCCTCGGTGGCTAAATTAGCCCCCGCATCCATGGCCGCAGGTCTTACCCCATTGTTCAATGCCATGCTAGACAACGGGGAATTTCCCTCACGATAGAAACAAGCTTCCATATTACCATTAACCTAACCTAGATATGACTGATCTGAATAACTTTTGGCCCATTGCCAGGTTACCCCTTCCAGCGAAAATCATGGAAGGTATTTTAAACACACAGCTGAGTGCCTTCCTGGGGACAGGTCAGCGTCTAGATCCGTCACAGCACGGATTCCGGGCGGGGCACAGCACCGAATCCGCATTGACTAAATCAGTAGAGAACATAAGAACAGTGATGGATGTAGGGGGCAGAGCTGCCCTGATCCTGCTGGACCTGTCTGCGGCCTTTGACACGGTCCACGACAAGTTAATGGTGGACCGGCTGAGGGCCTGTGGGATCCAAGGAAATGTTAAATGTTAAATGTCGTATACTTGTAAAGCGCACAGCTGCCCCAGCAAAGGGGCGTCCCGGCGCTGTATACCGCTGGGGAACCCATCCTGGCTTTCCCTGTGAGATGGTCCCTCCTGAGCATCTCCAAGGTGAAGACAAGCATCCCCGGCGCTGATGGGGCCGTTAGTAGAGATTAAGCAAGCTATTGACTGGAGTTGCTGAGTGGGACCCATGATTAGAGTAGGCACCAAGGCGAGAATTATCGAGTCCGCTGACCATGGCCCAAGACCCTGCCGCGTCGGGAATCGAACCCTGGTCCCGGGCCGACCTCTGCTTCCGGGTCTGCCGCCTCTAACCAGTGAGCCACACTTCCTCTCCGGCAGGACTCAGAAAGTTGCTTTAGGGACCTTTGAATCCGACCCTTTTGTGCTCCCCTGCGGAGTTCCTCAGGGATCCTCCCTGAGTCCAACCCTTTTTAACGTGTACGTTTCTACCCTGGCGCCAGTTATTAGATCTTTTGGCTTCAACTTAACATCATACGCAGATGACACACAGATAGTGGTGTCACTGCTACCAGGAGAAACTGACGGCACAGCACATACTTTCAGAGGCTGCATGCGGGAGGTTAGCAACTGGATGGCGGAAAACTGCCTCAAATTGAATTCAGCAAAAACCGAAGTTATGCTGTTCGGTTCCAGACACAACTTGTGGTCCCCACGCTGGTGGCCAGAGGAAATGGGGACCCCCCCAGCACCAGTTACAAAGGTAAAAAACCTGGGGGTACTGATGGATGACGCTCTATCCTTCAGGCCTCAAATTAATGCCCTTTCCTCAACTACCCACTTTGTGCTTAAAACCATCAGGAAAGTTTTGCCGGTTCTAGCGGACGAGCACAAGAAGACAGTGGTCACAGGTTTGGTGATGTCCCGGTTGGACTACTGCAACAGCCTTCTGCTGAATGCGAAACAGGGAATTCTAAGCAAACTCCAAATTCTGCAGAACGCAGCTGCCCGTCTGATTACCGGCACACCCAAACTCGCCTCGGCTGCACGGGACCTGGTGAAGCTACATTGGCTACCAGTTTGCAAAAGAATAATCTTTAAATCACTGTCTGTGGTCTTCAAGGCACTCAATGGCCTTGGCCCCCACTGTATGACTTTGCTCTTCCACTGGTACAGACCGGTAAGATCCCTCAGATCAGCTGAGCAGGGGCTGGTGGTAGTCCCAAGAGTCAGGAAAGCTCGTTGGGGGGGTAGGAGCTTTTCCTTGGGCGCTGCGAATGCATGGAACGCACTGCCGCTAAACCTCAGACAGATGCCTGACCTTCTATCATTTAGAAGAGCTTTAAAGATCTGGCTTTTTACGCAATAATCCTTCAGCTCTCTCGCACTATTGTCAGCCAGTCAGCGCCAGTACACCTCCGGGTAACAGTGCGCTCTAAAATGTGAAAAATAAATAAATAAATAAATAAATACCATACTCCTTTTTATTACTTATTTTTAATGATAATCTTATACATTTTTATATCTGTTGTGCGACATACATCAAATTGTTATGGTTTTAATTAACTAAACAATATAGTTTACATTTCAAATTTCAAATTTCAAAAGAGTCAGATTAATGACGATAATTGAAGGTACTTGACCACAGCATGTGACGTGGGTCCTCTAGTCTCTTCCGCTTGTGCAGCTAAGCGCCACTGCCAACTGACAGCTCAAAAAAGGTCGCCTGCATCAGTGGCACCACAACAACAAAAAAAATCCAGGCAACTATTATGAGCATGTTTAGGCAAGAGAGGCCCTATGAATGCAACCACTCAATGGCGCATTTGTGCAACAGGAAGCTGGCTAAAATGTTGGACCTCCTCTCTTTTTCTTTTGTGGAAGGAATGGAATTTTTAGACCTATTTTACCAGAGTTGCTGTTTCACCGCTCCATCACGATGTGCTTCAATTTGTTGGACAGTGCTGTTCACACAGTCCACCTGACAACAGACGTGGACCATTTGTCAAACCACTGATTACACTTGTATCACTGCACACTTGATCTCTTTTGTGGGGATTAGGCAACAGCTATCTACAGGTCTCAGCACTGAAAAAACTCTTAAGGGCATACGGCGGCATTTAACAGTATCCATGTTCGCCATGGTAAAATCCCATACAGCTGCAAACATCTTGGAAGACTTTGTTAAAAAGGTGTTTAAATGGCTGTGACCCAGAAGTATCAGAAATGTATTTGCTGCCAGGGACAATGGCAGTAATATAGATAAGGCTATGGCAGATGGTGGCTATTTCAGGGTCCTGTGTTTGGTGCATTGCATCAACACAATTGTTCAGGACTTCCTAAAAAAAGAAGACATATTCAGCAACATACCGACCACCTACTGAAGAATCTGCACACATTTCAGCTATTCTTTTACAGCCCGAAAGCAGTTGAGGATCATTGAGCCTGCTAATAGAGTACCCGTAAAACCCTCATACAGGAGTTGCCAACATGTTTGAACTGAACCTATTCATGTTGCAACAACTGATTGAGCAGTACAATCTGATCAATGACTATATCATTCAAAGAGGAGGGGATGCAACTGGGAAAAGCATGGCCATGGAGGTGGACAAATAAAGCCAGTCAAATGCCTGGCACAGCTTGTACTTTCTTTTGAGGTTTTCACCCAGAAAGTCGTCAAGGAGGACAGTAAGATGAGCCAAGCTATCCCATAGTTGCATCTTCTACAGGACCAGTTAAAAAAGGTGTTGCAAAGGTTTGCAGGTGTGGACGGCAGCAGAGAAGGGCACAACTTGGTTGAGAGCTTAATCCTTCACTCGGTTGTTAATCCAAGGCTGCAAAGAGACATCCTGGTATCCAAAAAGTACATCTGTTCCACAATACTTGATCCACGGTACAAAAAATACGTACCATTTTCATTCCTTTTAATTAAATAGATATTTCACTGTACAAGACGTGGATTGTTAATCAAGTGAAAGACCTTGAAGAAGAGCATCTGGAAATTAGAGCCCTGGGCAGAAAATGTGGGATGCAGCCTTCAACTTTCAGAGAGGGCAGTGATATTGTCTCAGAGCAGCCGACAACAGTAACAAGAACCCTGGCAACAACAGCTACAGAAACAGAAGAATCAGATCCAACCTTGGCATTAGCTTGGTTTCAAGTGGCAAAGCTTAGGTCAAGTGCAAAGGCGAAGGCAAAAGAGGTCAAGCAAGTGACAGCAGCAATGACCATGCAGAGGATATTCCAGAACTATCTGGATTACTCAAAAGAGGTCTACATGGATCAAAACCCAGTGGTCTATTGTTATGGGGAGATGTGCAATGGCCAAAGCTCAGCTGGCTGGCAATAAAGTCCAATAGCCAGTGTGTCTGCTAAGCGTGTGTTCAGTGCATCTGGCATAGTTGCTACAGTTTGATGGGCCAGTCTCTCACCTCAAAACGGTGAGAGATTGACCATGATCAAAATGAACCAACACTTCATTCCACACAATTACACTGTTACTGAAATACTACAGGAGAGTGAGGGGGATAGGATGAAGGCAATAGTTTATACTCTAATATGCTAGCTGACCAACCTCTGGGCAAGCCACCTGCATTTGAGGAAAAACTCTACTTCCCTAACTGAGTAGACCACCATAAAAATTTTTATTATTTATTGGCAAACTTCTTAGTGCTTTGCCAAGAAAAACCAACAAAAAATGGATATATCTAGAAGAACATTATATATTTTGTTTGTGTCAAATTATGCGGAACCTCCAGTTTTAGATACATGCATGGCCGGTTTGGAATAGGACCAGTGTGCAGTGAAGAAGCCTCCCCATTCCTTTCAAGGACATTGGAGACAATGCCTGCCTCCGTCCCATGCTTAGCCTTCTTTTTTTTATACCCTAGCAGGGCTGTCCCAGAGAAGATCATTTGATTCCCAAGACTGCCAATGTGTTGCCTATATCATAACGAAAATTGAATTCTGTACCACTGTGCTTGGATTGGAACAGGTAACTATTGCACCAATGAGTGATATATTATTGAGTGATTGTGAGTGAATTTTAATGACTTGTAGCAGGCAGTGATGGAGGGTCTTTAACTAATTAGTAAACCTGATTTTGATCATTTTCAATGTGTGGGGCCTGATAGATGATATTTTTCCTGAAGGTGATTGGCCCTTTTACACTAAACGAGATTTACTTGCAGGGTCCACTCCTTTTTTCTGGTTCTTCAGAGACCAGACCAGTCACTTTAGTTAATGAACACTAATCTACACAAGATATTCAAATTCAGTTTCTCTTCTTGTTCTTGAACAGCAGTGCACTACAGGTGTGTCTCTCTAGGCTCAGGAAGGATGTCAGGATTCCTGATACAGCCCACCTCTCTTGACTATCACTAAATATACCACATGATTCCTTTCATTCCTCCCTAAACTTATAAATTAATAAACATCTTGTATCCTGACTTTTGACCATATTACATGCTTTTGGTAATAGCTAGCTGCACCTGGTGTTAACCGGTTTGTTTGAAAAGGCTTAATAGCTTTTACAAATGTTTTACCATGCATAAGCAAGGTCAGGTTTCAGGTACCATGGAAACATACAGAAAATCCACCAGAATAAATATCGAGCAACTGCCATTGATGACCTCAACAAGAACCTTCCGGAATACAGTCCTCATCCAATTAATCCCCTGCACCTGATCCTTGCTATTAGCAATTAGAACGCAGCCTCTGTGAACATTCTAAAGTACTTTCATCTAATTAATTATCTGCACCTGTTCCTTACTATAAGCAATTAGAGCGTGACCTTTGTGAATATTCTAAAGCACCTTCTAGATGGCAGCTTCGTCAAGTTAATTATCTGCACATGTTCCTTGTTACAAACAATTAGAATGTGACCATTGTGAACATTCTAAACCAATTAACACTCACTTGTAGAACAAAGACAAGCGGTCGTATTTAAAGACTGTCCATACTCCTCCCCTTCACTTAGCCTCTTTGCTTGTCAATTACCTGTTTCCCGGCTTCCAGGACTCTGTCTTGCCTGCTTCCTAGTTTGTTCCACTTCGACCTTACCGCAAAGGATGTCCCACACCAGTCTCACATCTAGATGGAAAAATACAAGGAAAAGGAGAGACGCTTTAAAAGACTTGATTTTGCTACGCGCTGAGCTCATGCAAACAAAGTAACTAGTGTTTTTTGTTCAACTTGTACATTCTGTTGGCAGGGCTCTGCCAGAAAGGACTTGGGTGAAGCTAATCACATGCAAATAGCTTGTGGGTTTGATGCTGGAATCATATTCACTACATTTTTGAATCTTTGATGAAGGAACCTCTATGGAGTATCTAAAAAACAACTGGCAACAAAACTAAAGGTGGTTGAGTACTAAAAAGCTTTCATGAGGCGATACCTTAAAAGATATAGCTAATACTGGACTAAAGCCTTATTATTTGTTTGTTTATAGATAACATATCTGCAGGTACCATCCATCAGACTGGTGTGAATGCCTGCTGCAGTGTTGCGGTTGGGTAGACGAGCCACAGCATCTTTTGACTACACACGCACTCTCCATCCCAATCCCCTTCCACCTGAGCTTTGCCACCGGAGCAGTGTCTCCTTCTGTAAACCGAGGGCAAGTCTCAAGAGGATTCGGTAACTACCGTCACCACCCCATTGGAATCACCTGGGATCAACGTAGGTGGCTTATGACAAAGGAGTTGGGTTGATTAATTACTTTGGAGTCAGGAAGAGGATGGAAGGACTTAGGGCATGACTACCTCAACAGCCATAAGAAGGAAGTTGTTGACTTCAAAGGGAAACCAACATGATGATGACTCTGAGGCCTACTCAGCTCTGTGGACTGGAGAGAGGCGCATTGAATTGGAAATTTGCTTCTGAGTGTGCATGCTCACTCTAATGTGAAACTCCTCTTATGTGGTTGTGGTTGGGGGCCTGTTGCTTATAACTGGAGACAGACTTTTGATGCCACATCATCACATGATACAAGTACTTGGCTAAGTATTATAATGACAGCTGTGAGTTTTATCTGCCAGGTACATGCAAATACTTGTCCGTTATTGGTGGTAAATTGCTCTCACTTCTCAGTTAATCGATCGCAAATGAGTCATAAAAGGAATGACTGCAGCAGCCTGTTCTCTTGCTCTGCCTCTGAGTCTTGGTACACTCCTCATGAAATGTACCTTCTGTCCTTCTCCCTGACTCTACTATTCATTACTGTTTTACAATCTGCAGGCCTTCTCTTCTCTTTCATGAAAGGCGAACGCTCCATAACACTCCTGCTTAATATACTGGACCAATTCAGCCAGGCACCTAAGACGGACATTGTGAGAAGAATGCAAATGAGCAGCCCTATTTGGCCTTTATAACCAGTACCATTTTTCTTTTAACAATCATAATTTTTATAACTCCTTTGGTTCACTTCTCTGTAATTTGTATTTTTCAAACCCATTTGAAAGAACATTTAGATCTAACTTGAGTCTCTGGGGCTGAAGGACTGTTTCCAATGCATTTAACTGAACTCTGTAATTCTTTAATTTCCTTCCACAATATATTGATGATGATGTGCTTCTCATCGCCCTGATGAATATTGTTGTGTAGTGTTTGTTGTTGTCACACCTTTCCCCAACTCCCCTTTCCCATCCATTCATCAAACCCCTAACCATCTATCCGTGGCAATGTGATTTAGTGACATGTGACTTAATTTACACCATAAATGGATCACACACTTGGTGTGGCAGAGTTGGTGAAAGCAACACCAACTCACTGGGAGTCTTCTATTACCTTAGCAAGAGCCCACACCAGTCCCTCTTACCACCCATGCAAAAAATGGATCCATATTGTAGATATATAACATTATTCAGCAACGTCGGAGTCCAGGAGAAGGCACTGGAGTGGATCATCTCCTTCCTCGCCGGGAGAACACAGAGAGTCCGCCTCCCTCCGTTCAGATCGGAAGCCACCGAAGTCATCTGCGGCGTCCCTCAAGGCTCCTCGCTCAGTCCAACCCTCTTCAACGTCTACATGGGCCCCCTCGCTGACATCGCACGCCAGCACAACCTCACCATCATCTCCTACGCCGACGACACCCAGCTGATCCTCTCCCTCACCAACGACCCCGCCACCGCCAGAGACAACCTACACGAAGGGATGAAAGAGGTAGCCGAATGGATGAAGAACAGCCGCCTGAAACTGAACTCGGACAAGACGGAAGTCCTCATCCTGGGATCCTCACCCTCCGCCTGGGACGACTCCTGGTGGCCCCCCGCCCTGGGCAACGCACCCCAACCTACAGACCACGCACGCAACCTGGGCTTCATCCTGGACTCCTCCCTCTCCATGACCAGACAAGTCAACGCCGTCTCCTCGTCGTGCTTCAACATCCTGCGCATGCTACGTAAGATCTTCCGGTGGATTCCCACCGAGACCAGGAAGACGGTCACCCAGGCCCTCGTCACCAGCCGTCTGGACTACGGCAACTCCCTTTAGGCCGGAACCACCGCCAAACTCCAGAAAAGACTCCAGCGGATCCAGAACGCCTCAGCATGTCTCATCCTGGACATCCCCCGTCGCAGCCACATCTCCGGACACCTGAGAGACCTGCACTGGCTCCCGGTCAACAAGAGAATCACCTTCCGACTCCTCACCCACGCACACAAAGCCCTACACAACCAAGGCCCGGGATACCTCAACAGCCGCCTCAACTTCTACGCTCCCAAACGCCAGCTTCGATCGACCGGCCACGCCCTCGCCGCCGTCCCCCGCGTCCTCCCGACCCACCTCCGCCGGACCCAGGACCACCTCGCCTTCAGGAAGCAACTCAAGACCTGGCTGTTCGAGCAGTAGCGGACCCCCCCTCCCTAGCGCCTTGAGACCCTCTGGGTGAGTAGTGCGCTTTATAAATGCTGTGATTGAACATCAACATTCAGGCCTTGTGTTGCATAAACGCCTAATCTTGTCCATTTCTCCTGACTTGAGGATTTTGTAAGTTTAGCTTTAATTAAATACTAGCTCCCCATTGCTCAGAAGAAGCTACTATTGCTAGTTTTTGTGATATATGAGGTCTTTTTTGTGTCATGGTGGTAGTCTGTTCTCAGTCTTTGGAAAGGTATAATATGAATATATCTGCATATAATTGTGTTTTCTTTCAATATAACTACAACCACCACCATTAAGAAGGCACCTTTGGAAACCCTGCAATAAGGTTTTGAAAGACTGAGAGAGGTAGCAGCCAGTGCTTCATATTTTCAGGTAAGAGAACTATGGAGCAAAGTGAACTAGCTTACTACTGAAGATAAGTTAGTTTTTGTTTATCTGGGTTGTTGGAGGCAATATAGGCAATGGCAGAATATCCCCATAGTGGTCAATATAGTTACTGAGTATAGTATGACAATGGTATTACTAACTATAACTAACTGGTATACACTTTGATAAGCGGAATAAAAAAAATGGTGCACAAAAAGTCAGCAGTGCAAAATACAAATAAACCACAAGAAAACTATTTCAGGCCTAAAGTATAAGAGGAATGTTTCCATTTACTTCAATGTCAACAATAAAGCCCACCCTCTCCATACACAACAGGCCCACCCCTCTCCCTAAACAAATCACCCTGTCCAAAAAATGTCCAAATAAAACTAGTACAACGAAGTTCTTATCCCTTCCCAATTCCCACCCTCTCCAACCACAACAAAAGTCCTCCCCTCCGAAACAAAAAATAAAGAAAGGGCTCAGAAGAGGGCATCATTGATCCGGGTCCGTTGTCTTCCAACTTCTTGCTCGAGGCTTGCCACTTGCTTGTAAAGCTGTGCCAGCTCGCTGTGTGCTACACACAGCATTGAAACAAGAGATCTGGGTTGTATGGGAGGGGGCAACAGTGGTGGTATGGGCTGCTGCCAGTGCCGCTGGCATTGTTGTGACTGGGTTGGTGATGCTGGCCTCTGGTTGGATTTATTACAGTGAAGGAGTTAGGTCCTTAAAGAATGGGGAAGGCTGGACCTTGATTAAAGTATTTATAAGAACAGAGTGCCCCCCCACTTGTTTTTCAGAGAAGCTCTTAATTATGAGCAACACATCCACTAGAATTAGATATGTTCGGTATATTTATTTGTACCTTAAATCCAGCAATTATTTAGAAAATTCTGTACATTTCATGTCAGACAAAGAACACCACAAATATGACATAAATTTTAAACATAAACAAACGAAAAAATCAATAAATACATGTACTGTACACAACAAAGCATTACATCAGTATTACGAAAATCACAAAAAGTCAATAATGAGAAATTGTTTACACAGTAATAATCAAAGTCACAAATGAAAGGAGATATCACGACACATAAATTGTGCTAGTCGTTACACAACACTAGTATTTTGGTCGTGTTAATTATTTATTATGATTGCTGGTTATTTCTATCCCCTTTCTTTCTTGTTTATGTTTAAAATTTATGTCATATTTGTGGTGTTCTTTGTCTGACATGAAATGTACAGAATTTTCTAAATAATTGCTGGATTTAAGGTACAAATAAATATACCGAACATATCTAATTCTAGTGGATGTGTTGCTCATAATTAAGAGCTTCTCTGAAAAACAAGTGGGGGGGCACTCTGTTCTTATAAATACTGGCCTCTGGTTGGAGGCACTGGGGCCTGGCCAGTGGCAGATGGCACCTCAGCCTCGTCCTTCAAAGCCACTAGACAACGTTATTCTCCCCAGATGGCCACCAAGCTCTGCCACCACAGCCGGAGTATCCTCTTATGCAAGTAAGTGGCGGACCAGCAGTAGCTATATGAAGAAAAAAAAGACAAATTGTTAACAATGCTCTGTGCAAACACTTGTCTAAAATTATAAAGTGGCAAAGTAGCAGTACATTGCTGGTCCCCTGTTGCCATTGGAATTTGATGTGATTAGGAGTCACAGGGCCATTTTCTACCCACACATGCCTCACATAAAAGCGCTGACTGTCTGCAAGGAGTTTTGCCTTAATATCATCTGATTTTCTTTTAAAGGATTTCCTAGTAAAAAACTAAACTGAAACTTTGTGTGTAAAAATACAAATAAATTACTACTCATTAATGAGTAAGGCATTTTGTACTATGTAGTACAAGTGTTCTTGTTGTGCTACATTTATGGAGGCATGCTTTGGGGTCAGGGATTTGGCTACTCTCTGCAGGCTGCACCTGGGCTGCTGTAATGGACAAATATCCTATTTAAATTCCAATGGCCCTGTTCTTTTCCAAATCCCTTTCAATTCTACCCTGACTCCAAAGAGGCAGATGAATAACAATGATATTGTGTTACACCTTTCACATATAAAATGCAGATATCCTGTATGCCGAAAGTAGATGATGCAAAAAACGATGCACTGCAGTAAAGGGAATGGAACAGGATATTGATTTTATTTGGCATATTCATCACAGAGTATCCTAGCAGCAAAACTAAAAATCAGGAATTTAGTCCCACTTTACTCCCTGGCCTCGCCCTCCACCACAAATTATTTTCAACAAATACATTCGCTTCGCAGTAAGGAAAGGAAACTGAACTTACTCTACTGCAAGGTTAGTTAGAAGGATTAGGCCAGGTAGGGAGAGGTTTTGCAATACAATAATTGGGTGCCACTGATCATCATCATGTGCTAAGCTTTGACTTAGTCAATCACTGCAGTTGACAAATGTTGAAATGGGAACATTTGAACAGGAGTTAAGCTGTTATGGAAGCCTAGAAATATCTGATTATGTACATAAATCACTTAGCCAGAAAAAAGTGGCACATGCCAAGAATAGATTTTTCTATTTTTTTGGTAGGTTGGGACAGAACTTAGGAAAGGATAAAGGATTGACGTACTAGGAGGTAACTGATTTGGCACTGGGAGGGAAATACACATTGTTTTCTGTTTGCAGATGCATTAAAACGTTGTAAATGCCGCATTAACTGAAACAGACGAACATTGCACAGCCAACATTGCAGTGCCAAATTGAACCATGCTGCAGTTAGGTCATCTGTAGTGAAAGGCCATGGACAGGGAAGTGATGAATGATGATGGTTGGTATACATATCTGCCTTGCTTATCAAATACAGTCAGTACACTAAAAATGTTTCAATAAACAAGCAATGTGACTTACCACTGCCGTCCCTGCCACCGCTGTTTGTCTCCTCCAACATCCCCCACTGCCATCTTTGGCCCACTGGCGCTGCAGCTGGCCCCAGCACCAGTGGCCTGCGTGGCTAGAAAAAACATTAGTAACCCAACTTAGACGGCCATTTGCAGAAAAGTGTTTATCACGGAAATGTCTGGCACCTCAAAGGTTTTTTAATAAAACCCTCACACACCAACCTGGTTGGTGTCATACTTCATCATCGGGTCCCAGTTGAGTAGCCGAATGCTATTCAGCTGTGCTACAACACCTGTTTACAGTAGAACAGGTTTGAGGTGTAAGTGGATGTGCTGAAGTGAAAAGTGAATGTTAAAAATACCTCCGGATACTACCTGTTGAATTTATTCGTGTTGATCTTGGGTTTATTTAAAAACTGGCGAGTGGATAAAAAATACTACGTGTAACTGTATAGTTTTTATCCAATGATGGTCAACATGTTTCAGCCCTCAATAAAAATATGCGGGGCTTTCGTCAGGACCTCTCAATAAAGTGATCTAAAGTGAAAGTGAGTGGTAAAAAATGACCACATGTGAAGCATTTTATTGTTCACGCTAAGGAGCACTGTATATGCAAAGAAATTGAAGGACTAACCGTATTATGGGTCCTTTCATAAGCTGATACTTTAATCAGTATTTAGGCTCATGTATTTGCACCTGGGCGGATGGAGGGGAGCAGTTACATCACCAACGTTTAAGTTGTGGTCTCTCCCGCAGATCACCTATTAGGGATCCTCCAGAGCAGGCAGCACCATGCAGAGAACAGAAAGCAAGCGAAATGAAATAAAATGGCCCACCCATATGGACCGCATGGTGCTTTCATGCAGGTTTTTCAGTGTGGAAGCGCCCATCACGCTACTTGCATGTAAAAAAGCAGCACAAACTGGCAGGCGAGCTTGTGGTGTTCCTGGAATCTCGTGGAGTTGTTTTGGCACTCCACGGAATTCTGAGAAGCAAATTCTGTGAGTTCTGCCCAGTCCTAGTTTGAACTTATACCTTCCACTTCCCTTCATGCTCCTATCTTTATTGGGATGGGACTGTTAATGTAATAGATAGCATGGACAATATCAACTGTATTGAACATTCTACTCACATGGCAAACAATATGAAGGAGTCAACCCATTCAAAAAAATCACTGCCAAAGTCTCTGAATGCATGTGTGTATGTATATATGTCGGATTTTTTAGTGCAGACCTAGACAAAAGGCAGCTGAGCACTCTACCTGTGTCAAAGGCAAAAATACAGCCCACAAGTCATTGCCAAGGAAGCTGAGTTATGAGAGCAGAAGTACACTGATAATGCATTATATGGAAAAGATTCATCTTCAGCTCTTTCATTAAATAGAACAGGGTTTGAGTGATCCTTAGGAGTATGGGGATGTTGATTCAGATAATAGGTGCCCAGTTGGATTAAGCGTGTTGCCTTTTCTTTTTCTTTTTTTTGCACTTCTTTGACTTCAGTCTGTGTGCAGCAGTGCCTAGGAGTTACCAAAGATGAGAGGTTGTCAGTCAGATATGCAGAGGTACTGGTCATGATTACTTTGTAAATGATGCAGCTGGTTTTGAAGATGGTGAAGTCCACCAAGGGGAGCCAGTGGAGTCATAGTAAAATGGGAGTGATATGGCCATACGTCTTGAAGCACTTGATGATATGTGCTGCAACATGGTGGAGTGCCAGCCTGGGATGCGAGAAGCAGGGTATTGCACCATGCATATCTCAAGAGTACAGGTTTTAGACTTGGCCTTTTCTACAGAGTCATCCGCAAACTATTTGGCTTTGCCCTCCACTTTTTGCTAATTTTGTTTTGTTGGCTTCAGGACTCTGCATGCTTGCCCACTGCTAATCAGTGCTAAAGTGCTTGTGCTGTCTGCTTAAAACATGTGGAAACTGTATAATTAACCTGCAGATCATAAGCAAGATTTTGGTCCACAATAACCCAGATTGTTTTGCTTTTGCCGAATTGGTGTGAATAGGCAACGATCCCAGCATATCTGGCCACCGGTTGTTATTCCATATGGAGGCTTGACCTCCAAAAATTATGACTTCTGTTTTGTCGGCATTTAATTCTAGACACTTAGTTCTCATCCAATTGGCAACTACCTTCATACAAGTGTTATAATTGATGGCTATGGAATATCTGTCATCTGTGATTAACACAATTATTTGTGAGTCATCTGAGAATGACAGTGCCTGTAACCCAAAAGACTGAATCAATATAGGCAGTGGGGATACATATAGATTGAACAATGTTGGGATCAGAGAATATCCTTAAGTCACCCCAGATGCTAGAGCAGAAAGTGGTTGCAGGTCACAATTTGAGATCTCTCAGTGAAGAAGGATTTTAAGACTATCAAGTCTGAGTCATTTATACCTAGTTGTAATAGATGATCTGTGAGAAGGGTCGGAGAGACAGTATCAAAGGATGCGGACAACCCCTATGGGATCAGTGACGCAGCCTGACCTGCATCAACTAGTATTCTAATGCTGTCCACATCTGAAACTAAGGCAGTTTCTGTGCCATGGCTGCTCCTGAATCCAAATTGAGAAGTGTCCAACAATTCCTGTACTGCAACTAGGACATGAACTGCACATTTAAGTCTTTTTCCAAAATTCTTGTGGGTATCAGGAGCAGAGAGATGGGATGATAGTCTTTTAGGTCGATACAGTTTAGTTTAGTTTTTTTCAACAAAGGCTTAACTGTGGCTTCTTTACATAGATGTGGGTTGCATTCTGTGATACTGGCTGTTAGACCTGACATCCTCAGGGTAGACATCCCACAAACCATTTGCCTGCTTACTTCCTCTTTTTGCTGTATCCTTTTGTTTGCCTTAGTACTTTGCCACTGCTAACCAGTACACTTTAGTGCATGTGCATCTCTTCCCTAAAAATGGTGGCATTGGTGTATACATGATTGATTTATTTAGTTTACATATGAGTCCATTGTAAAATGATATACCATATACCTAGGGCCTGTAATCTAAATGCTACAAGTGGGCCTGCAGCACTGGTTGTGCCACCCACAAAAGTAGCCTTCAAATCTGTCCCAGGCCTGCCATTGCAAAGTCTGTGTGTGCAGTTTACAGCCACTTCGACTTGTCACTTAAAAGCACTTGCCGTGTCTTATACTCTCCTTTTATTACACATAAGTCACTCCTCAGGTAGGCCCCAGGTAGCCCAAAGGGCAGGGTACTGTGTAAGTAAAAGGTAGGACATGTACCTTTAAGTTTTACATGTCCTGGTAGTGACAAACAGCAAAATTATTTTTTCACTACTGTGAGGCATACTCCTCTCATAGGCCAACATTGGAAAATCCTTAATACACTTTGAGTTGTAATTCTTGATTAGAAAGGAGTGGTTGCATTGTGTTTCATATCTTTGGAATAGCAATGAGAAATCCTCTTCAGTGGTAAATATAGATTTAACATTACTATTTTAGAAATGCCACTTTTAGAAAGTGGGCGTTTCTCAACTTTTAACTTAGCTCTAGCTGTGCTTGCAGCCTGTCTCAAATACATGGCTGGGATGGGTGACAGCTACACTTTGTGCATTCCCTCTAGACAGCTACAAATACAGGAAGGGTGGGGTGACAAATAACTCATCTGTATTCTGATAGCTGTTCCTGGACAGGAATCGAGGCAGGAGCTGACATACCCGAATAGACAGTGTCGTGTTCCCACACAAAGGGCTGATTACCCCCCACAGAAAGCCTGACAGAGAGGGTGAGATGAAATGGGGCCTGTGACACTTCAAGGGCCTGCTTCGAAGTCACCCCCACTTCAAAGGCACATTTGGGTATAAGTACTAGGACTCTGACCCTACCAAGACAGGACACTTCTGGACCTGTGAAACATCAGCCAGGAGTAAAGACTGCTGTGCTACAAGGATTGCCCTTCTGCTTGATGGCTGCTCTGAAAGAACTGATTTTCAGCTTTGCTGTGCTGCCCTGCTCCCTGATAAACTCTGTCCTGCTGAAGACAGGGACCGGACCTATCTCACTTGAACCCACATTGACTCCAAGGGCTTGCATGCTTGCCCAAGTCCTGAAGTCTCAGGGCCATCAAAGACTTCCTTCAACTCTGCAACCGCACATGGACTCTGATATCTGTGATTCCTGCCCTGCCAAGTGGTGCCAATCCAGGCCTGGGCCATTGAAGGTTAATTTCTGCTATCCAGAACCATCAAAAGTGATGCGGTGATGACTTTGCGCCAATTAAAACCTGTGCATTGCCCTTTGACGCTGATGCAGGAGCCAATCAATGACATTGCTTTGATGGCCTGCGCGGCTCAACGACAACAGACATTGCAGCTCAACGGTGACCGAATGCTAGATTCTAAAGGGGTTCTTCATCGCCTGTGCGGATTAGATCCAAAGCATCGAGTCTTCGACGTTGACACTTTGCTCCATCCATTGTACTTTATAGCCGGCCTGCCCTCCATCGTGGTCAGCCTGAACTTTGGATTATCCCTGACCTACGCGACCTCAAGTAACCACTAAGCACTATTTGACTCTAAGCCCTATATTTTGATTTAATCTTTAAAATTTCATAACTCTGGTTTTTCTTATTGGTTTGTTGTCATTTTGGTATTGTTTTTTACTCATAAAACCAATCTCTATTTTTCTAAACCCATGCAGAGTATTTTTGAGGT
This sequence comes from Lissotriton helveticus, assembly GCF_964261635.1. NCBI lineage: Eukaryota > Metazoa > Chordata > Amphibia > Caudata > Salamandridae > Lissotriton > Lissotriton helveticus. The sequence goes on along the minus strand of NC_136071.1, from coordinate 1,002,832,166 downwards.
ATTTTCATTGTGTTACTGTGTGTGTGTTCTGCACAAATACTTTACACATTGCTGCTTGAGATAAACCTGACTGATCTGTGCCAAGCTATCAGAGGGTGAACATAGGTTATCTTTTAGTGTGTGTCTAGCTTACCCTTTCTAGGATTGTGGTCCCTACTTGGACAGGGTGCATTCCTCTGCTAACTAGACACTCAATTTCTAACAATGGCCCTGTTCATGATTGAAGTCAGGGGGGCAGAAAATGTGCTGGCTACTAGTTGTATCATTTAGGGGGGAATAGCTCAAAAGGGCACTGGCAACTCAGCCAGTATGTAACACGGTTCAGTCGAACCGAGTTTTATTAAAAAACAAACCACAAATTGGTAGAATAATTCAAAAGGTGTAGTGTGAGAATAGTCGCAAAGAACCCCAGGTGTGTAATCGAACCAGAACCAAAGAAAATTATGAGATTTTAAAATGGGAATCAACAAGAGAAGGTGATTGGTTGATAAAAAACGAGACAGCAGTTTCAATTACCAACACTCATTGATACATACATTGAATAATTGTATCTGTAAAGGCGAGAAACTTTGTCTGTCTCTATGAGTGTCTCGATGAGTGAGTTTGACCCTTTCAGGATCATAGGATCTCATCAGGTCTAGAGATGACAGGGGTCTAAACAAAGTGCTTGATATTATTTATTTATTTATATATTTCACTTATAAAGCGCGCTATCACCCCGAGAGGCATCCTGGCGCTGATAGACTCGAAAGAAAAAAGGAGGGGGCAGCTGATAACAGGCTAAGGCTTGGGGAAAAGCCAGGTTTTCAAGTACCTTCTAAAAGCAAGAAGGCCGGTGACGTGCCTGAGTTCAGTGGGAAGAGAGTTCCAGAGCTTGGCCGCGGCCACACTGAACGATCTACCTCCTGCTCTGGATCTCCTAAACCTCGGTACGGTGACCAACCTGGCCGAGGAGGAGCGTAGACTGCGGGCCGGCACATGCCATGAAAACTTCCTTTGTAAGCAGTCAGGGCCTAACCCGTGGAGGGCTTTAAAGGTCAGACAGAGGGACTTAAATGTCACCCTCTGCCTCACTGGGAGCCAATGCAGCTGAGCCAGAGCCCCTGAGGAGGAAGATCTAGTTGGCCACTCCAGGGCTAATTTTGCAGCTGCGGACTGGAGTCTCTGGAGTCTGTCCATGAGATAGCTAAGGGACTCCAGCAGCATGGCATTGCAGTAGTCTAACCTACTGAGCACGGAGCAATGCACCACCTCTATCCGAGCAAGGGGCGGTAACAAGGGCAGGATTTTTCTCAGGAGGCGAATGATGGTCAAGCAGCCAGCTGCCACCTTTGAAACCTGCGCCTCCAGGGTGAGATCACTATTGAACATCACACCCAGATTCCGTACTACCTTCACAGGCTGGACCAGTGGAGAAAAATCCATTCGCCAGAAGTTGCTGGGTAGAAGAGAATGAACCCTGGGCCTTGGACAAAATAACACCTCGGTCTTTCCTGTGTTAAATTGCAAAGAGTTTGCTTTCAACCATTCCGCTGTGGCTCGCAGGCAGTTGTGAAATTCCTCCAAAGAGGTAGATTTGTTTCCCTTCAAGGAAAGAATCAACTGTGTTTCATCAGCGTAGTTAACAATTTCGATCTTATATTGTTTGATGACTACTAATAAGGGATTCATATAGATGTTATAAAGTATCGGACTAACTGCCGAGCCTTGAGGGACACCGTGCGAGATGGTAGAAAAGGAGGACTGAAAGGGATGAAGGGACACAGCTTGTTCCCTACACTGGAGGAAGGACTCAAACCATCCAAGGGCACTCCCTGCCACCCCTACCTCTCTTAACCTGTCCAACAAAATGCCATGGTTCACCGTATCGAAGGCTGCAGACAGGTCAAGCAGGATCAAAACCCCTGCCTGTCCCCTGTCTGCCCGCCAACGTAGCTCGTCCATCACGGTCACAAGGGCCGTCTCGGTGCCATGAGCTGGGCGGAAGCCAAATTGAGCATCCTCCAGGAGCTTGTGCTGTTCAGGGTGTCTGGAGAGGGGGCCTGCCACCACCCGCTCTACAATTTTGGCTGGGTAGGGTAGGAGCGAGATAGGCCTAAAGTTCTTAAGGCAGTCCGGATCAAGTGTGGGCTTTTTCAGTAAGGGGGTCACCACCGCCTGTTTCCACTGAGGTGGAACCACTCCAATAGCAAGCGACTGGTTACACACCAGCCGAAGCGTGGGGAAGAGCTCAAGCTCGAACTCCTTCCAGATTTTTAGTGGGAGCGGGTCAAGCAGAGACCCAGATGTAATACCAAAGGCCACGTCCCTGAACTCCTCTGCAGGCAGCTGTGCAAATTCTACAAGGTGCTCAACTCCTCCCAGTTCATAATTTGCCCCAGGAGTCGACAGGCTGCCACAATCAGCTCCTGCCAGAGGTTGTTGCTGCTCCACCCCCGCTCCACCCCCAGATCATCAATAATCAATTTGATTTTCTCCTGAAAGAACCTAGCTAGGTTCTCACAGTGTTCCTGAGAGGGGGGAATTCAGTCTTGGCACAATCTGGACTAATAAGGCTGTTCAGGATATTAAAAATGCTGCGAGAGCTGTTTGGGCGTCAAGAATCACACTCGAGAAGTACTCTGCCTTAGCTCTGTGGATCTTCTTCTTAAAGTCCCCCCGCTTAGCTTTTCAAGCAAGCCTGTCCCTGTCAGGTACGCATGCCTCTACCTTCTCTCTGCTTATTTACATTCCAGTCTCAAATTTTTGAGACTGTCTGTAAACCAGGGTGCTGAGGGTCTCCTCCTGCTCCTATGATGTTTAAAAGGAGCAGAGGTATCCAGCACCGAAGTAATCTTCGAGCAGAGGGCAGCGTAATTCATCTCAACCTGTAAGGCAGAGGCAAAGCATTCCTCAACCATGAACGTGGGTGATGCACCTTTTTTCCGAGCAAGGGACTTCCAGTCCCTGCTGACATACTCCCTTACTTGACCAGGTGTCCCTGCAATAGGCGTGCCTGCCTATTAGAAAAAGGGCTCACTTTTAGGAATGGATGGATGATGTATTATAGACAAATCAAATTAAAAAGGCACATACTGGCTTGACTAGGAAAAGTGAGAATTCCTTCTAGTTTATGTTGAAATTCATGTAGGAATGATTCCAGTATCCAATATGGACAGCAATCCCTAAAGTGAGAAGGCATATATTAAAGTGGGTGAAAGTGACAATTAAAGATAAACTGACACTCACCTAAAGTCCACTGGCTTGGGTAAATAGTGGACTGAGCTTTAATAGTGCGGCAAACATGAGGGCATCAAAGAATTAAAAATGTCCGGTCTCTCGAAAATACATGGAGAATCGGATTCAAGAAGTCCACTGGCAAGGGTGATCAGTGGACATAAAACTATTTGAGCGGAAGGGATCAATCAATAGAGAGTCCCTGAAATCAGAAACGTATAGGAAAATGGTTAGACGGATTCCTGGGGGAATTGGAGTGCTAGATCTGAAAAATTTTTACCTTGGGAAGCCAACTTGCTCCTCGTTGCGCGCACGGTTATGCAAGATGAAGATGTTAGGTCAGTGGCTCTTGAAAATGTCAAAGATAAAAACACTGGCCAGCCTATGTGTTGCGTTCCCGAGAAGGGGTGTGTTGAAGGGGCGTGCCAGAAGCAACTCCAGGACCAATGGAAGCACAGCATGCCAGCGGCGCATATATCAAGCTTTTCACTATTGTAAATTGTAATAAATCTCAGCGATTCATCAATCCAAAATGGTTTTAAATTATATATCATCCTGACAGGTCCTGCATGGATAATAAAAAATATAAAGTAAGGGAGCGGGGATCAAACTCCCGATCTTTAAAAATAACTGTCAGTCAGTGCGGACCTTTATGCTAATCTGCGGATCGGTTGGTGAAGCGGGGATCGTAGCAGTGGTCAATCGTTGCGGAGGGTAGTGGGTGTCTAACAGTGACTAGGTGAAGTTGAACCGTTACAGCAATGAACGGCCGCGCACGGAGTATGCATCTCTACGAACGTTCATGACCCTAACTTGCAGCTCAGGCATAGAGCAGTCCAGGTGGTACACATTGCCACCTGGACTGCTCGCAGGAGTGAGCGCTCAGCTCACTCCTGCTAATGATAGAGCACATTATACATATTGATTTGAATTATTTGAAAATCTGCCCAGAAGTCTATATAGCAAGTGTTGTTTCAAAGAATATTATACATGCAGCAAAGAGAGGTCTATCTTTCCAGGGAGTATACGATATATAGATATTATATTAACAATAGTGAGAGGCACAAAGTGATGGGTTTGTTTAGTTCATCAAGGAAACAAAATTACGCCATTCATCACTGCTGTTGAGTCCATCCCTGATCGTGTCAAATGTATCTATCCATTTGCACTCTAGTCTTTGGAGACTTTCATGTCTTGATAACAGCTTTGTGTGTTCCAGGCATAGCCATCTGATGTCATCTGAGGTGTGTTTTTTCTCCACAAAATGAGGGATCAATGGTGCTGTGAGGACTGCACACCAGATTCTACTCCTATCTTGAAAAATCTGTGTTCTGATTTGTTTGGTAGTCTGACCCACATAGAGTAAACCACACGGGCACACTATACTGGTTTGATTACACACCTGGGGTTCTTTGCTACTATTCTCTTACTACACCTTTCGAATTATTGTACCTATTTTCGGTTTGTTTTTGAATAAAACTCGTTTCAGCTGATCCATGTTACATTCTGGCTGAGTTATCATTGCGCTTAACCTTGTATTGATGTTTTCTTGGATTTAGTCTGCACAGAAATATCTAGGACATTTATAATTTTCTTTTTGAAGGAGTTTCATGTGAACATAAGGGTTGCTCTTGTTGTTTTGTCTAAATACAGCTAAAAAGAGGACACAGACTTTATGTTTAGAAGATGGAACTCTGTATGTTTTTCTGCTTTTGCATGGAGGGCGACCAGTTTGTGCTCTATAATTCCCTTTCTGCTTTCTGTAAGGTTTAGCTTAGCCTGTAAATCGAAGTATGCTGGATTCTGTACATTATAAGTAGATGAATCAAATTCTTGATTGAAAATAGTTTGTCAACTTGTTACAGAATTCTTGGTATCCATCATAGTTGGTAGGGTCTTTAAGTGAGGAGAAAAGATTTACCACTTTGAATAGCACTCCAGTGGAGTTGGTCGGAGTTAATTTTATTGGTGCAGAAGTTAGATCAGTCCCCTCTATTTGCTAATTTGGCTTTGTGTGCAATTTTTTCCTGGGTATCATAGTACTTTCGCCAGGCTTGTACTTGTTGATGACATGCTTGTCTGAGCTGTCTGAGGTTGCCTGAGTACCATGGAGTTGTTGACAGATTTCTTTGCTTCTGAGTTGCCTTAAGAGGGGCAACCAAGTCCAAAGCAGAACTGAGCCAGGATGAGAACTCCACTGCGGCCAGATCAGCATCCTTAGAATTAGTCCTGTTACTGGTTTTTAAGGGCAGCAGAGAAAATTTCCTCAGATAAGCCCTTCCAGTTTCTCTTGCAATCTCTGTTGTTATCCTTGCTCGAGTCTTCTTGCATAGGCATCCAAGAAAGTGTAAAATCAACTACATAGTGATCCGACCAACTAAGGGGTAGAAATTAGTTGAGTTGCAGTCAGGGGTCATTAGAGAATATTCCATCCAGTGTGTGTCCTGCACTATGTGCAGGGGCATCAACCAGCTGGGGAGACACAATCATGAGAAGTGTCATTAAATATCATTTTTTCTTTAAAACGTCTTCTGAATGAAAGGTAAAGTCTCATAATATTGTGAAATTAACTTTTTCTAGGTATGATTCAATTACTTGGGCTAGTGCTACAGTGAAGACCGATCTCGGGCCTGGGGGTCTATAAACTAGAATGCCGGAAAATGATTTTGTGGGCTGGATTTTTAATGAGAGGTGTAAGGCCTCACAGGGAATCGAGATCTGTATGGGTTCCATAAAGCAGTGGTACTTTGCTTTATGGGTTATTGCTAGACCTTCTCCTGGTCTATTTTCCTGTCATGTCTAAAAATCATCTACCCGGGGGAATGTCATCCACCAAATCGGGGTCAGATGAGTCATGGGCCCAGGTTTCAGTAACTAGGACCCAGTCATGGTCGTGTGCCACAATGAATTCAGCATATTCTATTTAACTTTTAATTAGCAACCTAGCATTTATCAGAAAACCTCTATATTCCTCCTCTTTGAAGCTCGGCTCCATCTTCAAATGCTCACTTTTTAATGTATTATGGGATTAACTAAGCATGCTAGGTGAGGGAAGAGTAGTACCAGTCTCAAGCCCACACGATATGCAGGTCCGACGGTCTCCCTGATAGAGCTCATTGAACCCAATGGATAACAATTTAGTGCCTCATTTGGATGTTAGTCGAAGAGCCTCCAACCTGCCAACAACACCCAAGGTTTAAACTCTGTGTGCCATTTTACAAAAAAGGTGGTCGGAGTTTAAACTGGTTTGTCAAACTGACTGGATTCCGATGGGCTCAAAAAGCCCACCGGCCAGTTGTAAACCACACATAATCCCTAATGGATGTCGTTTCCACCATTGGGATTATGATGTTTCCGAAAGGCTTTCAATGTCAGGATTTTCGACATAGAAAGCCTGTCAAAAAGCAACTTTAGGGGCCCCTAGCAAGGCACCCTTCCCTCTGTGGCCTTCGGTTGTTGGCCTAGGGGTACTTATGGTGCACCTCTGTAAATCCCTACTCCATGTGGCAGGCACCATGAGGGATTTACAGTAACTCCCATTTCTCTATAGGAGCTTGTGATGCGGCTGGTTTGCTACCGCCGCAAAAGCTCCCATTAGGAAATGGGAGTTTGTGACCTCACCATGTGGGATCGCATTGTAATTGGAGTTTCGGACTGCCGACCCGAGGTCAGACGGTTCCGAAACCGCAGAGATGTCCGTATGAGGCAACTCCTACCGACATCATAATCAGGCCCTAAATGTCTTACCATAGTTACCTAAACTGTAAAGTTGTTCCCGTGAGATGACTGTGAGGCCTCTTCGGATGCATAATGAGCAGGGGTTCTGGTGCATGCCACAGTCCGGGCGTGAATGAGCATGCCTTTGGTGCATATTAGGGCATGCCAGCTGTGTGCCCGTAATCTCATTGGCCTTAAATAGGCATCTGCAACTAGGAGAAAATGCCTAGACCGCTGCCTGCCCAAATGAAGTCGGATAATGTCAACAAGGAAGTGGGCAGCTTTATGAACTCTCTCCGCACTATCTACTATGCTGTGGCGTACTGGAGAGTGTACAAAAAGATGTTGACAAGGCATGTTTTTTTAGGAGTACTTTTAAATTGTTTAGTTGGCGAGTATAAATGTATAGATCGACAAACATATTTCCTAGTCTAATAGTGCAAGCCGAATGATAGCAGAATTGTGTATAAGATTAACGACAAAGACTGTGTGATTGGTGAGGTAGCTCGTTTCTAAAAGCAAATCAATCAATCAATCAGAGTACTTGTAAAGCGCGCTACTTACCCGTGAGGGTCTCAAGGCGCTATGAGGGGGGGGTGCTACTGCTCGAAGGGCCAGGTCTTGAGGAGTCTTCTGAAGGCGAGTAGGTCTTGGGTCTGCCGTATGTGGGTAGGGAGGGTGTTCCAGGTCTTGGCGGCGAGGTAGGAGAAGGATCTGCCACCGGAGGTCGTTCGTTGGATGCGGGGGACAGCACGGAGAGCGAGGCTGGCGGAGCGGAGCTGGTGGGTGAGGGTGTAGAAGCTGAGTTTGCTGTTCAGGTAGGCTGGTCCGGCTTTGTGGAGTGCTTTGTGTGCGTGGGTGAGGAGCCTGAAGGTGATCCTCTTGTCAACGGGGAGCCAGTGTAGGTCTCTCAGGAGGGGGGTGATGTGGCTGCGGCGGGGGACGTTGACGATCAGTCGGGCGGAGGTGTTTTGGATGCGTTGTAGTTGTCGTAGGGGTTTGGCTGGGATTCCTGCATAGAGTGCGTTGCCGTAGTCCAGTCTTGTGCTGACGAGGGCCTGTGTCACCGTTCTTCTTGTTTCGGTCGGGATCCACTTGTAGATCCTGCGGAGCATGCGGAGGGTGTTTTAGCAGGAGGAGGAGAAATCGTTGACCTGCTTAGACATGGAGAGGGAGGAGTCGAGGATGAATCCTAGGTCGCATGCATGGTCAGTGGGTGTTGGTGCTGTTCCCAGTGTGGTCGGCCACCAGGAGTCATCCCAGGCTGAGGGGGTGGGTCCGAGGATGAGGACCTCCATCTTATCCGAGTTCAGCTTCAGACGGCTGCTCCTCATCCAGTCGGCGACAGCCTTCATTCCCTCGTGGAGGTTGGTTTGGGTGGTGTGTGGGTCTTGGTGGGAGAGAGGATGAGCTGGGTGTCGTCGGCATAGGAGATGATGTTGAGGTTGTGATGGCGGGCCACTTGTGATAGGGGGCCATGTAGACGTTGAACAGTATCGGGCTGAGAGATGAGCCCTGGGGGGCGCTGCAGATGATGTCAGTGGTTTCGGATCAGAAGGGTGGGAGGCGGACGCTCTGGGTTCTACCTGAGAGGAAGGACGTGGTCGAGGCAAGGGCCTTCTCTTGAATTCCGGCTTCTAGGAGGCGTGTCTTTAGAGTGCGATGGCAGACCGTGTCGAAGGCGGCTGACAGGTCCAGGAGGATGAGGGCTGATGTATCGCCGTTGTCTAGTTGGCACCTGATGTCGTCTGTGGTGGCGATGAGGGCTATCTTGGTGCTGTGGTTTCGTCTGAATCCGGACTGGGACGGGTCCAAGATGTTGTTGTCTTCCAGGTGGTGGGCCAATTGCATGTTGACAATTTTCTGGATGACCTTTGCTGGGAATGAGAGCAGGAAGATGGGCCGGAAGTTCTTGAGGTCCTTGGGGTCCGCCTTGGGCTTCTTGAGGAGGGCGTTGATTTCGGCATGCTTCCAGCTTTCCGAGAATGTCGCTGTTTCGAAGGAGATGTTGATGACCTTCCGTAGTTGGGGTGCGATGGCTGCATCTGCTTTGTTGAATACGTGGTGTGGGCACGGGTCTGACGGAGATCCTGAGTGGATGGAGTTGATGACCTTGCGTGTCTCATCGTCGTTGACGTTGGACCAGGAGGTCAGGCAGTTGTCGCTGGTAGTGTTCACAGGGAAGGTGGAGTCTGGCGTAGTCGGGGTGGTCGTGGTGTTGAAGCTGTCGTGGATGTCAGCGATCTTGCGGTGGAAGAAGATGGCTAGTGAGTCGCACAGTTCTTGTGAGGGCGGGATGTCGTTGGCGTTGGTGCTGGGGTTGGAGAGTTCCTTTACGATGCTGAAGAGCTCCTTGCTGTCGTGTGCATTGTTATCCAAGCGGTCTTTGAAGGAGGATCTCTTGGCTAATCTGATGAGCTGGTGATGTCTGCGGGTGGCGTCCTTGTGGGCTGCGTGGTTGTCCAATGTGCGTTTGTGGAGCCATAACTTCTGCAGTTTCCGGCATGCGTGTTTGGAGGTCTGGAGCTCGTCGGTGAACCAGGTGGCTCTCTTGCTGGCGTGGCTGTTGGAGGTTTTCTTGAGCGGAGCGAGGGTTTTGGCGCAGTCATCGATCCACTGTCTGAGGTTGCAAGCTGCGGCGTCTGGGTTGGTGGGGTCGGCAGGTGGGTTCTGGGCGAGGGTGGTGATCAGCTGGTCTTCGGTGACTTTGCTCCAGCAGCGGCGAGGCAGCTGTTGGGTGCGGTGGTACGTGGTTGGTTTCTTGAAGGTGAAATGGATGCAGCGGTGGTCGGTCCAGTGGAGTTCGGTGGTGTGGTCGAAGTTGACGTGGGTGCCTGTGGAGAAGACGGGGTCCAGCGTGTGGCCGGCGGTGTGCGTGGGTGCGGTGACGAGTTGTCTGAGGCCAAGGTTGGGGAGGTTGTCGATCAGGGTGGCGGAGTTAGTGTCGTTGTTGTTCTCGAGGTGGAAGTTTAGGTCCCCAAGGAGGATGTAGTCCGTAGAGGCGAGTGCGTGGGTGCTGGCGAGGTCGGCAATGGAGTCGCTGAGCTGAGCCCAGGGTCCGGGGGGTCTGTAGATGAGTGTTTCTCTGAGGGTGGTGTTGGGGTCTGTGTGGATCCGGAAGTGGAGGTGTTCGGCGGTGTTCAGGGTGTCGTCTGCGTCAGTGGCGACCTTGAGGGTGGACTTGTGGACGATGGCTATTCCTCCTCCGATTCCATTGGCGCAATCCCTGCGGGTGATCTTGTAGCCGTCGGAGGTGTGGGTAGCTCGTTTCTAAAAGCAAATGTGGACTGATACTTCAAAATGGAGTAGTATTCCTTAAATAGGTGATACTTCAACTCTTTCCTAATTTGGAGCAGGGTTGGTGCAGTTGAAATTAATACTTGGGTGTTGTTCTAGGTCCTTGCTGCATAGATGCAGAAGGCCTGTTGCTTTGTTTTTTTGTTTTGTTAACTTGTTCATCTCAAGTCTGATGGTGTCCTGGCTGCAGGCAGGGCCGGCTTTACGGAAGTGTCACTGGTGTAGCCGCACTGGGCGCTGACCTGCAGAGAGGCGCTGACCTCAGGGGGGTTGTTACTAAAAAAGGTTAATTTGGGTAGATATACATTCTTGTTAGAAAATCCAGCCTTTACCAGTGCTTTAAAACAAATTATATGTATGTGTGATAGGGGCTATAGAGAGATAAGGGGCACTTTTGCTCAGAGGTAGTCATGGGGAGGGGCATCAAAAAAATGATGTCGCACTGAACGCCACCAGCACTAAAGGCGGACCTTGCTGCGGGTATACCAAGAGCTACTGGTCAAGGCAAGCTTGTCAGCTAGATAGGCGGTGGTGTTGGTTGTGATGTAGATGATGTAGCTGTTTTTTAATACGGTACAGACCAGAAACTGGAACCAGTGTCATTCCTTCAGTGTTGGATTACATACATGTGCATCCTTCCCTCCATATATACTTTGGTAGATGCCATTGAATTATTTAGGGCAGAGTCTGAATTCAGCATGTCTATTTATGCTCAAGGCAACTCAGTAACCCCCCTCCCATTCTGTAGGTGGATTGTTGCTGAAAAGAATAACAATAGCGTTGAAAAAGCACAGAGTACTGCTCGGCATTCAAAGGTAATGAAAGTGCATCAACATAGCACACCCACAGGCCAGCTGGTACACAGAGGAACTCAGGCTGATAATACACCACACAAATAAACAAAAGGAGAGTAAGGGAATCTATTCACATAAGTGAATGGAGAGTACTCCTGGTCCCCTGGACTAAATATCTGAATAACATGAGAGGAGTACCACCAGAATGAGCTCAAAGAGCAATCTGGGTGGGATGACTGAGGCTGAAAAAAGAAGAAAGTCCTTCTTTGTTTTTTATAAACCCCTCACTCACCAACCTGGTTGGTGACATGCTTCATCATCGGGGTAAACCCTAATAGCCGAGTGCCATCAGGGTGTGCTTCGACACCTGAATTACAGTGGAGCTGGTATTCGTGTGAATGGTGCAAAAATAAATGTTAAAAAATGTCCTGGTATGACTTATGTGAAAAATAATTTTTATTCTAAGACTACTGGACAATATTAAAATGGTGTGTAGATACAATTAAGGTTTATTATGACCATGTGTATCTGTATGTGATAGGTCTACATGTTTCAACCCGTGGTTGGAAAATGCCGGGTTTTCTTCAGGACCAGAGGAAAATGGGTGGTCAGGGCACACTAGCGCACTGCCAGTCCTAGATTCCTTTTAGCCTACTAACAAAAATCTGTTGTAGGGCAATGTCTCAATCCCAATGGGCGAGAAAAATTCAAAAAGACCTGTGGGATAAAAGGAAATAGTCACAAGAAGACCCGTTACGTGCCTGTAACATAGTGAAGTGCTGGCTCTCACAAATCTGCTTGCTCAGTGAACATCCCAATCAGAACTATATCGAACTGATCATGTGCGGTGGCGTAGCCAAGCAATAGTAACTACTTGTGCTGGCGCTTACCAATCTCTTAAAATAAAAAAGAGAAGAACTAGCACACCTATCAATATTGGCGTGCTCAGTGGTCAGAACATCATTAGTCTTTCACACTCATCGATTCTTGGTGCGTGGCTCGACTTCACTCACTGACATTTATCGTGAGTAATAGAACGACGTGCGACATAATCTCTATCCTTTCATACAAGACAATACTGTACAGACACACATAGAACACACATAAAAAGACCGGGCTTACTCCTGTTCCGGGTCTTAAGGCTTCACGGGGTGGAGGGAAGGTTAGGCCTCTTCAAGGGACATATTCTGTGAGGAGAGGGAGGAGGGGTTTAGAACTAATCGAAAGGTGAGCTGTCTGAAAAAATGGACGGAGTAGCAGGAAGGCCGCTTAGCGGTACCATCTCACGTCCTTCGTGCTAAGATACTACTTACAGTTTTGTAGAGGAAATTCTGGCTAGGAACCTACTCGCCTCTCCATGCCGCCCCGCAATGTTACAGTGCCGACCGGCGGATTATGTATGCTGCCAAAGGCTTCCGGGGTAGGCGGGGACAGCTGCGTGCGTAGTGACGCAGGGTCAGGCTGTAGCCCGATCTTTGCTACGGGAAGCGAGGATGGACAAAAAAGCTATGGGGCGTTGCTAAGCAACGCGTGAATCTCCGTAAGGTTTTTAACGGGCATGCAATACAGAGTAAACACTTACAAATGGAAGTTTTAACACTTACAAGTGGAAGCGTAAATATTCGGAATGCATCAGAAGAAATTAGGAGATGTCTGAGACATGGAAACCCCATATAGATCTTATGTGGGCAAGCATCAAAATATATTATTTTGGATGCTGTTTCATATTGGGTGGATCTCGAAGTGGGGTATGCTGAGCATGCTAACTGGTGGTATTAATAAAAGATATTTCAAAGAGGGAGAAACATACCCTGATGGTGGCAGGATGTATATCTAAGTGAAGGATAGGGCGATGTTCATATTTAGGTCATGTTATCTACATTACATAGGGCCCATAGTGGAATTCAAGTTAGACAGCTGAATTCAAGGCCATTTTAAAGGACATTTGCCCACGGAATATTGTCATTCAATCCTGTTATATGAGTGTACAGTCTATAAATCCATCTTTGTTCCTTTTCGTATAGGCGTTTCTGCAAGTTGGGTCCTGTGGTAATCTGTTCGATCACTGTCCATACCATATCGTTGGGCGTATGGTTGTTTTCAAGGAAGTGATCAGTTAGCCTGGTTGCGTTTTTTTTGCACCGGATGGTGCTACGGTGTTCACAGATTCGCTGCTTTACCTTTCTGGTTTACATCCCTATGTATTGTTTTTTTACAGGTGCATTCGATTAAGTAAACTACGTTGCTGCTATTGCAGTTAGTATGAGATTGTTGTCTCCACACTGGCGCTGGGCGCGGTCCAGGCGCGGATGGGCGTAGACGGGCTTACCTTTGGCGCACCTTCGGCGCGCATGAGGCGCGACCGCTGCGCGTGAACGCTGCGTGCAATAGCAACTGTCATAAGAGGGTAGTGGAGGGGGAGGGGCGAGGGAGGAGCAGCTGGGAGGCGGGAGCGGGGTGGAGATCCGGGCAGGGAGGGCAACGCCCCATAGCTTTTTTGCCCATCCTCGCTTCCCGTAGCAAAGATCGGGCTACAGCCTGACCCTCCCTCACTACGCACGCAGCTGTCCCCGCCTACCCCGGAAGCCTTTGGCAGCATACATAATCCGCCGGTCGGCACTGTAACATTGCGGGGCGGCATGGAGAGGCGAGTAGGTTCCCAGCCAGAATTTCCTCTACAAAACTGTAAGTAGTATCTTAGCACGAAGGACGTGAGATGGTACCGCTAAGCGGCCTTCCTGCTACTCCGTCCATTTTTTCAGACAGCTCACCTTTCGACTAGTTCTAAACCCCTCCTCCCTCTCCTCACAGAATATGTCCCTTGCAGAGGCCTAACCTTCCCTCCACCCCGTGAAGCCTTAAGACCCGGAACAGGAGTAAGCCCGGTCGTTTTTATGTGTGTTCTATGTGTGTCTGTACAGTATTGTCTTGTATGAAAGGATAGAGATTATGTCGCACGTCGTTCTATTACTCACGATAATGTCAGTGAGTGCAGTCGAGCCACGCACCAAGAATCGATGAGTGTGAAAGACTAATGATGTTCTGACCACTGAGCACGCCAATATTGATAGGTGTGCTAGTTCTTCTCTTTTTTACTTTAAGAGATTGGTAAGCGTCAACACAAGTAGTTACTATTGCTTGGCGACGCCACCGCACATGATCAGTTCGATATAGTTCTGATTGGGATGTTCACTGAGCAAGCAGATTTGTGAGAGCCAGCACTTCACTACGTTTCAGGCACGTAACGGGTCTTCTTGTGACCATTTCATTTTCTTCCACAGGTCTTTTTGAATTTTTCTCGCCCATTGGGATTGAGACATTGCCCTACAACAGATTTTTGTTAGTAGGCTAAAAGGAATCTAGGACTGGCAGTGCGTTAGTGTGCCCTGACCACCCATTTTCCTCTGGTCCTGAAGAAAACCCGGCATTTTCCAACCACAGGTTGAAACTTGTAGACCTATCACATACAGATACACATCGTCATATTAAACCTTAATTGTATCTACACACCTTTTTAATATTGTCCAGTAGTCTTAGAATAAAAATTATTTTGTACATAAGTCATACCAGGACATTTTTTAACATTTTTTTTTGCACCATTCACACGAATACCAGCTCCACTGTAATTCAGGTGTCGAAGCACACCCTGATGGCACTCGGCTGTTAGGGTGGACCCCGATGATGAAGCATGTCACCAACCAGGTTGGTGAGTGAGGGGTATATAAAAAACAAAGAAGGACTTTCTTCTTTTTTCAGCCTCAGTCATCCCACCCAGATTGCTCTTTGAGCTCATTCTGGTGGTACTCCTCTCATGTTATTCTGATAATACACCACTGCATGCATCTGGAACACAAATGGAAAATATTTTATGCCATATCAAACAAAAGAAGGAGTCTACCCTGAGACATCAGATGTCCATGTGGTATAGAGGAAGACACACAAAAGGAAAAAAGGAGAAACGTTTTCCTTTTTTAAGAAGACCCCTCATTCACCAACCTAGTTTGTGACATGCTTCATCATTGGGGTCCCACCCGAATAGCCAAATGCTATCCGGGTGTGTTTCAACACCTGATTACAGTGGAGCAGGTTTTAGTTGCAATAGTGGTGCAGGTGAGTGAAAAAGAGGGGTCTTCTTAAAAAAGGAAACCTTTTCCCCTTTTTTCCTTTTGTGTGTCTTCCTCTATCTATTCCTTTAATTTATTTATTTAAACAGTTTTATATAGCACTGGCTAGACCCGTAGGTATCTGAGCGCTTTACATAGAGTCAGCAAAGTTACAACGATAATAACAATTACACATTACATCAAATATATGAGACACATTAATGGGAGGGAAGGGGTAGAGGGGGAGTGAGAAGGGAGTGGACGAGGGGGAAGACGGAATAAGAGACAGAGGTAAAGTCAGCCCAAAGACCGAATGGGTAGGTGACGGCCAAGGAGGTAGTCCAAGGCCAGTCTCCCCTATAGCTCTCAATGGAAGTTCCAACGGGTATCGGTCAGACTGGTGGATCGAAAGGAGACAAGGCAAAAGTAGAACGGCCGAAATACGATGAGGGGGAGGTTGAGCGAGACAGGGAGAAGGGGAGAAACTGTGCCCAATGCCCGGCTGGGCAGGTGACGGTCAGGGGATGAACCTAGTCCGATCTCCTGATTAGCTGAACAGAGCAGCTCCACCGGGCATCGGACATAATGCTCGGACTCCGCTTTCAGGATAGAGGTCATGTGTACTCAGGGATTGTCAGAGTAGTGCGGGGGGAGCCATGGACCGATAGAATTGTAGAAGTCCTCTTGAGGTCAGGCACAGTCCTGGAGGGGTTGAGTAAGTAAGTTGAGTAAGAAGTCACCATTGTCGGCCATGTTGGGGTCAAGCATCCTGGGACCCTTTTCCAAACCGAGAGTGTGTTGAGTACGATAGAGCTTTGTGGGGAGGGAAAGGTCAGACTCCCATTAGTTCTAAATACCACGGGACATCTTATGTCATCAGGGTAGACTCCTTCTTTTGTTTGATAAGAATCTAAGGGGACTAGGAGTATTCCCTTTGCCATACATAAAACCCCTTCTCTCTTTTTTGTTAAGTCAGAATATGTTATGCCACCAGAGATAAAGGCATTTCAAATCAGCCCTAAGACCCTACCATCAGCAGATCACATCACCACTAACAGCAGCAAGGGAATGTTCATCATTATCATAGATTTCATTGTGCCGCCAGCTGCCTCCAACATCATACCCTCACAAGACCTTTGCAAAAAGCTCTCATAATTCTTCTGTAACAAAGTTACCTCAAATCTGGAATCTGATTCCAGATTTGTTGATTCTGTGGTCTATCTGGGGATAACGATCAATGCACAGCCGGAGTTGATAATTAGAGACAATTTTATCCCCCTTATGAAATCTATGAGGGAGAATCTGAAAAGAATGGATACATTACAACTTTCAATCATAGGTCGTGCTAATGTCATTAAAATGACCATGTTCCCTAAGGTGCTATATAAATTTCGGTCGATCCCCTTTAAAATAGAGGGGAAAATTATCAAAGAAATAGAATCCATTTTTATGAATTTCTTGTGGCAATATGGAAAGGTCAGAAGATCCATGAAATTTATGTCTTTGCCTCAGGAAAGGGGGGGCTTGGGACTGCCAAACCTCAGTTACTATCACTGGTCTTGTCTTCTTACGCAGATGACTATATTATTTTAACCTGGGGGAAATAACACAAATTCCCCGAGTAGACAGGATGTTATTCCATCTATATTTGAATTGCTGCTTGGAAGTGAGGCTACCGGGGTACTATTAAGGAGAACAGAAAGAAGATATTACAATAAGTCAAGACTCAAGACACTTGAAGGGATATGGGGGGTCTGGGTAGCAGCTCAGAAAGCACTGGCAATCCCTAAATATAATCACCACACCCCACTCTGGAACTCGGGCCTTTTTTCTAACCTAAGTAGTGATGGGTCTTGGAGACACTGGCAGCGACAGGGTATTCTAACACTCGGGCAAGTTATGGTAAGAGATGAGTGTAGAACCCTGGAAGAACTGACACAAAGGTATTCCCTCCAGGGCAACCAAGATTACAAATATGCTCAGGTGGTTAGTACAATTAGATCAACAAGGCCTCTTATCATCTTAAGGGAGAGGTGTAACTTATTGGATTATCTGAAGGGGAGTAAACTCAGAATCAATGGAGTGTATAGGCTGTTTGTGGAGGAATCCCAGGATGACATGAGCAAAACTGAGGCAGCTTGGGCTTCAAAATTGGAGGATCCGGACATTGACCTGGACAAAGCTCTTTCAATGGATAGAAGATTTTTACGCTCCTCCAATTTAAGAGCTCAGCACTTTAAAACACTATTTAACTTGTACTATACCCCCTCTAAGCTTTATGATTGGGGTAGGAGGGAGAACAGTAACTGCCCCAGATGCTGTAAAAGTCCTGGTGATATCGTCCATATGTTTTATTACTGTGAGAAACTCGGATCAATTAAAACAGAGATTGAATTATTCTGGACGGGGCTGTTGGATGTTCAGATAACCTTGTCTGGGATGCCAAAGCGAACTGAAATTAAATATTGAAACTGAAGCTCTAATTTTTATATCTACAGCTGTACTTAGAATTTTGATTTCAGCAGCCTGGAAAGATACCGAGGCCCCAACCTTCCAAATGTGGTTGTCTAGACTATTGGGAATACACAATGTTGAGGCGGCTCTCTATGAACTTAAGAGTAAAAAATCAAGAGAAGTGGGGATGAAGATCTGGGCACCAGTGGCTGCTTGGCGTGATAGCAGATTGTAGATTGTTGAAAGATTATAGGATCCTTAGGACGATGGCTATGGTAATGTTCTCAACTGTTATATTTTCTTCTTATCTAATTTTCGTTTGCTGTAGCCAGCTTAATATTTACAATACTCATATTAAAAAATAGTAACTATTCGATGTTTTAAAAGATCAGATACTAAGCTATGTAATCCGACAACTGACCTGTATATTACCTTTCTATTTGTCAATTCAGGTGTATTGTTTATATATTGTATCTCGCCTTTTTTCTCATTTAAATTATGTATATTGTTTTTTCATTATGCTTCATGGATTCTCAATAAAAAAAGACAACAAAAAAAAAAGTTACCTCAATATAAAGCATGTTCGATCCTCAACCAGACGCTGCTACAACTCAACTGCCTTTCACGGCAGAAGAATAAACTCTGACCTCATGGATCACCATCACCACCATTGAAATTGCTGCTACCATGAGGACCATCTACTCAAGAGCCCCATCTGACCGTTGCCATCACAGTGCCTTTTCAAAAAGACTCAGAATGATCATCAATGCACTAATACCCATTCTCAATACCTCCATGGACTTAGCCACATTCCTGGACACCTGGAGACATGCCACCATCACGTCCCTGCTCAAGAAAAAAACTATCCACTGACCCAGTCCAACTACACACCCATCGCCCTCCTCCTACCACACCAAAGGTCCTAGAGAAACTAATCAGCCAATGCCTCACTGACCACCTCAGCAACCACCAGTTTCTCAACAACACTCAATCTAGATTCAGGACCAACCACAGTGCAGAAACAGCAGATATTGTTGCCACACACAACGTCTGCATGATCCTTGACAAAGGAAACATGACAGCCACCACAGCAGCATTTGACACAGTCTTACACCCCCATCCTCATCAGGTGCCTGCACGAGATTGGCATCAAAGGACCCTCTCTCCAATGAGTTTGCTCCTTCTTAACGAATCGAACACAAGTTGTCAGCCTTGCACCCTACTCCTCAGAAGCCTGCAAACTCATCTATGGAGTGCCTCAAAGTGTATCACTCAGCTCCACCGTTTTCAATGCATACATGACCACTTTAGCCAATGTCATCCGTGAGTATATTAACATTCTCTCCTATGCCGACAACACACAACTTATACTCTCCCTCTCGGATAAGACCACAACAAAAGAAACAAGTTCACTACCTGAATTACCAAAGTTACCAACTGGATGCAAGCCAACTGTGCCAAGCTCAACACTGACAAAACAGAAGTAGGGATCGTAGGCAAGAACACCTCATCTTGGGACTCCAACAGGTGGCAGGCCTAACTCAAAGCCACGGCCACACCCTGTACACACAACAGGAACATCAGAATAATCATTGACAGCAATTTGAACATGACCGCACAAGTCAATGTCATCACAACACCCTGCTTCCACACCCTGAAGATGCTAAGGAAGATCTTCAAATGGGTCCCAAGCAACACCATAAAAAGTGCCACTCATGCCCTATTCACCAGCAAGTTGGACTACGGGAGCACCCTCTATGCCGGTATTAACAAGTAACTCATTAGAGACTACAAACCACCCAGAAGTCGGCAGCCCAACTCATCCTCAACCTCCCAAACAGAACTCACACCAAACCCGGGAACTTCTACTGGCTCCCAATACACAACATACTCATTTCAAACTACTCACACACATTCAAGGAGCTACACAACTTATTACCACCTATCTAATCTCCTTCCACAACCCACCCAGACACCACAACTCTGCTGCAGTCACCGCTCGCACTGGTACGCGCGGTGGGGCAGTGAGGCGGGGTGGGCACGAAGTAGGGGGTAGTGGAATTCGACATACGATGGGCTAGTAAGAAGTAAATAAATAAAACCACCTACCTTGCACTTGCTGTTTTTTCGAGTCTTACCTGTACGAGCCACGACTGCTCTGCAGAACTCCCACTTCCACACATCCCACTCATGCACAGAGCCAGACCAGGTTGATGGACATTCTCTTGCATTGCTTCTAAAGCGTGTTACGGCCTCCCACTCCACATCAGAGCCTCCTACTCTCTTCTTGAATTCCACAAGAAGCTGAAGATCTGGCTTTTCATTTAACCAATCAAACATAGGCAGGGATAGGCACATACACCTGCTCTGTGCCAGAATACACTCATTGGTGATAGTGTGCTTTATAAATCTGCATAACAGTTTCACCACAGAGATCCCTGTCAGACTGTTGAATATCTCTGCATATAGCGGACAGTCTTCTGTTGGAGATGGTGGAAGCAACTGCCTCCCACAACCCTGCAAACTGGTGCCAACTCAGCAAACATAAATGAGTCCCTAAGCAGTTTGTGACAAATCTAAAGCAATCTTTTGGAAAACTATTAATTTGTGACCGCAAAAAACGTAATGTCTATGAGAAAATTGATTTGTGATATAATCATTACCTTAGTCACAAACATTGATGAATCTATACATCATGTTACTTTATCTACTGTGCACAAATTACATGATTTCTCAGTAAATTTCTTCCTCAGAATCACCAAGCAGTATATTGGTGGACTGCCCATGAATCAAAAGAAGTTGCTACGTACTCCACATACCAGTCCAGTGTATTACACATATAGAATGAATGAATTGTTTTTTTCATTGTTAAGAGGCACACTTATTTAAGGCCACATTTTAAAACTTTTAATAATTATTTACTTATTTGGCATATTGTGTTTTTGAGTTGTATTTAGAGTGTAGATTTTCCCACAGCAAAATGCGAAGATATTTTTACTTGTTCTGTCAAAAACAAACTCATCCATCATTCTAAAGTATGAATGATATGCAACTGAAACTTTCACAAGGTTGGCAGCAGTAGTTTTTCAAATCTACTCCGTGGGAGAGAGTAAGATATATGTGACTGGAATAGAATCAAGCTTGTCTAAGCTAAAAACATTATGCAATACAGGAATGACACATACTGTTCATGACATAAAAAGCTATTTTGTTGCAAGAGCAGGCCATTTATAAATCTAAAATATTTTAGAAAAGATTATATAGTGTGGTGTAGAACAAGTGATTTTAGAGCACAGGTATTATGATCACTACTAAAGTTATTACATACGTCTTTGTCAACAATAGTTATTGTGTAGGTATGAATGCACTTAACATACCATATAATCCACCAACTTTCATGTAGATTGCAGAATGGCAACAAGAGCTGTTTCCATCAATAACACATCAATAAATTGCATGAATTCTTCTTTGCCACGAAAATACCTTGTTCCCTAATCATTTAGTGTATTGTTTACAACTCAGTCTTTTAAAAGTAGTAGTTATTTCAGTAGGGCACTCAAACGGTGGAAGAATTCCATCCGATTTACATCTCATTTTAGGTCTGGCATTTGAGACAATTGAATCTATTTTGGCATACTATTGCTTTCCTAAAAATTAATTCATGATATACTTTTGGCGAGAGATGTTTGGTTAGCGGACTTCATCAATTGGTCTTTTAAATTGTAGTTCACATTTTACTTCTGCCGGCCGCAGTATATCAGCCCACTTTATCCACAGGTTCACTCAACTTTAAGAGTGTCATTATGATGGCGGATGGACTTCTGTCCGTCCACCATCGTCCTGGACCACCCACCTATAAGGCAGCGGTCCCGCAAATGAAATCAGGACTGCATGTTTAACAATTCAGTGGGTGCTGCTGGCCGCAGCACCTGCAGCAATGTTAAAAAAGCACTGTTTACATTTCCCTGCACTACGTGGCAGGCACCATCTGGTGCCTGCCCATGGTGCAGGGAAATGTGGGGGGCACCATAGGTGCCCCCCCCGTGCACACACCAACTGCCCCTGTACAAGGGGAGCCCGCAATAGGCCCCCAAACTACATCCCAGCCAGCCTTTCCATGGCGGTTGAACCGCCATGGAAAGGTGGCGTGGATCCAGCATCCTAATCCGGCGGACGGTGCTAGGCACCATTCTGTGGATGCAGCACGGTCCGACAGGCAATCGCAATGATTGCCACTGTCTGACAAGTGGCAGACGGGTTTTCCGCCTGCGTGGCACACCGTCCGCCATCCTAATCTGGGGGGTGGTAATTGGCCAAATGATGGCGATGAACCCGCCACAGGCAGCCTGCTGGTGGTGGGTTCACGCCATCACAATCAGCTCCTAAGTGACTGCACAAAACCTAAAAGTAGTTCCTTTCTTTTCAGTGATAACGATGGGTCAAACTATGCCTATTTTATCATTGTTCATTTTAACTTTTAATACAAACTGGGTATTTATTTTCCTTATCGCCTTTTCTAAAGTTATGTTATAAAGTGTTTTTCATTGACATTGTACCATTGTAACTGCCTGCAATGTGAGTGCTTGGTCAGGTGATTATTCATGACTTCTTAACACATTATAATAATAAAATGGATGATGTCAATAAAGGCATGTTCTTTAAAAAACATACCTAGCAAAAGAGCTGCATTGGTAAAAAAAAATATTAAAATGTTTTATTGCAATCATTCGGTGACCATGTTTAAGTGGCTACTTGTTTTATTTTTGTTCCTTATGCTATTACGAAAAAGAAAAAAAACATAGCCAAGGCACCAACCTGTCACGCCAGCCTATTGGGTTTGCCAATGCTTGTTAAGGTCTGCTGTCTTCATCTTCAGCAGAGGTAGTTACATGCTAAACATGTAGGGACAGATTTACTAACAGTTAATGCAAAGCAACACAGAAAGGAAAGTTGCTGGGCTGCTTTGTGAGAACAGGAAAGGGCTGAACTGAGCCATATTTAGAATGATATGGTGCTGTTTAGCTCTCTTCCTGAGCTGGCACACTTGTGGTTGCCTAGCACCAATGCAAGGGTGTCTCAGTTATGGGCAGTATTGTTTTTGTGCAAGAAGGTATATCTTCCTACAGAATAACAATCCTTGGAGACGTATCCATATTTCCAGGTGTGCTGCAAAATGCAGCACACATGGAAAAAAGTAAGTAATGATAAGAAATGAAGATAATTCTCCTCTTTATGCCAGCCTCAGGTATGCACTCCGTTTTGGTGCAAACCTAGATTTGCTGCATTTAATAAACCTGGGTTTGCGCCAAAATACATGAGCGGATGCATGGATACACCCATGTACAGGCCACATAACTTCTAGCTGATGCAGTGCAATGCAAATCGACCCTTGCATGGTTTTGTAAATATCGACAACTACTTTGCATTGTGGCTGCGCCAAAAAAGAGGCACAACCACAACACAAAATATTAGTATATCTGGGCAGTAATGTGTAATATGGATGTGCAGCGTTGGCTGTAGTTAAGCCCAATAGTGTGATCACAGAGTAAACCATAAAATGTTGACAGTTTAATTCTTAAAAGGCAGCAGGGAAGCATTGACTATGCTTAATACCCCTTTCATTGTAAGAGTGTGTGCATGGAGACTTGTTTTAGAAGAAATGCAACAACGTGTATGTGGTAACTTCATTCGAAAAAAGAGCTACATTACTGATGACAAACATATGGAATATGTTCTGCTAAAAATAAAACGTTTTGTTAACTTTTCTTATGGTGATTGGATCCATTTTGTATTAATATGGATTAAAATGTCAAAATGTGACAATGATGCAAGAAGTGCCCCACATAACATGCAATTTATAGCATACTGTGCCACAACATGTGTCTTTCTTTGAAATATTATTTACCTTTTGTTGCTGATGAGGCATAATGAGGAGAAATACATTTCTTTCTTCTATTTTTTTCCCTCTGCCCATGTGTGCTGCATTCTGCAGCACACATAGAAAGAGGAAAACCCCTCATAGGATTGCTTTTGTGCAGGAAGGTGGGTCTTCCTGCACAAAAACAATCCTGCCTGTGATAGAGCGCGGGCTCACCTGCTCAGGATTTTACAATACTCACCTGGGCCCATAAAAACATACACACTTTGAACTGGTAAATCTACGCTTAATCAGAATTGTATTAAACTATTTAGGACCTATACCATTTGTCTTACCAATCCTTGTCACCGGTTCCTAAAGTCCTAAGGGATCAAGGGAGTTAGCATAATAGGCAGTATATAAACACGTGCACTCATAAAATAACTACAGACTCCGGAAAGGTTTAAACACTTTATCTATGTAAATTCTTAAATGTCAGAGTCCATACCAGTTTAATTAGAGCTTGTTCAATTAGGAAGAAAATAATCAAAGTAAGATGATGTGAAAATATTATGAGACTTTCTTTAAGCATTAAAACATAGGAAGGGTAAGCTAAGGGAAACAGTACAATGACATACCCGCGCAACTTTATATTTACCTAGAATGGTGTGAAGACTAACCCTGGCCACGGACTGAGATAAAGGACCGGACTCCCGATAGTTCAGGTGCCAACAGAACAGGATAGGTGCAGACCAGAATCCGGATAAGTACGGACCAAATTGGATCAGGACAGGACCACCGTTGGTAAGGACCAGCACCCACAGCTAAAGTGCAACCCCAGCGTCGCAACCCTCTCTGCAGCTAACAGTCAGACTCCGATTGGGTTATCGAACCTTTTCCCACAGAACCCCGATTGGGTTATCGAACTCCTTCCCTGAACCCCGATTGGGTTATCGAATCTTCTGACAGAGTGCTCCACCAGCACCTCTGCTCTCGCTCGCCTATTGAATGCGTTGGGTCAGTGACAGGTCAGCTATTCGGACAAGTCGGACAATCTAACTAACTAAGCCTACCTTAGATATACCATTTTCCAGGGCAGTGTACCAACCCCCAAATGTTGCAAATGTGTGTATTCCCACAATTTGATTGGTCAAACGACGAGGAGAGGTCATCACACCATACCATACCAGTTATGAGGTCACTTGATGTGGGGTCCCCCAGGGCTCTTCTTTATCCCCTCTTCTCTTCAATCTTTATCTTCGCCCCCTTCTTTTCTCTTTGAGGCAGTGGGATGTCACCGTGTTTAATTACGCGGACGACCTGCAACTCATCTTTTCTCTCAACTCCCCTTCTGCTATCCCCAACTTTCAGGCAGTCATGTCCCACATTCTCCAGTGGATGGGCCACAACCAGCTAAAGTTGAACCCCGGGAAGACGGAGCTCCTCCTTCCTGGTAGGAGTGCCACCTTCTGGGGGCCACAATTTTGGCCGGCAGAACTTGGTCCTTCTCCCACTCCTGTGGCCTCGGTGAAGAGTTTGGGGGTCACAATTGACTCCGGTCTATCCCTTGGGCCGCAGGTGGGGACGGTGGTCTCATCCTGTATCTACCAACTGCGCAGGATCAGGAAAGTGGCATACCTCCTTACACCTGATGCCCTCCTGCAGGTCATCATGGCCCTCGTCCTCTCCCGCTTAGATTTTTCCAACGCGATCTATCATGGCCTGTCTAAAACATCGGTGGCTAGACTGCAAGTGGTCCAAAATCAAGCGGCGAGACTGGCCTTAGGGATCCCGAAGTGGCAATCTGCCAGGCCCCTCCTTGCCAAACTTCACTGGCTCCCTGTCGCCTCCAGGGCGGCCTTCAAGATCGGCTGCCTCATCTTCAAGGCGTTAGCTGGGCCCTGCCCCGCCTTTGTGAAATCTCTCATTAGATCTTACTGCCCATCTCGCGACTTGAGATCCTCTCATCTTCATCTTTTGACTGTCCCCTCTTACAAGCTCTGTAGATCTGGAGGCCGGAGATTTGCATACCTGGCCCCCAAGCTTTGGAACTCTTTTCCTTTCCCTCTCAGAACTTCTAATTCTTTGACTCTCTTCCGTAAATCTTTAAAAACTTGGCTCTTCCCCCAATCTGGTTAGTCCCTCTGTCCCTCCCACTTCCTACCAGCGCCAGGAAACCCATGGTGTCAGTGCGCTCTACAAGCACCCCTTACAATACAATACAATACAATACAATACAATAATGCAAATTACCTTTCCTGCCCATAACTTTATTCTCCCATGCATTTTATTTCACCCAACAATGGATGTTTCAATAACAACTACATTGTATTAAAAATGTTCAATTCCGCTTCCTCTTGTGAGGTCGAAGGGTGACTTTCCCAGGTGCATCTTCAGGCAAGACAGTCACTGGCACAAGTTCAATGCAATGACTTGGGGATTCTTGAGCTTTTCTGCGCAGTCACAGGATTGCAAAATGGAGTGCAGCAAGATTGCATCAGGCCCAAGTACGAGCTAATAGCAAATTTAAAGAGAAACAATTTTAGAACAAAGAATAAATGAATGCACTGCATACCACTTATCTCTACTCTAGTCTATTCCCACTACACCGTTAGGAATTAAGCAGAACGAACAATTTAATAAAAGCAGCAATGGAAGCGTTAACACATGAAAACATAGAGCAGCCATCTTTAGTTCTAGTGTGCAAAAGCAAAGATTTCCCACCAAGCAAAGAATACGTCACGTCACGTGAGTGTGACAGACGCATGCGTAGAAAAGTTCTCACGATGCGGCGGCCATATTAGGTCACTCAAGTTACTGTTAGTGAAAGCACATATGCAAGCTTCCCCTAGATGCTAGAAATGTTGTGTGGTGCATTATTAGTAAGACGAAACATGTTGATTAAAATATTATATATAATTTCGAGAGGGTTGAATCCGAGCAAGTCTCTTTACGAGTGAAACCTTGCTCCATCACCTGCATGAGAGGTACCCTTGCACCATGAGCCCACTTTGGCTCTAGGCTGCCAAAACGGCGCCAGCAGAGGCAGAAAGAACAGGAATGCACTGTGGTGATTAAATACGGTGCATTCCTACGATTTCACTTTGACATAAGGGAGTGCAGCAAGGGGCCTTGCTGCTCTGCCCTAGTCAAAAGGGCATAAATGAGGCCCTCAGGGACAGAAGTAAAAACATTTTTACAATCAAAAGGACCCTAATTCAACTATTGCAAACCAAACAAATGCTTCTGCTCATGTATCAATCCCATTTAAAGAGTAGGCAAGTATTCACAGACTCCTAAAATGAAATAGCGACCCCATGGCTATTAGGTATTTGGAAGGGGCATGCTGTGGGTGGTACATCTAAATACTTAAGCCCCATACTTACAAAAAGTTTTGGATGGGGGTTGTGGTACTTGTTTAATGGAAACCCTACGCAAAGTGTTAGGTTGGTATTTACCATCCAATGCAGATTACGATTTTGTGTTGAATTCAAATTAATGCAAAGCAGCGAATGCGCTGCTTTGAGTTACTATGTGTGAAGGAGGCGTTTCATGTGTGGATCATGGGTGTTACTATGCATCCACCCATGGATTTTGATGAAAGTCTTATCTACATAGAATTGTAGACATGGATTTACACCACAATCCTGCACCTCCCTGAGGCTGGAGTAACGAGTAGCAATATTTGTATTTCTCCTCTTCGCATGTGTGCCGCATTCTGCACCTTGTCTGGCAGGGGGGTGCAGAATAAGTTGCAGCTTCCCCAGAGCATGAAGGTGAGCCATCAGGTGCTGATTTTCTTGCACCTATCCTGGCTCCACGTGTTACCCTGGAGCATCAGATAGAGACACTGTCCATTGATGTTAACCTGCTCTGGGCGATCACCGTAAGGTAGCTGAGAAGGTGATGACTGCTGAGGGGAACATTGAAATGCTCAGGGGTTAGGTGGCGACTCTAAAGTCTTTTAGAGAACAAGTTCTTGCCTCAAATGACCATGGCTCATCTGTCTCACTCACCGCCCTTGGATTAACTACTATATTAGACTATCACTTATGAAGCCCAGAGTTGTTCGGTTATACTCTTATAAGTTAGGTGTGCTCCTTTCCCAGCACGCTTTGAATTATTTAAATGTGATGTTCTTTGATACCACCTCTGTCACTGTTCCTTTCATGCATTCTCAACTGACGTTGGTTTGACTCCCTTAATTATTTACGACACTCCAAATTGTGAAGCGCTTTGATACCCAGCTGGGTCTTGTTCGAGCTATACAAAACTTTGTAAATAAATAAATAAATAAAATAAATAAAGCAGCAGATGGGCAGAATGATTGCAGTCACTGGGGAACCTGATTAGGTGGTCTTTGCTGCCCTTGTTGATTGGCTTGGGCTGCCCTTGTTTGATTCTCCTTCATGCATGATGGGGAAAGGGAATCCATGATGAGGTGGGCTTGAGTTCTAGATGTGGCACCTATTGCGGTGCATTGCATGGCTAGGGCCGGCCAGGAGGTGAGGTGGGGTGGGGAGTGCTGTACCAGTTGGACAGTTTGTGGTGTATGTGTTGTCCTGGCACATGTATGATGGACGTGCTTAGGAAAATAATTATGCTATGTTTGTCTGGGTGGGTGGTTACTGTTAGTTTGTTTTCATGTTGTAGCGTTGTTGTGTTGTCACACTATGCAGTGCAAGAACACATGACTTATGACATTACTGTATGTGGGTAACAAATGTAAGTTCTTGACCTGGAATGTCTAGGGCCTGGGAACATATGTCAAACGGTTAAGGGTCCATCCTTTTTGAGGTGGCATAAAGTGGATATTGCATGTTTTTAAGAGATGCACCTTAATTACACTGAGGTCAAGAAAGTCACAAATAAATGGAAGGGCAAAGTGTAACACACTGCCTACTCATCATACGCAAGAGCAGTGATGGTGTGGGTGGCTCCTGGGACCTCCTTTGCGCTCACATACAGGAAGGCAGACATAGAGGGTGGTTTGTTGTTCTGCAGGGTCAACTGGATGGGAGGAATATATCTTTGGTCAATTTATATTCCCCCAAATAATGACGATCCCCAGTTCTTCTACATGATCCAGGAAAGGATAGGGTCTGACCTCGATGGGCCCATATTATGGCTGGAGGAGTATAACTGTGTCCTGGACAGAGTGACGGATCACTTCACTGAGGCTTGACATGAAGCAATGGATAACTAGGGTATTGCAGGAGGTGATGGATAAATTGGGACTCTGGATGCCTGGAGGATTCGCAGGCTACTAGTCAGGGTGTTCACTTGTCACTTCCCCACACAAGGCACCTTATAGTCGGCTGGATAGAATTTGCTTGTCAATATTTCACCCGGGGATATGGTGCAGATGACTCACCTAGCTTATTTTCCGTTGGATCACTCTCTGGTATCGTATGAAGAGGCTTTGGGATGCATGGGCAAGGGTGCAGCTGCAGGTCTGGCATTTCCAAGTCGTCATGATGACGACGTTGTTGATAGGGAATCACTGTCATAGGCACTGACAGCCTATTTTGATACTAATTGAGCATAAGGGGGTCCTGTTGTACAGAATGGGAAGCCGTAGAGTCTGTGATGTGGGGACAATGTCTAAGTCTAACATGCTGTGTACATAGGCAGTTACAACGGGAGCTGCAGCTAGAGGAGGATGAGTTGGCTTCCTTTCAGAGTAGGGACTTAACTGATAGCCAGCATCAGTGGGAGGAGCTGAGGGTGCAGCTGATCATTGCTGAGAAATGTGATAGATTGGATGTATATACCCATACTCAGTATAGGCAGCGCCTGCGTTGGGAAGGAGAAGAAACCGGTAGGGTTTTGGCCTGGTTGTTGCAATGGGAGTCTAGTTCCCCCCCCCAGGTGTTTCACCTGATTGACAAGACAAAGATTGAGGCCATGGTTGCGACATTTCAGCATCACCTCCAGCATGTGTATTGTGGGGCTAGTTGCAGTACGTTGGACACTGTTACGGCTTATCTGGTACCCTTGCTTCAGGAGGCGATGGTGGAAGAACTTGAGATGAACATTACATTAGAGAAACTGAGGGCCACGTTGCGAATGTTACTGAGAAGTAAGGCGCTTGCTGGGGACGGGTTTCCTGCCAATTATTTATCAAGACTTCTCAATGGCTATGACTCAGAAGCTGCTTGAGGTCTTTCTGGAGGCCAGTGAAACGGGTGTCCTCCCTCCAAGCATGAGAACGGGTAGGATGCAGAAGCCCGTATCAGAGCTGGCGTTGTACCATCTGCCTACAATGATCAATGCCGATGTGAAGGTCCTGTGTAAGTTGTTGGCCAATCGGTTGCGCCTGCCATGACCGATGTGTTCCATGTCGGTCAGTGCGATTTCATTCTTGGGCATTGTACGGTCATGAATCTGCGGAGACTGACTCATTTATTACATGAGGTGGAGGATGGTGGGGAGGAAATGGCATTTGTCTGTATAGACATCGAGAATCCTTTGATACAGTGGGTTGGTAGTATCTCCTGGGTGTGATGCAGGCCATCAGCTTTGGTCCTCGGTTTCAGGCCGCGATACATTTACTGTACATCGGCCAGTATGTGCGAGTCCAGATGCAGCAGTTTTGGTCTGAACAATGGGAAATCGAGCGATGAACTAGTCACGGCTGTCCATTGTAACCCCCTTTACTCACTCTGGCAATGGATCAATTTGCTATTCAGGCTCTAACAGGTTTTGCATCACTGGGGAATAAAACTTGGATAGCAATGACACTTTGTGTTTTTTTATGCCGACAAAGCCTTGTTAATCTGCGTACCCTGTGGGAATCCCTGTCTGTACTATTGAGGTTGTTGGAAGCCTTTAGCATGGTGTCCGGACTCCTGATCAATCAAAAAATAAGACTCTGCTCTTCCCCTTTGCAGCGCAGGTGGGGGTTCCTGACGAGAGGTTCCTGGACCTGGGGATGCAATGGGAAACAGATCGCTTTAAATATATAGGTGTGACTGAAATACAACATGGGAAGGGTTTTTGATTCCCTCCAGGCTTCTGTGCAGTTATGGAATACCCTACTTCTGTCTCTGATGGGAAGAATAGAGGTGGCCAAGATAGTGCTGCTATCCAGTTGTCTACACTATCCAGAATTAATCGTGCATCTTACAGACTGGTGTTTTTCACCATCTGAAGGTTCTCCTCACATAGCTCCTTTGGGCTGGCAAGGGGAGTTGAGTGGCTCACCTGACATTGTTGCAGGAGACTGAGAATGGGGGACTTGTAGTGCTCTATCTCGATTATTATTACTACGTGTCTTGCCTACAGCATGCAGTGCAGTGGATGATATGGGAGGTCAACTAAGAGAAGGCCTTGGTGTTGGTTATGGTGGAGGACGGTAAACTCCCAGAACGGTTGATGGCGGGATCTGAAGTGGCAGGCAGGGCCTCCTACATTGTTCACTAGACTGCTGTTGGCGTTGCTTTGAGAATAGTCAAAGTAGTGATCAAGAGGGCTCCCTTTCATAGGGAACTCACACTTTGGATGCTGGTGCCCTTCCGTCAGTAGGCGGGGCCTATGTCACTTCAGGCTTGGCATGTGGGAAGCTGTGAGCAGGGTGTGGATTTGTATCCTAATATTATGTTCATCTCTTTGGAGGATGCGCAACTGCAGTTCGGCTTGGGCTCTGGACAATTCCTGCAATATACGGGTCTGGCGGAGGTGGCCCAGTAGATCTGGATGTTTTTTCCTGAGGCGCTGCCGGACTCAGTGGTAGTAGTGGCCCTGTGCTCCAGGGTTCAGCGCACCATTTAGTATCCCTTATCTATAAAGCACTGCAGGCTGAGCCGGTACCTGGGCAGTTACCCCTCAGTAGCGCCTGGGAAGTGGATATGGGAGCTCCATTTTCAAAAGCAGATTGGGCTAGGATCTGCACCCTATTGCAGACTGTGTCTGGGAACACACTCTTCAAGTTGATCCATTTCAACTTTGTGCCCTGTACGAATATGACCCAGTTGAAATTACATAGATTTAGCTCAAAGCATTTGGCTGATTGCTCACAGTATGGTGCTGTAAACGAGGACTTTACGCACATGGCATGGGTCTGTCAACAGGTCGGGACCTTTTGGTCGGGAGTGGTGGCACAACTGCGACACACCTTTGTCATAGCATGTAAACTAGTCTGAAAGCACTGCGTGTCAGGGAATATTTCTCGGCTCAAAAAGTGCATGGTGGCATACTACTTCTTACAGCTAGCCCTGGTGTTGGCCTGGAGGAGAGTTGCAATTACCCTGAGGAGAGTGAGGACTCCCATGGTGGATCTGTGGGTCCAGGATGTGTAGGAGTGGTCAATGGCTGAGGAATTACAGCTTTGACATTTTCAAACAGATGCTAAACTGTAGACCGACCTGTAGGCTGGGGAAGGGGGGGCTCTGTACTGTATTCCCAGTGACGGGAAGGGGAGTACCTCAAATGATAGTGCTTCTGACAGTAAATTTTCTTTGTCTGGTGGAGATGATTAGGACTGTGATGGATAGAATATGTTGGTTGGGCGCTGTGCTGTGTCAAATGGAGAGGGCAGGAGGGCCCCATATCAACTAATATATGGACATTCCCACTGTCTCTCTGTGCTGGCACACTAGTGACTGCCAAGGCAGCAACCTTTGCACCTTCCTGCTCAAAAACCCTTCTCTGGGACTTTTCACTATCTCTATGTGTGCTGCAGAATGTAGAAAGAGGAAAAAAACAATGAGAAATAAATATATTTCTCATCATTACGCCTCCCCTGGGAAGGCGTAGCATGTTGACACATTCTGAATTTTACTATTGTTAGGAAATCTGGGAATGCACCAAAACCATGGGCGGATGCTTGGGAACACCCATGCCCCACCCATGAAAGTCCCTCCCAGGGCAGAGTAACACAAGGAAGCAACTTGCGCTGCCTTGTGTTACTTCAGATTTACTATGCGAGAAAGAGCCTCCAGAGGTGGCTCTGCACGGCATATTAAATCTTACTTAAGGACTTGTGTTGCTCTTGCATCACGCTAGGTGATGCAAGGGCAACACAAGCCCTTAGTAATTCTGGGACCAGGTCTCTCTCAATAGTTGGAGGTGACTACCTTGGTGGTTAGTGTGCTCGCTGCAGAAATGCATGTTATGCTGATTTCTAACTAGGTGATTTCAGATTCATTGCATAGATGCACCTGGGAAAACAGTCTCAGTCATTCGCTCACAATCTTTGCAAGGGTGACACTGGGTGGAATGAGCATTTACGTATAATCGAATTTCTAACAGATTTCTCAGAATTTCCGCCCTCTACACCAACATTGTTGAGGTATGAAAAGACACCGTCATAAGGCAGTTTAGTATTATGTTTGCTTCATAAGTCAATTTTGCATATTTTTATCCTCATTAATTTATATATATTATTGTAGCTTTATAAATGGATACTAAATTCACAACGGTGGACTCAGATCACTTTAGCATAACGCCTTGCAGGAGCTGATGATGAGAAACAAATAGTTGATCTGGTAAGGGAAAGGCACAGTGGAGACACCTACCTTGGAATAAGTCCCATTAGCCTGCAAAGTACTTTTTTCACCAAGCCAGTTTGCCAATTTTCAACTAATCAGCCATGAACACCAGTATATTTTGTGTAGTACACACCACGCCTTTGAAAGGCCTATTATGCACAAACTGCCCTACCCAAGTCAAAATCATAAAAGACCCACCCTACCATGCATGTCACCACTTTCAGTGAAAACAACCTCTCAGCATCCCGCATGCAAAGATTACCCCAGCCACCTAGAAACAACATCTCTCTATCTAGCACTCCCTTATGTACTTTTAGAGTTGCATGCACAGCTCATTTTCTATTCCCTGTCAAGCTCTTCACAGCTTTAGGAAGTAGAATGCGGGGAATCATGGATTATCAACCATCTTTATGTAAT
Source organism: Lissotriton helveticus (assembly GCF_964261635.1). Classification (NCBI taxonomy): domain Eukaryota; kingdom Metazoa; phylum Chordata; class Amphibia; order Caudata; family Salamandridae; genus Lissotriton; species Lissotriton helveticus. Next base: position 1,002,798,820 of record NC_136071.1, on the reverse strand, counting down.
TTCCTCGAGATTCAATTTGTTGTATTGTACAAGTATTGCTATTGATAGTGTTTTCAGATCCAGGAGAAATAGAGGGGAAGATGCACATATCTTAGTAAACACTGAAGATAATAAAGTGCAATCGTGGTCCTGGAAAGAGTCACAGACAGGCAGTCAATCCGCAATGATGTCCAATCAGCTCAGTGAATTCCTCATCCATGCATGCTGATAGGTGCTAAAGCCTTGGAGAAGAAGGCAACAGAAACCAAGGTGATTAATATGAGCCCTGGTTAACAGGAGAAGGCGAGCTAGTCAAAAACCTGCTTTCTAGCCTTTTGTAATATGACTTATATTAAAGTGTGCAAAGATTTCCCGGAAACCAGAGACATTTTTGCAGTACTCTCAAAAATGCTCATGGTGCAAATGTGTGATCCAGTTTGTGAAATTTGACAATTGGGACCTGTTTAGGTCCTTTAGACTTCAAGCATATGACAAACAGGGCTTGTAGAAATAATTTCATATTTAAAGTCCACATTAGAATGTGACCTTAGTACTACGCTGTATTGGTTTGCAGTTGTGGTTTCTCCTGCGAAGCAGTAGTGGGGAGGGGAAGAAGGGGTGAAAAGGGGGGGGCAAAAAAATAAATTAAAAACGTTCACTTACCTTTTGGCTGGCTGGCCGCCGCCTCTCTTCCGTCCTCTCCATCCTCTTCCTGGCTTCTGTTCGAACAGGAAGTAGGATAGGCTCCCCTAAGCCAATCACCATGCTGCAAAGCAGCATTGTGATTGGTCTCAGCACCATGGTTTGGTGCTCAGATGGGGAATGGGTGTGAATAAAACAAAGTACCTCTGACCCCATTAATCAAGAATTAAAATTTTCCCAAAAGATTTTTTAATTATCCCTGGGTTATATTCATTTATATTGTGTTACTCTTTTTCATTTGTTGTACAAAACCTTAAATCCTGTCACGAGACAAGCTAGAACATGACTCACTTGCCTTCTTTTTTTATATATATACACATCAAAAACAAAGAAAATTTAGAAAGAATTGGTGCTCAAAAATTATATACAGTGCAATCAGGACAGATTAAACATACAATGCATTTTTCAATAAAGGATATATATAACAAACACGCTATTGCCTGACAATAAATCTAAAGTACATGTAACATCTTGAAAATTACATCAGGCGAAAGGTAGTCCTACTCAATTCTATCGCAGTGGAATACAGTCGAGGCTGGTTTAGCTTTCCTGTCCTCAACCTAAATTAGTCCATAGCCAAGGGAGAGGTCAAAAAAAGGGGGTAGTCAGAACTCAAACATAGTGCCCTATTCCATGGGTTCTATTATGCCCAACTTCGGGACCTAGCTTATACTTGGTTCTGTATGGAGCCTCTCTACGGATAGAACCAATGCGTTTCGACCTTCTAAATGGCACATCTTTATAAGGTCTTTATCAGGGATGGTGGATTTTCAAAGAGGACTTGTGTACCTAGGTGAATTAAAAACATAACATGGAAAACTACTGTGATTATCAGTGTCATCTGTGCTATTTTACACTTGTGAATCTATTCTAAAAAATGGGAACTAACACATACCATGTATGCATCTTGGAGGCTGAAGCAGTTGAAGTCCTTTATTTTAGTTTGCATCAATGTGGCATGTGCTGCAAAAAGCATATGACTTTATGTTAAATTGACAGGAAGATTCCTGTTCTTGGTTTTATGAGCGGTTAACTGGCACTCTCTTAGTGTGGGTTAGTCAGGTTGGTTCAGTGGGAGGGGAGAGCCAGTTAAGATGCCAGGTTTTACTGTGACCATCAAGGGGGTGTGTAACTATAAGAGGTGTATCAATCGAGCTAGTTGAATTGCCGGGTATTACTGTGGCTATCGTAGCGGTGTTTAAATCTAAGTGATATCTCTCTTTTGTCTCCCTGTGTTGTCGTGGATATAAAAGAGTGCCTGGTTTGATTAAAAGGTCACCGTGCCGCCACTCAAGTGCTGCATGCACTGTGCGTGTGAATTTCAAGAGTCGTGTACCTTAATACGTGGGCTCCTTGGGATGCAGTGACTTTTTCGGCATCTGCCAACGTTCAAGATTTTCAGGAAACGATTCCGATGCTCAGAATGAAGCTTCCAAAATACATAAAATGCATTAAAAACGGTTGTACATGAAAATGAGGATTGGTACTGCACGTATTTAAAAAACATTATTTTCATTCAAAGCATGTAGTATGACATTTGAAAAAATGCTTCTGAAATAACATTTATGAAATGGCTCTGAAATACAGAAGAAAGGTCGAGACCATTCCATGACAGAATATATAAACTGTTTTGGTTGTGAACGAGGTCAAATATTGTCTTTTGGAAGTGTTCAAAGAATTCATGTTCTCTAAGAATAGTTCTACTTTAAGCAGAATACTTTGTGCCCCAAAAAAAAATATTAAATTTGGAAAAAGTTATTTTGAAGGAAAATAGAGTTCTGAAGTTAGAAGTTTTGTTTTGAAAGGTGAAGGTCGAATTCAGAGTTCATCAGAACGCTGTGTGCTAACTTCAAAAGTCACTCTCGCTGTTGGGAGAAAACATCAACTCTTCTATATTTGAAAACAATTAGTCTACTACTGTAGGTGAAAGTTGGACTACCTCCTTAAGCAGTTCAATTGTACACAGATGAGAAGCATCGCTGTCAGCATCAGTCGCATTAGCAATGTTCGCAGTAGATGGTACCTGGGTGCCTGTCGGTCCACGTATCTCACCATCAGCTAGTTGTGCTGGTGAGACCTCAATGAATGCCGTCATCAGGATTGGTAGCCGCTGGGGACAACACAATGCATGAGCCGTTACCGAACCAAGCAAAGCGTCAACATCCGTTGGCAGTGCTGATGGAAGTTTTAGACAGATGTCTAGCACGCATTCTTCCCCACATAGCAGGCATCGTAGAACAGGAAAGATGCAATCTTGCCAGATTGGTCTGAATGAAAGAAACCATGTGGTATTCAGATCTCTTAAATGAGCCAAGCCCAAAATATGGATTATGCACTCACGACACTTCATTGCCAGGAGAGTGTTCTCTATGGTAATCTGGGCGTCGTTGGTGGATTGGCTTGCCATATCGAAGCAGAAGTAGAAAAAATAAAATTCCTGCTGCGAATCCCAAAACAAGAGGCAGTCCGCCAAACACCGAGTGCATGAAGTTTGGAAATATGCCGAGGACTGCTTCAAAAGGTGCTAACAGTCCGAACAATTCGGCTTAAATACATGTGCAATACCACTGGTATCAGACATGTTTAAGATACGACCTAACATTTCTGCGAAATGTATGGGGCAGTTTGTTGATAATAAGGCATGTATCTCCGCAGAGGACCTTGCAACTTGCAGATCATACGTCTTTTTGGACAAGGTCAGTGGCACAGTTTTTTGTAAAAGAATGGCTTTCATTCTGCTTAAAGTATCAATTCGAATAGAAGAGATGTTCAGTGAAGGCCATAACGGCGACTCCCTGTCTGTCTTTGCTTTAGGAAACAATACTTGCATACAACAAGTGACCCTGGCTGACGCATTTACGAGATAGGCAATTCCTGGCATCATTCCACAACAGCTGTGACCATTCAACATTATGTAGCTCTCATTGGAAAGCTGCCTAAAAATTGGATCTATCACTGCTGCCGGAGAACCTTGCAGGTGGCAGGATAAGTTGGTCGAAGAACCATCACCGGTTCCATGTAAATTAATACCCTGACATAAAAGTGTACCGCTTAGTGCGCTGTTACATTGTGTGCCACTGAGAAATACTTATTTTCCCCCACTCCAACATTTGTGTGTGTATGGTAAATCCCAGGTTGACTTAATGTATTCTTTACCCAACCTTTCATACAGGCCTGCTGGTATGTGTTTCAAGCAATGCTGAAACTGGAAAATCCTCACTGGCAGCGTAATGGTGCCATGTATTATCCATTCTATGGCTGGTTTCTCAGAAACAGTTAATGGTAATCTTTCCAGTTTTTCTATGCTCAACACCATATAGTCTGCTCCCCTTTGTGCCAAAGAGATTTGTTTATCTGTAAGGTTAAATCCAGTAAACAATGATGGATGACGTGGTGTTGATTAGACGCCGAGGCACATAGCCAGAACGAAGATTTTGTAACATCCAGCCTAGCAGCATTATAGAACGCAATTGAGACTGTCCATGTTGTAACATGAGCAAGTCGTGTTCCATTATGTCTATGGCAGAGGATACAATGCTGTCCAAAGAATAAATTCTGGATGACAGAGTTGTTAACCCATTATCAACTACAGAGAGAGCTTTCTCTAAATTAATACAATCAATTTCTTGTATTCGTTCTGCAGTTTCCATTTGCGTGACTTTCCATGCTTCATTATAAGCAGCATAAATACCGGCGTATATGAAACGTTTATGACGCGGTTTATGAGGCCCTAATAAGAAGTCCCTCAAATCAACGCCATCTTTAAGTAAAGTTAAGTGTTGTTTAACCTCTGTAAGTGTAGATTGTTGTAGCCATTCGAGGCATAGTTTTCCTACTGTAAGTTGTTACTTTCCCTGGATGTTGTCTCTGGACATATCTTGGGTCTGGCCTAGTTACTGTAAACCCTTGTGTCTTGTTCAGGAATCTAACTTGACACTTATTCGTGTCTGTTGGCCAGATTAACCATTTTTTCCAATTAGGATCAGTTCTGTTTTTTAATAAAATAGTTTTTACGTCGACCCCTCCTTCTGAAGTGTTTTTACTATCAGCTGTAGGTACAGGTATGGACGGTTTATTTAAATCTTTTATCTTGGCTAGGCCAAGACAGGATGTTTGTTGAACGGTGTCATTCAAAAACATTATTTGCTCAGGAATATTGCAGGCTCGGAATAAGGCTTCTATTCCCTGCACTTTCCTGTCATTTGAACCCCAGACAGTTTTTATTTCTATGTTGTCTCTCCAAAAGTCGAAACCTAATGAGGACAACTGGGCATAAAAGGCTGCAGAATAAATTTGCTTTGTATTTGTCAACACACTTTTCATTCCTGTCTCATTAGCATTTTTAAAGTAAAATGTTTCCGGTTTTGTGGTATTAAAACCTGAGAAGTATGGACATTTGTTATAGAATGTTTTTGAGCTACCTTTTGGTGGCGTTGGACAATGTTCCCATTGATTGAAAGTATAACATTTCTAGGGCTTGCAGATTTGTGCAAGTAATGATGACCAAAATGATTATTATTTTTTTTAATTCCAATGCTTTTTTATTAAGAGTTTTTTATATATACAAGGTACAGTATACAGGGATACAGTCTGGGTCGCCAGGGGGGAAAAATTTGACAAAAAGCATTCTCAGCCGGTAGGGTTACAAACGACCATTTGTAAGCATGCCTGCTGCAATCGCATGTTCGGTGTGTGGTGTTGTCTTCGGCCCGTGTCTGTGCCCCCTCCACCGGTGACGAGAAGAGAAGCAGTGGGAAAGGAAAAGAGAAAAGTGAGAAGGTGGGTGGACCATGGTGTGCTAGTGTTGATGTGGTTGGCCAGGCTTTTCAGCCGCTATGCGCGTGGGTGTGTCGTACAGTAACAATACATTCGTGCATAATCTGATGAACCTTCTAAGTATTCATGTTTTGTAAATTTTGCAGACATTTCTAAATCTGACATCATGTTATTAACAGTCTCAAAGTCCCAATCATCAGAAAATGTGCTGGGTGAAACAAAGTCACTCAGGGAATCCTTGAATTGATGTGGAATCTTCAGCAGCTCAGCCGGACCATAAATGTCATAATCAGTTCTGTCCCATGCTATACCACCTGGTATAGGAGCAGCGGTGATGTTCACTGATGACACGTCTCTTTGTTCACAATGAGATTATTTGTGTGGTTTCAGGAGCAAGTAGATATTCTTACTTGCTGTGTCCATTTTAATATATTCTCCATCTATCAGATTTCCCAAACTTAATACAAGAATGAGCCAAAGTAGGAGAAAAAGTACACCTAACACAACCCAAAATTCAACCCATGGTGAAACCAGATAAGTCTTCTCCAGTTGCTGAAAAAGTGCCGGTATTTTGTCTTTAAAAGTTTTGTTTGCTGGCATTGTTACGGGGTCACTGGGCTCCTCAGAAAATGTATCAAAGTTGATGAAATAGCTAGAGGCAGTTCTCTCAATTGTTGGTATTGCATCCGGATTACTTGAAATCGCTGGAGTTACTGGATCTCTTGCCATATTAGTATAGTCCGAGGCTACATCATTGTAAACAGGAGTGTCTTGACAAACTGTTATTTGGGTTTTTAAGAGGCACAAGTTCCATTGCTTTGTTGCATAGTCCTTCTTTTCTTACTGCAGATTCTTCAAAGGTGATGAGTCTCTCAGTTTGAACCTCTTGGATAGTAGCCAGATTTGGTCTTCTGTTACATCTTTGGAGTCCACTGGGCCTACTACTTATTATCGGCCACATGGTGTGGTTTTACCAGGTCAATTGATACGAACCGGTTCTCCTTTTTTCCAGCAAGGGGCGGCAGTAACACTGTTCTTGATCCGTGGATTGCTAGCACAGGTGCTGGTTTTCTGTATGAAGGCCCAAATTCCTTGTTGTCCGCGATCTTTTCTCTGACTAGATTCCCAATCTTTGGAATCCAGACAGGCCTTGCTGGGACAGGTGGTTTTTCTTCAGTGGTCGTTGGCTTCTGTAATATTTTGCTTAGACTTCTTCTTGTCTTATTTAAGTCCTGCAAAACAGCCAAAAAGTCTTTGATATCAAAGGGTTTTTGTTCTACCACTGAAGTATTACGATTGGCGGTCTTCGACAATCATTCTAGTACCAAAAAGGATTTCATATGGAGTGAATACACCCAGAGAATTTCTTGGCAGATTGTTAAGACTACGTTGGACACTTATTAGATGTTTGACCCACCCGTCACCCAAGCCTAGTACCCTAGCTGTTATAGATTGCTTTATGTCACGTTTTTTTCTTTCCACAACCAAATTTTGCTTAGGATGGAATGGACTTGAGTACTGCAATGCAACGCCCAAGTTGGCCATGGCCTCCTTGTAAGCTCGAGAGCTAAACGCAGGACCCTGGTCAGAATGTAGCGTGCCGATTGTGTATGTGCCGATAAAGACTTGCAAATCTTTTATAACAGTTCGGGCGTCAGCCGAGCCCTGAGGCCACATCCAAATGAATCTTGAGCATGAATCCACTGTGACCATGATATATTTATAGTTGCCATCCCTCTGTAAGGGACCACGCTGGTCCAGATAAACACATGCTAAAGGTTTATTTGAAATTAGAAAGGGCATCTGTGCCGGGCGTTTCACAGTCGAAACCTTCATTTTTTGGCAGATTTCACATTCCAAAACATAGTTTCTAGTTTGTTTCCTCATGCGCGGCCACCAGTATCTTTGTTTTAATAACGACACTGTGGCAGAAACACCTGCATGTGCAGAGGCAAGCCCTTCATGTGCTGCTAAGATTAGTCCTTATCTGTGTTCCATGTTTGGAATTACTCTATCTCCCTCTCCAGGGATTCGAGCAAAAGGAACATTATTTGCATCAGTTATATAGGAGTACTTGAGTGGAAAGCCTTTTGGTACCGTTTTACCGCTGTCTTTATTGGAAGCGGCAACAGCCTGCATTATTTCGCTGTCTATTTTTGTTTTTGAATGAGTGGTTGCAGCTACGGATGCCGTTTGCACAGCTGCCTTCGCGGCTTCATCAGCCATTGAATTCCCTTCAACGTCAACGCCATCATGCTGATGACTCAGTGTATGGATCACCTGAGTCTTTTGTAGTTCTTTCTGTAATAGAACTACTTGTTCCCATAGCAACTTATGCTTGATTGTACCACCTTTTGCATCTTTGAAACCGTTTTGAACCCAGTTCTGCAAGTATTCATTACAAGATTGGATGCAGTAATATGAATTGCACACAATGAGTGTGGGGAATTCGCGATCTGTATTTTCCAGCGCCATCTTGAAAGCCTGTAGTTCAGCTTGCTGAGCTGTACAGTCTCCTAGGGATTGAGTTTTTGTGACTATAGGTCTGAATTTACCATAGCGCCAGCGACCTTTAACAGTTGCGCACGCAGCACAATAAGCTTGTTTGCCCCCAATTGCGGGCTGTGCTGATCCGTCTGTATAAATTATACGTTCGTACTGTTCTAGAGGGAGAATTTCAGTCGGCAGAGGACATTCTTGTTCATATTGTAAAAATTCTTGAGTTTTCAAGTAGGGGTCAAAAATGTATTCAACGTCTTTTGCAGCAAGAGAGTTAACCCATTGTATCCATCTTGGATGTAAAGCCTTTGCATTCGGAATGCTTGCTTTTGTCACTGCCTCTAAGGCAGGTATAGGAGTAATGACTTTTATGCGTTTTCCCTGTGTGAGAGCTATCTCTTTTGCTACTGCAGTCTGAAACACTGTCAGAATTTTTTCTGTTGAAGTGAATTTCATTTCAGCTTGTGTGTACAAGTGTGATTTATAAGCAATTGGTACTTTTTCCCCTTCATTAAAGGTTAAGTAAGTGAATCCGCCGCATCTTCCTGGGATGATTCGGATTACAAGGTTGCGTACGTTTATGCGTGTCTGTAAATGTGTTGTTTCTAACATGTCTGTTTGCACTGAACGCAAACTTTCTGTGTGTTTTTGAGTCCAATTACTTGGTTTGAAATCAGGTTTGATTAATTCGTAGAGAGGTTTAACCCTTTCTGCGTAGTTTAGAATGTAAGTTGTTCCGAAATTCAGGAAACCTAGAATTGACTGTAAGTTTTTCAGCGTTTTTGGAGGTTGAAGCAGCGTACATTTCTCTAAAAAGTTTGCTGCCAGGCTTTTGCCTTCACTTGAAAGTTCGTATCCTAAGAATAGGACGTTGAGGTGGGCAATTATTGAGTTTTTTAAAGTTAAATTTGTACCCTTCACATGCGAAACCAAGTATTATGGTGTTCACCCTGTTCAAGTGCCTGTCCAAATCATCGTCTGTAAGATAGATGTCATCGACATAAGATAATGCCTCATCATCAAATGTTTGTAGTAACTCTGTTACTCTGGCTGAAAATAACCCTGGACTATTCTTGAATCCCTGGGGTAGATGACAGAAGTGATGCTGTGTCCCCATAATTAAAAAAGCGGTCAAGTACCTGCTTTCAGGTGCGATATTTTGACAGAAGAAACCGTTTGAAATATCTAATGTTTTATACTTTTTCGCACAATGTTATTCATCAGTGCTGCACTGTGTGCATTTTGTACTGCAAATGTTTTGCAACAAGAGTTTAAATGTCTGTAGTCCAAAACTAGACGATATGGATTGTCCGGTTTGGAGACAGGAAACAAACAATTGTTCATGGATGAGGTGCATGTTTCAATCACCCCTTGGTATTCAAGTTGATCTAAGAGCTCCCTGACCTGCTTTTTAGCTTCTTGCTTTACTGGATACTGCCTCTGAGCAGTTGGTTGATCTTTTAACTGGATTTTATGGTGAGGAGAATCCTCATCCCATCCTACATGATTTTTATGTAATGCTGGAGCCTGGACTACAGCCCATTTTCTGGCATAAGTATATTTTTCATGAATCGAAATATGATTAGAGAAGGCTGGCATAATGATCTCTTCGCCATGTGGGCACTCCCTGACAAATGTTGGTCGCCTCTTTTTCAGCTAGAAGAATGTCATAACCCTTAGAGAGCTTCTCCCAAAAGAGTGCTCTTATTTTCCTAGTTATGTCCCCCTCCATCCGGAGTATTACTTCATATAACTTATGGGGTACACAAACCCTGGTGTCGGCAGTTTCAACTTGAATATACTCATTCAAGTCCACTGTCTCCAGATGATCCTTGAGGATCTTGCGAGCTATGGTGACCTCTGCTGCGTTGTCCAGCATTGTCTGGGTGCACTCCCCGTTCTGGAGTTGTGTCATCAAGATCCTCTGCATGTCTGATTTTTAGACCTGCTACCTTCTTTCTGGTGAATTGGGTTTTCTTATTTTTTGGAACGTGTTGATCGTCTTTGAACTTCACATGTTCTTCCTTGTGTTCTGACCATCCTCTTCTTTCCGATTTCTGTGAGGAACTCTGAAAGGTACGAGAGGAACGTGTATCAGTATCTTGATATCTATCAGGTTTTCTCAAATTATCCCTATTCCTGAGGTTATACATGTTTTCAGAGGGCTCCCTTTGAGGAGACCTACCTCTGGATTGAGAACGCTTCTCTTTAGTAAGTGTCTGTCTAGTATTTTCCCACTTCTTTTTAGGAGTAGAGAGAGTGTTTTTAATAAACACCTTTTCAGGATATTCTGTTAGTTGGGGCTTTACTGGTTTTCAACCCAAACTATCTCTACCTAGTTCTTCATGGGATTTTTCAATTATTCTTGCTAAATCATATGGTTTCTCAGTTACATCAAGTTCTTTTAATTTTTGGCGGATCGCCACAGTTGCTGCTTCACCTTTAATATTAGCTAATATTATAGCTGAGACCTGTTTGAAATCTTTAAGTAATTTCACACCTAGATTCAAAGCAGGCTCTGGCCCGTATTAATTTTGAATCTGTTTCAGGACGTCTGGTATTACCGCCATAGATGGAACACAATGAGTTTTTGTGTAGATTGCAGCAAAGACTGTACCCCAAGTGTCGCAGTCCTCCAGATGTGGTGCGATCCCCATTGGTAAGCAGATTGTTAAAATTCTTTGTTTCTCATGAGGTGTACTGTCAGTTAATACTGCCTCGATTTGAGTGATTTTTTGAGCTAACCATTATGGAATTTGTTTCCGTTTTGACTGATTGTATGGTCCTTGGTGTAATTTTATTTGTGTTCCCCTAATGAGGGGTTTGCTGTGGAATCCTGATAGCAGGTTGGACTGTTAGAGTCTGCATGACATATTGAACCAATTGTCTATGTATTTTGATTAATTGTTTTAGTTGAACAAATAGTTCTTCACTTGACATTTCTTCAATGTCAGGATGTGGTGTATAGCTGGCTAGTACCGGCCATGTTGCTCCTGGTCTACCTAGTGGACCGAGCCTGGTAATGTGATTTTGATGTTGTAGGGCGCCCTTAAACCAGAGCTGATGCTCTTGGTAAGTTAGTGGAATTTCAATGTCCTCAAAAGGAACATATTCCGTTGGAGGTTCCTCTACTTTGTAGAAGTGGAACACATGTGTTACTGGATTTGCTTCAGGGAAGACAATCCATGAATAGAATACTTCTGTTTGACGATATTCATGTGCCTCTATGACAAAAATTACTCTACCAACTCTTGATGATAGGCCATTTGTTATTAGCTTTATAGTGATGGTTTTCCTTAAGTTTTCCGGGATCATTATAGCATCTGGGTCATTTTGTTGGAAACCTGTAATGTCTAAACCCGGTCTGGCTGCAACTGCAGCTCCACCGGTCTCGTTTTCAGTCATTTTGTTGACTGAAAGTTTGCAGAGCAAGTTTCAAGGAAACAAAGATAAGGTGCACAATATTTTGGAACACTGTATCCTTCAACGTTGAATCAAACCAAAAACTAATACATAGGATTTTCACCCTACTCAGTTATGGCAGATATTTTATTCTTTTACCCACTCCAGACGTCTATTGGAGTATTTTACAGGAAAAAGGGGTCTCTGTGAAAAGCACGACTGAGTTACTCTAGTATCTAGCGTTAAATTAGTGCCTTACCAAACGTTGGGCGCCATGTAGTGTAGTTCCTATATTCCTAATAGGCTCTGCGCATTGGAATAATATATCCATTAGATGTGACGTAGGACTTAAGTCGACTAGGTCTCTAACGAATATATTAGACTTAATTGTGAGAGCCAGCTAGCTCAGAGGTCACTAGAAACTTTCTCGAATACGCAAGAAGGGATTCGTTTCTGACAACTGCATAAACATGACAACTTTGTTTCCCCAAGAATAAAACTGGTCTTCAGAGTCGTGGAAATAATAGATAGATATTTTACTCGGTCAATCGTTCATGCTTTGTTTCACCAGAGGTGCAAAGAAATAGAGAGACGGGCGTTTTCAATAAAAGTATTTATTGAACAGTCTTCTTTCTCATGCAGAAGAAATTAAGTGCTACAATCGCAATACTGGCTGTAAAGTATAATGCATACAGCAAGAAGAGTATTATGAAATAATACTGTAAAAGCATGGTATGGTTTCTAAGCCATAAAATACATACATAAATAACAAAGACTAAGGACCCCATGTAGGTAATTTAATTTTACCACTTCTTAAATACCGAATCATACCGATTCGGTATTTAAGAAGTGGTAAAATGGAGGGGGTGAATGTAGGTATTTCAGAATCGGTAAATACCGATTCGTTGAGATTCGGTATTTACAGATTCTGTAAATACCGATTCGGTAATGCCCATTGATTCCTATGGGCATTGAAGCCCATAGGATTCAATGGGCATTACCAAATCGGTATAAACCGATTCGGTAAATACCGATTGCAGCAAGAAGCAGGGGGTGTCACTTTGACACCCTCTAGCACCCCAAATACAGGCATGTGTGCCATGTGGCACACAGACATGCCCTAAGGGCATGTCTGTGTGCCACATGGCACAGGTGTACATGCACAGATGTGCATGTACACCTGTATTCGGTATTTTATCACCCAATAGTATTGGGTGGTAAAATACCGAATTCTGAATGCCTGTAGCACTGTAAACAGTGCTACCTACATCTGGAATTTACCGAATCGGTAAAATTACTGATTCGGTATTTTACAGAATCGGTAAATTTACCAATTCAGTAAATTTACTGATTGTGCAAAATATTGCCTTCTACATCTCAATCACCAAATACCGGTCGGTAACGGCCGAATTCGGCCGTTACCGACCGGTATTTGGTGACCTACATCGGGCCCTAAAAGTACTCATCTAGTGTTTCTGAAATACGCCTACCCCGATGTACCTAACCTTCGTCTAGTATGAGGGAAGAAGTAAGTATGTGTTAAGTTTCTTTGCCAAGAATCTATACAAGATTTCTCGTAGGGTCTAATCAGTTCCGTACCTTGGTTTAGAATGAAGGAGGTCTGGTATCTCTGTTTCCGGACTCGATTTCCCAACACCCAGCAAGGGGAGCTTGGAAACACTGGAGCTGTATTCTCAGCGAGAGAAAGGCAACCTCTCTGTCAGTGTGTCAGCTGGAAGGTCGTCTTCCTTCGGCACTTGCTGTAGCGAGATGCGTCAGGCAAGTAGATAGTCGGACTGCTCCAAACCACTGTGTGTTTGCTAGGACAAGTGTAGGCATATTTATACCTTGAAGGTGCCTGGATTGGCGTAAGGTCAGACATAATCACCAAAGAATGATAGTTCTTTGAAAATGCCATGATTTCTAGGACAAATCAATATTCAAGAAAGGGGATGTCCCTGACTGCTGAAGCCGAGTTTTCCAAAAAAGCGTTGTGGCTAGTGGAAGTAGCCTAGCCATGCCATATTTGGACTGGATGGGTTATGTCTAAATATGGTTATGATTTATATGCCTATATAAGGGTAATGTGAATTATACCTATATAAGGGCATGAATCGGGAAAATTACACTAGGGTCCTAAAACGCTATACAACAAAATGATGACATTTTATACAGCCTTATTCAATACAGATTTTTTTCATAGGCCAACACGGATAATGCATGTGCGCCATGACATAGGCCTGTCTCACGGAGTGCGGCCTTTTGGACCAGAACGGGCACCCACAGCGCTACCCTCATAGAGGTGGAAGGCTCCCTCCTTCCCCAGGAATTAAGCAGCACAAGCACAGTCATGCAAACTGTGTAGGGATCAGTAGTAGTGAGCAAGACCTTTTTACACTCTGTCACTGGAGTGAGGCCTACAGGCTCACTCATCTTTTTAAATGTTTTGCTGCTTTGTGCTTAACTCAACCCTTGGCCTATGTCAGGCAGATGTGGAGTGCTCCATAGTGCAGGAGTAGTGACTCTGTGTGGTTGTATGTGTGTCTGGGAAGAGTACAGTACACGTGTAGTGCAGTATTGTGTATCACATATGAGATTGGTGCATGTGCTGAGCATATGTATGCCTGTGAGGAATACATGACATGAAAGATGTAGTGATGTGTGGTGGATGCGCAAGAAGAGCATGTGCTGGGTGTACTTGCGTGAGTACAATATATGAAGGGTTAAGTGTTGTGCATTGCACACATGGTGACTGTCTGTGCTGGCAGTGTGCATGGTTTAAAATAGGCACACCATTGTTGAATATAGGAAAGCTTTGATACTGAACAGTGTGCCCAGACAGAGTGTGTGTGCTGAATGCATGCAGGGGTACAATGCTTTGAGATATTAGTGCTGGACAGTAAGTGTGATATGAGTGTACACTAAGTAAATGTGCCTGCAACAGTGCATTATATAGAGGACTATTTTGGGAAGTCAAGGCCTGCCTGGTGAAGACATAAGGAAGAGAAGAATCCCGCAAGACAGTTTTGTGGATACGAACCTGTATCCCAAGAGAGACCACCGTGTCGTGGGCGATTGCCCCTAAGGACTCTACGTTGCACCTGGAAGGTACCACAGCAACCCCGTGTGCCAGGAGGGGCTGCTGGGACCAAATCACCAGACTTCAGGCAGTCACCCGCGATGAGAATGAGGCTGCAACCAGCAGGTTTAGCTGCACCAAGAGATCTGCCCTGACTTACCCTTGAGGACCAGGAGGCTGCAGAGGAGCACACATTCTCCCCACTAGGGAGAATTTGACTTACCTCATTGATGTGAGCTGGAACCTGCACTGACCGCTGGGAAGAGCGGCTTTGCCACTCCGGGAGTGAGTCTCCGCCTGCCTGACACTGTCATGTGTATCGCAGGAAGCCCGACTTCTCCAAACAGAATCTGGTCTCAAGAGTGATCTGCTGAGGGTACCTGCTGTAACACTGAACATGTCTTTGCTGCAGGAGTATGTAGGGAGTAAACTAGGGGCTGTGGGCCCCAGGGGATTTACGGTTGAAGGTGCTGCGTCACCATAGACACTTTTGAATAAATCCTGATGAGTCAATGGGAACTCTTGAGTATGGCTTAATAGTGTGCATTCCCTGGATGTGGCTACTAGTGAAAGGGAACTACCCCCAAACACATTACACAAAAGAGGGTAGTACAGGACTGTTTAGATCTCCCGAGGGAGCCACAACGCTGCTGAGGCGCGGCGCAACGAAAACCTTTTAATCTTCGAGACTTTTTACTTACCTTGCCTCCATCTTGCAGGGGCTGCGCCCTGGACATCGCGCACCCCCTGACGCCTACTGACCTCCTTGCCGGCCGCCGCCAGAGCGCCCCACGCTGCTCGTTCCCTCACCCTGTGATGGGCAGGCCACGAGGGCGGGGACGGGCGTGCCCACCATCTCGGGCTGCTCTGTGGTTGGCGGGGCTGCTTCTCTGTCCCTCCACCCCCTGTCACGCCCCTCTTAGACCCTTTCCATGTGTCCCTATATCACAACTTCCCCGTTTAGACGGCGCAGCGGGCGGGCGCAGCGCCGAAGTTGCGCCTAAGTTAAGCCCGTCTGCGCCCGTCCGCGGCCGACCGGGGCTAGGGGCGCGTCACTCTGCCCCGCTTATCACCTATTCCCCGGCCCAACTGCCCATTGCTACTTCCACTTGGTCTCGTATTTCCTCCCTTGGTCTATCCCATGAGGTTTCCTCGCACATTCCCTTTACTGTGTCTGGCCCTTCTCTTTTACTCCCATCTTCCATTCACCCTATACCCCTTAAACCCTTAACAGTCCTCTACCTTAATACTCGGTCCGCTGTTGCCCATGCACACGAACTTTTGGTCCTGTTGGACCTTCATACCCCTGATCTCCTTTTTTTAACGGAGACCTGGTTCGGCGATGACTCCCTCCCCGCCCTTCTGGCCACCCTGCCGGCTACTTACTACGCTCTTCGGGCAGATCGCCCTTCCGGCAGAGTGGGGGGCGGCGTGGCAGTCATTGCACGCACCGATCTCCCTTTTCAAACCCTGTCCTTACCGGACATTGCTACCTCTGAATACTTGGTTATTCGCACCACCGCCACCTCTCCTCCTTTGACCTGCTTTCTCACTTACCGTCCTCCCCAATCTCCCGCACAGTTCCTTTCTGATTTTTTTCTGATTTTTTTAGAAGTCCTGGCTACCATTACAGTTAACAACACCTCTATTTTACTCCTTGGTGATTTTAATTTCTGGCCCTCCGACCCTGCTGAATGTTCTTCCTCAAAGGAATTTTCTGAAACCCTTCAATCCCTCAATTTCACTTCCTTTGTTCACTCTCCCACCCACATCAAAGGTCACATGCTTGACCAGATCTGGTCCTTGAATTGTCCCGTGGAATCTCTCTCTATCTTGCCCTGTACATGGTCAGATCACCACTTGATTTCATTCTCTCTGCCCACTCACTCCCCAGCCAAGCCCTCTCGTCCTAAGAACATCTGGGCCCGAGCTTGGGGCCGAGCTAACCTGGAAGATTTTTCTTCCCTTCTTACCACTACTCTCCCTTCCCTGCAGGGTCTTCCTACCCTTTCGCAGGTCGCGGCTATAGATCAGTGGCTCTCTGCTGGTAGTGATTCTGTTGCCCCGCTCAAATGCATCACCTCTAAGCGCGACAAGGATGCCAATCGGTGGTTCAATGTTGAGCTAAAGGCCACCAAACTCACAGTACGCCGCGCAGAGCGGGCTTGGAGGAGAAGTTATTGCCCCATTTTACGACTGGAGTATACTAACATCCTTGCCCAGTATAAAAATAAGATCCTGGAGGCCAAAACCATCTACTTCTCCTCTAAAATCCTTGCTGCTGCAAACCAGTCCAAGGAGATATTCTCGATTGTTCAGAATCTGGCGCTCTCAGACAGAACAACCCTTAAGCCCGCCCCGTCCGAAGAACTCTGCCATTCCCTCAATGACTATTTTATCCATAAAATCATTACCATTAAAGACAACATCCCGCCCCCTTCTTCCACTTTTGTTGATCCCCAATGCCCCTCTCCCAAGGGAGAACTCACCATTTTCCCTCCCATATCTAAGGAAGCTTTCACGTCCATAGTATCCTTGGTTAAATCTGGTTCCCCTCTGGACCCCTGTCCGGCCCATATCCTTCGTCAGATTTTTGTCACCTGCCCTGATCCCCCCCTTCATCTTCTCAACAGCTCCCTGGCCCAAGGCGTAGTTCCCAACCCCTTGAAGTCAGCGGTTATTGTGCCGATTCTTAAAAAACCTGGGGCAGACCCTTCTGTCCCCGCCAATTTCCGCCCCATCTCCCTCCTGCCATTTTTGGCAAAGGTGCTCGAGCGCCATGTCACCTGCGCCCTGAGCTCCTTTGTGGAGATGCACGGAGCTCTTGCTCCCCGCCAGGCTGGTTTCCGCCCCGCACACTCTACGGAGTCCGTTGTCATCTCGGTCCTGGACAACCTCAGGGAGGGTATGGATACCAACCAACGCCAGGCTCTTGTGCTTCTCGATCTCTCAGCCGCCTTTGACACGGTGGATCATACCATCCTACTTTCCCGTGTCAAGGCGGCGGGGATCGGGGGCACTGCTCTGGTCTGGTTATCCTCCTTCCTGAGCGACCGCACCCAGGCCGTTCGCCTGGGTGATTTCACAACGGACGTCCGGAAAGTTCAGTGCGGGGTTCCCCAGGGTTCCTCCCTTTCCCCCCTCCTGTTTAATATTTATGTTGCCCCTCTTATTTTTTCTCTTCAACAAATGGAGGTGGCCGTATTTAATTATGCGGATGACCTCCAGCTTGTTTTCAATCTGTCTTCTTCCCCTTCTTCTCTTCTTAACTTTCAATCTGTTATGCTTCATATCCGGGACTGGATGAGCCGCAATCATTTGAAACTCAACCCCGATAAGACCGAGCTGGTGTTGACGGGTGGTTCATCCAGCCCCTGGTCCTCTCTTTTTTGGCCCCCTGCACTGGGCCCCTCCCCTGTCCCCGCTACCTCTGTTAAAACTCTGGGTATAAAACTCAATTCTCAACTCACCCTTCATTCTCAGGTCAGCTCCGTGGTATCTTCTTCTTTCCTTTCATTGCGCACTATTCGCAGGGTGTCCCGTTTTTTTACTTTCTCTGCTCTTAAACTTATCATGTTGGCCATGGTGGTGTCCCGCCTGGATTATGGCAACGCCCTATATGCAGGTATTCCTGCATATAGTCTTCGGCGTTTGCAGCAGATACAAAACCAGGGGCCCCGCCTGGTCTTTAACCTTCCGAAATTTCACCACTCCTCCCCTCTCTTGAAAACCCTACACTGGTTTCCTGTGCGAGCCCGGGTCCAATTCAAACTCGCCTCCATTACTTTCCTAGCTCGACAGGGCTTGGCACCCGCATTTATCTCTTCTGAGATTACCCCCTATGTTCCCGCCAGGGAACTGCGTTCTTCCTCTCAGTCCCTCCTCACTATCCCTCGCTATCGGAGAAAGAAGTGGGGAGGTTCGAAATTTGCGACACTTGCTCCAACCCTGTGGAATTCCCTCCCTTTTCAACTTCGTTCCCTCACTTCTTACTTAGATTTTCGCAAACACCTTAAGGCTTACCTTTTTACCAAGGCCTTTGACTAAATATTTTTTAGCTTCCCTTGCTCCCTAGGCCCAGATCTTTTCAGTTTTAGCGCCAAGAAACCGCTGGTGTATGTGCGCTGTACAAGTATTTTTAAACTCAAACTCAAACTCAAACACACAGGGATGTGCCAGACAAGTACTAGAGCCCCGACATCAAGGGTGATTGTGTTGTTGCAATTTAAATGTAGCATTTGCATATAGAGAGTTAGAAATAAAATGCTATGTTGTCTTATAAAAGCAAATATTTGGCTGGAAATTGATTTGTTGTTCGTACTGTTTGCACTTTGAGTTATGAGTTGTGTTCACAGTGCTGTATCTACCTAAGTCCCACCCCAGGGAGCATTGACTGTTCGACCACAGCTACCACTGAGACTTAAGTGCAGAAGGGGCAGTTGGCCCACTTGAGCAGGATCCATAGTAGGCTGATTCCCTGGACATCAGGAGTAGAAGGCCTCAACAATCACAGTTGGGACCAATAACCCCTACTTTCTCCATGGCCCTCTGAAGGGGTTTCAACACTTACAAAATGCAAAAAATATGAACTTCACTAAGTTACATCTGTCAAATACAAATTTCGCCAATGTCTAATGAGAGTGTGAGTCAAATTAAGACAGAGCTAGAAATTAAGGGTGATTTGAAATAGTTTTTATCTTATCTAAGTACAAGCTAAATATTTAATTGTCACTCTAAAACTGAAATGTGGTTTGTGTCCCCAGTAGTCTGCTATACTGTATAATTTACATATATCATTTCTTTTTCCATATAGGTACAGATCCAACGAAGCTGTTTTCATTGCTTCCCTGTGGAGGACTTGGGGTAGGTTTGGCTATTTCTTTGTTCTTTGTTGGTTTAGAATTTTTTTTCCATGGGTCTGGTGAGCCATGTAGAATTGCCCTGTGTCTTGTTTCTGTGCTGTCTCTGGGTTTTTGTTGTTTTCCATCCAATGAGACCAACAATCATTCAGCATTTATGTAAGCTCCTGAAGGCACCTCCCTGTTAACTGGACAGAAACCCAAAAGTGTTTTTTGAAGATGAAGGGACCTTTTCACCCTGCTTTATGGGATTAGTGGTGATGAAACCTTTAATATAGAAGTCAATTGACAGGAATTTTTACCTGTGCCCTTGCATATGAGATTTCTACTGGCATTTCTCGGGGAAAAGATCTGCCAATCCCCCTTAACTAGGGTCTAATATTTTTGTGTGTAGGGGTCACATGTGACCATCACAACTTCAAATGTTGTATATGTCACGTGTGGGTGGAAGTCCTGTGTGCACTTTTGGCAAAATGCATGATGGACACACTTTTAATTCCACATGTGGGTGTGGCAGCCAAATGTGGTGGAGAGCTTTGTACAACACTACTAAAGTATCTGCCTATCTGGTAGACAACTCTTTTGCATTCCTTTCCTCATGCCCCCCCTCTCACTCTAAAAAATGTTAGTGTCCTGTGTGTGGGACTGCCTGGTCTCCCTCCTTTTAGTTGAAGTAGTACCTCAGTCACAGAGCTCACAACTCCTCCTCTTCTTGCTCAATCAAGAACTCTGTCAGACTTGGATTTTTCCTTAGCCCCAATACATATTTAAACTTAGCCGTTTGGAACTAGCTCTGTAGAGGTTTTCAATGTCCTTGGCACTCTCACAAGCTGATCACGAACAGTCGTTGATTCGAAGAGCCCTAATTCTGAACACTATAGGAGAGCTGATTTGTCAGCTCTGATCATATAAATCATTCCTTTCGACCAGTAGGTTGTTCCAGGACCTTTTATCAGTACTCTTATTTGTGTGGATGGGGTAGTATTGGCATGTGAGGAGTACAGATGAATGGAGAGGATGTTGCATGACAGTGGAGCATTACACCATTACATACTCTCTTCATTAACAGGCGGGTGGTGGGTGAGGGCATAGAGATTGGCCAGCTGCATGTGCAGCCCAAGTCTAAATCAGTTTTATCAGCCGGAACAGTATCCAACCCAGATATAATGCTATACCCTACTTGTAGTCAAGGCCCGAATGTGTATGCACTTTACTTTAGGGTCGGGTCTTGCTAGGCACATGATAGAGAGTTCTATTTTTCTTTGTGCATTCTTAATGTATGTATATTATTATGTTTTATATGTCATAAAGTACTTTTTTTAAATAAGGGAAACACTGACTGGCTCTTCAAATACTAAGTGGGATTGTGATCTTTGACTGTGTTCTGAGTATCCAGTTGACCTGGGCAGTAGTTGATTTACACCAGCATAATTTGAGTAATTTGTGTAATTTAGCCCATCATACCACTTTGCGTAATTATGTGCCATTCAAGCTAAAAGTTCCTGCGAATGGTGCAATTTGTGGTGAAATATTTATAGATAATGCACAGGAACAACATAATGTGAACGCCTGTTGTTTCAATACATCCTCAAGTCAAAAGCTGATGCGAGGACACAAACAAATCCTTTCTTTTCGAAAATAAAAAAGAGGTAAACATTTGATGTCATGTTGATGGTGGCATCCGTCAAAGTTTCAAAGTATTTATAGGAACCGCTCTATCAACGGTTCCTAGAAATGCAAGTGATTACCCAAGGCTAGCAGACATCAACAAATCTGGTAGACGGGTACTCCCTCAGGTGACAGTGTACTTTACTTTACTTCATCACCCTCATGAAGTAAATTTCCCTCTGCCAAAGTCTAAATCAGCGTGTCATAGAAAAGTGTTGCTCTAATTATAAACTATCGTATATATTTGTGTCACATAGTTGCCTGTTTTGTAAGTCAGTTTATAACTCTATTTCTGCTTTCATAATTTTGCATAGAATTTTCCACCTGCTACATTAATACACACAAATATTCCTTTGCTTAAAATTGACAGCTTAATGCAATATGAAAAATTACCACAAAACTTTGGTAATGTACTTATTTATTTGACGCGAACAGCCTGACATTCCTATCAGACAAGTCATACAAAAATATATAAGGCCAACATAGATTGGTATGCAGGAAGATGAATAACACAAACTATAGTTGGTGATTGAGACGTTGCACAAGAATACTGTTCTTGATCCGTGATGGATAGATGAACATAGAAAACACACAGAGACGCTATATAGTATTGGTGCATGACAGAACTATTTACGGTCTAGAAATGATGTGCTGTTTGTTGGCTCCTTTCGCATGAGATGCCTCATCATGTCATGATGACATTTTTAAACTCTTTGAGTGAGGGGCAGGCTCACACCTCACGAAACCATATGTTCCTGTAATGGGGACCAAGAAGATGATGATATTGGAACCTGGACTTTGTGCCATTTGGTTTACCGCTAAACCATAGGGCTGGTTAGTGGATCATACATTTCCGCTTCTTGAATTGCAGATAAGAAAATTGCTTCTAGAAATGCTGTTGACTGCTTTGATTATTGTTGTCAAAAAGTTACAGATTAGAGGAAAAGTGGACACAGTTTTTAAAGAGAGCCACCCAGCTTTCTGAGGGAGTGGTGGGTGTATGTATGGGCAATTTGAGGAATTAATGATTCTATGTGAATTAAAGGGTTGAAAGTTACATTTAAGGGCCTAATTACGACTTTGGCAGTCTTGGAGCAGGGTTGCCATGCCACTGCCCAGCTCCAAGAACACATGACTGTCAGATTACCACTTTTTCGGTCTCTGGCTGGCGGTTCTTTGGGGGTCTCACGGAGGTGCCTATGAAAAAGGGACTGTAATGGCAGGACTGGAGCACGTTCCTGCACGTCATGGACTGGAGCCGTCCATGCAATCTAGGAATTGAGGATGCATGCACACAGGGAGCACAGCATATGCCGCCCTGCATGTATCAACATGCATTGGGCAAAGGGCCCCTTTTATGTCAAGACCGCCAGCAGTTTCATGGAGTAAGAACCTCCATGAGTCCGCTGGTGACTCTGGAAACTCATAATATGCATGGCGGTGCAGCAGCAGCATCACCATCACATTGTAAGCCTCTGACTACCGCGCCACCACCAGGGAATGTGGTTCCCTTGCGGTAGTGGCAGTCCAATGGCAGTCTGACTGCCAAAGTTGTAATATATCGGTCGGCCCGTCGCGCCACCAACGCGTTTGACTGTTCACAGACTGCCAAACTCATAATCAGGCCCTCTACCTGAGAAGGGAAGTGAAAAGAACTGAGAAGAAATTGTATATTCGCTCTATTAAAGAATGTTACCAAGTAGGTATCAAACAAATGTCTTGCACACAAATATATTAATCCGAAACACCTAATAGGCTAACAGCACTAGGCATTAGTCAAAGTGGTAAAAGGGATCATTGTATTTGGTCCTGAAGAAGAAGCTTAGGGGTAGGCTTCGAAACATGTTGACCTGCGAGGGAGCTGCTCATTAAAGCTTTTTTCCCTCCTTTTTTCCCTGTTTTGTATCAATACCAGCTATAGGGAGCATTCAAGTTTAGTTTTTCCATATTGCCAGGTATTTTTTAAACTCACTTATTCCTGACCCTTCTACACTCACACCAATATACATAGTTTACTTCACTCCAAAGTGTTCCCACGTATTCTTCAATTGGCAGCACGTCCCATCCTGCAGTGAGGCGGGAAGAACCAGATAATGAAGCATGCCACCAAGGGACATTTTGGTGGGTGAGAGTTATTTAAAATAAAACGTTCCCATGCTAGTAACCAAATGGTTCACTTGGGTTTAGTCACTTTTTGGAAGGTTAGCACTTTATTTTGTAAATTCTGAGGGGACTCTTTGTCATTTGAGCAAAGCCCGGTTTAATTGTATTCAACATCCTACTTAAGGCCTTTAACATGCTAATAATGCTTTTTGAGATTGCAGTAAATCTGTCATACATAGGGGTCAATTACGATGCCATCCGGAAAGGCTGCAAACGGGATTCGGATTCGGCAGAACTGATTCAGAACCTATGTTTCCGACCAAATCGGAAGCCTTTTTGGAAACCCATTACGATGCAAGGAAACCGTTCTAGCTGTCCGAATCAGTTCCGAACGGCATTCAGACAAACCGAGTCGTTCGAAGTCGATTCACTCAGCTCTATGGACATGATTTCCGAATGAGCAATTACGATGATCAATTTGGACAGCCGTTCCGATTCGGTTTGCCCGACATGAAACGGCTGTCAGAATCTGACTTCAAAGGCCCCTAGCAGGCCTCCTTTCACCCAGAGGTCTCCTGTTGGGTTCCGTGGGAGTACCCATGGGACCCCCCCTGTTAAACCATGCACAGTGTGGCAGGCACCATGTGGTGCCCATCACAGGATGCATGGTTTTCCCCAAAAAACCCTTTTTCAGTGGGAGCCTGTGTTCTCGTTCGGAACACAGGCTCCCATTGAAGTCAATGGGAATCCGACCGAACGATGTTGGGAAGCATCGCAATCGATCGGTCGGACCCGCAGAATTAGATTAGTTTGGGAATGATTCTGAAACGGATTCAGTTGGAAGAGTTTCCTAACTAGATTGTAATTGGCCCCATAGTGTTTTTTAATCCACCAAGTTTGCAATTTGTTTTACAAAGGGCATTTTGTTGTTTCTTCAGAACCTGAAGCATCTTGTTTTCCATTCTTTGGAAACCGGCTGGAGAAGGTGTGCCAACTACTACTTGGGTGATTTTTGTGCTACCCAGACTTCAAGACTTCTTTTGAATCTAGTACTTCCAAATGTTGTAACATGTGCTGAAATAGATGCTGCGGCTAATGTCACGGTGAGAGGTATCAAAATATCAGGTGAACTAGAGGCAGAAAGTGCAAATTTAGCCCCTTCGCTGCGGGGGGTAATTCCCCCGCTGTGCTGGTGGGCGGGGGAATTACCAGCTGAGCCAGCTGAAACACAACATCTAAATGTTAACACCTTCGATGCTCATGACTAGCTCAGCTCGTCATGAGGTACGGCGCTCCGGTGCTCATGATGAGCTGAGCTCGTCACAGCTGCACCCGTTCACGTGGAACGTTCAGCACAGGAGGGGAATTATCCCCGCGTGTGAGCGTTCCACGGCTCATGACGAGCTCAACTCGTCATTAGCACCGGAGCACCGTGCCTCATGACGAGCTCAGCTCGTCATGAGCATCGAAGGTGTTAACATTTAGATGTTGTGTTTCAGCTGGCTCACCTTGTAATACAACTCCAATTTGACAGGAGCTGTTTATCTCGGGAGCAGAACTATTTCCTTCCCCTGTTAGAGGATGGCTGCTTTCCAATAGTGCATCAGGAATAGCATGATCTGTAACGATTGACAGGGAAGATATGTCATTAAAATGTGTAGGGACATACACTGAAAGTCCACATTAACAATGAGTACCATCTTTGCTCAAAATTTAACATTATTGAAAGATGTGAAACAGCTAAAGTCTATTACTAATGTTGACTCATAATTAGAGCAGACCTTGGATACGTCAAGTGTCACAACTATCTATATTAACCCAAACTGTTTGAAATATATAGTTTGAAATAGGTGACCTCAATATGCAATTTCATGTATAGAAATGGAAACTACATGTATTGCAAGTGTCACAAAACCTAACATGGAGCAGAAACTGTAAAAAAAAGTATCACTGAACAAAATTGAAAAATTGCATGATTTACATGTATTTAAAGTTTTTCTAATAAACATGGTCCCTTGGCTAAAATCACACGAACACCACTTATACATTAAAACTTACCTTCTGCACTTGTAGTGTGATCAGATGTATTTATGTTACTGACACCTAACACAGCCTCGGACTGCAGAGTTGTTTCAATTTGCTGGTCAAGTAGTGTTTCTGGGGGTTCTGTACTTAGTCCATCTCCAGTACATAATGC
Organism: Lissotriton helveticus; assembly: GCF_964261635.1. Lineage (NCBI taxonomy): Eukaryota > Metazoa > Chordata > Amphibia > Caudata > Salamandridae > Lissotriton > Lissotriton helveticus. Next base: position 1,002,773,556 of record NC_136071.1, on the reverse strand, counting down.
ATCTTGTGTTCTTGCCGCAACTCTTTTCTTAGTGCGAAGGCCGTACCATTGTTTACTTAATTCTTCCACACTCCTGTTTGCCACACCAACTGAAATTATCCTCTGCTGGATACATAACCATATTTGTCTTTTGGTTGATTCTGGAATAGAAGCAGATGATTACCCTAATAATTTATCATGTTCTTGAATGTATTCTTATGTTAATAGTTCCAATTCCTGGTCACTAACCTATAGATGCATCAAGCATCCATTCTGCGAATCCTAAATAGCGAAAAATAACGAATAGCTATTAAGAATTCGCAGAATGGGATGCAACATCAAAATCGCTAAATATTTGCAATTCGCACCCGGCCACAATCGCCAAATGCGACTCTGCAGAAATCATTCCAAAATCGCAAAATCGGCTGTTTCCAACACCCTAATGGCGTATTCGCAAATACCGATTTCGGAAATAGTGTGTCTCGCACATTGCGAGATCACAAAACGTGAAGTCGCATTTGGAGCCCAATGATGACATCACTACCAGGAAGTAGCCTGCTCCATGCATCATTCAGAGCACAGAGCTGGATACAGGAGGAGGCACAGCACTGAGCTCCAGGAGCCCCACCCTGCAGTGCCCATACAGGAGAGAAATCAAACCACAATGTCCCAGGAAGCTGCAGGACCAAGTGAAAAAGCCCGCAAGTGCAAAATCAAGTTTAGTGAGAAAGAACTTGAGTACCTGATTGAAGGAGTTTGCAGGGACCACGACCAACTGTTCGGGAAGCTGTCCCGGAAGGTGCCCGAGGCAACCAAGTGGCGCATCTGGGTGCGCATCAAGGCAAAGGTGAACGCGGTGGGAGTCACCCACCGGACCATCGATGACTTAAAAAAGAGGTGGTACGACCTCAGAGGCCGTGCCAAGGAGCGAATAGATGAGAGACTGGAGGAGAGAATGGCTACAGGAGGGGGACACTCCACAGTCCCTGAAAACACCCCCATGGAGGACCTAGTGGAGGACACCATACACCCTGAAGCCTGTGTGGGCATTACCCAACTGGACACCTCCCGCACCACACACCAGAGTCAAGGTAAGAGGCATGCTACTGTGACCCTGTACCCTAACAATGCCCATGCCCCCAGTGCTATCCATATTTATGAGCACAGTATTCCAGTCCCTGCTCCTCCCAAACGCCCAAATGCATTGTGGAACCTGTAGTGTGTAAAGGTGCCTTGATAGCCAATCACAGCCAGATTAGTAAAGATGCACAGACCCCAAAAGCCAGCCAAGCAATGCAGAAATTAACCAATAGGGAGCCTGCATGCATGTTGCAACATCCCAGGTGCCTTAATCATACCAGTAATCATGCACTCATCCACATCCCAGGTGCTGCAGATACTGACACGTCCGTTAGTGACATCCTCCACATCGCAGAGACACCTGAAGAGACAGAGGTGGAGAGGCAGCTGCACCTGCACCGACACCCAGGGCCACCCCTGCAGCTACAGGCGGAGAACAACATCACGTCTCGGCACATAAGGAAGTGGAGCAGACCCCACCCCCACCCAGGAGGCAGACACAAATCACAGCAAGTGTGCGGGCCCACGCCAGCAGCAGGTCAAGGCAGCAGCGCTCCGTGCCCACCACAGCAGCCATGGAGCAACACACACACAACGTAGGCCTGGGCATTGAGGCTCAGATGCTGCGTGTTCACCACAAGCAGGCGCAGCACATGGCAGCAATCCAGCTGCAGCTCTACAAAACAGCACGCAACATCAGTCTCCTAACAGAGAGTGTGCAGGAACTGACCACGGCGGTGAAGGAGAGCAACCAGCTGATGGTAGCGCAGCAGGACATCACCCGCAGACGCCACAGGTAGCTGCTCACACGGCTGTCAGGCTACACCCGTTCCAATCACCTGATCGGGAACGCCACATCCCAGCTCTCGCAAAGATCATTGGCCATGCAAATCCAGATGGTCCAATGATGTGCTGATGTAGCAAAAGCCCTGGAGCAGGTCACCAATGCTGTGGAGCACCAAAGGCGGCAGACCATAGCAATGCAAGGGGGGGGAGGATGATGCCAGCGAAGAGGCATCTAGCCTCAGCAGCCTGTCTGTGCCGGTGCAAACATACAGGAGGCGCAGTGCCCGGCCCAACACTGCATCCCGACAGAACCAGCCTAACGTGGAGGGTGAGAGGCGACAGGGTGCGCGCGGCAGGAGGCGCTAGTTTCATTACATTTCAGGCTGTGCCGTGGTGAGGCAACCATGCACACCAGCTCAGGTTACATGACCTTGGATGTTTAAGAGCCGTACCCCTTATTTTTTGCTGATGGAGGCACATTTAGACTGTGTGAAATAAACACAAGCTTTATTTTGACAACAAATCATCCTCATGTCAATCTTTTTTGTGGCTTGCATGAGTGCAGTGTTGTGTGAGGGGTATGGATGCACTAGAAATAGCTCTGTGTGATGTGCGCGCGGCGCCTGTGACCTTCAGCAGGATTCTCCCCGTGTGCATGATGCACATGTGCAGGTGGCAGGTTGTCCCCCTCCGACTCACTACCAGACACCTCAACAGGTATCCTACGCTTGGTGGCAATATTGTGAAGCATGGCGCACACGGCCACGATGTGGCAGCAGATCTCGGGCCGGTATTTGAGGGCCCCGCCAGACTTGTGGAGGATGCGGAATCTACTCTTTAACATGCCAAATGTTCGCTCAATCACATTTCTGGTGAGTATATGCGCATTATTGTACCTCCGTTCTGTGGTGTTGCTTGGTTGAGGTATAGGGTGAGGAGGTATTCACGGAGACCGTAGGTGCTGTCACCTGAAGGGAGGAGCAGAGGGTCAGTGCCTGTCATGCACGGAACATGGTCTCAACATACTGTATGTGGGCATGTGTACTTACCTAGGAGATGTCCCTCGCCAAATTCACCCCTGGCCAAGCGGGTGTGTATGCCGCTGTGCAGGAAGATAAACGAATCATGCGTGCTCCCTGGGTATTGTGTCACAATGTCTGTAATTATGGTCTTCGCATTGCAGACCACCTGTATGTTGAGGGAGTGATATGACTTGCGGTTCCGGTACATGTATTCGGTCTCTGCGGGTGGACAGATGTGTATGTGGGTGCAGTCGATGCAGCCAATTACATGGGGGAAATGGGCGGTATGATAGAAGTCCAGTTTAGTTTGCATCAAGTCCTGTTGGGTTGTTGAGAAGGTGATGTAGTGATGTATCCGGCTCAGGATGGCGTCCAGGAAACTCTGTAGGCAGCGTGAAAGGGTACTCTGGGATACACCCCCTGTAACTGCGACTATCCCTGGAAGCTGCAGGAGGTCAGGAGGTGCAGGCAGCACAGGACCTGGACATCGGTGGGCACGGCCTTGGTCCTCCGTGTTGGGTGCTGCATCAGGGGGTCAAGGTCTCTGATGAGCTTCTTAATCATTGCCCAATGAAGCCTGTATTTGGAGTAGATCTCCTCTTCAGTCTGTCCCAGTAGTGTAATCCGCAGCCGGAAGATGCGTTCATGGATCCTGCGTCTGTTCTGGGCTGCAGCCTGGAGCCTCAGCCGCCTTGCCACGATGTAAAGACCTGCCATTGTGACTTTCCTCATGCTCCTAATGAGTCTCATTAAGTGCGTTTGATTTAGCCAACACCTGTTTGTTATTTCCCAAATTTATTTTTTTGTTGCCAATTTGACTTCATGGTTACCACCTGGTTTAGCTTCTCCTTAAATTGCGACTCGTTTTTTGCGAATTATGGTATTTTTGCTATTTGCGATTGCTGATGCATGTGGATAGCGATTTGTTTTCTAATTCGCTATTTGACTGCGAATTCGCTATTAAATTAGCAGATTATGTGAAGAATCGCTTTTAAGGAATCGCACTGGGGGTTTCTACGGGTTTAGCGATTCTTTGTTTTGCGAATTCGCAAATTGTTGCTTTTCCACTTGATGCATTGCGGAAGTGGAATTTTGGTTAGCCAAAATACAGGAAGAGGGTGGATGGCAATGAATATAGTCTCCATCCTCCAACAAGCAATGTGCCCTGATGTGCTCCTTCAATCTGCAAAATAGATTCTGTGATGTCATTAGTGTGAGACTGAGTGTCTTTCTCAATTAGAGAATGATAAGGAATCCTTATTTGCGAGTCAGGGGTTCTTAAATAGTGAACCAAAAGGAATCGCCATTTAAGGCAAAGGCCAAACTGTACATACCATTTTGCGAACTCTTAAGACACAGTCAATAATAATCGGTATTAAGAAATCACAGAATTAATTCAAAATACATCAGGCCATTGTTTTTTATTTTTTTAGTAGCATATTTTCACATTCCTTAAGTCGCTGTACAGCTCCCTTCTAAATGTCTGAAGTTAATGCAATGAAAAAATGTCAGCAAACAGTTGCATTAAATAACAACAAGTGAGTGAATGTGACTTGGTCTAGAGCTAAATAAAATGTGTTCAATTCTAATTTGAATACATCTAGGTTTTCTGGGGCCTTATGTAGATTTTATTTCCACAAGAGTGCCCTTCTCTTGAGCTGCAGAAAGGGAATGTCACACATGGCCCAAGGTTGTTGGTGTGGAGTAATGTTAGAGATTCTACATAAGGCCTAGCCTGTGTTATGTTGAACTGATTAAGCTGTGTCACGTTGAATTGGTTTGTTGAATTAGGCAAAGGATATGGGCTGCTAGAACAGTGTAATGTCGTTGCAGATGTGGTGAAGACAGAATCAGGAGTATACACAAAGGGGTGGATGGAATGCTTGAAATCCTATCAGCCACTGGTAATTATGTGGGTGCACATCCCAATCCATTGTTATTTTGCACAGCATGCCACCTCAGTTTGGACCGAGCCCTGGGGGTCTGCATTGGCTAGTGAGAGTCCACCTAGGTAGCAATTATTCATGCTCTTTAACAAAAGAAAAATATTACTATATGTTTTGCCATACCAGTGAATGGATGCCACATAGGGGTATATTACCAACAACTAGCGATAATTTTTGTCTCTAACTTGTTTAGAGACAAAAATTATCGCCGCACATCGGCGATTTTTATCGCAGATAAACCTTGCTATTAGCAAGGTTTATCGCAAATGCGATAAAAAACGGCCGCAATGCATGAATATCGCTGAAAAGTCAGCGATATTCATGCATTATCGAGCAAATGCTCTTAGCCATGTTATCCACCTCCCATTGGATAACATGGTGAAGAACTGCTCAGGGCAGGTGTTAGCTTTTGGAGATATTCGCGCTTAGCGCGAATATCTCCAAAAGTTGGTAATAGGAGATAGCGATGTTAGCGACTGTTTCCAGTCGCTAACATCTTGGCACGCCCACTTTGCATGTCATTAGTGATAAATATCACTGACATGCAAAGCGGGGCCCAAGATGGTCGCTATCTCCTATTAGCTGTCACTAACTGGTGTTAGCGACAGCTTGGTAATAGGGAGATAATTTTATCTCCGCTTTCTTGGCTTTTAAAGCCAAAAAAGCGGAGATAAACCCCTTGATAATATACCCCATAGTGTTTTAAACACTATATAAAATATAGTGAGGTGACATGCCAATGCTATTGAATGTGATGTCCCATTGCAGCCACTATGAGAGAGCCTTTCACTGCCATGAGCCTGCATTCCCTTTTTAGGGATGACTTTGTCCATGTGAAAGACCTTATATCACATTTTCAAGAACGTACAACTGGAAGAATTGTATTGTATAGGGATTAAAATAGGGTTTCCATACCCCATGCAAAGCCCAGGGTGCTTTCCTTTGTGGTCCGGTTACTGGTAAGACTATCAAGCATTCAATTTGCTTTGTGTTCCTATATACCGTATGGACAGCATGGTTAGAATGGTGTTGCTTGCACTTTGATCTATAAGGGACATGTTTGATGACATGGTAGGTTCACTGTGTGCTTTGTCACTCCACATAATAGGTGTTGAAGAGCATTTGACAATAGATGCAGCCATATGTGTGGGTACAACCCGTCTTTTAGGGTGCACAATAATATTCATAATATTTAATACATGGAGGCCACTTTTGTAGTCCATTATTCATGTTTTTCTGGCATATAGAGCTTACCCAATTTCATCAGAGGAGATACTATGTTTGATACGCTATTAAACCATGAAGAAACATTATATGGAGGATACCTAGAAGTTTCAGCAAAGAAGTAGTAGTGTAATCCATAGGAGGTTCTCTTAGAACATCAAGGAGTACTATATGAAGTCTACCCTAGAGAGACCCATTGGAGGCACCGTTAGGTGCATCACAAAATGAGAATGGACTTTGAGTCAGCCCCTTTCTGCCATCAGCTCTTGTGTTTTCTTTGACTTGCTATTGCTTGCATAGGCTAGCCATCAAGGCCATGGCATTTTGTGAATGGTAATATTCCCTTGTTTGATTTTACATTAGAGTTTGGGGGCTGAGGGAGCATCGAGACGTCTTTTGGTAGGCTACAGCCCATGTGTGCTCTGTAGCGTATTTATTCAGCTAAAACATTTTAATTGCTATTTTATGGAATTTTTGTTTAGGAAATGATTGTCCTTTGGCTGCATCAACCTCCCATAATAAAACATTGGCATTCATTAATAAACCTTGTGCAACTTTTATTTTACTATCATGATAACATTTTGTTGGATTTTTAGCATTTTTGTTCACAGAATTAAGAGATTTGTGCAAATGAGGTTTCTAACAAATTAATTAGAATCACCGGGCCTTAATCAACATTATCTAATGTCCATTATGTTGTTGTCAGTGCGTTTAAGTTTACCACTTACATAGCAAATCTCATCTTCTGACACCTTTGCTGCTAATTTGTCCCTTTCAACAAAGAGGCCCTACCTTCAGGTTCAGTATTGATGGAGCTCAAAATATGGCTTCATTATGACATTTTTTCGGGACAGACATGGTGACATACAAAGAGTTGGCAAACGATTACCAAACTATCCGCCAAGAAAAAAAAGCCAGAACTGTAGGCTTTGTTAATGCTTGTTTGGTCAGTTAAGAAAGTGAAGGCGGCCCGGTTAACAAATTGTTTCTGCATGTAAAGCAGATGTATGCAAGGAAACCTTTGCACACAAAATCTGACTGTGATTCACTAAAGCAGTGTGGGTAAAATTCTGCACACGGCATACTTATTTGCAAGTGAAGACTTGCTGATACCAGAACTGTCACCAGTGGTCCTTATAAATGCGGTGAAAACCCACGTAGTCTTAATGTTGTGGCTATTCATAAACATTTGCGGTGCCTTTCCCACAACTATTTACATTTCTACACCTATAAATGATTCAGGAACAAGTGTTCAGAAAGTGTGGGAAATGCTGAAATCAGCCATTTTCGCTGACAATGTGAGGAAAGGAAACACTTCACTAGAAAGATGTTTCCAGGTGGGAAAAAAACGAAAAATAAAAATTGGGAAAGAAACAACTTCCCAACTCTATGTATCTATTTTCCTTCATACAGAATTCTGTACACCATGGGTTAGGGAAAAACTATGCATTTAAAGTGTATGACTCCTATGCATTTATGTTCAGAAATTCGTAAATGTACTGGCAGCGCACATGTACAAAAAACGGCACCCCGCAACTTCTGACTCTTCTGAAAGTCAAACTCATGGCTAGTGTTTACTTTGAGATGCATTGTTGCATGATTTCCATAAATGTGATAAAAGGCTGTATTTTTTTGTTCTTTCTTGTTGACGAAATGTAGTGGGGTAGAGCTTCAAGAAGCACCTCAAAGCACCACAATAGCAACATTCACATGACATACCCATGAATTGTGTAGGTTATCTTGTTTAATTCTATTAGTCCACAATCTCTTGGGGTTTAGCCCGGGGCCGAGCGCTTTGTTTATAAAGCGCTTGCAGTGTCTAAAGTTCATATATAGGAATCGGATTTTTATCGAGATAATGCATGTAATGCAGACAGCACAAGTTGAAAATAGGCGGCCGACAGTGCTGTCTGACGTACATGCCTTAACTCAGAGAAATACTGAGGGGCATATTATCAAGGGGGTTTATCTCCGCTTTTTGGCTTTAAAAGCCAAGAAAGCGGAGATAAAATTATCTCCCTATTACCAAGCTGTCGCTAACACCAGTTAGCGACAGCTAATAGGAGATAGCGACCATCTTGGGCCCCGCTTTGCATGTCAGTGATATTTATCACTAATGACATGCAAAGTGGGCGTGCCAAGATGTTAGCGACTGGAAACAGTCGCTAACATCGCTATCTCCTATTACCAACTTTTGGAGATATTCGCGCTAAGCGCGAATATCTCCAAAAGCTAACACCTGCCCTGAGCAGTTCTTATGAAAGAAAGAGGGGGGGTTTGGCCCTGTGGGAAAGAGGGTAGGTAGGGCCTATTAATGCCAGACAGGGGGTTTTCCTATGCCTCTTATAAGCACTATTGTATGCACGTAAATCAACAATATAGAGAGAACCACATAAATTAGTAAACTCTGACAATAATGTCATTTGCATTTAAGCTTTTATGCATTCAAAATATTTAGAAAAAACAAGGAAAGATACATCGTCAACTGAACTTTGAGCAAACATGAATTATTGCTAGGGAAAAGAAGACAAAGCATTGTGTACAAAAAATAAACCTCAAACAAATGAGTGCAAATGAATTCACAAATAGTGCAAAGCTATTTACATATTCACAAGTGTAACAGTATCATGCAGTCATATGAAACAATATGAAAGAAATTTGTGACTTGTGTGTTCAATCACAATTCCTGTTGCTAACTATTTATCAAGGACCATTTTCCTTAAGCGTAGGAATCCAAAAATGAATTCAGACAAGACAGTGACATTTTGTCACAACTAGCTTTTTTTGCCGACGCGTTTCGAAATCCAAAGAGAAATCGTTGGATTCTCATCAGGGCGTGGAAATGTATCCGCCGATACTGTTTGGGGAAAGAAAGAAGGGGAGGCGAGTTTAGAAGGCTGAGCCTTTCATCATGCATTAAAAAGTCTTTTCCCAAGTGAATGCACCCGAGGGTGCAACATACCTCATATGACCAATAATAGTTGGTCACCAAACGTTATTTCAAAAATCCAACCGAGTCATCAGACACTGTGGTAGTCAAACCTGCAAGGAAGTGACATGGCTAAAGTAAGTGGCTGCCATGCGTGACGTAACTTAATGAACAAAGAGGAAGGTATACCAAGGCTACAGTTACCTTCGATTCCATTGAGCGGAGGACTCGTGGTCAAGGTGCTGAATAACAATGATACTCTGTCCCTTGAAAATGCTGCAAACATCAAAGGGATGTGTATATTAGAAAACACGTCGCGTGTATGCATTTAAATTTAAACCCCGAGTTAACTGGACACGCTTACTTTATGGTTGAATCGCTGGGAGTGGATGCAGGAAGAATCCAATGCGTTAAGCCCTCATAGCGTTTTAGACTTGCTTGAAGGGGAAGCAACAAAGTTGCACAAAGTCAGCTTGATTCCTGAATAAATGACGGAATAAGCGTTAATGAGAGACGGCGGAACGCTACCGCGATAGTGTTGATGAAAAGCCACCCAGTGGTCACATGCACAAACCAGCGAATCAGGGTAAGGAATTACTATGATGCATACCGCTAAGGGTTATGGGACAAGAATGTCATCTACGCTGTGGTGTGTCCCTGCAATAAAGTGTCCCTCCAACAATAGACTTCATGTCCCATAACCCTTAGCGGTATGCATCATAGTAATTCCTTACCCTGATTCGCTGGTTTGTGCATGTGACCACTGGGTGGCTTTTCATCAACACTATCGCGGTAGCGTTCCGCCTTCTCTGCCTTTCTTCTTGGGAACACACCGCGGCAAATCAAGCACGCATGGTGAGTCCCGTTTTTTGCCCCTCCACTCTCAGCGCGCATTCATATGCCTCTGCCCACGCCGTGGGTCTCTCATTAACGCTTATTCTGATGACTCGGTTGGATTTTTGAAATAACGTTTGGTGACCAACTATTATTGGTCATATGAGGTATGTTGCACCCTCGGGTGCATTCACTTGGGAAAAGACTTTTTAATGCATGATGAAAGGCTCAGCCTTCTAAACTCGCCTCCCCTTCTTTCTTTCCCCAAACAGTATCGGCGGATACATTTCCACGCCCTGATGAGAATCCAACGATTTCTCTTTGGATTTCGAAACGCGTCGGCAAAAAAAGCTAGTTGTGACAAAATGTCACTGTCTTGTCTGAATTCATTTTTGGATTCCTACGCTTAAGGAAAATGGTCCTTGATAAATAGTTAGCAACAGGAATTGTGATTGAACACACAAGTCACAAATTTCTTTCATATTGTTTCATATGACTGCATGATACTGTTACACTTGTGAATATGTAAATAGCTTTGCACTATTTGTGAATTCATTTGCACTCATTTGTTTGAGGTTTATTTTTTGTACACAATGCTTTGTCTTCTTTTCCCTAGCAATAATTCATGTTTGCTCAAAGTTCAGTTGACGATGTATCTTTCCTTGTTTTTTCTAAATATTTTGAATGCATAAAAGCTTAAATGCAAATTACATTATTGTCAGAGTTTACTAATTTATGTGGTTCTCTCTATATTGTTGATTTACGTGCATACAATAGTGCTTATAAGAGGCATAGGTAAACCCCCTGTCTGGCTGAGCAGTTCTTAGCCATGTTATCCAATGGTAGGTGGATAACATGGCTAAGAGCATTTGCTCGATAATGCATGAATATCGCTGACTTTTCAGCGATATTCATGCATTGCGGGAGATTTTTATCGCATTTGCGATAAACCTTGCTAATAGCAAGGTTTATCTGCGATAAAAATCGCCGATGTGCGGGGATAATTTTTGTCTCTAAACAAGTTAGAGACAAAAATTATCGCTAGTTGTTGGTAATATACCCCTGAGTTTTATGTATGAACTTTAGTTCGACTGCGCTGAGCCCACTCCAGTTCATAATTCAGCCCTCGGTATTATGAGACTGAGGTCTGACATATAAATAGGGCTAGTGTGTTGCCAGCAACCTGAAAGCATCAAGGGAGAGGGGAGCAGAAAGATGTAGGGTGTATACAGACCTTAATTTACTTACCTTTTGCACCAGGAGTGTGTTACTTTTGTAACGTAAACCCGATGTGATTTGATATGCTGGTGCTTACTATCCAACACAGACCAGGATTTGCATTCAATAGCTTCCCAAAGTAACACAAATTTACACTATGTGCTGCTTTGTGTGACTTTGCGTCAAGTGTGCATTCCATGGGTGGCACATTGGCGATCCTACAAAACCACCCCTGGCTTTTAAAGCAAATCTCTATCTACAAACATTCAAACATTTGTAGACAGGGATTTGAGGCATTACTTATGCCTCCTCTAGGTAGGCATAACGAGGAGAATGTTTTAATTTCTCCTTGTTTTCCAACTTTGAATGCATGTTTCAGTGTACAGCACACACACATGAAGCAGGAAAAGTATTAAAAGATAGTTTTTGTCCTGGAAGGGTTACCTTCCAGTACAAAAACTATTCCTTACAGAATGCAGGCACTCTTGCACTATGGCGCAAGGGAGGTGGTAGGTTGTAATGTTATCGCGTATAAATAATGGCACTGTGCTGTGTTGGTAAGTAAAGAACTTTATTCTGAGGTTACAGGTTGCAGAGGAGCGCCGGCCGGCGCTTCCGATCACTCTCGCTCTTCGCGCGCTCTGCCTAGGCTGCGCGCGCAGCTTCTCACATGGCCGTCGCACGTCACGCCTACGTGACGTGCAACAACTAGACTGCGTATGCTACATATCTCCCTCTTTTTATTAAACAAGAAAGAGTCACTTACAGTTCATTGTCCAATTCAAAATCTCGATATCTGGAAGGTCTTACCACCTGCCTTCCACTCCTTGTGACCCTGACTGGGTTCTCCATGGTCTCTTGACTCTGAGTCTCAGGGTTTACTGTCCCTTCGTTCTCAACTCTTCCTTCATGCGTGCTTCTCTCCAGCCTGTCCCATTCCAATCCTTGACTTCCATTTTCTCCTTCTTCTCCACTTTCCATTCCCGCTCTCTCTCTAACTTGCTGTTCCATGGCTGCTTGATTCCTCTCCACTTCGGGGCCTTCCTCGTCTTCCCAGTCGGCGCTCTGTTGTTCCCAGCCCAAGACTTTGTTGCACCTGGCCATGCGGTCTTGGGACCACACGTTTCCGTCACTTAGTAAGGCAGCCCGATCGTACACTTCTACCACTTGCAACGGCTTGCTGTACTTGCTGTCTCCCTTCTTCTGCAAGGTGGCCAATCTTACTCTTACCCACTCTCCTTGCTCCAGTCCTGTGCCTTTGACATTCCTTCGTTTGTTGTAGTGATTGCTGTAAATGGTCTGTGCTTTCTCCAGATTGGCCCGCACCACTGCAGGAGACCACTCACTGGTGATGAGCTTTTCCTTCCAAATTCTGTTGTCGTGGGTAAAGGGTTCACGTCCTCTCAGTATTTGGAATGGACTATACCCCGTTCCAGTAGGGGTTATTCTGTAGGCCCATACCATGTTCTCTAGCGCCTTCTCCCAGTTCTGTTCACTAGATATGGCCGCTTGTATGGCTCCCATCACTACCCGGTTAAATCTCTCCACTAAACCGTTACCGGCCGGATGGTAGATTGAGGTGTGTTTGACAGTGACGCCATTTCTGTGCATGAACTTGTTCCACTTTTATGACGTGAACTGGGGCCCATTGTCACTCAAGATCGATTTAGGTATTCCTTCCCTCGTGAACGTCTCAGACAGAAACTTGAGGATGTTCTCCGTGTCCATGGCTTCATCTACTTTCAATTCTGGCCACTTTGAATATCGGTCCATAAGCACACACACGTATTTCTGTGTGCCTTGGTCGTCTAGGACCGGTCCCAAAATGTCTATGGATAGTTCTTCCCACGGATTTGAGGGGGGGTCAAACTTTCCTATCGCTGGCCTCAATGGTTTTAATGTCTTGTCCGCCCGTTGACATTGGGGACACTCTCTGACATGCCTTTCAGCCCTTATGTCCATGCCTGGCCACCAGTAATTTTGTTTGGCGCGTGCCTTGAGTTTCCCTATGCCCAGGTGTCCCTCATGTAGCAAGTCCATCAGTTTTGAGGTGAGGGTCCTTGGGGGAATCACCTTATCTCCCCTGTATATGAAGATCCCTCTGTCTCCTATCGATAGTTCTTCCCGCACTTCGAAGTACGGCTTGAGGTTTGCTCTCACGTTCCTTTTATCCGGCCATCCATGTACGATGTACCCCTTCACTTCCTTTATGTCAGTGTCTTCTTCATATGACTCTGTCCATTCTTGTAGACTGATCAGTTTCTCTTGGTCCTCTATTAGAGCTACCAAATCCCCACTGCCGGCAGGGTCTTCCTCTCCTGGCTCCATGGCGGCTGCCCTGCTCAGATAGTCCGCTACTCGGTTCCGGCTCCCGGGAATGTACTCAACATCATACCTGAACTCGAGCAACTTTAAAGACATCTTGGATATCCGAGGGGTGGCACTGGCATGTCCGCTTGACGTCAGCACCTTCACCAACGGTTTGTGGTCTGTTCTGAGTAGGAAGCGTGTTCCCCACAGAAATTGCCGGAATCTCATCATGGCCCATACGACCGCCAGCATTTCTTTCTCGATCACGCTGTATTTGCTCTCCGTATCTGTCAGTGCTCTGGATGCAAAGCTGATGGTCTCCATCTCCCCTCTGCCTCTGTCTTGCATGAGTACAGCGCCCAGGCCTTTGTCACTGGCATCTGTCGTCAGTATAGTGGTGCCTTGCGGGTCATACCCCTTGAGGGGAACAGCTCCAGTAACATCCCTTTTGATCAATTCGAACTCTGCTTGGGCTTCCGGTGTCCATTGGAACACTGTGCTGTCTCTGGTCAACAGCCTCAAATTGTGGGTCTTGGAAGCGAAGTGTACCACAAACTTGCTGTAGTACTCCGCCATCCCCAGGAACGACCTGACCTCTTCCTTGTTCCTGGGCGGCGGTGCTTCAGCGATGGCTTTGACATTTTCCGATTTGGGGGTAACGCCTTGTCTTCCGATCTCATGACCTAGGTACGTCACCGACTGCAGTCCCAACCGACACTTCGACCACTCCGCTGTGAGACCTTTGTTCTCTAATGTTTTCAACACCTTTCCCAGCTTCTGGTCATGATCTTGCTGGTCTCGCCCCATCACCAAGATGTCATCCTGGAAATACTGGACATCCTTGCAGTCTCTGAACAGTTGGTGCATCATTTTCTGGAAAACAGCGGCTGCTGAGGCCAACCCAAAAGGCATCCGACAAAATTGGTAACACCCAAACGGGGTAATGAAGGATGTGAGCCGTTTGCTGTCCGGGTGCAGTGCAATTTGGTGATAGGCCGAGGTCAAGTCGATAGTGGAGTACCACTGCACCCCCCTGGTCTTGGTCAACATTTCCTCGATTCTGGGGAGGGGAAATTTCTCCACAACGATATTCTTATTTAGTTCTCTCAGGTCCACGCAGAGCCGGACCTTCCCATTTGGCTTCATTACGACCACCAGGGGCGCCAACCATTCTGCGCATGTTATCGGCTCGATTATTCCTTTCTTTTCCAACTCTTGGAGTTCAGTTTGGACTGCTTCTCTCACCGCAATCGGCACATTCCTCACCTTGTGGGCTACCGGAATGGCCCCTTCCTTGAGCACAATCCTGTGTTGGAAGTTTTCCATCCGTCCCACTGTGCCACCAAATACCTTCGGGTAGTTCTCCTTCCATTTGTTCATGTCCGGCCATTCTTCTTGCTCAGTAAGTAAAATCTGCTCTTTCCCTCCTGGATCCAGTGTAATTCCTAGGTCCCCCTGGTCTAGCCATCCCAGGACCGAGGGTCCCTTTTCTGCGATGTACAGCTTGCACCATGCTGACCGGCCCCTGAATTCGAACAGTAGGCGGCGGAACCCCAACATTGGAATGCGGTCCCCATTGTAAGTGACCGGTCTGATGTCTAGCTTTTCCAACTCCGGTCCCAACTTGGGTCTGAATGTTTCTTCCCATACTGCCTGTTGGATGATGGTGAAGGGGGATCCTGTGTCCGCCACCACGGTGATGGTGATTCCTCCCATTGACATGTCCAGGATGGGTTTTGTGGATTTCCTCCCTTCTATGCTCATCACTTGGTCGTATATGCACAGGACCGTGATCACCTCTTCTTCTGCTACTTCTTCCAGATCTTCTTCACCTTGCTCAACACATTTCACGGTTTCCTTCGAATGTTTCTTCCTACACACCTTTTCATAGTGGCCCAGGATACCGCAGTGTAGGCACTTGGCTCTGAACGCAGGACATCTTCTGTCACGGGCATCGTGGGACCAACTGCCGCATCTGTAGCACGATTTCTTGCTGTCGCTCCCTGGTTGTTTCCCTTGCCACCTGCTCGTACTTTTGGCTGCTGAGTCTTTTCCTCTTTGGTCCTTACGGTGGTCTCCTTCTTGTATCCTGTTCACCATTGTCGGAGTGACCACATCTTTCTTGGTAGCTGCCGCACACCTCCTAGCCAGCTCGGCCCTTTTTACGATGACCATAACTTCTTTGAGCGTGGTGTCGCCGCTCGCCCACAGCTTGTCTTGGACCTGTGTACTCGTAGTGTGCATCACGATCTGGTCCTTTATGAATTCATCCTCCCACAGTGCATATTTACACGGGGCTGCTAGTTTCCTTAAGGCCCCCACATATTCTTCTATGGTTTCTCCAGCCCGTTGTTTCCTTTGCTGGAAGTTGAACCTGTCCACAGACACACATATGGTGGGGCGGTACCTCTCATCCAGGTCTTCTACTGCATGGGCATATACATCCGTATCTGTGTCCTCTCTCTTCTTGGGCATCAGACTCTTGTAAATCCTGAGACCCTCTGGTCCCAGGTTCAGCAGCAAGATGCGTTTCTTCCTTTGGGGGGTGAACTTCTCTTCATTTTCGTCCTCCAGGACCCCAATGAAATTGTCTATATATTCCTTCCAATCCTCCCACATCATCAAGGGTTCACCAGGTTTCGGTAGGAATTGCACTGGTGCGATTGCATAGCCTGCCGGTGTGCTCATCTTCACCTCCCTGCTCTCTGTCGCTTTGACGGCCTTGCTGGTGGGGCTCCCTGGGGTGCTGTCTTTTACTTCTGTATCGGCGTCCTCCTGGGGACTCCTAGTGCCAGTCCCCCCTTCTTCCCCCTTGGCAGCCAGCGCTGTTCCTACCTTCCGCGGTGTGATTGGAAGGTATTTGCGGTGATCGGTCTTCTGTGATGTGCAGTGCCGCCTCT
The DNA here is from genome assembly GCF_964261635.1 of Lissotriton helveticus. Lineage (NCBI taxonomy): Eukaryota > Metazoa > Chordata > Amphibia > Caudata > Salamandridae > Lissotriton > Lissotriton helveticus. Next base: position 1,002,757,328 of record NC_136071.1, on the reverse strand, counting down.
CTGGCCACTGCGCCGCCCCTCTGGTTGCTGTGGCACTGCCACGCTCCTCTGCCTGTCCTTCTTGGTGGGTGCAGCTTCACCCCCTTGAGCTCACAACTCACTGGCCCAGTAGCGCCGCTCTGTGCTGTGTCCCCCTTGGCCTGGGGTCGCCTGCTTTGCTGCAGCCCACGTGGAGGTGGTGGTTCGATTTTTTTTTCCTTTTTTTTTTCTTGTTGGGTGCCGGTGGATTGCCTCCCGTCCTCGTCGCCACTGTAATGTTATCGCGTATAAATAATGGCACTGTGCTGTGTTGGTAAGTAAAGAACTTTATTCTGAGGTTACAGGTTGCAGAGGAGCGCCGGCCGGCGCTTCCGATCACTCTCGCTCTTCGCGCGCTCTGCCTAGGCTGCGCGCGCAGCTTCTCACTTGGCCGTCGCACGTCACGCCTACGTGACGTGCAACAACTAGACTGCGTATGCTACATAGGTGTTGGCGCACGGCAGTCTAAAGTGCACCAGTGTAGGGAGAGAGGAAATCAAAGCCATATCATACCAGATATGATGCTGTTCTGCTCTTACCTCTTTCACGCAACACAGACCAGCAACATAAGTTGCTGCGCTGTGTTTCATACATTTTTCATAAATCTGTAAATGGTGTTTCAAATATCTTTCTAGAGAGACAGGACAAATCCAAGGGGAGGATGCTTTTTCAGTAAAGATGAGCCTGTTTGCCTGTTGAGTGACTAATTTAGCAGAAAGTGCATAGTGGGTAAGGTGAGGAGACTGGGGTTGATGGGTTAAGTTAGAAGATTAACCTCGAGTGGTGTGAATTCAGCTTCCTGAATGGCTGACTTATGCATCTTGCTGGTGACAAGAGGTTTACTGGTGTGGGGATGTGGCTTTAAGTTCGAGGGGAAAAAAACATTGCTTACAAAGGCAGTATAAAATAAATGTACAACTGACGAAAAGAATTATGAGCATGATTGAATATGTACTGGTAAAGTATAATAACTGTAAATTATTTTGAACTACAGAAAAAATAATCTTGTGTGAGGAGAGGTATCAATTTCCTCTCTCCCACCCAGAATCTATCTAATACATAAACTGTATCAAAGAAAATAAAAATGATGCTAGAAGGAGAGATAGATACTAGGGCCCAGATTCTGAAAAGTGTCAGGCAACGCAGCGCAGTACCCAAAGATGCTCTGCTGCGTTGCATGACAGGGAGAGAGCAGGAGAGAGACATATTCACAGAGATATGGCACTCTCCTCCCCTGTCGCTTGCACTGGCCTGATTTTAGCTGACGTTCGCCAGGCACACACATTAGCTCCATAGTGTTAGGGTGGGTGCCTGAGTCTAGCATAGGTTTTGTACAGGGAGGGGATCCTCCCTGCACAAAATAAAATGCCTAGACAAGTTTAAAAGCTGTTGTATTTGTGCTGTACAGTCGGAAAAACATGAGGAAATGAAAACATTTCTCCGTTTAACACCATTTTCAATAGTGTTTATTTTTGGTGCTGAACCCTTGTTACCAATGTTAGTGAATTTTGGTTGAGCGTCAAAAAACATTCGTGACTGCATGGGAACACCCATGGAACTCCCTTGGAACACCCCCTTGACACAAAGTAATGCAAAGAAGCGCTTCGCACTTCTTTCCGTTGCTTTTACAGACAAACCAAAACTAATATCAACTAGCATTGATTTGTAAATCCCAAAACCATTTTAACGTTGGGTTTGCATTTAAAAAAGGAACGTTAACCCGACGCTAAGCCTTCGAGAATCATGGTCTCAGAGCCAGTGTACTCCAAGAAGGAAGTTACATTAAAAGCATCCTTTGCAGGCCTGGTTCAATTCTAGATCGGTATCACCTTTCATTGCTGAGTTTCCTATTGATTTACAAGTCACTTTCCTCATTCCTTTTACTCTCACTTCCCTGAATCACCAGTGAGTAATCAGCGGCAGGAACAACAACAGTAAAAAGAATATTTCAACATTTCAAACAAATGCCAGAGCAGTAAACTTTCACTAGTGCGTGTCAGGAAATGGGTTTCCATGCCAGGTCCAGTGCATGTCCGCACTGCAGCATTTGTGGTGTCCACATCTAATCATGAGAGGTGGGTTCCAACAAAGCGGTGGAAGTATCAAGATGTGTCATGTGAGTCCTGACATGACTAAGTAGTTGTCCTACATTTTAAAGGCTTTTTAGAGGCTTCTTTAGACCTTAGATGAAAAGTAGGGGCAAGTTTATCAGCAATACCGCAAATGGAAAAGATTGCTCTGGAAAACTATAGATTGGGGGTAGTAACAGAAGGGCGCTTGGAGTCAACAGGGGTGCACTCCTACGACAATGCCATAAGGCGTGGTGTGAATGACCACTAGCCTGCATTACTTCTTCCAAAGTCCCCCCAAACAAATTGGAAACAAGGACAAATGTGACAGTATAGACATTGTGTTTACTTAAGTGGTCACAGACAGACTCCATTTCAAGCTGGCTGCAAACAGGTTATAGCCCAATCGCTGCCGCAAGATCTGATGTGTTCCTTTGGTATCCCAGCATTGTTTACAAGGATGTGCAAGAGTAAAGTCTTATAGGAGTAGTTTAGAGAAAAGTTTACTGAATGTCATATGCCTTTCGTTGGGGGGAGGGTGGACTGCCTATTGAAGGGTAGTTTCAGCTCATAAATTTACTTTGCATCACTACGCTATGTGGTTTCTCAGTGCATTGGACATCAGTTGACAGCATCACATACCCTTTGACCACTGGTGACATTGCAGTGTTGAACTTGTGCCTGACATCTCCAATAATTACCAATTACTCTTATCCTGACTTCTCCAATAATTACTGGGAGGTTTGCGGTTTTATTGCTTCACCTCCTGGTATTTATGTTTCAATTCACAGTAAATGCTGGCAACTATTTTTAATGGTGCGAGGTGAAAAATATTTGGTTCCATGGTTACCTGGCATTCTTTCCCATTTCCCAGTCACGAGAAATTTCTAAACTAGGGATGTAACTGGTGAAAAAGTCCAATTTTACAAAAGTGTGCTTCTGGATCTGGCTTATGAGCTTGGATTGTGAATGGGTAACATCTCATCCGGAACAAGTAAGCTGTCATGACCCAACATGGTTGATAAGGAGTTTCACGTGCGGGCACAGATGTAAATCCACCAGTTCTCCACCAATAGGGCAAACAAACCCAAACAAACTTAATTTCATCTGGAGACAATAGGGGGTTAGAAGTAACAGAGAAAACACTGGAGGTCTCTTCAATCTTTAGGATAGCTCAAACAGACTCACAGTGGAGGAGGATGCTGCAGTGGTAATGCCCACACCCTTGATGATGATAAGTCTACTTATAGAGTACGCTGACATCATGAGGCTTTCAGGCGCTATAGATACTACCTGATAGGGGATTCTGTTTTGCTCAAATAGACAAGTTTTCCAATTTTTTTGTGAAAAAGACAGAGTGGGATAATGGGTAATCTCAGTAGGAAGCAATTTCCAGTGCTTGACTGCCAGGTAAGAGAAGGCATGGCCGCCATGCATGCGCCGTTTTCCTGAGTTATAATCAGCTTATTGCTGAGTCGAGAGGACAACACACAGAAAAAACATTTCTGAGGTAAACTGGAAGAGTGGTGTTTACAGCTATGTAAGGCAAACATAAGTATTTAAAGACAATGGGGGTAATTTACAAAACATTTCATGGTGGAACGCAAGGCCACAAGTAAAGTTGCTGCGCCGTATTGCGCAAACTGTAGACAGCAGAAATGCCCCCATATCTACTGAGATATAACACACTTCTGCTCCTTCCTAGTGTTTGCACACTCTCTGGTGCCTAGCACCAATACAGGCATCATTGCCCCATGCTGCAAGGGTGCCTGTGTTACAGGAAGGATGGTTTTTATGCAGAAAGGAATAACTTCCTGCACAAAAACAATTTTTAATGGTGAAAAAAGCGATTTCTCCATGTTACGCCTCGCCTAGGCGATGGGTTTTGACACAAACTCAGGTTTACTGATTTTATTCAACCTGGGATTACCTCAAATTCCATAGGTGGATACACAGGAACACCCTTGCTCCACCCATGAAGCGCCTACCACAGGGAAATATAATGCAACACTTAGGCAAGGTGCTGTATTATGTTACATTTCTCTACAAAGCCATGCTAGGCCATAGAAGTCGCCCTTGCATGGCTTTGTAAATCAGGACTAGCAATTTGTATTGTGGCTGCACCAAAAAAGCATCACAACTACAGAGCAAAAGGTTGATAAATCTTGGCTAATGTGTTCATGAATTGACAACCAGTGGAACAGATCTAAAGATACATGCAAACACAAGTATTTGATATATGTGCAAGTTCCATCAGTGTTTTAATTTGATCGGGCATTGACAATTACACAAATTCTACCACTGTTCTGAGTGGTGAAGCTGGTGATCAACACAGGAAGTACCTGAGGAGCTTCGCTGAGAATAAGAGCATCAGAGTACGCTGCTAACTGCAGCGCGGCTGTAGCAAGGAGAAGTCTGCAGGATAGTCTGAAGCAGGGGAGATGGTCTCATGCCATGGTCCCACGTTGACACACTCTGACACAGTATCCGCCTGGGTAGGAGCAAGGAAACCATAGAGAGATGGACACAATAGAATGATCTCAGTAACTGCCCCACACTGACAGTTTCACCTAGTAAGGCCTTTACATTGCCTGTTCTAATTGGCTGATTTGGGGATATGGATAGTCTTTGGAACAAAGTTTGCGGCTATTGCAGATTCTCTGCATCCAGAAATGGGTTGAAAAGACTTTCAGTTACAGATTTGTGTCCCTCCTTTGTCTAATAAAGTCTTGAAAGACGCTGAAAAACTTTGTCTCAGGTGTTTTATGTATTAGTTCCTGCTGTTGGCTTTTTCCACCAAATAAAATTTGCTAAGAGATGATTTGTCCTTCCTCTTCTCTAAATGCAATAAAGAGAAAAATAAAGACACAGCCCTTACTCTTCCAAAGTCACTAGAGGGTGACCTTTTACCTTCCATTGGTGACATACCTAATTTTATAGAAAATGTTTTGACACAAATGATTTTGCTCAAATAAAAATATATTTACACTGAAAGTATTTGTGTACTGTGACATTGCGAACTCCTTCACAAATTAAATTTGACATTTTAATACAAATAAAACAAAGTTCCTCATCCAACTAAGGGGGCGGGTGTGTGCTACAGCTCTCGGATTTAGAGAATATTTTGCCAGTGTTGACTGCTGTGTGCATCATAACAGATTAAAATCTGATTCTTTATATGATGGTACTGTTCGTCTGGAGGCTGTATGGTGAAGGATGGGCTCACCCTGATTGAGGACAAGGATTAGTGTAAAACATGTAATACATCCATTAGGTAGGCTGAAATTAGATGTTCTGTGATAAGTGAAATATGATGTGGCCCCATGAAAATGTTCCATGCCCACAAATTTAGAGAAACCCGAGTTGTCGATGTCCATATTGTTTAATTGAGTGTCGGTTTTAATTTGGTTGTCATTCCAGATTTTCAGATCCCCATCATAGATTACTTCAAATTATTTTTGCGCAGATTTACTCAAATGTAGGCAGCAATACATTTATGCAGCACTATGTTTCACAAATGTGAACAATTTCACAGCACCATACTAGTCATCAGCGACATTTTTGCAAAAAAAGCTGTTAATGAATGACACAAATCGTTATGTCACAGCGCACAGGCTAGCGAGTCATTTCTTGCATCAGATTTTTTTCAAGGTATGACCTCCAGTAGAACTGGGCCTATATTTCTTTTTTCATGTTAGAACTATACATGTTTTAGTGTAGGGATACATTTGCTTCCTCTGTGTCAAATGTGATATGGATCTACATTTGATTAACAGTTCCTGCTAAGACTGTCTCACAGTGAGTTTGAAGCTGCCCGTAGCTTACCATTGGCTGGCTTTATTGTTACTCTCATTTTCTTGCTTCGTATTCGAGGCTTGCCTTGCCCATCTTGTGTTTTTCCCTCTCCTGGAGCATAGCCTCTTTACTTGTTTCATTCCACTGTTCATTTTTCGGGAGGTACTTTTTGCTTTTTGCTTAAGCGCTCCATGAGAGTGCATGTGCTTTCCAGCTGTCTTCCTTGTGTGCTTCCCTCTGCCTCCCATGTTCTGTGTTGCACTCTATCATCTGTGTGCTTCTTTACCCTCACGCTTCATGTTACCGCCTCTCACCAGTGTGCTTCTCTCCTCACCTGCTCCATGTTGCTCTTGACCGTGTACTCCTCCCATGCCCTCAATTTTGTTGACCACCCTTCATTTTCCGTACTGCTTCTTCCCTCTTGTACTTCTTTTCTGCTTCTCCCCCACCTGCTCTTCCATTGTCTAATTAATAAATGTTTTATTTTTATAAGAGTCGGTAGTAAATCTCCTCCCATGGTCCCTATATTTTATCAAATTTCTTTGGGTATCTCAGTGCATGCTATACATTCCTCTCTGCCCTCATGCCCCAGTCTATGTTGCATGCCCACTGGATCGTAAGGGGTTGTGCCTAATTACCCCATAGCTGCAGAATACCCCTCTTATCCACCATCAGTGCTGAATAACAAAACATGAGTGGGTATCTGAGTAGTGTTGGCTCCCCTCACATTCCTAAACACACCAGTTGTGCTGACAGTTCAATTGCTTGTCCCGTCACCTATTCCATGTATCCCTGTATACTCTGCCAGAAGGTCCTTATGGCCGGGCATTCCCATAGAGCATGAACCAGTGCACCTCTTTAGTTGCAACCTCGAAGGCACCTGTAGTCTGGGGTCCTGTCCATTTTGTAGAGCCTGGTTCACATACAGTATGCTCAATGTAATATCTTTAGTTGTATAAGCCGGAAATCTGCTCTTATCACTATTTCCCTTGGATACCTGCATGCTTCCTCCCAGTCTGTATCCTCGATTATCCCTAAGTCTAGTTCTCGCTTTTCTTTTTTTAACCTGCCTAGGGGTTGTATGCTATAGATTGACAGAACACTGTATTCTGAGTTTCCTCTAGTAGTTCTCCCAGATGTGCCATGTATTTAGTCCGAGGATGGTTTACCTGGATGAAATCTTTGGAAGCCCAAACTGGAGTTTTTTCAAATGTTAACATGCCCTTCAGGCCCCAGAGGCCTCAAAAGTTGGAAATACCTATTAGATCCCATTGACAAAACCCGGTCAAGGTTTTCCGGTATGTAAGCATATCCGAATCCCATAGGGGTGTCTCTAGCGTGATTTTGCACTTCCAGCCCATAGACTTGGTTGCGTCATTACATACCTGAACCAAGGTGGATTTGGGGTTCTGCTGTCTCTGTAATTCATCCCTTCTGTATAATGCCCAGGGAACCCCCCTCGAGGCAGCACCCTTCTATCTGCAATAAAGGCAGGGTTGTTCTGCTCTGTGAAGGTCCCATCATTGATCACTGTCAACTGGGCTGCCCAGTAATATTACTTGAGATTAGGCAGTGCTATTTCCCCTTCCTACTGGCCACGCAATAGACTTACTAGTGCAATCCTGTGTGGACCCCCATCCCGCAACTGTACCCTGGTGATCTCCGCCATTGTTTGGAAAAATGTCTTTGTGACTCTGTATGGCGAGTTTTGTAGGACCTACAGGAATTTTGGTAAGTATATCATTTCGTATGGCGCAGCCCTTCCTAGTGGGGATAAGGGCATGTTTCCCCAGGGGGCTATGTCTGTTTTATATGGGTGAGGAGTTGCCCCAGGTTAGTTGTTATAAAATCCACAGGGATTGTAGTAATGAAGATACCCAAATACCGGAAACCTAGTTACGGCCCACTGTAGAGGGCAGTCCCAGTCCCTAGGGGGGCACCATTCTGTGGGCAAATATGCTATTACCACGCCGTGACGGGAGGAGACGCTATCTTTTCAGAATATTTGCAGTATCTCGTTACCTGAGACGGGCCACATCCATACTATTGCGCTCTTGGAACTTCTCCTCCTGATTTGATTGTTTGCATATACGAGAGGTCGGAAAAACAAACTGCTATTAACATTATCACCTATCACCTGTTATCATCTTTGCTCAAGACTATACTAAAGAGCCCTGACAAAGTTCTCACTGGCAAACAATGGGAACGAAACGCGTTGGCTGTGTGCCAGTTTTAAAGATGTATTGAAATAAAAAGAAGTATTTTTGGAATATACTCAGACTGCTGCGTCTTGACTCCGCAACGTGTGCACCTTCCGCTTTCTTTGAAAATGCTATGGATTTGCCCCCGTTGTTGCGGATTTCGGAGTACCTTGCAAATGTATTTAATATGCCCAACACTCTTGGGATGGAGTGTATGGAGCCTGCCAAATCAAGAAGTATACCATCTATGTTTAGGGAGATCCTGTCCTCCCAGTTCTGGTCCCATTTTAGATTTCTCATCAGCACTCCCTTCCTTATCCAATCTGCTAAGGGATCAATGGCCAAAGTGAACAGCAGGAGCGACAATGGGGCATCCCTGTCTGGCACCCCTAACCAGTTCACATTCCCACGACATTGCCCCATTGACTCTCACTCTAGCGAGCAGTGATGTGTATAAGGAGGTAATGCCGGGCCGTAGCCCTTTTTTTTTAGCACCTCCATTAAGTAGGGCCACTCGATTATGTCAAATGCCTTCTTGGCATCTAAGGAGAGATCCCTGCCAGTTCCTTGAGGTTTATGCTTTGTTAAGTAACATGTACACTCGCTTAACATTTTGCGTTGTAGCTCAATGTGGCAAAAACCCAAATTTATCTGCTACGATCAGGTTAGCCACCACATCACATAGGTGGTTTGTCAATACTTTTGCTAGTATCTTTTTATTTAGGTTTAACAGCGAGATGGGCCTATAGAGGCACAATCTTTTGGCTGTTTTACTGGCTTATGTATCAGAACGCTGGTAGCCATTCGGATATCCCTATGTAGGCATCTCAGTGCCAGGGCTTCTCAGTACAGTCTCATGAGGGGCTCGCTCAATTTACTCCCCAAGCACCTAAAGAAATTTAGCAGGTAGGCCATTTGAGCCAGGCATCTTCCCACTGTGAACCTGCTATATGGCCTCAAAGATCTCTGTTGCTTCTATTCTCTGATCTAGACTATCCCTGTCCTACATGATTAATACTGGAGTGGCAATATCTCCCACAACATCCTGCAGGGCCTGTTCATCGCATTATCTACAGGGTTGATTTAGGGATTTTAAGTAGGTCGCAAAGATAGATACTATCTCTGGGGCTGTGCTGGCCTTCAGTTCTGTCCTATCCCGAATAAAGCCTTTTTCTTAGTGGGCCAGACAAAGATTTACCATCCTTTATCTTGTCTGTGCTGCAATGCCCTCTGCAACTTTTGTGCCTCATCTTCCAACAGGTGCTTGTATTTTTTCTCCTTTCAGTGCTATCCGGTGTACCAGAGTTGGCATGGTATTCCCCCTCCCATTGCCTCAGGCCTTGCTCTAGATTGTTCACCTTTTCATAGCCTATTTACATTTTCTGATTACTTTAGATATTAGATGACTCCTCATCACTGTTTTGTATGCCTCCCAAAGCATTATGTCAGAGTCTGCCAACCCCTAATTTTCAGTGAAATAGTCTTTGGTGGATTGCATCAGGTATTTCTTTGTATCCCAATCCCTGATATCCCACAGGTACAAATGCCATGGTGACTTGTCTATCGGGGTGTGGTTGGTTATTCGAGTGTATAATGGTGATTGGTTTAAGAACCGCTGGGGTAGAAACATGGTGTTTCGGTATATTAGTCCCTGTAATAGTGACACTAGGAAGTAGTCTATTAAGTGTCTGAGGACTGCATCAGCCACATCCTTATGCAGTCCAGAGCCAAGGATTATAACATTGGCAGTACATACCAGGAAACAATTGGTATATGTTCCCCATTCCACATTCCTAGTATCGCTGCATAGCACCCTTCTCTGTTTGTCCATACCTGTGTGACCACCAGAGGCAGGGACTTCTTTACCAGCATCCCTACCTCTATAGAGTCCGACATATACTCCGAGGGGGGGGCACTGTTTTGTTTTTGGGTTGGCCCATGAATACACAATTCTTGCCCCTCAAGTATGTTTATTTGGCATTAGGAGCACATCTTGGTTGTGTCTATGCACGAATATCCTGACCATCCCCCTCTTTACCTTGCTTTCCAGCCCATTAATGTTCCAGAAGAGAAATATGACACAAGGGTTCGCCCTCCTTGGTTAGATCCCTGTCAATCCAGTAATACCTATGACATTGATAGGAACATCTCAGTTGAGGTTGTCCTATCTCCTGTTTCACTTTTGATGCCATCGTAAACCCCTAACCCTCCCCAACTCCACCCTCCCTTCTCACTCATATGGTGTGCCTCGAACTAACCCCCCCTATGCATGAGAGGTATGTTGCCCCTTGCCCCTTTACGTGTCTTTAACTTCTAATAATAGTAACATTATTAATGCAAACTTGTTATACCTCTTGTGGTTATGTAGTAGTGGGGACTGTGTGCCCCTCTTTGTAGTGCTCCTCACCTCTTGCCTTATCCTCAAATGTGTGTCTCTAGTTCAAAAATGCAACCTTACGTCTCTGCCGATGGGGTCCCCCCTTGCTCTTCAGTAGGCAGAGGTGTTTGAAATCACTCCATGTTGAATCCCTGTTGGCTTGGTGATCTGGGGGATTTCCTTTCAGTTCTCTCTGGGAACTTTGTGTCATCACCGTGTCATCTGCCTCCAGCCCTCCAGCCAGCTTCAAACCTTGTCTGGTGAGGTAAAGAACCATGACTTGCCTTCCAACAGGATATCAGTTTTGTTGGGAATAACAACATGTACTGAAGACTCTTTTCTGTAGTTTTGCTTTTGCTTTGTCGAATGACTGTCAGTGGGCCTGCAGGTCTTGTGTGCAGTCTGGGAAAATCTTAGTCTCTTCGTTTACAATTCTGATCAAACCTTGTTGTCCCACAGCCTCAGGGATGCATCCTGATTCCTGTAATTAAGGTGTCTCGCAATCAATGGTCTGGGTCATGCCCTCAGCTTAGGCGGAACCCCAGGAACACAGTGTGCTCTCTCCACTATGAAATGGGTTGAGAGTTGTTGCGGCAGAAAGAATGTCTAGAGCAATCCTTTTGATGTATTGCTCAACAGTCTTGCCTTCCAGTTTATTTGCCATGCTCACCAGGTGTATGTTGTTCATTCAGGACCTTCTCTTAGCATTCTATGCCCATGCTTGCTGGAGGGTCATAGCCTTCCTCAAATGGCCTACCTCTGTTTATAATTGTTTGATGGATCGACAGTGCTCCTCCAGTGTGAATTCTACTGTTCCCACCCTAGCCGAGATCTTGTGTAGATCGGTACGCTGGGGATTGATGTCATGAGCGACTGTGTCTATTTTCTATTCCAGCTTTACTTTTATATCTCTGACCATCTGAAGTATCTCTTTCATCGACATGGCATGCTGGTCCAACCTATGGGCCAATGTCACCTTTGCTCCCTTCTCACAGACTATTGCATGTGTTTTAGTCGCTGCAGACCTTGACATGGGGGTCGAGAGTGTCTGCTGGCTTGCCAGAGTGGGTCTGCTGCTGCGATCTGTTTGCAGGGGGTCCACTGGGACCGAAACCTGTGCTGCTGTATTTATCCCGCTCAGCCCATATGTTCATAGGTTCTCAGTCCTGTTATCTGGTCTGTTTTTGCTGCCCGCTGGACAGGTCTGTCCCAGTTTTTGTAGGCCTATCTCGGCCGACCATGGCCTACCGGGTCAGCTTCCTCCTCACCAATGTCTGTGCTGTCTTCATGGAGCCCACTACGAGCAGACTTGGTACTGCCTATCTGCCTGTCTCCCCAGCTGGCGCATAAGCACTGGCTGGTCCAGCCTTGGTATTACCAAGGTTTATCGCAAATGCGATAAAAATCGGCCGCAATGCATGAATATCGCTGAAAAGTCAGCGATATTCAGGCATTACCGAGCTAATGCTCTTAGCCATGTTATCCACCTCCCATTGGATAACATGGCTAAGAACTGCTCAGGGCAGGTGTTAGCTTTTGGAGATATTCGCCTAGCGCGAATATCTCCAAAAGTTGGTAATAGGAGATAGCGATGTTAGCGACTGTTTCCAGTCGCTAACATCTTGGCACGCCCACTTTGCATGTCATTAGTGATAAATTTCTCTGACATGCAAAGTGGGGCCTAAGATGGTCGCTATCTCCTACTAGCTGTCGCTAACTGGTGTTAGCGACAGCTAGGTAATAGAGAGATAATTTTATCTCCGCTTTCTTGGCTTTTAAAGCCAAAAAAGCAGAGATAAACACCCTTGATAATATGCCCCTATGTATTATAAAACTATAGAAGGTCTCTTGAGCTTTCTTAGGGGGACCCCATTTACCTGTCCGCTCAGTAATTGTAAATTACATCAGGATCGGTTAGTCTCTCTGCATGCCTGGAACCTTCCAAGTGTGTGCAATTCTGGCAAGTGTGCTACGATAAAGGCTCCAGAATCCTACTCGGCTTGCAGCTGCCAAATTGTTGTCTCTAGAATGTGTTACACGGACAAGCCAATAAACAAGCTCGCGTTATGATGACCTTGGCGGCTTGGCACTCACTGTACAGACTGGGGATACAATGTATGTCTAGAGATGTCGAAAAACAACCCTTTTCCCATGTATAGACCTTCATCCAAGCTAAGTCAGCAAAAACAGCTAAGCAGTGTCATGCGCAAAAGTAGCAAAAGGGAAAAATGGCGTTTAAACTTCGAATGAGCCATGCTAACTTAACATACACGCAAAAGAGGCCCTTAAACCATCCGACACCCCCCCATGTTCGGGGAACACACAGCACTCAAGGCAAACATGCCAGAATGCAGAATTCAAGTTCGATGAGGACAGAACCAAGTTCAGAAAATTCTCCGATTTTGAAATTCATGAGTGTAAATCCATAATATATTTCAAATCAGTGGGAAAAAACCTCAGCCTTGTAAGGAAAAAACAAGATAAAAAGTAAAAATATTCACGAGTCTAGCACGTGTCTATGAAGCAAAAAATTAATACTTTAGTCCAACAACGTGTAAGCACATAGGGCCATATGTAGGTAATCTCTACTTACTGATTCTTAAATACCAAATTTTACTGATTCGGTATTTAAGAATCGATAAATAGTATGCAGGTAAAAATTCGGTAAATTATACCGAATCAGTAATATTCGGTATTACCGATTCAGGATTTACCGATTCGGTAATTCCCATTCATTCCTATGGGCCTAGAGGCCCATAGGAATGAATGGGAAGCCATTCAATATCACCGGTTCGGTAAATACCGAATCGGTAATAGGGGGAACATATTCAAGGGTGACAGGGTGTCACAGTGACACCCTGTTGCACCCCTGAATCGTGCATGTGTGCACGTATGTCTGCCACATGGCACTTTTAAAAAAGCACAACATTTTTCGATATTTACTACCAACTTGTAGTTGGTGGTAAATAACGAATCCTTAAATAAAAAATGCACTCACTTGAGTGCTCCCTACATAGTATTTAAGAATTCGGTAATTTACTGATTCCTTAAATTACCGAATCTGTAAATTACCGAATCCTTAAATCCCGCTACCTACATTAGAAAAAGCTAAATACCGGTCGGTAATGGCAAATTTACAGATTTTCACCCGTTACTGACCGGTATTAAGCTACCTACATATGGCCCTAAATGTTGCAACTGCTTCCAACAAGAAGTCGTTATTCTCATCCATGAACATTTCAGCCATCCAATTAAGCAAAGGGAAAGAACATACATGTTCCTCAATTGCCGGAGCCTCTTGCATCATCAGAGGACAACTCGGGCTTGCTGAAAGATAGCTGCGATCCAGGAAATCATTGGCCGCAGTCCAAATGTTCCAATTGCCTAGAACCCCATATGCCGCTGCGCAGGCCATAATCCCGGTACCGGAACAGTCTATTTCATGAGCAACTAAGGGACTCATAAGTAGATCAAAATCCAGGTCAGGACACACCGTGTTGCAGAGACACAAATCCAGGGCCCATACGAATTCACAATCCAGGCAATGAAAAACAGGCTGCACGCAAGTGAAGAAAGAGAACCGGAAGGATAAACCATACGCTACACTCAGAGTCGCCAAAGGCAGTGCTCCATAGTATTCTAGCATCTGGTCACGCAAGTGGAGCAGCCGGGACTGAACGTCGAGGGGCACATACTGTGCATCCATTTTGCAATAAACAAAATAAGAGCAGAATGCCGGCACCCAAAGCCAGGAGCAAGTTGAAACCTCCAAAGACATTTGAAAAAATCAAATGAAAAAATGCAGGAATCACACCGAATATAGTCTGAAACGAGGTAACCAGGCCAGAGCATACTACTTTAAAAAAATGAGCCAAGCCAGTAGTCGAGAAGGCATTCAGGATCGTGTGGATCAAAGCACCGAAGTGCAAGGGCAGGTCCGTGTTTAATAAAGCATTCACTTCTGTACGAGTATTTGCAACGTGAAGGACGAATGTCTCATACGCAGATGAAAGTTGAACTTCCTTTTGGGACAATAGAGCTCTTATTCTGCTCATCTTGTTGAACTCTTCTTTCCAGATGGAAGCATCAAGCCTGCCATGCGGAGGAGTGAACAGCACATTCTTGAAACAAGTAACACGCTGGGAAATGGTAACAATGTAAGCAATACCGGCGGCTAACCCACAACACTCTTTGTTGTTTAGTAACAAATAACTACCATGAGCAAGCAGTGTGAACGTCTGTGTAATGGCCGGGACTGGGTGCCCTTTAAAACACACACTAAGGGGCTCATTAGAATGGCGGACGGACTTGCGTCCGTCCGCCACCCTAGAGGAGGAAGGACCGTCCGCAGGGGCAGCGGCGGTCCCTCCAGTGCAATTAGGATGTGACCGCCAGCCTGGCGGTCACATCCTCAATATTTAACATTGCGGCGGGTGCTGCTTGAAGCAGCACCCGCCGCAAGGTTAAATATGCATGCTTAGCATTTGCATGCACAAAGCAGCAGGCACCGCGCGGTGCCTGCCGCTTCGTGCACGCAAATGCAGGGGGGTACCATAGGTACCCCCCATGTGCACCCCCCACCCCCCCAATCAACCTGGGGGCCCGCAACGGGCCCCCAAAGAAATCACCGTATGCCTTTCCACGGCAGAGAATCCGCCTCGGAAAGGCATCTGTTTTACGCCATCCTAATATGGCTGGCGGTGTCTGATAGACACCGCCAGCCATGTTAGAGCTTTTCCGCCGCGGTCGGAAGGCGACCGCGGCGGAAAAGCTGCAGACCGATTTTGAGACCCACCGCCATCCTAATTTGGCGGTGGGTCTTTTGTGCCTGCCAGGCGGTTTTCCAGCATCCTCCGGGCCGGCGGTGGCTTCCGCCGGCCTTGAGGATGCGGGAAAACCGCGATCATAATGTGCCCCTAAATTTGGTGCGAGCACATTACAAGAGCCTTGCAATTGAAGATTTCTGCATGTTAAGGAATGATCTGGTGTAGACACAATCTTCACCATTCAAAAATACCTCTTTACCATCCCTCAAACATCGGTAAGTGAAGGGGAGGTTCCAAACCGCCTGAAGGAATACACCACCCAGGGGCTCAAACCTGCCTATAGCATAGTGTTTCATGCAATTCTCGAATTTGAAAAGAGAGAAAGGTAAGGTTATTAACCCATGGATAAGCCAAAGAGCCGAATTCGCTTCTGCTACAGAAAAAGGCAATGGTTCTAATTTTTCAATATGCAATAGGTAAAACGTGGCATTTTTCATTGACATAAATTGCTGTTTCAAAGTTAAATTAAAAGGCAGAAATAACAAGCTCGTGTTCATGTAATCCCATGGAACTTAACCATTCTTAAGTGTCTGCAAAGTCCAGGCAAACTGCATAACAGAACACAATTCATTTTGCCTATGATATAACACTGCAACATCTTCTTGTACAATATCAACCACAGATGACACATTATTATCTACAGTGTAAATTCGGGAAGAAAGGGTGTTAATGCTATTATCCACAGCAGCAAGTACTTTTTCTAAATTGGCCTGATCTATAGCTCTAAGCCTAGAAGCAGCTTCAATTTGAGACAGTTTCCAAACTTTATTTTAAGCAGCATATATCCATCTTTTCAATCTGCCAACCGCAGGGCCCTTCACAAAATCATTTAAATCGACAGTTTCAGTGAGTTTGGACAAATGCGATTTAACAGACGCTAAGTATGATTGTCTGAGCCAACTCTGGCACAATTTTCCTACAGAATAGGTGGTGACTGAATGGTGAGTTTGAAAACAGGGATCAACTCTAACCGCCGTGTAGCCAGGGGTCAGACCCAGAAAACGGTGCTGGCAGGAATCTGCACTTTTGTGCCATAGCAACCAGCCTTCGGGATTAATGCTGGAAACATTAAAAGAAGAATTACTAAACAGTGCCTGAATTTCACTCATGGGTGTACTGGTAAAATTATTCCAATGGGGGAATTCACCCAAATCTGGAAAGGAAGGAGCATTTAATTTTTTAGAAGTAGCCTATCCAAAGCATGTAGTTTGTGAAATAGTATCATTCAGAAACAGCATATGGTTCGGGATGGGACATGCACAATGGAAAGCCTCAGTGCCTTGCACTTGCCAACTTATAGAACCCCAAACAGATTTACGATCACTCCACAGTTCATAGCCCCCAACAGCCAACTGGTCAATAAAGGACTTTGAATAAAGTAATTTGGTGTGGGTAAGTCTAACCTTAGAAAATGACTCTCCACTCAATTTAAAATAAAATGCATTAGGGTTGGGTTGATCAAAATCAGTGAAATAGGAAAACTTTTTCAGGAATGTCTTGGAACTGCCTTCTACTGGTGCGGTACAATGTTCCCACTGTGTGAAATTAACCATGCTTCTGAATGAGCCTGTCTTATACAGAAAGTGATTGCCAAAATGTTGGTAACAGTACAAATCACCATAATTTGCAGACTCTATATATAAATCTTCAGCATCTAAGGCAGCATAATATTTCAAATCAGTAAATAAAGCTTCCACAGCTTTAACATCCCAATCATCAGAGCGAATATTTTGTTTAACCACATCTCCCATAGAAACACGGAGTACATTGGGAACATTAATGACCTCTGTGGGACCATGAATCTGGAACTTCACAGCATCCCATACAATCCCATCTAAAACGGGCCAAGCAGTTATATTAACTAAAGTCTGGTCCCTCTTCATGATGTGCGAAGAGGAGTGGGGAGCCAAAGTTCCATCAATCACTCAAATTGATGTTCTTTGTTCAACATAGTGTCCATTGATAAAACAAAAAAAATATACCACAAATTCTATGGACATGAACAAAAAAATGTTTTTTAAACCAGGTAACAAAAATTGAAACTTTTGAAGGGGTCTTTGATGTGGATGAGCCAGTGTCAAATTAAAAACGGGATTGATTAGCCACACGAGTTTCCAAATCAGGCATTGACAAGTCAGTTGGATAAGTATATTCAGTGTCATTAAGAGGATTACCAGCAGGTAGATTCGCTAAAGGATTCGTAAGTGGACTAATTTCAATGGCAACATCAGGTCCGAGGATCCAGGGCCAAAACAGAGTGTCGGACCATTGCTGGGCATGAGACCGCAGGCGTCATACTATACAGTATCGGCCACCCTGTGTGGTTTGACATGGTCAATTAAAATGTATCTGTTCCCCTTTCGCCTAGGAAGAGGAGGTACAATAACTGTCCTTTTCCCCGCACACCAAGCACGGCAACTGGAGCTCGATAGGAAGGACCAAATTCTTTCTTGTTGTCGATCTTCTCTTGGACCAGTTCTCCAACCTGGGGTAGCCAGCCGACTACCGGAATCAGCAATGCAGCTTCTGACGTGGAGAGCAAGTGTTCCTTTGCAAGACTGTCTCTGGTCTTTTGTAGATTCTGTAAAACATTAGAATGTTCGTCTATGTCAAAGGATGCAGCTCCCGCCGCCATGTCTAGACCGTCAATGTCCGGAACAAACATCTTGATGCCAAAGAGCATTTCGTATGGGGTCCGTCCAGCCAGAGACCTTCTAGGAAAATTATTAAGTGCACGTTGTACGCTATGCAAGTGGGCGAGCCATTCCCTGCCAGCATCTAACACTTTCGCTGTCAATGATTGCTTTAAGTCACGGTTCATCCGCTCCACATCACTATTGCCCTCAGGCCTGTATGGGGACGAAAATTTGACATGGACCCCCAATGAACCCATGGCATCCTTGTACGCCTTAGAGACGAACGCTGGACCCTGGTCCGAATGGAAGGTGCCAAATGCAAAAATTCCCACAAAGACATGCAAATCTCTTATGACAGTTCTGGCATCAGTGCTTCTTTGAGGCCACAGCCACACAAAGCACTTGCAAGAGTCAACTGCTACTAAGATGTACTTATACGCAGTGTCAGAGGAGAAAGGACCGCAGTGATCCCAATAAACACACGCAAGTGGCTTATTAGATATGTACAACTAAGTTTGGGGTCGGCGTGTAGCAGAAGAAGGCTTAATTTGCTGACAAATACCACATTGAAGGACAAAATCACGCGTTTGTTTGATAAACCCCACCACTAATACCGTTGCTGGAGGAGGGATACAGTAGCTGACACGCCGGCATACGCCGAAGCCATCCCCGCATGGGCTGTTGTAATCAAAGCCTGCCTGCGGTCCATGTTGGGAATCAGTCTGTCACCAACGTTGTTAATTCTCACATAAGGAACTTTATCGGGACTTAAGTGATAAGTGTACTTTGAAGGGAAACCCTTAGGATAATTACCTCCCTTCTCAGTCGCGGAATAGCTGCCAAGATGTCATCATCAATCTTACTTTTGGAAAGTGTAACCGCTGCCACTGCAAATGTTGCTACTGCTGTCTTTTTAGCTTCGTCTGCGAGACAGTTGCCAACAGCATGAACTCCTACGCGCTGATGACCCAGAGTATGAATTACAAAAACGAGTGGGAGACGTTCTTTAAGTTCTGTCACTCGAACCCAGATCATTTTATGTTTTATTGTGCGCCCTTTGGAGTCACGATAATAATTTTGAGTCCAAAAGGGTAGATTGTCACTGAAAGACTGTACACAGTAGTAGGAATCACTCACAATAAGAGTAGTCACACTGGGGTCCGCGTACTCCAATGCAAGCATCAGAGCACGTAGTTCTACTAAGTAGGCTGTACAGTCCCCTAATGTCTGTGTATGCACGACATCGGACTTGAATTCACCATCCACCATGGTACCAACCACAATTGCACAGGCCGCGGAATACACGTGTTTAGAAACCGTAGCCGCCTGGGCACTTCCATCAGTGTAAATGATACAACGAAAATCCTCAAGTGGGCGAATAGTCAGAGGAGCAGGATGAACAAACTCATTCTGCAAAAACTCTTGAGTCTGCAAAGAGGAACCGAAAATGAACGTTACATCCGGGGATGTCAAAGATGTAGCCCATTGTATCCACCGAGGGTGCAAAGCCTTGGAATTTGGTACACTGGCCTGCGTCACTGCCTCCAAGGCAGGATACGGAGTAACAACCACAATGCGTTTTCCCTGCGACAGTGCACTTTCCTTAAGAATCGCCATTTGCACTGCTGTCAACACTTTTTCCACAGTGGAAAACCGCAACTCGGCCGAAGTGTACAGGTGTGACTTGTAAGCAATAGGAACTGTGTCTCCCTCATTAAAGTGAGGTACGGGAAACCCACCGTCCCAGGCACGATTCTTATCACCAGGTTCGTGTGGTTATCACGAGTCGACAAGAACTTAGATTCAAGTAGGTCAGCCTACAAAGATTGCAAGATGGCTGAATGTTGTGACAGCCAGCACAATTTGGAAAAAGTAGGTTGTATCAACGCATAAAGCGACTTGATACGCTGGGCATATTCTGGAATGTATGTACGACCAAAATTCAAAAAGCCCAGTAAAGATTGTAGTTTCTTCAGCTTTCTGTGAGCTCGCAAAAGTGCGCATTCCTCCAAGAAGTGAGGATCCAAGCCTCTACCTTCATTATTGAGCTCGTAGCCCAGGAACAACACTGTGTATTATGCAATGTGGGATTTCGCAAAGTTAAATTTATAGCCAAAGTCCGCAAAACGGCAAAGTATGCGGTCAACATGGCACAGATGCGGCCATAACTCGTCGTCCGTGAGATAAATGTCATCCACATACGAACATACATCTCCATCGAGTCTCTCAAGCAGAGACACTACACAGGCAGCAAAAAACCCTGGACTGTTCTGGTAGCCCATGGGCAAACGAAGAACCTGGCGTTGTTTGCCGCCACAGGTAAAACTCGTCCACTCACTACTAAAAGGGTTCAAGTTATGGGCAAAGAAGCCATTGGAAATGTCAAGTGTGGTTTTGAACCTTTTACGCACAAGACTATCCACTAGAGCAGAGCTGTGAGTATTCTGCACCGCCCACGGATGACAATGTGAGTTCAAGTGGTGGTAATCCAATACCAAACGGTACGAGCCATCGGGCTTGGTCACAGTACAAAATTGGGTTATTCATCGGAGACACAGATGTTTCAAATACTCCTTGATATTCCAATTGCTCAAGGATCTTGGCTACAGAGGCTTTCGCCTCACGCCGTATGGGGTATTGGGGTTGTGGCTGTGGCATGGACCGCAAAGGGATCTCATGTCGAGGGGATAATTTGTCCCATCCACAATGAGTACGGTACAACGCCGGCGCAAGCGCCTTAGCCCAATCTTCTGCAAACTGCAGCGCCTGCTCCTTCATCACAGCGTGCGCGAAAGTGGGGAGGATCACCTCCTCCCCTTGCGGAGCGGCCAAGACAAACGGTGGGGGCTAGTCGACCTCCGCCAGCAAAATGTCATAAGTAGTTGTTAGATTTTCCCAAAATCCCCCTTTTATGGGTCGTTCTATGTCACCTTCAATCACAAGGACTATTTCATAAAGCCTGTCAGGGGGAGCCACTCTGGTGTTTGCTGTTTCAACAACAAAGAAGGCGTCTGTCGCTGTCACCTTCAGTAGTGGATGCAGCGCCTCTCGAATGATGGTAATCTACGCTGCGCTGTCCAACAGGGTCAGAGCCCATGTCAGATTCCGAAGCTGCGTTCTCACTATCTGTGGCATATCTGGCTGTTACAGCAGCAACTTTCTTCTTTTGAAACTGGGGTCGTTGCCACAGTGACTCGTCCTGCTTGCCTTTTCCGTCAGCCTTACGAGGCTGCTCACGGCTCTGTTGGACACCTTGCCATCTGCCGCCGCCTCCTCCACCAGTGGCTGTTACCGATGTTTCCTGCAAAGAGCGAGGAGAACGTTGTTCAGGAACCTGAAACCTATCAGGTGACTTAATAGTACTGCGGTCGCGCAAGTCATATTTACGCTCAACAGGGGCAGGTGTAGGCGAAGCGGGATGGGAACCCTGTTTCTGACGGGGTTTGTTGGCGTCGGGTACCTCACGCAGAGCATTAGAGACCTGGAAACTTATAGCATCCCCCTTGACATTAGCAAGGACGAGATCACGTACTATATCAAACGCTCCCACAAGGTGCATTCCCAACTCCACTGCTGCCTCTGGTCTCATCCTGAACACGCTTGATCACAGTAGGCAAAACAGTCATTGACGGGGTGCCAAAGCACCAAGTGTAGACTGCTGCAAAGATCACCCTCGCCTCAGTTATGTCAGGCACTAAGTCTTTCAGCAAACTCATGGTGAGAATCCTGTGTTTCTCAACAGGACTAGTATTTGGGAACACTGCCTCCAGTTGGTCAAATTTCTCGGCAAGCCAAAAAGGCATTTCTTCCTTATCCTGGGGACACTTGCCCATGACCGCATTAACCATGACGGGACTAAGTTTGAGTCCGCCACCGCCAACTGGATGCGCTGCACCAGCCGGGGCCCCTCCCAGGAGGTTGTGAGCAATGTAGTGAACCAGAACCCTGATAACTGCTACCGAAGAAGCATACAGGGGTCACAATTGAACGGCTGTCAAAACACCCACCTGGGGATGCGGAGTGTAAGCAGCCAACACAGGCCAAGTAGCGCCTGGAATGGACAACGGTCCTTGTCTGACCGATGTAACAACGTCTGGGAGGGCGCCATTAAACCAAACGGCATGCTGCCAAACAGAAATCGGAATTTCTACCATCCAATATGTAGCGTACACTGCAGGAGCATCAGTCGGGTATACGAGTGATAAACACCAGAAACAGCATCCACCGCGGGAAATGTGACCCATGAGTAATACAACTCAAACAGGTATGCCACTTCAGTAGAGACTACAAAAACCACCGTCTGTCCCTCAAGAGAGATGAGGTATTCCTGCAAATGATTACTCACAGCTACACAACTGTGAGACGGGATATCAACCGCAGCCATATCGAAACAGTAACAGAGAAGTACAAGACAATACTAGAACGTACAACTGGGTTGTAATCCAAAAAAGAAATCTTTGAGAAGTAACAAGCTTGAAACAACCTATGTAAATATAGGCAGGTTATTTATCCGTCACTACCGTCAACCGGAAACGATAGTGAGAGGGTCGTAGACTGATATCTACTCAAGTGTCTCACAAAAAGACCACGCTCGTTGGTGGCGCCATGTAACAGGGTAATTAGGTAATTAGGGTGTGCCAAAACTCACCTCAGTACCCAAAATCCCCTACCAGACTAGCAATCAGTGTCTCATTAGATCTACGTCCTATAGCAAAGAAACCAATGATTAGACAACCTAGAGCATGCGACTTAGGACCATCTCAGGAATGGTGGGAAGTGAGAACACTCTTTTGTTATACGTTCATACCAGTCCACAACAGGAGTAAAATAGAGACACGGAAAAAGTTAAATTATTTATTTTAACAACGTGATCTCAAGCGTAGTATTTTAATCAACATCAGCATACATATGGATAATAATAATACGGACAGCATGGTTACAATTCCATAAAATACAAAAGGAGGAATCATGTTACAATGATAGTGCAAACAGGTGATAAAAATGCCTATTTAAAACACCCTCCCTATCTAGGAACTATGTATTATAAAACTATAGAAGGTCTCTTGAGCTTTCTTAGGGGGACCCCATTTACCTGTTCGCTCAGTAATTGTAAATTGCATCAGAATCGGTTAGTCTCTCTGCATGCCTGGAATCTTCCAAGTGTGTGCAATTCTGGCAAGTGTGCTATGATAAAGGCGCCAGAATCCTACTCCGCTTGCAGCTGCCAAATTGTTGTGTCTAGAATGTGTTACACGGACAAGCCAATAAACAGGCTCGCATTATGATAAACTTGGCGGCTTGGCACTCACTGTACAGAATGGGGATACGATGTATGTCTAGAGATGTCGAAAAACAACCCTTTTTCCATGTATAGACCTTCATCCAAGCTATGTCAGCAAAAACAGCTAAGCAGTGTTGTGCGCAAAAGTAGCAAAAGGGAGAAAATGGCGTTTAAGCTTTGAATGAGCCATGCTAACTTACACGCAAAAGAGGCCCATAAACCATACGACAGCTCGAGTCGTGTCGCGAGGACGACGCAACTCCAGCAATGCACGGTGAGGCCTATTCTTAATACACTGCGTCACTCCTTACGCCTGCTCCAAGCAGCAGTAGGGTTTTGACGCAGTTGCGAACTAGAAGTAGAGCAGTGAAATCTTGCAGATTTCACTACATCACTTCTACGAGGCTTTACTGCGTGGGAACGCCCACCTTGCATACCTTATACCTGATGCAGATACAATCTAACGCAGTGCTTTACAAGGTGACCCATCTCCCGATATGCGTCACGTTGTAAATGGTCCACAACCTGGTGCATTTCTTATGTTGCCGCTGCGTCACAAAAAGTGATGGAACGGCAGTGCAAAACTGTCACAAGGGGTAAATCTGGCCCTCGGTTCTTTTTCAACTAAGATATATGTATTGTCTTGGGTCTATTGAGATATTTTTCATTTTGTTTATTTAGGGGCGCTGATCCAATACTGAGTTTTTCTATTGAACAGAATCCCATTTATTTTCAAATTGAATGCCCTCTTCGTTTAGGTTGTATTTTTGTTTTCCGTCTTGGACAAAACCGGTATCTAATGTAGTGCATTGTCTGGAGTAAACCTATGTGTCTGGCATCACAGAAGTGGTTTTATATTGTGCAAACTCAACCTGATGGTATTGGAGCGCTTTATATGAGCACCAGTTATGTCACACAAGGACACATTCATTTTTGGTAGTCAAGGGGAGATTAAGTGATTTGCCCAGAATCACAGGATGTGATGCGACGCCCAGACGCAAACCTAGTTACCCAGCAACAAAGTCATCCGCTCTGCCTTTGCGCCACATCCTATCTCTTATAAGACTCTCTTCCTAGTGAACAACTAACACTAGTCCCAGGAGGTTTGGTACCATTGTTACAAACCCTGTTCTTTCAATTAAAGAGATTCGACCATTTCCTCTGTTCACTAGTAAATATTACAGGCTAGTAAATATTACAGGCAACAGGCATGACAGTCAATCAGAACCTTTTAAACAGCATACCTAAATTTGCCTATGGATAACTTTCTTGGTTTTTCTCCTTTGTGTTCTATTCTGAGAAGTTAGAGGAGATTTTTGGGGAATTTTTAAACTTCTTCATCTACAATATACTTGAGGTGTTTTCAAATTCTTCAATGAGTCCCCTATATTTTTTCCTCTTTTTTGACTCTACTCTCAAGTCATTCTTTGACAACACAACTTTTTCATCTTTAATGGAGATGCCATAATGCCTCAGTGATAAATCAATCTCCTCATGGTAATGATTAATTACTGTAAAAATATGTCTACTTTGTAAAACATTACATCAAAAAAAGTAAGATATGCTAGAGGAAGCAAGATGGTGGCTGAGTGAGACCTCTGCTGACTCACCTCCACATTACCGCTCTGATCCCTGCGTGCTGCCCGAGAAATGCACCCTGGACCTGGCATCTGGAACCAGTGGAATCGCTGGTGTTACTGGCGGGTCCCGATCGGGGTACACGGCAATTCCGTCGCTCCATGGGGTCATCGGCATCGAGCTCCAGGATACAGCCGGCGCTGGGAAGCGCTAGCCCGGCTTCTTTTGACAGTCATCCCCGGCCGGGGTGAAACTGATGTGAGCGGTCCGTGGTTGCCTAGCAACCGGAGCTTGCTGCAGAACGCCAGGAACGCGGAAACATCCTCGAGGAGCGAGATGGCAGCCCGAGGTGGAGAGCGGTCAAGTCGTGCTCCACAGTACCTGTTCCAGCCCCGACTTCACGGTCCGAGACCAAGGAGCTGAAAGAGACTAAGGACAGGAAAGTAAGCGTGGACCAGCGCAAAGCCACCTCGAACACTGGTAAGAAGAGAATGTGGAATAAAAGCGCTAAGATTACTTTAGCAAATCCAGGCAGTGCCCCCGCTACCACAAAAGACAAAGAACAGACTGCCATTACAAGCCTCTTTTCCAGTAAAACAAACAAGGATTTAAATAATTATTCTGTAGGTGTGGGGGATCAGGTATTAGATCAGAGGGGGGCTATTGAGTGCAGGCCTAAACCTGAAGAGATAATTAATGAGGAAAAAAAGGAGGAAAGCAGCGGAGTCACGGACGATGCAGACAAAAGTGAAATGCGGAAATCATGGGGGTCAAGTTCTGAGATTACGGTGCTGAGCATTGATAATAAGACTGGTGACACATCACAGAAAGCGGGAACCAAACTAAACAATTCAAAGGTTGTCAATCAGCAAATAAATGATATTCATGATTACATCGTAGACAATGTAGACACTGTAGAAATGGGTTACATGTCCCCAGACCCCACAGAGAACTTTTTTTTTTGAATGAATGAATGAATGAAGAGTCGGGGGACTCTGAAGGTATGCACCTGCTTAGTGGAAGTAGGAAGTAGCGCCGAGGGATGCGAAGATTCTTCAACAAGTAATGGTAGCCAGCAAGGTAGCCAAAGGAAGCCAAGGAAATCAAAAAGAGCTTCAGGGGGAGGTAGGTCTAAACAGCAAGAGGATACGGAGGAAGAGCACGAACTCAGATGGGATTACTCAGATACGCAACCACTTGCCCTGACAGGTGAACAGGATGCAATAGCCGTGGGTAAGAGTTCCCAGGGCAAAAGCGAGGATCATAAAAAGGCAACAGAGCCCACGCTGGCAATGATCCTACAATCTCTAAACTCATTTCAGAGGGATGTCAAGTCAGAGAATCGGATTGCTCGAGCTGCAGCGAAAAAACTCCGAGGGTCAGTGCTCAAAATCGTGAAAACGTGCACGAACATCGCAGAAAGAATGAGCATGGTTGAGACACGGACTGAAATACTGGTGAATACAGTGGAAACCCTAAAAACTCAGGTGACCTCACAAGGCAGCACCGTGACGGATATAATGTGGAAGCTGGAAGAGGCAGAGAATCGCCAACGGCGGAATAATCTGAGGATCCTTAGTATTCCAGAGAACGGCGAGGGGACGGATATCAGGGCATTTACTATCAATCTGTTCAAGAACGCATTTCCCAAACTGACACACTGGGATTGGGACAAAGAAATTCAGCGAGTGCACAGATTCCCCTTTACACCCCCTAAACACCCTAGAGGAGGCCAATCCTTTCCTAGAGTCATCCTGATCTATTTTGGTAACTTTTTATTAAGGCAGGTAGTTTATGACCTGGCAAGACCAAATAAAAAACGGAACTAGGGGAACTTTTCCTTTTTCGCCAAGCAGGACTTCGCACATGCGACAGTGGAAAGATGCTGGCGACTGCGGCAGCTGATTACGCCATTTCAGAAAGGTGGGGCCACCGCTTTTCTACAAAACCCCGCTAAACTAAAAGTGGTATCAGAAGGCAAAACAATGTTCTTCACCTCAGAAATACAGGCGGAGCAGGCCCTGAAGGATATCATTTTTGAGAAAGCCGGGGCTGCAGGGGAAGCTGATAATACTGTCACACCAGTCGCTACTGTTAAATCAGACTAAACTGGTCTAAAAAGACAAATTTCATAGTAACTTGCAAATGCAGTTTAGTGTTGTCTAGCTTATCTCTTTTTGTTGTCCCGGTATAGCTGCTTTTATCTTTCTTCATCACATATTTTCAGGGCTAAATCACATTTCACGAGATATAATGCAATAATGAATATTTGTATAATGTTCTTGGGTCAGACAGGGAGTACACACGGATGCTGAGGGAAGAGGGGGTGTGGAGAGTGGGTGAGGTCGGTCAGACGTTATCACACAGGCTCAGGATTGAGCCTGGCAGCTTAAAAAAAGGTGGGAATGGGGGGATCAAGGGTGGGGGATCAGGGCCCAGGTTTTCCACTGTGGGTATGCGGAAGGTACAGAAGGTACAGAAAAGTACAAGAAAAAGACACGGGGTAGCATTTTGGCTTAGAAAACAACACAAAATTCAATCGATGGCTAACAGATATCAGGATGGCTAAACTAAAAATACTCTCAATGAATATTTGTGGTCTGAACGATATAAAAAAAAAGGCAGAAAGTAGCAGTGGGACTACATCTGACTGGGGCACACATCATATGTCTTCAGGAGACGCACGTAGAGGGGTCACAACAATACCTGCTCAAAACACTTGGGTATCGACTCATTACAGCCTCAACACAAGGGACTCACACTAGGGTAGTCACCATCTTGGCAAAAGGAGGGGGGTACAATTCACTCGCTCAGTTGCAGACAAATTCAGATGATATGCAATTACCGAATGCTGCTATAACAACGGGGAAAGTAAGATGACGCTGTGCACTATCTATGGCAATGTTAGTGATGACCCAGATGTACTGATCAGGGTTTCTAATGAATTGGTACATTGGCCTCTCCCCCTGATTGTATGCGGGGACTTGAACATACATCTACCAGGAGAATGGTCCATAGGCTCAGAGTTCAAATTTCAGGGCAGGAAACAGAAGGTCTTCCAGGCATTAAAAGATTTGTGTGGGCTACATGGTTTAATTGATGGATGGACACTGAAACACCCAGGGGACCCCGGCTTTACTTATTATTCGCACCCACACTCACGACATGTAAGACTAGGTTATATGCTTATTTCTAACTCTCTAAAAATGGCCTGCCAAATAGAAAAACTACCTAGAGTCCTTTCGGACCACAATCCACTAGTATTAAGCCTAACATGTGGCCCAGATAAATCCACTATAAAAACATGGACATTTGAAAGAGCATTATTAAAGAATGAGAGATATTGCCAGCATATGAGAACTTGGATTCCGGCCTGTGGGATACCATGAAGGCCAGTGTTAGAGGCGAAACAATGCAGTTCTTTTTTCAGTATAATAAAGAAGGGAAAATAAAATGACACTATTAAAATAAACCTACGTAGAGCTGAGGAAGATTTGATTAAGGCGGTACGGGAGGGAAGGGTAACAGACAGTGAAGTGAGTAGTGTGGCAATCACCAAAAATTATATTTCAGAGATATTAATTGAAAAAGAAATTACCAAAGCTAATATACGTAGAGAGAAAACATATGAATTAAGTGTAAAAGTGGAACACCAGCTGGCGGTACGAACTCGGGAAGAAACATCAATTAATCTAGTTAAGAAATCAAGGACCCAGAACTTGGTTTGAGATCTGAACCCTCTGATATAAGAGCTGCATTTCAGGGATTTTATAAGAAACTATATCACAAGGCTAATAATGAGCAGAGAGATCCAAACTTTTCTTGACCGACTTACTACAGATCGACTGGGAGCAGAAGATCAGGAAATACTAGATAGTCTCCTCCATTGGGAGGAAATCCTACTCTCTATTAACTCCCTAACCAATGGGAAAGGAGTAGGGATGGATGGGATCCCAACTGAGTTCTATGTCAAGTTTGCACCCCAACTCAGGGCTATTATGTCAGAACTGTTTTCATATATCTTTCAGGGGGGGAATCCACCGATGTCATGGTCATTAGCCAAAATAATCGTTTTTCCTAAGAAAAACAAAGATCCCCAGGAAATGGGCTCATATCGACCTATTACCCTGATTAATGGGGATTCAAAAATATATTCAAAACTATTAGCCGCACGGCTCGCACCAATGATACATAAAATAGTCTCCGACCGTCAACATGGTTTTGTACCGGGAAGATCTACAATTGACCACATACAAAGAGTTATTTCTCTCTTTGACTACACAGGAATTACAGAGGACCCTATGGCGCTCATTCTGCTTGACGCGGAGAAGGCGTCGATAGGGTCTCCTGGAAATTCCTGTGGGCCGCCATGTTAAACTGTGGCATCGGAGAGAAATTTATAACAGCGGTCCAGATGCTATATGTAAACCCTAGTGCCAGTGTATTGATTAACGGGGCTCTGTCTGAAAATGTTATCATTACTAGGGGGACAAGACAGGGTTGCCCCTGTTCGCCCCTCTTGTTTTCAATCTATATTGATACATTTGTACGCAGGCTAGAAAATAATGTTTTAATCCCCCCTATTCGAGTGCGTAATCAGGACATGAAAATTTTAGCATATGCCGATGACATAGCTATCGTCACCTGTGACCCCAATAATGCTATAAGTCTGATTGAAAAAGAAGCCCAAATGTTTGGGTCAGTCTCAGGATATAAATTAAACTCCAGCAAAACACAGATCGTGCTTAATATCAAAATCAAGATAAGGGACTCTAGAATAACGGATAAGGCCACATATCTGGAGTCAGTATTAGAGCTAATATCGAGAATATTGTTAATGACAACGTAGAACTAAGCATGGGCGGACTTTGCGAATCTGGCGTACGCGAACTTGCGTATTTACAGATTCGCAATCCACAAAATCCGCGAACTCTCGCGAATTTGCGGATTTTTGTGTTTTTTTGTGTTCGCAAGGGTTTCTGCCAGTTCGCGAGGTTTGTGTACCAGTTCGCAATTGCGAACTTACTTGTCTGCTCACAACGGCCGCGACTATGTTGTTTCTACGTCTGGTTCATCATCACAGGTTCACAGCACCCTCTGTTTCACCACTGCCACCCTCTGGTACATCCTCACTGCCACCCTCTGGTTGGTTTATCACTGTAGATTATGGGGGTGAAAAAAAGCAAGCACACCTGCCCTGCTTCAACTACCATGAATTAATTTGGGGTTGATTAATGTGTCACTGATTTTTAAACTTCCAGTCTGGCTGGCACCTGCTTCCTTCCTTATTTGTAATTTGCTTTCTGTTGCAGTGCAATTTTTTTTCACCGGACCTTTATGGCCTACTTGTAGCTATTCTATGAGCCTGCTTTGAGGGTCAGAGCAGGGTCATAGAATAGTTGCAAATAGGCAACTGAACTCTGGAGGGGCCCCTCAGGAAGCACTAGAGTGAATGGTTACTAATGTTAAGATTGAACTTTTGCACCTGCTGAGTGCTTTCAGTTTTGCAAAAATCGTTTTTCTGCAATTTCGCGCGATTTGCGGGGCGCGAATCCGTGCGAGATCGATTTCGGAAGCCGCGAATTCGTGCGAATACACGATTTGTTTTTTTTGCGGCGTGTTTGTTCGGCTGATTTTTTGCGTGTTCGCAAACCGCTTGTAGCGCAACGTTTGCGAAGTTACCCTAGCGGTCGTACATGGCCGCGGCCATCTTGTTTGCGTGACGTAATTCCGTTTCCGGGCGCTATGTGTAATCTCGCAAAGTGTGCGGCTCGCTAGTACAATTTTGCGTGTGATCGCGAAGAAAATCTCGCGCGAACTTACCCACGCGGTCGTGAACGGGCGCGGCCATCTTGTTTCTCATTCATTGCTATGGTTCTGGGCATGCTCTCTGTATCCTTTCTTAATCTCTGCCATCCTTTGCTTGTTTGAAGTTTTTTTTGATCTATTTTACTTATTATCTATCCCTCTATTTTTCTAGCTCTATATTTTTGTGTTTTCTGCTACTTTTTGTTAATTTTAAACTACTTTTTTAAACGCTTTTCTTTTCTTCTTCCCTGTTCTATTTCTTCCTACTTATTTTGCTTCCTTTCTGCCCAGACCATTTCAAAGGGAGCCGGGAAGAAGCCCGCGAAGGGGAAGGGTCACGCACCCCGTGCCCGGCTCCCGTGCGGGCGTTTGAGGGGGGAGACAGTTATAGCTCGGGAGATTTTTAGTGTGGAGGAGGTGGCCGCACTAGTCTTTCACGTCCAGCCCCGCCTCCCCAAGACCATCATGGGAGGCGGCAAGATCGCTACCGGCTACGGGATCTGGGAGCGCCGGAAGCGGTGGGAGAAGGTGTGCCGGGCCATGTTTGAACACTGTGGGGTCCGGCGCACCTATAACCAGGCCACCCACCGCTGGACGGATCTCATGGACCGGGAACGCGACTTGCTGGACGTGCTCGGCGTAGAGATCCCCGGGCTTGGTGAGTAGTAGTAGCTATTTCTAGCTATTTCATCACTACTCTGTTTTCTCCCGCTCTGTGTGTTATTATATTGCAAATTTTTGTTTTTTACCAAGAGCAATAATGCTGCCGATTACATTGTAGGTAAATTATATTTCAAAATCGTCTGTGCATTTCAGGTGCACTGCTCTCCTTCTCAGTAGCCTTGCTACTATGCTTATTTGTTTTCTATTTTGTGTTCATTTCATTGGCCTGAGAAATTATGTATGAGTGTAGTGTAAAGAACTGCGTAATGCTAGACACTAAGGGTCAGATTTTCAATTACCGGCGCATCCCTGCAAAGTAGCAGGGATGCGCCAGTAATTGTGCGCCATGCCACCACCACCCATGGTGCGCCGTATTTACATCTGTGCCGTAAAGGCGGCGCATTGCTGGAGTTGCGTGACAACGATAGCGCAGCTCCAGCAATGCTCTGGGGTGCCCTATCTCCCCAATGCTGCATCAAGCCGTACGTCTGCTTCAAGCAGGCGCAGGGTTTGAGTCACGCATCATTGTCCTAAAAGTGACTGATTGACATCTTGTAGATTTCCCTCAGCCACTTTTAGGATTCGTTCCTGCGCAGGAACGCCCTCCCTTGCGCCGGAACGCCCCCTGATGGCGCAGGGCTTTACAACGTGATGCATCTCCCATATGCGTCACGTTGTTAATATACGCCGCACCATGGCGCTTCTTTTGTTCTGCCACTGCGTCACAAAAGTCACGCAACAATGGAGCAAAAGAGCCGCAAGGGGCTTCTAAATCAGCCCCTACAGACTGAAGTCCAGTCCTTCCTTTAGACACATGGCTATAAGAAGAAATAGTGGTGGTGGTCGGTGGATTGATAGTTTGAGTATTCACTGATCTGCAATCACGATGGACTTTGTCTGTCACTTCGCTTGCTGAGGACTGCTGCCTGCCAGGCCTAGGCAAACCTTTTTAGTAGTTTGTTTAGTGAGTTACATAGGAACTTTCCAAGTCAACGGTCCGCAAATCAAGCAATACTAATAACGTAGTAGACCACATGAGATCGGTCAATATATCCCGTGGAATAGTTGTCTATTTGCTATTTCGCCAAAATATTTTGTTATTGTTCTTTTGAAATGTTTGATTTGGTTGACAACAATCATCCATGTTTTGGGGTCTTTCTTTCTTTCATGTTGTACATCAGCTCCCCCCAGGGGCAAGAGGACAGAGGAGGAGGTGGTTGCTGCTGCTGTAGAAGGCTAGGATCGGCCAGGCGAGGGCAGTGGCCCCAGTAAGTTTTCATTTTAATATAGAGTACCTATTTTTTCCTAGCGTTCCTCATTCGATTTTTTATAAATCGTCTTTGATCTTGTTCTAGACTGTATCTAAATTCTTATCCTGCCTCGACTATGACTCCCTGTGGTATTACTAGATTATTCTCATTAGTCTGTCTGTGTAGCTAACTAAGATTGCACATTTGGCAATTCCATTGGACTCCCATTCTAGTCAGCAATAGCTCTATGCACTAAGCCTTCCCTGGAAAAAGGAACATTTTTACTTTAGATTAGACAGCCACAAATTATTACATTGTTTTCTGGTTTTTTTTCACATTTCTTTATTCCTAGACCAAATATTATATAGTAGTGAGTGGTGTATTCTAACATTCTTAAATGTACTTTGTAGGTGGAACATCTGGTGGCGGGGCCAGCGCGGAGGTGGTGGTGGTGGTCGATGAGGAGGACATTTCTGGGGAGGAGGCGGTGCAAGTGCCGGACGACACCAATGTGCCTGTGAGGGTTCACACGGTGGTGGCGGGCAGAGGTAAGCTGTATATTCCTTACTTATTGAGATTGAAGACTGCAGAGTGTGCTTTCTGCACGGGTGTATCAACCAGGTAGTAGCCTCTTCTAAATGTACTTCGACTTAGCTGTGAAGTTTTTGGCGAGAAGAATCCCAATCAGATCTGAGATGAACTTGATGGATGGGATGAACGAAAAGCAGTATTTTATGTGCATATGTCTGTGGTTACTGCTTTTGTCACAGAGAATCTTTTGTTAGTGTGCACATAAAAAAACGAAAAGCGAAAGAAGGGTGTAAGTAAGTGTGGAAGGACGAGAAATTTAATGATGACTGGCAAAGAAGAATGATATGTGTTTGCTTGGTCCCCAAGGTGGCTGAGAAGAATATGGTATGGTGCATGGCTGGGTGAATGATGATTCAGAAAAGGGGGTGGTGATGAACAGAGTGTCTGAATTAAGCAGACCACTCTTACCCAGTCCAAAGATCAGGGCTTGATCCATCACCGTTATTTATCTCACTGCCCCATCCCAGCTCAGAACCTGGCTATATGCAAATTAGTCTGTCCCTGGCCCAGTGCATCATGGGAACAGGGCAGACCAAACTACCAAGCCAATTCTTCACCAGAAAGGAGACAAGCTACCGGGGACCGGTTTCTGGCATTTCAGCCTCTTCGGCCCGGCTTGCTTGAATCCTGATGGAGCAGTGAGAAAGGGACTCATGTCTGAGTATACCCTGCCACACCTATAGTGGCCAAAAACGATTCAGAAAAGGGGGTGGTGATGAACAGAGTGTCTGAATTAAGCAGACCACTCTTACCCAGTCCAAAGATCAGGGCTTGATCCATCACCGTTATTTATCTCACTGCCCCATCCCAGCTCAGAACCTGGCTATATGCAAATTAGTCTGTCCCTGGCCCAGTGCATCATGGGAACAGGGCAGACCAAACTACCAAGCCAATTCTTCACCAGAAAGGAGACAAGCTACCGGGGACCGGTTTCTGGCATTTCAGCCTCTTCGGCCCGGCTTGCTTGAATCCTGATGGAGCAGTGAGAAAGGGACTCATGTCTGAGTATACCCTGCCACACCTATAGTGGCCAAAAACGATTCAGAAAAGGGGGTGGTGATGAACAGAGTGTCTGAATTAAGCAGACCACTCTTACCCAGTCCAAAGATCAGGGCTTGATCCATCACCGTTATTTAACTCACTGCCCCATCCCAGCTCAGAACCTGGCTATATGCAAATTAGTCTGTCCCTGGCCCAGTGCATCATGGGAACAGGGCAGACCAAACTACCAAGCCAATTCTTCACCAGAAAGGAGACAAGCTACCGGGGACCGGTTTCTGGCATTTCAGCCTCTTCGGCCCGGCTTGCTTGAATCCTGATGGAGCAGTGAGAAAGGGACTCATGTCTGAGTATACCCTGCCACACCTATAGTGGCCAAAAACGATTCAGAAAAGGGGGTGGTGATGAACAGAGTGTCTGAATTAAGCAGACCACTCTTACCCAGTCCAAAGATCAGGGCTTGATCCATCACCGTTATTTATCTCACTGCCCCATCCCAGCTCAGAACCTGGCTATATGCAAATTAGTCTGTCCCTGGCCCAGTGCATCATGGGAACAGGGCAGACCAAACTACCAAGCCAATTCTTCACCAGAAAGGAGACAAGCTACCGGGGACCGGTTTCTGGCATTTCAGCCTCTTCGGCCCGGCTTGCTTGAATCCTGATGGAGCAGTGAGAAAGGGACTCATGTCTGAGTATACCCTGCCACACCTATAGTGGCCAAAAACGATTCAGAAAAGGGGGTGGTGATGAACAGAGTGTCTGAATTAAGCAGACCACTCTTACCCAGTCCAAAGATCAGGGCTTGATCCATCACCGTTATTTATCTCACTGCCCCATCCCAGCTCAGAACCTGGCTATATGCAAATTAGTCTGTCCCTGGCCCAGTGCATCATGGGAACAGGGCAGACCAAACTACCAAGCCAATTCTTCACCAGAAAGGAGACAAGCTACCGGGGACCGGTTTCTGGCATTTCAGCCTCTTCGGCCCGGCTTGCTTGAATCCTGATGGAGCAGTGAGAAAGGGACTCATGTCTGAGTATACCCTGCCACACCTATAGTGGCCAAAAACGATTCAGAAAAGGGGGTGGTGATGAACAGAGTGTCTGAATTAAGCAGACCACTCTTACCCAGTCCAAAGATCAGGGCTTGATCCATCACCGTTATTTATCTCACTGCCCCATCCCAGCTCAGAACCTGGCTATATGCAAATTAGTCTGTCCCTGGCCCAGTGCATCATGGGAACAGGGCAGACCAAACTACCAAGCCAATTCTTCACCAGAAAGGAGACAAGCTACCGGGGACCGGTTTCTGGCATTTCAGCCTCTTCGGCCCGGCTTGCTTGAATCCTGATGGAGCAGTGAGAAAGGGACTCATGTCTGAGTATACCCTGCCACACCTATAGTGGCCAAAAACGATTCAGAAAAGGGGGTGGTGATGAACAGAGTGTCTGAATTAAGCAGACCACTCTTACCCAGTCCAAAGATCAGGGCTTGATCCATCACCGTTATTTATCTCACTGCCCCATCCCAGCTCAGAACCTGGCTATATGCAAATTAGTCTGTCCCTGGCCCAGTGCATCATGGGAACAGGGCAGACCAAACTACCAAGCCAATTCTTCACCAGAAAGGAGACAAGCTACCGGGGACCGGTTTCTGGCATTTCAGCCTCTTCGGCCCGGCTTGCTTGAATCCTGATGGAGCAGTGAGAAAGGGACTCATGTCTGAGTATACCCTGCCACACCTATAGTGGCCAAAAACGATTCAGAAAAGGGGGTGGTGATGAACAGAGTGTCTGAATTAAGCAGACCACTCTTACCCAGTCCAAAGATCAGGGCTTGATCCATCACCGTTATTTATCTCACTGCCCCATCCCAGCTCAGAACCTGGCTATATGCAAATTAGTCTGTCCCTGGCCCAGTGCATCATGGGAACAGGGCAGACCAAACTACCAAGCCAATTCTTCACCAGAAAGGAGACAAGCTACCGGGGACCGGTTTCTGGCATTTCAGCCTCTTCGGCCCGGCTTGCTTGAATCCTGATGGAGCAGTGAGAAAGGGACTCATGTCTGAGTATACCCTGCCACACCTATAGTGGCCAAAAACGATTCAGAAAAGGGGGTGGTGATGAACAGAGTGTCTGAATTAAGCAGACCACTCTTACCCAGTCCAAAGATCAGGGCTTGATCCATCACCGTTATTGGGTGAATGATGAAGCAAGAATGGGTGGAAGGAGAACAGCCTTGGTGGGTGAAACAGAAACTGTATGTGTGCATATACTTTGAATGGATGGATGCCTGGATCATGGTACTATCTGACTCTTAGATAGCATATGTGTATCTAGAGAGAGTAGACGGTCACTGGATGAACTAAGTCAGGGGTCTCCAAACCGGTCCTGGAGGGCCGGATACATGCCAGATTTTTAAAATAACTACATGTATCTCAATGGGGATATCCAAAAAATCTGGCATGGATCCGGCCCTCCAGGACCGGTTTGGAGACCCCTGAACTAAGTGTTACTTTGAAGAGCATGTAACACCGCACCCGCACGTCCGTTCCAGTGTAGGAAAGGCAAGGAAAAGAAGTTGTAATTTTGTCCAAATACTACCATGAATAGTAGCAGTAGTTTGTATGCAACTGCAAGCACAGCATATATCTGGTTATTACGGTGGACCCTCCCTACCTCTCTTAATAATTTTAGTTTAGTAGTAGTACGTCATTCATGTGTGGGTGTATCACTGTTCACTCAAAAAAGCAAAGCACCTAAAGTCATCCCATATGTAATCAAATACATCCCATGTGAAGTGATAGATAATCAGATTATTTAGTTTCTTCTTTTTCCTTCTCTAGTACTCATTTGCACTGTAGGGTGAAAGTTAAATTAATTAAGCAGTAGCCCTTTTAACAGAGTATTCTCAGTGCCACCTGTAATGGAAAAATATGAGCTTCACCACCTGCATGTACTGTACCGGTACAGTAACGCAAGTCTGTCTCACTCATCATGGTGTGCGTCTGTTTTTCTCGGGTGCAAGTTCACTGCGCTGGCATTATGCCGGCTTGCAGAAGATAACGTACCAATTTTCCTAAACAAGAGAGAAGAAGAAGAATAAGACTGGTGTACTGTCATAGTCGACTGTAATGGAAGTCCATAGTGCTCGTAGAATTTGTTCCTTAAACTCCCACTAATGCTAGAGCAAGGATGAAGAAGTGGGAGGTTAGATAGATACTGGCCTCAATAGTTATGTACTGTGCTTTCAAGTTGCTAGTTGTACTGTGACACAACTTTCTGCTCAATCATTTTGTGTTAATCTTAAGAGCATTGGTTACAGACTATGTCTTTCTTTCTTTATATAGTTGCTCCTTCCAAATCTCATAAATCATCAAGGAAGGAGCAGGCTCAAATGGCCCGGCAACGGAGGCTGGATGCCACTGTCGCTGAATATCGGCGGCTGCAGGCCCTGGAGGAGGAGGACACGCAGTCTACGACTACATGTACTGCGACAGCTGCATCCTCCTCCGTGCCCACACGGGCTGCCAGCCAGTGCAGTGCTCCAGCGGTACGGAGCCGGGCTACCAAAGCCAACCGCCACCGCCGAGCAGCAAAGACATCAGCTGCCCCCCACAGGAGTTGCAAGGCACGCCAGCGCCGCTTATCCCTCAGAGTGTCCTACCTGGAGCAGGAGGTCTTAACCTATAAGAACTTGGTGGAGGGCCTCCGCTTCGACCATGCCACCCTCCGCAAGGAGTATGATGCCCTGGCCGCTACAGTGAACAGCAGCCTGCCGTAGTGTCCCTTGCCCCTTTTTTAGAGACTTTTGGGGGGTGGGATTTGGGAGTTGGGTTCTTTTTGGGACTTTTGAAAGACAATCGTTGGGTTTAGGGAGGGTCTTGAGGGAGATTATTTTGTTAGGGCTATACAAATATACTTTTTGAAACTTTATCTGAGCATACCTCTTTTTTACTGCTTTTGAGTCTGGTGGGTGGTGGTTTAACAGTAAGTTTGTTTTCCTGAAACTTAAGTCTGTGTCATTTTCTTCCTTTAAGTGTAAATGGCTAAATGTTTTCAACACTAATTGCCTCTCACAGAGTAAGTGATCCCCCCTTTCCCACCATGGATTTTCTTCAAATCGCTTGCAACAAAAATTACACATTCCCACGAGTGCTCTAAAACCCCAGAACTCAGTTGCAAAAATCAAGAACACCCCGAAACACATGCAATCCTGCTGCTAGGGCTAACCCTAACGAACCCTAAGTTACAAAAAGTGCCAAAACCTTTTTCCTCATGGATGTTGTTTAAACCAGTTTTATCCGGTATTAGACCTTCCCAGCAATGGCCCCAGAGCCGTCAACCCAGGCAAAAACAAGTAGAAGACCCCCAAACAGCCAAAAAGCAAAAGTACAAAAATGTGGACTTAGTCACTTTTCTGAAAATTTCCAAAATCACTCAGCGCGCGCTCTGCAGCTAGGCCCTAACTCCCCTCTGCCTCCATGGATTTCCTTCAAACCTCTTGCTATCTAAACTATCCATACCCAGTAGTGTTCCCAGACCCCGAAACCCACCCACAAACACCAGGAAGCCCCCCAAACAGGCCCCCGAAAACGCTATATTGAGCGAAAAGTCAGAAAATGCAAAACCTTTTTCCTCATGGATGTTGTTTAAACCAGTTTTATCCGGTATTAGACCTTCCCAGCAATTAAAGTTTTAATTATATTAACTTGTGCAAAACAAAGAAAGACAGAAACACAGGAATAAAAGTGAATAAGTACGAAAAAGAAAATTTCTGAATTCATTGGCTCATTTTCAGGCCTCGGTGTCAGGGAAGAAGAGTTCATCCTCATACTCTGCGAATGCAGGCAGGAGTAGGTCAGTGTCACCTAACACAGAAGAAATTCCCTCATCTAAGTTGCTGTCCTCCTCGTCTTCTTCCGTCGTGCGATCTGGTACTTTGAAATCTGGTGGTATGAGGTGCTCATTCATCTTGATCATTGTCAATATCTCCACATTTTTGGGTGAGAGGCGGGTCCGTTTGCAAGTTACAATGCCACCAGCAGGACTGAAAACACGTTCAGAAGACACGCTTGCGAGTGGGCAAGACAAGTAATGTATAGCCAGGCGGGTGATCTCTGGCCACAATTCTTTTTTCCCATGCCAATACGCCAATGGGTCAGCATTAACATAGACCTCTGTTGAGTCATTCAGATAGTCCTGCACCATCGACTCAAAGTTCTCAACGGTTCCTCCACTTTGTTGAATTTTCGCTCGGACCTTTTCAGAACCATAACCAATCTCAGCTAACTAATCCTCTTCATCACCCGATATTTCTGTTGTGTCTGGTGCAGATGATGCGGTTGCCGGTGTCTTTAACGGCTGAGAGGTCACTTCTGCCACAGCCACAGGTGCAGAAGTGGAGTCTTTTGACTGGGGATGGCCTGCTGATGCTGATGTACTGCCTTTTCCTTCAATTTGCTTCAGTTCTCTTTCAAACCTGATGGCTGACCAGGCTAGGCAACGTTTGTACTTTGTAACATCTTGTTCACTAAAAGGAAAAAATGCAGAGCCTGCCAGCGCCTTTTTGTAGCGTGGATGCAGAATAGTAGCACAAATGTAATGCTGTTCTGAGTGGATCTTTTGAAGACATTCATCGCCAAGTAGGCGCTCTAATAATTTCTCCGCCAAAACAAAAGCTTCTTGCTTTTCTTCATCTTTTTGAAACTTTGAAGACACCGCCTTCAGTTTGTGCTCCAGCATGCGCAACAATGGGATAGCTTTTCCCAAATTACAGTCCTCCCTGCTGACTGCACGCGTGAAGACCTCAAAAGGACGAAGCATGTCTGTCAGGCTTTTAACTAGCTCCCATTGCGCCGCATTTAACCTCAGGTCCTCCTTCACAGCTGTACCCATTGTTAAGAAATACTGATCGAGTACCGTAAACTGCTCATACAGACGCTCAAACATGTACAAGGTTGAGTTCCAACGTGTTGGCACCTCCTGGATGAGTGCTTTCACTGGCATTCGACGTTCATGTAGCAGGCTCCTCAGATGCTTCCGGGCCTTAAAAGAATGGCTGAAATGGTTGCACATTTTTCGGCAGGTGACCACTAACTGGCATGCTGGACTGTCTTTATCCAAGAATTTTTTAACAACTAGGTTTATACAGTGCGCCAAACACGGCACTCTGAAATAGTCACCCAGTTCCATGGCCTTAACTACATTGGCACCATTATCCGTGGAAACATAACCAATGCCGCGTTTTTTGGGAGACAGCCAGTGAAAGACCTTTGTGTTGAACTCATTCAAAATGTTTTGTGCTGTATGACGTTTCTCCAAGCCAAACATGGCTAGTGTTGCATGTTTCCGAGCAGCTTTAAAAACTTGGTCCAGGTCAGCACCTGCGTTTAGCTTTGCTTTAACCCCTGAAAAAGAGACCCAGTGTGCAGTGATGCACATGTAATCAGTGCCTGCGCCACTGGTCCACATGTATGTTGTCAGATGTATAGTGTGAACAGCACTCTTCTGCAAAGCTGCCCCAATCACCTCCAGCACATCTTCATGTAGTGCTGGAACCGCAACTCTGGCAAAATAGTACCGGCTAGGAACCTTCCATTTAGGGCAGAGCGCTGCCACTAATTCTAGAAAACCAACCCCTTTTACAAAAGAAAAAGGGAGAAGATCCAGCGCTAGCATTTTAGCCAGCTTAGTGTTATACAGACGCACCATTGGGTGGTTGCGGTCATATGGCGCGTCTGAAAACAACATTGTTTTAATGTTGCCCTGGACCATTTTACGGGATGATGATGATGACTTCTTCGACCCAGTTACGCTCGCTGATGAACTTTTTCGCATTGGTGTCTCACTCTGTCCCACACTCTTAGTGTGGCTCACAGGGGGTGTGCTGACAGGGGTACTGGGTGTAAGTGAAGTGTGTGACACTTCTTCCTCCTTGTCATGATCAGATGTTACATCAACGTTTTCTCGACTTGCAATTCGGGCTTCCTTGATCTCCTTTAGGTGCGCCAACCATTGGACAG
Organism: Lissotriton helveticus; assembly: GCF_964261635.1. Taxonomy (NCBI): domain Eukaryota; kingdom Metazoa; phylum Chordata; class Amphibia; order Caudata; family Salamandridae; genus Lissotriton; species Lissotriton helveticus. The sequence goes on along the minus strand of NC_136071.1, from coordinate 1,002,716,210 downwards.
TGTGCTGTCTCTTAAGATGACCTCTCTGGCCTCCAGTCCCATAGTTGGTACCAAGCTTACCACGACTAACTGCAAGCTTACAAATGCTACAAATGGCTATGTTTTCCCTTTTTGGGCAAACACTAAAGAAGTCCCAAACTGCGGACTTGAAATGTCTGTGGGGGCCGGAGGAGGCGATACTGGTGGTGGTCGTGCTGCTAATGCCAGATGAAGTGGAGGATGTGTATTGCTGAACTTTACTACGTTGTGCACTTTCACCACCACTAATTGAGGTCGAGGTGGATGGAGGTCCCTTCTGGCGAGTAAGAAATATGGAAGCGGTAGGTTGTGGTGTACTAGTTAACATCAATGATTGTGGTGTTCCCATTGCCTCCTCGTTGGCTTCATCATCACGCTCAGCAGCTTGTCGGGCTAGGGTCAAAATGTCTGTTTGCTGCATGCCCGCTGGGGCTTCAGTGACGTTAGTGATGATGACAGCGTCGTCGTCGTGAGAGTCTTCAGCAGCAGGAGTATACGCCACTTCTTGTTGAGCGTCATCACACTCCATAACTATGAGAGTTTCGACGACCTTCCTTTTACGCTTAGCTACCTTTGTCAGATCGTGGTGTGCCTCCTCAACCTCACTCTCAGACGGCAGTGGTGCTGGTTCCCAAGTAAGATCCATATCATCAGAAGGAGGTGGGCTTGAAGAAGATGTAGACACCAACACCCTTGATCTTTTCCTTGCTCGGGATGTGGAAGACAATGAATGATCATCAGGAGGAGTGGCTTCCTCGAATGATACCTCGGCTTGATTGTCGATTTCCAGATGTGCCCCTACTTCTGGAGGAACAACTATTGTGGCCACTTGTTGTGCCCCTCCATGCACCTCTGCTTGCTCCTCTCCTTGCGCCGCCTCTCCTTCCACATGTACTTGGGCTTGTACTTGCACATGTGATTGTTGTTGCGGCTGTGGTTGTTCAACACTCGTCAGATGAGTTACAACAACCTGTGTTGATTGAGGGACATTGCTGCTACTTTCGTGCGATGAGCCAACATCACTGGTCGACGGTGATTGAACAACTATACTGGCTGCCTCTGCAGCACTCAAGGGCTTGGACCTAAGTTGGCGTGGTGGTGGTGGCACTGAGCCCAATGGAGCGGAGGTGCTGCTCCCAGCTTGGTCCCCAGCAGACCCCGCTGCTGCTGCAGGCGTACTTTTTTTTATCCCAAAAAATGTGGCGGTCGTCATCACACCAGTCTCCTTGGTAAGTGGCGCCACTTGCTTCTTCTGCTCCTTACTGGCAACTTTCTTGCTAGAGGAGCTACGGGCAACTTTTTTTGGGGCCATCTTCTTCAGATGTCACTCTGAACAGCAGGCCGCAGTTGCACAAGTTGCAGAGTTGTCTGTGGCCACACGTGACGTTGTGCTGCACACACCGCAGCAGGACTTCTTCCTGGCACTGGTGGTTCTCTTGTGCACCTACAAGCAATGGAAGACAGAGGAACATCAGTTATACACCCCAAAAAGTAAAAAAAAACCACACAAAAATCAGCACAATCCCAGCCCATCCATGGCCTCAATGGTGTTTAAATCCAAGAAGACACCCTACAGAAAGACTAGGCCCATGCACCACTCACTACCCCTGGGCAAAAGGCCCCACCAGCAGCCCCAAAAAAACGACAAAAAACACAAAATTCAGCATAATCCCAGCCCATCCATGGCCTCAATGATGTTTAAATTCAAGAAGACACCCCACAGAAAGACTAGGCCCATGCACCACTCACTACCCCTGGGCAAAAGGCCCCACCAGCAGCCCAAAAAAAATGCCAAAAAACATAAAATTTAGCACAATCCCAGCCCATCCATGGCCTCAATGATGTTTAAATTCAAGAAGACACCCCACAGAAAGACTAGGCCCATGCACCACTCACTACCCCTGGGCAAAAGGCCCCACCAGCAGCCCCAAAAAAACACGACAAAAAACACAAAATTCAGCATAATCCCAGCCCATCCATGGCCTCAATGGTGTTTAAATTCAAGAAGACACCCCACAGAAAGACTAGGCCCATGCACCACTCACTACCCCTGGGCATAATGGATGAAAGCTAGGCAAAATAAGTGCAGGCCTCAGACACTGCCTCTCTTCAAAATGGCCCCTTGAACCCCAAGCACATGTTGCCTGTACCAGCACTCAAGATGGCCACCACCACCACCCACATGGCCAGTCCACATCAACAGTACACCCCAAAAAGAAACGAAAAACACACAAAAATCACCACAATCCAATGCCATCCAGGATGTTTACATTAAAAAGACCCCACAGGCAGACTCAGTCCATGCACCACTACCCCTGGGCAAAAGGCCCCACCAGCAGCCCCAAAAAAACGACAAAAAACACAAAATTCAGCACAATCCCAGGCCATCTGTAGGAAGGTAGATCCCTGACTATGGTTGCCCCCAACTTTTTGCCTGGTGTTTTGCTGGTTTTCTGACTTAGTTGACCTGGGGCCCTGCTATTCAGGACCCCAGGCCCACTGCTCTCACTGTAAAATGGATTCCATGTGCCTTAGGTACATATCAAATTGGATACTGAGTCACCTTATCAGTCCCTGTACAGTGTACCTTAGGTACCCAGGGCATAGGTGTTCCCAGGGCCAACCAGGGGCTGCAGCATGTATTATGCCACCCCTGGCTGGCCATCCAAATCTGACACAACTGGCTGCTTGACAGCTGGGGCAAGGTGGTGTAATCACCCTTTGCTTTAGATATAGTATACCTATATCTAACCCTAAAAATGGACACACAGATCTCCTATCAGTCACTCCTATGGCAGGCCTTGACAATCCTGAAGGCAGAGTGCTTGGAATCGTGTGAGATAGTGCTATGGCGTGAGCTGAGCCTGTCTGCGGCTTTCGGGATCTATCCCTTAGCCGTTTCCATGATATCGCATACCATATACTCTTAAGTGCATTATAATCCTCGCGGTTATATGCCAACTCTGGTATCGCTTTATCAAAACATGTCGAGTAAGGTGTCATACGAATTGGAATACTAACCCCTCGCCAATTCTGGCGACGGGGTTAGCATTCCACCCTTCTAGAGGGACACGACATGTATGTAACCCCTAACCCCGGTTAAAGTCAAACAGAGCCTCAGCTCCACAAAATGGATGCTGCCACCGAGACACAAGTCTGCCCTCCTGCTGCTGGGAGTCCTCCCAGAGCAGGAGATAAGGACAAAGGGTTTCCTGCCAGGGGCGGTGCCAGCACCGTCCCAGACAGGATTTTTGTGTATCCTAGGTAGGCAGGGCTTCAGAGGAAGGTGACTGCAAGTGGCACCCCGGTGCTCACTATGCATAGGCCGGCTTGAACCAGTTCCAGGGACACTCCAGACCCTGAGCTGGGGAAAAGCCCGCCAAGGAAGTGGGTGTAACCACCCCCCTCCTGGTCCCACCCATAGGGCAGGACCTAGTCGCGTGCCAGCCCCCTTTTCCCAGATAAAGGTAGGAGCAGGCCCCCTTCCAAATTAGATCATCTTTGGAATCAAGACACGACTTTCTGCGAAAGGACTTCAAGATTTCCTTCTTCAAGATTCTCCCTTGTGACTAAGGAGTAGTCACCCTGCATCCGCAGGCACCATCGCAAGAACACTGCGGTCTGCAGTAAGTCCTTCCTCCGGAATCCGACTGCCCAGCTCGACAAGACCCGGCTTCCCTGGCACCTCCGACCTCTACTCACCTCTACAGCCAAGCTGAGAACCGTGAGTGCGACGAGACCTCAAGGGACCGACTATTGCCAAGACTGCACGACTTCTGCACAGCAAGCCCGCCGAGTAATTTCCTGGCGAGTGCTTTGGGGTCCGAGAAGCCCCGACCCTGAGCAGCTCCAGCACCGAAGAGCAGCCCCCCAGCATCTCCACGATCGGCGTGGGGCCCTTCTGCTTTTTGCTGCTCACCGCGTTGTTTGGCTACTAGCCCGCTGGCTTGTGGCCTTCTGAACGACGCCCGACGACATCACTGCTGCTAGTCTGGTTGCTCCAGACTGGCTCTTGCTCCCTTCCAGAAGAGGAGCACCCCGGACCCTCCTGGTCCACTCAAGACGCCATTTTGAGTCCACCGCGTGGGCTTGAATTAGCCAAGGCTTTGTTGCCCAATCCTGGGTTCTTCGACGCCGACAGCTTCATCCATCGTGGGACAGCTCGCCTCTCCATCCTGGTCGCCGACAACGCCTCCTGGTCCGTGAGATCTGCAGAGCACAGCGTCGCCCACTCACCTAGTCGAGGTGACTACCATCCGGTGCCCTCCTGGTGCCCACTGACTACTGGCTAGTAGTCACGAACTTGGTCCCCTCTGCTTTCAGGTGTCATCCATCTTCCAGATCCAGGCTTGGATCACTTCGAACTATCTTCACTGGTCGCCTGCCAGCATCTTTCTTCCAGGCTCCTGGTCCGGCAACGAGGATTCCCGACGTCTTTTGAGACCTATGCAGCTGCAGCCCCTGGGCTAGGTAACTTCGGCATTTCGGTGCCCCAGCATAGCCTCACTATCCAAGGGTCAGGATCCACTGTCGTTTTCTCCCTACCAGGTCGGGTTCGCCCGTGAACACTAACTTTAGCGTTACTAGCTACCATAGACTTTGCCCCGCATCCCGCGTGAGAGTGCACACTCTGCACCCGAGTCCCCTAGGCCTCCTAGAAGTAATCTAACGATTCCAGTAGTGTATTTAGTCCGAGGATGGTTTACCTGGATGAAATCTTTGGAAGCCCAAACTGGAGTTTTTTCAAATGTTAACATGCCCTTCAGGCCCCAGAGGCCTCAAAAGTTGGAAATACCTATTAGATCCCATTGACAAAACCCGGTCAAGGTTTTCCGGTATGTAAGCATATCCGAATCCCATAGGGGTGTCTCTAGCGTGATTTTGCACTTCCAGCCCATAGACTTGGTTGCGTCATTACATACCTGAACCAAGGTGGATTTGGGGTTCTGCTGTCTCTGTAATTCATCCCTTCTGTTGTGGAAAAGTAAATTTTGCCATGTTCTGTGTCCCTACGTGTCATCCATCATATGTTATGTGTGCATGACCAATATGCATATGTTATTCCCCATGTCCGATTCAAGACGCAATTATAGTTGTGTCCACCTCTGATATGCCATTTCCTAGTCCTCATGAGTAATACGAATATCAGGCTTATGTAAAGTTATGTTGCCACGTTTCTCAGTGTGCACGTTATTTCATTATAAAGTCCCCGTTTCCAGGCCTCAACAGGGCCCGGACATCAGATTCAGCCCCTGTCTCCTGAAGCCTCGCTGAGGAGCGATACAGCCCCCACCTGTATCCTCGACCTTTCACTTACTTCCTGCCTCGCAGTGCCCGGTGCAGCTTGGCTCAGTCTCTGAGTCTGCCAAGACTATGTTATGATTCCAGCTATCAGTTTAGTCCTCCTTCTCTGCATTCCTAAGCTACTGAACTGCATCAATAGTTTCCGTCATTGTCTAGCCTATGCGGCTCCATGTTAAGAGAAATACTGTATTTAATGGTCATTTAATATTCTTCATCACGCACTACATGTAGAATAAATGCCTGCTTCAGTCTTAGAGTCAATTAGCTTTTCCCCTCATGACTTCTAGTTTATATCAACATGTTCCCTAAACATCAGATACTAGATAGGGTTTAGGTACATGTCGCTCCGACCCTCCAGACTTCAGTCTCTGCTCCTAGCACAGAGTTCATAGCCCCCAGCTTCTCCTAGTAACACGTCATTACCAGTTTGCGCGCACCACCAGGTTAGAGGTCCCGGCTCCTTAGGTAGCCCCCTCCTATGTTTCCGCCCATTCATGACATATTCTGTTACGTTTGCATCACATGTCTGAGTTACACCTTCTTTTTACTCTTATCTTTCGCGACTGCTACGCGTCACGCCTTCTGCTCCACCCACTGCTACGCCTACTGCAATGTAATGCTATGTGTTTGCGCTATGTATATATGCTCGTGTATTGTTATTAAAAGTTAGCGCGCTCATCCCAGACCCAGCCCCAGCAGCTGCTGGGCCCTGTCATCCTATTTCTATGCAGGTTGTCCTGTTCCTGTCCTTATGCTGTATTAAACCTGCAAAAACTCCCACTACCTCGAATCTTGACTCTTATTTATTGAGCTATCTGTTATTCATTCATTCATCCAAAAATAGATCCGGTATTATTTATTTATATACCACATAATGGCGCCCGAATAGGGACTTGCCCTTTCCCCACGCGTCGGTGAAGCCACGCCGACCCCCTGACCCTCTGCAGTCGTGACGGAACTCTTCTGCGCAGTGGCAGATATTTCTGCTCAAGTATCCCTCAGGCCCACGGAGGAGACGGAGGAGGCGGTCCAGCATCCAGACGAGACGGTGGAGGAACGCGGCGAGTCCCGACCAGAGCCCAAGCCAAGAGTCCAAGGTCCGAGGTATCCGGAGGTCCACCCGTAACTGAAGTCCGAAGTCCGAAGTTCGTCGTCGTAGCAGTCCAGTCCAGTCCGAGGCCTTCCGTTCTTGCTGCCCGGTGAGTACCGTTACTGGGGTGGTATCTAGACAGGGTCAATTTGATTGACTCTGGTCTGTGGGTTGGTGGTACACAGTCCCACAAACGAAGTGTTCACTTCGGTGGATGCGGGTCCTGACGTGTCTCTTTATGAGACCGGTAAGTTTCGTACTGTTTCAGCAGTGCATCTAGTTTCTGTTCTAGTCAGTTCTGTTCTCGAGAAATTTCAAGTACTTCCAGGAAGTATTCTGTCCGAACTGTTATTTTAAATGTTTTTCATGTATTCTAATGTCGTGGTATGAATGGAGTATAAGTATCGTGTTCATTGTGTATTGTATTGTGTCTAGATTACAGTTCAGTCATGCCCATATTTTCCAAGTTACGTCAGTTAAAGACTAGAAAGGGTCTGCTGGAAGCAGCAGTTCCCGTCCCGCCCAGGGACAGTCCAGGTCATTTTATGTATCAGAAACATGGCATAAGTGCCATATTGTATCTAGATTTATGGGTAGAGTATACCAAACAGTTAGAAGAAAAGTATAGATGGCCCGTATCGGGTACATGGGATGCCGAATGCATCATGCGAGTAGAAGAAGCATTATGGAAAAAGAAAGCCAGACAATCACAGAAAGATGCCATCGAGTTATGGCGTAAAGAAGCTCATAAGAGAACCGAAAAAGAAATCAGAAAGTCAGAACTAAGTAGAGAATCCCAAGAACGAGCCCAAGAAAGAGAATTAATCGAGATAGGTGAACGAGTTAGAACTGAGCAATCAGACAGACAGAGAAATGCCCTCATCAAGGGTATGTATCCTCTTCTTGCTGAGGGCTTGCCAAAAGCGACCCCAGAGGCATCCAGGAATTTCCCGCCACCATTAGTTCCGACCAAGCTACGTCACAAACCGACCGCAGCTGATATTTTTATTTCGTCCTATCTGGACGACACAGTCCCCGAATATGCAAATCCTGTTCGCGCTCCGCCAGTCCCTGTAAATCAGGTAATTCCTGCTCCCCCAGATACCGGGGTGCCCTTAACAGCCCCCCTGGGTCAGCCCGCCATACAAGTCTAGCCTACATTTCCATTTCCCACTCTGCCAGGACGAAGAGCCTCAGTAGACGACTCTAGTCTAGGGGCCGCAGGAGGAGGTCTTCCTCAAACTCCGCCGCCATACAAGCGTTTATCAGCACTCGAATTACATGCTCAAGCATCACAGCGTACTCCCAAGAGTAATAAGTCTGTCGCAGAAATCAGGCAAACCCTTGGCGAATGTGTCTATGACCCAGTTCCAGGCGAGTTTAATATGGTTCTATATTCCGTACGCGTAAGGAGAGTGACCGAGTATCTAGTCACCCTGCCGAATATGAAAGAAGATCTAGACAGGATATATCGTTTCATCCGTACAGGGGATGACCCACAAAGTATTAGTGATGCCATGTCTCAAAGGAAAGCCGAGATTCAGCGTATGATATTAAAGTTCTTAATTAACTGTCTAATAAGAGAACAAGATTACCCGTCTAAAGACCCGGAAGAAATGAAAACTCTAACAAAGTGGAGTGATAATATAGCCGAAGGAAAGCACAATACCATTGGTGCCATGGAAAGTATGTACAAGAAAATCCGTAGAGAAATAATAAAGATACACGAACAGCGTAAAGCAGCACAAGTAAGCGAGAAAGAAAGTATCTCTGATCCTGAAGAGGAAGACGACGAGAATACTGCCAGAATAGCGTATGTAGGAAAACCTAGATTTCCAGATCGCCATTTACGTCTAGAACCCAAGTCTATTTTCCATCATCCAGCACCAGAACAAGGTTCCCTAGAACAAGTATTTCAAGCTACCGATCACATTCTGAAATCACGAATCGGTTATAGTGAGTTAAGTACCATGCATGAACAAGAAATAGTTCGGTCAGCAGTCCGATGGATTACTGATTCTACCACTTTTCCAGACGAAATAGTGGCCCAAATGTTCCTGAAAATGCCCCCAGCCGAGCAGCGACTGGTGGGTATGTATATGATTCAGCACCTCATTACTTTGTATGAGGGTCAGCACTCTGATCCAGGCCCGTTACACGATATCCTGAACGAGTTACTCCAGTACAAATGGAGAGGTCTAGGTACCGATTTAATTAGTGTCATTCTAGAACAACGTCATAAATATAGAACATTCTTGAACCCGCATTTTGTTCATGTCTCACCCCCAGAAAGTAAATCATTCTACATAGACAGACAGAATCCGTTACGAGAAGTCCACCCAGTCAGAGGAACGGGTGGCGAAATGCAACGAGTGTTTGTATACACTCCGATCACAAAGATGGAACTCCTCGAAATGAAGAAATTAATTCCCTGTCATGACAAAGATCCAGCAGGGTTCCATAGAGAATTAAAAGACATGCTCCGTATGGGAGAATACACTTACCCAGATATCATTAAAATGTTAAAGGTCCTGTTGCCCGCAGGGGTGTATGAAAAGCTAAAGGAAAAAGAATGGGAGGTGGGAGAGAAAAAGATAGATTGGGCAGTCCTAGAAGCAGAAGATAAGATACGTGTACCAGGTACTGGTCTTGGAGAGAAATGTAAAGAATTGCCAGAATTATTAATTCAAGTTTTACCCAGATTATTAACAACTAGAAAGGAAGACTGGGATGCAATCTCAGCCTGTAAACAGAAACAAGATGAAGATATTAGTGATTTTTATTCTAGGTTTGAAAAGTGCTTTAGTATCAACAGTGGCCTCAAGACAAGTAGTGAGTCATACCCTCACCTTTTCGTTACTAAATTAGTCGAGAATTCAAGTTCACCAATTAAAAATCGAGTTTTGAAAGTCGAAAGCACCTGGCAAGCTAATACTCCGTCCCAGATGCTCCAGATGCTCCAGTACCACCAGAATAGAATCAGAGAAGAGCAAGAACACGAGAGAAAACGTATGAAAGACACGAAAATGAAAGTACTAGTTGCACAATCTGTTCCTCAAGACAGTCAGAAGAGGGGTCCGAATCAAGCCAGTCATCCTGCAGCTCCCGTTAAAGGGAACTGCAATTATTGTAAACAGCCAGGTCATTTTATAAATGAGTGTGCAGTTCTGAAACACAACATAGCTACTGGTAAGACTAAAGAAAGACCACGTCCGCCTAGACAAGAACAAGTTTCACAGACTCCTCAGTCACAGAATGCACCACAGACAGTTACAGTACCGCAGCCTATTGCTGCAACACAGCATGTTACATCGCAGATGTACCAGTATGCACAGTCTGAGTATCCAGAGTACCAGCCATATTCATGAAACAGCCTAGAGAGGGAGGTAGGCTTGCCTCTCATCGAGATACCTGTAGATCAAGAAGGTCCCTATGTTCACAGTCAAGTATTAGGGAAAGACAGAAAGTTTTTGATTGATACAGGGGCAAGTAGGACCACAATTAGTCATGCCGAAGTTCCAGGGGCTCCGCTCTCAGGCTCAAGAAATGTTTCCCTTGGATTTTCAGGAAAGCCTATCGTTAATGAGATTTCAAAGCCAGTCACTCTAGAAGTAGGTCCATTGTCCCGCACTACTGATCTGTTACTTACTAAGTCATGTCCAGAAAATCTATTAGGCATTAAAACACTGAAAGAGTTAGGTGCCGTTATATGTTGTTCCCCAGAGGGAATACGATTGTTCCTACGTGACTTTAAGGGTCACTATGTATTACGAGATTTTGATTCCAGACTGTCTAAAGTTCCGCAGCATTTATGGGCGCAAGGTCCAACTGATGTAGGTTATATGCAAATCACACCCCATCGTGTGACCCTGAAACCAGGTGTAGTGTTACCACGAATCAGGCAGTATAGATTGCCACCTGAGGCTGTAGCAGCCTTATCCAAAATTATTGACGAGCTCATGGCTCAAGGAGTAGTTGTAGAAACTGACTCCAACGTATGTAACTCTCCGATCATTCCAGTCATGAAACGTACTGATCCAAATGCACCCCCAGTATATCGATTAGTGATTGATTTACGGGAACTTAACAAATGTATTATTCCTCAGTACCCAGTTGTCCCAGATATCTCTTCCCTATTGACAGCCATTGATTCCGAAGCCATGTTCTTCACTGTCATAGACCTCAAGAACGCATTTTTTAGTGTTCCAATTCATCCAGATAGCCAGTTTCTTTTCGGATTTTGTTTAAATGGAAGGAGCTATATGTTCACACGCGCTCCTCAAGGTTTCACAGAAAGTCCTAGTATTTACAGTCAAGCACTCAAGAGACAACTAGACAACATTCACATGCCAACTGACACTGCCCTGCTCCAGTATGTTGATGATCTATTGATCACAGCCCGTTCTGAACGTGACTGCGAGCGAGCGTCACTGACGGTTCTGTATTTCCTAGCCGAGATGGGGCACAAGGTGTCCCCTTCGAAGCTTCAATTCTGTGTCCAGCAAGTGGTCTACTTAGGACACTTACTGTCCAAGAGGGGTAGGCAGTTGACACCAGACCGTATCCAGTTAATAGCGAGTTTTCCCCAGCCCAGGACCCAGAAGGAGGTACGTGCCTTTATCGGCCTCACTTCTTACTGCAGACAATGGATTCCCCAGTATGCATTTCTAGCCAAGCCACTGATACAGTTAACGACACAGGAGGCAGCCGGATCGACTGTCCTCCCTTGGACATCTGAACATACACTTAGTTTCAATGAGTTAAAGAAAGCTTTATGCCAAGCTCCAGTTTTAGCGACACCGAACTACAGTAAGCCTTTTACACTTTTCGTTACTGAACGTGAAGGTACAGCATTATCTGTTCTTACACAAGATCAAGCAGGACAATACAAGCCCTGTGCTTATTTTTCGAGCACATTAGATCCGGTCGCCCAGGCTCTGCCTGCGTGCCTCAAGTCAGTTGCAGCCACAGCACTAGCTATCAGACAAAGTGATTCCATAGTTTTAGGACACTCCCTGACAGTACAAGTCCCACATTCCGTGGAAGTTCTTTTAAACCGAACACAAACACAGCACTTGACAATTGCACGTTTAACAGGTTATGAATTGACACTGTTTCAGCCACACATAGAAATTAGACGCTGCAACGTCCTGAATCCTGCTACACTGTTACCATCAGTTAGTTCAAATCCAGCCACACATGATTGCGTGGAAGTAGTTAACATTACGACAAAGCCAAGACAAGATCTGACAGATATTCCGTTACCAGACCCTGACCTGACACTTTATGTGGACGGTTCATGTATGAGAACTAGTACAGGAGAACTAGTCGCCGCGTATGCAGTGACTACTGACACCGAAGTTATTGAAACACACCGTATTGATACCCTGTCCGCTCAAGCAGCAGAGCTAGTTGCTCTGACACAAGCCTGCATACACGCCAAGAACCTGAAAGTTAATGTTTACACAGATTCACGTTACGCATTTGGAGTTGTACACGACTTTGGAGTGCCCTGGCAGGAGAGAGGTTTCATGACTTCTCATGGAACCAAGATTCAGCATGGTCTCCTTATTCAAGCTCTGTTAGATGCCATACACTTACCGACATCTATTGCTATCATGAAATGCAAAGCACATACGAAAGTTACTGACATTATTTCTCAAGGTAATGATCTAGCAGATCGCACAGCCAAGCTTACAGCACAGACTCCAGACATTCAAGTTAATCCGACACAGACACATACTCCAGATCCGACTACATGTATGACAGTTAAGGACCCTACTCAAGATGTCATAGATATCCAGTTACATGCTACTCCCGATGAAATCAAGAAATGGTCTGAACAAGGAGGGGTCCAGACAGATCAAGGATGGTTAATAAAGGGTAGGACCGCATGGTTTCTCCCCGACTCTATGGTTCAAGTTATCATTAATACCGCACATAGTCCAGCACATTTAGGAGAAAAAGCAATGTTAGATAGTATCCAGAACATTTGGTTCAACAAGCATTTACGAGCTGCAGCCAAGCAGAAAGTCCGTACCTGTATGATATGTTGTCAGTTTAATCCAGGTAAAAGTGTCCCGGTGGAACAAGGGGGATTCCAGCCTCCTGACCACCCTTTTGAAGTCCTCCAGATGGATTATATTCAGATGGAGCGATGTCGAGGTTTCAAGTATGTCCTTGTAGTTGTATGCGCTTTGTCCAGATGGACAGAAGCATATCCAGTTCCAGATTACACAGCCGCGACCACTGCCAAGCAGTTGGTTCGTGAGTTCTTCCCCCGTTATGGACTCCCTAGAGTCGTATATTCTGATAACGGTCAGCCATTCTCATCTGAACTGATGAGGCACGTTTCGCTGTTGTTAGGGTACCAGTGGAAGTTTCATTGTGTACGCCATCCTGAAGCAGCCGGTCTAGTCGAGAGACATAATCAGACTCTGAAAATTCGAATTGCCAAAATATGTAAAGATAAGGGTGTGGACTGGCTAGTAGCTCTGCCAGTTGCTTTATTTTATATGCGCATGGTCGCACATTCCAGATCAGGTCTGTCCCCGTATGAGGTCGTATTCGGCCGCCCCCCTAACATGTGGGGTACTCCTAGACCCCGAAGTATTACTGATGTTTCATGTAATATGCTGACAGATTACCTAGCTTCCTTGATGTCTGCCCTCAACTCATGTCGTTCACAGGTTGCCGCCGCATTTCCAGACAATACCGAGGTGGCACCGCATGAGATTGTTCCAGGTTCGATGGTGCTCGTCCGGAACTTTGACAGATCAAGTCCGCTGGAGCCTCGTTGGAAAGAGCCCCGACAGGTCCTCCTCACCACCCGTACAGCCGTGAAGTTGGAAGGACGCAAGGGCTGGGTGCACCTTTCTCATGTTAAACTTTTTAAAGGACTGAAACCCGTCTTTAAGAACATTTCCCAGGATTCGAAGGATTGCCAGAATATTGCTCTCAAGGACTGTCCCGCAAATGACATTGATACAACCCCTCCCTTGGTAGAGAAAACTCCGCAGCAGGAGTATAAGCAAAAACTCCGGTCTAGTAAAATAAGTCAGTCAGTTTGATTGTCTAAGTCCTCCCCTAGGTGAAACGGTTAGACTGTTTCTGACATGTATAAAATAGACCCCCATAGTGAGAGAGTTAGTCAAAACTCAAACCGATGTATCGTTTTTCTGAGTTTCATATTATTCATCAGCATAATGATTTCCTGCACTAGTTACGCATTTTTCCTGTGTTTTCCAGTTCCTCATGTAAATAAGCATTCTAATGTTACAGTAGAACACACGTTTAGTGATCTGCCTCCTCACGAATATTCATACCGCCTCGCTATGCGTAACAATACCTTCATCCGTATGTTGCATTACTCACACCAGACCAGCAATGCCACTAATTGTTGGGTGTGTGGTCGACTCCCCCCTTTCCAGACGTCGAAGGGAGTTCTGCCACTGTTTCCTTATCCTTTTTCACATAATGGTTCGTGTGGAGCATGGTCCACGTTAACGTCATCCTCAACAGATATGTCTTTTCTTAACAGTACATGTTTCCCAGACAAGCAAGGTTTCCCCCACAGAACAGGTTTAGATCTAGAAAATGAAGTGTACAATTTAGGTAACTATTCGTCGAATTTCATGGTCCTGAATGTTCAGTCTGATACTACTCCAGACTCACCTGCTATTTCAGTATTACCAGTCAAAGGCGAATTATGTGTCCGAAATCATGGTTCTGTACACGTAGGACATAGTGATTGTACCACTATTATCAAGTATAGTGACAGTGGGAAATCTATTTTCAAAGCTTCACGTCATTCTTATTTTGTTTGTGGTCAGACCGCATATGTTCGTCTGCCCCTCGATTGGGAGGGAACCTGTTACATTGCCTTCCTACTGCCACCTGTTTTTTTAGCCCCACCTGACTACCATAGGAATTCCTTCCTAGTACATACCAGACACAAGAGAAATCTCCCGATTGTCGATTATACTGAAACTGCTGCAGAGCAATTCATTGATATTGATAAAGGTGTGTTCCCTTATTTAGGCACAGTTGTAAACAGTAAGCTAATCCGTAGGTTAACAAGAACCCTTGAAGCTGTAGTAGATGAGACTGCCTCCGCTCTAGGTAACTTAACCGAAGAGCAATCCTTTATGAGAATTGTTGTGCTCCAGAATCGTCTCGTCCTTGACGTCATACTGGCCGATAGGGGCGGGGCCTGTAGAGTCCTCGGATCCAGTTGCTGCATTTTCATTCCAAATAACGCGCCGTCTGTTTATTCAGCTATAACCAGACTTCATAAAATTGCCCATCTGTTACACCAAGATCCAGGCACCTGGACATGGTCCGGTTGGTTCTGGAATATAATTTCCGCCTGGGGATGGAAAGTCCTGTCCTTTCTAGGTATCGCAGTAGCGATCATATTCAGCTGCTGTCTCTGTATACAATGTGGCCCTGCGATTTGCGGCATGTGTGCTACCTCTTGTATTCCTAGTCCCAAGCCCCGTTCTAAATCCCGTTCCAAGACAATTCGAGATGAACAAATGGTACTGTATGAAATGATAGATGGTATCATGAATATTGATGTTTCCTGATGGAAACGTAGTGACAAGGAGGGAATGTGGAAAAGTAAATTTTGCCATGTTCTGTGTCCCTACGTGTCATCCATCATATGTTATGTGTGCATGACCAATATGCATATGTTATTCCCCATGTCCGATTCAAGACGCAATTATAGTTGTGTCCACCTCTGATATGCCATTTCCTAGTCCTCATGAGTAATACGAATATCAGGCTTATGTAAAGTTATGTTGCCACGTTTCTCAGTGTGCACGTTATTTCATTATAAAGTCCCCGTTTCCAGGCCTCAACAGGGCCCGGACATCAGATTCAGCCCCTGTCTCCTGAAGCCTCGCTGAGGAGCGATAGAGCCCCCACCTGTATCCTCGACCTTTCACTTACTTCCTGCCTCGCAGTGCCCGGTGCAGCTTGGCTCAGTCTCTGAGTCTGCCAAGACTATGTTATGATTCCAGCTATCAGTTTAGTCCTCCTTCTCTGCATTCCTAAGCTACTGAACTGCATCAATAGTTTCCGTCATTGTCTAGCCTATGCGGCTCCATGTTAAGAGAAATACTGTATTTAATGGTCATTTAATATTCTTCATCACGCACTACATGTAGAATAAATGCCTGCTTCAGTCTTAGAGTCAATTAGCTTTTCCCCTCATGACTTCTAGTTTATATCAACATGTTCCCTAAACATCAGATACTAGATAGGGTTTAGGTACATGTCGCTCCGACCCTCCAGACTTCAGTCTCTGCTCCTAGCACAGAGTTCATAGCCCCCAGCTTCTCCTAGTAACACGTCATTACCAGTTTGCGCGCACCACCAGGTTAGAGGTCCCGGCTCCTTAGGTAGCCCCCTCCTATGTTTCCGCCCATTCATGACATATTCTGTTACGTTTGCATCACATGTCTGAGTTACACCTTCTTTTTACTCTTATCTTTCGCGACTGCTACGCGTCACGCCTTCTGCTCCACCCACTGCTACGCCTACTGCAATGTAATGCTATGTGTTTGCGCTATGTATATATGCTCGTGTATTGTTATTAAAAGTTAGCGCGCTCATCCCAGACCCAGCCCCAGCAGCTGCTGGGCCCTGTCATCCTATTTCTATGCAGGTTGTCCTGTTCCTGTCCTTATGCTGTATTAAACCTGCAAAAACTCCCACTACCTCGAATCTTGACTCTTATTTATTGAGCTATCTGTTATTCATTCATTCATCCAAAAATAGATCCGGTATTATTTATTTATATACCACACTGTATAATGCCCAGGGAACCCCCCTCGAGGCAGCACCCTTCTATCTGCAATAAAGGCAGGGTTGTTCTGCTCTGTGAAGGTCCCATCATTGATCACTGTCAACTGGGCTGCCCAGTAATATTACTTGAGATTAGGCAGTGCTATTTCCCCTTCCTACTGGCCACGCAATAGACTTACTAGTGCAATCCTGTGTGGACCCCCATCCCGCAACTGTACCCTGGTGATCTCCGCCATTGTTTGGAAAAATGTCTTTGTGACTCTGTATGGCGAGTTTTGTAGGACCTACAGGAATTTTGGTAAGTATATCATTTCGTATGGCGCAGCCCTTCCTAGTGGGGATAAGGGCATGTTTCCCCAGGGGGCTATGTCTGTTTTATATGGGTGAGGAGTTGCCCCAGGTTAGTTGTTATAAAATCCACAGGGATTGTAGTAATGAAGATACCCAAATACCGGAAACCTAGTTACGGCCCACTGTAGAGGGCAGTCCCAGTCCCTAGGGGGGCACCATTCTGTGGGCAAATATGCTATTACCACGCCGTGACGGGAGGAGACGCTATCTTTTCAGAATATTTGCAGTATCTCGTTACCTGAGACGGGCCACATCCATACTATTGCGCTCTTGGAACTTCTCCTCCTGATTTGATTGTTTGCATATACGAGAGGTCGGAAAAACAAACTGCTATTAACATTATCACCTATCACCTGTTATCATCTTTGCTCAAGACTATACTAAAGAGCCCTGACGAAGTTCTCACTGGCAAACAATGGGAACGAAACGCGTTGGCTGTGTGCCAGTTTTAAAGATGTATTGAAATAAAAAGAAGTATTTTTGGAATATACTCAGACTGCTGCGTCTTGACTCCGCAACGTGTGCACCTTCCGCTTTCTTTGAAAATGCTATGGATTTGCCCCCGTTGTTGCGGATTTCGGAGTACCTTGCAAATGTATTTAATATGCCCAACACTCTTGGGATGGAGTGTATGGAGCCTGCCAAATCAAGAAGTATACCATCTATGTTTAGGGAGATCCTGTCCTCCCAGTTCTGGTCCCATTTTAGATTTCTCATCAGCACTCCCTTCCTTATCCAATCTGCTAAGGGATCAATGGCCAAAGTGAACAGCAGGAGCGACAATGGGGCATCCCTGTCTGGCACCCCTAACCAGTTCACATTCCCACGACATTGCCCCATTGACTCTCACTCTAGCGAGCAGTGATGTGTATAAGGAGGTAATGCCGGGCCGTAGCCCTTTTTTTTTAGCACCTCCATTAAGTAGGGCCACTCGATTATGTCAAATGCCTTCTTGGCATCTAAGGAGAGATCCCTGCCAGTTCCTTGAGGTTTATGCTTTGTTAAGTAACATGTACACTCGCTTAACATTTTGCGTTGTAGCTCAATGTGGCAAAAACCCAAATTTATCTGCTACGATCAGGTTAGCCACCACATCACATAGGTGGTTTGTCAATACTTTTGCTAGTATCTTTTTATTTAGGTTTAACAGCGAGATGGGCCTATAGAGGCACAATCTTTTGGCTGTTTTACTGGCTTATGTATCAGAACGCTGGTAGCCATTCGGATATCCCTATGTAGGCATCTCAGTGCCAGGGCTTCTCAGTACAGTCTCATGAGGGGCTCGCTCAATTTACTCCCCAAGCACCTAAAGAAATTTAGCAGGTAGGCCATTTGAGCCAGGCATCTTCCCACTGTGAACCTGCTATATGGCCTCAAAGATCTCTGTTGCTTCTATTCTCTGATCTAGACTATCCCTGTCCTACATGATTAATACTGGAGTGGCAATATCTCCCACAACATCCTGCAGGGCCTGTTCATCGCATTATCTACAGGGTTGATTTAGGGATTTTAAGTAGGTCGCAAAGATAGATACTATCTCTGGGGCTGTGCTGGCCTTCAGTTCTGTCCTATCCCGAATAAAGCCTTTTTCTTAGTGGGCCAGACAAAGATTTACCATCCTTTATCTTGTCTGTGCTGCAATGCCCTCTGCAACTTTTGTGCCTCATCTTCCAACAGGTGCTTGTATTTTTTCTCCTTTCAGTGCTATCCGGTGTACCAGAGTTGGCATGGTATTCCCCCTCCCATTGCCTCAGGCCTTGCTCTAGATTGTTCACCTTTTCATAGCCTATTTACATTTTCTGATTACTTTAGATATTAGATGACTCCTCATCACTGTTTTGTATGCCTCCCAAAGCATTATGTCAGAGTCTGCCAACCCCTAATTTTCAGTGAAATAGTCTTTGGTGGATTGCATCAGGTATTTCTTTGTATCCCAATCCCTGATATCCCACAGGTACAAATGCCATGGTGACTTGTCTATCGGGGTGTGGTTGGTTATTCGAGTGTATAATGGTGATTGGTTTAAGAACCGCTGGGGTAGAAACATGGTGTTTCGGTATATTAGTCCCTGTAATAGTGACACTAGGAAGTAGTCTATTAAGTGTCTGAGGACTGCATCAGCCACATCCTTATGCAGTCCAGAGCCAAGGATTATAACATTGGCAGTACATACCAGGAAACAATTGGTATATGTTCCCCATTCCACATTCCTAGTATCGCTGCATAGCACCCTTCTCTGTTTGTCCATACCTGTGTGACCACCAGAGGCAGGGACTTCTTTACCAGCATCCCTACCTCTATAGAGTCCGACATATACTCCGAGGGGGGGGCACTGTTTTGTTTTTGGGTTGGCCCATGAATACACAATTCTTGCCCCTCAAGTATGTTTATTTGGCATTAGGAGCACATCTTGGTTGTGTCTATGCACGAATATCCTGACCATCCCCCTCTTTACCTTGCTTTCCAGCCCATTAATGTTCCAGAAGAGAAATATGACACAAGGGTTCGCCCTCCTTGGTTAGATCCCTGTCAATCCAGTAATACCTATGACATTGATAGGAACATCTCAGTTGAGGTTGTCCTATCTCCTGTTTCACTTTTGATGCCATCGTAAACCCCTAACCCTCCCCAACTCCACCCTCCCTTCTCACTCATATGGTGTGCCTCGAACTAACCCCCCCTATGCATGAGAGGTCTGTTGCCCCTTGCCCCTTTACGTGTCTTTAACTTCTAATAATAGTAACATTATTAATGCAAACTTGTTATACCTCTTGTGGTTATGTAGTAGTGGGGACTGTGTGCCCCTCTTTGTAGTGCTCCTCACCTCTTGCCTTATCCTCAAATGTGTGTCTCTAGTTCAAAAATGCAACCTTACGTCTCTGCCGATGGGGTCCCCCCTTGCTCTTCAGTAGGCAGAGGTGTTTGAAATCACTCCATGTTGAATCCCTGTTGGCTTGGTGATCTGGGGGATTTCCTTTCAGTTCTCTCTGGGAACTTTGTGTCATCACCGTGTCATCTGCCTCCAGCCCTCCAGCCAGCTTCAAACCTTGTCTGGTGAGGTAAAGAACCATGACTTGCCTTCCAACAGGATATCAGTTTTGTTGGGAATAACAACATGTACTGAAGACTCTTTTCTGTAGTTTTGCTTTTGCTTTGTCGAATGACTGTCAGTGGGCCTGCAGGTCTTGTGTGCAGTCTGGGAAAATCTTAGTCTCTTCGTTTACAATTCTGATCAAACCTTGTTGTCCCACAGCCTCAGGGATGCATCCTGATTCCTGTAATTAAGGTGTCTCGCAATCAATGGTCTGGGTCATGCCCTCAGCTTAGGCGGAACCCCAGGAACACAGTGTGCTCTCTCCACTATGAAATGGGTTGAGAGTTGTTGCGGCAGAAAGAATGTCTAGAGCAATCCTTTTGATGTATTGCTCAACAGTCTTGCCTTCCAGTTTATTTGCCATGCTCACCAGGTGTATGTTGTTCATTCAGGACCTTCTCTTAGCATTCTATGCCCATGCTTGCTGGAGGGTCATAGCCTTCCTCAAATGGCCTACCTCTGTTTATAATTGTTTGATGGATCGACAGTGCTCCTCCAGTGTGAATTCTACTGTTCCCACCCTAGCCGAGATCTTGTGTAGATCGGTACGCTGGGGATTGATGTCATGAGCGACTGTGTCTATTTTCTATTCCAGCTTTACTTTTATATCTCTGACCATCTGAAGTATCTCTTTCATCGACATGGCATGCTGGTCCAACCTATGGGCCAATGTCACCTTTGCTCCCTTCTCACAGACTATTGCATGTGTTTTAGTCGCTGCAGACCTTGACATGGGGGTCGAGAGTGTCTGCTGGCTTGCCAGAGTGGGTCTGCTGCTGCGATCTGTTTGCAGGGGGTCCACTGGGACCGAAACCTGTGCTGCTGTATTTATCCCGCTCAGCCCATATGTTCATAGGTTCTCAGTCCTGTTATCTGGTCTGTTTTTGCTGCCCGCTGGACAGGTCTGTCCCAGTTTTTGTAGGCCTATCTCGGCCGACCATGGCCTACCGGGTCAGCTTCCTCCTCACCAATGTCTGTGCTGTCTTCATGGAGCCCACTACGAGCAGACTTGGTACTGCCTATCTGCCTGTCTCCCCAGCTGGCGCATAAGCACTGGCTGGTCCAGCCTTGCCGGTATGCAGCAAACCTCATGGGGTTCCAGCCCCCACGCCACTTTCCTTAGCAGCTAGATAGTCCTCTGCCCTTGACCCGCCCGGGGTTATTCCATGCCCCACTGTACTTACTGTGACTGGGTCCTCACCCCATCGACCGCTGATGTTCTGTTTCACTGCCTCTTCTCTCCACCGGCATGCTCCACTGTTGGCTCCATTGGTCCCCAGGCCACCACAGACATCACTGTCATCAGAAACCCGAGGGCCCATTGGCATGTGGGGTGTCCTCTTGGGCTCAGCAGCAGTCTCGGTTCAATCACTCTGCTTTTCTGCGCATTCCCGGGCACTTTTTTTGCACGATTTTGGGAGGATTTGTTCCTTCCTCGATAGGAACATCGTGCTAGTGCTCCATCTTGAATCAGTGCCTAGCCACGCCCCTGCTCTTCGGTTATTCTCCCCTCACAGTCCTTTTTTTTTTTATTTGAACTTTTTTATAAATAAATAAAAGAGCTTTTGCACTACCTGATTATTATATTTTACAGCATGAACAAAAGGCTTTGTCAGAGCAAATAGGTCTTAAAGGCAAGGCTTATTGGCTACAACTGCTTGTTTGCATATATTATTGGCTATGTGTCACTCTGTGATGCAAAGTAATATGGTGCTACATTTATGTCAACTATCTGCACACTTTTATTTTTCGTGCATAGGTTGCATCACTTTGCAATTTGCACCTCCACTTTTAGAGTTAAATGAGCATCAGCGCAAGAACATAGTAAATCTGGGAATATGTTTGTCTTAGCTCAATTCATAGAGGTCATTGAGCAAGGCAAGAGGGAACGGGGAATGTCACCATTGTCATCCCTCTTCTTCTGTCCACTCCGACTTGGTAAGTTCAACCTCCTTGCATCGGCTAAGCTCAGCTGCCATTCACTCACAACCAGCATTGTATCTAGGTTAACTCATGATCCAAGATTCTCCCATTGGCTATATTAGCTCCTCAGAAGCTCCTGTTCTCCATTTGACAGCACTCTTCTCAACAAACAACGGTTCGAATAGCTATCATTGGGAAAATCGCTGCTGCACCAACACCATCAAATTATTTCAGTTTTATTCAGTCGATACCCTGTGTAAAAAACGAAACAAAAATCCTTTACTTGATCATAGCTGTCTACCATCTGCTGGCAATCAGTGAGATTTTTCTTAACCCCTCCCCTGCTGGTGACGGAACCACTCCGCCATCAGCTGCGGTCACGCTGTGCTGATGACGGATTAGTTCCGTCACGGCCCGCTCGGCACGCCTGCGCGGCGCGGATTCCGGGCCTGGCTGAGCGTTCCATTGAGCGGGCGGGGACATGACGGAACCGCTCCGTCATGAGCACAGCGCAACCGCGGCTGGTGACGGAGCGGTTCCGTCACCTGCATGCGCCCGCCCCGCCCCCTTAGCACTGCGGCGGAATAGCCGCCTCAGTGAAGGGGTTGAAGATGATAAGATCTCGGCTGGCGAAATGTTATTAATTCTCCTCTTCATTTCCCATCTTCCAATCTCTTTATTATTCATCCATCACTTCATTTCGTGGCTCTCCGCTATTAAACCCAATGTTAAGCCATATTATTAATACAGCACGGCTGGTTTTCCTACATGGGTGTTTTTTTTTCACTCCTCCTAATCTATCTCACAGCATGTTTAGTGAAGGCCATGTTTTTCTTGCTGCCTGTCCCCTACTTGCGATGACGATGATCCTGCAAAGGGCTTATGCTGATTTTTTGTCTATTCATGATTGACCCCAGTTTGTGTCTGATAAAAATTCCTCAAGTGGGCAATCTCAGTGCAGATCACTGAAATAGGGCGACAGAAAAGGCAATCCTGTCCAGTGCAGAGTACACCCCCGGTGGTAGTTGGCCACTACCATCAGCAATTGAAAACCGAAAATGTAATGTAGGGGGCACCCCAAAAGCCAAAAAATATAATAGATGCAGAATACAATTTCTTTTGAGTCCAAATTACAACAATGTATTTATCTTTTTTGAATCATTTCTTGTATACAATAAATCAATCAGCAAAATGATGAGATTATAGAAAAAATAATATCATCACCACAATACAATCCTCTAATGCTATTATGCACATTCCTCATATAGTACTTACATGTAGGAACAACCACAAGAAAATCAAGTAATTAATGTCAAGTCAAGTCAAGTCAAAGAATTTATATAGCGCACTACATACCCAGAGGGTCTCAAGGCGCTTAGGGAGGGGAGGAGGATTACTTGTCAAATATCCACGTTTTAAGTTGCTTTCTGAATGCTAGGTGGTTCTGGGTAAGGCGAAGGTAAGTGGGGAGTGAGTTCCATGTTTTGGCTGCCAGGTATGAGAAGGATCTTCCTCCCATGGTGGTCTTGTTGATGCGGGGTACAGTGGCGAGGGCTTGGCTGGAAGAACGTAGTTGGCGGGAGGGGGTGTAGAAGGACAGTCGTGAGTTGAGGCATTCTGGTCCGATGTCGTAGAGTGATTTGTGTGCGTGGGTTAGCAGTCGGAAAGTGATCCTCTTATTGACGGGTAGCCAGTGGAGGTCTTTCAGGTGGCCAGAGATGTGTTCGTTACGCGGGATGTCTAATATGATCCTGGCTGAGGCGTTTTGGATTCGTTGGAGTTTCTTCTGGATTTTAGCGGTAGTACCTGCGTAGAGGGTGTTTCCGTAGTCCAGTCGGCTTGTAACCAGAGCATGGGTGACTGTTTTTCTGGTTTCGGTGGGGATCCAGCGAAATGTTTTTTTGAGCATGCGAAGAATGTTGAAGCAGGATGAGGATACGGCGCTGACTTGTCTGTTCATTGAAAGTGAAGAATCCAGGATAACGCCTAGGTTCCGTGCGTGGTCTGTCGGGATGGGTGCTTTTCCAAGGTCTTCCGGCCACCAAGAGTCGTCCCATGCAGAGGGGGATGTACCTAAGATGAGGACTTCTGTTTTATCTGAGTTCAGTTTCAGACGGCTGTGTTTCATCCATTCGGCAACTTCTTTCATTCCTTCGTGTAGGTTGGTTTTGGCGGTGCTGGGGTCATTGGTGAGAGAAAGGATCAGTTGAGTGTCATCCGCGTAGGAGATGATGTTGAGATTGTGTTGGCGAGCGATGGCCGCAAGGGGGCTCATGTATACGTTGAAGAGGGTGGGACTGAGTGAGGATCCTTGTGGTACGCCACAGATGACTTCAGTGGCCTCGGACTTGTATGGTGGAAGGCGGACTCTCTGGGTTCTTCCGGTGAGGAACGAGGTGATCCATTCAAGTGCTTTTCCTTGTATTCGATGTTTCTGAGGCGTTGTAAAAGGGTGCTGTGGCAGACTGTGTCGAAGGCTGCAGAGAGGTCGAGGAGGATGAGGGCGACTGTGTCTCCATTGTCCAGTAGAGTTCGAATGTCGTCTGTTGCTGCGATGAGGGCGGTCTCAGTGCTGTGTTTTGCTCGGAAGCCAGATTGTGAGGAGTCGAGGGATTTGTTGGCTTCGAGGAAAGCGGCGAGTTGGTTGTTGACAGCTTTCTCGATGACTTTGGCCGGGAAAGGAAGGAGCGATATGGGGCGGTAATTTTTTAGTTCGGTGGGGTCCGCTGTGGGTTTTTTCAGAAGGGCGGTGAGTTCAGCGTGTTTCCAGCTTTCCGGGAAGGTGGCGGAGTTGAAGGAGCAGTTGATGACGTCTCGGAGGTGCGGTGCTATGACGGAGTCTGCTTTGTTGAAGATGTGGTGAGGACATGGGTCTGTGGGGGATCCTGAGTGGATGGAGTTCATCAGGCGGATGGTGTCCTCAGTGGAGATTGGGTTCCAATCGTTGAGGGTGTTCAAGGGGGGAGAATGTTCAGCATATGGTTGGGTGGGTTGGTCTCCGGGTTGGTTGTCGAAGCTGTTGTGGATGTCTGCAATTTTGTTGTGGAAGAATAAAGCCAGGGAGTCGCAGAGGGCTTGAGAGGGGGTGATGTCGTTGGAGTTGGCCGAGGGGTTGGTAAATTCCTTGACGATGTTGAAAAGTTCCTTGCTGTTGTGGGCGTTGTTGTCTAGTCGATCCTTGAATGCTGTTTTCTTGGCCTTTCGGATTAGTTGGTGGTGTGTGCGGGTGGCGTTTTTGAAGGCGTCCTTGGGGCTAGTGGTTGGGTCTTTTTTCCAGGCCTTTTCAAGGGAGCGGCAGAGTTTCTTGGACTTCTTAAGATCATCGTTGAACCATGAGGCCTTCTTGCTGCCAGGTTTGCTTTGACGTTTTTTCAGTGGTGCTAGAATGTCGGCGGTGTTGGATAGCCATAGGGTGAGGTTGGCGGCGGCTTGGTCTGGGTTAGAAGAGTGGGCTGGGGTGTTTAGAAGGAGCGATGAGGAGATCTGGTCGATGGTGGTTTTGTTCCAGTTTCTTTGCAGAGTTGGTTGGAGGTGGTTGGTGGGTTTCGGCTTGTTGTAGGTGAAGTGAACGCAGCTGTGGTCATTCCAGAGGAGATCCGTAGTGTGGCTGAAGGAGACATGATTGCTGGAGGTGAAGATGGGGTCGAGTGTGTGACCTGCGATGTGGGTGGGGGAAGTGACCAGTTGTTTAAGTCCGAGGTTGGCGAGGTTGTCCAAGAGGGTGGTGGTGTTGCGGTCGTTGTTCTTTTCAAGGTGAAAGTTGAGGTCTCCCAGAAGGATGTAATCTTTGGAGGGGAGCGCGTGTGGAGTGATGAAGTCCGTGATGTCCTCACTGAATTTTGCGCGGGGTCCTGGTGGTCTGTAGAGGAGGGTGCCTCTGAGTGTGGTCTTGGGGTCGATGTGGATCTGGAAGTGAAGGTGTTCAGAGTTGGCGAGGTTGACGTCAGAGCTGGTTGAGATGTGGATTGATTTTTTATGGACGATAGCGATTCCTCCTCCTGTGTGGCCGGTACGGTCCTTGTGTGTGATCTTATAATCTTCAGGGATGGCAATGGTGATGTCTGGGGCGGAGGAGGCGTTCATCCATGTTTCTGTTAGGAAGGCGACGTCTGGAGAGATGGTGTCTAGTAGATTCCATAGGTCGATGGCGTGTCTGTGGACCGATCGGGTGTTGAGAAGGATGCATTGTAGGTGGTTGGGGTCGGGAATCTGTGGTGTGGTCGTAGCGGAGATGTTGTCGGTACCGCTGAATTTACAGGAGTAGCAAGAGAAAGGTCCATGGGTGTGTCCAGGAGCGGCTTGGACGCAGTTGGGGGCGCGACCGGGGTTAAGGGCTAGGAGGGTGGAAATGAAATTAAATGAATTTAATGAAATTACTGAAAGAAAATTTCATCTCAATACAACATCCATATTATATTTCTTCATCATAAATGTTGCAATTTGTTGTGTGTTTCTTCAAAAAGATACAGGCAACAAATATTTTGCAACTTATGTCACTTTTTCAAGGTCAATTTGTACAGGGAAAGAAAATATGACATCTCTATTTTATCCGAGGTAACAGCCAGAGCAGACACCAGGTAACTGGCCGTAGCAGACACCAGGTATTTTCCCGGTGCGCCGCTAGGGTGGGGGCTGGTTTTGGGCCCCTGGGGGTCGTTTTTGGTACCGGGGGGCGGAAATATCGTCCCTCTGTAACAAAATCGTCCGAAACCGTCCCTCGCAAACTGCTCCGCTGCACCTCCTCATTACCTCAGGGGGTGCCAGCCGAGCAGTTTGGCAGGGCCGATTTCGGGTTCCCTGTCCAGCCCTGGTAACAGCCACCAGATCTTTGTTTTCAATGCTTGATGTCACAAAAGCATACAGAGTGGATTCACAAACTACCATGAATGAAAACTCAGAATTCATCCTTCCAAATATTCACATCGGAACAAAAAAGTCCTGATCTCCCATTCATAAATTAACTTAAACACAGACGGCCCACGTTGGAGACAGCAACATGACAGGGCAATATAAGGATACAAGTTAGCCAATCGAAATGATGGTTAAAGGGCAACGCTCCAGGGATGGACAAACACAAAAAGAGGAAAGCAAGCCAGTATGAGCAAATTAATAAGTCACGGCAAGCAAATAAGTGACAGTAAAGCCAACCAATGGTAAGCAAAGGAGTCGCTGCAAACCCACTGAAGGTTATTGGTAAGGCCACAATAAGTCTTTTGCAAACAGAAATAATGCAAGATTATGCTGGCGTAAATAAAGTTTCACCTGGGTTTACAAAGAAACTGTAAAACCAACAAATTATCACGATAGTGCAGTAAAACAAAGACATAGGGCCTGGTAGCAAGTGGGTTATTATTTTCCAACCCCTGCGTAAACCCTTGTTTGCACAAGGGTCAGAATTGCCGAGCCTTGTGCAATCAAAACAGAAAAGCTATTAAAATCTATAAAAAGGAAATTAAAAATGCACAAGCTCTCTACTATCAGGGAAAGATCCTCTTGGCGAACTCCTCATGTGAGATATTCAAAATTGCCAACACTCTTCTCACTCCTCCCACCTCCCTTATCGGCACAGATAATGTGCAGTCGCAGTTTGACCAAATTGCTGACTTCTTTGCAGAAAAGATACGAATCATCTATAATTCCTTCCCTTCTACTCCTGCCTCACAAATGTCTGTATCAAGTGGTGGAGCTATTGCCCCCACCCCCTCCCTGCTGCTGGAGGAATTTGCCCCTCTGGATCTCAAAACCCTGCAAAGATTGCTTAAAGAACTTAAATCGGGTTCTCCCCTAGATGTTGCCCCCCAGTATTCTTCAAAAAATCTCCGAAGTAGTGTCACCTGTTATCTATATATATGAAAATGAATGTATGTCTGTCTGTCTGTCTGTCTGTTTGTCCTTTATGCATTACTACACCATTCATTCGATCGCCATGAAACTTTGGGAAGTTGTTGAGTACACTCCCGCGAAGGTTTCTGGCATACATTTTATTTAAATATCGGCCCCCCAGGGCCCTGATAATCATTTGAATACTGATGTACGCACAAGATGGAAAAACAAAAAATCGTGTTTCCACAAGCACTCGAATAAATAAAAACAATTAAAACAGCATTCATCCGATCGCCAGGAAACTTTGGGAAGTTGTTGAGTACACTCCTGCGAAGGTTTCTGGAATACATTTTTTTGAAATATCGGCCCCCCAGGGCCCTCATAATCTTTCGAATCCTGATGTACGCACAAGACGGAAAAATAAAAAATCGTGTATACGCAAGCACTAGAATAAATAAATAGAATTAAAACAGCATTCATCCGATCGCCAGGAAACTTTGGGAAGTTGTTGAGTACACTCCCGCGAAGGTTTCTGGCATAACATTTTTTTAAATATCGGCCCCCCAGGGCCCTCATAATCTTTTGAATACTCATGTACGCACCAGACGGAAAAACAAAAAATCATGTAACCACACGCACTCGAATAAATATAGAATTAAAACGACACTTTGAAATGTTTTCCATATTAAAATGAATAAGTTTCAATAAAAATGACATGTAAATTGAATGTTATCATAACGAGTTTCCTTGAATTTCCTTTCTTCGGAGATCGCAGCAACGCGCGACGGGTAAGCTAGTACTATATAAATTCATCACATAAAACTGGGATTGTGCCACTGCAACGGAGACATGCAATAGTCAAAGCACTTTAAAAAAACAACAAATATTGACCCTGATAATTGGGGTAATTACTGTCCTATTTCCTTGCTGCCAGGGGTCAGCAAACTAGCGGAAAAATATACTAACTCAATCCTATTGGCTTTTTTGGAAAATAATAACCGTCTACATGTTACGCAGACCAGCTTTAGACCTCAACAAGGAACTGAAAGAGCTATTTTGGCTGCAGTAGAAGGAATCAGGAGGACCCTTGACAGCAGAGGCGGTGCTGCTTTTATCCTGTTGGATCTCAGCACAGCCTTCGATACTGTCAACCATCACCTTATGATACAAAGACTGAGGGATGCTGGAGTGACAGAGCTGGCACTTAGGTGGTTACAGTCTTTCCTCCAAAGCAGGGTTTACACGGTTTTTGAAGGAGATTGCTCTTCAAAGCCCATTGCATTGACTTGTGGGGTTCCTCAGGGATCTTCCCTGAGCCCCACAATGTTCAATGTTTATATGAGTTTGCTGGCAGAAATAGTACTCCCATTTGGGATACAGGTTATTTCTTATGCCGACGATACTCAACTGATTGTCTCCCTAAAGTAATCCAATCGATTAGACCCTGATCTTGCCACCTGCCTTCAGAAAGTCTTCGATTGGATGAGCAGCTCCTTCTTGAAGCTCAATGGATCCAAGACTGAACTCATGCTTTTTGGGAAATCTGGTCCTTCAAACATTGACCACCTGTGGCCTAACTGCCTAGGCTCCCCCCATTCCCAAAAAGTAGAGTTAAGAGTCTAGGAGTTTGGATTGATTGCAAACTGTATTTTAGAAGACAATCTCGCATAGTGGCAGCAAACTGTTACGTATTGCTCAGAAGGTTTAGAAAGATACTTCCTATGCTCCTGTTTGCAGCTAGACGATTGCTGGTGCAGGCCATCGTACTTTCGCGACTTGATTGCACCGATGCATTATACATGGGAGCCCCCTTGGCCACTATTAAAAGACTACAAATCGTACAGAATTGTGCGGCACGCATGTTGATAAACATTCCCAAACGGTCCTCTGCTAGGCCGGCCCTTGCCAGTCTTCACTGGCTCTCAGTCCAGGAAACAGTTAATTTTAAAGCTCTTTGTATTACCCATAAATGTTTGACAGGAAAGGGCCAGCCCCTGATTCGCACTTGGAACCAACCGTATGTACCCAATAGAACTCTTAGGTCAGGGAAAAAAGGTCTAATCTGGGTCTCTAAGATCAAACATGTACGCACTGGAGGCCGACTGTTTTCATATTATGCTGCCAGACTTTGGAACAGTATTCCACTGCACATACGCTCTGAACCTGACCATATTAAGTTCAGAAAACTTGTGAAAACTTTTCTTTTCCAGTAATCCCTTCATAGTCTACCTGGTGTCTTAGGGCTGGGATGCCCCTGAGTAACCACATGCTCTACAAAAGCTCCTTCATTCATTCATTAATTCAATTGCAAGTAGATTGTTATTTCACATTTTCAAAAATTATCAGATACGTTAAATACCCCAACCTTCACTAAAGTTTGTCAAGTCAAACCTGCTGAAATTTAACAGGGGAATGTGAACGATATTTATTGTACCAAGGAGATTTTGATTTGTTAAACACCAAAATCAGTATGTTATTTTCCAGAAACTCATAATAGGTGCTACTTATTGCACTGGATAAATAGTGTGCCCCATGATATCATTATTAATCAGCCCCAATAAATAGAACATATACTCATAACCAGGGCCATAGTGTAATTCACTAATCAAGCTTCTTTGTTTCCTTTCCATAGGCTTAAGCATCCAAGCAGGAAGCACTTGCAGAACAGAAACAAAAAATACATACATCAGCAAATAAGGTACCATTTGTTTCAGCAAAATGTGTCCTAGCTGCTGGTGTCAGGAAAAAAAAGTGGAGCAGCATAGGGGGCCAATAATAAAAACAAAAACAAACAACAAAAAAAGAACTTGCCTGACGCTGGCCACTCTTCTGCTTTGCATAGGCTGAGGCTCCCAGACGCTGCTCTCATGCTTGTAATACCCATGAGAGCAGCATCGGGATTGAGCGAAGCAGGCAGGTTCTGCACTCCATCGGGGACCGGCAGCCTGAACCTGCTGTTGTTCTCCATCTAGCAATGCAGCTTAGTTGGAGAGATGTCAGTGCGCATGTCGGTTTCGCCGTCCTTGGAAGGCCGGCCAAACTGACATGGGCACTAACAGCAGTGTCCACTACTGCTCCATCAGTCTTTGTATGGTCCCGCCCCCAAAACTCAGCTCCTGACGAAAACTGTTATTATCATTTATCTTTCGTTTGCCCCTGCTGGAGGGGTGAGCGTTCACTGCTGTTGCAACTGCCGTCTAATAAAATGAATTCTTAATGATTCATGGAAGACAAATGGCAAATGTTCCCATCTTTGAGATGCCAATGCCTTACTGGACAGCTTATCCAAGCCATCTCAAACTATGAAAATCACATAAAACCCAGAGACGAAAAGGGGCAGACCCAAATCCCATTATCTCTTACTGTATTTCTTCATAGTTTCACTTCATCAAGAATGAATAACGTGGTATTTCAGACAGCTGCAGGCAGATATAATATGATAAATTAATCTCGCCTCACAGGGAGTGTGCTGCTGGGAAAGAAATCCTAATATTCTGCCAGCCACCTTATGTCAGTTAGTACCAGAATATTTCTTGGAACATCCCTTTTTCTGTTGAGTAAATGACAAACAAATAATATTTTACCTCCATCACATAATATATTTTCTACAACTTCTAGCGGGAATGTCAAAATTTCAGTCACGCACGAAGTGCCTAAACCTTGAATCAATGTTTCTTTTTTGTTTAGTCTGTATATAATTTTGCGTTTGAGAAGCATTTTTATGGTAAAGCCAAACTATTCTTCCTTTCGCTGTGCCTTCAATCTCAACCAATCTCATAACAAAACTGTTTACTTTTACGGTAGCTTTGCTGTGTGAATAGCATTTTGATAAACAGCATAATGAAAAAATACCAGAACAAGACTGTGCCTAATATACTGTGCATTATATGAAATTCAACTTAGTTATGCAACTTTTCCATATACCATTTTTTATGCAGATAACCTCTATATTAACATTATATGACATTTGCAAAAAGGGAAAGATATAAGGGCTTATTTAAAAGAAACGGTCGCTTCGGGAATTGA
Organism: Lissotriton helveticus; assembly: GCF_964261635.1. Taxonomy (NCBI): domain Eukaryota; kingdom Metazoa; phylum Chordata; class Amphibia; order Caudata; family Salamandridae; genus Lissotriton; species Lissotriton helveticus. Next base: position 1,002,684,768 of record NC_136071.1, on the reverse strand, counting down.
TGTGTCAGTTTCCCTGCGCCCGTATGCGCATTCCTTGCACCACCATGAATGCGCCATATTTACAATACAGCATACCATGGCGCAAGGAATGACAGATGTGCCTGAAATTCAGAGCATCTGTCGGCGCAATAGACACACATTGCTCTGTAACAAGGATTCTGCGCAAACACTGAACTGTGCACAGAGACTTAGGACATCAGTGAATTAGGGTGTGCCAAAACTCACCTCAGTACCCAAAATCCCCTACCAGACTAGCAATCAGTGTCACATTAGCTCTTCATCCTATAGCAAAGAAACCAATGATTAGACAACCTAGAACATGCATCTTAGGGCCATCTCAGGAATGGTGGGAAGTGAGAACTATCTTTTGTTATACGTTCATACCAGTCCACAACAGGAGTAAAATAGAGACACCGGAAAGTTAAAATATTTATTTTAACGACGTGATCTCAAGCGCAGTATTTTAATCAACATTAGCATACATATGGATAATAATAATACTACGGACAGCATGGTTACAATTCCATAAAATACAAAAGGAAGAATCATGTTACAATGATAGTGCAAACAGGTGATAAAAATGCCTATTTAAAATACCCTCCCTATCTAGGAACTATGGGGCATATTACCAAGCAATAATTATCGCTATTGCTTGGTTAGAGACAAAAATGTATCGCCGACCTGCGGTGATTTTTATCGCAGATAAACCTTGGTATTACCAAGGTTTATCGCAAATGCGATAAAAATCGGCCGCAATGCATGAATATCGCTGAAAAGTCAGCGATATTCAGGCATTACCGAGCTAATGCTCTTAGCCATGTTATCCACCTCCCATTGGATAACATGGCTAAGAACTGCTCAGGGCAGGTGTTAGCTTTTGGAGATATTCGCCTAGCGCGAATATCTCCAAAAGTTGGTAATAGGAGATAGCGATGTTAGCGACTGTTTCCAGTCGCTAACATCTTGGCACGCCCACTTTGCATGTCATTAGTGATAAATTTCTCTGACATGCAAAGTGGGGCCTAAGATGGTCGCTATCTCCTACTAGCTGTCGCTAACTGGTGTTAGCGACAGCTAGGTAATAGAGAGATAATTTTATCTCCGCTTTCTTGGCTTTTAAAGCCAAAAAAGCAGAGATAAACACCCTTGATAATATGCCCCTATGTATTATAAAACTATAGAAGGTCTCTTGAGCTTTCTTAGGGGGACCCCATTTACCTGTCCGCTCAGTAATTGTAAATTACATCAGGATCGGTTAGTCTCTCTGCATGCCTGGAACCTTCCAAGTGTGTGCAATTCTGGCAAGTGTGCTACGATAAAGGCTCCAGAATCCTACTCGGCTTGCAGCTGCCAAATTGTTGTCTCTAGAATGTGTTACACGGACAAGCCAATAAACAAGCTCGCGTTATGATGACCGTGGCGGCTTGGCACTCACTGTACAGACTGGGGATACAATGTATGTCTAGAGATGTCGAAAAACAACCCTTTTCCCATGTATAGACCTTCATCCAAGCTAAGTCAGCAAAAACAGCTAAGCAGTGTCATGCGCAAAAGTAGCAAAAGGGAAAAATGGCGTTTAAACTTCGAATGAGCCATGCTAACTTAACATACACGCAAAAGAGGCCCTTAAACCATCCGACACCCCCCCATGTTCGGGGAACACACAGCACTCAAGGCAAACATGCCAGAATGCAGAATTCAAGTTCGATGAGGACAGAACCAAGTTCAGAAAATTCTCCGATTTTGAAATTCATGAGTGTAAATCCATAATATATTTCAAATCAGTGGGAAAAAACCTCAGCCTTGTAAGGAAAAAACAAGATAAAAAGTAAAAATATTCACGAGTCTAGCACGTGTCTATGAAGCAAAAAATTAATACTTTAGTCCAACAACGTGTAAGCACATAGGGCCATATGTAGGTAATCTCTACTTACTGATTCTTAAATACCAAATTTTACTGATTCGGTATTTAAGAATCGGTAAATAGTATGCAGGTAAAAATTCGGTAAATTATACCGAATCAGTAATATTCGGTATTACCGATTCAGGATTTACCGATTCGGTAATTCCCATTCATTCCTATGGGCCTAGAGGCCCATAGGAATGAATGGGAAGCCATTCAATATCACCGGTTCGGTAAATACCGAATCGGTAATAGGGGGAACATATTCAAGGGTGACAGGGTGTCACAGTGACACCCTGTTGCACCCCTGAATCGTGCATGTGTGCACATATGTCTGCCACATGGCACTTTTAAAAAAGCACAACATTTTTCGATATTTACTACCAACTTGTAGTTGGTGGTAAATAACGAATCCTTAAATAAAAAATGCACTCACTTGAGTGCTCCCTACATAGTATTTAAGAATTCGGTAATTTACTGATTCCTTAAATTACCGAATCTGTAAATTACCGAATCCTTAAATCCCGCTACCTACATTAGAAAAAGCTAAATACCGGTCGGTAATGGCAAATTTACAGATTTTCACCCGTTACCGACCGGTATTAAGCTACCTACATATGGCCCTAAATGTTGCAACTGCTTCCAACAAGAAGTCGTTATTCTCATCCATGAACATTTCAGCCATCCAATTAAGCAAAGGGAAAGAACATACATGTTCCTCAATTGCCGGAGCCTCTTGCATCATCAGAGGACAACTCGGGCTTGCTGAAAGATAGCTGCGATCCAGGAAATCATTGGCCGCAGTCCAAATGTTCCAATTGCCTAGAACCCCATATGCCGCTGCGCAGGCCATAATCCCGGTACCGGAACAGTCTATTTCATGAGCAACTAAGGGACTCATAAGTAGATCAAAATCCAGGTCAGGACACACCGTGTTGCAGAGACACAAATCCAGGGCCCATACGAATTCACAATCCAGGCAATGAAAAACAGGCTGCACGCAAGTGAAGAAAGAGAACCGGAAGGATAAACCATACGCTACACTCAGAGTCGCCAAAGGCAGTGCTCCATAGTATTCTAGCATCTGGTCACGCAAGTGGAGCAGCCGGGACTGAACGTCGAGGGGCACATACTGTGCATCCATTTTGCAATAAACAAAATAAGAGCAGAATGCCGGCACCCAAAGCCAGGAGCAAGTTGAAACCTCCAAAGACATTTGAAAAAATCAAATGAAAAAATGCAGGAATCACACCGAATATAGTCTGAAACGAGGTAACCAGGCCAGAGCATACTACTTTAAAAAAATGAGCCAAGCCAGTAGTCGAGAAGGCATTCAGGATCGTGTGGATCAAAGCACCGAAGTGCAAGGGCAGGTCCGTGTTTAATAAAGCATTCACTTCTGTACGAGTATTTGCAACGTGAAGGACGAATGTCTCATACGCAGATGAAAGTTGAACTTCCTTTTGGGACAATAGAGCTCTTATTCTGCTCATCTTGTTGAACTCTTCTTTCCAGATGGAAGCATCAAGCCTGCCATGCGGAGGAGTGAACAGCACATTCTTGAAACAAGTAACACGCTGGGAAATGGTAACAATGTAAGCAATACCGGCGGCTAACCCACAACACTCTTTGTTGTTTAGTAACAAATAACTACCATGAGCAAGCAGTGTGAACGTCTGTGTAATGGCCGGGACTGGGTGCCCTTTAAAACACACACTAAGGGGCTCATTAGAATGGCGGACGGACTTGCGTCCGTCCGCCACCCTAGAGGAGGAAGGACCGTCCGCAGGGGCAGCGGCGGTCCCTCCAGTGCAATTAGGATGTGACCGCCAGCCTGGCGGTCACATCCTCAATATTTAACATTGCGGCGGGTGCTGCTTGAAGCAGCACCCGCCGCAAGGTTAAATATGCATGCTTAGCATTTGCATGCACAAAGCAGCAGGCACCGCGCGGTGCCTGCCGCTTCGTGCACGCAAATGCAGGGGGGTACCATAGGTACCCCCCATGTGCACCCCCCACCCCCCCAATCAACCTGGGGGCCCGCAACGGGCCCCCAAAGAAATCACCGTATGCCTTTCCACGGCAGAGAATCCGCCTCGGAAAGGCATCTGTTTTACGCCATCCTAATATGGCTGGCGGTGTCTGATAGACACCGCCAGCCATGTTAGAGCTTTTCCGCCGCAGTCGGAAGGCGACCGCGGCGGAAAAGCTGCAGACCGATTTTGAGACCCACCGCCATCCTAATTTGGCGGTGGGTCTTTTGTGCCTGCCAGGCGGTTTTCCAGCATCCTCCGGGCCGGCGGTGGCTTCCGCCGGCCTTGAGGATGCGGGAAAACCGCGATCATAATGTGCCCCTAAATTTGGTGCGAGCACATTACAAGAGCCTTGCAATTGAAGATTTCTGCATGTTAAGGAATGATCTGGTGTAGACACAATCTTCACCATTCAAAAATACCTCTTTACCATCCCTCAAACATCGGTAAGTGAAGGGGAGGTTCCAAACCGCCTGAAGGAATACACCACCCAGGGGCTCAAACCTGCCTATAGCATAGTGTTTCATGCAATTCTCGAATTTGAAAAGAGAGAAAGGTAAGGTTATTAACCCATGGATAAGCCAAAGAGCCGAATTCGCTTCTGCTACAGAAAAAGGCAATGGTTCTAATTTTTCAATATGCAATAGGTAAAACGTGGCATTTTTCATTGACATAAATTGCTGTTTCAAAGTTAAATTAAAAGGCAGAAATAACAAGCTCGTGTTCATGTAATCCCATGGAACTTAACCATTCTTAAGTGTCTGCAAAGTCCAGGCAAACTGCATAACAGAACACAATTCATTTTGCCCATGATATAACACTGCAACATCTTCTTGTACAATATCAACCACAGATGACACATTATTATCTACAGTGTAAATTCGGGAAGAAAGGGTGTTAATGCTATTATCCACAGCAGCAAGTACTTTTTCTAAATTGGCCTGATCTATAGCTCTAAGCCTAGAAGCAGCTTCAATTTGAGACAGTTTCCAAACTTTATTTTAAGCAGCATATATCCATCTTTTCAATCTGCCAACCGCAGGGCCCTTCACAAAATCATTTAAATCGACAGTTTCAGTGAGTTTGGACAAATGCGATTTAACAGACGCTAAGTATGATTGTCTGAGCCAACTCTGGCACAATTTTCCTACAGAATAGGTGGTGACTGAATGGTGAGTTTGAAAACAGGGATCAACTCTAACCGCCGTGTAGCCAGGGGTCAGACCCAGAAAACGGTGCTGGCAGGAATCTGCACTTTTGTGCCATAGCAACCAGCCTTCGGGATTAATGCTGGAAACATTAAAAGAAGAATTACTAAACAGTGCCTGAATTTCACTCATGGGTGTACTGGTAAAATTATTCCAATGGGGGAATTCACCCAAATCTGGAAAGGAAGGAGCATTTAATTTTTTAGAAGTAGCCTATCCAAAGCATGTAGTTTGTGAAATAGTATCATTCAGAAACAACATATGGTTCGGGATGGGACATGCACAATGGAAAGCCTCAGTGCCTTGCACTTGCCAACTTATAGAACCCCAAACAGATTTACGATCACTCCACAGTTCATAGCCCCCAACAGCCAACTGGTCAATAAAGGACTTTGAATAAAGTAATTTGGTGTGGGTAAGTCTAACCTTAGAAAATGACTCTCCACTCAATTTAAAATAAAATGCATTAGGGTTGGGTTGATCAAAATCAGTGAAATAGGAAAACTTTTTCAGGAATGTCTTGGAACTGCCTTCTACTGGTGCGGTACAATGTTCCCACTGTGTGAAATTAACCATGCTTCTGAATGAGCCTGTCTTATACAGAAAGTGATTGCCAAAATGTTGGTAACAGTACAAATCACCATAATTTGCAGACTCTATATATAAATCTTCAGCATCTAAGGCAGCATAATATTTCAAATCAGTAAATAAAGCTTCCACAGCTTTAACATCCCAATCATCAGAGCGAATATTTTGTTTAACCACATCTCCCATAGAAACACGGAGTACATTGGGAACATTAATGACCTCTGTGGGACCATGAATCTGGAACTTCACAGCATCCCATACAATCCCATCTAAAACGGGCCAAGCAGTTATATTAACTAAAGTCTGGTCCCTCTTCATGATGTGCGAAGAGGAGTGGGGAGCCAAAGTTCCATCAATCACTCAAATTGATGTTCTTTGTTCAACATAGTGCCAATTGATAAAACAAAAAAAATATACCACAAATTCTATGGACATGAACAAAAAAATGTTTTTTAAACCAGGTAACAAAAATTGAAACTTTTGAAGGGGTCTTTGATGTGGATGAGCCAGTGTCAAATTAAAAACGGGATTGATTAGCCACACGAGTTTCCAAATCAGGCATTGACAAGTCAGTTGGATAAGTATATTCAGTGTCATTAAGAGGATTACCAGCAGGTAGATTCGCTAAAGGATTCGTAAGTGGACTAATTTCAATGGCAACATCAGGTCCGAGGATCCAGGGCCAAAACAGAGTGTCGGACCATTGCTGGGCATGAGACCGCAGGCGTCATACTATACAGTATCGGCCACCCTGTGTGGTTTGACATGGTCAATTAAAATGTATCTGTTCCCCTTTCGCCTAGGAAGAGGAGGTACAATAACTGTCCTTTTCCCCGCACACCAAGCACGGCAACTGGAGCTCGATAGGAAGGACCAAATTCTTTCTTGTTGTCGATCTTCTCTTGGACCAGTTCTCCAACCTGGGGTAGCCAGCCGACTACCGGAATCAGCAACGCAGCTTCTGACGTGGAGAGCAAGTGTTCCTTTGCAAGACTGTCTCTGGTCTTTTGTAGATTCTGTAAAACATTAGAATGTTCGTCTATGTCAAAGGATGCAGCTCCCGCCGCCATGTCTAGACCGTCAATGTCCGGAACAAACATCTTGATGCCAAAGAGCATTTCGTATGGGGTCCGTCCAGCCAGAGACCTTCTAGGAAAATTATTAAGTGCACGTTGTACGCTATGCAAGTGGGCGAGCCATTCCCTGCCAGCATCTAACACTTTCGCTGTCAATGATTGCTTTAAGTCACGGTTCATCCGCTCCACATCACTATTGCCCTCAGGCCTGTATGGGGACGAAAATTTGACATGGACCCCCAATGAACCCATGGCATCCTTGTACGCCTTAGAGACGAACGCTGGACCCTGGTCCGAATGGAAGGTGCCAAATGCAAAAATTCCCACAAAGACATGCAAATCTCTTATGACAGTTCTGGCATCAGTGCTTCTTTGAGGCCACAGCCACACAAAGCACTTGCAAGAGTCAACTGCTACTAAGATGTACTTATACGCAGTGTCAGAGGAGAAAGGACCGCAGTGATCCCAATAAACACACGCAAGTGGCTTATTAGATATGTACAACTAAGTTTGGGGTCGGCGTGTAGCAGAAGAAGGCTTAATTTGCTGACAAATACCACATTGAAGGACAAAATCACGCGTTTGTTTGATAAACCCCACCACTAATACCGTTGCTGGAGGAGGGATACAGTAGCTGACACGCCGGCATACGCCGAAGCCATCCCCGCATGGGCTGTTGTAATCAAAGCCTGCCTGCGGTCCGTGTTGGGAATCAGTCTGTCACCAACGTTGTTAATTCTCACATAAGGAACTTTATCGGGACTTAAGTGATAAGTGTACTTTGAAGGGAAACCCTTAGGATAATTACCTCCCTTCTCAGTCGCGGAATAGCTGCCAAGATGTCATCATCAATCTTACTTTTGGAAAGTGTAACCGCTGCCACTGCAAATGTTGCTACTGCTGTCTTTTTAGCTTCGTCTGCGAGACAGTTGCCAACAGCATGAACTCCTACGCGCTGATGACCCAGAGTATGAATTACAAAAACGAGTGGGAGACGTTCTTTAAGTTCTGTCACTCGAACCCAGATCATTTTATGTTTTATTGTGCGCCCTTTGGAGTCACGATAATAATTTTGAGTCCAAAAGGGTAGATTGTCACTGAAAGACTGTACACAGTAGTAGGAATCACTCACAATAAGAGTAGTCACACTGGGGTCCGCGTACTCCAATGCAAGCATCAGAGCACGTAGTTCTACTAAGTAGGCTGTACAGTCCCCTAATGTCTGTGTATGCACGACATCGGACTTGAATTCACCATCCACCATGGTACCAACCACAATTGCACAGGCCGCGGAATACACGTGTTTAGAAACCGTAGCCGCCTGGGCACTTCCATCAGTGTAAATGATACAACGAAAATCCTCAAGTGGGCGAATAGTCAGAGGAGCAGGATGAACAAACTCATACTGCAAAAACTCTTGAGTCTGCAAAGAGGAACCGAAAATGAACGTTACATCCGGGGATGTCAAAGATGTAGCCCATTGTATCCACCGAGGGTGCAAAGCCTTGGAATTTGGTACACTGGCCTGCGTCACTGCCTCCAAGGCAGGATACGGAGTAACAACCACAATGCGTTTTCCCTGCGACAGTGCACTTTCCTTAAGAATCGCCATTTGCACTGCTGTCAACACTTTTTCCACAGTGGAAAACCGCAACTCGGCCGAAGTGTACAGGTGTGACTTGTAAGCAATAGGAACTGTGTCTCCCTCATTAAAGTGAGGTACGGGAAACCCACCGTCCCAGGCACGATTCTTATCACCAGGTTCGTGTGGTTATCACGAGTCGACAAGAACTTAGATTCAAGTAGGTCAGCCTACAAAGATTGCAAGATGGCTGAATGTTGTGACAGCCAGCACAATTTGGAAAAAGTAGGTTGTATCAACGCATAAAGCGACTTGATACGCTGGGCATATTCTGGAATGTATGTACGACCAAAATTCAAAAAGCCCAGTAAAGATTGTAGTTTCTTCAGCTTTCTGTGAGCTCGCAAAAGTGCGCATTCCTCCAAGAAGTGAGGATCCAAGCCTCTACCTTCATTATTGAGCTCGTAGCCCAGGAACAACACTGTGTATTATGCAATGTGGGATTTCGCAAAGTTAAATTTATAGCCAAAGTCCGCAAAACGGCAAAGTATGCGGTCAACATGGCACAGATGCGGCCATAACTCGTCGTCCGTGAGATAAATGTCATCCACATACGAACATACATCTCCATCGAGTCTCTCAAGCAGAGACACTACACAGGCAGCAAAAACCCCTGGACTGTTCTGGTAGCCCATGGGCAAACGAAGAACCTGGCGTTGTTTGCCGCCACAGGTAAAACTCGTCCACTCACTACTAAAAGGGTTCAAGTTATGGGCAAAGAAGCCATTGGAAATGTCAAGTGTGGTTTTGAACCTTTTACGCACAAGACTATCCACTAGAGCAGAGCTGTGAGTATTCTGCACCGCCCACGGATGACAATGTGAGTTCAAGTGGTGGTAATCCAATACCAAACGGTACGAGCCATCGGGCTTGGTCACAGTACAAAATTGGGTTATTCATCGGAGACACAGATGTTTCAATTACTCCTTGATATTCCAATTGCTCAAGGATCTTGGCTACAGAGGCTTTCGCCTCACGCCGTATGGGGTATTGGGGTTGTGGCTGTGGCATGGACCGCAAAGGGATCTCATGTCGAGGGGATAATTTGTCCCATCCACAATGAGTACGGTACAACGCCGGCGCAAGCGCCTTAGCCCAATCTTCTGCAAACTGCAGCGCCTGCTCCTTCATCACAGCGTGCGCGAAAGTGGGGAGGATCACCTCCTCCCCTTGCGGAGCGGCCAAGACAAACGGTGGGGGCTAGTCGACCTCCGCCAGCAAAATGTCATAAGTAGTTGTTAGATTTTCCCAAAATCCCCCTTTTATGGGTCGTTCTATGTCACCTTCAATCACAAGGACTATTTCATAAAGCCTGTCAGGGGGAGCCACTCTGGTGTTTGCTGTTTCAACAACAAAGAAGGCGTCTGTCGCTGTCACCTTCAGTAGTGGATGCAGCGCCTCTCGAATGATGGTAATCTACGCTGCGCTGTCCAACAGGGTCAGAGCCCATGTCAGATTCCGAAGCTGCGTTCTCACTATCTGTGGCATATCTGGCTGTTACAGCAGCAACTTTCTTCTTTTGAAACTGGGGTCGTTGCCACAGTGACTCGTCCTGCTTGCCTTTTCCGTCAGCCTTACGAGGCTGCTCACGGCTCTGTTGGACACCTTGCCATCTGCCGCCGCCTCCTCCACCAGTGGCTGTTACCGATGTTTCCTGCAAAGAGCGAGGAGAACGTTGTTCAGGAACCTGAAACCTATCAGGTGACTTAATAGTACTGCGGTCGCGCAAGTCATATTTACGCTCAACAGGGGCAGGTGTAGGCGAAGCGGGATGGGAACCCTGTTTCTGACGGGGTTTGTTGGCGTCGGGTACCTCACGCAGAGCATTAGAGACCTGGAAACTTATAGCATCCCCCTTGACATTAGCAAGGACGAGATCACGTACTATATCAAACGCTCCCACAAGGTGCATTCCCAACTCCACTGCTGCCTCTGGTCTCATCCTGAACACGCTTGATCACAGTAGGCAAAACAGTCATTGACGGGGTGCCAAAGCACCAAGTGTAGACTGCTGCAAAGATCACCCTCGCCTCAGTTATGTCAGGCACTAAGTCTTTCAGCAAACTCATGGTGAGAATCCTGTGTTTCTCAACAGGACTAGTATTTGGGAACACTGCCTCCAGTTGGTCAAATTTCTCGGCAAGCCAAAAAGGCATTTCTTCCTTATCCTGGGGACACTTGCCCATGACCGCATTAACCATGACGGGACTAAGTTTGAGTCCGCCACCGCCAACTGGATGCGCTGCACCAGCCGGGGCCCCTCCCAGGAGGTTGTGAGTAATGTAGTGAACCAGAACCCTGATAACTGCTACCGAAGAAGCATACAGGGGTCACAATTGAACGGCTGTCAAAACACCCACCTGGGGATGCGGAGTGTAAGCAGCCAACACAGGCCAAGTAGCGCCTGGAATGGACAACGGTCCTTGTCTGACCGATGTAACAACGTCTGGGAGGGCGCCATTAAACCAAACGGCATGCTGCCAAACAGAAATCGGAATTTCTACCATCCAATATGTAGCGTACACTGCAGGAGCATCAGTCGGGTATACGAGTGATAAACACCAGAAACAGCATCCACCGCGGGAAATGTGACCCATGAGTAATACAACTCAAACAGGTATGCCACTTCAGTAGAGACTACAAAAACCACCGTCTGTCCCTCAAGAGAGATGAGGTATTCCTGCAAATGATTACTCACAGCTACACAACTGTGAGACGGGATATCAACCGCAGCCATATCGAAACAGTAACAGAGAAGTACAAGACAATACTAGAACGTACAACTGGGTTGTAATCCAAAAAAGAAATCTTTGAGAAGTAACAAGCTTGAAACAACCTATGTAAATATAGGCAGGTTATTTATCCGTCACTACCGTCAACCGGAAACGATAGTGAGAGGGTCGTAGACTGATATCTACTCAAGTGTCTCACAAAAAGACCACGCTCGTTGGTGGCGCCATGTAACAGGGTAATTAGGTAATTAGGGTGTGCCAAAACTCACCTCAGTACCCAAAATCCCCTACCAGACTAGCAATCAGTGTCTCATTAGATCTACGTCCTATAGCAAAGAAACCAATGATTAGACAACCTAGAGCATGCGACTTAGGACCATCTCAGGAATGGTGGGAAGTGAGAACACTCTTTTGTTATACGTTCATACCAGTCCACAACAGGAGTAAAATAGAGACACGGAAAAAGTTAAATTATTTATTTTAACAACGTGATCTCAAGCGTAGTATTTTAATCAACATCAGCATACATATGGATAATAATAATACGGACAGCATGGTTACAATTCCATAAAATACAAAAGGAGGAATCATGTTACAATGATAGTGCAAACAGGTGATAAAAATGCCTATTTAAAACACCCTCCCTATCTAGGAACTATGTATTATAAAACTATAGAAGGTCTCTTGAGCTTTCTTAGGGGGACCCCATTTACCTGTTCGCTCAGTAATTGTAAATTGCATCAGAATCGGTTAGTCTCTCTGCATGCCTGGAATCTTCCAAGTGTGTGCAATTCTGGCAAGTGTGCTATGATAAAGGCGCCAGAATCCTACTCCGCTTGCAGCTGCCAAATTGTTGTGTCTAGAATGTGTTACACGGACAAGCCAATAAACAGGCTCGCGTTATGATAAACTTGGCGGCTTGGCACTCACTGTACAGAATGGGGATACGATGTATGTCTAGAGATGTCGAAAAACAACCCTTTTTCCATGTATAGACCTTCATCCAAGCTATGTCAGCAAAAACAGCTAAGCAGTGTTGTGCGCAAAAGTAGCAAAAGGGAGAAAATGGCGTTTAAGCTTTGAATGAGCCATGCTAACTTACACGCAAAAGAGGCCCATAAACCATACGACAGCTCGAGTCGTGTCGCGAGGACGACGCAACTCCAGCAATGCACGGTGAGGCCTATTCTTAATACACTGCGTCACTCCTTACGCCTGCTCCAAGCAGCAGTAGGGTTTTGACGCAGTTGCGAACTAGAAGTAGAGCAGTGAAATCTTGCAGATTTCACTACATCACTTCTACGAGGCTTTACTGCGTGGGAACGCCCACCTTGCATACCTTATACCTGATGCAGATACAATCTAACACAGTGCTTTACAAGGTGACCCATCTCCCGATATGCGTCACGTTGTAAATGGTCCACAACCTGGTGCATTTCTTATGTTGCCGCTGCGTCACAAAAAGTGATGGAACGGCAGTGCAAAACTGTCACAAGGGGTAAATCTGGCCCTCGGTTCTTTTTCAACTAAGATATATGTATTGTCTTGGGTCTATTGAGATATTTTTCATTTTGTTTATTTAGGGGCGCTGATCCAATACTGAGTTTTTCTATTGAACAGAATCCCATTTATTTTCAAATTGAATGCCCTCTTCGTTTAGGTTGTATTTTTGTTTTCCGTCTTGGACAAAACCGGTATCTAATGTAGTGCATTGTCTGGAGTAAACCTATGTGTCTGGCATCACAGAAGTGGTTTTATATTGTGCAAACTCAACCTGATGGTATTGGAGCGCTTTATATGAGCACCAGTTATGTCACACAAGGACACATTCATTTTTGGTAGTCAAGGGGAGATTAAGTGATTTGCCCAGAATCACAGGATGTGATGCGACGCCCAGACGCAAACCTAGTTACCCAGCAACAAAGTCATCCGCTCTGCCTTTGCGCCACATCCTATCTCTTATAAGACTCTCTTCCTAGTGAACAACTAACACTAGTCCCAGGAGGTTTGGTACCATTGTTACAAACCCTGTTCTTTCAATTAAAGAGATTCGACCATTTCCTCTGTTCACTAGTAAATATTACAGGCTAGTAAATATTACAGGCAACAGGCATGACAGTCAATCAGAACCTTTTAAACAGCATACCTAAATTTGCCTATGGATAACTTTCTTGGTTTTTCTCCTTTGTGTTCTATTCTGAGAAGTTAGAGGAGATTTTTGGGGAATTTTTAAACTTCTTCATCTACAATATACTTGAGGTGTTTTCAAATTCTTCAATGAGTCCCCTATATTTTTTCCTCTTTTTTGACTCTACTCTCAAGTCATTCTTTGACAACACAACTTTTTCATCTTTAATGGAGATGCCATAATGCCTCAGTGATAAATCAATCTCCTCATGGTAATGATTAATTACTGTAAAAATATGTCTACTTTGTAAAACATTACATCAAAAAAAGTAAGATATGCTAGAGGAAGCAAGATGGTGGCTGAGTGAGACCTCTGCTGACTCACCTCCACATTACCGCTCTGATCCCTGCGTGCTGCCCGAGAAATGCACCCTGGACCTGGCATCTGGAACCAGTGGAATCGCTGGTGTTACTGGCGGGTCCCGATCGGGGTACACGGCAATTCCGTCGCTCCATGGGGTCATCGGCATCGAGCTCCAGGATACAGCCGGCGCTGGGAAGCGCTAGCCCGGCTTCTTTTGACAGTCATCCCCGGCCGGGGTGAAACTGATGTGAGCGGTCCGTGGTTGCCTAGCAACCGGAGCTTGCTGCAGAACGCCAGGAACGCGGAAACATCCTCGAGGAGCGAGATGGCAGCCCGAGGTGGAGAGCGGTCAAGTCGTGCTCCACAGTACCTGTTCCAGCCCCGACTTCACGGTCCGAGACCAAGGAGCTGAAAAAGACTAAGGACAGGAAAGTAAGCGTGGACCAGCGCAAAGCCACCTCGAACACTGGTAAGAAGAGAATGTGGAATAAAAGCGCTAAGATTACTTTAGCAAATCCAGGCAGTGCCCCCGCTACCACAAAAGACAAAGAACAGACTGCCATTACAAGCCTCTTTTCCAGTAAAACAAACAAGGATTTAAATAATTATTCTGTAGGTGTGGGGGATCAGGTATTAGATCAGAGGGGGGCTATTGAGTGCAGGCCTAAACCTGAAGAGATAATTAATGAGGAAAAAAAGGAGGAAAGCAGCGGAGTCACGGACGATGCAGACAAAAGTGAAATGCGGAAATCATGGGGGTCAAGTTCTGAGATTACGGTGCTGAGCATTGATAATAAGACTGGTGACACATCACAGAAAGCGGGAACCAAACTAAACAATTCAAAGGTTGTCAATCAGCAAATAAATGATATTCATGATTACATCGTAGACAATGTAGACACTGTAGAAATGGGTTACATGTCCCCAGACCCCACAGAGAACTTTTTTTTTTGAATGAATGAATGAATGAAGAGTCGGGGGACTCTGAAGGTATGCACCTGCTTAGTGGAAGTAGGAAGTAGCGCCGAGGGATGCGAAGATTCTTCAACAAGTAATGGTAGCCAGCAAGGTAGCCAAAGGAAGCCAAGGAAATCAAAAAGAGCTTCAGGGGGAGGTAGGTCTAAACAGCAAGAGGATACGGAGGAAGAGCACGAACTCAGATGGGATTACTCAGATACGCAACCACTTGCCCTGACAGGTGAACAGGATGCAATAGCCGTGGGTAAGAGTTCCCAGGGCAAAAGCGAGGATCATAAAAAGGCAACAGAGCCCACGCTGGCAATGATCCTACAATCTCTAAACTCATTTCAGAGGGATGTCAAGTCAGAGAATCGGATTGCTCGAGCTGCAGCGAAAAAACTCCGAGGGTCAGTGCTCAAAATCGTGAAAACGTGCACGAACATCGCAGAAAGAATGAGCATGGTTGAGACACGGACTGAAATACTGGTGAATACAGTGGAAACCCTAAAAACTCAGGTGACCTCACAAGGCAGCACCGTGACGGATATAATGTGGAAGCTGGAAGAGGCAGAGAATCGCCAACGGCGGAATAATCTGAGGATCCTTAGTATTCCAGAGAACGGCGAGGGGACGGATATCAGGGCATTTACTATCAATCTGTTCAAGAACGCATTTCCCAAACTGACACACTGGGATTGGGACAAAGAAATTCAGCGAGTGCACAGATTCCCCTTTACACCCCCTAAACACCCTAGAGGAGGCCAATCCTTTCCTAGAGTCATCCTGATCTATTTTGGTAACTTTTTATTAAGGCAGGTAGTTTATGACCTGGCAAGACCAAATAAAAAACGGAACTAGGGGAACTTTTCCTTTTTCGCCAAGCAGGACTTCGCACATGCGACAGTGGAAAGATGCTGGCGACTGCGGCAGCTGATTACGCCATTTCAGAAAGGTGGGGCCACCGCTTTTCTACAAAACCCCGCTAAACTAAAAGTGGTATCAGAAGGCAAAACAATGTTCTTCACCTCAGAAATACAGGCGGAGCAGGCCCTGAAGGATATCATTTTTGAGAAAGCCGGGGCTGCAGGGGAAGCTGATAATACTGTCACACCAGTCGCTACTGTTAAATCAGACTAAACTGGTCTAAAAAGACAAATTTCATAGTAACTTGCAAATGCAGTTTAGTGTTGTCTAGCTTATCTCTTTTTGTTGTCCCGGTATAGCTGCTTTTATCTTTCTTCATCACATATTTTCAGGGCTAAATCACATTTCACGAGATATAATGCAATAATGAATATTTGTATAATGTTCTTGGGTCAGACAGGGAGTACACACGGATGCTGAGGGAAGAGGGGGTGTGGAGAGTGGGTGAGGTCGGTCAGACGTTATCACACAGGCTCAGGATTGAGCCTGGCAGCTTAAAAAAAGGTGGGAATGGGGGGATCAAGGGTGGGGGATCAGGGCCCAGGTTTTCCACTGTGGGTATGCGGAAGGTACAGAAGGTACAGAAAAGTACAAGAAAAAGACACGGGGTAGCATTTTGGCTTAGAAAACAACACAAAATTCAATCGATGGCTAACAGATATCAGGATGGCTAAACTAAAAATACTCTCAATGAATATTTGTGGTCTGAACGATATAAAAAAAAAGGCAGAAAGTAGCAGTGGGACTACATCTGACTGGGGCACACATCATATGTCTTCAGGAGACGCACGTAGAGGGGTCACAACAATACCTGCTCAAAACACTTGGGTATCGACTCATTACAGCCTCAACACAAGGGACTCACACTAGGGTAGTCACCATCTTGGCAAAAGGAGGGGGGTACAATTCACTCGCTCAGTTGCAGACAAATTCAGATGATATGCAATTACCGAATGCTGCTATAACAACGGGGAAAGTAAGATGACGCTGTGCACTATCTATGGCAATGTTAGTGATGACCCAGATGTACTGATCAGGGTTTCTAATGAATTGGTACATTGGCCTCTCCCCCTGATTGTATGCGGGGACTTGAACATACATCTACCAGGAGAATGGTCCATAGGCTCAGAGTTCAAATTTCAGGGCAGGAAACAGAAGGTCTTCCAGGCATTAAAAGATTTGTGTGGGCTACATGGTTTAATTGATGGATGGACACTGAAACACCCAGGGGACCCCGGCTTTACTTATTATTCGCACCCACACTCACGACATGTAAGACTAGGTTATATGCTTATTTCTAACTCTCTAAAAATGGCCTGCCAAATAGAAAAACTACCTAGAGTCCTTTCGGACCACAATCCACTAGTATTAAGCCTAACATGTGGCCCAGATAAATCCACTATAAAAACATGGACATTTGAAAGAGCATTATTAAAGAATGAGAGATATTGCCAGCATATGAGAACTTGGATTCCGGCCTGTGGGATACCATGAAGGCCAGTGTTAGAGGCGAAACAATGCAGTTCTTTTTTCAGTATAATAAAGAAGGGAAAATAAAATGACACTATTAAAATAAACCTACGTAGAGCTGAGGAAGATTTGATTAAGGCGGTACGGGAGGGAAGGGTAACAGACAGTGAAGTGAGTAGTGTGGCAATCACCAAAAATTATATTTCAGAGATATTAATTGAAAAAGAAATTACCAAAGCTAATATACGTAGAGAGAAAACATATGAATTAAGTGTAAAAGTGGAACACCAGCTGGCGGTACGAACTCGGGAAGAAACATCAATTAATCTAGTTAAGAAATCAAGGACCCAGAACTTGGTTTGAGATCTGAACCCTCTGATATAAGAGCTGCATTTCAGGGATTTTATAAGAAACTATATCACAAGGCTAATAATGAGCAGAGAGATCCAAACTTTTCTTGACCGACTTACTACAGATCGACTGGGAGCAGAAGATCAGGAAATACTAGATAGTCTCCTCCATTGGGAGGAAATCCTACTCTCTATTAACTCCCTAACCAATGGGAAAGGAGTAGGGATGGATGGGATCCCAACTGAGTTCTATGTCAAGTTTGCACCCCAACTCAGGGCTATTATGTCAGAACTGTTTTCATATATCTTTCAGGGGGGGAATCCACCGATGTCATGGTCATTAGCCAAAATAATCGTTTTTCCTAAGAAAAACAAAGATCCCCAGGAAATGGGCTCATATCGACCTATTACCCTGATTAATGGGGATTCAAAAATATATTCAAAACTATTAGCCGCACGGCTCGCACCAATGATACATAAAATAGTCTCCGACCGTCAACATGGTTTTGTACCGGGAAGATCTACAATTGACCACATACAAAGAGTTATTTCTCTCTTTGACTACACAGGAATTACAGAGGACCCTATGGCGCTCATTCTGCTTGACGCGGAGAAGGCGTCGATAGGGTCTCCTGGAAATTCCTGTGGGCCGCCATGTTAAACTGTGGCATCGGAGAGAAATTTATAACAGCGGTCCAGATGCTATATGTAAACCCTAGTGCCAGTGTATTGATTAACGGGGCTCTGTCTGAAAATGTTATCATTACTAGGGGGACAAGACAGGGTTGCCCCTGTTCGCCCCTCTTGTTTTCAATCTATATTGATACATTTGTACGCAGGCTAGAAAATAATGTTTTAATCCCCCCTATTCGAGTGCGTAATCAGGACATGAAAATTTTAGCATATGCCGATGACATAGCTATCGTCACCTGTGACCCCAATAATGCTATAAGTCTGATTGAAAAAGAAGCCCAAATGTTTGGGTCAGTCTCAGGATATAAATTAAACTCCAGCAAAACACAGATCGTGCTTAATATCAAAATCAAGATAAGGGACTCTAGAATAACGGATAAGGCCACATATCTGGGGTCAGTATTAGAGCTAATATCGAGAATATTGTTAATGACAACGTAGAACTAAGCATGGGCGGACTTTGCGAATCTGGCGTACGCGAACTTGCGTATTTACAGATTCGCAATCCACAAAATCCGCGAACTCTCGCGAATTTGCGGATTTTTGTGTTTTTTTGTGTTCGCAAGGGTTTCTGCCAGTTCGCGAGGTTTGTGTACCAGTTCGCAATTGCGAACTTACTTGTCTGCTCACAACGGCCGCGACTATGTTGTTTCTACGTCTGGTTCATCATCACAGGTTCACAGCACCCTCTGTTTCACCACTGCCACCCTCTGGTACATCCTCACTGCCACCCTCTGGTTGGTTTATCACTGTAGATTATGGGGGTGAAAAAAAGCAAGCACACCTGCCCTGCTTCAACTACCATGAATTAATTTGGGGTTGATTAATGTGTCACTGATTTTTAAACTTCCAGTCTGGCTGGCACCTGCTTCCTTCCTTATTTGTAATTTGCTTTCTGTTGCAGTGCAATTTTTTTTCACCGGACCTTTATGGCCTACTTGTAGCTATTCTATGAGCCTGCTTTGAGGGTCAGAGCAGGGTCATAGAATAGTTGCAAATAGGCAACTGAACTCTGGAGGGGCCCCTCAGGAAGCACTAGAGTGAATGGTTACTAATGTTAAGATTGAACTTTTGCACCTGCTGAGTGCTTTCAGTTTTGCAAAAATCGTTTTTCTGCAATTTCGCGCGATTTGCGGGGCGCGAATCCGTGCGAGATCGATTTCGGAAGCCGCGAATTCGTGCGAATACACGATTTGTTTTTTTTGCGGCGTGTTTGTTCGGCTGATTTTTTGCGTGTTCGCAAACCGCTTGTAGCGCAACGTTTGCGAAGTTACCCTAGCGGTCGTACATGGCCGCGGCCATCTTGTTTGCGTGACGTAATTCCGTTTCCGGGCGCTATGTGTAATCTCGCAAAGTGTGCGGCTCGCTAGTACAATTTTGCGTGTGATCGCGAAGAAAATCTCGCGCGAACTTACCCACGCGGTCGTGAACGGGCGCGGCCATCTTGTTTCTCATTCATTGCTATGGTTCTGGGCATGCTCTCTGTATCCTTTCTTAATCTCTGCCATCCTTTGCTTGTTTGAAGTTTTTTTTGATCTATTTTACTTATTATCTATCCCTCTATTTTTCTAGCTCTATATTTTTGTGTTTTCTGCTACTTTTTGTTAATTTTAAACTACTTTTTTAAACGCTTTTCTTTTCTTCTTCCCTGTTCTATTTCTTCCTACTTATTTTGCTTCCTTTCTGCCCAGACCATTTCAAAGGGAGCCGGGAAGAAGCCCGCGAAGGGGAAGGGTCACGCACCCCGTGCCCGGCTCCCGTGCGGGCGTTTGAGGGGGGAGACAGTTATAGCTCGGGAGATTTTTAGTGTGGAGGAGGTGGCCGCACTAGTCTTTCACGTCCAGCCCCGCCTCCCCAAGACCATCATGGGAGGCGGCAAGATCGCTACCGGCTACGGGATCTGGGAGCGCCGGAAGCGGTGGGAGAAGGTGTGCCGGGCCATGTTTGAACACTGTGGGGTCCGGCGCACCTATAACCAGGCCACCCACCGCTGGACGGATCTCATGGACCGGGAACGCGACTTGCTGGACGTGCTCGGCGTAGAGATCCCCGGGCTTGGTGAGTAGTAGTAGCTATTTCTAGCTATTTCATCACTACTCTGTTTTCTCCCGCTCTGTGTGTTATTATATTGCAAATTTTTGTTTTTTACCAAGAGCAATAATGCTGCCGATTACATTGTAGGTAAATTATATTTCAAAATCGTCTGTGCATTTCAGGTGCACTGCTCTCCTTCTCAGTAGCCTTGCTACTATGCTTATTTGTTTTCTATTTTGTGTTCATTTCATTGGCCTGAGAAATTATGTATGAGTGTAGTGTAAAGAACTGCGTAAAGCTAGACACTAAGGGTCAGATTTTCAATTACCGGCGCATCCCTGCAAAGTAGCAGGGATGCGCCAGTAATTGTGCGCCATGCCACCACCACCCATGGTGCGCCGTATTTACATCTGTGCCGTAAAGGCGGCGCATTGCTGGAGTTGCGTGACAACGATAGCGCAGCTCCAGCAATGCTCTGGGGTGCCCTATCTCCCCAATGCTGCATCAAGCCGTACGTCTGCTTCAAGCAGGCGCAGGGTTTGAGTCACGCATCATTGTCCTAAAAGTGACTGATTGACATCTTGTAGATTTCCCTCAGCCACTTTTAGGATTCGTTCCTGCGCAGGAACGCCCTCCCTTGCGCCGGAACGCCCCCTGATGGCGCAGGGCTTTACAACGTGATGCATCTCCCATATGCGTCACGTTGTTAATATACGCCGCACCATGGCGCTTCTTTTGTTCTGCCACTGCGTCACAAAAGTCACGCAACAATGGAGCAAAAGAGCCGCAAGGGGCTTCTAAATCAGCCCCTACAGACTGAAGTCCAGTCCTTCCTTTAGACACATGGCTATAAGAAGAAATAGTGGTGGTGGTCGGTGGATTGATAGTTTGAGTATTCACTGATCTGCAATCACGATGGACTTTGTCTGTCACTTCGCGTGCTGAGGACTGCTGCCTGCCAGGCCTAGGCAAACCTTTTTAGTAGTTTGTTTAGTGAGTTACATAGGAACTTTCCAAGTCAACGGTCCGCAAATCAAGCAATACTAATAACGTAGTAGACCACATGAGATCGGTCAATATATCCCGTGGAATAGTTGTCTATTTGCTATTTCGCCAAAATATTTTGTTATTGTTCTTTTGAAATGTTTGATTTGGTTGACAACAATCATCCATGTTTTGGGGTCTTTCTTTCTTTCATGTTGTACATCAGCTCCCCCCAGGGGCAAGAGGACAGAGGAGGAGGTGGTTGCTGCTGCTGTAGAAGGCTAGGATCGGCCAGGCGAGGGCAGTGGCCCCAGTAAGTTTTCATTTTAATATAGAGTACCTATTTTTTCCTAGCGTTCCTCATTCGATTTTTTATAAATCGTCTTTGATCTTGTTCTAGACTGTATCTAAATTCTTATCCTGCCTCGACTATGACTCCCTGTGGTATTACTAGATTATTCTCATTAGTCTGTCTGTGTAGCTAACTAAGATTGCACATTTGGCAATTCCATTGGACTCCCATTCTAGTCAGCAATAGCTCTATGCACTAAGCCTTCCCTGGAAAAAGGAACATTTTTACTTTAGATTAGACAGCCACAAATTATTACATTGTTTTCTGGTTTTTTTTCACATTTCTTTATTCCTAGACCAAATATTATATAGTAGTGAGTGGTGTATTCTAACATTCTTAAATGTACTTTGTAGGTGGAACATCTGGTGGCGGGGCCAGCGCGGAGGTGGTGGTGGTGGTCGATGAGGAGGACATTTCTGGGGAGGAGGCGGTGCAAGTGCCGGACGACACCAATGTGCCTGTGAGGGTTCACACGGTGGTGGCGGGCAGAGGTAAGCTGTATATTCCTTACTTATTGAGATTGAAGACTGCAGAGTGTGCTTTCTGCACGGGTGTATCAACCAGGTAGTAGCCTCTTCTAAATGTACTTCGACTTAGCTGTGAAGTTTTTGGCGAGAAGAATCCCAATCAGATCTGAGATGAACTTGATGGATGGGATGAACGAAAAGCAGTATTTTATGTGCATATGTCTGTGGTTACTGCTTTTGTCACAGAGAATCTTTTGTTAGTGTGCACATAAAAAAACGAAAAGCGAAAGAAGGGTGTAAGTAAGTGTGGAAGGACGAGAAATTTAATGATGACTGGCAAAGAAGAATGATATGTGTTTGCTTGGTCCCCAAGGTGGCTGAGAAGAATATGGTATGGTGCATGGCTGGGTGAATGATGAAGCAAGAATGGGTGGAAGGAGAACAGCCTTGGTGGGTGAAACAGAAACTGTATGTGTGCATATACTTTGAATGGATGGATGCCTGGATCATGGTACTATCTGACTCTTAGATAGCATATGTGTATCTAGAGAGAGTAGACGGTCACTGGATGAACTAAGTCAGGGGTCTCCAAACCGGTCCTGGAGGGCCGGATACATGCCAGATTTTTAAAATAACTACATGTATCTCAATGGGGATATCCAAAAAATCTGGCATGGATCCGGCCCTCCAGGACCGGTTTGGAGACCCCTGAACTAAGTGTTACTTTGAAGAGCATGTAACACCGCACCCGCACGTCCGTTCCAGTGTAGGAAAGGCAAGGAAAAGAAGTTGTAATTTTGTCCAAATACTACCATGAATAGTAGCAGTAGTTTGTATGCAACTGCAAGCACAGCATATATCTGGTTATTACGGTGGACCCTCCCTACCTCTCTTAATAATTTTAGTTTAGTAGTAGTACGTCATTCATGTGTGGGTGTATCACTGTTCACTCAAAAAAGCAAAGCACCTAAAGTCATCCCATATGTAATCAAATACATCCCATGTGAAGTGATAGATAATCAGATTATTTAGTTTCTTCTTTTTCCTTCTCTAGTACTCATTTGCACTGTAGGGTGAAAGTTAAATTAATTAAGCAGTAGCCCTTTTAACAGAGTATTCTCAGTGCCACCTGTAATGGAAAAATATGAGCTTCACCACCTGCATGTACTGTACCGGTACAGTAACGCAAGTCTGTCTCACTCATCATGGTGTGCGTCTGTTTTTCTCGGGTGCAAGTTCACTGCGCTGGCATTATGCCGGCTTGCAGAAGATAACGTACCAATTTTCCTAAACAAGAGAGAAGAAGAAGAATAAGACTGGTGTACTGTCATAGTCGACTGTAATGGAAGTCCATAGTGCTCGTAGAATTTGTTCCTTAAACTCCCACTAATGCTAGAGCAAGGATGAAGAAGTGGGAGGTTAGATAGATACTGGCCTCAATAGTTATGTACTGTGCTTTCAAGTTGCTAGTTGTACTGTGACACAACTTTCTGCTCAATCATTTTGTGTTAATCTTAAGAGCATTGGTTACAGACTATGTCTTTCTTTCTTTATATAGTTGCTCCTTCCAAATCTCATAAATCATCAAGGAAGGAGCAGGCTCAAATGGCCCGGCAACGGAGGCTGGATGCCACTGTCGCTGAATATCGGCGGCTGCAGGCCCTGGAGGAGGAGGACACGCAGTCTACGACTACATGTACTGCGACAGCTGCATCCTCCTCCGTGCCCACACGGGCTGCCAGCCAGTGCAGTGCTCCAGCGGTACGGAGCCGGGCTACCAAAGCCAACCGCCACCGCCGAGCAGCAAAGACATCAGCTGCCCCCCACAGGAGTTGCAAGGCACGCCAGCGCCGCTTATCCCTCAGAGTGTCCTACCTGGAGCAGGAGGTCTTAACCTATAAGAACTTGGTGGAGGGCCTCCGCTTCGACCATGCCACCCTCCGCAAGGAGTATGATGCCCTGGCCGCTACAGTGAACAGCAGCCTGCCGTAGTGTCCCTTGCCCCTTTTTTAGAGACTTTTGGGGGGTGGGATTTGGGAGTTGGGTTCTTTTTGGGACTTTTGAAAGACAATCGTTGGGTTTAGGGAGGGTCTTGAGGGAGATTATTTTGTTAGGGCTATACAAATATACTTTTTGAAACTTTATCTGAGCATACCTCTTTTTTACTGCTTTTGAGTCTGGTGGGTGGTGGTTTAACAGTAAGTTTGTTTTCCTGAAACTTAAGTCTGTGTCATTTTCTTCCTTTAAGTGTAAATGGCTAAATGTTTTCAACACTAATTGCCTCTCACAGAGTAAGTGATCCCCCCTTTCCCACCATGGATTTTCTTCAAATCGCTTGCAACAAAAATTACACATTCCCACGAGTGCTCTAAAACCCCAGAACTCAGTTGCAAAAATCAAGAACACCCCGAAACACATGCAATCCTGCTGCTAGGGCTAACCCTAACGAACCCTAAGTTACAAAAAGTGCCAAAACCTTTTTCCTCATGGATGTTGTTTAAACCAGTTTTATCCGGTATTAGACCTTCCCAGCAATGGCCCCAGAGCCGTCAACCCAGGCAAAAACAAGTAGAAGACCCCCAAACAGCCAAAAAGCAAAAGTACAAAAATGTGGACTTAGTCACTTTTCTGAAAATTTCCAAAATCACTCAGCGCGCGCTCTGCAGCTAGGCCCTAACTCCCCTCTGCCTCCATGGATTTCCTTCAAACCTCTTGCTATCTAAACTATCCATACCCAGTAGTGTTCCCAGACCCCGAAACCCACCCACAAACACCAGGAAGCCCCCCAAACAGGCCCCCGAAAACGCTATATTGAGCGAAAAGTCAGAAAATGCAAAACCTTTTTCCTCATGGATGTTGTTTAAACCAGTTTTATCCGGTATTAGACCTTCCCAGCAATTAAAGTTTTAATTATATTAACTTGTGCAAAACAAAGAAAGACAGAAACACAGGAATAAAAGTGAATAAGTACGAAAAAGAAAATTTCTGAATTCATTGGCTCATTTTCAGGCCTCGGTGTCAGGGAAGAAGAGTTCATCCTCATACTCTGCGAATGCAGGCAGGAGTAGGTCAGTGTCACCTAACACAGAAGAAATTCCCTCATCTAAGTTGCTGTCCTCCTCGTCTTCTTCCGTCGTGCGATCTGGTACTTTGAAATCTGGTGGTATGAGGTGCTCATTCATCTTGATCATTGTCAATATCTCCACATTTTTGGGTGAGAGGCGGGTCCGTTTGCAAGTTACAATGCCACCAGCAGGACTGAAAACACGTTCAGAAGACACGCTTGCGAGTGGGCAAGACAAGTAATGTATAGCCAGGCGGGTGATCTCTGGCCACAATTCTTTTTTCCCATGCCAATACGCCAATGGGTCAGCATTAACATAGACCTCTGTTGAGTCATTCAGATAGTCCTGCACCATCGACTCAAAGTTCTCAACGGTTCCTCCACTTTGTTGAATTTTCGCTCGGACCTTTTCAGAACCATAACCAATCTCAGCTAACTAATCCTCTTCATCACCCGATATTTCTGTTGTGTCTGGTGCAGATGATGCGGTTGCCGGTGTCTTTAACGGCTGAGAGGTCACTTCTGCCACAGCCACAGGTGCAGAAGTGGAGTCTTTTGACTGGGGATGGCCTGCTGATGCTGATGTACTGCCTTTTCCTTCAATTTGCTTCAGTTCTCTTTCAAACCTGATGGCTGACCAGGCTAGGCAACGTTTGTACTTTGTAACATCTTGTTCACTAAAAGGAAAAAATGCAGAGCCTGCCAGCGCCTTTTTGTAGCGTGGATGCAGAATAGTAGCACAAATGTAATGCTGTTCTGAGTGGATCTTTTGAAGACATTCATCGCCAAGTAGGCGCTCTAATAATTTCTCCGCCAAAACAAAAGCTTCTTGCTTTTCTTCATCTTTTTGAAACTTTGAAGACACCGCCTTCAGTTTGTGCTCCAGCATGCGCAACAATGGGATAGCTTTTCCCAAATTACAGTCCTCCCTGCTGACTGCACGCGTGAAGACCTCAAAAGGACGAAGCATGTCTGTCAGGCTTTTAACTAGCTCCCATTGCGCCGCATTTAACCTCAGGTCCTCCTTCACAGCTGTACCCATTGTTAAGAAATACTGATCGAGTACCGTAAACTGCTCATACAGACGCTCAAACATGTACAAGGTTGAGTTCCAACGTGTTGGCACCTCCTGGATGAGTGCTTTCACTGGCATTCGACGTTCGTGTAGCAGGCTCCTCAGATGCTTCCGGGCCTTAAAAGAATGGCTGAAATGGTTGCACATTTTTCGGCAGGTGACCACTAACTGGCATGCTGGACTGTCTTTATCCAAGAATTTTTTAACAACTAGGTTTATACAGTGCGCCAAACACGGCACTCTGAAATAGTCACCCAGTTCCATGGCCTTAACTACATTGGCGCCATTATCCGTGGAAACATAACCAATGCCGCGTTTTTTGGGAGACAGCCAGTGAAAGACCTTTGTGTTGAACTCATTCAAAATGTTTTGTGCTGTATGACGTTTCTCCAAGCCAAACATGGCTAGTGTTGCATGTTTCCGAGCAGATTTAAAAACTTGGTCCAGGTCAGCACCTGCGTTTAGCTTTGCTTTAACCCCTGAAAAAGAGACCCAGTGTGCAGTGATGCACATGTAATCAGTGCCTGCGCCACTGGTCCACATGTATGTTGTCAGATGTATAGTGTGAACAGCACTCTTCTGCAAAGCTGCCCCAATCACCTCCAGCACATCTTCATGTAGTGCTGGAACCGCAACTCTGGCAAAATAGTACCGGCTAGGAACCTTCCATTTAGGGCAGAGCGCTGCCACTAATTCTAGAAAACCAACCCCTTTTACAAAAGAAAAAGGGAGAAGATCCAGCGCTAGCATTTTAGCCAGCTTAGTGTTATACAGACGCACCATTGGGTGGTTGCGGTCATATGGCGCGTCTGAAAACAACATTGTTTTAATGTTGCCCTGGACCATTTTACGGGATGATGATGATGACTTCTTCGACCCAGTTACGCTCGCTGATGAACTTTTTCGCATTGGTGTCTCACTCTGTCCCACACTCTTAGTGTGGCTCACAGGGGGTGTGCTGACAGGGGTACTGGGTGTAAGTGAAGTGTGTGACACTTCTTCCTCCTTGTCATGATCAGATGTTACATCAACGTTTTCTCGACTTGCAATTCGGGCTTCCTTGATCTCCTTTAGGTGCGCCAACCATTGGACAGTGTGCTGTCTCTTAAGATGACCTCTCTGGCCTCCAGTCCCATAGTTGGTACCAAGCTTACCACGACTAACTGCAAGCTTACAAATGCTACAAATGGCTATGTTTTCCCTTTTTGGGCAAACACTAAAGAAGTCCCAAACTGCGGACTTGAAATGTCTGTGGGGGCCGGAGGAGGCGATACTGGTGGTGGTCGTGCTGCTAATGCCAGATGAAGTGGAGGATGTGTATTGCTGAACTTTACTACGTTGTGCACTTTCACCACCACTAATTGAGGTCGAGGTGGATGGAGGTCCCTTCTGGCGAGTAAGAAATATGGAAGCGGTAGGTTGTGGTGTACTAGTTAACATCAATGATTGTGGTGTTCCCATTGCCTCCTCGTTGGCTTCATCATCACGCTCAGCAGCTTGTCGGGCTAGGGTCAAAATGTCTGTTTGCTGCATGCCCGCTGGGGCTTCAGTGACGTTAGTGATGATGACAGCGTCGTCGTCGTGAGAGTCTTCAGCAGCAGGAGTATACGCCACTTCTTGTTGAGCGTCATCACACTCCATAACTATGAGAGTTTCGACGACCTTCCTTTTACGCTTAGCTACCTTTGTCAGATCGTGGTGTGCCTCCTCAACCTCACTCTCAGACGGCAGTGGTGCTGGTTCCCAAGTAAGATCCATATCATCAGAAGGAGGTGGGCTTGAAGAAGATGTAGACACCAACACCCTTGATCTTTTCCTTGCTCGGGATGTGGAAGACAATGAATGATCATCAGGAGGAGTGGCTTCCTCGAATGATACCTCGGCTTGATTGTCGATTTCCAGATGTGCCCCTACTTCTGGAGGAACAACTATTGTGGCCACTTGTTGTGCCCCTCCATGCACCTCTGCTTGCTCCTCTCCTTGCGCCGCCTCTCCTTCCACATGTACTTGGGCTTGTACTTGCACATGTGATTGTTGTTGCGGCTGTGGTTGTTCAACACTCGTCAGATGAGTTACAACAACCTGTGTTGATTGAGGGACATTGCTGCTACTTTCGTGCGATGAGCCAACATCACTGGTCGACGGTGATTGAACAACTATACTGGCTGCCTCTGCAGCACTCAAGGGCTTGGACCTAAGTTGGCGTGGTGGTGGTGGCACTGAGCCCAATGGAGCGGAGGTGCTGCTCCCAGCTTGGTCCCCAGCAGACCCCGCTGCTGCTGCAGGCGTACTTTTTTTTATCCCAAAAAATGTGGCGGTCGTCATCACACCAGTCTCCTTGGTAAGTGGCGCCACTTGCTTCTTCTGCTCCTTACTGGCAACTTTCTTGCTAGAGGAGCTACGGGCAACTTTTTTTGGGGCCATCTTCTTCAGATGTCACTCTGAACAGCAGGCCGCAGTTGCACAAGTTGCAGAGTTGTCTGTGGCCACACGTGACGTTGTGCTGCACACACCGCAGCAGGACTTCTTCCTGGCACTGGTGGTTCTCTTGTGCACCTACAAGCAATGGAAGACAGAGGAACATCAGTTATACACCCCAAAAAGTAAAAAAAAAACACACAAAAATCAGCACAATCCCAGCCCATCCATGGCCTCAATGGTGTTTAAATCCAAGAAGACACCCTACAGAAAGACTAGGCCCATGCACCACTCACTACCCCTGGGCAAAAGGCCCCACCAGCAGCCCCAAAAAAACGACAAAAAACACAAAATTCAGCATAATCCCAGCCCATCCATGGCCTCAATGATGTTTAAATTCAAGAAGACACCCCACAGAAAGACTAGGCCCATGCACCACTCACTACCCCTGGGCAAAAGGCCCCACCAGCAGCCCAAAAAAAATGCCAAAAAACATAAAATTTAGCACAATCCCAGCCCATCCATGGCCTCAATGATGTTTAAATTCAAGAAGACACCCCACAGAAAGACTAGGCCCATGCACCACTCACTACCCCTGGGCAAAAGGCCCCACCAGCAGCCCCAAAAAAACACGACAAAAAACACAAAATTCAGCATAATCCCAGCCCATCCATGGCCTCAATGGTGTTTAAATTCAAGAAGACACCCCACAGAAAGACTAGGCCCATGCACCACTCACTACCCCTGGGCATAATGGATGAAAGCTAGGCAAAATAAGTGCAGGCCTCAGACACTGCCTCTCTTCAAAATGGCCCCTTGAACCCCAAGCACATGTTGCCTGTACCAGCACTCAAGATGGCCACCACCACCACCCACATGGCCAGTCCACATCAACAGTACACCCCAAAAAGAAACGAAAAACACACAAAAATCACCACAATCCAATGCCATCCAGGATGTTTACATTAAAAAGACCCCACAGGCAGACTCAGTCCATGCACCACTACCCCTGGGCAAAAGGCCCCACCAGCAGCCCCAAAAAAACGACAAAAAACACAAAATTCAGCACAATCCCAGGCCATCTGTAGGAAGGTAGATCCCTGACTATGGTTGCCCCCAACTTTTTGCCTGGTGTTTTGCTGGTTTTCTGACTTAGTTGACCTGGGGCCCTGCTATTCAGGACCCCAGGCCCACTGCTCTCACTGTAAAATGGATTCCATGTGCCTTAGGTACATATCAAATTGGATACTGAGTCACCTTATCAGTCCCTGTACAGTGTACCTTAGGTACCCAGGGCATAGGTGTTCCCAGGGCCAACCAGGGGCTGCAGCATGTATTATGCCACCCCTGGCTGGCCATCCAAATCTGACACAACTGGCTGCTTGACAGCTGGGGCAAGGTGGTGTAATCACCCTTTGCTTTAGATATAGTATACCTATATCTAACCCTAAAAATGGACACACAGATCTCCTATCAGTCACTCCTATGGCAGGCCTTGACAATCCTGAAGGCAGAGTGCTTGGAATCGTGTGAGATAGTGCTATGGCGTGAGCTGAGCCTGTCTGCGGCTTTCGGGATCTATCCCTTAGCCGTTTCCATGATATCGCATACCATATACTCTTAAGTGCATTATAATCCTCGCGGTTATATGCCAACTCTGGTATCGCTTTATCAAAACATGTCGAGTAAGGTGTCATACGAATTGGAATACTAACCCCTCGCCAATTCTGGCGACGGGGTTAGCATTCCACCCTTCTAGAGGGACACGACATGTATGTAACCCCTAACCCCGGTTAAAGTCAAACAGAGCCTCAGCTCCACAAAATGGATGCTGCCACCGAGACACAAGTCTGCCCTCCTGCTGCTGGGAGTCCTCCCAGAGCAGGAGATAAGGACAAAGGGTTTCCTGCCAGGGGCGGTGCCAGCACCGTCCCAGACAGGATTTTTGTGTATCCTAGGTAGGCAGGGCTTCAGAGGAAGGTGACTGCAAGTGGCACCCCGGTGCTCACTATGCATAGGCCGGCTTGAACCAGTTCCAGGGACACTCCAGACCCTGAGCTGGGGAAAAGCCCGCCAAGGAAGTGGGTGTAACCACCCCCCTCCTGGTCCCACCCATAGGGCAGGACCTAGTCGCGTGCCAGCCCCCTTTTCCCAGATAAAGGTAGGAGCAGGCCCCCTTCCAAATTAGATCATCTTTGGAATCAAGACACGACTTTCTGCGAAAGGACTTCAAGATTTCCTTCTTCAAGATTCTCCCTTGTGACTAAGGAGTAGTCACCCTGCATCCGCAGGCACCATCGCAAGAACACTGCGGTCTGCTGTAAGTCCTTCCTCCGGAATCCGACTGCCCAGCTCGACAAGACCCGGCTTCCCTGGCACCTCCGACCTCTACTCACCTCTACAGCCAAGCTGAGAACCGTGAGTGCGACGAGACCTCAAGGGACCGACTATTGCCAAGACTGCACGACTTCTGCACAGCAAGCCCGCCGAGTAATTTCCTGGCGAGTGCTTTGGGGTCCGAGAAGCCCCGACCCTGAGCAGCTCCAGCACCGAAGAGCAGCCCCCCAGCATCTCCACGATCGGCGTGGGGCCCTTCTGCTTTTTGCTGCTCACCGCGTTGTTTGGCTACTAGCCCGCTGGCTTGTGGCCTTCTGAACGACGCCCGACGACATCACTGCTGCTAGTCTGGTTGCTCCAGACTGGCTCTCGCTCCCTTCCAGAAGAGGAGCACCCCGGACCCTCCTGGTCCACTCAAGACGCCATTTTGAGTCCACCGCGTGGGCTTGAATTAGCCAAGGCTTTGTTGCCCAATCCTGGGTTCTTCGACGCCGACAGCTTCATCCATCGTGGGACAGCTCGCCTCTCCATCCTGGTCGCCGACAACGCCTCCTGGTCCGTGAGATCTGCAGAGCACAGCGTCGCCCACTCACCTAGTCGAGGTGACTACCATCCGGTGCCCTCCTGGTGCCCACTGACTACTGGCTAGTAGTCACGAACTTGGTCCCCTCTGCTTTCAGGTGTCATCCATCTTCCAGATCCAGGCTTGGATCACTTCGAACTATCTTCACTGGTCGCCTGCCAGCATCTTTCTTCCAGGCTCCTGGTCCGGCAACGAGGATTCCCGACGTCTTTTGAGACCTATGCAGCTGCAGCCCCTGGGCTAGGTAACTTCGGCATTTCGGTGCCCCAGCATAGCCTCACTATCCAAGGGTCAGGCTCCACTGTCGTTTTCTCCCTACCAGGTCGGGTTCGCCCGTGAACACTAACTTTAGCGTTACTAGCTACCATAGACTTTGCCCCGCATCCCGCGTGAGAGTGCACACTCTGCACCCGAGTCCCCTAGGCCTCCTAGAAGTAATCTAACGATTCCATAGTCAAGTCCTAGCGATTCCAAAGCCTATTAGTACTGTACTTACCTGCTAGTAATTTCGCATTCCACTTTTAAAGTATATGGTTTTTCGTGCCCCTCGGGCATTTGTGTATACCGTGCTAACTTAAGTATTTTCGTAAGAGTTTTGTTGTGTGCCTAGCACCCTGTCCTCATAAAGAGTACAGGGCTGTTGTGATTCTAATAAATACATTGTTTATTTTCATAACACTTGTGTGGTGTCCTTTCACTGGGTGTTCAAGGGGTAATGTGATGGTAAAACAGCTGGCTTAACACGCCCTCTAGAGTCTTAGCCTTAGACTGCTCGTATCCATGCTACTAGGATAGCTGGTCTATAAGGTTGACTTACAACCAATCATCAATAAGGGTTGTTTGGACTGATATATAGTGATCACTAGAATAGTGAACACTGCACATCAGGCCAACTTCTCACACCATCCATGGCCTCAATGATGTTTAAATTCAAGAAGACACCCCACAGAAAGACTAGGCCCATGCACCACTCACTACCCCTGGGCAAAAGGCCCCACCAGCAGCCCCAAAAAAACACGACAAAAAACACAAAATTCAGCATAATCCCAGCCCATCCATGGCCTCAATGATGTTTAAATTCAAGAAGACACCCCACAGAAAGACTAGGCCCATGCACCACTCACTACCCCTGGGCAAAAGGCCCCACCAGCAGCCCAAAAAAAACGACAAAAACATTAAATTTAGCACAATCCCAGCCCATCCATGGCCTCAATGATGTTTAAATTCAAGAAAACACCCCACAGAAAGACTAGGCCCATGCACCACTCACTACCCCTGGGCAAAAGGCCCCACCAGCAGCCCCAAAAAAACGACAAAAAACACAAAATTCAGCATAATCCCAGCCCATCCATGGCCTCAATGGTGTTTAAATTCAAGAAGACACCCCACAGAAAGACTAGGCCCATGCACCACTCACTACCGCTGGGCATAATGGATGAAAGCTAGGCAAAATAAGTGCAGGCCTCAGACACTGCCTCTCTTCAAAATGGCCCCTTGAACCCCAAGCACATGTTGCCTGTACCAGCACTCAAGATGGCCACCACCACCACCCACATGGCCAGTCCACATCAACAGTACACCCCAAAAAGAAACGAAAAACACACAAAAATCACCACAATCCAATGCCATCCAGGATGTTTACATTAAAAAGACCCCACAGGCAGACTCAGTCCATGCACCACTACCCCTGGGCAAAAGGCCCCACCAGCAGCCCCAAAAAAACGACAAAAAACACAAAATTCAGCACAATCCCAGGCCATCTGTAGGAAGGTAGATCCCTGACTATGGTTGCCCCCAACTTTTTGCCTGGTGTTTTGCTGGTTTTCTGACTTAGTTGACCTGGGGCCCTGCTAGTCAGGACCCCAGGCCCACTGCTCTCACTGTAAAATGGATTCCATGTGCCTTAGGTACATATCCAATTGGATACTGAGTCACCTTATCAGTCCCTGTACAGTGTATCTTAGGTACCCAGGGCATAGGTGTTCCCAGGGCCAACCAGGGGCTGCAGCATGTATTATGCCACCCCTGGCTGGCCATCCAAATCTGACACAACTGGCTGCTTGACAGCTGGGGCAAGGTGGTGTAATCACCCTTTGCTTTAGATATAGTATACCTATATCTAACCCTAAAAATGGACACACAGATCTCCTATCAGTCACTCCTATGGCAGGCCTTGACAATCCTGAAGGCAGAGTGCTTGGAATCGTGTGAGATAGTGCTATGGCGTGAGCTGAGCCTGTCTGCGGCTTTCGGGATCTATCCCTTAGCCGTTTCCATGATATCGCATACCATATACTCTTAAGTGCATTATAATCCTCGCGGTTATATGCCAACTCTGGTATCGCTTTATCAAAACATGTCGAGTAAGGTGTCATACGAATTGGAATACTAACCCCTCGCCAATTCTGGCGACGGGGTTAGCATTCCACCCTTCTAGAGGGACACGACATGTATGTAACCCCTAACCCCGGTTAAAGTCAAACAGAGCCTCAGCTCCACAAAATGGATGCTGCCACCGAGACACAAGTCTGCCCTCCTGCTGCTGGGAGTCCTCCCAGAGCAGGAGATAAGGACAAAGGGTTTCCTGCCAGGGTCGGTGCCAGCACTGTCCCAGACAGGATTTTTGTGTATCCTAGGTAGGCAGGGCTTCAGAGGAAGGTGACTGCAAGTGGCACCCCGGTGCTCACTATGCATAGGCCGGCTTGAACCAGTTCCAGGGACACTCCAGACCCTGAGCTGGGGAAAAGCCCGCCAAGGAAGTGGGTGTAACCACCCCCCTCCTGGTCCCACCCATAGGGCAGGACCTAGTCGCGTGCCAGCCCCCTTTTCCCAGATAAAGGTAGGAGCAGGCCTCCTTCCAAATTAGATCATCTTTGGAATCAAGACACGACTTTCTGCGAAAGGACTTCAAGATTTCCTTCTTCAAGATTCTCCCTTGTGACTAAGGAGTAGTCACCCTGCATCCGCAGGCACCATCGCAAGAACACTGCGGTCTGCTGTAAGTCCTTCCTCCGGAATCCGACTGCCCAGCTCGACAAGACCCGGCTTCCCTGGCACCTCCGACCTCTACTCACCTCTACAGCCAAGCTGAGAACCGTGAGTGCGACGAGACCTCAAGGGACCGACTATTGCCAAGACTGCACGACTTCTGCACAGCAAGCCCGCCGAGTAATTTCCTGGCGAGTGCTTTGGGGTCCGAGAAGCCCCGACCCTGAGCAGCTCCAGCACCGAAGAGCAGCCCCCCAGCATCTCCACGATCGGCGTGGGGCCCTTCTGCTTTTTGCTGCTCACCGCGTTGTTTGGCTACTAGCCCGCTGGCTTGTGGCCTTCTGAACGACCCCGACGACATCACTGCTGCTAGTCTGGTTGCTCCAGACTGGCTCTTGCTCCCTTCCAGAAGAGGAGCACCCCGGACCCTCCTGGTCCACTCAAAACGCCATTTTGAGTCCACCGCGTGGGCTTGAATTAGCCAAGGCTTTGTTGCCCAATCCTGGGTTCTTCGACGCCGACAGCTTCATCCGTCGTGGGACAGCTCGCCTCTCCATCCTGGTCGCCGACAACGCCTCCTGGTCCGTGAGATCTGCAGAGCACAGCGTCGCCCACTCACCTAGTCGAGGTGACTACCATCCGGTGCCCTCCTGGTGCCCACTGACTACTGGCTAGTAGTCACGAACTTGGTCCCCTCTGCTTTCAGGTGTCATCCATCTTCCAGATCCAGGCTTGGATCACTTCGAACTATCTTCACTGGTCGCCTGCCAGCATCTTTCTTCCAGGCTCCTGGTCCGGCAACGAGGATTCCCGACGTCTTTTGAGACCTATGCAGCTGCAGCCCCTGGGCTAGGTAACTTCGGCATTTCGGTGCCCCAGCATAGCCTCACTATCCAAGGGTCAGGATCCACTGTCGTTTTCTCCCTACCAGGTCGGGTTCGCCCGTGAACACTAACTTTAGCGTTACTAGCTACCATAGACTTTACCCCGCATCCCGCGTGAGAGTGCACACTCTGCACCCGAGTCCCCTAGGCCTCCTAGAAGTAATCTAACGATTCCATAGTCAAGTCCTAGCGATTCCAAAGCCTATTAGTACTGTACTTACCTGCTAGTAATTTCGCATTCCACTTTTAAAGTATATGGTTTTTCGTGCCCCTCGGGCATTTGTGTATACCGTGCTAACTTAAGTATTTTCGTAAGAGTTTTGTTGTGTGCCTAGCACCCTGTCCTCATAAAGAGTACAGGGCTGTTGTGATTCTAATAAATACATTGTTTATTTTCATAACACTTGTGTGGTGTCCTTTCACTGGGTGTTCAAGGGGTAATGTGATGGTAAAACAGCTGGCTTAACACGCCCTCTAGAGTCTTAGCCTTAGACTGCTCGTATCCATGCTACTAGGATAGCTGGTCTATAAGGTTGACTTACAACCAATCATCAATAAGGGTTGTTTGGACTGATATATAGTGATCACTAGAATAGTGAACACTGCACATCAGGCCAACTTCTCACACCATCCATGGCCTCAATGATGTTTAAATTCAAGAAGACACCCCACAGAAAGACTAGGCCCATGCACCACTCACTATCCCTGGGCAAAAGGCCCCACCAGCAGCCCCAAAAAAATCGAAAAAACCCACAAAATTCAGCACAATCACAGCCCATGCAAGGCCTCAATGCTGTTTAAATCCAAGAAGACACCCCACAGAAAGACTAGGCCCATGCACCACTCCCTACCCCTGTGCAAAAGGCCCCACCAGCAGCCCCAAAAAAACGACAAAAAACACAAAATTCAGCACAATCCCAGCACATCCATGGCCTCAATGGTGTTTAAATTCAAGAAGACACCCCACAGAAAGACTAGGCCCATGCACCACTCACTACCCCTGGGCATAATGGATGAAAGCTAGGCAAAATAAGTGCAGGCCTCAGACACTGCCTCTCTTCAAAATGGCCCCACCACCCCCTTTGTAAATACCCTTGCACCCCAAGCACATGTTGCCTGTACCAGCACTCAAGATGGCCACCACCACCACCCACATGGCCAGTCCAAATCAACAGTACACCCCAAACAAAACGAAAAACACACAAAAATCACCACCATCCAATGCCATCCAGGATGTTTACATGAAAAAGACCCCACAGGCAGACTCAGTCCATGCACCACTCACTACCCCTGGGCAAAAGGCCCCAACAGCAGCCCCAAAAAATCGACAAAAAACAAAATTAAGCACAATCCTAGCCCATCCATGGCCTCAATATCTGTCAACCCGACCGGCAGTAGCATACCCACCCCATAAGAACTTATCCTAGGGGAGGGGTGTGCAGGATGCCTATGGCGCCATGTAAATGATGGATATTTAAAAAAAAACAAAGTTCAAAACTTTCTCCAGTGTCGCCAAAGTATGGGGGAATGTTAGAAACTTACTGGGTCTGGGTCGTTATTCTTATTATACCCCCTGAGTCAAAATACGGATCTTCCAGGGATTTTCCACGACACCTGTATGAGGAGATGGATTGAGGCAGGGGTTAGACAACTCGGGTGCTTTTTCTCGGCAAATGGACTTAAGACGTTTGATGAGCTGAGGTCAGAATTTAATATCACTAACAGGGACTTCTTTAAATTCCTTCAGCTGAAAGACTTTTTATTAAAGAAAGGAGGAGGCCGTATTAAATTTCAAACTTGCCAAACTATAGAAAATCTGCGTAAAGAATCGCCTCCAAAAATTTGCGGAAATATATGAAGTACTGAACACATCATTTCCAGATGACATGGAGAAACATTTGGTTGCATGGCAGACTAAACTAGGGGTATCTTCCCGAATCCCTCTCTATGCATACTAAATGTCACTTACCTGCTTGATGTCTATAAAATTACAAGCGCAATTCTACAAAACCTTCTTCACACTTTACTATACCCCATATAAAATAGCTAAATGGGGGACGGGGAAAGGTACAACATGCCCATGCTGTGCATTGCCCGAGGCAGATATTACCCACATGTTTACAAAGTCAAAAGACGTGGCACTGCCCTATATATTTGGGTTAAAGGCTCATACGGAGTGCAAACATTTTTTTTATATATATATCAATGAAAAATGCTCTGAGCTCACTTTCAAATAGGGGCCATTCAAAGAGAGTTCAAACACAAAATACAAAAATACATCATTTTATTTTCATATATGGTTCTCAGTCAAAGGATATTTTTATACAAAATTTGCGATGGTTAGATCACATAAAATTCCGTGACGTGCCCCAGGTATCCATTCATTCTTCCATCCTCATCATATCAATCTTCTACACTTTCATCACCCATACAATCACTCATACCTTTTTTATACATCCAGAAAACATCATACAATAATACACTGGAATTATCCTGCAACATCAACTCAGTGCATCGCTGGGAAGAATGTTGGTGGTAGTGGCAGGATCGAATATCAACACGCCAACGCGCGTTTCAGTGCTCGGCCCGATCTATGGCCGCACCTTCATCAGGGCATGTATACTGTGGGACATGGGCAGGGACTACGACAATTCAAAGAAATGGCCACGCTATAATGAACATAAAAAGGAAGGTTACTTTTAGCAAACATTTGTTGAT
Source organism: Lissotriton helveticus (assembly GCF_964261635.1). Taxonomy (NCBI): domain Eukaryota; kingdom Metazoa; phylum Chordata; class Amphibia; order Caudata; family Salamandridae; genus Lissotriton; species Lissotriton helveticus. Next base: position 1,002,646,794 of record NC_136071.1, on the reverse strand, counting down.
GATCATAGTTTTTAAACAATCAAGAAAATATAAACAGATTTAAACTAAAAACACTATTTTTATATATTAGTGCAAACTACATAGCGGTGTTTTATTACAAATATGCATATAATTCTTTACAAAAACACAACAGCAGTGAGCTCAGGGAATGTTACATTGAAGCAAGAACGTTTAATGATAGCGATTAGCGGGATAGAAAAACATGGCCCGGAAAGGGCTCAAGTCAAGCACACACATAGGAATCCCTTCACAAATAATACACACTTCATTCATTAAGGCATATATTAGGTCACAGTAAAGAACGGTGGAACAACAATCTTTGCACAAACAGAAAAAATCAGAGATATAGAATTGCTCATTGTGGGTTCCATATAGGAAACAGAGTGCACAAATAGGCCGCCTTTTCTTGGACAGGATCTTAACATCAAATTGTTTTAATATTCGAGAGAAAAGGGCATAAATAGTTAAAGAAAATACCCTCCGTACACTATAGCACTTAATGCCGTAGCGTCCTTACCAATGACATTGCGCACTCTCTCCAAAATGGACCATTGAGTTCCGCCTCAGAGTGTCCAGCCGTGGTCCAATGTGCCACAAGTGGCGCCCCACTCTTTTGGTTGCGGATGTTGGATTTGTGTTCGCCCATACGCACCCGGCACTCACGCCCTGTTTCGCCAACATAAGGGAGCTCGCAAGGACATAGTATAACATAAATTATGTTGGTGCTACGGCAATTGCTTATGTTCGTAAGTGTGACACATCGCTTCCCGATGGTAAGAGAGTTACCAATCAAGGCCTGTGGGCATGCATGGCACGAGCCACATCGATGGTTTCCTTTAATCACTGGTAATCCAAATACACCAATCTGATTAGGATCTTTACAAGTCTTGACAGGTCCCTGTACAAGATGATTGCGCAGATTCTTATTGCGACGAAATGCAAAGATTGGTTTAGTTATTTGGTTATCCGTGTTTAGGATATGCCAGTGAAAACAAGTCCACTCTAGCCGGAGACCTTGCTGGTGCTAGCTAGTTATGCTCTATAAAGTTCTCTCTCGCTCTAATTAGTAAGTATTACATCAGGCTATAAATTTTTGTACACAGGACAAATCGTCCATCTGACATTTGCTTAAAGTGGATATTATCTTGGTTCCAGCTAGATTTTACCCCTCGAACTCCACTTACCTGAGGAAACCTGTTTGTTGAATTAAAAGAACCACCTTGTGTACCAGACTGCGTTCTCGGCGACTGTGTTCTCGGTGACTGCTCTCTTTGAGGTAAATTTTGCTATAGTGTACGGAGGGTATTTTCTTTAACTATTTATGCCCTTTTCTCTCGAATATTAAAACAATTTGATGTTAAGATCCTGTCTAAGAAAAGGCGGCCTATTTGTGCACTCTGTTTCCTATATGGAACCCACGATGAGCAATTCTATATCTCTGATTTTTTCTGTTTGTGCAAAGATTGTTGTTCCACCGTTCTTTACTGTGACCTAATATATGCCTTAATGAATGAAGTGTGTATTGTTTGTGAAGGGATTCCTATGTGTGTGCTTGACTTGAGCCCTTTCCGGGCCATGTTTTTCTATCCCGCTAATCGCTATCATTAAACGTTCTTGCTTCAATGTAACATTCCCTGAGCTCACTGCTGTTGTGTTTTTGTAAAGAATTATATGCATATTTGTAATAAAACACCGCTATGTAGTTTGCACTAATATATAAAAATAGTGTTTTTAGTTTAAATCTGTTTATATTTTCTTGATTGTTTAAAAACTATGATCATCAACAAATGTTTGCTAAAAGTAACCTTCCTTTTTATGTTCATTATAGAGTGGCCATTTCTTTGAATTGTCGTAGTCCCTGCCCATGTCCCACAGTATACATGCCCTGATGAAGGTGCGGCCATAGATCGGGCCGAGCACTGAAACGCGCGTTGGCGTGTTGATATTCGATCCTGCCACTACCACCAACATTCTTCCCAGCGATGCACTGAGTTGATGTTGCAGGATAATTCCAGTGTATTATTGTATGATGCTTTCTGGATGTATAAAAAAGGTATGAGTGTTTGTATGGGTGATGAAAATGTAGAAGATTGATATGATGAGGATGGAAGAATGAATGGATACCTGGGGCACGTCACGGAATTTTATGTGATCTAACCATCGCAAATTTTGTATAAAAATATCCTTTGACTGAGAACCATATATGAAAATAAAATGATGTATTTTTGTATTTTGTGTTTGAACTCTCTTTGAATGGCCCCTATTTGAAAGTGAGCTCAGAGCATTTTTCATTGATATATATATAAAAAAAAATGTTTGGACTCCGTATGAGCCTTTAACCCAAATATATAGGGCAGTGCCACGTCTTTTGACTTTGTTTACTGTATTTTCCCCTGCCGGTCTGCCCTACATCATTGCCAGGGGGCCCCTCCTTCTATATTATTACCCACATGTTTGCCTCTTGTAACGTACTAACTAATCTGCTAGCGGAAATCTCTGGCTTTCTCTCTGACATATTCCAAGTTAGGGTGAATATTACAACTGAAGAGGTTATACTGGGCACAACTAGCAGTGCCCGACCGAAACAGATACACGGGTTAATCTTCGTGGCAATGGCTGTTTTGCGGCTGTGCATAGCATCATCATGGCTGGATCCGATGCCACCGTCTGTTTTGCAATGGAGGGCTAGACTACTTGCGAAATGCAGCCTCGAGGTTGCTATTTACAAAAACAAAGGGCGTAAGCTCGAAGAAAGGGTATGAACATTTGGGAACCTATGTTAGATTGGATCCAAGAGCATTGATCAGATTAATGTTAACAACAGGTGTCAGATCTTAATGACAGATTTGGGTTTCTTTCATTTTTTTGTTTTTTCTATTCTGTTGTAGAACGGATGAGCTGTCTTTTAATCTTTTGAGAAATGCCTGATTTCTTTTTCTTTTTCTTTTGTTTTTTCTTGTCTTGTGATAAATTGAGTGTCAACTACTTTCTACCTATGTTTGTAATTGAGTTGGGTACTTGATCTCAAAGGGGGTGGGGGGGGAGTGGATGTCGTGTAAAAATAAGAAAAATGTCTGAATAAAGATTTAAAAAAAAAAAGTAAGACATGATCCTTTGACCTTGGAAATTGAATTGCTTTATCCCATTTACTGAATGTGTAAGGACTTATGCGCTTAGCCACATCTGAACTTAGAATGAATGGGGATACACGGGGGACAGTACTTGCATTAGTTGTACTATTCTAAACTATGGAATGGCCTATTTGACTGTATTATGTGTCTGTTTGAATTTAGATTGGTGTGCCAAAACTATTTTTACCTGTCTTGAAGAAGACCCTCTCCAGTTGTAAACCGAAGGCATGAAATATCATCATATGTCAACAGATTGCAAAAGACTATTGGCCCGATTTATAAACGTAAATATACATGTGCATATTTACTCACACATATATTTACTACTACACCTACACAACACTCTCCATGTGTTTTCTATTCCACATTTATGAACAAAGAGTAGCACCTAGGAGTAATTTACAGAACTCCACCCTCTCAAAGGATGGATTGGAGCATCCTAAAATAGTATTCATGAAATAAAGTTACTCCAACTAACCCTACAACTGTATTTTATATTCTGCCCAGATGATGGAAATGTTCACCAATGGGGTGAAGACATCCGCCATTGACAGGGAAATTTCCCTATGGGAAACTTTAGAAATATTTAATAAGACAATTAAAAATATATATATTTAATGGATAATGTAAATCTTTTAAAAATATGTTTATGAATAATAGAACTGGAAATTAATATACATTATATAATATTTATTGGGAAATAATAATGGACAGTTTTACATCTTATTACCTCTACAATTGAAATGTGTATTAAATAATAAAACAAATTTAATATATCAATTCAGATGATAAATATTACATTTTAAACAATAATTTAAAAGAGTAATTACACTGATTAATATTGTATCTTCTATATTAGTTAGTAAACTTGGTTATATGTTCTATACTGAATTAATATAAAAATGTTTTAGGTTTTTTAAACCGTTAAAACGTGTATTTTGATTTTGACTTTTTTGTTAAATAAATAAAAAAATATATACTTATATATACATTTTAATCGTAAACAAATATACAAAATTTAAATGTAGAGTTAATTCTGATGCAGTGGTATTTTAAATCTCTGCCTCCAGTGACTTCTTTGGCAGTGTGTTGCAGTAACAGTGGTTGGCCATGTGTGGTGCTTGAAGTACTCCAAGGGTAGGCTGGAATACATTTCCACCGGTGTTGGCTCCTTTAGAGCCATAGTAACTTTAAAAGTGCATTTTCGGTGAGTAGCATGCTACTCCGGAACCCAAAAAGGATTAGCGGTGATTCAGTATAGTGAAGCATAAAATTGTATTTGAACGGTGGACATGTTAGTCTGTTATTTGGATTGACAAAGATAGTGGAGGATAGAAGAGGGAAGGGTTTACATATACATAACGCTTGCTAACCCTGATGAGGTGTTGAAGTGCTACTCCGGAACCCTAGACGGATTAGTGGTGAAGACTTTAAGAGGACAGAATAGGTATAATTAAAAAATAATACCTAAGCCATCCTCAGTCGCCTTCCACCCCCGCCGCGCCCCGCCTCCCGCACTTACCTGTGCTGGCCGCCGCTGTTTAAATGTTCATAGGCAATACACCACCAATGATCTGCAGCAGATCTTTTTTGTGTGAAAACATACACTTTTCCTATGGAATATTGTCAAACATAAAACATTCCCGTGTCTGCCTGCTTCCGGTTTGACTGCAATTATGACGTCACTCACAATCACAGCTCCCTAGGAGTGTTGACTGCTGTACAGGAGTGAAACAAATGCTTATGACAAAATGGATATTTCCCAGAACATGGCAATATGTATATAACTTCTGCACAGAAAGGGTCTCCAAATACATTAACACTTGGGATATACATGTATATGAGGAAACCGAGCCTGGGAAATCCCCAAGGCATCAGCCCTGAGATTTTAACTGCAATTAAGAAAAGCAGAAACCTAGAAAACGAGTTTTAATACAGACCAGCTTTAATTCCGTGTCACTAAAAATAGTGATCACTTTCCTGGTTCTCTGTGACCTTAGTGTGTGAAGAAACCTTAAAGCCGTTTCTCAGCCTTCTATTTTGCCCATTTGGTAGTCGACACAACCCACAAAAGCCGAGGAGGAGCAGCTTATTTTATTATAACGTCATCAGTTCTCAGCTTCAAAAGCTTTTGCGGCTTTCGAGTTGTCATTTATAACTTGGAAATGAACCGACCCACAATTCCCTGGGCATTCCTAGAGAAATTGATAGCAGACTTTTCGCTTCTTTTATGGCTCAGAGGAGGCAACTCCAATCACATCACGATTGGCAGTCAATATTATTTTTTGACATGGCTGTAAAAAAAGGAAAGGGGCCTGTGGCATTTGTTTTGAGGAGGAATGGTCTCTCACGCTGCGCAGGGGTTTATGGGGGCAGTTTACTGAGAAGCAAATGGGTGACGATGCTTGCAAACAGGATATGATTTTACATAAATTTTGGGTTTCGTGCCATGCTCCCTGGGGGCTACCCCGCAGACAGGCGAGCATTCCACTTTTATCATTTTAAGAAATGGCAGCTTTCCAGTGCCAAGTTTCCAGAAAAGTCTTGTCAGAAGTCGGACCTTTAGTTCAGAAGAGGAGGAGTTGTGGGAAAGTCAAAATAACACTCTGCGTGAGGTAAAGCATGCACAACATAAATCTGCAGACAGAGCAAAGACGACTCCCCGTACACGCTGCAAAAAAATTGTACCACTTGCCGAAAAACTGTTAACATCTTGCTTATTGATGCGGTTTTTACGTTATTTGCATTTAATACCTCTCTCTAGTCGAGACATTAAAGGGCTGAATCCAAAGTTTTTTTTCATAAATAAATCCAAAACATTGTAGTACAGATGGCACTATACGCTCAGTGCTCTTTCCTGAAATGTTTTTGTTACCAGCAAATCACAAGTTTAAATAACAGAAAGACCAATTATATACAATGCTTAAAAACCGCAAAATGTGAGTATAAAGCACTATATAAAAGTTGTCCTTGTGTAATTTATGCAGTGGCGGCTGGTACAAAACGGGGGTGGTGAGGCAGGGTAGTTTGGGGGGATGTTAGAGAAAAAAATTAAAATCCTGCTTACCTCCTCTGCAGGGCCGTCGTCTCTCCTCCGGCGGTGTCTCTCCTCCAGAAGCAGAAAGCACCCAGGCTCCCTAAGCCAATCACAACGCTGCGGTCACCATGACAGTTGCACAATGATTGGTCTGAGCACTATGGTTTGGCGCTCAGACAGTCAGTGGGAGCCTGGGCATGTTCTTCACAGCCTGGCGAAGAACATGTTAAGTGTGCAAGACTGTTTGGCTGGCCCAAGATAGCCAGCTAAACTTTCATGCACACTTAAGTGCATGAACTACTCCAACTCTGCTGGCTGTGAGACAGCCCAGCCCACCCCGTAAAACTGCCTCATTTAGGAAAAACAAAATGATAATAACAGCATTTTATTTGTCCTTTTTTCCGGGGCGATGCTCCTCCGCCTTAGCGAAGGAGATGCCACTATGTTTTTGTCTAAACAGAAACAGAGGTTTAACTGCATGTGACATATAAAAGTGGCACCTACTTACTCATGTTCAGATTGCAGAGAACTATGGTCTGAATTAAAAGAGGAGGGCAGGTGTCACTTACTCCTTCTGTTTCCTCGTGCCACTCATTATGTTGCACCTGGAATACTTGGTGTGATTTCCCCTGTCTTTTTTCCTCTACCCCCTGTATTTTTGATGGTATGTTGGACTTCAGTTTTGCAAGTTTGTGCACTCTGGGCACTTTACCTTTGCCGATCCATGCTAAAGTGCAAGTGCTCCCTGTGTAAATTGAGATTATGATTGGTTATCCATTATTGGCTTATTTAAATTACTGGGTAAGTCCCTAGTAAAGTGCACTGTGTGTGCACAGGGCCTGTAAATCAAATGCTGCTAGTGGGCCGGCAGCACTGGTTGGGCCACTCCCATGAATAGCCCTGTGAACGTGTCTCTGACCTGCCATTGCAGTGTGCATGAGTGCAGTTTTAAATTGACATGTCGACCTCGCAAGTACAACCACTTGCATGGCCCAATCCTTCCCTTAAACTACATGTAAGGTACCCCTAAGGTAGGCCCAAGGTACCCCCAATGTTCAGGGTGCGGTGTATGTGAAAGGTAGGACATGTTCTGGTGTGTTTTACATGTCCTGATAGTGAAATACTGCCAATGTTGTTTTTCACTATTGCAAGGACTAGCTCTCCAATAGGTTATCATTGGAGCTGCCTTGTAACATCTTAGAAGTGTAACTTTTAATTGGGAAGAGCTGGAGGTTGTGTGTTTGAAAATGCCACTTTTAGAAAGTGGGCATTTTCTTGCTTTACTATCCTATGGCTCTACCTGCCTGTGGAATGAGTGTCTGGTTTAGACTTATAAAAGGGCGGTTTGCTCATTCACTCTGTACAGTCACACAAAGGGAGCTGAGGTGTATCCTGCATACCCTGATTGCCCATCACCAGGCTGATGAGCCTTCCTGAGGTAGAGTGGTGGGAGGATTTGTCACTGACACCTGAATCGGTGTCCAATTGTTCCACTTGTAGACATTCATCTGATTCTCTCACATTCTTTGACAAATAGTTCAAGATAACTGTCAAAGACAATGTGTAGTTCTTTCAATGTGCACATTGACGTTGATATCTGTAGAACAGTCTGAACAACCTCTCTGAAGTTTTGCATGGATGAAATCATGAACATTTGCAATTGTCACATATAAACCACAACAACAGGAGTTTTTCATGAGAACACCCTTTTAATTGAAACTCTGCAGAAGAAAGTTTTTTTTGAGCTCTTGAACAAGTTTGTGCTTCACTTGTTTGGTTACTACATCCTCATTAAACAATGCGTTTGTGAAAGAAGATTATGCAACAGTGTGTCCTTGATTAATCCACTCCTTTCTTTTACTACATCCATCTCTCTCTGTGCTTGCGAAAGTCATTTTTTTGTATCCTGTTTTGTAATGGCTGGTTGGACGAAACTCTTAATATGGCAATGAAAGAGTGGAAGTTTAGCTATAGTGATTATGTAAAACAGTTTTTTCTCTTTCAATGCAAACCTCTCCTGCTTCAGTTCTGTCTATTGTTTCGATCCATGTTTCAGGACAACTAGTAGACATATCTTTATATTGTTATCCACATATTGTTTGGTCATAAAGTTGTGTAGTCACACAGGCTTAGTCATTTCAAAGGGGTTTCCTTGCTGCTGCATGAAATGAAGAAGGCTGTCAAAATGTTTATTAAAACATTCCCCTGTCTGGACTGTTGTTTCTCAGGCCTTGCAAGATGATAGAAGGACCCACCTCCAGGCACCTCCAACTCTGAACTCTTGTTATGACACAGAGTTTTAGAGTGGCCAGGTGAGGGGAAAGGAGGGTGGGGAAGGAACAGCGGGGAAGGAGATCTGTAAAAACAAATATGACAGGCATCAAAAAGACCGCAATCATAAATGATTCTGAATGTAAATACTTAGATATATGCTTAAATATTCACATGCATTTCCCTGCTGTATTTATCGGCAAAAAGAAAGAAGAACTAGCTGAGGATAGAAAAATGTAAGGTCGTTAGTTCACCTATAACATCATGCTCTTAAAGAAGATTCAAACATGGAGTTTAAACAATCCCAGCTGTACCCACCAAATGTTCTTCCTTATAAAAGTTTGATGTGTCTTTTCAAAAGTCTCTTTATAAAATTCTGGACCTGCCAAGCAACTTTTTACAATAGGCCTTTTGGATACTTCTGTCTCTAAAAGGTTAAAAAAAATGGCCTAATAAATTATTGTTGCTCCATTCAAGAAAGTTTGTTCTTCAATGAAATAGTAATGAGTTCATTACGTAGTTATTCAAAAAAATTAGCTACGTTCGCTGTCAAAAGAAAGCTGGAAAAGTTTGTTTCAGATTTTATCTTTTTTGTTTACCTAAACATTCCCTTGACACTCGCATTCCCTCTGAAACCCTCCTACCGAGTCTCAGAAATCTGCTCAAGGTCCGATGCTTGGCTCCAAAAGTGTCCAAAGGAAGCACGTTGTTCCTGCACCATCGAGAAGCCTCCAGCAGATGGCCCTGAAAGACCGCTGTCCAAACTCGTTGGAAGAAGAATTGCAAGCAGCTCAATGCGGGCGTTTTCCCCTTTTATAGGAGGGCGCCGCCTTTGCGTAACAGGCTCTCTCATAGAACGAGATGACGGTGGAGGAGGGGTGTGGCCTCAGAGTTACCCGCAATCGGACAAAAGGCGAGAACAGAATAGTAACTTGCCCAAAACACATTAAGTGCATAAAATCAAACTGACGAATGCCTGACAAATGTATAGTTATCTGTTTACCACTGCATTACTAACGTGAATAACATAATCAGTTCCAGAATACAAGAGATGGTAGTTACGCAGTATTAGAACATTATATTATGTTAAATATCTTGTACTTAAGTACTAACGATTCAGAGGAACAGAAATATGAAACAGATAGCAGACATACATGTGAAACTGAACTAAGGGTTCCGTGCTCTAAAAAAGAGCCACCAATAACGGGCCTTAGAAATGGTATTATGCATCTTACCACACAATGAGCGCGAGAATCTGCCCATGCCCCTAGAGCCGCAGCCTGTATCCATGACATCCCCTCTCATTCCAACAAGTTCATTGTGAGGAACACTTTCACAATGGCCTATTTGTTCTGAATTTGTCATCTCGCTGAAAACATTGCAAATAGAAAGGACTTCACTGTAAACTAGCTGCCATTGAGCAACATATTCACTTTCACGTGTGTGACCGACAATTCCCTTGGAGCTTTTCTGTGATCTCTGGATCATCTGTTCCAGTATCATATCTGGAGCCACAGCATTGAACCTTCCCTCTCTGTCTTTCACCACAAAAAGTCTTTGGATTAATTCTCTGCAGAGGTATGGCTTTGCCACATCTAACTTCTTCATTCTTTCAAAATACCAGGACCCATTTCTCAGGTAGTTTATGCAATCGAATTCATGAAACACAGTAATCAGCGACTCTACAGTCTTCACATGCAGCTCGCAATCACATTCCTGATCAGCATGTACCAAGATTTTTGCTAGAGTAAAACATTTCCCAGTACTTGCAAAGTTCTGATTTTTCTTCACATTCTTCGACAAACTTGGTTTTCTGATTTTGAATTGAGTGTATCCAAAATTGCCTGGCTTTGCATTATGTCTTTTGAATGAAGTGCACCCTGTGCCTTGTTCTCTTCTGAGATAAAATATGTAAAACCAAATTTTTTATTCTTGTTCAAGTAAGCATTCCAACACAATATTCCTATACCCTCAGATATGATGAGCATACCTTGTAATGAATGAACTTAATGAGTTCCACTCAATACTGACAACTTTGCTTCCAAAGATTTCAGCCTCAATAAATCCATTGTCTATACCACATCCAATGAGATAACTTCCTGCCCACGCAATGCTACTTTTGTCTTTTGGAAAACACCCATCATTGGATAAAAATCATCAAGTTCTACTGGATTGCTCATAAAATTGTCAGCTACAATACAGAAAACACCTTTGTCACAGAAAATTGGCAGAATAGGCTAGTCTTCAAGCAGAGCACGCACACATTGACAATTTTTTGAAGCTGTGTATACTGGTATTCAGTCAAAATATAGAGTTGGAAATGTCGATTGACACTAATATCAAGATTGAAATATTGTGACAGAAATATCGACAGCAAGAATATCATGGTGTAAAATATCGACTTTAAGTTAAGAAATATTTTTTAGTTAGTGTTATGTATTTTAGTATATATTTTAAATCTATGTGATGTATTTTTATTTGTATAAGTATTGTTTACGTTTTTTAAAATAGGCTTTACATTTTTAGCAGTTATTAATTTTATTTGAATTAGATGTTGGGTGTTTTAGTTCCGTAGCGGTTGTGGGTTTATAGGGGAATAGGGTGGGAAGTAATTTAATGATAATAAATTATTGAATATTTTTTTTTCATTAATATTTATTTAATCAAGATTTTATAATGTTAATTGTGTTTTTACTTTATTGGGTACATTTTAGTTGCAGTTTATGGGGTTTATAGGGGCAAAGGCTGGGAAGTAATTTATTTTTAATTAATTAATAATTAGTTGTTAATATTAATTAATTGACAATTAATTATAGTAATTGCGTAATTAATTTTAGGTGTGGGTTGTGGGTTTTATAGGGGTAAAAGGTGGGAAGTAATTTATTTTAAATTAATTCTTTTTTTGTGTGTGGGTTTAGGCTTTATAGGGGTGAACGGTGGGGAGTAAACTAATTTTACTTACTTTATAATTAGTTGTTAAGTACTTTTATTTATTGATTTTTATTTTTAATTGTGTAATTATTTTTTTTACAGTTTAACTTTAGGTGTGGGTTGTGGGGATTGTAGGTGTAAAGGGTGAGGAAGTTAATTACATTTTATGTGTTTTAATTTGGTTTTTAATTAGTATTTGTTTAATTAATAACTATGTAAAGATTTTTTCTTTTTTTGATGTGGGTTGTGAGTTGTGCAGCGTTATAGATAGGAAGTAAATAGACTAAGTTTATGTAATGATTATTTTTTTGTCAAGCATCTTTTTATTGAACATGTGAAGTCACAGAGAGGCTGTGTATCACATTGTCTACTTCCTTCTCCCCCCCCCCTCGTTACTAGAGTTACAGTGTCCTAATGCCTGGGAGTATCAGCATTAAATAAGGTATCACAGTCAAACACCCCTGACAACACAACAGTTTATAACATTTATATAACAACCCTTTCCCCTCTTCCCTCCCCCTCCCCTATGGTGGAGAAGCCCTACTTAACACTATTGTAAAACTCTGCCATAAGAGACGGAAATGGAGCAAGGGCCATTCTGGGTGGATATCGCTAGGCGGGGTGCTGTTAGTCATTTCCCATAGGAAGGCCTATCTGAATTCTAGAACTGAAACAGATGCAAGTCTCTCATTGAGGGAGGATATACTACCAGCGGCAGGCCCTTGCTTAGCTACGAAATCAATGGCCCCATCTATATTCAAAGTTCTTGTAATCGTCTTTAAAGATGTCCACCATTTGCTCCATGGTAAGCATCTTCCACAGGCGTGAGTGCCACTGAGCCTGGACTGGCACTGTTTTCTTCTTCCAAGATGATGCAATAGTCTTTTTAGCTGCCCCCAGGCATGCCCACATGATTGCCCTATCAGGTCTAGTTTGGTATTTCAGGGCCAGGTCTCTAAGGCCTAGAAGTCCCATGTCTGCTGAAGTCGGAATAGGGTATCCTAACATTTCTTTCATTTGGGCCAGTATCCCCCTTTAGCACAGTTCCGAGATCTGAGGAAAGATCTGTTTAAGCTTGGTGGGGACAAGGTACCAGTCAAAAAAGGATCTTATAGTGGGCTTCCCTTAGCTCAAGTGAGTGGTTGTTCTTTGCGATTTCAGACCACAGGTGTTTCCAGTCTGTCTCCGTCACTTCCCTCCCAGTGTATGTTCCCAAAATTGGGAGTAGCGTGGCTTCGGGTCATGCGTTGTGGAGATCAGGAGACTGTACTAGAAAGTTATCACTCCCCTCATGGAACTCACCCTTCTAACAATAGGACTCTATTGGAGTCAACTGTCATGTGGTGGCCTCCCTGATAGGTGGGTGTAATGCCCAGTGTTTGAGTTGGAGGTAGCCGAAATGTTCGGAAGGTGATAGTCTCATTGGCAATGTTCAAATGTAAGGATGTTGTGATTGTGGAACAAATCTGAGAGCATCAGGCAACCTCAAAGAATTGAATGGACCTGCCCGTAAAGCTGGGGGAAATTCAGGATTAAAGTGTATCGGAGTATATAGGGAAGGGAGAGTAGACCTGCCCTGATCCCTAGTGATATCATCCCATACCTTAAGGGTAGTCCGCGTAGGTATGCTCAGGTCTGTCTTTCTTAGGCTTCCAAAAAACATCCAAAATTGTCCTTCCCACTATTGCCCAGTCCATGTGGAGCCAGTGTTTGCCGAATCTCTCATGGACCATTCCGCCACCACCCTCAGTTGTGATGCCTTATGGTAGAGGCCAAAGTCCAGTAATGCCACCCCTCCCTCACTCCTCGGTCGTCGTAGCACATGGTACTGCAGTCAAGCTCTGCCATTTTGCCAAATATAGCATGTGATGAGAGAACGTAACCCCAGAAGGAAGTCCCTCTCCATCTCTATCGACAATGCCTGAAACAAATAGTGAAGTCCAGGAAGAACAGACATCTTGACCGAGTGTATGATCCCTAAGACAAAAACAGAGGTTTCCACCGCTTAAGATCTTGTTGGATCTGGAGGAGCAGGGCGGGAAAGTTAGCCCTTAAAAGGCCCTCTAGATGTGGCGTAATCTGGATCCCCAGGAATGTGAGTTTTTGTTTAGCCCAGTGTAACAGAGTCTCCCCCTTTTTAAGATTTTTCTCCCTTTCTTACAGGGTCAGATTTAGTCTGGAAGACTTAGGCCGGTTCACTTGGAACCCTGCAACCTCCTCAAATAACCGCAGCTCTTCTTGAAGGGATCGTAGGGAGGAGCGGGGGTAGGAAAGTGTCATCAGGATATCGTCTGCAATAAGCGATAACTTGTGGTCCTCTTCCCCGAATGTGATCCCCTTGATTTCTGGATCTTCTCTGATCCACGCCTCCAGGGGCTCTATACAGTGAACAGCAGGGGGGATAGCGGGCACCCCTGCAGCGTTCCCTAGCCGAGGGCAAATGGCCTAGAACTGGCCCCATTAACCAAAATTCTCAAGCGGGGTTGTGCATAATTAGCTCTATCTTGATGAAGGGTTCCTCAAATCCAAAGCTTTTCAGTGCGAGGAAGAGAAAGGGCCAGTCCACCCAGTCAAAGGCTTTTTCTGCATCTAGCCCTTCCAAGAGGGCCGGAATCTTGAATTTGGAAACGTTCTCTATAAGGTGTAGTGTTCTGCAAATATTATAATCTGTTTGCCTCCCCTTTATAAACTCTGATTGATCGGGGTGAATGATATCAGGCATCAGATTCTCCAGCCTGGCCACCAAGATTGTGGAGTATAGTTTGGAGTCTAAGTTCAACAGTGCAATTGGCCTATAGGAGGTGCAGTGCTGAGGGTCTTTCCCCAGTTTGGGAATCACCGTGATCATGCCCTTCGCGACGGATGGAGACACCTATTGACCCTCGGCTATCGCCTGAAAGAGTTAGGTTAGGTGGGGAACGATCTCTGGGGCATACGTTTTATAAAAGAGGACTGTCAACCCATCCAGGCCAGGGGACTTGTGAGGTTTTAGGGCCGTGATCGCTTGCCCCACTTCCTCCTCGGAAATTGGGAGGTTTAGCCATTAGTTCCAGGTTGGAGGAACTTGGGGCAACGTGTTAGAGTCCAAGTATCTGAAATGGGCATTAGTATCTATGGGGTTCACCCTATAAAGCTCCTTATAGGAGTCCCCAACGATCTTTGTCTTGTCTGTATCCACGTATTCTAAACCCCGCCCTCCCTACTAATTCCTCCTATATATTCATTTTCTCTTTTTTCAGAAGTTTCCTCACCAAATGCGAGCGCACCTTGTTTAGCTGGAAGTATGTGGCACCGCGCATATGCAAAGTCGTTCATTCCGCTCTGTTAATGTAAATTGCGATGAGAATCCTTTACTGCACTAAGTTGACGCTTTGAAATTCGGGTGGGTGTTTTTTTAGGTTCCGTTTCTATCTGAACTAGTTCTGCCTCCAGAGCTATTCGCTGCGCCGCTCTCTGTTTAATCAGAGAGGCCTGAGCTCGATGCATTTGTCTCGAACCACCGCCTTGAAGGTGTACCAATTATTCATTGGAGAGGTTGCAAATCGATAATTTAGTTGGAAGAATTCCTTAATGGCCAGGCGAAGCTCGTCTTGGAAAATCATGTCCCGAGTGACAAAGACTGGAAAGAACCATCTCGGCAGCCCGTGAGCTATGCCTCCTCACTTCAGGCAAACTGAGACCAGCCTGTGGTCTGAAAGCGTGATAGGGTGGATCTTTGCATCCTGAATGAATCTCATAAACCTCTAATTAATCTAATCTTGAGTACGTCTGGTGGACTTGTGAAAGAAATGAGAAGTCCCTTACGACAGGGTTGAGGGTCCTCCACATGCCCTTAAGGCCCAGAGATTGAAACCTATGTTTTAGGACCTTGGAAAAGCTTCCCCGTGGCTCTGTGTGTGTGGGTGCTGTCCACTTCTGAGTTCCATGTAAGGTTAAGGTCCCCCATCAGTATTATCTGTCCCTCTGCAAAACCCCCCAACATATTCAAGAGAGAGGTCACAAATGCCGCCTGGCCTTTGTTAGGGAAGTATGTCAACGCAAAGGTGCCTAGTCTCCCCCTCAACTTCCCCTTTACCATCACCACCCATCCCTCCTTGTCCGTTTTTTTACTCTCCGGCTGAAATTTGGTGTGATTGTGAAACATCAACGCAACCCCATTATGTTTAGAGCCGGCTGAGGACCTATATATAACGGAGTTGTTTTTATGCTGAAGTCTGAGCTCCTCATATCTCTTTAGATGTGTGTCGTGAAGCACCACCACATCGACCTGGTGATCAACTAGAAATTTCGATATCTTGTGGCGCTTGAGCTGGAAGTTCAGGCCCCTTACATTCCATGAAGTTACAATAATCATTCCTCAAGCAAAGCATGTCTCCTTCAAGGAATGGTCCCACTAGTTTACTCATCTTCTCTTCCCTTCTTCGGCTCTCCCATATTGTCGCCCCCCTAATGTCCGACTTCCTACCCTGGCAAAGTTGACATCAGAATATGGCGTCTTCCCTTGCTTCTCCACAATATGAGTATAGAAGCCCCCCTAAAATTATGAAAACCCACAACGTGGAAAGACAGACTGTGGGGCCAATGGGCCCCTCCCAGTGAAGTCTCTCCAGAATGAGGAGATGCTAGCTGGAGCCTTGGCCTGGGCCTATCGCGTAGCTGTCTAATGGTGCCAATAGGATGTGTTGTTCCTTTTTATTACGGTCTGTCTGACCATGTCCATATATGACCTGGAGCGTCTCTATCGACAGTTCCTCTCTCTGCCTTCGGCGATGCAACTGACCTTTACCTTCTGTGTGCCTTCAAAGTCACTCACTCTCCTGTTCACTGGCGTCTTTCCAGACCCACACAGCTGGGACCAGAATAAGGCTCTCCTCTCATTATGTCTTGGTTTGTCCGCCCTTGGCTGCTGTCCGCCATGCGTTGATTTTGTTTGTACTGACTCTTTCCCTTTCATGGGGGTCGAAGAAGACTCCTCCTCCGGGATAGGTAGATTCAAAAGTTCCAGGCCCTCTCAGAGCTCTGTGAGATGTCTTGATTTGTTGTGGAATTCAAAGACGAGCCCAAATTGGTAGGTCCAGCGATATCTGATGTTGTCCACTCATAGTTCTGGAACAACGCACAAGAGAAGCCTTGAAAGGCTATTGAGTCCTTTTTCCTTTCTGCCTGTAGAATGGCTTTGAAGGAGCGGAGCTTGACCAGGACGTCGCAAGTTCTCCTTTTCTCTCCCAGTGTTGAGGGTCCTCTCAATTTTGATTTTCAGCTGTCGCTACCCCAAGACCTCTGCAAAGAGCCCCTCCATAAAGGCCTCCAAATCTGTTATCTCCGCTCCTTCCTCCAGGTCCCGAATTCTGATGTTATCTCTCCTCAAGTGGATTTCCAGGTATTCGTTTTTAAGGAGCGCCAGCTGTAGTTGTTTATACAGCTCGTGTACACTTTCTTGGGTCTCAGCCATACGTTTGTCCAAGTCTGATGTTTGGCCTTCCACCTCTAAGACTCTTGTACCTATGGAGTTCATGTCATGTTGGAGAGAAGTCATTCGCTCCGATAGCTCTGCTTTGAGTTGCTCCATTAAGGCTTGCAAGTCACTTTTAAATTCTGTGCGTAATTTGGCCCTAAATTCCCTCACGGATGCTAGTAGGTCTTCCTTTGTGAGCACCATGTCCAGCTCCATGGTTCGTCGGTCTTGGGGCTGCTTTTTCTCTGTAGGTGTGCAAAGATTGGATGTATGACATTACAACGCATGCTTTTACCACGCATGCCTTTACAACGCGGTATTTACAACGCATGCCTTTACAACGCATAGCGCTTTGGGGTGCTGGATAGTGAATAGTTTAATTTACTATTCCAACTCCAGTCCCCGTGGATAGTAGGGAAGGTGTTGGATAGTAAATTAAATCTATTCCCTATCCTAGAGCGCCCGCCAGTGCAATGCGTTGTAATGGTTTGCGTTGTAAATACCGCGTTGTAAAGGCACTACGTTGTAAAAGTTGCGTTGTAAAGGTTGTACACCGCAAAGATTTGGGTCTTTGGGTGCTGCTTTTCTGGGAGGCATAGATGCTGCCCCCAGCTCCTGTGTATGCCTGAGGAGCCCTTGGGCCACTAATCGGCCCCGGATCTTCTCAGCCGCCCCCTCTGGTACTTTCCTCTGAGGGTAGGTGGCCAGGGATATCGCAGCATTAGATAGAACCAGCCCGAATGCTCCCTCCTCCACCTATGAGGGAGCAGTGGGGGCCATCTTAACTCCTGAAGTAAAATCAGCAGGAACCATTTTAAGAAAGGTCCTGAAAGATTTAGATTTTGGACTTGATGACAAATTTTGTGATAACACAGAGCTCTGCGAATCACAGGAGCCAACAAGAATGCCTGATGTTGTCTTAACATTTTTTACATCATTGTTTAATATCAGTAAAGCAAAACTGTTACAAACTTAAGTTCTTAAGCCAACAACATTGATGATGGCTTTGAAGATATAAGCGAAGAAGTGGAAGATATTCCCATGAACCAAAAGTCTTATGCTGGTCAAATGTACTGTTTTTTCCAAATCATGTTTTATGAAATACGTCACGGCAAAAAGAAAACTCTGCTACATATGATGATTGCCCACACAATCTGTGACAAGTGCAAAAGTAGAGAGCTAATCACTTCAATGAACAGGATTGGTATAATGACATAGTAAGGAGCAGAAACTTGTTAGCAGCTCATGCTGTAAAATCTTGCAAATCCGACAGCACACCACTTCCAAGTCACTTTACCAGGAAAGGATTTACAATTGTTGCTCTTGATAATTTTGATTTTGAAGACAGTTCTTCTTTGTCTGGAACGATACTGCTATGGTGTTTTTTCAAGACTGTACCAATAAAGTAGCTACTGGAAAAGAAGTGGTGTCAGCTGTAGGCATAAACAAACAAAGCTGTAAACTTATAACCAAACTGCCTTGCCAACTTGTGCAAAATCACTACAAGCCATCAACAAATCCAAGTAGTCTACCAGACAGTTTAAAAGTGGCTGAGGACATGAATCCTCTTCTTCCTGATGCTGTAGTCTGCAAAGCTGATTCAACTGAATTTGTCATATTGCTTTTTCGAAGCAGACTTGAAGGATGAAGAAAATCCAGTTCCTCCGTGGGCTCCCAGAATACCGTCCCACTGAAGAAGGTTGGATTTTTACTTGTAATACCATCTCAAGTCACAAACTACACAACAGTATACACGGTTCACTGACAGAATATCAACAAAAATATCCCCATACCACAATATTGAGTTATAAATATAGATGTCAAAAATATCGACATCCTATATTTATAATGGTAAGCACAAAATATTTGAAAAAATATTGATGTCATAAATATAGTTGTACAAAATATCCATTATATATATATATATATATATATATAAAATAAAGTAATAAATATTGAACATATTAAAAAATAACATGAATTAAAAATTGTTAATTAGATTTAATATTCATTTTAACAAATATAATAAATAAACATAATTTTAAAAAGTTAACCTCACATATATAATAATTTATATTATATATATTTAATAAAAAAATATTTGTATGTATTTTAAAATTACAAACTTAGATACAAATGAAACATATATATCTATATATATATCTTACCTACTAGCGGTTGCCAGTAGGTAGTTATAGTTACAACCTAGTTTCCATAGAAAATGATTTTTTGGTTTGCTAATAACCTTGGCGTCATTTGACCATTCTTCGCAGAATTCTCCCCAAAAAACGTCTATCCAGGTCAGGTCCTATCCTGAAAGTTTGGGGGTGATTCGTCAAGCGGGGGCTGAGAAAAAAGGGGGTCCCAAAACACATTTTTCCCATGTTAATTTCCATGGGCAATTTTGTGACGAGCTACAGCCCGAACTGCTGAACGAAATTAACCCAAAAAGGTAGAGCTTGTTTCAGAAAGCAACGTTGTTTTTAAATGGAGCAAATCCGTTCAGTAGTGTTTGAGAAATTCAAAAAATAAGAGTGAAAAAATCAATTCCCCATAGGAAACTTTGTGCAAGGCTACAGCCGATACTACTGAATGGAATTACCCCACATTTGGCAAAAAGGTAGTGCTTGGATCTTTTTTTAAAATGGTGTAAATCCATTCAGTAGTTGCTGCGAAATTAGAAAAATAAAAGTTTCAATTTCTGGGCAGAGCCTAAGTCCCAAGCACGAGCTTCACTGTGCTTGTCTGCCAACACTCCAAACCAGGACTGTTGGCAGCCATCTTGTGACTCGGTAGAAGCGAGTCACCAGAAAGCAGAGAAACAAAGGTATAAAACAAGAGAAGGGGCAGGGTAGAAACACCCTGACCCCCTAGGCCTGCTCAGGGGGTCCCAGAAGGACCCCCAGGGCCAAATAAAGCATTTTTATAAAAAAATCTAATTTGGCACAATTTGCCCAGGGGTCGCAGGTTCCCACATTTTATTTTATTGAGACCCCGGAGAAGGCTAGGTCCCAGAGGCATTTCTTAAAAAATAATAGGGAGGCTCCCTGGGGTCCCTGGGGTCCCTGCAGTCCCGAGACTTGACTCATGTTGGGAGGGGGGTTGCGCCGCCCCCCTCCTTGAGCCCTCCATGTGCTTATAACTTTGGTGTCGTTTGACGAATCTTTACGTAATTTTCCAAAAAGTTTCTTGATTTTGATCAGCTACTATCTTGAAAGTTTAGGGGTGATTGGTCAAGGGTGGGCTGAGAAAAAAGGGGGTTCCGAAAACCTGTTTTCTCAATGCATTTTCCATAGGAAACTTTAGACAAGGGTACAGGTCAAACTGCTGAACGGAATTACACCAAATCTAGAAGGGAGAAAGGTCTTGGTCCAGAAAGCGCGCTTTTGTTAAAATGGTGTAAATCTGTTCAGTAGTTTTTGAGATATTAAAGGGAAAAAAAGATATATATATCTGGACGGTGCCTAACTCCCGAGCACGAGCTTACCTCTGATTGGATGCTAACACTTCAAACCAGGAAGTGTCCTCTGATTGGCTGCTAACACTTTAAACCAGGAAGTGTTAGCAGCCAGCTTGTGCCTTGCATCGAGTGAAAATATAAAAGAAAGGTCCCCGAGCAATTTAATATACCCATGCTCTGTCTGTGTGACGAAACCCTTTCACGCTCCCTCTGCCCAACATCACCACTTCGCAGCTATGCCTTTAGAAGCCAGTCCGTCGGCTCTCAGCTTTCTAGCTATGCGAGCTAGTACGCGGCTGTGCCTCTACCTCTGCAAGCTACTACACTGCTGTTCCTCTGGGAGTGGACGGACAGTAGTTCTCCCTCTGCGAGTCGAGTCCATGGGCCGCAGTTGTCCCTCTGCGAGCCTGGGTGCGAACTGTTCATAAGTCACACTATATGAGCATTGAAAAGCCATTTTGTGATTCAGTCCGTGAGCTGGCATCTGTCCAAGGCATCTCTGAAAACATACCGGAGCTCTGTCTGTGCGAGATACCCCTTTCACACTACGTCTCCCCACATCAGCAGGTAACGCACCCTCTTCCCACATCACCAGCATACTTCCAACAAGCTTCTTGGGCCCACAAGTCACCCTCTGTGAACCACTTGTCGTCTCAAAGCTCTTCGGGTGCGTGTTCTCGGTGCCGCAGTTGTATCTGTGAAGCCAAGACTGGAAATATACCGCAGGTCTCTCTGCGCGATACGCTCTTTGCGCTCACTCTCCCCACATCACAGTTCCGCAGCTATCCCTTTGGAAGCTGATGGCCCGCACCTTTCCCTATACCAGTCGGCCCGCAGGTGTTCCTCTGCGAGCTGGCCCGCAGCTCTCCCTTTGCAAACTGATGGGCCACAGTTCTCCCTCTATGAGCCGGCCAGCCGGCTCGCATCTCTTCATCTACGAGCCAGCCCGCCGGCTCATAAGTCTCTGAGAACAGCTGCAATGGAGGCAACGATCATGCAGGTCGGACACCCAACACTGCTCCGACATCCCCCAGCAGGAGCTAGTTGTCCGCCATCCCCCCTCACCTCTACAAACAAATGTGATAGTCACGTTAGAGAATCTGGTACGTAAAAAATTGGGTACTGTTGCACAATTATTAATAAGAAGATGCTTGTGAGGATGGACAAATAAGAATCTCGTCATGCATGGATTTACATATAAAACATTTTATTAAAACAAAAAATCAACAAATAAAACTATGTATAGCCGTGGCGTGTCATCGCTGGATCATTTGTGAATCACAGCCTGCAAGACAAAAAGAAAGATAAGATGGTGCGTCATGCGTCCAGCAAAGGAGAAAGAGAAAGAGTGAGAGAGAGGAAGAGAGAGAGAAAGAAAGAAAGAGTGAGAGAGAGAGGAAGACAGAGAAAGAGTGAAAGAGTGAGAGAGAGAAAGAGAGAGAGAGAGAGCGAGAGAGAGGCAGACAGAGAAAGAGAGAAAGAGTGAGAGAGAGCTGAAGACAGAGACAGAGAGAAAGATTGAGAAAGAGAGAAAGAGTAAGATACAAGGAAAAGTGTTGACACTGGAGAAAATCTTAGCAGCTCACCTTTGTGCTAACGGTGTGTCTCAAACCACGTGCAGGGACATAGTGCACCCTCAAGTTTAGTCATCTGAAAGATAGTATAGAATTAGTAATTGAAGCGTACACACAACTGCACACGCGTAATTCTCTGTTTCGCCAATGCGCACTCGGGCTGCTACACCCCATCCATTCCCACTGCTCGGAGGTGTCTGTGCGCTCTTGGGCGCCCAGGCTGCTGCTCACTATCCACTACCACCGCCCAGAGGTGACGGCCCGCTCAAACTCCAACTCTACCCTCAAACTCAGTCTACCCTCAAACTTAAAGTCTACTCTCAAACTCCAACTCTAACCTCAAACTCCAACTCTACCCTCAAATTCCAACTCTACCCTCAAACTCCAACTCTACCCTCAAACTCCAACTCTACCCTCAAACTCCAACTTTACCCTCAAACTCAAAGTCTACCCACAAACTTAAAGTCTACCCTCCAACTCAAACTCTACCCTCAAACTCTACCCTTAAACTCAAAGTCTACCCTCAAACTCTACCCTCCAACTCTAAGTCCACCCTCCAACTCCACCCTCCAACTACACCCTCCAAAACTCCACCCTCCAACTCCACCCTCCAAAACTCCACCCTCCAACTCCACCCTCCAACTCCACCCTCCAACTCCACCCTCCAACTCATCCAAACTCAAACTCCACCCTCCAACTCAAACTCCACCCTCCAACTCAAACTCTACCCTCAAACTCAAACTCTACCCCTCAAACTCAAACTCTACCCTCAAACTCAAACTCTACCCTCAAACTCAAACTCTACCCTCAAACTCAAACTCTACCCTCAAACTATACCCTCAAACTCACACTCTACCCTCAAACTCCAACTCTAATCTCAAACTCCAAGTCTACCCTCAAACTCAAAGTCTAACCTCAAACTCCAACTCTACCCTCAAATTCCAACTCTACCCTCAAACTTAAATTCTACCCTCAAACTCCAACTCTACCCTCAAACTCCAACTTTACTCTCAAACTCCAACTCTACCCTCAAACTCCAAGTCTACCCTCAAACTCCAACTCTACCATCAAACTCAAACTCTACCCTCAAAGTCAAACTTTACCCTCAAACTCCAACTCTACCCTCAAACTCCAAATCTACCCTTACACTCTACCCTCAAACTCAAACTCTACCCTCAAACTCAAACTCTACCCTCAAACTCTACCCTCAAACTCAAACTCTACCCTCAAACTCAAACTCTACCCTCAAACTCAAAGTCTAACCTCAAACTCCAGCTCTACCCTCAAACTCCAACTCTACCCTTAAACTCCAACTCTACCCTCAAACTCCAACTCTACCCTCAAACTCCAACTCTACCATCAAACTCAAACTCTACCCTCAAAGTCAAACTTTACCCTCAAACTCCAACTCTACCCTCAAACTCCAAATCTACCCTTACACTCTACCCTCAAACTCAAACTCTACCCTCAAACTCAAACTCTACCCTCAAACTCTACCCTCAAACTCAAACTCTACCCTCAAACTCAAACTCTACCCTCAAACTCAAACTCTACCCTCAAACTCAAAGTATAACCTCAAACTCAAAGTATAACCTCAAACTCAAACTCTACCTTCAAACTCAAACTCTACCCTCAAACTCCAACTCTACCCTCAAACTCCAACTCTACCCTCAAACTCAAAGTCTACCCTCAAACTTAAAGTCTACCCTCAAACTCAAAGTCTACACTCAAACTCTCCCCTCAAACTCAAAGACTACCCTCAAACTCAAACTCCACCCTCCAAGTCCACACTCCAACTACTCCCTCCAACTACACCCTCCAACTCCAACAATAGGAACAGTAATGATACATGAGGAGAAAATTACAAGTGAACAAAGTGCAACAACAAACGTTAAGTTACAAGGCGCAAAAGTGACAATTGTGACGAAACAAAAATACAAGAGGTAGCAAACTGTGCAATACAGGAGGAAAAAGTGATATGTGTGCAGGTTAGAACAGCGAACAAAGTACAAGTAGAGGTATAATACTGTCCACCCTCCAACTCCACCCTCCAAATTTTCACCAAGCTCACACACACCACCAGCCGTCACTGCACGCTTTCACCAGGCGCACACACACACCACCAACCATAAGTGCACACTTTCACCAGGCATACACACACCACCAGCCGTCAGTGCATGCTTTCACCAGGCACACACCACCAGCCGTCAGTGCACACCAACAGCCATCACTACACACATCAATTGTTAACGAATCCACAATTAACTATTGTACCAATAGCAGTATTGTAAACTTTACTTTTAAACATAATCATCTAAAGCTCAGCATGCTACCATTGCTACAATTCCAATCCAAACCACATAATTCCATTACACACTACATACATACACTCCATAACACATGGCGAAAAGACATTGCCCTTTACAATGCCATTTCCTCTAACTCAAAAAAATCCGAGACCTATTGCATTTCTAATGCTTGTTTTTTAATGGCGTGCCTCAGTGACCACCCAGGGTACCCCACAGTATTTATAACATTGGGGGCTGCCGGGTGAGAACTGGACCCCCGCAGTGAGTGCCGGCTTTCCAGCCTGCATCCATCCGAGGTGCAGTGGGTGCCAGCATAGCTCCCACCTCTTACGAGCCATTTCCTTTTGCTTGCCCCCTCTCCTGTATTTGCTTATCAGCCCTGGGGGATGGGATACCCAGGGGTTTGTTCATGCTTGGGAAAGTTTGACCATGTGCCCCCTCTCCTTTAAGATGCATTCTTCTGCTCCCCCTGTGCCCTGTATCACACCGGGGCGGGGAGGGTGGGTTGAAATGCAGGAGCCTTCACTTTTTTAAAACAATAACGGCAGATTTGGGAATCCACCCGAAACTATCAGTAAAATTTGATATAAAAATATGTTTTGTGTCAAGTGAGGGCAAAGAAAAAGGAGTTTCCCATAGAGATTTTGAGACATGACTACAGCCCGAACAGCTGGATAGAATTACACCACATTTGGCAGCTAGATAGCTGTTGCTCCAGAAAAAAGTGCTCTTTGTACTTTTGTGTAAAACCACTAAGCAGTTTTGGAGTTGTTAAAGAAAAAAAGACTAATGTATATCTAGAGACATGGATCCACCGCGGGGGATTTTATGCCCTACCAGCAAATCTGTAATTGGCTGGCTGCAACCTGAAAAAAAGTTGCAGCTGCCATTTTATATATCTGGACTTGGTTCTAGAGTGCAAAAATAAGAGTTGAAATTGAATGAAGGGGTCAGGGTAGAGGTACCCTGAACTCACGGGCATTATAAATCTCTAAGGATCCCTCATGGTGACAAAATTGTGAAAACAAGTATTTTTTTGCACACTCAAGGTTCCGCGGATTCACTGCAGCACTCTATGTGGACTCCTGTGTAAATCTGTGATGGATCAGCAGACCCAGAGCCTAAACATAAAAAATACATACACCCACTCATGAATTCACTCACACACTCACTCACACCCCCATATAACCACTCTCTCACCTACTCACACATCCATAGACCCACTCAGCCACTCACACACCCATACAGCCACTCTCTCACACACACACACACACACACACACACAGTCATCAAAACACCCACTCACATGCTCACATAACCACTCACAGGCCCACAAAGCCACCGCACTACCACTCACACACTCACTCAAAGAATCATAAAACCACTCACAGACACTCACACGCCCAGTCACACCCATGCCCACTCACACACCTACATGACCACTAACACCCTTTCGCAGAGAGTAATCTCACAGATTAATATTCTTCGGTCTCAACATCCCTGAGACATTGCAGACTTTTTGGCCTGTTGATTCTACCTCTGGGCCCTCAGAAAGGAACTGTGAAGAATTTGGGTGTCAAATTCAATGACTGTTTGTCCTTTCAACCACCGATCAGAACAATAGTAGGTACATGTTTTGGGTTATTACTTTTTACACTTCCTTTCATTCTCAGCATTGAAGCTGTTGTACAGTCACTTATACCCTCGAGGATGGACTAAGTAAATGCCCTATTTCTGGGATGGACAGATTACCTTATCAATAGACTACAAGTGGTCCAGAAAACAGTGGCCCACACTCTTCTAGGTCTTCCTCTAAGTACACACATGTCCCCGTTCCTACATGCTCTTCGTTGGCTTTCAATAACGAAGAGAGTTGTATTTAAAAATCTTGTGCTGGTCCACAAGGCACCCCATCACACAGGTGCAGGTTACCTTAGGACAAAAATTATGTTCCACCTCCCCCAAGAAACCTGCAATCAGCCAATGCCCCCCTGTCCAGAATTCCTAGGATCCACTGAATTAGAGATGGTGAAAGGTCCTTCTCCCTTTTGGGCATTTTGACATGGAACAAGCTCCCTTTATGGTTACAGGCAAATGTTGCAATCTCATTTTGTAAGGAAAAATTGAAACCATGGCTCTTCAAGCAGGAATAGATGGATTATTTGCATACTGTAATGGTGATTGGTGTGCATAGGGCTAGGACACTCTTTGGAGTAACTGGACACTATAGAAGTTGTTTTACATTCATTCAATTCATTCATTCAAGTATCAATCCCACTGTTTCTTAAAAGCATTGATGATCCAGAATGATCAACCAACCATCATATATCAAGTTTATTTAACCAATAGTGATACTCCCAGCCATCATATGAATAATAATTTAGTATTCATTGGTGAAAGTTACCTGTTCCAATTGTTGTGTTAATTTACATATGTCTCTGTTTTCCATGGAAGCACTATACAATTACATATAAATAGTGCATGCCTTTGAATCTTCACTGGTAGTCGAGTGTGTGAATGAAACAATAGATAGGTCAGTCTCAGCAAATAAATGGTTGTGTTCTCCTTTATTGACTGCCTGTGCTGTGCACACTGGTCTATTTAATTCTGTTTAATCGTCCTCAGTCTCTCCACTTGTCTGAGGAGAGATACTGGTCCTTTTGATAGTATCAACTTCATTCACTGCACTGAATACATGCTTAAAAGCTGCCCTAGCTACTGGACATGCTAGATACATTAATGCCAACCTGCTGAGTTCTAGCAACTGTTCCTTCTTCCCATGCCAATAGGTCAATGGGTGTTGATCCAGGCACACCTCTGTTGGGCAACCCAGATAGTCTTGAACCATCTTCTCAACTGTTACTAGTAATGACACTTGATGTGTCTGCGTTGCCTGCTGATGTGCACTGATTTAAGTTCTGCCATATGAAAACAACCCATTGCAGATGTAGAATGTGAAGCTGTGGTTACTATCAGGTTAGTATTAGCAGGCAATGGTGTTGGCTGATCTTTGACAGAGAATGGAAATACATAACAGGCATCTTGTATGCAATATGATCCAATTTGACTTGAAGGGGCTCTGGAGACATCATTAACCACAAGCTCACATAAGCTACAAGCCTGAAGGCTGAATCATTACTGAATACCACCAAAACCCTTTGATGGAAATAAAGAACAATGTACACATTTTAAACATTATGAATTTGTTATTTTATTATTTTATATCTATTTCTATTAGCTTGAAAAACTATATTCTTCAACGTGCAGCTAATAAGGGGCATGGATAAAAAATAAGATGCTTAGGTGTTGTTTACCTTTTATGAATAGATTGTTGATAAAACAATATGATTCTGTGGCTGTATTGTTCAGGGCGTAGCCATGGATTTGTCAGATTTGCCAATTTGTGTTTTTACTGCATAATCTAGATAGCCTTAACCTGTGTTGTGGTACACCATCCTGACTAATCCTAGAAGCCCAGAGAATAGTAAAGCTGAAAGTTCTGCAGAGGGTTTTGGTGTCTGTCAATATTATGATGAAATACATATTCCACTGAAACAGTGAAATATTTTCAGAATTTCACTGTTCTCTGTGAAATATGGCTTTTATACAACAAAGTGTTAAATGTGAGTCCTGATCTGGGATTAAAGGCCTAAAATTTAGAGATATCTGGACTGTTAATTAACAAATCTCATTGGATTTGACAATCCATGGGTGATTCTAGAATACAAATAAAAAATAAAGGCACACCATTACAATAGGGAGCTTTTCCTCATCGTTCATTGTCGATTCATGACCCTGACTGTGAATTCACAAATTTACTGCACTCTGATTGGCTAGTTGCCACAGAAAAGTATTTGCTGTGGCCACCATTAGCCCCCAAAATACGAAAAGAGCACAGTGGGCCAGGATGAGCCTACCCTTACCACTAGACCCATGCGCTGGGTCTAAAAAGACTACCTGGCATTAAAACAGTATTGAAACATTACTTTTGTAGCACGATTCATGGGTCCTGTGGCACAAGTGTGAGTGTTAGACCCACTGTGGGTCATAAATGACTTTCCTAACATTTGAAAAGTTTTTTTAAAAAACAATCTGGGCCACTACAACTGCTGTCAGGCTAAACCTCACAGCACATAGTCCCAAATAACCCGAAAGACACACTGAAAAAACAAAGGTGATGTTATGGATAGCTTTGGTTTTAACACCTCAAGCATGTCTAAATAAAAAAAGACATTCACTGAAAAAACACAGTTAAAATTGAATTAAGATTGCAAACTAAGCCAAAAAAAGAGCCACATTTTGTTAGGATCACCATTGATACTCACACAACAGACATGCAAGGCAAACATCACACACCAAAGGTAAACATCCTTTACAGCGCAACTTTTAACACGCAGTGCCTTTACGACGCAACTTTTAGAACGCAAACCATTACAACGCATTGCGCTGGGGGGCACTCTAGGATAGGGAATAGGTTTAATGTACTATCCAACACCTTCCCTACTATCCACGGGGACTGGAGTTGGAATAGTAAATTAAACTATTCACTATCCAGCGCCTCAAAGCACTATGCGTTGTAAAACTTGCGATGTAAAGGTAGGCGTTGTAAAAGTATGCGTTGTAACGTCATACATCCCACACCAAATGCAATGCTTTTAACCTAATTATTGATATGACAGATGCTATTACAAATGTTGTATATAATGTTGCAGATACGATTATGTATCATATTGTCCTACTCAATTTGAAGGCAACTCTTATGCATGTAGTACTTATTTTCTGGTTTGAGAATGCATTGCTTTTTAAATACATTGTGCTTTTAGGTGCTATTACGTATTGGATTAAATATTGTGAGATCATAATCATTGCATTTGTGTGTGCTTTACAATTTGCATATCTGTTGTATGAGACTTGGAGGCTGTGTACCCTGAGTAGAATATCTGCTTCACTTTTTTATTGTTTTTTTGTATTTGCAAATATTCCCTACCTTTTAATGAAGCTCTTCATTCAATTCAATTCAATTAAGCTTTATTCGATTTTAAGTTGCAAAATCATAAAAGCATACAGTCAATCATTTATTTACATTTAAAACTATAGTATTAAAATAAAATATTACACTTTAAAAACCCATGTACCATCAAGGATATCTCTCCACACAGTTCCTTTTATATGGCCTCTTAGAGGAATTAAAAAAGATGGGACGTGTAAATATACATCTTCAATTTAAAATATTTACAATATCTTTGTATATTTATGTGCAATCTTTAAGGGGCTTTCCACATATAATGGGATAGATACAGCCTCGAGGACGTGTTCCTTCTATAGGGTTGTTGCAACTTGTAATGCATAATTGAAGCGTTTTGTAACAAAAGTCATATATAAAACTTAACAAGCAAAAATAGAACAAGGACATGGAAAAATAGGGAGCAGCGGTCTATTACATAGTAAAACAAAAAGACGATAAACCACAGATGGGTAGGTATGTTATAACTTTTAGTTTCATTTGATCGCTCTAGGTTGGTTCTATGGCGGACAATGCACTTCAAAAGGTTGGCAATTGTGATAACCGGCCTTTCTCCCTCCAGAAACTGTAAGAAGAGAAATGCAGGGTGACATCTTCTTAAACCCATTTGCTTTAACAGTGGCGTAAGCCATTTCTTTCTGATGTCACTGTAAAACGTACAGAAAAGAATGGTGTGGATGGTAGACTGGGTGGAGATGTCGTCGTAGGGACAGGGGGGAAGACTTTTTGCCCAATTGTTTCTTGTTGGAAAGACAACCAGTCGGTGAAAAAAGTTCAGCCTAAACCTTACCAAAAGAGAACGTTCATAGCTGGTGGTGTTATAGGTTAGGTAGGGCTGGATGGCATGTGTGGTTTGTATGTCCAGACTGTGTCTATCCGATGGTTTCATGACCTCGCTCGTAAGACGCAGTTCTACGAGGTGATTGAGACATTTTGTTTGAAATACTTTCCTTGTTACTTCACGGACTGAGAGGGGATCCTGATAGAATTTTTCCCATCCTATATGGACTAAAAACCTTTTCACATAAGACAGCCATCTTGATTTGTGTGCATTCTCCATGGCCATACAGTCAGAAATTATCGTCTGTGATAAGGTTGTTTTTTCCGATGACCAGATTTGCCGCCACAGTAAAAGTGGTTGGATTTTCGCTGTGTCCATCATATGGGAAAGACCCAGCTCCATATGACAGGAGAATGTAGCCGTGCTCTTAGGTACCGAAAGAAGGTACCTCAAAAAAGTATTTTCTACCCTCTGTAACTCGTCCATCGCTACGTGGCTCCAAACACCCGCCCCATACAGTGCCACAAGAGACATTTAGCTTTGTAGATCTTGGCAAGTTCCACGGGGGCTCTCTTCCCCAGTTTCCTTGAAAAATTGGCAAGAGCTGTAGTAGTTCTTATAAAAAGGAGTTTCCTTGTTTCTGTTGCCTGATTCCAGGAAAGTTTGTTATCAATCATTATTCCTAGATAGGGGTATTTTTGTGTGCTTGCTAATTGTTCCTGGTTTAAATAGATGTTCCTCATTTTACCTTTGTACCCAGATCCCGCCTTCATGACAAATGTTTTCCAAATGTTGATGTTTAGGTCCAAACCTGCCATGAAAGCGGAATACCTGTTCAATGCCTTTTGGAGTTCAAGGGGGGTACGGGTTAGTATCACTGCGTCGTCCGCATAGAGCAACGCAGGGATCGGGCGGTTGTTCACTATAGGAAGGTCCTGGCACCCCTTAATCATCTCCCTCTCCAGTCCATTAGTATAGAGTGTGAAAAGAAAGGGGGCCGGGACACAGCCTTGCCTGACTCCTTTCTCCACTGCGAACGACGCGGTTAACTCTCCCCCAAGCCAAAACCTCACCCTTGCAGTCGCATTTGAATACAATTCCCTCAGGAAAGTTACCAGGTTCAATGGTACCCCCATTTCTAGAAGGACCGACCATAATTTAGCGTGGCACACACAATCAAACATGGCTGATAGGTCCACATAGATCATGTAGAGTGCTCCTCCGTTAATATTTACATACTTGTCTATCAACAGTGACAAGTTTAGGGCTTGATCGATGGTCCCAAGTCCCTCACGAAACACATATTAAAGGTCTGATATGATCTTGCTATCGTCAGCCCAATCCTGTAGACGCTCAAGGATTACGCGGCCAGCCACTTTACCGAGAGAATCTAACAGGGAGATTGGACGATAGCAAGTTACAGACCCCCGGTCACCTTTTTTAAAAATTGGGACCAATACTGATTTGGTCAATGACTCCATAAGGCCTGTCGCACAAGATGCGTTCAAGACCCTGGTCAGAAGAGGGGTCCAGAGATCCTTCTGTTCTTTGAAAAAGTCTATAGGCACCCCATCTGGGCCCTGGGCCTTCCCACTTTTACTTGCACTTAGCGTTCGAGCGACCTGGTCAACTGAGAATTCCAAATCGATGGGGTAAGGGGAATGTTTTTGATCGCAAAAATTTGTTTCATAGATATTTACGACCCCGGTTACTTTGGAAAAGATCTTGGAAAAGTGCTCGACCCATTCCTTTTCGTCAATGGCCACCTCCATTCTTGGGGAGTTAACGTTATCATTCAAAAAAGGGGACTTAACCACTAACCAGAAGGCAGCACTGTTTTTGTGAGTGCAACTCTCATGGAGTTGATCCCAAAGTTGTTGTTTTAGCTCAATTTTCATAACCTTCATTGCAGATTTATATAGTTTTCTTAAAGTGGTAATCTCATTAGGAGCCCTGACTGTCTTCCGTAAAGCCTGTTTTAAATTTGAGTAGGCTACCGTGCAACTGTGATTAAACCAACCCTTCCTCTTCTTTGATGATTGATTCACTTTTACCCACAGTGCTTCGTTTATGGCCTTTATTACCATGCCGAAGTTGGCAATAACTTCTGCATCTGGTGTGTCTATGTCTAAGCATTTCTGGATAGGAAGGAGGGTGTTTGATATTACTGTTTTAGCGATTGCTGTGGGGTCGACTTTTCCCCATTTTAGCGAGTAACCATTGAGCCTGTCCAGCATCATATTATTTTGTGCCAGGGTACTGACAAGATTATTTTTGAAATTTTGTTACAGGGGCACGGTGATACTAAGGGGGTAGTGATCACTCAGAGCATATGCATGTACGGTAAATAGTATATCTATATTCTTCACTCCGTTAGAAACAAGGATGTGATCTATTGTACTTTGAGAACCTCTCCCATGAAAGATGGTAGCCATGTCTGTATCTGAGTTGGTCAGTTTGTTCGTCACTACCAGGTCCAAGTCGAACAAAATTTCGTTTAAGCAGCTGCCTAGAGTCGAATGCCTAAAATGTAGAATAGGATTATCGCTCTCATCATGGATGCCACAAATGTTTCGATTGGTATCCTGACATGGACCGAGATTGAAGTCTCCACCCCAGATAATTATTGGCTCTGTTACTGACCTCATTTTTCTCGCTAATAGTAATGAGCGAATGAGGCAGACTAAGCTCACTGATTCTCCCTCAGAGAGATTGTTATAAAAATTCACCAAAAGGAAAGTTTCCTTTTTATTTAAACAGATGTTAAGAATCTGAAAATTCTGTTCCAGTTTAATAGGTGTTATTTCAGCTACTTGGAGTAGGTTTGATATATAAATCGTTAAGCCTCCCTTTGCTGTACCAGAAGTGCTTCGATGAGCAGGTGAGAAATAGGTTTTATACCCTTCCATGTGAATCGCTTCTACCGCCCAGGTCTCCTGAAAACATAGGATTTTAAACTTTTGGGTAAAATTAAGCCAAACATCATTTGTTAGCTTTGAGCGCTGACCTGCGATATTCCAAAACAAAAAAACAATTTGTGTATTGCTCCCCTCCCTCCTGGCTCCCACCATGCCTAATGATGACGTGGCGACTAGTTCTACATTAGGTGCCGTTAATGACCCAGAAAGAAGGGGCAACGGGTTCAACCCTGTGGCCCCCTCCAATCAGTCAATGGCTTGATCTTGGACCTGTGTGGACTTAGGATGGTGTGTAACTGATTTGAGATAGGCATTGGGCTCATTGCTGGTATATGTTTTTCTACAGTTGCTATCTATAGTCCACTTCAAGCCTCTCGGGGAGGGGAGTCAATCTACTCCCCCCAGGCCCGAAAGGGCAGCAAAACGGTTATGAGTAGGGATATTAAAGCTGGGGCCTTGCGTGTGAAATAGAGACGGAACCCGGAAAATCGGGGGATTAGTCAACAGAGCCCGAGGGTAGAAGTAGGTTAAATCATATGGCATAATGCCACTACTTCCTTTCTCTCGAAACCAATCAGTTATGTGCGAGACTGCCCTACGGTCTCTAAAGTTGATGATGATTATATCTCCCTGGATTTCTTTTGATCTGTGTCCCACCCAGTCTACTCGCAGTACATGAAGAATTTCCCCGTTGATATTTGGGGGAAGTGGTCTATTTTGTTGTAACCAATAAACAACTTTGTTTTTTAATTGATAATAATCTTCTCTTGTCCCATCCTCTAGCACTGGGACCCCTGCAAGTACCACAACAAGAGGCACCGCCTCTTGTGGCAGATCAATTTGTAGCTTTTTTCCCCATCCATCTTTCCAGGGACAGGGGTTATAAGGGTTTTAGTCCGGGGGGTCTCAGAAACAAGGAGATGCGCTCCTATGTCTGCCTCCTTATTCTTTTGCTCAGTTATTTCTTTCCGCCTTGGAGCTGTAATATTGGCCGAAGGTGGGTCGTTGTTGGTCGCTGGTTTGGTAGGGAGTACTTCCATGTATGTGTTTAATTTAGTTGGAATAGCGGTAGTTGAATGTGGTATACTGGGGACAGATAATTTCTTAATTAAGCCGGTGTTGTTTGCAGTCGCCTTTTCCAGGGACCCCAGTTGTTGAGCTACTCTCTTCATTCTCTCAATGAGTGGCAATAAAAGTGATCTGAATAATTGCTCTATACTTTGCAGTAAATCCTTGGGTGGTATGTCTGTTGAAGAATCATGTTTGGGTTGGGCTAAACTAGAAGTTACGATCGATTCTTTTGAGGGGCATGTGGAGTTTGGTGTTTTGCCACATTAACTAAAATGGCTGCCTCCCCTCTTTCTTTTTTTCGGTGGGGGGCCTTGGGCTGATCTTTTATTTTTGGACTTCTGGGTCTCGATTTGTGGGGACTTTGTCAATGATGTAGGATTCCCTGATAAGACTATCACTGATGATGGGGAATTAGAAAAGGAGCTGGAGGCGTCCATACTTTGAATACTATGTGCTTTAGTTGATGGTGTTCTGTCTTGTAAAAGTAGTGGAGTACTATTGTCACTTGTTGAGTTATTAACTGAGGAATCTATTTGTTTAGTGGTGTGTGGTGTGGTCACTAGTTGAATGGAGCCCAGAGACGAACGCTTGTTGTTAAGGTATTCTGCAGACAAGCGTTTGTTGTTAAGGTGTTCTGCAGACAAGCATTTGTTGTTAAGGTGTTCTGCAGACAAGCGTTTGTTGTTAAGGTGTTCTGCAGACAAGCGTCGCTCTGCTGAGACTATTTCCTTTTCTAACACTGAGGTGGCCCTGGTGATAAAGTTATCCAGGGTCCCTCTGATTGACCCTCCCACTAGAGAGGATCTACCTTTGAGAGGGCGAGAGGTAATGATGTAATATATTCAGGAGGACAGATGAGCACACCATAAACCACAATACGGAAAAGACATACAGCGTTATCCTTAAAGACAGGAAAAATAATTATGTAAGGAAAGTCCAAAGTCAATATTAGGGATGATTACCTTACTGTATAAGTCCAGAACTGCTCAATAAAGAGACAGGGCCCAGCCCAGCCTCGGCCAGCCACGGATGGCCACAGACGGCCCGCCCTTTGCCCGGGCTTCTCCCGGCGCATCCTGCGCGCGTCCTCGCGGAAAGAGGGACCTGACGCGGCTTTATGCGTCTCCTGGCGCGCTCGATGTAGGCGTGTGCGTTTGCCCCAAGGGCTCCTGGGGGTTGTAGGACTCGTTGGACCGGTGGAGCCAAGCCCGGCCGGTCGTTTCTGATGCAGGGAGGCGGAGCCAAGCCCGGCCGCGAGGGGAGAAGTAAAGGGCACAGCAAGCGTCAGCAGATATCCCCCAAAGAAAGTGAATGTCAGCTTCTGAGGGCACCAGGGGACTCGGCCCCTGACGCAGCTTTATGCTCCTCCTGGCGCGTTCGATGTAGGCGTGTGCGTTTGCCCCAACGGCTCCTGGGGGTTGTAGGACTCGTTGGACCGGCGGAGCCAAGCCCGGCCGGTCGTTCCTGATGCAGGGAGGCGGAGCCAAGCCCGGCCGCAAGGGGAGAAGTAAAGGGCACAGCAAGCATCAGCAGATATCCCCCAAAGAAAGTGAATGTCAGCGTCTGAGGGCACCAGGGGACTCGGCCCCTGACACGGCTTTATGCGCCTCCTGGCGCGCTCGATGTAGGCGTGTGCGTTTGCCCCAATGGCTCCTGGGGGTTGTAGGACTCGTTGGACCGGCGGAGCCAAGCCCGGCCGGTCGTTCCTGATGCAGGGAGGCGGAGCCAAGCCCGGCCGCGAGGGGAGAAGTAAAGGGCACAGCAAGCGTCAGCAGATATGCCCCAAAGAAAATGAATGTCAGCGTCTGAGGGCACCAAAGTCAACATATTAATTTAAGGTTTTATTGGACAGGAGTCCATGAGTGTTAATGTATTTAGTGGCTTACATCTCTTGTGGGTCTCAGCCTTCCATAGTTTTGAGTATTTCATTTGGCTCCATCAATTATTAATAGAAAGAATTTAATAGGGATTGAAATTCTGCAGTTTTAATAATTAATTTTTACTTTGAAAATTGTCTTCTGATATTATAACCTCACTGCTTTTACCACATCCTCTTTGTAATATTTGTGAAGCCCAAGATCCTTTGGTGTTTTCTTCATATTCTTGTGTTGAAGTACAACGTCTATTGTAAGACTGCTTGTCACTTTTCTCTCCTCTGTGTATACGAACAGAGTTCCTTGGTAAAGCAAATCTGGAAAACTAGCAGTTATTTGGAGTGTGGCAGTTACAATTATTTTGCATGATGTATTTGGGGACGGTACTCCTGCTTTGGAAGATTTCCATCACACAGAGCTTGTGGTATTTGATTTTTTAGTGTTGAAATTCTACAGAATAGGACATTGATATACTTGAATGTTGAAACTCAACTATGAAGTCTCATCATTCATGTTTTTAAAATCGAAGTTGGAGGAGTACATCATGGTCTAAGTCTTTTCAGTTATTTCTCTCGTGTGTGTGGTAGAAATCGTTTTTATGTACAGTTCTCATGTCCAGGACCCTCCCTTCCCAGGTTTTCCGCCTAGTCAATGGACTCAAAAATATTGTCTGACCATAACAGGGTGTGGGGTAGAAACTTTCTACAAGTGACGCCTGAAGCTACCACTTCTATAATAGCTCTGAAGCGGTTTCAGGATCCTAGACTGGAGCAGTATGTGGGTTGCGGTGAGCTGCGGAATAAGATGAAACACTGGATGGGCTCCATAGAATGAAGGTCACAATACATGTTGGATGGCATTAGTATGTTTTGTCGCGTCACATGGATTGGGAAGAGTCCTAAAAAGAGCACTGAGGATTGTGTGGTGGTTCATTTTTGTTCAACATTTTATGCAGAAAGAGCCCTAACTATTTTCTCCTCTCACTTAGGCCCTGATTACAAGTTGGGCGGTTAATTCCAGCACGTGCATAACCCCTTGTTTATGTACGTGACGGAATTACAAGTTTGGTTTTATTTAACACATACAATAATTATGTACGGTATTTACTGTACCATGTGGATTGTGGCGTTTTACACACTAAATTCCCCATGTTATTCCACAATAGCTCATAATAGGTGCTATTAATTGCACCCGAACCCCAGGGTATCATATCTTACCAAGTGTGATAAATAGCAACTTTGCTTATAATCAGGTCCCTAAGTTTTTACAGTAATATATCTCTTGTCCCCTTCGGGTATTTTTGTAGCCCAAGCATAATTGGATCTATGAGAGGGTAAGAGGGGGAAATCTGCTCGTCCTCAATTTTACGCACAAAGCATCTGCCACGTGACAACGGTTGCCCCTGCAGTAAGCACCCCAAACCATTTCACACCTCTGAGTTCCCCATGGGATTAGAATTGACAAGTATTTGCGGCTCATTCTGACAGGGCATTTCAGGGGTTGGTAAGTTATTATACATACGGAAGGGTAGTAAATAATGGTGGTCATGTTTGGGAACCTGAGGAGTTACCTATTAATTCTATGCTCAGTGGAGCAGTCTGAGAAAATGTAGCTGTGAGGAAGGACACTTTGATACAGATATATCATAATCCAACTCAGAATGTAGAGATTTTGAAGGTTATAAACTGAAAAATTGTGAGGGCCTAGGTCTAAATTGGGTAACTCCGTGCGGATTAGACTTGGTAAGAATGACTCCTGTTAGATTTGGGGGTCTCTAGTTGGCATAGGTAGGTACGTGTGACAAATAGGGACCCTTGCCTCTATTCAGGGTAAGGGGGTACACTCCTAAAATAACCCCTGCTCACCCCCTTAGTAGCTTGGCACGAGCAGACAGGCTTATCTCAGAGGCAGTGTGTAAAGCATTTGTGAACACAAACAGTAATCCAGTGACAACACTACAGATGGACAACACACAGGATTTATATGAAAAAATAACGATTCTTTATATAGATTTAACACAAGACCATGAACAACAAAAATCCACAATACTGTACTTAAAATGCTAGGTTTAGCTTAGTTCTCTTTAGATCTTAAAATGCAACACTTTGAGTCAATGTACCTTTAGATGCGACACGCAGGGCAACGAAAAGTGTTGCAAAGATGGTGATGCGTTGAAATATTGGTGCAAAGAAATAAAGACGTTGTCTTCTTGTTGTTGCGGCATGCTTCTCCGATGATGCGAGAAGTCTCAACTCGACGCATCAGCTGCAGCGGCGACACCCTTGTTCCGTGATGCGATGACAACAGCTTTGGCGGCGACACTCTTCTCCGATGTTGCGAGACGCTTCCGCGCAATGCGTCAACTGCAGTGGTGACACCCTTGTTCCGTGATGCGAAGACAGCAGTTCCAACGGCGGCACGCAACCCCGTAGATGCGAGGCACTTCTCTTGATGTGGTGCAATACGACAGGTACAGCGGCGACATCCACGATGGGATCTCAATAAATCTCCGCATAATGTAGAGCTTATAAAATAAAGCAGGTAGTTGTACAAAAATCCATAGCCAGACACAAATGCGCCATCAAGGAAGATGGTTTGCCTTGGTAAAAGTTAATAGGCAGATGGCCAATACTCCATTTTGGAATATTATTAATCTCCCCTTTTTTAGGTACAATACCAGTCCCCTTGTGTATACTGTAATACCCCCTGGACATGTGGGTAAATCATTTGTAATATATTTATTCTTAAGGTTCACGTGAGGAAAGTTCACCTTCGTCATAGAGTTTGCGTAGGGAAGCCATGACAATGCCCGGCTCACTCGAGTTCGAGTTAGGGGAAGTCATTAGTGCTATTGAGAATTGTAGAAAGGGGAACCTCCGGGACTGGATGGGGTACCATTAGACATGTTTATAGTAAACATTGAACTTTGGGCACTCATAGTCACTTATATTTTGAGAGAAATCTCGATATGTGGCCAGCTTCCCATATGGAATAAGTCTGTGATTTTCCCATTTTTTTAAAAAGGGAACAAATCTGATTCACATTACTACAGAGGTTTTTATATTCTCATCTCAAGGTGGTGAGGAGGATACTTCTGTCAAGACTAGAATGTTGAGCCCAAGAAAATAATATGGTGTGTGATGTACAGTATGGGTTCAGAAAACAGAGTGACAGGGTCGTACAATATTTATATTTCAATCTTTTATTTAATAAGTATACTTTAGCAAATAATGGATCTTTTTACATTGCATTTGTGGCTCTGTCATGTGTATTCAACTGTGTCAGTAACTCCAAGCTGTGGGAAGTGTTGGCTGACTTGGGTGTAGATGAATCTATAGTATATTTTTATGACAATTGTATGCTGGTACTGCAGCTTGTGTTTGTTATGGCAGTAAGTGTGAATGCATTGATCATTTTGATATTTTGCAGAGGAGTAAGACAGGGGTGTATCTTGGTCCTGTTGCTTTTTACTCTACATTAAATATAATAGAAACATTTTTAGTGGACAGGGAATGTGGCATGCCCTAAACAGGTTCATGCCCACTCCCTGTTCTGCTTTATGCAGACAACACCATTCTGATGGCCAGCACAGAGAATGCTGGGAGTATACTTGATAATTTCACCATTTTTATGGACAACCTGAGACTGAGTTTTAGATCTGGGGGTCTCTAGTTGGCAGAGGTAGATACCAATGACCAATTAGGGACCCTTGCTTTTAGTTAGGGAAAGGGGGATACACTCTTTAGATAACCCCTGCTCACCCCCTTGGTAGCTTGACACGAGCAGACAGGCTTATCAAAGGCAATGTGTAAAGTATTTGTACCAACACTCACAGTAACACAGTAAAAACAGCACAAATGGACTCCACACCAGTTTAGAAAAATAAAGTATCTTTATCTAAACCACACAAAACGACAAAAATCCAATATACCCTGTTCCAAAATAAGTCTTTAAAAAGAATTCAAAGGGTTGCACCAAAATAATCCACAGTTGCATCACTTTTAGTCCAAAGTACCTGTAGATGCGACAAAAGTTCCTAGCGGCAACTGCAGCGTTGAAAAACAAGCGATGCGTCACTCCTGAGACCCTGGAGAGGTGATGCGACAACCTGGGCGTGTTGCGACAAATCCGGTCTGTATGGGGAGCGATGCGATACCTTGTATGGATTCCGGGTTGCAGGTTCGATAGGAAGCGTCTTGCACCGACACGATGCAACGATCTCCGGGACGGTGACGATCTTCGGTGCGGCGGCAATGCGCGGCGCAGTGTTGATTTTCTGTTGCGGCCCCTCGATGCGTTGACTCTGCAACGATGTTCGCAGTGACGGGATGCGGTCCGCAAGCAAGCGGTGCGGTGGTTTCTCACAGCGACGACAGGCTCTCGGACCGTACTCGCAGCAACAGGAATCTTCCCGCACCGGGGCGATGCGCTCCGGCAGCGAACAATGCGTCGGTTCTTGCAGCGGCAACAGGCGCTGCGATGATCTTTACCGTGACTGGAATTTTTTCGCACTGTCGACGACGCGCTCCGCAAGCGGGCGATGCATGCAAATTGTAGATCTTCTTTTTTCTTCTTGTCCAGCTCCCCAGACAGCAGGCAACAACCTCCAGGGGCCCCACAAATGCATCAGAACTCACACAGCAGAGTTCAGGGGGGAAGTTGGGGGTGCAGTCTTTTTGTTCCTGGACTTCTTAACAGGAGGCCAGCTCTTCTCAGGCCCTTGGAGATATCTTCAAGCAAGGGGACACAGCAACAGCAAAGTCATTCCCCTCTCCTTGGCAGAATAGCAACTGCAGGTCAGCCCACAAACACACAGCAGGACAGTCCTTCCTCTTCAGTCTTCCAGCTTTTCTCCTTGGCAGCGGTTCCTTCTTGATTCCAGGATGATCTAAAGCTCTAGGGTCTGGGCATCCCTTTTTATAAAAATATTCTCTTTGTTCTCTGAGGGCAGAGAGGCCTTGGCCTAGTCCAAACCAGTTCTGGTCAGTCCTGGAGCACTTTGTTTACCTGACTCCTTCTTTCCTTTGAGAGAGAGGGGCAGGGTCGTCAGCCGCCCAGCAGGAGGTGGGGCAGCATTGTGGAAGGCAGGCACAACCCTATTCAGGCCCAGATGCTACCCCC
The DNA here is from genome assembly GCF_964261635.1 of Lissotriton helveticus. Classification (NCBI taxonomy): domain Eukaryota; kingdom Metazoa; phylum Chordata; class Amphibia; order Caudata; family Salamandridae; genus Lissotriton; species Lissotriton helveticus. The sequence goes on along the minus strand of NC_136071.1, from coordinate 1,002,605,838 downwards.
TCCCACCACTCAAGATGCAGATGAAGCTATTCCGCCTAGGACTGACTCACTCAGCCTCTGGGAGCCACCACAGCCCTTGTCACTCACAAACAGACTGTCAATTCACAAACAGGCCAAGGCCAAGGCACACAGAAGGGTCAGACAAGAAAACAGCCACTGTCTAAAAGTGCTGTTTTCAAACACAGGATTTATTTATTTTATTTATGTTATTTATTTTCTTATATAGCGCAGGAATCGACCCCCATAGGGGTATCTCCGCGCTTGCGCATAGGTGCAAATGCCAGACTGATAACTGAATAGTAAAACTACCAGCGAACTATGATGTCGAGTATAGATGTGTTTTAAGGACCTTCCTAAAGGATTGAACATTTAAGTTGGTCTTTAGGGCAAGTGGAAGTGAGTTCCAAAGAATGGGACCTTTATAGGAGAGGGCACGCCCTCCCTGTCTTATCCTCTTAATCCTGGGGACCTGAAGCAATTGCTGGTTGCTTGAACGCAGGTAACGTCCAGGATTGTAAGGGATGAACTTGTCTAACAGGTATTTAGGGCCTGTGCCAAAGAGGCATTTGTGTATGGTACAGCAGATTTTGTATTTGACCCGCTGCCGAACAGGCAGCCAGTGAAGGAACCATCCTTCCTAAAATATAGGTTATTAAATAGGTTATTAAATTCTGAGTTCAGGGATACCAGACTTTAATTTTCTATCTTGCTCCTATGAGAAGATATGCAGGTAAACATTATACACAGCATTCCCCAATATAGCCTATGGGCGAGGTAGCCTTTCAATAGTGAACAAGCATTTGCAATGCAATAGTTCTTGCATTAGGAAAGTTTGAGCTATTGGTATTGTAAATGACACATTTTTATTTAGGTGTTGGTTTTGAAAATAGCGAAATTAATAGCTTTGTCATTTACAATGCCAATAGTTATAACTTTCGCAAATGTGACACCTATAGAATTTGTAATGCAATACGTGTTGTATTTATGTGACTTACAAGTATTGCTACTACAAATAACAATGGTTTTTATTTTTTTAAAATAATTAATACTTAAATAAAAGTTATTGTAATTTATAATGGCAATAGCTTAAACTTTCGTAAATAACTTTTGTGAAGATTATGTTCAGCGTATTTTATTGTGACGAAAATACAAGAACAGAAGTGAAATATTAACTTCTTTCTGTGACATTTGTAATAAAGCTTGAAACATTGAGAGAACATATTTGAACCAGTGATGCTGTGGTGGTGCTGAGTGATGCTGTTGTTGCACTGAGTGATGCTGTGGTTGCGCTGAGTGATGCTGTAGTTGCGTTGAGTGATGCTGTGGTTGCGCTGAGTGATGCTGTGGTTGCGCTGAGTGATGCTGTGGTTGCGCTGGGTGACGCTGTGGTGGCGCTGAGTGACGCTGTGGTGGTGCTGAGGGATGCATTCTTGGCCCCGAGTGATGATGTGGTGTTGCTGAGTGATACTGTGGTGGTGCTGAGTGATGCTCTGGTGCTACTGAGTGATGCTGTGGTGCTGCTGAGTGATGCTGTGGTGCTGCTGAGTGATGCTGTGGTGCTGCTGAGTGATGCTGTGGCGGTGCTGAGTGCTGCTGTGGTGGTGCTGAGTGATGCTGTGGTGGTGCTGAGTGATGCTGTGGTGGTGCTGAGTGATGCTGTGGTGCTGCTTAGTGATGCTGTGGTGCTGGTGAGTGATGCTGTTGTGCTGCTGAGTGATGCTGTGGTGCTGCTGAGTGATGCTGTGGTGGTGCTGAGTGATGTTGTGGTGGTGCTGAGTGATGCATTCTTGCCCCTTAGTGATGATGTGGTGTTGCTGAGTGATACTGTGGTGGTGCTAAGTGATACTGTGGTGGTGCTGAGTGATGCTGTGGTAGTGCTGAGTGAATCTGTGGTGGTGCTGAGTGATGCTGTGGTGGTGCTGAGTAATGCTGTGGTGGTGCTGAGTGATGCTGTGGAAGTGCTGAGTGATGCTGTGGAAGTGCTGAGTGATGCTGTGGTGGCCCTGAGTGATGTTGTGGTGGCCCTGAGTGATGCTGTGGTGACCCTGAGCGATATTGTTGTGTGCTGAGTGATGCTGTGGTGGTGCTGAGTGTTGCTGTGGTGGGGCTGAGTGATGTTCTGGTGACGCTGAGAGATGCTGTGGTGGCGGAGTGATGCTGTGGTGGCGCTTAGTGATGCTGTGGTTGCGCTGAGTGATGCTGTGGTAGTGCTGAGTGATGCTGTTGTGGTGCTGTGGTGGTGCTGAGTGATGCTGTGGTGGTGCTGAGTGATGCTGTGGTGGTACTGAGTGATCCTGTCGTGGTGTGGTGGTGCTGAGTGATCCTGTGGTGGTGCTGAGTTATCCTGTGGTGGTGTTGAGTGATGCATTCTTGGCCCTGAGTGATGCTGTGGTGGCCCTGAGTGATGCTGTGGTGGCGCTGAGTGATGCTATGGTGGCGCTGAGTGATATTGTGGTGGCGCTGAGTGATGTTGTGGTGGCGGAGTGATGTTGTGGTGGCGGAGTGATGCTGTGGTGGTGCTTAGTGATGCTGTGGTGGCGCTTAGTGATGCTGTGGTTGCGCTGAGTGATGCTGTGGTGGTCCTGAGTGATGCTGTGGTGGTGCTGTGGTGGTGCTGAGTGATGCTGTGGTGGTGCTGAGTGATGCTGTGGTGGTGCTGAGTGATCCTGTGGTGGTCCTGAGTGATCCTGTGGTGGTGCTGAGTGATCCTGTGGTGGTGCTGAGTTATCCTGTGGTGGGGTTGAGTGATGCATTCTTGGCCCTGAGTGATGCTGTGGTGGCCCTGAGTGATGCTGTGGTGGTGCAGAGCGATGCTGTGGTGGTGCAGAGTGATGCTGTGGTGGTGCAGAGTGATGCTGTGGTGATGCAGACATGGTGGATGTTGAGAGGTGTTTGCAGTTTAATATGCTTTAACTATCTGTTGTGCAGTTAAAACTATCCAACATGTATGCCTTTACAAGGTTAAGCAGGTCGCACGTTCGTGAGCAAAGAAGTGCTTTGGGGTCTGGAGAACATGCAGACATTTCTACCAAAGAATATTCCAGGCAAATGCAACCAGGCAACCTCCTTAGTGAAAGGTTAATTCAAGTAAACTCGACCCTTAAAATAACAGAGGGAACAAATGAATGAATGACCTTCAAGTGGTCTGCTTAAAAAAAGCCTCGAGGTCATTGCACTCTATTCTCATATGCCGCATACAATGGCAAGCAGAGGATAATTATGGAACAGGACCCATTACCCTACGTGACCAATACGTAACCGAGAAGGCTCTGCAACAAAACCTATTGTGCCTTTATTTCACACCTGTATCTCCACACGGAAGGGAAAAAAAACAGTCCATTGTTCAGCCACCTAAATAATTGATATGTTCATGATCCCCAAAACAATGCTCAGGCACATAGCTGTAAACATACGCAGTATCCTGACCCATGCTCTACTTACTCTAAGCCCCCTCTCACCCCCCCCCATTTGCTCATTCATGCACACAACAGCACGTTTAAAAGAATAGCCGGTCCCCATGCTAAGCACAACTGTGATGTAAGCAGTAGAAAAGCAGTGCTAAACTGTAGCGAACGTGAAAGCCATGATCTTCACTCATGCTCACCAAAACATCACTGTGCTCCATCGAGGTGCATTATCAGCATAGAAAACACTAAAACTGGGTATCAGATGAGTGCGAATGTGGAGGACTGTTTTCGCAACATCGTCCAAGTTAGTCTATTAGTGAGTTTGAGTTAATACCTCCTAAGCTCCCAGCGACAGCACTCGTCTTTCTTTAATAGGAAAAGAATCACTTAATCTCCCCGTGCCCAACAAAAATGAATGTGTGTCCTCATGTAATGTAACTGGTGCTATGTAAAGCGCTCTGATACCCGATTCGGGTCAAGTTCGCGCTATATAAAACTCTGCCAAAAAAAAAGGTCGCAGAGGGGCACGGCTCAGGAGTGTCCCGTGCGCCGGACTGCAGTTCCTGTGCTTGCCGTTCTGTAAGGGAACATAAGATGCGTGGCTTCAGGTCTGGGTTTCAACGTGCATATCAATCTTTACTTAAGCAGAGAAAGCCAAGCCAGGAGAGAGATCTGCTGATAGCGCCGCCTCCCCACAGACAGAGGTAGGGAGGCGGTAGAGTGTGTCGCTGCGGCCAGAGGTAGCGTAAAGTAAATGTACACTTTAAAGGGGCCATCCAGTTTTGAGGGAAAAACAGACACTCGCCTTTACCCACTCCTGCGTCACTGCTAATCACCAACAACAGATAGCCGAGAAAGTTCCTTTATTTGGCGAGGTCTGCTTGGGTTTTGAAGATCTATGACAACGATGGATGACCCCTTTAATAGTGTACGGCCAAAGCATACTACAACAGCATTAGACATAGAGCGTAGAAATTAGCGTAGTAAAACGGCCTTCACGGATTATACACTGGGTGTATTACGTGTTCTCCTACTACTTTCCAATATTTTAAATTCAGCTATTGGCTGTGTAACATGGCCCTTTCTATGAATTGTTTATTTGATATCTAAAATAAAGACTGTAAAACAACAAGCTCAGCATCTGGGCTGTGAGGAGACCTGGGAGGGCGGGGGCTGCCCGCGCATGCGCGCCATTTCTAACTTTCCTTCTGAAGAGCCCAGATTAGAAATGCCACGCATGCGCGGGCACCCCCACCCTACCAGGTCCGGCAGCTGAAGTCCCGAGGTGAAGAACATCGGAAAACACTGCGGGCTCCCATGCCTAAGGGGAGAGCCCCGCGTCGTGCTGCCAGAGGAGCTCGAGTGCTCTGCCAGATGATGCAGAGATGACACCAGCGACAAGAGCCCGGTGAGGTAAGGGGGGGAGGGTGAGGGGTAGGGGGTGCATGTGTGTGTGCGTGTGTGTGTGCGCGCGCACGTGTGTCTGTTTGTGTGTGTGTGTGCGCGCGTGTGTGTGTGTCTGTGTGTAAGAGTTATACGCTTCCTGGCAATGTGGGACAGGAGATGTGCACGGCATGTGGGTGAACGTGCGCGCTCACATGGGAGAATTCCCTGCGCGTGCCCATCCCCTGTCTCACATTCCCAGGAAGTCAGTAACAATAGATGTTGGCTGGATGCAGTGCTTCGCACTGCTAACACCAGCTCGACCTAAGAAATTGTCAGTATTTCACTATCAGAGCATGTCACCTACATTAGTACAGGCTCTACCTTTCACATACACTGCACCCTGCCCAGGGGGGTACCTTGGGCCTTCCATAGGGGTGTCTAATGTGCACAGAAAGGGAAGGGTTAGGCCTGGCAAGTGGGCACACTAGTCTAAGTCAGCATGGCAGTTAGCAACTACACACAAGCATGGCGGTGTTAGGCCTGAGACACCATTTTAGGGCTACTCATGTGGGAGGCGCCATCAGTGCTGCAGGCCCACTAGTAGCATTTGAATCAACAGCCCGGCACACTCAGTGCACTTTACTAGGGACTTACTGGTCAAACAAATATGCCAATCATGGATAACCAATCACAATAACAATTTATACAGAGAGCATATGCACTTTGGCACTGATCAGCAGTGGTAAAGTGCCCAGAGTCCTATAGCCAACAACCACAGGTCAGGAAAAATAAAGGAGGAAGAAGCAAAAAGTTTGGGGATAACCCTGCAAAAAGGGCCATTTCCAACAATGAGGATAAATGTTGATAAGACATTTACCATGATAATTGGCCCAGCAAAGAAGAAGGCTTGAACTCTTCTTCTTAATGGTAGTTGAATTTCAACTACTGACACCTTCCTGTATTTAGTCCTGCTTTTAAATAACTCAAATAATTGGTGTTCCCTGCTGGAAATGAGCATTGTTTGGAAAATCAAACACGCCCATATTTGCATGCAGGCGTGGTATAAGGCCATTGAAGAAGATGTCTACTATATGTAGTAGCAACTTTGTGTCAGGGGTCTGCTATGGGGCAGGGATCTGGGGCTACTCAAATGTGGACAGAATTCAGAAAGTGGAAAATATATGCCTGAATTTTTTTTTAGCTGTACCATCTAACTGTGCTACATATATTTGACAAGGGGATTTAGGTATACCACATATAGGTACTGCATCCAGTTAGCCCTGGTTCTATTAAGTCATGCTATCTGGACGAAATCAGCAGCTTTGTTAATTAGGGAGATCATTTGTGAGTTTTTTTCTTTTGGATGGTGTCTATCAGATACCCAGGTAAACCTTTTAAAGGGCATAATGTGTGAATTTGAGAATGTGTAGGTATTTTATTCAACCTAGATACCTAAGCAAAAGGTATTTACAAAATATTGATCACTAGGATCAATACAGATGTGCGAGTGTGCAGTGAATTTAAAAAAGCAATAGTTGCAATGCATCCACTGCCCATAATCTGTGTGTGCTATGTGATAGAAAAATCCCCTTTGAGTATCAGATTAATAAATGAATGTCTACATGCTTCCTGCTAATGAAGCAACTAATGAAGGTCCTCCCTTTTATTCCTCAACATTCTTGACAGTTATTGGTACAAGCCCTGATTTAAAGCAGACTGGACTATTAGAATGCTCTCGTTGTTGGACTTCCAAATTACCTTATAAAGAGGTTACAACTTCAACAGAATTCAGCAGCAGGATGATTTTAAAGTGTCTCGACTTTACTGGGACAGTTACACTGACTCCCTGTTGACAAGAGATGCCAGTTCAAGGCCATTTGAGTGGTATATAGGACTGTTTACCCAGTAGCACGGTCTTATTATATATCTGATATGTTTAAAGAATACATTCCTCCTAGACAACTGATGGAGCAAGGATTCGCACATAAAGCGACTTGCTTGTATTCAAGAACCTCGAGTAACAGTATTAATAAGTGACCAACATGTTTGTCCTACTAAACTTACATTTTCCCCTACATACCGGGTGTCCGAGAGAAGCTTGCTTATGTGTTTACTAATACTAATACGCTTGCAGCTAAAAATGGGCGCTGCTACGCGGGAATTTGGACTGCGCATGCGTCGGTCATACCCATGTGACGTGACGTATTCGTTGTCCTGGTGGGAAACTGTTCGCATCTGCGCATTAGAATTAAGATGGCTGCTTTGTGTTCTCACATGCGAGAAGCTTGCACTGCTGCTTTTGCTAAGGTGTCCGTTCTGCTTAATCCTAATGCTATAGTTTATTATAAAGTAATGGGTATAGAGTAGAGATTCATGGTATACAGTGTATTCATTTATTCTGTGTTCTAAAACTGTATCCTTTTACTTTTCATGTATCGTAATCTTTGGGCCTGGGAGGTGCTATTTACTCCATTTTGAAAATCCTTTCTGCGCATGACAGTCCACAGCAAGAGGATGAACTCTGTGTTATTGAACTCAAGCCAGATGGCAGACACAGCCAAGATGTGCCTGGGAACTCAAGTCTGACCCCACTAAAAAGAAGTCAAAAGACTACAATGTATTTGTCAATAGACTGTTCATTGTTATATAAAATAAAGAGATCATGAGAACCTGAATTCAATGGGCGGGAACATTAATTTGAATAGGAGACGGCGAAATTCTAAAATATTAGGTGGTGTGATGACCTGTCCTCTTCCTTTGTCCAATCGAAATTGGGGATTCTTACACTTGCAACATTGGGGGGTGGTACACCGACCTGGAAAATAGTATAACTAGCGTAGGTTTAGCTAGAGAAATTGTCCAACTGGTCCGAATAGCTGACCTGTCACTGACCCAACGCACTCAATAGCTGATCGAGAACAGAGGTGCTGTGGAGCACTCTGTCAAAAGACTCGCTGACCCAATCGGGGTTCTGGGACCTGAAGTGCTGGCGAAGCACTTTGCTGGGGAAATCGATAACCCAATCGGGGTTTCACTGATAGCTGCAGAGAGGGAGTAGTGCAGGCGTTGCAACTGAACTTCGGGTGCTGGTCTTAACTTTCGGTGGTCCGGTTCTGATCCAAATCTGGTCTTTCCTGTCCTGATTCTGACATGCACTTGCTGGCCTACTGGCGCTTGCAACTTTCGGGGTTTCTGTCCTTAACTGACCCGTGGCCAGGGTTGGTCTTCACACCGTTCTAGGTAAATGTAAATCTGTGTGGGTAACAAATAGTATATTTGCGTCCTTTTCTTACCCTCCCTGAATCTTGCTAAAGTCATAATTGCATATGTTCCTTTTCTTTCCCCCTCCTTTGTGATAAATAACAAAAGCGTGATTATTGCTATTTAGCATGATCCATTTTCTCCCTCCTTTAGAATTGAAGATAAAGAACTGTTCATGAAAATATAGATGTTCCTTATTTCTTTACCCTCCCTTAGAAAAGCTAACATGATTATCCTGAATTATTAGCGTGTTCCGTTTTCTTAGCTTCTCTATAGCTACATGGCTACTTCATTTTCCTCATTATAAATTGTGTTCCCTCTTCTTATCCACCCTTTGAAAACGATTAAACTGTGACTTCTAGCATGTCCCTTATTTTTCCTATCCTTTAGAAAAATCATTTCATAGTCTGATTTCTATAAGTTCATTTTCAGTATGTTCCTTGTTCTTACCTTCCCTTTAGCATTCTAAATAATTGGCATAATATATCTTTTGCATAGTTATTCACTTTTCATGATTCTGGTTATGGATAGTTTGCTTGCTGTAAACCTTTGGCTTATGACTTTTGATGAAGATTAGATAAAGGTTTTCAAAACTTCTTGAGTCTGGGGTTATTATATGAGTGCATATTATTGTATTGCTACCATATCCATTATGATAAACTCCCTGATCCCATAGGCCCACGGATACCAGTGACCAGGAGTGTAAGTCAAGGGTATAGGACCTAGGAAGTACAATATCTGATAGTCAGTGCCCAGGTTACCTGATCTGAGAAATAGCGATTCATGTGTATATGGCTTAGGTGAGTATTTTGGAGAAATTTTAGACAGGTGACCTGCGCGCTCTATCAGTATATTTTCTGGTAGCAGAGGCATGGTTACGGATTAGTTAAGATAGGTAGGTAGGTAAATTGGTGCTAAATGAAGTTTTGATCGATCAAATATCAAATGTCAAATGTTTTATGAAATGTTCTGAAATATTTTGAAAATGTTACTGATTTTACGCTGTATTGATTTATGTATTAACCAAACCCGTTTGTGACTGTTATATGTTTGTCTGGAATCCCCGGGGGCAGAAAAGCGGGTGGTGAAGGGAAGCCACATCGCAGTGAGGTCAGTGGCTCGAGGAAGTTAGTGCATGGTTAGGCAGAACCGGAAGCACTATTTAGGGTTTTCTGTATGAATGTATGACTAAATGTTAGCAAAGAGTTCGCTGGCACAGCTTTGCTTGAACTCCGCCTGTCTAATCCCGGTACCAAAATACCAGAGAGCAAAATTGGGAGGTCTGTGGTTACAGCTAAGGCATGGAACAGACTGTCGCCAGAGTTATACCTAGATTCAAATATCTTAAAATGTTGCAAGGCTGTAAAAATGCATTTTTTACATAGGCTTCACCCGGAGCCATTAAGTATGCAAGTTGCTGTACAGAATGTATTAGATTTCTAGTGACAGGATAACTTCAGATAATTGCTGGCACCTTATTAAAATATGGCACATCTTTTTGTCGCTTTTGAAGATAAAAACACATCATTGTACATTTACCTCTCAGTTCATGTGATGAGTTATTTGAGCAAAGTACTCCGAACTTGGGGGCCCATTAGGATGTAGGGCGGATTGCCACCGCCCGCATGGCGGTGGTGATCTGCCCTACATTCTTCCCTGCCTGCCACTCATTTTCCCCCGCCATATTAGTCTGGCGGGGGTCTTCCCGTCCACCCCTTTTCTCCTCGGTCGACAAGTCGACCGGGCGGAAAAGGGTTTAATATGGTGGCGGTGTCTGCTAGACACCACCATCCATATACGGATGCAGGCAGGAGGAAGCACGCCACCACTGAAAGGCATGCAGATTTTGAAGTTGGGGGCCCGTTGCGGTGCCCCAGGAATTTTGGGGGGTGGGGGTGCACATGGGGGTATTTATGGTACCCCCCCTGCATTTGCATGCACAACATCGCAGGGGAAGTTACCCCAGGAAGGCCCGCGCCCCCCTCCATTCGAGTTACATAGTCGGCACCTACTCCCAGAGCGCGGCCAGCTCCAATGTTGGGGCTTTAGGAGCATTGTTGGTGCCCTCCAAGGCACAGTGGGTGCCCAGGCTCATTTTCTTTTTGGTCGCACTGTGGTGCCTGATATTGGCACCAGACCAGCCCCAGTAAAGTGGGCTCCCCAGGGCACAGAGGTGCCAGTACCATTCCTAGCTGCCCTGCGAGAGCGCAGGCAGCTGCTACGTGGTGTCATAGTTTCTTAGAGTCCCAGAGAGGAGCTCAGGGGGCACGCTGGTGCCCGTGCTCATTTTCACAGCTGCCCAGCATATAGTGGGCAGCTGCTACATTTAGGCTGTGCATCTGCGCACTTTGCTTTAACAGCCTGTGCAGCCAGCCTGGACATTCTGGACATTGGGCATTTGAGCCCCTGTGAGAGAGGCCAGTTGGCCTAGGGCTAGTTTCAGTGTGTGCGCCCCCGATTAGGACACACTGTGTTCATGCTAATTATTGCCTAAGGTGATTCATGTGGTTTATGCTAATGTAATTCATGCCTGATATGATTTATGCATCCTATATTTTAGGTTACAGGATCTAGGTCTAGATGTAGGTAATTCTATTTTACCACTTCTTAAATACCGAATTTTACCGATTCGGTATTTAAGAAGTTGTAAAATAGAGGGGGGGATGTAGGTATTTCAGGATCGGTAAATACCGAATTGTTAAGATTCGGTATTTACCGATTCTGTAAATACCGATTCGGTAATGCCCATTGATTCTTATGGGCATTGAAGCCCGTAGGAATCAATGGGCAATACCGAATCGGTATTTACCGATTCGGTAAATACCGATTCCAGCAAGGGTGCAGGGGGTGTCACTTTGACACCCTCTAGCACCCCAAATACAGGCATGTGCGCCATGTGGCACACAGACATGCCCTAAGGGCATGTCTGTCTGTCACATGGCATAGGTGTGCATGCACAGATGTGCATGCACACCTGAATTCGGTATTTTACCACACAATAGGATTGTGTGGTAAAATACCGAATTCTGAAGGCCTGTAGCACTGTAAACAGTGATACCTACATCTTGGATTTACCAAATCGGTAAAATTGCCGATTCGGTATGTTACAGATTCGGTAAATTTACCGAATCTGTAAAATGATGCCCCTACATCCCAAAAACCCATTTACCGGTCGGTAACAGCCAAAATCGGCCGTTACCGGCCGGTAAATGGCCACCTACATCTGGCCCACAGTTCTCAGTTCAATATTTCGCCAGTGGTTACTGGTTGTGCTCTACATTTACTATTTGTGCTACATTTACAATTGGTGATTTGTGATGGTTTTAGCAGTGGCCCATTGGCCCTGTCATGTGTAAATAGTCCCCTGTAAATACTGCCTAGTGCCAGTTGGCACAGTCTACATTGTGCGATTATGATCTAATGTGTTTATGACAATACAAAGGTTATTTTTGATATAAACTTGAGTGGAGTTATTTTAGTGGTGTGCCTAGTGTGTTGCTGCTGTGTTGGTGTTGCGCAAACACTTTACACATTGCCTCCGGGATAAGCCTGACTGCTCGTGCCAAGCTACCAAGGGGGGTGAGCAGGGGTTATCCTTGGCGTGTACCTCCCATGCCCTGACTAGAGTGGTGGTCTCTGCCTGGCTTTGGCTCGAGCCTTAGCCAACCAGAGGTCCCATTTCTAACACTACTTCAAAGGCCAAAAGGGATATAAGTATTGGACCAGTAAGCCTAGACTTTCGGAACACTTCTGTATCAAGATGAGACTCTGCCAAGAGGAAGAGCTGGAGAGCTGTCAGCAGGAGTACTGCCCCTTTGCTGTGTTGCTGTGCTGGATTGGCCAGTAGTAGCTACTTCTGTCTTGGAGAGAACAAGGATTGGACTTTGCTTTTTGTACCCTGCTTGAGGAGATTCCCCATGGGATTGTGTATGCTTTCCTCCTGTTTGAAATCTTTGGGCCATCAAAGACTTCACCTGCAGCCCCTGAACTCCTCCTCTGCTGGGAGTTCCGACCTGCCAAGTGGTGCCACCTCAAGTTCTGTGCCTTTAGAAGTGACTTTGCAGCAGAAGGAAGAGGAAAATCCATGATGCGACCTTCTGCACCTGTTCTCCTCACCATAAGCTAGCATTCGAGACACCCGCTCCGATTCCGATGCAGGCCCTTCTGTGAGGCCGAAGAACCATTGCATTGCTGCTCTGTGGCTGAAGGATCGACTCAGCACCTGTTCGCAGCTGGGAGAATCAATGGACCTCCACTGCCGCTTTGAATCCAGCGAGTCTGGATTTTCCACGCATCGCAAATGTGCGCCAAGTCTACATTGACATTGGGCTTCAGTGAGGAACCGAGGCTGCCTGTCCGGAGAAATGATGAATCACCTCCCTGTGCAATCAGAAATCGATACATCACCTCTCTGCGCAGTGAGAAACTGATGCATCACCTCCCCAGAATGGCAGTAAGGAACCGATACATAACCTCCCCTGGGAGCAAGGAATCACCTTCCCTGAGTGTAAGGAACTGGTGCATCACCTTCCCTTCATGTAAGGAACCAATGCAACGCTTTGCTTTCCGGCACCTCACCTCACCTCCCCTAGTGCCTGTTTTTGTCTTTGATTTTAATGCAACCCAGATGCTTTGTTCTAAAAGTGACTCGTCCATAGTTTTATATTGACTGAACTGTTTTAAACCTTTTAAACATCATAACTTGAGTTCTGTGTGTTGGATTTTTATCATTTTGGTCTTGTATGGTTTAGATAAAGATTGGTTATTTTTCTAAATTGGTGTGGTGTCCATTTGTAGTGTTTTCACTATGTTACTGTGTGTTTATGTACAAATTCTTTACACATTGCCTCTGAGATAAGCCTGACTGCCCGTATCAACCTACCAAGGAAGTGAGCAGGGGTTATCTTAGAAGTGTTAGATGTGTAATCACCTTACCCTGACTAGAAGGGAGGGTCGCTACTTGGAAAGGGTGCATGTCACTGCCAACTAGAGACCAGCATTTCTAACAAAGTGGCTATAAACAGTCATTGCAGTTTAAGACCCTTGATTTTCACTGTGTGGAGCAAGTTGTTTTAAATACTGCTAAGAACCAGTGCTCTTCATTACTGCTTGGGGAATGTATGTTCTATACTGCCACGAGCCATTCATTTTCATTACTTCATGGCCCATTGATTTGATCACTGCCTGGGGCCAATTGAGTTCCAATGGCGAGTGCTGTCTATTAGTGTTGGGGCAAATGATGCTCTATACTTCCAGGGGGCATTGATATTCAACATTGGGTTCAAAGATGCTCATTACTGCTTGGATTGATTGATTCTCTTTACTGAGTCTGGATTAATATGCGTATTCCTAGTCTGTGCCATTGGTGTTTCTTAATGTCTGTGGGCATTTATGTTCAATATTGTATATGGCCATTGATGTCACTTACTGCTTACTTCATTGTTGTATAAATTGCCTTGGACCATTGATGTTTGTGAGTGTTTTGGGCTAAAACAAAAACAGTACTCTCGAGGATCTGCCTCCATACAGGGCCCAACAAATAAAAATAAGAGGAGCAATAGGGTAGGCAGGTGGATGAAAAGGGTTGTGGTATCTGCGCTTCAAGCACAGAAATATAATAATCAAAAATGGGTATAGTGGTGAATTACTAGTTTTAGTTTTGGCCAGGTACTATTTCGAGTCTGCTGAATGAGGACATAAACAATGTGCAGCTAGTTTGCTGTGTACAGAAACTTGATGTAGGGCATGGCCAAAATCATTAGTGCATATTAGGTCCATAAATTTCCAAAATACTTTTTTTAAACATGAAGGACTTTATACCCAAAGTGGCATTCCAATCTGAAAGACTGGTTGCATGGAGTGGATGAAGCCATTCCCTACACCAAGATTCTGCTATGCCCAGTTGGAGGCCTGCATGAGTGTTTTCTGGTGGCTTGCGGCCGGGTGCAAGACATTTCCAGAAATCCTACCCCAGCATACAATGTCCTATGTGCACTGCAAAGGGCCACGTGAAATGAATACTGGGAGCACTGTTGCTAGGCAAACAGGTTGACAAGCTGTATGCAGAAGATTCTGGAGGAACATTGGCTGGGTGCATATTGTAGTTGCAGACCACACTCTTTACCTAAAACCCACTGCACAAAACCAAAAGCTTTCCTTAGTCATTTCTTGATTTAGGCAGGGGGCAAATGACGTAATTATATAGGAAGGAATTTCATAAAATGTATAATAAAGGAAATGCATTGTTCTTTAGTCATATAGCCACTTGAATGTGTCAGTTATTGTAAATAATACAATGGCAAACCACCAATATCCTGCTTGTTACCTCAGCATGATGCTTTCAAGAATGGCATCATTAATATGATCAATGACGTTGCTGTGGCCGCTGAGACCCTTGGCTCACTATAAAAAGCAAAGGGCTGCATCTAGAAAGGACTGTATAGTGTGCTGGGAGCAGGTCTGTTAAGTATTGAATTTGACTGCATTGTCTGCATCAAGACCTCACTGGGCAAGGAAATAGGCTTTGAAGATATTGACAGTGATTCTTGAATGAAGGGTTTGGCATCCACAGATCGATGGTTGGAGGCCACGTACAGTGTAAGATGCAGGTAGGTTTCAGAGTCACAGTGTTGTAGTCCAGACATTGCATCAAAGCACTCTGGGCATACCCAACAGCTGTACCCCTCCATCTATAGGGGTATAGATGTAGGGTGTTGAGCACAGAGTCTGGTCGCCAGCCATAACCTGCTCCCCAAGCTAGCTGAAAATAGGCTAAGTGGGCTTTTTGTTTAATAACCTTTCACACTCACTAAATGCTGAGCAAAGCCAGTCTGCAGGCCTGCTGAGCATGGCCGAAGATTGAAGGTCCAGTAAGCAGAAGCAATATATGGGCGCTGTAATGACGTCTATAGGTGCATTAAACACCTTCAGTGATATCATTTCAACAGAAAGAAAAGTAGGGAAGCAATAATTGTGTGTTGAACTGACTACAACGCTCAATTCCTGTGTCATTATTTAAATGTATGGACAACGCTTCTAACTAAGCTGATACTAATCCATGATGCAAGCATTCATAGTTGAGTTTGAAGTTAGTATTTTCCCCGTGTTTATCTGTATCGTTTCATTTTGTATGATGTATTTGTAATGACTTTCATCTTACAATAAATAGTTGTAAGTCTAAGACCTTCCGTGATGATATTGAGTATGCCAATATTGATACCTGGGGTGTCACTTGTCATCAATGATGTCATCAGTGACATCATATCTGAGGTCATGAGCAGTCCTTAGGCGGGATTATGATTATCATGCTTAGTTGAGCTGGCACGTTGCAGTATTTTTTTTGTTTCAATCGTCACCAAAATATTCCTTCAACTGGAGTTTTTTAGGTCAATTGCTTTGGTATTTCATAGCAGACTCAATGTTATTTCCGAATAAAGAAACCGTAAAGTTTTTACAGTGCATACATACATACACACACAAAAGACCCCACTCCCCCATCAAAATCCCTCCCCTTTTCCTTATTATCTTATCTATCTTTCTGGCCCGGTGACCAGCTGGGATGCGACTAGGTCTGATCTCTTCTATGTAATGCTATTTGTAATGAAAAATCTAAACAGGGAATGGCAGTGAAGCATGGCCGGAATGTGTTTCCATTGGCTAAATCTGTGTTGAGAAAAAGTGTAAGCAAAGACATGTCCAGAAGGCTCGTTCAGCTGGCCAGGACGGAAGACTAATGTTATTGTACGTTGGCTGTCACCCTGCCAGCCCTCCCTCCCTCGCAGATTTCCTTTCTTTTACACGCTCTTTCTTCTTTCTGCTCCTCTGCTTTCTGTTTGCTCAGGTGGACAGTGACACCGTTTGGAACGAGCTGCACTCGTCCGGAGCGGCACGCATGGCCGTTGGCTGCGTCATCGAGCTGGCGTCCAAAGTGGCCTCGAGAGAGCTGAAGGTGAGGTCGGGGCTCCTTTCTTGGTGTGTGGGAAATGTGTGGGGAAAGGAAAACAATGTTTTTTTTTTTAATCTGAAGCTCGGGGTTCAAAGCAGTAGATATCTAAGCCGTGAGATGTCGAATTTGTAAATTGGGTATATACCAAATGCAATTATTGCTAGAACTCACTTCACAATTATAAATCAACCGTAGACAACCGCTCGTTTAAAAAAGCATGACGAATATTACCACATAAAGTCTACTTTTTAAGGTAGTCGTGTAACATCGCAAACCCCGTGCCTGGCAAGTGCACCTGGAATTCCCTTCAGAAGGAGAAATTTTATTACTGACATTAAACAGCATACATAATCTCGGAATACCACCCAACGAGAGGAAAGGTAAATAGTCGGTTTGTCGGTTGTGAAGGAAAGGCGGAGGGGTCTGTTGATTGGAAGGGTAATGGCCCGGAAAGTGATTTTTCATGAATAAACTTTGAGATGACTGCACTTCATTGTTCTCCTTCCCCTACTGTTTTTGTCTGTTTTCACCAGTGTGTTTTGTGTGGGTTGGTGTTCACAACCGCAGTGCTTCCAGTCTAAACAATTTATAGAACCTGTACATCTGACAGGATATTTTGTTTGGTGTTTTAACGACACCATTTAGATGTGGGTTTGCAAAGACTAATTCCTGGATGGCAACGTTCTTGGCTGGAAGAGCCAAGTGCACGGTATAAGTCTTTCAGTTTAGATTTGATCAGTAATCCCTGAAGGTTTCCTAATAGGCAAGATTGGAAATGATACAAACATTCTTTAGACGTCCTCATTTCTTAGCAGTAGAACACATTTGCTACAAGAATATGCGAAGAAAACAGGTGAACCAATTGTTTGCAATCTCAAATAAACAGAATATGGTAACCAGGTATAAAGCAAGCAAATGGGCGCACTGCACTCTTATTTAGGGGAAGTATATATCATATACAAAGTATACGTGGTGCTCCTAGGAAAGGATTGGTTGGCATTCACAATCCCACACTGCCGACCCGGGGGGGGGGGTTTAAAAATAAGTCAAAGTTCAAATCCGAGCACTCCAAAAATAGTCAATACAATTGTATGTAGTCAGTAGTCCACTTTTAATCCTCGTTCAGGCCCATTTGTGTATGGAAGTCATTACAGTTGTTTCCAAAAGATAGGCAATCCAAAATCCAATACCACAACATTGTGTCATTGGAAAATCAATAAAGCGACAACATGCCAGTCAAAACATTTTTCGTCGATAAGTAGTACACCTCGACTTGTTCAGGGCTGTTCGGGCGGTATGTGGATAACCTTCCACCCGGTAAGTATTACATCCATAGAGCAGAATAGTGCCAAAGTCTGGTAAAGTCAAAAGTTGCAGAGATGATCAATCCAAATAGGGATCACTATCTCACGGGATATTGCTCCTCGTGTCCATATCGCGTGGCGCGATACACGTAACACGTGTTGGCTGGCTTGTCTCTTATTTGATATTCCAATGACACGATGTTGTGAACATTGGATTTTGGATTGCATTCCTTTTGGAAACAACTGTAATGACATCTATACAAAAATAATGTGAAGAATGGGACTTAAATTTATGGGCCTGATCGTGGATTAAAAGTGGACAACTGACTACATACAATTGTATTGACAATTGTTTGCAATGTTTACTTCTTGTCACTTTTCTGATGCTTCGTATTAGCTAAAATCATCTCACAGAACTCTCAAGGAAAGGCAAGCTCCTTATTTAACGAAAAATAATAATTTTACCGAGATTGTGTTTCTTCTTCTTGAATTAAGATGCAGAAAGCTATCTTAATGTGAAAATTGGTGTTTTTCACCTTTCAAATCTGTTTACTAATGGCTCTTTATAGTATTATTGTATGATTCACTCCATGCAACGGGCGACTGTACTCTACTCTCTATTGAGTTGCACTTGAATTCATTTATGACATAGTTGTGTTCTGCTCTGTTGCATTTCATTTATACTTATTTAGCCTTTACAGGTTTGAGAACATTTGCAAAACAGGTATAAAAGGTGTGAGTAGAATGTATGTTAGTGAATGTTTGCTTAAACTCAGTTCATTCACATGGCATCGGTTTGCATTATTGCAGAGGCCGCCCCCGAAGGGGGCCTCGAAGGCCGGCGCCATAATGGTCGCCCGAGCACACAAGGAATAGATCCGGTTTGCGCTGGTCAGGGCCTCCGGGAATCGGCGCGTGACGAAAGGCGCCCGACGCCATCTCATCCCCCTCCCCAAGAACAAAGGGAAGAAAAAAAGGGGGAGGGGCATATAAGACAACGCTCCCCCTGGGCCACTCACCTTTTACAACAGGGAGCTGGGGAGTGGCACCAACTGTTTTTGAGTCCCACCCACCCACACCTACAATAGCAGCGTCGCGGTGCTGGCAGGGACGAGAAGAACTAAGGGTGCAACGATTATCTATGGAGACATCCTGGGAGTAAGGCCACTCACTTTTGGATGCCTCACGGCTGAGTGAAGTGCTCTAACAAAAGGGGTAGCAAACGGAGACGGCACTCACAGCCCAGCCCCTGCCGGTCGGCAGGGCACAAAAGAGTCCAACATGGTAGCGAGATGAGGCCTAACTCTGGGAAGAGCCTACCCCCATGCGGAGAGCACGAGGGGAGTGCAAATCCAACCCAACGGGGTGGAAACAAAAGGTGTATTGGCTTGGTTATGGAAACACACCGACAGGGCGGTGTGTAGAAGGAGGGCCACTCAGTTTGGGATGCCTCACGGCTGGGTGAGTACGCCTGACAAAAAATCGGGGTAGCACATGTAGATGGTACATGCAGCCCAGCCCCCGCCAGACGGCAGGGTGCAGGAGAGACTAGCAAGGTAACGAGTTGTGGCCTGGCTCCGGGAAAAGGCTACCCCCCACACGCACTGGGGCGTGGAAAACAACAAAGAACAATCTACAAGCTGTCAGGGTGATTTACGACCCTAGTATATGCAAATGAGCAAAAAGACGATTTATGGCCAGGTGATGATTTATGATGCCCATGCAGAATGATTTATGACAACAGAATGATGACAGATTTGTGACAGAATGATTTATGACATCCCGATGATTTATGACCATGATTTATGACAACGATTTATGATGCTCCGGGAGACCGATGCATGACAACAAAACGATGACAGAATGATTTATGATACCTGATGATATATGACCCATGCTTTATGATGTCCTAATGACACTGACTGATAACAAATTGAGATAATGTATGATAATGATTTATGACCCCGGCCCGAGAAGGTGTCCAGGGGAGTTGTACAAATATGACGTATGAAATGAGTAATAAAACTGTGGTCAACAACCACCACAAAAACAATGACTGTTGGTTGTGTGTAGTAATACAGATGCACAGGTATGGTATGGTTCCTGGAATGGGCACAGTGCGGTTGTTATGGGTTTTTGTTCTACAGACAGGTGAAGTGGTAGAATTCTTAAGCATTCCGTACATATCACGCTATTAGAGTGCTACAATTTTACTACTGCATCTTTGTGGGTTGTTGGTGGGGTGTTTTAGCTAATCACAATAGCTAACAATTGTCAGGCAGTGAGGTTAATATCAGTATAGATTGTTTTGCAATAGGCCAAAGTGCTTTTATTGTACTAAGTGGTGAAATATTTTTTACACTGATCACAGTTTGCCCGTGTGTTCCACCTTCCTTCTTGATAGTATGTAGCTAGGAGTTTTAGCCTAGATCTTTTCAGAGGAAAAATGTTTTCATTCCACATTTGAAGATAGAGGATGAGACTTGTTCATTGGGCTGATGCTTTGTGTTAGACACATTTTAGGTCCATCTTTATGCAGTTATGTTTGTTTTCTAATTTCCAATTATGGGCACCGTCATTGCTAGGGTGAGCTAGTGCTTTACAAGAATTGACACTTCAGCATAAATGCTTATAAGGCGCAGACATTAAATGGAGAAATTGTTCGCATGCAGAAATTCTGGCCAGTCATCACTACCACCTGATGCCATCGGACTGACATCGTATCACTTAATCACCTGTATAAACCATGAGCAGCTTCATAGAGAGTGGATGAAGCAAGCCTACAATTCCCAGCATTCTTTAGAGGGGAGCTCATCACCACTGGCACCCACTGCATGCTCTGATGTGCTTGTATCATATACCGGGACCAGAGGTACGCCTCTTCCCATTGTTCTTGTCACCTGCAGGCATGCACAAGCAGATGCACAGCAAAGGGTGGCACCTAAGAGCAGGGTGCCAATTCAATCATAATGCTGCCTGCACCTACCATGTTTCTCATTGGTCTTCTTCGGGTAGAAATAGAGCTAGTTGCTGAACTGGTGGGTCTTCAAAACCACATGTCACAAATGTGTTTCTATGCCAACTTTGCAGCTAAATGGCAAATATGATATTGGTACAAATCCTCAAATACGCAGGTGGTCTTAAACATTCTATGTAGTCACCCAACATATAACTAAGAGGGTCATTTAAAATCTGGTGGATGGTCTTGCAGTTCAGTAGGGCGGTGGAAACCATGACCATCATCATCCTGGCAGAGGTCCACCCATCTGGTGTGTGTGGCAAATTCTTTTCGTAATACATACTTGTTACTTTCAGGTCAGGCCTGGTCACATTCTAACATTAGATCACTAACGTTTTAGGGAGAATGTGTAAGTCAGGATTATGGCCTATATAGGTAATATTTTGAATTGCAGGGCACACAAGAATGCCATATTATTTTCAAAACAATATTTTAAGAGCTGTAAGTTGACATTAGGTGTGCTGATAAAATAGGAAACTGAAAGTTTCCCTTCTCCCGTAAAAGGTGCAGGACTGGGTGCAATGATCAAAGCTGCAAGGCCATCCAGCTGTGCATCAATTAAGCTTGGAAGGAAATAAAATAGTAACATTGGATGCCTTCCATCTATGTCTGTCAGAGAAGAACTACTTGTGTACTGGAAAGAAGATATGAGAAGATGCACATAATTTCCCCCTCTCCTTGCTAAGTAGAATATTTGGAGAAGAAGGTATAAATGGAATGTATATTATTAAGGGCAGACATGAGGACTGGTTGTTAGAGGGAAGTACTGAATGACCCCTATCAGACTGCAGACCTGATGGCTTGGCATATAAATAGTTCGGGAATTCTAACAACCATTCCTCCACGTCAAACAGCATAAGTCTGACAACATACATGTAGACATTAGGTAGGGACTAGACTGATCTAAGGGAAAGAGTAGGAATTTGTGATCTAAAATGCTTGAGGTACTTCTGATATTCACCTTTATTTATATTATGACTGTTGAGTTTGCCGTGATCATTTCCATAATTTTGATACATAAGATTTATGTAGAAATAGTGCAAAATAAACAACTTTTTATTGAAAAATACCAAAACCTATGTACATCCATATACAATACCCCGCCTAGCCATAAAGGGTATGCTACCTATTATTTATTTTGGGGTTTAGTAGTTACTCAGGTCTGCCCTCCTCCTGAGAAGTTCGGTTCACAACACACCTTACGTAGATATCCCTGCCTGCATGGCAGCAATCTCAGAGTTGTGACGAGATCCACTACCATGCTCCTTAACCCCTTCGCAGCGGGGGTAATTCCCCTGCTCTGCTGGGGGGGGGCACAGCACCCCCGTGCTCATGACGAACTCAGCTCGTAATGAGGCACAGTGCTTGTGTGCTCATGATGAGCTGAGCTTGTCAGGCCACACCCGTTTCTGTGGAACGCTCAGCACAACAGGGGAATTATTCCCTCGTGTGAGCGTTCCACGGCTCATGACGCACACGAGGACCGTGCCTTGCACGGAAGGAGTTAAAAATGTGTGGGATTTGTGCTGATGAAGTTTCAGTGGCATCTGATGGTTAGGTAGTGCTATCATGCACCTCAAGAAGGATGTCTGGCAAAGTGCTGAATCCTTGATCGTGGGTGCCAGGCTTGTTCATCCTTAGTGTGGATGAAAGCAAGCTAACTTTCTACAGCTATGTAGACACAGCCGCTGATGGAACAGGAGTCCCACTCCAACAGCTTTCTTAGCAGCTGAGGTTCTTCATTAAGAATGGGCTACAGACTAGCTTGCTGCCCAGGGACTTTGATGTCAGTTATACATTACAGATCTTTTTTTTTCGACAGCAAAGTTACCATGGATCAGGACCTACTTTTGCTGTCTACTATTCTTTCAGATGGCTGCAGCCTGGGAGGCTCTTCAGAAAATGGCCAGAGAAGTAGCCTGTCATGTCCAGAGAAGTAGCCTGTTCCCTGCTTCTCCTGCTTACAGATACATTCAGATATTTCTGCAACCTTTGGCTGAACACATTGTCCTATCAGATGTTGGATGGCACTCAAAAATGTCTTTGTAAATGGGCTGCTAGGGAATTTGTGGCTATTGTCAGTGTAGCAGTTCAGGTTAAAATGACTTTGCTTTATTCGGTTGCCATGCAATTTTCTCCTTGGTCTCCTCCCATGTAATACACTAATAGTGTTAACAGCATTCTGTGACAATAATGTTGGGGACCACAATCTACTTAGTTCAGACAGAAGCTTGTGAGCTGCAGGGTGGGTGAGTAGTGCCCTTTCATTCCTAATAAAAGAGCAAAAACCTTGTTCCGGGTTGCCATGAACCCAGGACCACCACCTCCCTAGGATGTACAGGAGCTTTGTTTCCACTCTCCACAGCACCATAGAGCCAGCTGTTGATGGCTCAGAAGTGCTATCCCGGACTGGCCCCTCAATTGCTGCACTGCCTCAAGAGGATGCAGTCTTGGAGAACATCTGGCATGTCCTTATTGGGTCCACAATTGTCCTCCACAGTGTGGCTTCACAGGGCTGCGTTTCCAGAGAGGAGAAAGGTGGCTCCTTGCTGCCTCAGCCATTATGCTTCTAGCCCCCAACCAGTCACAGCCGACCTTATTCGCGAGCAGGGGGTCTCGCGGGGAGGGGGTAAAAATAATAAATAAATTTAAAATTACCTGTCTGCAGTCTGGCCGGGTCCCGCGTTTTCTCGGCTGCTGCTCCTGCTCTCCTGCCTCTGGCAGGAATAGGAAGCTGGCAGCCACCCTCCCCTCCCCTAAGCCAATCACAAAACTGAAATGGCAGCATGGTGATTGGTGGGGCCGCCGCCCAGTCAGGCGCTTATGGGGACGCCATTTTCTCCATGTAGGCAGCATTGCAGCCTGCATGGAGAAAGGGCATAGTGCGCATTACTGGTTTGGGTGGCCCCAGTGGGCCGATCAAACCAGTCATGCTCTCTCAGGAGTGGGTACACCACTCCTCCCCTGTCCAGCCCTGCTCATAGAGCAGACACACCCACCGGCCCACAACCAAACACTTCTCCTTTCTCTGAGTGTGAGAAGCAGAAACATAGTTTTACCATTGTATGTTTCTGCTTCTCGCACTGCAAGAAAATAGTGGGGTGACGCTCCACCGCCCTAGTGGAGGAGCCGCCCCAGCCCCCAACACACAGTATGCACAGTCTCACAAACAATGCTTCAAACAGGGGACTGATATAGCTGTTGCACATTAAGATATCAATGCACCCTCCATTGCAGTGCCGATACTTCACTGTTCCGTTATTGCAATGGAGGCGCTCCTTTAGAGGATTCACCCCACTGCTATAGAGGCACAATTTCATGTCACACAACTGAATGGCTATAATGTTGTCTTATCTAAGCATTGGGAAAGCTAATAGGTTTCACCTATGCGAGATCTGTTGAATTTGTCAATGTTTTCTTACATGTTTTACAGCTGCTGTGCAACATGGCTTAATGTAAAAAAAAATCAAAAAGTTGTATGCCGCGTCCAACATTGAGCGCATCATAGCACTTTTTTGTCCTTTAAGTTGTTGCACAGCAACCAGTGCTGCTGTGCAACATGTCTTAGAAGAGCACGGGGCATCAAGCAGGGCAAGCAACACGAGGGTGGATGGTAGAGAGCAAAGAACAGACAGCGGAGGGTGGGGTAAACAAAATGGATAGCTGGAAGAGGGCAGGGGTGGGGTAAACTGAACAGTATGATCAATTTAAGCATTTTTATTGTAATTGTAATCTGACCTCATGTAATGTAATCTGGTGCCCATGTAAAGCACTCCAATGCTGGGCCATGTTCGTGCAATATAAAAACGTGCAAAAAAATGTGTCATATGGGAGGCTGTCTTGTAATCTCATGATCAGACTGCAAAAAGTGTCCAACCCTAGAGTTAAATGGCCAGCTGGTTTCACAAAATATGATCACATGATGAAGCCAGAGAGGCTTCACTGGCTGCCGTCTGAACCTAGTGAGGTAAATGTCTTTTAGCAACAGGAGAAACCTCCACTGCTGCTCACATCTCAGCCTGGATGACCAGCACCTAGAGGGCTTTTATTTTGAAGAGGTGCATTACTCATGGATTCACTCAATGGGCATATTACTTTCCAAAAATAATACATGCATACAGAAACATTTGGATGGTTGCAGATCAAAAATTACTAAACGAATGTGCGAAGTCAGAAGTACTCATCATGGGCCCAAACCCAGACGCCTGGAACAAAACCTGGTGGCCGCCTGCCCTGGGAAACCCACCCACCCCCAAGGACCACGCATGCAACCTGGGAATCATCATGGACTACGAGCACAAAATGGACCGCCAGATCAACTTCGTCTTGTCCTCCTGCTTCCACACCATCCGCCTACTATGTAAGACCTTCAAATTGATCCCCTCGAACACTGAATGACCGTCACTCCTGCCCTGGTCACCAGCAGACTCGACTACAGCAACGCACTCTATGCCAGAATAAACAAAAACCTCACCCACAAGCTACAGAACATCGAGAAAGTTGCCGCATGACTGGTCCTCAACCTGCCAAGACACTGCCACATCTCCCAGTACCTGCGCACAGTCCACTGGCTCCCCATCGAGGCTAGAGTCACCTTCAAGATGCTCACCCACGCACACAAAGCCCTCCATGACACCGAGCCAGCATACCTGAACATCTGACTCAAATTCCACACACCCCAAAGGACCCTACGATCAGCCCGGCTCTCCTACGCCGTGGTCCCCTATACCAGAAAGACCAGATCGGGAGGCCGCTCCTTCTCCTTCCTTGCGGCCAGAGCCTGGAACGCCCTTCTGCTCCACCTCAGACAGACAACATTGCTCCCCATCTTCACAAGAAACCTCAAAACCTGGCTCTTCGACAGACTCCCTCCTTGATGGACTGGAACCTGCACCCCTCCTACCCCCAGTGCCTTGAGACCCTTATGGGTGAGTAGTCGCACTTAACAAACACCTGATTGGTTGATTGATTGCGTGCCTGTCAGGGATGAAGCTATAATGTGTTCAGCAGATGCAGTGACAACAGACACATTCATGTTAAGGGTCATCTAAACTCCAGTCATGGTGCTATTTTAATAGGCTACCAATAGAGAGGCACCTTGCTGGCACCACTGTCATTAAAGGTGCTCACCAAAAACTGCCTGCAAGAAAACACAGTTTATGCATTGCTGAGGCTGACTCAGGGAACTTTGCACTTAAGCTGTGTTTTCACTAATATTAGGAACTACTTGACAAGGTATGTGAGGTTTATTGTGATGTTTTTTAGTGCTCTAAACCTTGGTTTTCAACTACGCTTAAAGTCCAGAAACAACTGTGCAAAAATTGGAACGCAGTTTGAGGCGGGAATATTGCCTGATGGCTAGGATGGCCCTCAGAAAGGCTCAAAAGGCCTATTATGTGTCAAATACACAAGCAAAAAGCATTTTCTATGCTGAACGCATTGCTCTTTCCCGGAACAATACTAAGGACATTTTTAACATAGTTCAAAGCTTCCTATCTCCTGGAGCAGAGGCTATTACTCATCCTGCCTCGTCTGCATGGTGTGAAGTACTCTCTAGTTTCTTCATTGATAAGATCCAAACTCTTCAAGCTAATTTCAACATCAAAGATAGCCTCTCTATAGGGAACACGCCCCTGAATGGGCTGACCCCAGCTTCGCCACCATCACCTGCTTTGGTGGCTTTTACACCTATTGCCCTGTTAGGCTCATTGATGGTCCTCAAAACTCTTTTAAATTGGGATCACCGACAGACTCCTGTCTGGCTAGATTGTTGTCCTCAGTCACAGGGATGGTCAGTCCTGTGGTAAATAGACTAATCAACCTGTCCCTCTCAGAAGTCATGGTGCCTATGGCCTGGAAACAGGCCATAATCGTGACACTATTGAAAACTACTCTGGATTCCTCTATCCCTTCCAGCTATCGCCCTATTAGGCTCCTTCCAGGAGTGGCGAAAGTATGTGAAAAAGTGGTAAACAAACAATTGTCTAACTATGTCGAACTTCACGACCTGTTCCACCTGGCTCAATCGGGCTTTAGAGCCACATACAGCACTGAGATGAATATGGTCGAAGTTGCTGAAGCTATTCGGGAAACTCTGGACTCAGGCAGTAGGGCGGCCTTGATTCTGTTGGACCTCTCAGTGGCATTCAACACTGTGCCACATACCTTGCTTCTGAACCATCTACGGGTAATTGGAATTTCGGGGCAAGCTTTGAGATGGATAAAGAACTTTTTGGAGGGCAGAATGCAACAAATATAGTTTGCCCCTTTCTCTTCCTTCCCCCAGACCATGACCACGGGAGTCCCTCAGGGGTCCACTCTGAGCCCCCATCTTTTTAATATATATGTTGCTCCCGTGATACAGATGGCCGAGGAGCTTGGAGCCAAGATTATCACTTATGCAGATGACACCCAGCTCCTCTTCACATGGAATAAAAATGATTCCTCTACCTCTCTAGCTAAACATGTCTTAAAAAATAATAAACCTCTGGCCACTATGAGTGCGGTTCAGCCACTTTTTTTGGGCTGCACCAAATAAGGCATCAGGGGACAGTTCTGCACATGGAGCAGTCAGTCTAAGCGGACACCCTTGTCATATTGTGCAGGTACCTGGGACACTCTCCTGTTTCTTTCTTTGCTTTCTCCTCCTCTTGCTTCACCATTCTCATGCTACAGATCCACTGAGGATGCCATGCTGCACACAAAAAGACACCATTGTAACCCCTGACTCCATGCACTTGTGCACTTACCAGTGGGCCTTGCGTAGCCAGGTTGATGCAATTATGGGAGGCTTTTTGTCCTGCATAAGCAAACATGTTAAGGTTAGGCAATGCTGTTGCGTGCAGATTACGACAACCCAAACAGGAAAGGAGAATTGGCAAATGTTGAAAAGTAAACATGGAGGGGTGTTAAACAATAGAAGAACAGCTTGATAGGAACGTATAAGTAGTCTTGTGTGATCGCCCACTCAGCCCCACAAGTTTTAGTTCCCTTCTAGGATTATTAATGTATTGAGAATTTGTGAAAACTAATAAATGGTAATGCTATGCCAAAACACCAAATGTTTATGAAGTAGAATCTAGAATGGATTGTAAGTGGTCAGCGAAATTATTCTTAATTCAGACTCCAACTAATGAACTACTTATTACATTAAAAAATATAAAATCTAAAGCGAAAAATCATCCATTCATCATTTTAATAATGCAAACTTACAAATTAGTTATTCACTTGCATAAGAAAGTGTAATACAATAAGTAATATGTGCTGTGCACACAACTGTCTTGAGTTCTCTTCTAATAACTCTCTTCTTACATAGGTACAATGCAATCACCAGTTGATGATCGTAAATGGGACTGCCAGACACATCATTGTGTCAAGTAGCACAGTTTTCTGGCATCATGCAAAAAATGAAGGTCTTTGGAACGCATCATACATTATTGCCCTGAATAGGCTTAACAGCAACCTCTTTCTAGCATGACTGCACATTGAGCAGAGGGACTCGCAATTACTTACCTTTTTTCAAACGTCTTCCTTGCAAAGACAGACTCTAGAAGAGCGATGAACCAGTATTTATTTCAAGCTAATGCTAGATTGCCTAATCTCTATTACTCAAATTGCAACTATCCTAAAGGTGGCTGTGAAATTGAACTCTGGCATTACAAACAA
This sequence comes from Lissotriton helveticus, assembly GCF_964261635.1. NCBI lineage: Eukaryota > Metazoa > Chordata > Amphibia > Caudata > Salamandridae > Lissotriton > Lissotriton helveticus. The sequence continues at coordinate 1,002,577,851 of NC_136071.1, read as the reverse complement.
GCTTTGGAAAAGCCAGTTGGGCTCGCCTTTGGGGCCTTTTCACATTGGATTATGCCCGTGTTTTGAGATCAACGTCTCCTTTTTTGATCACTGTCCCACTTGTAATGGTTTCTTTATTTTTGATGAAAATAAAATTGCAACTTACCATTGGAATTTATATAACATAGATATCATTGTATCTTTGTGTATATTATTGTTTCTGGCTTATGGTGTTAGGGACCATTGTTCCTGTTTGTTAAATAATAGTCAGGTGATCTGTCGATAATTCTTCCTTCTAATCAATTGTGATATGAGATCCTTGCTACCCTTTAGCGGCTTCATCATTCATATGAAGAATATAATAATGCTGTTTTCCACATATCAGTGATATCATTCATTAATGGATGGTCGTGTGACAAATTTCATAACAAATTTATTTTGGAAAAGTCTTTCTCAAAAACATAGCAATAAAACATTTCCTTCATACAAAAATAATTTAAATAAATAGTCACATAGCAGGCAATCTTTACAATAGAGGGCGGTATTGGTCTCTTGGATATGGCAATGAACTTAATGCTTCAAGTTATTGCCTGAAAACTAAACTAATGCAAAGTGGACATACCCATTTATTTCTTAGCCTTGCCTGTGCTAAGCAACAAAACAGACCATGTGCAGCATTTTCTTTGGTATTCATGTGGTGCATAGTGCAAATGCCACCTTCAGAATTATAACTGCCCTTTTTCCATTGCGAAGTATAAGAATGAATGCCTAATATGTCATAATGGAACTTTATGTACAGTGTCTTGGCCAGCTGGGATTAAGTGGCATCCAGAAACGTTTCAAATAGGGGTCTGGGCTTAACTTCTAAAAATTGGGCTGTCTCCCCAGCCTAGAGCTTTGATGTAAACCCGCGGTAATGTAATCCTAAAAGGTGAATTTCAATTGGGTTTGGCGAGCATGGTTAAGAAGTGAGGGTCAGTCCAAAAGGTCCTACGGCCCAGTTTGGTGAACCAAGATTTAACGTACTGTACCCATGGGAAAGTGGTGTTCTCATGATCTCATCTAGTTCCAAAAGTTCTCTCATACTCTTTCTATATGGCACAAGATCCTGTCCTGTCCAAATGGTCCCCCCAACAAGCATTTGCTATGCAATAGGTCTCGCCTTTGGAAAGTTTGAGCTATTGGTATTGTAAATGACACATTTTTTATTTATGTGTTAGTTTTGAAAATAGCGAAGTAGCTTTGTCATTTACAATGCCAATAGTTATAACTTTCGCAAATGTGACACCTATAGCATTTGTAATGCAATATGTGTTGTATTTACGTGACTTACATGTATTGATATTACAAATAACAATGGCTTTTTTTTTTAAATAATTAATACTTAAATAAAAGTTATTGTAATTTATAATGGCAATAGCTTAAACTTTTGTAAATAACTTTTGTGAAGATTATGTTCAGTGTATTTTATTGTGACGAAAATCCAAGAACAGAAGTGAAATATTAACATCTTCTTGTGACATTTGTAATAAAGCTTGAAACATTGAGAGAACATATTTGAACCTGTTGTTGAATGGTTGCACAGATTGATGCTGTGGTGGCGCTGAGTGATGTTGTGATGGTGAATGAGTGATGCTATGGCGTTCAGTGATGCTGTGGTAGCGCATAGTGATGTTGTGGTGCCCCTGAGTGATGCTGTGGTGGTGCTGAGTGATGCTGTATGCTAAGCTATGTTTTGTTTTGCTATCCTATGTTTTGTTTTGTTATGCTATGCTATGTTTTGCTATCCTATGCTTAGATTTGTTATGCTATGTTATGCTGTGTTTTGTTAGCTATGCTATGTTTTGTTATGCTATGCTATGTTTTGCTATGCTATGCTTTGTTATGCTATGCTATGTTTTGTTGTGTTGTGTTTTATTATGCTATGCTATGTTTTGTTATGCTATGCTATGTTTTGTTGTGTTTGGTATGCTACGCTATGTTTTGCTATGCTATGCTATGATATGTTTTGTTTTGGTTTGTTCTGCTATGTTTTGTTGTGTTTTGTTAAACTATGCTATGTTTTGTTGTGTTTTGCTATGTTTTGTTATGCTATGTGTTGTTGTGTTTTGTTATTATATGCTTTGTTATGTTATGCTATGTTTTGTTATGCTATCCTATGCTTTGTTTTGTTATGCTATGCTTTGTTTTGTTATGCTATGCTTTGTTTTGTTATGCTATTCTGTGCTTTGTTTTGTTATGCTTTTTTTTATTTATTTTTTATTATCATTGCAAGGGAAATACAGAAATAACACAAAGAATTCATTTCGTATAGACATAATACAAAATAGCTCCTAATATATTATTAATATAGAGGGATCAAAAAATAATTTTCATAAGAAAAAAGGTGCGGAATATAGGCGAGTTACATCATTACAGTGGTCTTAATCCACAAAGAAGGTAAAAAATAACGTGGTCAAATATCAAGTATCAAATAAACATTCCCCAAATTCTCTCTTGTTTTCTCAGTGAGCGTGGCCCCCTTATTTTTGCTAATGATATTTCTATCGTATAAATTTCATTGATTAAGGTCCACCATTCCATGACATGCGGGGGTTTCGGAGAAATCCAGGCCCTGGCTATAGCCAATCTTGCACAGGCAACCAAAATAGTAATCAAATCTTTATGTGGGCTATTTACATCCTGTATGTCTAGCAAAATCAAATGTGCTGAAAAAGGCGGAAAAACTATATGTTTCTGAACAAGTATACCTTCTATTCCTTTCCAAAACTCAAGCAAAGCCGGGCATGAAAAAAACATGTGCCCCAGATCGGCGGCATATAGATCGCATTTAGGACATTTCGTACGATCACTAAGTACATTATTTATTGACCAGCTGGAAATTCTTTGAGGAGTATAGTATAATTGACAAACAGTTCTGTACAGTTGGAGTCTTAAACTGGAAAACTGAACCACTTGATTTATTTGACAAAAGGAAGCAGATATTTCATTTGAAGTTATATTTATACCCATTTTGGTGGTCCGTTTAACGGCTAGTTTACAGCAATCATCTGTTTTTACCTTACCCAAAAGTCTATAACCCTGAATGAAATGAAAAATGAAATGGGGTTTTATAGAGCGCGTTTCTACCCGGAGGCCTCGTAGCGCTAAGGACGGGTGGAAGGGAGTGCCATCAGACTGAGAGTTACTGAAAGAGGAATGTTTTCAGATTTTTACGAAACTTGAGGTGATCGGTTCGCTTCGCAGGGTGAGGGGCAAGGAATTCCAGACGGAGACGGCGTTCCAAGAAAAGGAACGGCCTCCCCATCTGGCTCGTTTGAATTTCCTAGTTGATGCCAAAAAGGTTGTGCTGGAGCGTAAAGATCTAGGAGGATGGTACGGGGTGACTAGGGCACTGATCCTTGCAGGGCCTTTCTGCCTCATGGCTTTGTGCGCTATGCACATTGCCTTGAATTTAATCCTAGCCTGTATGGGCAGCCAGTGCAGTCTCCTCATGGCGGCAGTCCCCGAGTGTCTTCGGGTGAGTCCCAGAAGGAGACGTGCCGCCGCATTCTGGGTGACCTGGAGTTTTTTAATAGAGCTCTCCGGAGCACCCAGATAAAGGGCATTCACGTAGTCAAGACGGGACAGGATGATTGCCTGCACCATTATCCTCCGCGCCTGAAAAGGAAAGAGATGCAGAATTTTTCTCAGCATCCTCATCAGACCGAAGCAAATGGCAGATAATTTGGTGGCTTGCTGATTAAAGCTTAGGGTGTTATCCAGCCATATTCCAAAGCTTTTAATCTGGTCTTTGGACTCTGGAGGAGGACCCATGCAAATCGGCCAGTCAATGGTGGCTCTGGGTGACATGGAGTTTCCCAGGAACACCAGCTCCGTTTTATCTCCATTTAATTTTAAATGAGAAAGTGCCATACATTTGGTTATTGCTTCCAAACAGCTGCCAAGATTACTGGGCGTGCCCTCGAGATGGTTCAGGGCCACCACTAATTGGGTGTCGTCTGCATAGGTTACAATTTCAAGGCCGTAAAGGTGCACTATCTCTGCTAGGTGCTCCATATATACATTAAAAAGGGTAGGGCTTAGGGAAGAGCCCTGGGGCACCCCGCGATTGAGGGGCCATGATTTAGATTGGGTGGCACCCTCCAATACCTGAAACATCCGGCCTTCTAGGAAGGATTGCAACCAGGTGATGGCCTGACCTGTGACTCCGAGGTGTCTTAAACGGGAAACCAAGATGTTATGGTCCACAGTATCAAAGGCGGCACTCAGGTATAGCAGCATAATTGCCGTGGTGCCGCCCTGATCCATGTGCCCCCGAGCTAGCTCAGTTACTGTCAACAGGGCGACCTCAGTCCCGAGCTTGGGGCGGAAGCCTGCTTGAGAATCATGGAGTAGGTTATTAAACTCCAGTTAGTTAACCAAGATGGAATTAATATGCTTCTCAAGCAGCTTGCTCACCCATGGCAGAAGAGAGATCGGACGATAGTTAGCCATGGTTGCCGGGTCAAGGTTTGGTTTTTTCAATAGTGCTCTGACCTGTGCGCACTTCCATGCCTTTGGTACTGTTCCTGTAGTAATTGAAGTATTCAAGATGTTTAAAATGAGTGGTCTGATAATATCTGCGACCAGCAGCAGATGACGCGGAGGGGCGGGTTCAGTGGGAGAGCCCAATGACACTTTTAACATTAAGGCGTTCAAGGAATCCTCATTAAGCAATGGAAATTCCATTAACTGGCAGTTGGAGTTTGCTGGAGAGTTCTCCGCACCCGGTGAATTATGCTCATTTGAGGTGAAGGATAGGGAAATAGACTGAATTTTGTGAAAGAAGTACTCTGCTTGTTTGTCACAACGGTTTTGAGCTTCTTTAGGGTCAGGGAGATTTGACGGGATTTTAGTCAGAGTTTTAGCAATTTGAAAAATTTCCCTCGGGGCATTAGCTGCCATCCGTATCTTTTGCTTATAGAACAAAGATTGTGCCAGAGTTATTTCGGCCTTATAGTCCTTGATGGCTTCTCTATAATTCTTTCTATCTTGCACCCCTGTGGTCTGTCTCCAATCCCTCTCTAGTTTCTTACACCTTTGATTTAGCCCCTTCAATTTCGGGGTGTACCAAGGTGCAACTTTGGACTTGGTTTTTTTCTTAAGAATTTTCAGAGGGGCCACGGAGTCCAACAAGGTCTGTATCAATTTATTAAAGTTCCTATTCAATGAGTCTGGGTCATCCCTTGATGATAGTGGAGTGGCTAAAAGGGAGTGTGTCCATTGGCTGGCTGTTACCTTCGACCAATTCCTCCCCATTAATGGGGCAAGAGTAGGGGCCAGGGGAGGGTTCGATATTTCCCATACTAACGGAACCAATAGATGGTCAGTCCAGGGAAGGGGGATTGGGAGGCCTACGTGGAGCTTATGGTCATTGCTGAGAACAGTGTCTAAAAGATGGCCTTTATTGTGAGTTGGTTCGAATCCCTTCTGGGTGATCTGAATAGCAGCTAAGTTGGTCAGAAAGGCCTTCGTTTGATGGTCAGACGGATCGTCTACATGGATGTTTATGTCTCCCAGCACTGTAAAATTTGCCGGGGATAGAGCTAGCTCGGCAACATGGGAGGGGAGAGAGAGTCAGTAAACATGCCTATCTGTCCGGGGGGCGATAGAGTAATAGGCCTGAGAAGGTTAGGGTGGAAGAAAGTTCCAATGCAAAACACATGCTTTCACAGTCAGGGACTTCGGCTGGAGATGATCTGCACTGGAAACAATCCTTGAATATTATCCCTATCACCCCGGCTCTTCCCGCTTTCCTGTCCACCCTCTGAAGTACATAGCCTAGCTGAAAAATGTGACTAATAGCGATGTCTGCCTCCTCCTTAAGCCAAGTTTCCGTAAGAAAGATAGCATCTGGCTTAAGGTTCTCCAGGAGGAGTGATATTTCTACTGCATGTTTTATCAGGGAGCGGCAATTTAGAAGATACATTTTAATAGGTGGACGAGAGTCACAATATAGTTTTATGGAAGGTTTTAGTTTAAAGTGGCAGTGTGGGCAACTAGAGGCGATATTATTAGGACACATAGCGTGGAGGCAGGGAGCCTCAGTGGTTGGCTCTAGATTCCGAAGTGTCTGGGAGTCATACCTGAGATGAATAGTTTGCTTTCTGGGGAGCAGGGCAGAGGGTCTGGTCCCTGGTCTCGGATGGGCGCGGACGGGCGCAGATGGGCTTGCCTTTGGCGCGCCGCCGGCGCGTCCGCTGCGCGTGCGCTTGGCTTGCACCTTAAGTACAGTGTGGTGCTCCAGGACTAGAGCGCTACCCCTCCAGGGAGTGGTGCAAGCGGAAGTCTGAATCTTCTCCCCGTAGCCCTCCGCACAAACGGCAGATGCCGCGACGGAACGGGGCTTGGGAGATTGAGGAAGCGTTTTCGAATTACAGGTGAGCAGTGAAACACAGTGCAGTTAAAAATTCCGCACTAATAAGTGATTTAGTCCTGTCAGAGTATAGACAGCTTAGAATGTCAGAGTGACCAACTTCATTAAGTTTCATTTTCCGGACTAAAAAGTCACGTATTTGCATGTATTTAAAGTACATCCCATCTTCCAGTTTAAAAAGAAATTTAAGTGAAGTAAAATCAAGTAATCCCTCCGGGCCGTAGAGATCCCTTAGCTTATTAACACCGCAGCTGGTCCATAAGGTCCCAGCACCGTCTGAAAAGATTCCAGGAAGTCCTGGATTGTCCCATAATTTTAGTTCTGAATGAAAAAAAGAGATTTTACCATAAGTCAAAATCATATTCCAGATGCTTGTAATTGCCCTAGCAGTCTTAAACTTAACCCGTTTAAAGTAGTTAGGATCATGGACTCTCGCCAGAAATTGATTACTATCGGCACCTAACATAAATTGATAAAAAAAGAACTGCGAGTGTTTAGTTATGAGCAAGCTTCGGAGGCGAGCAAAGAAAGTTGCAAAAAAATATAATTTAAAATCGGGGAAGTTTAATCTTCCTTTTTCAGTTGGGAGTTTCAGAAATTGAATCGATCTACGACCTTTCTTGTACCCCCATATATAGCTACTACATATACCATCAAGCTTTTTAAAGAAGGAACTATTGAGCCGTAGGGGAATGCATCTAAATAAATAAATGCATTTAGGTATTATTTTAATTTTAATTAGATTAATCCGTCCCACTAAACTAAGTGGTATCTTCTGCCATTTCTTTAAGGACAAAGCTACTTCCTTTAAAAGTGGATTATAGTTAAGTGCAATTAGTTCTTCAATATTTGCCGAAATTTTCACTCCCAGATAAACAGCATTTTTACATGTACCTTGAACAATGACCGATGGTTTATAATTAACTATGACCTGTGTTTTATTTAGGTTTAATTTGTAACCTGAAATATCCCCAAACTTTTTTGCTTCTCTAGTAATCTCCGGAATGGCTTTGACTATATCAGTAGTAAAAATAGCGATATCATCCGCATATGCGATTATTTTTAGGATGTTTCTACCCCGCTGAAAGGGGATGATATCTGCCTGAAACAGAAGAGCATTTAAAAATGGTTCCAAAGAAAGAGCAAACAGTACGGGTGACAAAGGACACCCTTGCCGAGTGCCCCTTGCTATTGGAAATCTAGATGAGCCTGCATAGCATATTTTAGCAGTGGGGTGATCATACAGAGATCGAATCCAACCGAGATATTGATTCTGAAAGCCAAATGCCCTGAGTACTGCCCATAAGTAATCCCACCCCACTCGGTCAAATGCTTTCTCAGCATCCAACATAACCATTCCGAGTGGGGTGGACTCAATAGATGCAACATCAAAGGCAGTAATAGCCATGTTAACATGGGCAGTAGTGTCTCTCCCCCAATCAAACCCATGTTGTTGTAAGTTAGCCAGCTCTGGCATACAGGGGGCTAGCCGAGTAGCCAATATTTTTTTAAATGTCTTAGCATCTGCATTTATTAATGAAATAGGCCTATAAGACCCACATTCATCTGCTGGTTTTTGTTTTTTAAGAAAAAGTATAATTTAAGCTGTATTCCACGAGGGAGGAGCTTTCCCTGTTTCCCCAATAGAATCTATAACTAAGCTGAAAAGAGGAAGTAGTTCCTGCATACATATTTTATAGAGTTCAATGGGAAGCAAATCTTCCCCAGCTGCCTTGCCAGAGGGGAGAGAAGCAATCGCTAACTTTATCTCAGTAGAAGTAATATTTGCCTCAAGTTGACTGAGTCCTTCTCTATTTCCTTTATTAACCAAGTAAGTAATAAGATAAGAAAGTATGTGATCGTTAGTAGGACAATTTTCAGGTGTTTATAGCTTGTTATAGTATTTAACAAATTGGTCAAGTATCTGCTCTGGTTGATTATATAGTACAGTATTAGTATCTTTGATGGCCTTAATTAAGGTTTTAGCTTTCTTGTCTGCCACTTTATAAGCTAATAGCTTCCCTATTCTGTCACCACTTTCATACTGTGAGAGATGATACTGGTGGAGCTTCAAGCTCTATTTCTCCCTCAGCGTATTTTTGGTAGCTGACTGCAGGTTCACTAATGCAATTCTTAACTGATCAGCATTGGGCTCTTCTTGTTGTAACGCCTGTGCTAACCGATTTTCCAGAGATAGAATATTGGAAGTCATAGATTTAGTCTCTTTCAATTGTTCTGAGTTTTTTCTAAAAACATACTGCTGTGCGAAGCCCCTGATGCTAGCTTTACAAGCGTCCCAAACGAATGTTACTACAGCAGAGTTCAGATTGATCTCAATAAATTCCGTAATGTGCCTTTTAAGCTGAACAATAAAAGTTACATCTGTGAAGAGATATCTAGGAAAGGTAAATTGTCTAACCCCTTGCTTTTTAGTAGCAATACTAAATTCTAACAAAATGGGGTTGTGATTAGATGTAACTCTTGGGCACAGTTCTATAGTACAATTATCCAAAATGTTATCAGTCGCCCAAGCCATATCAATTCGGGAGCACAGTTTATGAGGCGCTGAATAGTAAGTGAACCCAGCTATGTTAGGATGTATCGTACGCCAGGCATCTTTCAGATTGTGTAACCGACTTAATTCCAATATAGCAGCTCTGATTTTATGCATTCGTTGCACAGCACCCCGCCGAGTAGTATCTAAATCATAATTCATTACGCAGCTAAAGTTGGAATTGGGGCATTGACGGTGACAGTAGCAGGAATGTCAGTAATCGTGATCGTGCTTGAAGTAGTGAGTTCTATATTACTAACAGGCTCATGTGTTTGATCCATATAAGCCAACTTTAAACCAGCCTGCCCAAGTGCTGGAGATGTCATATTACCTCGCATTGAGGAGAAATCTGCTACATCTCTTGAATTGGTGTCTTCCACTGGACTGGCCCCAGATAAGCGCAGTGCCATATTCTTAACCCCTCCCTTCGCTTGGATCCATTTTCGCAAAGGGCTTTCGTCCCGAATGGGTTTGATACGTAAATTAACAGGGGAGATACCAAGATTAGAGGAATTACAGTTGCCTTTCCTAAGTTTAATTATAGCTTTTACTTTCCCTTTCCCCTTTCTGCGCACGTGTGGTTTTGAAGTTCCCCGAGCAGTGTTACAAACATCATCCTCTTCCTCCTCGTAGTCGGCGCTCAAGCTCTCCTCTGCCTCGTCTATAGTTAAGCCCCCAATTTCTAATGTATCAGCTACTTTAATGCATTGCTCCCCTGTATTAAGGCTAGCTGGCACAAAAGATTCCCTTGCTGATTTGGTAGGAATAACTATGAGGTTGCTACCCTCTGTGCATGGTGTAGTCAAGTCCACTACAGAGTCCGTATCGGCTTCATTTCTATCCTCTGAGATTGTGTCTATTTCAGTTTCTGTTTCTACAACAGCTTTATTCATGTTTTCATCCAATTTAGCTCTAGTTACTTCAGGGGGGGGTTTATTAAATGCAGAAAATTATTTGTCTTTCACAGTCACCTCAGCAGACAATTCATTTGGTGTGGAAAATATTTTGCTTTTCTCCCTAGCTACAGCTGTATCCCAAATCAGTGCAAGGTCCGTTTCGCCAGACACATTATTGCCCAAATTTCCTTTAGTTGAAACATTGTTGCCACCATTGTCCCCTAAATGCGCGTCTGCCATGACAAATAGCGGAGCACAAATCAGCTGCTTACCCACTAAAGCCGAGATTTTATCTGCAGCGAAAGTCCCAGTCTTTTCCGCGGGTGTCAGCTTCTTCGTAGGCGTCTCCGTGTTGGCGCCTTTTCCAGCGCGAGTGGCCCTAGTGTTGATCTTTGGGGCCATTCTCATCTCCGCCGCAGCCCCAGCATTCGGCAATCCGAGCCGCCCAGACTCGAATCCCGGCAAAGCAGAGAGCCAAGTAAGACCCACCCAGCGGATCAGCAGGCCGGGAGACAGCCGAATGCCCGGCAATCTCAGTACAAGCAGCCACCGCCTGCACCAGCCTCCCACCAGTCAGAGCATCCGAAGTTCTAGTCGTCGATTCCAGTCAGCGATTCAAGCAAAAAACGGCATACATGCGGTAGTATCCCGTTCCTTTTTTTCCTCTCCCTCCTTTTAGTTCAGCCGAATCCCTCTCACAAAGTATTTCGGCGGTAGGAGCCGGGAGCCTCCAAAGCTGCTTTCACTCCGTGGCGGTGTCAGTCCGCCATCTTGATTCTCCCCCCCGCTTTGTTTTGTTATGCTATGCTATGTTTTGTTGTGTTTTGTTATGCTATGCTTTGTTATGCTGTGCTATGCTTTGTTGTGTTTTGCTATGCTATGCTTTGTTATGTTATGCTATGTTTTGTTATGCTATGTTTTGTTGTGCTATGTTTTGTTGTGTTTCATTATGCTATGCTTTGTTTTGCTATGCTATGTTTTGCTATGCTATGTTTTGTTATGCTATGTTTTTATGCTATGTTTTTTATGCTATGCTTATGCTTTGTTAGGCTATGTTTTGTTATGCTATGCTAAGCTTTGTTTTGCTATGCTAAGTTTTGTTGTGTTTTGTTATGCTATGCTATGTTTTGCTATGCTATGATATGTTTTGTTTTGTTATACTATGCTTTGCTATGCTATGTTTTGTTATGCTGTGCTATGTTTTGTTGTGTTTTGTTATGCTATGCTATGTTTTGTTGTGTTTTGCTATGTTTTGTTATGCTATGTTTTGCTATGCTATGTTTTGCTATGCTATGATATGTTTTGTTTTGTTATACTATGTTTTGTTATGTTATGCTATGTTTTGTTGTGCTATGTTTTGTTGTTTTGTTATGCTATGCTATGTTTTGTTATACTATTATGTTTTGTTTTGCTATGCTTTGTTATGTTATGCTATGCTTTGTTTTGTTATGCTATGTTTTGTTATGCTATGCTATGTTTTGTTATGCTATGCTATGCTTTGTTGTGTTTTGCTATGTGATGTTTTGTTATGCTATGCTATGTTTTGTTTTGCTATCCTATGCTTTGTTATGCTATGCTATGTTTTGCTATCCTATGCCTTGTTTATTTCTGCTATGCTATGCTGTGTTTTGTTATGCTATGCTAAGTTTTGGTATGCTATGCTGTTTTGATGTGTTTTTCTATGCTATGCTTTGTTATGCTATGCTATGTTTTGTTATGCTATGCAATGTTTTATTGTGTTTTATTATGTTATGCTTTGTTTTGCTATGCTATGTTTTGTTATGCTATGCTGTGCTTTCTTATGCTATGTTTTGTTATGCTATGCTATGCTATGTTTTGTTGTGTTTGGTATGCTATGCTATGTTTTGCTATGCTAAAAGTTTTGTTTTGTTATGCTATTCTTTGCTATGCTATGTCTTGTTTTGTTATGCTATGTTTTGTTGTGTTTGGTATGCTATGCTATGTTTTGCAATGCTATGATATGTTTTGTTTTGTTATGCTATGCTTTGCTATGCTATGTTTTGTTTTGTTTTGTTATGCTGTGTTTTGTCGTGTTTTGTTATGCTATGCTATGTTTTGTTGTGTTTGGTATGCTATGGTTTGCAATGCTATGATATGCTTTGTTTTGTTATGAATATGCTTTGCTATGCTATCTTTTGTTTTGTTATGCTATGTTTTGTTGTGTTATGCTATGCAATGTTTTGTTGTGTTTTGCTATGTTTTGTTTTGCTATGTGTTGTGTTTTGTTATGCTATGTTTTGTTTTGCTATCCTATGCTTTGTTTTTTATGCTATCCTATGTTTTGTTTTGCTATCCTATCCTATGCTTTGTTTTGTTATTCTATGCTATGTTTTCTTGTGTTGTGTTTTGTTATGCTATGCTATGTTTTGTTATACGATGCTATGTTTTGTTGTGTTTTGCTATGTTATGCTATATTTTGTTATGCTATGCTGTGTTTTGTAATGTTATGTTATGCTATGTTTTGTTGTGCTATTTGTTGTTGTGCTATGCTACTCTCTGTTTTGTTGTGATATGCTATTCTTTGTTATGCTATGCTACGTATTGTTAAGTTATGTTTTGTTGTGTTTTGTTATGATATGCCATGCTATGCTTTGTTTTGTTATGCTATGCTATGTTTTCTTTTGTAATGCTATGTTTGTTGTGTTTTGTTATGCTATGCTATGCTATGTTTTGTTTTGTTATGGTATGCTTTGTTATGCTATGTTATGTTTTATTTTGCTATTCTATGTTTTGTTATGCTATGTTTAGTTGTGTTTTGTTATGCAATGCTATGTTTTGGTATGCTATGCTTTGCTTTATTTTGTTATGCTATGTTTTGTTATGCTATGCTGTTTTGTTATGCTATGCTATGTTGTGTTTTGTTATGCTATGCTATGTTGTGTTTTGTTATGCTATGCTATGTTTTATGTTATGCTAGGTTTTGTTTTGTTATATGTGGGGGGTTGTGTGTGGGGGGTTGTGTAATTGTGGGTTTGTGTGTGTGTGTGTGGTTGTGTAGTTGTGGGTTTGTGTGTGTGTGGGTTTGTGTGTGGGGGGATTGTGTGTGTGTGGGGTTGTGTGTGTGGGGCTGTGTGTGTGGGGTTGTGTGTGTGTGGGGTTGTGTGTGTTTGGGGGTCTAGTTGTGTGTGTGGGGGGTCTGTGTGTGTGTGGGGTTGTGAGTGTGTGTGGGTGTGTGTGTGTAGGGTTGTGTGTGTGGGGATGCGTGTGTGGGGTTGTGTGTGTGCGGGGTTGTGTGTGGAGGGGTCTGGGTGTGTGTGTGTGTGGTTGTGTGTGTGGGGGTGTGTGTAGGGTTGTGTGTGTGTGTGTCTGGGTGTGAGTGTGGTTGTGTGGGGTTGTATGTGTGGTTGTGTGGGGTTGTGTGTGTGGGGTGTGTGTGGGGGGGGGTTGTGTGTGTGGTATGTGTGGGGTTGTGTGTGAGGGGTTGTGTGTGGGGTTGTGTTTGTGGGGTTGTGTGTGGGGTTGTGTTGGGTTGTGTATGTGGGGGGTTGTGTGTGGGGGTGGTTGTGTGTGTGGGGGGTTGTGTGTGTGGGGAGTTGTGTGTGTGGGGGGTTGTATGTGTGGGAGAGTTGTTTGTGGGGGGGTTGTATGTGTGGAGGGTTGTGTGTGTGGGTGGCTTGTGTGTGTGGGGGTTGGTGTGTGGGTGGTATGTGTGTGGTGTGTGTGTGGGGGTGGGGGGTGTTAGTGTGTGTGTGTGTGTGTGTGGGGTGTGTGTGTGTGGGTTTGTGTGTGGGGGGTTGTGTGTGGGGGGTTGTGTGTGTGGGGGGGTTGTGTGTGTGTGGGGGTTTGCGTGTGTGGGTGTTGTGTGTGTGTGGGGGGGATTGTGTGTGTGTGGGGTTGTGTGTGTGGGGTTGTGTGTGGTTAATATTATTATTTGTGCAACAACATATTTCTGAAACATGCCGATAACTAGCACTATACCACAAACACTTAGCGTGCCTTTGCCCATAAGAGTTAGGACTCCTTTTACCAGCATTGGAAGAATGAAAGGTTGGTCTACCCATTGGTAGCTAGTAACATAGTATGGAAAAATAAGTCCTACGACGCTGTGGCTGAACTGGCAGTATACAGGAGGTTACGCACCAGGTGTCGATCGGAAGATTCGTTTCATCGTGGGGATACTTACCTGGAAGTTAGAAACACACTCAAATGAACATCCGCCTTGACGTGGTAGTAGGACAGGATAGGGCATTGGGTTGATCAAGTGCAGCATAAACTGAGCCGGACCATTTACTGCATAGAGAGTTTAGCGGAACGGCAGTCTTGGCGAGAAGGAGACATAAGGAAGTATCTCACCTGTGTTGGCGGATGAGGAGATATATTCACATTCGATTGTTACACCAGGGTCGAAATGAGGGTTGTATGGGGGACCATATCAGAGTGGTGAGCGGGACACGGACTTGTTTAGTTATGGTTGCTGATCTTGTTTGATGTTTATTTTACGGCACATATTGCGACATGAAACAGTAACAGACCTTTCTCCATCGAACGGGAGCATTCTTGTGCAAGATGTGTAAATTTGTTTTACCCATGATACCGAATAAAATAAATACATTTGCAAAACAAATGATAAAATGGTAATCAGAAGACTGGAGACAACTTTTCTAGGCGTGAATTGTGATACATTGATCAGAGAGATGCCTGTGTTTGGTTATGTGTCACTAGCTTGTTTCTTGTATAGCTTTGAAAGGAGGCTGTTTTGTCTTTGTACTGGCTCTACACTGAAGCGGGCTTCTGAGTGGCAGTGGTGAAGGTGCTTGCTTCTATATGCTGGGCAGATAAGAAAGCTGGCCATCCTGTGCGGGTGACTAATGTGGTGTGTGTACAGATGGGATGAGAAGTCAGCGGAGGACTGAGAGTTTGATTTAGGGTGGAAAGCTTTAAAGATAATGGACTGTCGAGTAATGTGTGCGTTATCAGAGATCTTTATGTAAGGCTAGCAAACTTGGTTTTGAAACCAAAGATATTTTTCCCATGCGGAAACCTGCAATTTTGGACAAGTAGGAGGGATGCCATTATTTGTTTGTGTGGGTCTGTCTGCAAGTAATGGCTGAGGAAGAAGTCAGTCTTAATAAAGCAACATTTGGGCTATAATATTTATCTGGTATCAATGTCTGGGAGTAGATGTGAGAATGTATGTTTCAGGGTTTCAATACTTGTTTTCTCTTTGTTTGTGAACTCCCTGTGACGGTCGGATGTTGCGATCAGGCAGAGATGAGTGCAAAATTGGGTATGGGGTAAAGAAAATGGGGGACAGGAGTTGCCAGTGTGGCCAAGACAGGTAGAATAGCTAGTGACGATTGAAAAGTAGTTGAAATCAAGAATTTAGTTAGCTAGATTAATAAATTGTCGTGTCAATGTCAGAGTTGTTTTATTCTCATGAAGAGTCGAGGTGAGAAACAGAACATCAACAAGCTCTCGGCATTGCTGTGGCGGGGGAGCGGGGGAGCGGCAGCCTTTGAAGTCTGATGCCAAGGCTCAGACAAATGGTTGTGCGCGATGTGCACGCGAGGGGGTGGGGTAGCGGCAGCCTTTGAAGTCTGATGACGAGGCACAGACAAATTAATGTGTGTTATGTGGCTGGCGTGCACGCGCATAGTTCACATGAACTGTATGTGATCCGTAGCTGTTTTGGTAGACTTTTCTTTTCCGCTTACTATAATCTCGCCGGAGCAATGCGCGAGCGCATTGGCTCAGATGAGACCTAACAAAGAGAGCCCTTAAAACTGCTGTATACTCTACTCCCTTGAGTGAAATATCATGGAACAAAGGGCTAAGGGGAATACTTTAAAGGGAGGTTTAAAAGGGACCTTACATAATTGTTCTGACTCTTGGTCAACGTTTCAACATTTGAGGGGCCCCAAATGTCAGTGGCAACTAATTGAGCTTTTAGCTTATAGTGTTCAATGGCTGGGGAAGCTGCTCGGGACTGTATTTCCTGATCTTTCTTAGAGATTGGCATAGCTCTGTATTGGAGTTCTACCCTTCACTTTCCAATGTGCAGTCCTAGATAATTTACTAGCAAGCATTATGTTCAGATGCTCGAATCTTGCTATGCGGTCAAGCCTCTTCGGCTGCAGAAATGAAACCCCACTGAATAGCTAATGGGGTTTTATCTCTATAAATGTGGTCTTGGTAGCATTAATCTCCAGACCCCTATTTTCACAGCAGGCATTAAAATTATCCAATAGCTATGTAAGCCTCTGGACATTTGTGATAACAGAAGGTTATCACATGTGAATAAAAGTATAGGGAATGGGGCCCCATCTAGCTGTGGAGACTCATTATTACATTCTAGGACATCCTTGAAAACATCTTCCACATAAAGTGGGAAAGTGTGGGCACAATCACAACCTTGTCTCACACCCTTGCGTATAGGGATGTGATCAGTAAGTTGACTCTGAGGTCCTTAATGGACTTGGACATAATTCTCATGATGTAATCTCATTAGTTGGGTAAGAAGGTCCTTGGTAACTCTCAGTTCCTTAGGAGAAGCCCATTGTGAACACATTGGAACTAGATCTAAGGCTGCCTTTAAATCTACAAAGGCAATGCATCCCTCAGCTTTGCGTATTTCCAAATAATGAGATTGAGCCTAAATACCTGATCAATTGTGCACACTCTTGATCAAAATCCTGCCTGGTAAGGTGATAGCATCTTATTGACTGCTATCCATTCTGAGAGTTTATTCAAAACCAGCTTTGCGTAGACCTTCTGTAGAGTGTCCAGGAGGTTAATTGGTTGAAATTTACCCAGATTATATTGGATTCCTTTTTTGTATATAGGAACAATCTCAGCACCTTTCTATGTATCAGGTATTTGAGCCCTGAAGCGATAGAGTTGCACAACAAGTTAACATATGAGGCCCATATAAATAAATTGTGCTGCAATAATGGCCAGATGTATCAAGATACACTTTTGCGATTCTCAAATAGCGATTTTTAAGGAATCGCTATTTGAGAATTGCAAAATGGTATGTATGTAGAATTTTTTTTAGCGATTTCTTAAAATTCCTTAATTGCGATCAGCAAATTGCAAATCAAAATTAAGGAATAATTTCCCATTCATTTCTATGGGCTAGGAGGCCCATAGGAATGAATGTGAAATTATTCTCAATTTGCGATTCGCAATTTGCTAATCGCAAATTGAGAATAATTTCAAGGGTGCAGGGGTGTCCAAAGGACACCCTGTTGCACCCCTAAAATAAGCATGGGTGCACATGTGGTGCACATACATGCCCTAAGGGCATGTATGTGCATCACATGGCACTTAGAAAAATGCAAAAATGGGCATTTTTCAAGAAATTCGCATACTACCACCAAATTGAAGTTGGTGGTAATTTGCGATTCCTTAGGGTCAATTAGCATTTTTTTTTTGCATCATACATTGCATTTAAGGAATCGCAAATTTTGTGATTCCTTAAATGCAATCGCAAAATAAGGAATCGCAAATTTGCGATTCCTTATTTTGCATGAACATTTGCTACATACATACCATTTTGCTCAAATGAGTTCGCAAATACGAATTTCGGGTTTTGCGAACCCATTTGAGCGTCATACATCTGGCCCCAAATCCCTAGGGATTTTATCTGGCCATGGGGCATTGCACAGTTTGATGGCCTCATTGGCTAGCTGTGTCTCCTTGAAGGTAAAGTATGATTGCGCTGACACGTCCCTTGTTAAGTGACCACAGAAAGTGTTAGAATGGGCTATGGAGAGTGGATCATCATCTTTGCCATATGAGTAAAGATTAGCAAAGTATTCTACCCATTTGTTTGGATTCACATAACATACAATCACTGAGTCTGACATCTTGCTCCCTTGAGCTATGATTTTCCAAAGGTCCTATTGTCTCCAGACTTTGCTGCCTCATTTAAATCCAACCAATTTGAACCATCCCAGTTAAGCTTAGCTGCTACCAATACTCTCTTTTACTGCACTCTGACTACACACACCTTGGACTGGGATCTTGATTTTAAAGCTTTTCTTTTAAAGTCCTTTGTATACCAGGGATTGCTCACAATGTTTTTCGTTGGAAGTACAGTGGACTTACTTTTCAGCTGGTGCTTTGGTTAGAAATACTTTGAAAATACTGGCCAAATTATTATGTATGTCAACTATAGGAATATCAGGAGCAGGAAGGTCGATAGGAGCAAAAGCCTTAGAATAAGCATTGCAGATATCAGTAAGGACAACTGCATTTCCCAATATCAAGGGCCACTTAATTGACCTACAAATGTGTACTCCCTTCTTCCCTAACCAGATGCAACAAGCGCCAGGAGTCCCGCCTTTTTTAGGGTTTGGCCCCAGGACGAATCGGGGAAGGAGAAGACAAGGACAAGGTCCTCAAGTCCACTGGTCAACACCAGTACAGACACAACAAGCAACTTTGGATTTGAGGAACGGCAAGAGCATACCGAGGGAGAATGCGGGAACGAGCAGTGCAACAAACCAGCCAGTCTCGTGATAAATCTAAGCTCCTACTCTTTATCGGATGATGAAGAGAGTCTCCTTAATCGAGGGTTAGGTTTTGTGGCCACCAATGAAGGAGACCATTTCACAGCACAGGTTGAGTTAGCCAAGCTGTTTAGAAAGGTCAGGCTACATTACTTTTTCGCTAGACAGGATGCAAGCAATCTTTCACCATCAGACACTAACACTGGTTTAAAAAAACCATCGACTTTTAATCCAACGACGATTGGATTACCTGCTAAAGTCCAGACTTTCGAAGAGGCGGTTGAGAATGACATCAACACTCTATTCAAAACTGAAAGATCAAGGTCATATATGAATCTACCCAAGAGAGAGAAATTAGCCTTGCGCTCCCTGACATCCAATGAAGCTATTATAATCAAGCCCGCGGACAAAGGCGGTGCAAACGTGCTATTAGACACAGAGACTTACAGAACGGAATGTTTAAGGCAACTTCAAGATCGCAATTCATATACTCCTTTGAAGGTAGATCCTACTGAGAAGTTAAAAACTAAGATCAGCCAGCTTGTAGAAGAGGCCACCTCTAACGGATGGATCACTCCTCAGGAGGGTCAATATCTGTGCACTTCTAATCCCTCCATTCCATACTTCTATTGTCTGCCTAAAGTCCACAAACCTCAGAGACCACCCCCGGGGAGACCTATAATCTCCGGAGTCGGTTCTATTCTAGAACCTCTATCTACATTTGTGGATTACTTCTTGAATCCCATTGTAAGAGAAATGCCCACGTATTTGAAGGACACTAAGGATGTCCTGCGGCTTCTTCCTGATATTGACTTCGACATCACAAGAGACATACTTGTCTCTTTTGATGTTGAGTCACTTTATACATCTATCCCCCAGACAGAGACCCTAGAGGTCATTGATACCATCTTACAAGGGAGGGACTTACAATCACGAACACCTGTCCCTTTCATCATGAACTTGGCTGAACTAGCTATGAAAGAGAACTATTTTAAATTCGAGGACACCACCTATCTCCAAACATCGGGCACGAGTATGGGGAGTGTCTTTGCTCCTAGTTTAGCAAATCTATATGTTCATGTATTTGAACAGACGAAGGTGCTCAACTATGATAATCCTTACTATGTATCGCTCCGAGTCTGGAAGCGGTACATAGATGACATCTTCGTGGTTTGGAGAGGTTCCGAAACTGAACTGATGGATTTCCACCGGTGGCTGAATTCCTGCAACATATATTTGAAATTTACAATCGAATATAGTAGAACTCGTCTACCATTTTTAGATCTCCTGATTACGGCCACCACCGATGGCCTTAGTTCAGAGCTATACAGGAAACCTTTGGCCCGGAACGCGCTTCTCAATTATGAAAGTTGCCATCCTAGAGCACTAAGGAACAACTTGCCCTTTGGACAGTTTCTGAGGTTAAAGAGGAATTGCTCGACAAAAGAGGCGTTTGAGACACATTCAGCCAAATTGTCAGAACAACTGCGTGAAAAGAACTATCCATCTTCAATTATACGCCTATCTAAGAAAAGGGCCTCGAATAACAACCGCGAGGCTCTCCTAGAATTGGCGGTCCCCAAGGAGAAGTCAGACAGGATGACGTTTGTGAACACTTTTCACACTAGATCCAATCAGGTCCAAAAGATCATTAAAAAACGTTGGTCTATTCTGAACACTGGCGGTGATACACTGCCTTTACCACTTTTTGCGTTTAAGAGGGGCCAGAATATTAAAGACCAGTTGGTACATACACGGCCAAAAAACAGGATGACTCGACAGGTGGGAACCCTATGGGATCTCCCCCCTGTACAAGGACATCATCCTTGTGGAAATTGTTCTGTGTGCCCCCAGACAACTAAATCGACTACCGTCGACATTGGCACAGGCCGTCCTTGGCAACAGATAAAATTCACAAATTGCAATAATGAGAACACAATCTATCTCATTACATGCCCATGTTCAAAAAGATATGTGGGCATGACCACAAGAAAAACAAGAACAAGCATTTGCGAGCACAAAAGTACAGTTCGTTGTCGCAAACAAGCGACGCGCCTAACAGCCCATTTTCTAGAAGTAGGCCATGGCCCCAATGATTTCACATGGACCATACTGGAACAACCTACCATCCCCGATCATTGTCCTGATGTAGCCAAATTCCTCTTCAAAAAAGAACAAAAATGGGTATACAAGATGAATAGCGACAAGGAGGGGTTAAATGAACCTATTCCCTGGATGTCGCTTTGATAGGACTATTTTGATATATAGTCCAGGACTTTGATTATCTTTGAATATATGAATGCCTGGATAGTGCAGTTATCTCATTGAATTATATATTGTACATATGAGTAAACTAGTTATATGATACACAAGTACCATTTTCAATAGAAGATAGGGGATAATATAGCACTATCCGTTAGTGCACACATATACAACACTTCAGCATCATTTATTCAGCCATTGCATTTGTACGTCTCATGCACCACTGACGCTCAATCCTCTGCACTCTTCTGCACCAAGTGTCTGGAGTTTCAGTGTGAGTCTACACTAATTTATATTTATGTGTGATTAGGTTGAATTTGGTTTTGCAATGACTGTTCAGAAATTATTTCTCTATTGCTTGGGAGGGCGCTGTATGGTCCATAGTAAATAGGCACATTTGTAATGGTGCTTGCTTACATTGTCCCAGAGATACAGTCTTTAATGACAGTTTTTACTTAATGAATGTCAACACACTACATTAACCAGCATCCTTCGCGCTAACACGTGGGCGCAGAAAGGATGTGAATCATTAAATACACAGCACCTCTTCCGTTCGGTGCCTCCCCAGTTTAGCGCAGAGGAACGCCTGGAGACACCGACGGAGAGGTAAGGGTTTTAAAATTGTTCTCGAGCAGCAACACGCCTGCAGTGTGTGCTATATGTCATCATTCTTTACATCCTGTCGAGCCTTCGTCCTTTGAAATAACACGGGGACTTAATTAGTAAAACAGACATTGCTCATAAACAGCGTGCTCAGGCAAGCGCGACATATCATTCTGTCATACACTGCCGAGCACAATGATTATGTAAAAGGTCGCGCATTTCATTTTCATTTTTGTTTAACATTGCTGAGGCATAATGTTTACAAGCTATCATTCTGTCTGATGCCGCCGAGCACAATGCCTATTTAAAAGGTCGTGCATTACATCATTTCTGTTAAACATTGCCGAGGCATAATGTTTACAAGCTCCCTGGGCCTCATTCTCTAACTTGAGATCGCGCACAATACTATTTTATAAATAAAGATGAGTGGTGATATCACTGGGTACTACCAACAGGTTGAGTGAGCATATAACGGGGATATTTCTTTCCGTCTTTAGACCTGGACATAAGCACAATTAATGGAGAGGGCTGTCTATTATCGTATGAACAAGAATCCTAGACTAATGCCTTAGGTGTTCAACTCTAGTTTTTCAGCTATAGTTGTTTTTTTAATCGTTTTTTAACTATTTGGTATCCGTCGGGTTTAACAGTGAAAGCTTATGTGTCTGTGTGTTTTTTCATAACAGAGCGGTGCTCCTCATTTACCTGAGCTGCAGCCAGGTGAGGTGAGGCGCTAACCCCACACTAATTGGGTGAGTGTGAATATGTCATATAAAGTGCATTGACAAATCACTTCAATAACACTATAGCAAGTGTATTGTGTTACAAGACTGACAATGTCATGTGTTTCTTTTCACTTTTCTTTCTGTTGTCATGATTTTATTTGTAGATTGTGGTGGAGCATTTGAACCTGAAAACCAGGTGACATTTTTCCTTTTAAAACTTTTCACTATTTTTCCAGCAGTAGCACCAACTAGGTCCTGATGAATGCATGGGTACTTCCTTAAGATGCAGAAACATGTTGACCACTCGCTGAGCAGATATTCTGTTAAATCTGCCTTGTACACCCTTTTTTAGAGTTAGGAAGCTGAGAGAAACTATTAAAAATCGTTTTCTACTCAGTTTTACCTAATTTTATATTATCACTAGTCACTTCTTTTGCACTGCTTTTTGCTACTGTGTTCGCCTAACAGATAATGTCTGGAGGGTCTCTTTATTTTCATAATCCTCCATTGTGTTTGGTATGATTGTGAAGGTACACACTCCTGGGTAAGGAGAACCCAAATGATGTGATAGTGGCGGCACAGTTAGACAACTGATGGGAAAATTTCCACCTAGAATATGTGCCTCACGTGAATGTGTTGTCATCTTGTCACGTGATGCAATTGATGAATGTAGTTTCCACCTGTCTCTTATTTTTTCATGTCAATGTTGGTTTGTGATTAGATTTCACTTCTTTTAGACTCCTAGATACCCTTTGTTGTACACTTATGAATTGCTCGTGCTACCACATAAATGAAATGTAGGTATATTTAGTTTAAATTGGATTGGTGAAAGGTTGGAAAAAGGTGCTCTAAGTTCCATTGCTAAGAGCACATTCACCATGTTTCGATTTCTCAGAGTGAGTCTAATGTTATCAGACAGTCCTGTGACACTCACTATATGCACAGCTGCTACAATATTAGAACATTCTGAAGACAAGCACTGATGTTTGTGGCTAATCCAATGTATTGCTTTATTTAACAGGGAATCACCAACCTCCCTTTCATTACAACCTAGTTTAGGTACATTTGTCATATGCACTATATTATCAGTCTGTTTATAAATGCTTGTTTTGGTGTACACATTAGATCTTTACAAGTGTCTGATGTGAAGATTTGCCCTGGTAGGACAAATTTGGTGAAAATCTCTCTTCAATGTTCCCATCAGGGGTGGGCCATGAGAAGATCATTGTGCTGAGGAATAGAAAAATATCTGTTTGTTGCTTTCCTGTGGGCCAGGTTGAACACAAAAGGGAGTGACATTCTAAGCACAATTCCTCAGATCTCCCACCCCTTGTCAATAAATTCTGCTACTTTGGCTATTCCACCAACTAGAGGATTCTTGTAAAGCACCTGTTATCACAGCTCCATTCAATGGACGGTGGTTTTGGATCTTACCAGAGTGTTTAGGAGACTCAACAGTCACTACTAGATGGTTTAACCATGTGGTGTTACTCAGATCAACCCCATGGCCTTCAATACACACCACCAGAGTTCGTTGGAAGTACAGTGGACTTTTCAGCTGGTGCTTTGGTTAGAAATACTTTAAAAATACCGGCCAAATTATTATGTATGTCAACTATAGGAATATCAGGAGCAGGAAGGTCGATAGGAGCAAAAGCCTTAGAATAAGCGTTGCAGATATCAGTAAGAACCACTGCATTTCCCAATATCAAGGGCCACTTAATTGACCTACAATCATTTCCTACTGTTGGTAATACATTGGGGGCCTGACAGAGACACCCAGTTCTTCAATCAAAGATCCTGATAGGCATTAGTTGTAGTGGGTAGTGGTCCCCTTTTTCCTTGACATCTATTTTAAAAAGAAGCATCTGGTCCCACATGGACCCATTTTTTGAAAATAGTACATTTTAGATCTAGTCACACCTCTCTTAAAGGTAAAAGAATCTCGATTGTCTAAATTGGATCTGCCATTAGGGACTGCAAGCCGTCTGCTACAGTACAAAGTGCCATCGGCATGGTAGACACAGTACAGTGCATGTAAGATCTAGTGTTGAGGTAGGGTATACCCCATGTTTCATCCTCCTCCTCTGACCCTGATCAAAGCCACAAAGTAGTTCATATGTAATATTAAAATTCCCCCCCGCCCCCCACACCCAATGACAATTATGCCCTTTGTTGGGTGGGGGATTCCATGTTCCTCTGTCTTGGCCTCATGTAAACATTAAAGAAATACAAATGGTGCCCATTTGGAATATACATTTTTAACCCAAGAATATCAGGTAAATCAACATTCAAAGTCTCTATACGTGCGTCTAATGCTATAACCGGACAAAAGGCCCTCTGACACCCTGCTGCATGTGGAGGCAATGGCCTCCACATGCAGCAGGGTGCAGGAGTGTCTGATAACATTAGACTCACTCTGAGGAATCGAAACATGGTGAATGTGCTCTTAGCAATGGAACTTAGAGCACCTTTTTCCAACCATTCACCAATCCAATGTGGTAGCACGAGTCAAAGGAGCAATTCCCCACTTATATACCCTGTTGCACCAACAGATACTGCCTAAGCCAACACTACTAGTTTGATGAAACCAAGTCTGGTAGTCTATGACTCTAACGAGATCTCTACAGCACATCGTAAGGATGCAATGATTGTCTTTCTCCCAAACAAGTTCTTATTCAATCTATCAAGGACTTAAATATACTATTGTGGGACATCACAAGTCTTAGACAAAAACTCACAGACCCTGATTGGCAAGATTATATTGAGCAGTTTCATTTTTCTATGTTACAGGAAACCTGGTTAACATAACCATTTTATATAAAACATTGTTGTCTGACCCTGATTGGCAAGCTTCTTCAAGCTTTGTTGTCAGAGAGTCAGTTCTTGAGCTAAGTTCCCTCAGGGATGGCTGACTCGGGATTATCTAAAGCAAACACAAGGAGATGATGGACACGAAGCTAAAATATTTCAGACACTCATCACCAGTCAGAGATCTGGGTTGAATCTTACATCATACTTTATCTCACTTCGCTACTTAAGGTCAGACCCAGCC
Source organism: Lissotriton helveticus (assembly GCF_964261635.1). Lineage (NCBI taxonomy): Eukaryota > Metazoa > Chordata > Amphibia > Caudata > Salamandridae > Lissotriton > Lissotriton helveticus. The sequence continues at coordinate 1,002,552,885 of NC_136071.1, read as the reverse complement.
ATATGCAAATCAGTCTTGACCCATTGCCTCAGGGGAACAGTCCAGCCCGAACTGCCAAGCCAGGTCTTCCCTGAACCGGAAACAAACATCCTGGACCACTTTTGGGGTAACACCGCTCATCAGCCAGATAGCTTAAATCCAATGGCAAAGTGAGCAAGGGACCCAAGTCTGGGCATACTCTGCCAACTTAGGGCGAACAAAGCAAACACAAGGAGATGATGGACCGAGCGCTGAAACTCTTCAGACACTCGCCCCCAGTCACAGATTGGGGTTGAATCCATCATCATTCTTTATCTCACTTTGCCACCTCAGTTCAGACCCAGCCATATGTGAATCAGTCTTGACCCTGTACCTCATGGGAATAGTCCAGCCCAAACTGCCAAGCCAGGTCTTCCCTGAACCGTAAATAAGCATCCTTGGACCGTTTTCGGGGCAACAACCCTCATCAACCAGGCTAACTTGAATCTAGTGGCAAAGTGAGCAGGGGACCCACGTCTGGGCATACCCTGCCAACTAAGGGTGAACACAGCAAAAACAAGGAGAATATGGATGGAGCACTGAAACTTTTCAGTCATTCAGCCGCAGTCACAGATCTGGGTTGGATCCATCATCATTCTTTAGCTCACTTCGCCACCTTAGTTCAGACCCAGCCATATGCAAATCAGTCTTGGCCCTGTGCCTCATGGGAACATTCAATCCACACAGCCAAGCCGGGTCTTCCCTGAACTGGAAACAAGCATACTGGTAGCTGTTTCGGGGTAACACCCCTCATCAGCCAGGCTAGCTTGAATCCAGTGGCAAAGTGAGCAAGGGACCCATGTCTTGAAAACCCTGCCAACTTAGGGCGAACAAAGCAAACACAAGGATGACTCAGGATTATACTTCCTAAACCCTCAGTGCTATTACGCACTGGTGACACCAAAGGGGAGAACGTGTTTGAGCAGGGAATAGAGGAGACTACTTCAGTGAGCTCAGTGGATATTGTGCTAATCAATTTGGTCATCTCTCTTAAAGAATTAGCTGATATCTAGGATGTGTGGACGTAGGAATGACTCATTACTTCTTTATGAAGGTCACCACCTTGGCCCTCGGCTTGATTAGAGGTAGGAATTGGGGAATCCTGCTTATCATTGTTTTTCTTATAAAACAGAGTTATTTTTGGGTGTCGAGCTCCCTTCACCTGCGTATTATCCCCAGCATGTCCTCAACCTCTTTAATTAAATTGTCAGTCTCCAGTATACAGCAGTTATCCCTAGCACTCTTTCTGTTCTTTTGTGTTATGCACTTACTGGGTGCTGCCTCAGTTGCTGTACGTTTGACCAACCTCCCAGAATAGTTGTGACTTCAAATTATGCCACTCCCACACCTCCCTATCAGGCACCTGCAAGACACCTCTGAACAAAACTATAGCAAAAACCCCTTTTGATGTTATCTCAAAAGAGAGATATCATTTCTCACAGCTGTTGCATATGCATCCTTACATATCCATAATCAAAGTCCAAGGGAACGAGTCAATAGAACGGCCACAGATGCTTAAACTTAGTTCACAACTGCGTATTTTAGCAGTCCATTAAAATGAGACTGGTAGGGTAGAAGGACAATTTATCTGTCATAGGCTGTTATTCGTGTGGCCAGAGGAGATGGGGGAAATTAAAAGGAAATAAATAATACTTTTGCTGTTGAAGATTTCAATCATCCCAGGATCAACCAACAATTGACCTTCAAAGGTCAGTTAAACAGTGTTAGCAAGTTCAAGCATCTATCAATTAGGAACTTGGACAACTACAAATACAGTTTGTTAGCAATTGTTACCATCATGGCTAATTGGACCCATGCAAAAGTATCTGTCTATGCTTCCAATGGCTCATTAAGCAAAAACCAAAAGGGATGGCCCCCCTCTTCAAGGCTATGACTGGCAAGGGCAGGCCCACCCTTACCCGGGATTCGCCGTGGAGCAATCGCACGCTTCCCGCACAGCTGGGTTTGAAAGTGTGGTTTATAGCGCCACATCCACACAGGGCCTCCTTCACAGCTCCTTGGAATCCTGGAATAGGGAGTCCATTCTCCTCCTCACACAGCCATGCTGCTGCGCAGTGGGGATTGAAAGTGCACTTTATAGTACCAGAAGCACACGGGCCGCCCTCACAGCCCCTTGGAATTCTAGGTCAGGGAGTTCTTACGCCTCACACGGTCAGCATCTCGCTCAGAGGGAATGGAAAGTGCACTTTATAGTGCCAGAAGCACATACCGGGCCCCCTTCCCAGCACCTTGGAATCCTGGGACAGGGAGTCCCTTCACCTCCTCACTTGGCCAGCTTCCCACGCAGTTGGGATTGAAAGTGCACTTTATAGCGCCAGAGGCACACGGGGACTTATTCACAGCCCCTCTGGAATGCTGGAACAGGGAGTCCCTTCTCCTCCTCACACAGCCAGCATCATAACATTGTAACATTGTCATCATAGTGGTCGTGAGTTGTCTATTGTGGTTCCATTGACTCTCTGTCGGTGCCCAGTTGCATAATATCATAATGCATATAGGGCCTTATTGTTTCATGTCATGATACCAGTTGTTCTTTTCTTTTTTAACTGTTTATTAAGCAGCTACATAATGTGCTCAAACTATAGAAAATTAATCACCAGTACACATTCCTTAAAAATATACGCAATACATTGGAATATTGGGATTAAATGTTGTTTCAGAATAACATTATTAAACAGTGTTGTTCTAAACATAAATAAAACGCATCATGACGGATTCCACTCACCGTCTTACAATTCACTGACAAAACAGAAATCCTGCTTTCTTAAAATAAAATACATTGTAAGATTTCTGCAAAGTGCAGACTTGCTTAAAATACACATACTACTCGTGCCCAGAAAAGCTTGTAAAATTAATTACCAGTAGACATTCATTTAAGAATACACATCATAAATATTTTTGGGGGGAGTTCAAATGGTATTTCAGAAATAAATGTCAGACTCCACTCTCTGGCTTACAATAGAAATCTTCAACAAAGTGCAAACGTGCCTGAAATATACACACTACTAGTTCCAAAACTGGCCTTATTAGAAGATGGCATAGCAGCATCTATGAAATAAAAGAAATGTTTTAAACAGTACCTAACGAAAAAAGACAACCATTAAAGGTGCAACTGTGCCTTAATAATGTACCTAATATCTCTTCATTCCAGATGCTACACAATACACAACAGTACAATTTACAGAATCTTATGCTGTAGCGTTTTCTATCCCCTCCATAAATTGCCATGAAGCAACTAATCTTTTAATACCCCAAACCTTTTTGCAAAAGCCTCCTCAAACTTCTTGTTGGTATTTTAGATGTCTTCCAATTCTGCAGATTCAAGTATTGAGCTACTAAAGAGACTATCGCAATAAATAATTCACACCCTTTAGCCAATGGCATATTCTTCCTTAGAAAGTTAGAGTGCCACACCTGCCTCCGGTTCAATCTTATTCTGGTTAGGGCAGCCAACACCTTTTCCCAAAACTGTACAACCATTGGGCAGGTAAAAAAGGTGTGCAACCTGTCGCACCCCATCCTCTGCTGCAGGCAGCGAATTTAACTATCCTTCATTTCTGAATCCATTCTATGGAGAGCCTTAGGATTTTAGTATGCCATCAAGCGTGACAAAAACAAATCCTCTTAAAATGTGCTGCTCTTAGGGCCTTATTGCCATATTGCGAAATCTCAAATATTTAAACCCATTTATGTTCTAAAATCTGAAAAGACTGTTTGGTATTTTTAAGCCCAGAACTTTACATTCATTAGGCTACAAATATTCATACCCTAAAGTACTTAAAAACAGAATGCTTGAAATCTCACACAATATTCCTGCACTGTTTTATATCTCGTTTTTTTGGGTAGTTTGGCCATAAGTACCGGATGCTGGAATCTCGAATCTGGCACCATCTTTTCCCAAAAATAAAACAGTCCAGAGACCCCTAGGCGTCTATTGAGTGAACTAATATTTCTATAAGAGAGACTTCGTAATAGGTACGCACCTGAGGCAATGCTAATCCACCCAGACATATCAAGTTGAATCACTGAGAGTTTAACCCTCGTGGCCTTCTTGTTCGAAATAATACTTTGAAAGAGTACCTCTATATCTTTCAAATAGGTCATATTGATTTTTATTGTAGCATTAGTAAAAAGAAATAACAACAAGTGTCAAAATAGACATTTTGGTAAGCGCTATTCTCCCTATTAGTGTAAGAGGAAGAAGTGTCTATCTGTCCAATAAATCCTTGATCTTCTTCATCATTACTACATAATTTAGATTGTAAAGCTCTGTCTAGAGATTAGTAACATATATGTCCAAGTAACAAATCGGATTGGAAGAAGAAGCTTGCTGCTGAAGATTAGGAGGAAGAATGCTAAGAGAGGTATTAAATACAAGAAATCCTGTTTTCTTTTGGTTAATTTATATCCCGCAATCAATTGGAACTGATTAAAACTCACCCAACGGCAGTCTATTATTTTGTTCTTCTGGCCTGAGTTATAGAATTATGTCATCTGCAAATAGCTTTATCTGAGACATTCCACTTACAGGTGCCTCTATACCCAGATTTGCCCTAATCCTGACTGCCGGGGCTTCAATAAAAAGGTAAATAAAATGAGAAACAAGGGACAACCCTCCGGAGTTCACCTACTTATTTCTACCATCCCTGCTAAATTAGAATTTATAAACACTTTTGCTAAAGCCTCTTGATATAGGTTATGAAGCATAATGATAGATTGAAAAGGAAAGCCTAACCTTGCAATGCCATAACAAAGGGTATCCCAATTTAGCAGGTCAAATGCTTTCTCTGCATCAACCATCATTGTAACTGCGGGCATCTGATTCGGTATCCAGTCAAAATATTGAGTTAAAAATATAGAATGGACTTAATATCGAGTTAAAAATATAGAATGGACTAAATATCGAATGGACAGAATATAAACAACAAAAATATCGAATTTGAGGTAAGTAAGTTAATATCGATTTACATAAATATAGAAAGTCAAAATATCAAAGTATATAATGTAGATGTTAAATATATCGATTTTTTAATAATATCAAATTTTTTAAATTGTTTTTTATGTTAGTATATGTGTGAAAAGTGTATATTTATTTTATAATTTATTTTAAGTAATGAATTTTATGTTATTTAATGTTTGAGTAATTTAATTCTGTAGCGGGTTGTGGGTTTATAGGGGAATAGGGTGGGAAGTAATTTAATTATAATTGATTAAATGTTTAAATGTATTTATTGGTATTTATCTTTAATTATTTGTTAATTAATTTTTAATTGGTAATGAATCAAATTATAATTGGTAATTATTTTTTATTAATTGATTAATTGATAATTATGTTAATTTTATTAATTTTTTTTATATAGCGGGTTGTGGGTTTATAGGGGAATAGGGTGGGAAGTAATTTAATTATAATCGATTAAATGTTTTAATGTATTTATTGGTATTTTTCTGAATTAATTGTTAATTCATTTTTAATTGGTAATTAATTTTTATTAATTGATAATTATGTTAATTTTATTAATTTATTTACTGTAGCGGGTTGTAGGTTTATAGGGGAATAGGGTGGGAAATAATTAATTTGTAATTAATTAAATGTTTTAATTTATTTATTGGTATTTATTTTTAATTAATTGTTAAATATTTTTCAATTGCTAATAAATGAATTGTAAATTGATAATTAATTTGTTTTCATAGGTAATGATTTCTAATTAATATTTTTTATTTGTATTTTTAATTGATTAATAAATATATTACATTAAATTGGTAATTATTTTTAAATATTTTGTAATTAGTATTAATATTTAATTTTTTTAAATTATTATATGAAGTATTTACTTTCCCTACTGTTGCACTCACTGGAATGGGAATAGTAATTTTTACCCCTACGCTATCCAACGCTTTCTCTACTGTTGCACTCTCTGGAGTGGGAATAGTAATTTTTAATCCTACGCTATCCAACGCTTTCTCTACTGTTGCAGTCTCTGGAATGGGAATAGTAATTCTTACCCCTACGCTATCCAACACTTTCCCTACTGTTGCACTCACTGGAGTGGGAATAGTAATTTTTACCCTTCCGCTATCCAACGCTTTCCCTACTGTTGCACTCTCTGGGGTGGGAATAGTAATTTTTACCCCTACGCTATCCAACACTTTCCCTACTGTTGCACTCTCTGGAGTGGGAATAGTAATTTTTACTCCTTCGTTATCCAACGCTTTCCCTACTGTTGCACTCACTGCAGTGGGAATAGTAATTTTTACCCTCCCGCTATCCAACTCTTTCCCTACTGTTGCACTCTCTGGAGTGGGAATAGTAATTTTTACTCCTTCGTTATCCAACGCTTTCCCTACTGTTGCACTCACTGCAGTGGGAATAGTAATTTTTACCCTCCCGCTATCCAACTCTTTCCCTACTGTTGCACTCTCTGGAGTGGGAATAGTAATTTTTACCCCTACGCTATCCAACGCTTTCCCTACTGTTGCACTCTCTGGAGTGGGAATAGTAATTTTTTGACCCCTACGCTATCCAACGGTTTCCCTACTGTTGCCCTCTCTGGAGTGGGAATAGTAATTTTTACCCACCCGCTATCCAACGCTTTCCCCACTGTTGCACTCTTTGGAGTGGGAATAGTAATTTTTACCCCTATGCTATCCAACGCTTTCCCTACTGTTGCTCTCTCTGGAGTGGGAATAGTAATTTTTACCCCTACGCTATCCAACGCTTTCCCTACTGTTGCACTCTCTGGAGTGGGAGTAGTAATTTTTACCCCTACGCTCTCCAACGCTTTCCGTACTGTTGCACTCACTGGAGTGGGAATAGTAATTTTTACCCTCCCGCTATCCAACGCTTTCCCTACCGTTGCACTCACTGGAGTGGGAATAGTAATTTTTACCGCTACGCTATCCAACGCTTTCTCGACTGTTGCACTCACTGGAGTGGTAATAGTAAATTTTACGCTTTCCGCTATCCTACGGTAAAAAGATTGTAAATTTTGTATTAATATTACGTTCATATATATATATATGTATTAACAAATCAATTTGTATGTTGTTTTTTTAACTTACATTAATTATTTATTAATTTTAAGGGTATTTAAGTATTTTAAGTATGTTTAAGTTAATTATATTTATTATTTCATTAATTTTTAATTACTTTAAAGCATTTTAAAAAAAGCAATATTTTGACTAACTATAGTTTTTTACAACGATATTTTTGATTCAATATTTTTGTACTTAACTGTTTGGAAATAGGAGTTCGATATTTTTGCATTCTATATTTTTTACTCGATATTCTTGTAGTTCTATATTTGTGTCATCGATATTGCTTCAGTGATCCATCTGATTCACATAAAACAAATCCAATGCATGAACTCCAAAACCAGTATTAGTCGGCATCAGTCTACCAGCCATAAACTCGGTCTGATCCTTGTGAATTACCACCTGGGCTGTCGGACTAATACGATTTTCCCAAATGTTCATTATAAGTTTGTAATCGGTATTCAATAAACTAATCAGCCAATATGAATTTACATCCCAGGTGTTATTTCACTCCTTTACAAAACAATTGTTGATTCCTTGAAAGTGATGGGACCCCTCCCCCTTCTTTTATAAAGTTAAAAATCTCAATTAGGAAAGGTGTTAGCTCAGTAGAGAATGCTTAAAAAATCTGGAAGAAGGCCTTCGTTTCCACAGGCCTTCTCACAAGGCATTGAGGCCAGGGCCTGCTGGATTTCTAATGCGGTTATATTTGCTGCTAATCCTTCTACCTGCATGCTTGTCAATTTTGGTAGTCTGATAGACTGAAAATAACAATGTATACTTTCCTTTGGGACCGCATATTTGGGAGCATACAAATGATTATAATGTTGTAAGAAGACTTTAGACACCATGTCCTTTTCAGAGCTAAGGCTCCTGTCCCTGGTTTCTGTATCTCAGTGAACAGTGCAGCCTCCTGTGTAACCCTAATCGACCAAGAAAGGAATTTCCGCACCATCCTGCTTTCCTTATTCACCCACTGTTGGAACAGACTCGAGCTATTGATTTCCTCAACAATTAAAAATTCTCATAGCTCATGCTTAGCTTCAGCCAGCTGTATATCAGCTAATACTTGTGACCCTAAGGAACAAGTCTTCCTCCTCAAAGCGGTGTTAACTGCAGATTTTTTAGAGCTCATCCATGCGTGTCACCCGATTTTTAGATTGTGAAGTCATAAATGCCACCTTCTGACACTGCATTGCTGCCTAAAAAGCTCTCCAAACTGACAATAGTGAAGCGGGACCCTTATTCAGCTGAAAACATTTCCTGATATTGCTTTCGTGCTTGTTAACCACTCCTGATTGGCAAGAAGGAGACAATCCATCTGCCACCTTGACCTCTCCCTTTTCCTTGTCTCCAGTTAAATTTTAATACCAACCAGTGTGATCTGAAAATGAATTTGCTTAAATTTCTGAACCAACACATTTCAGACAGCAGGAAATAAGGAAATAATCTATACAAGAAGCTGACTGAAAACAATAGGAAAACCAAGTATATTGTGAGAGTCCTGGATGAACACTACTTCATGGATCATTCAATTGATAATTCTACTTCATCAGTACTTAGTATTTAGTACTCGGCTTCACCTGTTTTTTTATTTTGTTTGAAGTATCCCATATCAAGTCCTGGATAAAATTAAAATCTCCCCCCCCCCCCTATGATTATAGGGCCTACTGGTCCCATGGCCATATCGTTAATCTGAATAATTGCATTATCATCATTAGCCAGCAGGGCATAGTAATTCACGAAACTGAGAGGGTTGCCGTTAACTCCAACTATAATCCAGATCCATCTGCCACTAGGATCCCTATGAACTTGGACAACCTCCCAATCTACACCTTGCCCCAGATAAATCCCTGCCCCCCCTTAAACTGCCAACCAAGCAATAGCAAAATATGCCTTATAATAATATTTAGGAATAAAACGCTTAGCTGAATTATTTTTAAGGTGAGTCACCTGGAGGAATAAAACTTGTGGGGAAAAAGAAGTTAACCACCTGATCAAACCCCTATATTTTTGCTTATTGTACATTCCATTAACATTACATGATATTATTTGAGCTTTAACACCCATTCCCCACTAGCCTGCTCTTAATTGAATCCTCTTTTTTTTAAACTTTTTCTCAAAGTTACATTCACACTTATATTTCTGCTAGTTTTTACTATACATGCCACCCCTCCCAAAATGCCCCCCACCACTCAAGACACCTTGGGACCCCCCCTAACCCTGACCCCAAGCGAGAGGGGAATAGCCCACAAAACCCCTCTCACCATGGTAGATGCCCTCACTAGGTCAATATGTTCATTTTGACCATCTAAGTTGGCAAACATGTGAAACTGTCCTATAACCAGTACCCTTAATTTAGACCGTTGAGCAATTGCAATCTGCGTGGCCTGTGCTTTAAACAAGTATAACAACTTAACAAATTCCTTCCTATGGCGCGCTGCCGCAACCACGTCAGAAAAAAAATTACAACATGGTACTTCATCAGTTGAGACTTGTTTCTTTTGGCTCTGGCTAAAATCTGCTCTTTTATATGAATGTCAGCAAACTTTACCAAACTCATAAGTGGCAGTTTTAAGTTTGGAAATGGCTGAGCCAGGAGCCTAACTGCCCATGTGATTGTCAGATCTCCTGAATATTCAGGTACAACATCCCTCTTATTAAATGTATTGACTCATTGAAGGACCTGCACACCTTCACAGCCCTCGGCAGCTCCTACCAGGTGTAGGTTAGAACAGCATGAATGATTTTCCAACTCATCAATTTTATTTTCCAGTGAAGATTATTCCTTCCTTACTAGGTTGACTTGTTCCTACATGACATCAACCTGATCGTCTAGCTGTGAGATTCTTGAGTCTGCCTCCTGCATTCTTACAGGAAACTGGCCACTGCTTCTTCAATTTTAGATAGTCGTTGGTGCAAAGAAGGTATTTCAAGTGCTTGTGCTGCTTTTAATTCTCTAATTTCATACAGAATAAAATTCAGCATAGTCTTTAAATCCCACTGTATGATATCCTCCTTTCCTTGCTGCTGATTTGTGAGATGCATCCCCTGGGATCTGTCTGTTTCCAGGATCTAGGCAGAGACGGATCTTGCTGTCCCATGTCTAAAACAGCTGCATAAGACAGAGAGTGTGCTGGCAATGAAGATCGAGAAGTTGAACATATGGGGACTGCTGAGTATCACTGTCCTGCAACTGTGCTGTCTGCTTTGACCTCTGGACAGGAGTCTGTGTATTTGTAGGAAGCCCTGATTCAGTATGAAAGAGAGGCCCCTGAAGTGGCATTACTTTCTATTTTGTAAAGAGTGGGTACTTTCTCAACTTGCCTTGGGTCAAGGTAGTACTTCCATCATGAAGATCCACCTGAGAAGATTTTTTTTTCTTCACCTTTTTAGTTTCCTCCTTTTTGTGTCTTCTGCTGCCCTCCTGTTCTCTATGCACAGATTTGGAGTTTCCCCTTGTGTGGGGGAATCCACACCCACCACCCCTTCTACTGCTGACGACTCTTGTGGGGCACTATCCAGGGCAGCCCCAGCTAACCCAGCTTCTGTTCCAGTTGCCAACAAGTCCTCCTCCGAACTCAGAGGGCTTGGCGCTAGCACTGAACCTTGGCATGACTTTAGACTGCACTCTGCTCTTGCTGCTGCAGATGCTGTCTTCATTTGGGCTCCCTGTGTTTTTACTTTTAGGGCAGCAGCATCCAGATTGCCCATCAAATTGGCCATTTTTAAAGCTTTCCTCATTGTAATATTGATATCAAGTTAACTGCGGGTTGAGAAAATTGGAAATCTTAAAACACTCTCACTAGAAAATCAGAGAAATTAGTAGACACAGTGCCCGACACCCTGGTAACAACAGACCAGCTAAAAACAATAATAAATCGCCTGAAAAAAGAGGGGGCAGCGGGTCCCAACGGGCTTCCAAATTCCATCTTCAAACATTCGCCTGAATTCTGGGCAGACTATTTAACACCACTTTTTAACACAATTTACAACCAGAAAAAACTGCCCAGATCCTGGAACGGGAGCATAATTCACCCTATTTTCAAATAAGGTGATCACAATGAGCCTGGGAACTACAGGCTGATTTCATTGACGGATGTGGAGGCAAAATTATATGGGTCATGCTTATTATCACACCTTCAAGACTGGATGGAATACACGAATATAATACCAATGTTTCAAACGGGTTTCCGACTAAGAACCGGTACACTAACAAACCTGATCACCCTGTCTCTGTTGAAAGAAAAAGCAGAAAAAAGGAAGACAAGACTGTACGCTTGTTTTATAGACCTGCGAGCAGCCTTCGACAGGGTGAACAGAACCCGACTAAGGGGAAAACTAAGATCATGGGGCCTCCCGAAGAAATTACTGGAGGCAATTATATGCTTGTATAGTAACACCTGGGCTCGAGTTAAATTGGTAGACGGTTGCAGCGTCACGGCCGAAATTACAACACAACAGGGCCTAAAACAAGGCTGTGTACTGGCACCAAGTTTATTCAACCTATATATGGCAGACATCGTCAGTCACATGGAGGTCGGGGAAGGTCATCACCCTACCTGTCAAAAATCCCAATCCCTTTCCTGCAGTATGCGGATGACATTGTCGTTCTGAGTCAAACGCCAATAGGCCTGCAAAGGATGATTACCAACTTGGTAACTTATTTGGAACACGAATGCTTGGAATTAAATAAAGATAAAACCAAAGTGGTCCGCATCATGGGTCCAAAACAGCCAACATTCAAATGGTACGCAAATAGTACCCCAATAAAGGAGGAAACGTCATATAAGTACCTAGGTCTGAAACTGGGGCGAGGACAAATGAACAAAGAACACAAAACAGATCTAAAAGCAAAAACACAGTCTTTGATCTACGCATACCGACAATTGCAAAAAAAACTAAGCTGCCCAAACTACAGACATCTGCTGGAAGTAATGAAAGCACAATCCCTACCCACCTTGTCATATGCATTGGTCACCTGGTGTGGCAAAGAAGCGGGGCTGTTAAACAGCTTACAAACAAAGATATACAAAGCAGCCCTAAACCTCCCAAAATCGGCAGCACCGGCGCAGGTTCGTCTAGAATTTGGCCTGCTGAACCAGAAGTTTCGCAGCATGGGAACCTTTGTGAAACTCTGCCATAAAATACGAACGTAAGAAAAAGGCTCACTGGACAACCTGTGTTGGGAAGAAATCGCTACCCAGCGGAAACAACACGTGCCAGACAGTTGGGGAGATTTTTTGTCCCAATCCTTGATCTGTTTAGGAATTGAAGAAACTTGGGATTCAATGCCAGATAGAAATACCTTTGACAAAATCACAAACAACGCGGTCAAATGGGAATCCTATCTGGAAGATAAAACAAGTACCGCAAAACGACGACACGGGTGGACCGTGATAAATTCATATTCCGGGATAAAGCCACAGACGTATCTGGAAAGTCACTTTAATAGGTTCTTAAAACAAAGATATATAAAACACCGATTAGGCCTACAGTTTTCAAAGGACTTGTTACCATCCTGGAAAAATTGTTACATTGACTCTCATTGTCGTCTATGTGGATACCAAAATGAATCATTAACTCACTTATTTTCCCGGTGCTTAAAGATTTGAGGAGACAGCTTTTAAAGGACATTTTTAACAAACTGAACATTCGAACATGTAGGCAAGCAGTAATTCGATGGCTAGATGGATCATCTCCTATGTTGGCTTGCAGGGGGGGGTAAATATATGATGAAAGCACAATCCCTCCTACAGCATGCCGAACAGGGAATTATAGCAACAAACTGAAAAATATGTCATTTTATTCTTCATATGGCCAACAGACTCTAATATAAGTAATAGCTATACATGTGTTTTTAACTTTTTACAAAATGTATTTTGTAATAATTTTTAATAATTTTATACAATAAAATTGACTTGACTTGACTTGATATCAAGTTAGGAGAAAAACCAACCAGCAAACCACTACCAGGTAAACCTATATGAATGTTAGCATTCAGCTGGGTACTTACTCCTGGTGTGAAACCTGGTGACTCTCCCCTAACAATGCCCCTCAGTTGCCTTCTGACACCGTCTTTGAGTTGAGGGTGTGTTGAAACTCCAGCATCTCTCTTGCACCTCTGAAACAAGAGCCGCGCCGCAAATGCCCTGCCTCGGCTGCTGCCAATGGTACAAAACAGCCATGCAGCCCTGTTAACGTGGCGCTGTAAATGCTCTTCCTCACTTGTTATAGATGAATCAAAACAGTCAGTCTGTTAAATGGTCCTGATGACTTTTGCTCCGCGTAGCCATGTCTCGGCATCTCCGCGACTCTGGAAGCGGGAACCTATGTGACGCGATGCATTGTGGTGAAGAGGAGTCGCCTACCTAGCAGCAGAGCATGTGGGATTCGCCCACCGCCGATACCAGTTGTTCTTGTATAGGATGGAGAGCATAAGAAGTATTAGGAGGTCATTGGTAATGTTCTTGTTGAGCAGGAATATCTGTATGTATAGTGATTATTTTATTCCTGGAGTGCAGTTCTCAGGGTTTTTTTCTTCCTACTAGGGTCTCTGTCGCATGAGAGCCAGAAAAATCTGTATCTGCTTTGGTTTGATCAATTTTTAAAGGTTATCTGCCCTGCTGTAATGCATGGCATGCTGCTTTATCATGAGCTGTGAAGGAGGTGTTCATGTTGCTGCTTGCACCTGTACTCTATGGGATTTGCGAATATGTGTTTACAAGGTGGACACCTAAGAGTGCTTTCATAGTGACTGGGCAGGAGTCTTCTTTTAATGGCAGTGTGCCATTTGAATAGTGTTCTTTGTTTCTCATGATATTCATTTTATTACTGTGCTTGCTTCCTGTCAGCTTGGAAGAAAATCGAAAATCAAAATTTGCCCTGTTTATCTAGTGAGATAGCAATGTCCTCTCACTAGAAAGCTGGCTCCAGGATCGCTATACAGAACTTGCTCCACCTAAGATTCGTGCAGCGAAATCTGGCAGAGCCTCTGCCCCATGATTTACAGAGACCCTTAGAAAGAGTAAGAGTGCCTGCAAATGTCGTAAGAGAGTATGGAGGAAGACCTTTAACACCGTGAACAAAATTGCTTACAAATTGGCGCTGAAAGCCCATTACACCAAAGTACAAGACAGAAAAAAAAACATCTCTTTGAAAATTGAACAATCTGGGAACAGCAGTAATGAACTTTTCAAAATTTTAAAAGACTTCTCCTCCCCTAACGCAATTAATAGCCCTTTCACCCCTACTAATGAATCGACTAACCATATTGCCCAATTCTTTTACAATAAAATTAAAACCATCCAAGATTCCTTTGGGGAACCACCCCAAGCAATCCATGGTAACACTGGTCTGTTCCCTCCTGTCACTTCTAACCCAGGTGGGGCCCTCTTGCAGTTCCCACCCAGACCGCTGGCCACATCACTTAAGATAATGAAAGCGCTGAAATCGGGCGCCCCCTCTGACCCTTGCCCTGCGAAAACACTGGCATCCATCACTGAGGTGATCAACCCAGCAGTTAATTTAGTTAGTTAGTCTCCCGCTTTTAAAGAAACCTTTAGCCGATCCTTCTGTTGCCAGCAATTACAGGCCAATATCATAGTGCCCTTCCTCTTCAAGGCTCTGGAGAAATATGTAAATACTGTCATCACTGATTTTGTAGAAGTCAATCATGTATTACACCCGAGCCAGTCAGGGTTTAGAGCCAACTTCAGTACGGAGACGGCCTTACTGAAAGTTTTGGAAACTATCAAAGCAACACAGAGGAGGTAAAGCGGTACTGATACTATTGGACCTCTTTGCGGCTTACGATACCATGCCCAATGAGCTACTCCTGCACAGACTTAAGGTCGGTGGCATTGGTGGCACGGTTCTCAGGTGGTTTACCTCCTATCTGGAAAGCCGCCGGCAAACAGTATGGTCCCCCCCGCTTTATCTGCCCCTATCCCCTCTATGAAAGTTGGATTTCCACAGGGATCTATTTTGGGTTCTACCCTGTTTAACGTGTATATGGCTCCCCTTGCACTTTTGGTATTGGAATATGGCGCTAAAATAATATCCTATGCCGATGACACGCAGTTGTTGTTCACCTGGGAGGAGGATAACGCGCTGAGTAGAAGCAAGATAAATACTTGCCTGTCGAAGGTGTTTGCCTGGTTCAGACAGAATCAATTGATGTGCAATTCTGAAAAATTGAATTAAATCTTCCATGTGACATACCATTCGTTTTAAGTCCTGTGGGCGGCTTCCCTGACCGCATTGTCACATAGTTGGTGGAGTTTCTCCGATATCCCTCTTGAGCTTCCCCCACCGGCGTCTTCCCTGACCAAGTTGCCATGTTGTTATTGACTCAGGGGAGCCTATTGCCCAGGTGCTTCCCGCTGCCTGCCGGGACTGGAACCAGGAAGATGAAGAGGACAGAGGAGAGGCGGCGGCCTTCTGTACCAGGTAAGTCCTTTTTTTTACTTTTTCTTCATTTCCCCCACCCCACTACCCATGTCCAGTATCATCCAATACTAGTTGTACCAGAATGCGGTAAGCAGAAATGGTAGGCAAATGTGCTATGTAGGGAAGCCTATGATTTAAGTTAAATAGTGTATAATATTTCAGATTTGAATTGTGTAGCCCAAAAATGCACGAATTTGATCACTGTATGGAAAAGCAGTCTTCAAATTTTACCAAAACAAATGGAAGTACTTGTTTTAACCAGGCGTCCAATTTTATTTTAGATCCAGGGCTTGTTCATTCTTGCCATGTCACTTCAGCTTACAGTAATTGGTACAGAAAAGCAGCAGAAGTACTAAAAGGTTTTGGGTATATAACACCTCTGCATGTGAAAATATGCTCTTCTTGCTAGTCCTTTACAATTCTGCTGGTGGAATTTAGAGTTCCACTACCTGAGTCTCACTCGTAAGTTCATGATAATTGGACAGAACATGCTAACTACCAGTGTACGCCATTTGCACTCAGGCCGCTGCTGCATAGCTAGGGTAAGAGGCATGGAGCTGGTTACACTTGAACACATGTGCAGGCTGCGTGTGTGAGATTGCAATCTGTACACAGGTAGCCTGTCGTACAAAGGGATCTGCAAGAATTGGTACTGACCTGGGGAGAACAAAGGCCTCCCCCCACAAAAGTAGCAATCACCAGTGATTGAATATGTTCTTGGGAAAGGGATGATGAGGAAATCTGCATCTGAAATTAGCTAGTCTTAGTGCGTCTGAGCTGGTATGGCCCATGCCCATTGGATGAAAAAGGAAGCTTAGACCTTTGGAGTCAATAAAGGAGGGGCTTGTCTTTGACGTTTTGGTGTAAAACGTTCAGGCAGTGGTGTCAGGGGAGGTGCTAAAGTTCTTAGGGAGGCTGTTTCTACAGACAACTTGAAGTCGCCATATTTAATTGCCCCAGAATGCTGTGCATGAGGTTTGTGGCAGGGGAGGAGTGATAATGTGGCACCTTAGGATTTGCCAGGGTGCCTGGATTCCAGAACTTTCCACCCCAATTTCAAAACCCCTTCACAAGGAAGAGACAGATGAAAAGGCACTGGACCTGAGAGCAATGATGGTGGAAGGATGTCCAGGTGGAAGGAGTGTTACCTGATGCCCCATCAAGGAGGGACTTTGGGATTTTGATGCCAGTTGACCCACAGGAGACTAGTGTTTCTTCAGGGCCAGTGGGGCTTGCACTCTTATGTCCCCTGAAGAACAGGTAGGGGAATGGACCTGCTTTAAGAACCTGGATGGTTTCCCTAGAATCTCTATAGTCTCACTTATGACTCCACTAACACACACAGATGCCAGTAGGCTATGGGACCTGGCGGCGAGGCAGGGAGGATGTGCTGCTTGTTGGCTGCAGAGGGGCTGTACAAGATACAGCTGTGAATTTGATTGGAACTTTCTAGAGTGCAACAAATGCCCATGGGCATGAAGGCACTGTAGTCTTACTAGTCTGCTAGGCAGTAGCTGCAAATGGGAAAGAGATGAGAAAATATTCCCAGAATCATCTATGTCTTACTAATGTGTGAAGAGCCACGTTTTTAGCGATGTAGCTTTATGGAGTTAAGCTCCAAAGGTAGACTGTTCCACAGTCTTGCAACCGCGACTGAAAAGGCTCTACCTCCCCATTTCTATCTGCGGACTCTGGGAGCGATCAACTGATTGCAAGCTACAGCGTGGAGATTTATGGTTGGTACATATCATTGGAACGTGGCTTTAATGTCTACTGGACTTGCTACGTAGACAGCTTTATTAACAATGCAGAGTGCCTTAAAAGATATGCGCTTTTCTGCCGAGAGCCAGTGCAGATCAAGACCTTTTGATCCCGACTTCCACTTAGGTACATCCAGAGTGATTCTAGCTGCTGCTCTGCATCAATTGCAACTTTAAAATGGTCGTCTTGTTGGTCGGGAGGTAGATTGCATTTCGGTGATCTATTCTAGAGGTAACCAAGGCAAGCACAAACCTTTACCGAACAGGACTGGTCATGTAGGGAAAGATTTTTTCCTCAACATTTTGATAATTCAAAAGCAAGTTGACACTGTGCGATTGAGCTGGCTGTTCAATGACAGCTCTCCATCTAGGACAATGCCCAGGTTCTTCACTATGTCGGCAGGCCCCGGTAGGGTACCAAATGTCTCCGGCCATCAAGTGCTATTGTAGACCGAAGATTGACAGCCAAAGAGCAAGACCTCCATTTCAGGTAGTTCTTGCCCATCCATGCAGCTATAGCCATCATACAATGATTGAAATTTGCTTCAAACTCCTCTAAATCTTTCGAGATGACACAATAATCTGTGTGTCTTCAGCATATGACACAGCATTCAATACAAAAGAACTAACAAGTTTGGCAAGTAGGGAAATATTATTAATATAATTATAATAACAGATTAAAGAGTATAGGGATCAGATAAGAGCCCTGAGGATCTCCACAAGACAGTGAAAAAGGTTCAGAATGGAACTGATTCAGAGCAACCCTCTTTAATCTACCGAAAAGAAAAGAGGACAGCAGATTCAGAGCTTTGTCCTTGATACCTAGTGTCATCAAGTTCTCCATCAGCAGGGTGGGAGAGATGGTATTGAATGCCGAGGAAAGGTCTAACAGGATCAGTGCCGTGGCCATCCCATCATCAACCAACCATCTGATGCTGTCCGTTGTTACTACCAAGGAAGTTTCTATCCTGTGGTTAGTACGAAAGCCATACTGCGAAGTATCCAGCAGATCCTGTTCCTCTGCATGCCTCATCAGCAATTGATTGGGGTGTTTTTCCTGGATCTTGGCTGGGACCAGAAGCAGCGAGATTGGCCTTTAATTCTTGTGGTCATTAGGATCAAGATTAGGCTTCTTAATTTAGGATCTAATCACAGCCGCTTTCCATTTGCTTGGGTTGTGTCTTGACATAATAGCAGTGCTCATGATTGTTGTGAGGGAATTAGCCACTGTGCCAGCTACAGAGTGCAAGATTTTAGCAGCACAGCGTTCCCTAGGGGATCCCGACTTGATGTTAAGTGACAGTGACTCTGTAAGTTCTGGTGTAAGAAGCAGGACATCCTTGAGTAACTGTACCTGTCCGTCCTTAGCCTCTAAGTAAACTAGAGACTTTTGTGGAGCTTCTCTAGTGGGACTTCCCTGCACATTTTCTAATGTACTGCGAGCTTTCAGCTCTGAGTAGATATTGGTAATTTTAGCCTGGAAGGAACCTGCTAGCTTGTTATAGATCTCTTCAGACCCCTCCACCTCTGGACAGGCTGGGGGGTGGGGGAACAGCTGATAGAGGACTTTGAAAAGATCTTTGGGAGAGTTTTTCGTCTGAAATGTGTTGTTACAATAGAGTGTTTCTTCTTCCTTAATAGCAAGCTTCATAAACCAGAAGTCACTTGGCACTTTCCTGTTCTTCTTAGATTCTCTTACGGGAGCTACCAGATCAACCGCAGACTGAAACTAATCGGAGAAGCTTTCTGTCCCTTTGACCACCTCATTGTGGCTCCCACAAAGAGTACTGTTGAGGGCACAGACCAAGGACTCTGCTAAATCCCCCTTCCAGTTCCTGGACAAAGTCTTCAAACCAGTTACCATTCTTCTGAGATGTGGGAGTGTCAGTAAATAAGGCACAGCCCTGTGTTCTGACCAAATGAGGGACAGTTCCTCTTGAACTGCTAGATGAGTGTCATTGGTACAGATTCCATTAAGAGTATGTCCTGATGCGTATGCAGGGACCATGACTTTCTGAAATAGTCCAAGGCAGGCAAGGGTTTAAGTAGCCTAACCTCAGTGTTGTCGGAGCCCTCCAGATGGAAACTAACGTCTCCCAAAATGGTAAAGTTTTAATTTTCACCAGTTATGGCTCAATAAAATTTGCAGCTTCTGCTGTAAACACCAACCTTGGACCAGGAGGCCTTTAAACTAAAATTCCAGAGAGGGAGTAAGTGGCAGTAATTTCTAAGGTAAAACACGTCGCCTCACAGGGACTTACCCACTGTAGCCTTTCAGCGTGACAGGGGTACTTTGACTCATGAATAATGGCCAGCCAATCTCCCGGTCTATCTGTCCTATCTGATCTCAGGATAGTGTATCCTGGCAGGACAGCGTCCTCAAGGTCTGGGCCTGAGGCTTCATTGGCCCAGGACTCAGTGATAAATACCCAATCCGGGCAATGGGATAGTATAAGTTCTGCAACTTCAAGTTTGTGTTTATCGAGCAACCTGGCATTAATGAGAAATTACCTAAAAGTTATCTCCCTCCCAGATGGTTCCTTAATAGGCATGTCTATAAAAGGGTTGTAGGGGGCATCCAGAGGATGGATAACTAGGAGGTAGTTGTTTGCCTTAAACCCACAGTTGACACTGGTACATCTATTAGAAAAGAAAAGTTAATTAAACTCAAAAGCCGTGCACAAAGGCAACTTGCCTTGAGGTTAAAGGCTGAGGAGTTGTTGGCCAGAGCATTTCAAGGGGGTCAGACCTGGTGTACAAGATGCAGGGGTCTGGGCTCTGGGTGCAGTCTGGACACGGATGGCCTCAGACAGGCTAGCCTTTGGCGTGCCTTCGGTGCACCAGCAGTGCATCCGCACACTCATGGGAAATATATACTGTCTCCAAGGAGACCACCAGAGCACAGACCTAACCCCAGTGCCCCTACCAGGAAGGGAAAGCAGAATGCCCCTTCTGCAACAACCTGCGCTAACAGCCATGGCGGACTGAGGAGCAGATGAGTAAGACGGCAGACTATGCCTTTCTCGGCTGATCTGAGTGAGTTCAAAAGTTCATTTGAAAAAGTGGCACAAATAGTAAAAACAAAAAGAGAAGAAGAAGAGCAACAGGAAGAATGACAGGCCTGGAGCAGGGAGCCTTAAAAAAACAAGCACCTCCCATGAAACAATAGTTTTAGCTTCTGCTTGCTGGAAGCAGCGTGGGTGGGAGTACAAATTGGATGCCAGCATCTGCAGATCACGTAGAGGGACTTTGGGGTTCTCTCTGCAGTCCCCAATTATTCCTAAGACTTCGAGTGCCTTGAGTGAGGTCAGGATTACTAAAAACAAATAAAAAGACTTGGTACTAGACCACCATGAGTGAGGCAAATCAGTGGTTTATTGGCCCTTGAGTTCAGGCTGTGAAAATGGTCATAGCCCCCAGCTTTGAATAATGTGTTCGGAATGCTCCCGCTTCTGTTCCCACAATTGAGTCTAGCCTATGGTTTTTGATAGAGCCAACCCACTTTGGAGATTGGCCAAACCTCTGAATGACTTTGATTAGATTAGGCCATTTCACCCGATCATAGGTCTTTTCTGTGTCCAGGGCGAGCGCTGAGGTCTCCCAATCTGAGGAGGTAGAGGCCAAGAGCAACCTAACCCAGCCTGGTCACCAGAATGTTTGCCAAGATCTTGACGTCAACTTTGATTAGGGAGATAAGTGTATAACTGCAGCAGTCTTGGGGATCTTTACCATCCTTTGGCAGGAAGATGATGGCTCTTTTTAGAGTGGGTGCCTAGGGAGTTGGTGGTTGCTACCTCTTAGTATGCTCCATGCAACATTTGTGTGACCAGGGGCTTACAGCTTTTATAAAATTCCCCCTGATATCCATCCTCACCTGATGATTTGCAAGTAGGGAGGTTGGAGATGACTTTACTAATTTCCTTTGGCATAATCTCACCCTCCAGGAGCCCCCAACATTCATCAGTGCAAATATGTAAGGGAAGAGACCTGAGGAAGGTGTCCTTTTCCTCTCAGTTAAGCAAGGTGGAAGCAGTGTACAGGGTTTCATAGTAGAAGACTAAACGCTCCGCTATGCTTTATGGGTATGTTTGTGGTGTCCCTTACATTTTGCAGAGAGATGGTTTTGCAATTGGGGATTCCCATTGTCAAAGGTGAAATGCCAGCAACTGTCCAGCCTTATCCACGCATTCATAATGTCGGCGCTTGAGTTTCACAACTCTGTTTCAGCAGCCGAGCTGTAGTATTGGTTGAGGGAGAATTTCGCAGTCTCCAGCTGGTGGAGGTCTGGAACCGTGTGGGAGGTATTGTAAACAGCCAACCACTGCTTCTAACTGCCTCCTCTCTGCCGGGGCTGTGACACGCTTAATGTCTGTGTCCCTCATAGGTAGACCCTCCATGTAGTCTTTCCTGCTGCCCAGAAAATCTGACATGCATCCAATGAGTTGTTGGAGTGATACACGTGGACATGCAAGAGCAGTAGGCATTTATCCTCTAGTGTACTATATTTGGCCATATTCATTACAAACCTCTCCCATGGGTGGCCCCAGATTTATGGATCGGGTAGTAAGCCGAGGGTCCCCCAGGTTGGATACTCACCAGAAACGCATCGTGAAGAAGAGGCACCATGTGACAAAATAATCAATTCTGGAGGACTATCTGTTGACCCTCGAGAAGTAGGTATAATACCTATCTGTTGGATGGTAGAGCGCCATACATCAATGAGAGCGTAGTTCAACGTCTATCAGTATGGCCCAATCTGCAGCATTGCAAATGTCTGGGGGCCTCTGCTGTCTAGAGTGGAGCTAATGGTGATAATCCAGTCCTCCACATTATCCCCTGAGTGGTCCTAAACTCCGTAAAATGCTGCAAAATGCATATCAGAAAGCGAGTTTTAGTCATTGTGGGTGCATAAATTTAGCCTACTATAAATGTTTGTTCTAATGATTTTAGTTTGGTGAAGACAAAACTAACCTCCAGGTCTGTCCAAGTCAAGAGTAGAGTATGCGGGAAGGCTTTGCTGATGAGGATGGCAACCCCTCACTTCTTTGCAGTATTGGCGGTGGGAGGCTAGATACATCCCCTGGGTCCATTTGGCAACTATGGACCACTCGTCCCACACAGACCCTCTTCAATTTGTCTGCCTCTGTCAGGGAGAGGAGGGTTTTTAGAAGTAGTGTGATGTCTGTGTTAAAGTGTTTCAGGTAAGTCAGGGTATTCTGTCGCTTCATGCAGCTATTCAAGCTGTTCACATTGAGGGAACACATGGTCACTGGAACCCATGCTGGTAAGTGCATAGTAATGGCTAGGCTAGAATTGAATGTGCAAGGGTAGGGAGAGTAAAATGATGGATGTCACTGAGGGTGTGAGGAATATGGGTGTAAGTCCTCGTCAGCAATGCTGGTTAAAGGAAGGAAGGACTTGCAGGTTAGTAGTGTTGCCTTAAAGGAATGGAGGAAGAGAGGAAGGGTTCAAACCTTTACCGTAGTCTGTGAGCCAAGCTTCAACCCCCCTAAAAGCTCTGGGGCCTCCAGAAGTGGGGGATGTCTTAATGCATGTTGAGGCCTTCTCTTCCAGAGTTCCTGTGAAGTGGTGCCCGTTCACTGTCACAGGGATGCAGAGGTATGCATTCCTGGCTGCTTGAGGTTAGGGACCAGTGTCACAGCTCAGGCCCCTGAGAGTCCGTCTCAATTGGGGTGAAGCACTCCACCTCCAAGAAGTTTTCCTAGGCAACAAGTTCTGTGAATTCCAGTGTGTGGTTGTTACAGGTGATGAGCATCACTGCCGGACTGAGTAAGCCATATTTAATGCCATGATGACAGAGGCAGAGGCAGAGGGCCAGGAAATTTTTGTGGTTCACCAAAGCTTCATGTGTTAGTCTGCCATTATGTGGATCTGTTGGCCCTCCATGAGAAATGGACCTTCATGTTACCTAGTGTATGTCTAAGGAGGGATCGTTCTGTGCTGGGAGGACATGTAGGAGCTGTGGGAATGGACTCTATGCACCCTTGGAAATTCCGTTAGTCTTGGAAAGCTGATGCCCAGCAGCTGAGGCAGCAGCGTCTGCAGAAAACGCACCATAGTGTATTCCTTCACCTCCTCCCGTTCTCCAAGGATGTGTATATTATTCCACCTGGAGCGGTCTTCCAAATCCTTGAGTTTCTGTTGGAGACGCCAAACCTTTGGACCCCAATCAGGTTGTTCTGCCATCCGTTGTTTCAAAAAACACAGTTGATGGACAGAATGTAGAACAATGTCATACATTCACCCCAGTACAAGGATCTGGGCCTAAATCCATCGTTTTTTTGCACTCCACACCACCCTGGGTTAGACACTGGCTATATGCAAATCAGCTCTGACCCTGTGCCTCATGGGAACAGTCCAGTCCGAACTACCAAGCCATGTCTTTCCCAGACGGGAATCAAGCATCCAAGGACCGGTTTCTGGCTATCAGCCTTCATCAGCCTGGATAGCTTGACTCCAGTGGTGTGGAGAGCCTGGGACTCACGTCTGAGCATCCCCAGCCCACTCGGGGTGAAATTGCAAAAAACACAGTTGATGGACAGAATGTAGAACAATGTCATACATTCACCCCAGTACAAGGATCTAGGCCTAAATCCATCGTTTTTTTGCACTCCACACCACCCTGGGTTAGACACTGGCTATATGCAAATCAGCTCTGACCCTGTGCCTCATGGGAACAGTCCAGTCCGAACTACCAATCCATGTCTTTCCCAGACGGGAATCAAGCATCCAAGGACCGGTTTCTGGCTATCAGCCTTCATCAGCCTGGATAGCTTGACTCCAGTGGTGTGGAGAGCCTGGGACTCACGTCTGAGCATCCCCAGCCCACTCGGGGTGAAATTGCAAAAAACACAGTTGATGGACAGAATGTAGAACAATGTCATACATTCACCCCAGTACAAGGATCTGGGCCTAAATCCATCATTTTTTTGCACTCCACACCACCCTGGGTTAGACACTGGCTATATGCAAATCAGCTCTGACCCTGTGCCTCATGGGAACAGTCCAGTCCGAACTACCAAGCCATGTCTTTCCCAGACGGGAATCAAGCATCCAAGGACCGGTTTCTGGCTATCAGCCTTCATCAGCCTGGATAGCTTGACTCCAGTGGTGTGGAGAGCCTGGGACTCACGTCTGAGCATCCCCAGCCCACTCGGGGTGAAATTGCAAAAAACACAGTTGATTGACAGAATGTAGAACAATGTCATACATTCACCCCAGTACAAGGATCTGGGCCTAAATCCATCGTTTTTTTGCACTCCACACCACCCTGGGTTAGACACTGGCTATATGCAAATCAGCTCTGACCTTGTGCCTCATGGGAACAGTCCAGTCCGAACTACCAAGCCATGTCTTTCCCAGACGGGAATCAAGCATCCAAGGACCGGTTTCTGGCTATCAGCCTTCATCAGCCTGGATAGCTTGACTCCAGTGGTGTGGAGAGCCTGGGACTCACGTCTGAGCATCCCCAGCCCACTCGGGGTGAAATTGCAAAAAACACAGTTGATGGACAGAATGTAGAACAATGTCATACATTCACCCCAGTACAAGGATCTGGGCCTAAATCCATCGTTTTTTTGCACTCCACACCACCCTGGGTTAGACACTGGCTATATGCATATCAGCTCTGACCCTGTGCCTCATGGGAACAGTCCAGTCCGAACTACCAAGCCATGTCTTTCCCAGACGGGAATCAAGCATCCAAGGACCGGTTTCTGGCTATCAGCCTTCATCAGCCTGGATAGCTTGACTCCAGTGGTGTGGAGAGCCTGTGACTCACGTCTGAGCATCCCCAGCCCACTCGGGGTGAAATTGCAAAAAACACAGTTGATGGACAGAATGTAGAACAATGTCATACATTCACCCCAGTACAAGGATCTGGGCCTAAATCCATCGTTTTTCTGCACTCCACACCACCCTGGGTTAGACACTGGCTGTATGCAAATCAGCTCTGACCCTGTGCCTCATGGGAACAGTCCAGTCCGAACTACCAAGCCATGTCTTTCCCAGACGGGAATCAAGCATCCAAGGACCGGTTTCTGGCTATCAGCCTTCATCAGCCTGGATAGCTTGACTCCAGTGGTGTGGAGAGCCTGGGACTCACGTCTGAGCATCCCCAGCCCACTCGGGGTGAAATTGCAAAAAACACAGTTGATGGACAGAATGTAGAACAATGTCATACATTCACCCCAGTACAAGGATCTGGGCCTAAATCCATCGTTTTTTTGCACTCCACACCACCCTGGGTTAGACACTGGCTATATGCAAATCAGCACTGACCCTGTGCCTCATGGGAACAGTCCAGTCCGAACTACCAAGCCATGTCTTTCCCAGACGGGAATCAAGCATCCAAGGACCGGTTTCTGGCTATCAGCCTTCATCAGCCTGGATAGCTTGACTCCAGTGGTGTGGAGAGCCTGGGACTCACGTCTGAGCATCCCCAGCCCACTCGGGGTGAAATTGCAAAAAACACAGTTGATGGACAGAATGTAGAACAATGTCATACATTCACCCCAGTACAAGGATCTGGGCCTAAATCCATTGTTTTTTTGCACTCCTCACCACCCTGGGTTAGACACTGACTATATGCAAATCAGCTCTGACCCTGTGCCTCATGGGAACAGTCCAGTCCGAACTACCAAGCCATGTCTTTCCCAGACGGGAATCAAGCATCCAAGGACCGGTTTCTGGCTATCAGCCTTCATCAGCCTGGATAGCTTGACTCCAGTGGTGTGGAGAGCCTGGGACTCACGTCTGAGCATCCCCAGCCCACTCGGGGTGAAATTGCAAAAAACACAGTTGATGGACAGAATGTAGAACAATGTCATACATTCACCCCAGTACAAGGATCTGGGCCTAAATCCATCGTTTTTCTGCACTCCACACCACCCTGGGTCAGACACTGGCTATATGCAAATCAGCTCTGACCCTGTGCCTCATGGGAACAGTCCAGTCCGAACTACCAAGCCATGTCTTTCCCAGACGGGAATCAAGCATCCAAGGACCGGTTTCTGGCTATCAGCCTTCATCAGCCTGGATAGCTTGACTCCAGTGGTGTGGAGAGCCTGGGACTCACGTCTGAGCATCCCCAGCCCACTCGGGGTGAAATTGCAAAAAACACAGTTGATGGACAGAATGTAGAACAATGTCATACATTCACCCCAGTACAAGGATCTGGGCCTAAATCCATCGTTTTTTTGCACTCCCCACCACCCTGGGTTAGACACTGGCTATATGCAAATCAGCACTGACCCTGTGCCTCATGGGAACAGTCCAGTCCGAACTACCAAGCCATGTCTTTCCCAGACGGGAATCAAGCATCCAAGGACCGGTTTCTGGCTATCAGCCTTCATCAGCCTGGATAGCTTGACTCCAGTGGTGTGGAGAGCCTGGGACTCACGTCTGAGCATCCCCAGCCCACTCGGGGTGAAATTGCAAAAAACACAGTTGATGGACAAAATGTAGAACAATGTCATACATTCACCCCAGTACAAGGATCTGGGCCTAAATCCATCGTTTTTTTGCACTCCACACCACCCTGGGTTAGACACTGGCTATATGCAAATCAGCTCTGACCCTGTGCCTCATGGGAACAGTCCAGTCCGAACTACCAAGCCATGTCTTTCCCAGACGGGAATCAAGCATCCAAGGACCGGTTTCTGGCTATCAGCCTTCATCAGCCTGGATAGCTTGACTCCAGTGGTGTGGAGAGCCTGGGACTCACGTCTGAGCATCCCCAGCCCACTCGGGGTGAAATTGCAAAAAACACAGTTGATGGACAGAATGTAGAACAATGTCATACATTCACCCCAGTACAAGGATCTGGGCCTAAATCCATCATTTTTTGCACTCCACACCACCCTGGGTTAGACACTGGCTATATGCAAATCAGCTCTGACCCTGTGCCTCATGGGAACAGTCCAGTCCGAACTACCAAGCCATGTCTTTCCCAGACGGGAATCAAGCATCCAAGGACCGGTTTCTGGCTATCAGCCTTCATCAGCCTGGATAGCTTGACTCCAGTGGTGTGGAGAGCCTGGGACTCACGTCTGAGCATCCCCAGCCCACTCGGGGTGAAATTGCAAAAAACACAGTGGATGGACAGAATGTAGAACAATGTCATACATTCACCCCAGTACAAGGATCTGGGCCTAAATCCATCGTTTTTTTGCACTCCACACCACCCTGGGTTAGACACTGGCTATATGCAAATCAGCTCTGACCCTGTGCCTCATGGGAACAGTCCAGTCCGAACTACCAAGCCATGTCTTTCCCAGACGGGAATCAAGCATCCAAGGACCGGTTTCTGGCTGTCAGCCTTCATCAGCCTGGATAGCTTGACTCCAGTGGTGTGGAGAGCCTGGGACTCACGTCTGAGCATCCCCAGCCCACTCGGGGTGAAATTGCAAAAAACACAGTTGATGGACAGAATGTAGAACAATGTCATACATTCACCCCAGTACAAGGATCTGGGCCTAAATTCATCGTTTTTTTGCACTCCACACCACCCTGGGTTAGACACTGGCTATATGCAAATCAGCTCTGACCCTGTGCCTCGTGGGAACAGTCCAGTCCGAACTACCAAGCCATGTCTTTCCCAGATGGGAATCAAGCATCCAAGGACCGGTTTCTGGCTATCAGCCTTCATCAGCCTGGATAGCTTGACTCCAGTGGTGTGGAGAGCCTGGGACTCACGTCTGAGCATCCCCAGCCCACTCGGGGTGAAATTGCAAAAAACACAGTTGATGGACAGAATGTAGAACCATGTCATACATTCACCCCAGTACAAGGATCTGGGCCTAAATCCATCGTTTTTTTGCACTCCACACCACCCTGGGTTAGACACTGGCTATATGCAAATCAGCTCTGACCCTGTGCCTCATGGGAACAGTCCAGTCCGAACTGCCAAGCCATGTCTTTCCCAGACGGGAATCAAGCATCCAAGGACCGGTTTCTGGCTATCAGCCTTCATCAGCCTGGATAGCTTGACTCCAGTGGTGTGGAGAGCCTGGGACTCACGTCTGAGCATCCCCAGCCCACTCGGGGTGAAATTGCAAAAAACACAGTTGATGGACAGAATGTAGAACAATGTCATACATTCACCCCAGTACAAGGATCTGGGCCTAAATCCATTGTTTCTTTGCACTCCACACCACCCTGGGTTAGACACTGGCTATATGCAAATCAGCTCTGACCCTGTGCCTCATGGGAACAGTCCAGTCCGAACTACCAAGCCATTTCTTTCCCAGACGGGAATCAAGCATCCAAGGACCGGTTTCTGGCTATCAGCCTTCATCAGCCTGGATAGCTTTACTCCAGTGATGTGGAGAGCCTGGGACTCACGTCTGAGCATCCCCAGCACACTCGGGGTGAAATTGCAAAAAACACAGTTGATGGACAGAATGTAGAACAATGTCATACATTCACCCCAGTACAAGGATCTGGGCCTAAATCCACCGTTTTTTTGCACTCCACACCACCCTGGGTTAGACACTGGCTATATGCAAATCAGCTCTGACCCTGTGCCTCATGGGAACAGTCCAGTCCGAACTACCAAGCCATGTCTTTCCCAGACCGGAATCAAGCATCCAAGGACCGGTTTCTGGCTATCAGCCTTCATCAGCCTGGATAGCTTGACTCCAGTGGTGTGGAGAGCCTGGGACTCACGTCTGAGCATCCCCAGCACACTCGGGGTGAAATTGCAAAAAACACAGTTGATGGACAGAATGTAGAACAATGTCATACATTCACCCCAGTACAAGGATCTGGGCCTAAATCCATCGTTTTTTTGCACTCCACACCACCCTGGGTTAGACACTGGCTATATGCAAATCAGCTCTGACCCTGTGCCTCATGGGAACAGTCCAGTCCGAACTACCAAGCCATGTCTTTCCCAGACGGGAATAAAGCATCCAAGGACCGGTTTCTGGCTTATCAGCCTTCATCAGCCTGAATAGCTTGACTCCAGTGGTGTGGAGAGCCTGGGACTCACATCTGAGCATCCCCAGCCCACTCGGGGTGAAATTGCAAAAAACACAGTTGATTGACCGAATGTAGAACACTGTCATACATTCACCCCAGTACAAGGATCTGGGCCTCAATCCATCATTTTTTTGCACTCCACACCACCCTGGGTTAGACACTGGCTATATGCAAATCAGCTCTGACCCTGTGCCTCATGGGAACAGTCCAGTCCGAACTACCAAGCCATGTCTTTCCCAGACGGGAATCAAGCATCCAAGGACCGGTTTCTGGCTGTCAGCCTTCATCAGCCTGGATAGCTTGACTCCAGTGGTGTGGAGAGCCTGGGACTCACGTCTGAGCATCCCCAGCCCACTCGGGGTGAAATTGCAAAAAACACAGTTGATGGACAGAATGTAGAACAATGTCATACATTCACCCCAGTACAAGGATCTGGGCCTAAATTCATCGTTTATTTGCACTCCACACCACCCTGGGTTAGACACTGGCTATATGCAAATCAGCTCTGACCCTGTGCCTCATGGGAACAGTCCAGTCCGAACTACCAAGCCATGTCTTTCCCAGACGGGAATCAAGCATCCAAGGACCGTTTTCTGGCTATCAGCCTTCATCAGCCTGGATAGCTTGACTCCAGTGGTGTGGAGAGCCTGGGACTCACGTCTGAGCATCCCCAGCCCACTCGGGGTGAAATTGCAAAAAACACAGTTGATTGACAGAATGTAGAACAATGTCATACATTCACCCCAGTACAAGGATCTGGGCCTAAATCCATCGTTTTTTTGCACTCCACACCACCCTGGGTTAGACACTGGCTATATGCAAATCAGCTCTGACCTTGTGCCTCATGGGAACAGTCCAGTCCGAACTACCAAGCCATGTCTTTCCCAGACGGGAATCAAGCATCCAAGGACCGGTTTCTGGCTATCAGCCTTCATCAGCCTGGATAGCTTGACTCCAGTGGTGTGGAGAGCCTGGGACTCACGTCTGAGCATCCCCAGCCCACTCGGGGTGAAATTGCAAAAAACACAGTTGATGGACAGAATGTAGAACAATGTCATACATTCACCCCAGTACAAGGATCTGGGCCTAAATCCATCGTTTTTTTGCACTCCACACCACCCTGGGTTAGACACTGGCTATATGCATATCAGCTCTGACCCTGTGCCTCATGGGAACAGTCCAGTCCGAACTACCAAGCCATGTCTTTCCCAGACGGGAATCAAGCATCCAAGGACCGGTTTCTGGCTATCAGCCTTCATCAGCCTGGATAGCTTGACTCCAGTGGTGTGGAGAGCCTGGGACTCACGTCTGAGCATCCCCAGCCCACTCGGGGTGAAATTGCAAAAAACACAGTTGATGGACAGAATGTAGAACAATGTCATACATTCACCCCAGTACAAGGATCTGGGCCTAAATCCATCGTTTTTTTGCACTCCACACCACCCTGGGTTAGACACTGGCTATATGCAAATCAGCTCTGACCCTGTGCCTCATGGGAACAGTCCAGTCCTAACTACCACGCCATGTCTTTCCCAGACGGGAATCAATCATCCAAGGACCGGTTTCTGGCTATCAGCCTTCATCAGCCTGGATAGCTTGACTCCAGTGGTGTGGAGAGCCTGGGACTCACGTCTGAGTATCCCCAGCCCACTCGGGGTGAAATTGCAAAAAACACAGTTGATGGACAGAATGTAGAACAATGTCATACATTCACCCCAGTACAAAGATCTGGGCCTAAATCCATTGTTTCTTTGCACTCCACACCACCCTGGGTTAGACACTGGCTATATGCAAATCAGCTCTGACCCTGTGCCTCATGGGAACAGTCCAGTCCGAACTACCAAGCCATGTCTTTCCCAGACGGGAATCAAGCATCCAAGGACCGGTTTCTGGCTATCAGCCTTCATCAGCCTGGATAGCTTGACTCCAGTGATGTGGAGAGCCTGGGACTCACGTCTGAGCATCCCCAGCACACTCGGGGTGAAATTGCAAAAAACACAGTTGATGGACAGAATGTAGAACAATGTCATACATTCACCCCAGTACAAGGATCTGGGCCTAAATCCACCGTTTTTTTGCACTCCACACCACCCTGGGTTAGACACTGGCTATATGCAAATCAGCTCTGACCCTGTGCCTCATGGGAACAGTCCAGTCCGAACTACCAAGCCATGTCTTTCCCAGACCGGAATCAAGCATCCAAGGACCGGTTTCTGGCTATCAGCCTTCATCAGCCTGGATAGCTTGACTCCAGTGGTGTGGAGAGCCTGGGACTCACGTCTGAGCATCCCCAGCACACTCGGGGTGAAATTGCAAAAAACACAGTTGATGGACAGAATGTAGAACAATGTCATACATTCACCCCAGTACAAGGATCTGGGCCTAAATCCATCGTTTTTTTGCACTCCACACCACCCTGGGTTAGACACTGGCTATATGCAAATCAGCTCTGACCCTGTGCCTCATGGGAACAGTCCAGTCCGAACTACCAAGCCATGTCTTTCCCAGACCGGAATCAAGCATCCAAGGACCGGTTTCTGGCTATCAGCCTTCATCAGCCTGGATAGCTTGACTCCAGTGGTGTGGAGAGCCTGGGACTCACGTCTGAGCATCCCCAGCACACTCGGGGTGAAATTGCAAAAAACACAGTTGATGGACAGAATGTAGAACAATGTCATACATTCACCCCAGTACAAGGATCTGGGCCTAAATCCATCGTTTTTTTGCACTCCACACCACCCTGGGTTAGACACTGGCTATATGCAAATCAGCTCTGACCCTGTGCCTCATGGGAACAGTCCAGTCCGAACTACCAAGCCATGTTTTTCCCAGACCAGAATCAAGCATCCAAGGACCGGTTTCTGGCTATCAGCCTTCATCAGCCTGGATAGCTTGACTCCAGTGGTGTGGAGAGCCTGGGACTCACGTCTGAGCATCCCCAGCACACTCGGGGTGAAATTGTCAAAAAACACAGTTGATGGACAGAATGTAGAACAATGTCATACATTCACCCCAGTACAAGGATCTGGGCCTAAATCCATCGTTTTTTTGCACTCCACACCACCCTGGGTTAGACACTGGCTATATGCAAAACAGCTCTGACCCTGTGCCTCATGGGAACAGTCCAGTCCGAACTACCAAGCCATGTCTTTCCCAGACGGGAATAAAGCATCCAAGGACCGGTTTCTGGCTATCAGCCTTCATCAGCCTGGATAGCTTGACTCCAGTGGTGTGGAGAGCCTGGGACTCACGTCTGAGCATCCCCAGCCCACTCGGGGTGAAATTGCAAAAAACACAGTTGATGGACAGAATGTAGAACAATGTCAATGAGTGTGCTGGGGATGCTCAGACGTGAGTCCCAGGCTCTCCACACCACTGAAGTCAAGCTATCCAGGCTGATGAAGGCTGATAGCCAGAAACCGGTCCTTGGATGCTTGATTCCGGTCTGGGAAAGACATGGCTTGGTAGTTTGGACTGGACTGTTCCCATGAGGCACAGGGTCAGAGCTGATTTGCATATAGCCAGTGTCTAACCCAGGGTGGTGTGGAGTGCAAAAAAACGATGGATTTAGGCCCAGATCCTTGTACTGGGGTGAATGTATGACATTGTTCTACATTCTGTCCATCAACTGTGTTTTTTGACAATTTCACCCCGAGTGGGCTGGGGATGCTCAGACGTGAGTCCCAGGCTCTCCACACCACTGGAGTCAAGCTATCCAGGCTGATGAAGGCTGATAGCCAGAAACCGGTCCTTGGATGCTTGATTCCCGTCTGGGAAAGACATGGCTTGGTAGTTCGGACTGGACTGTTCCCATGAGGCACAGGGTCAGAGCTGATTTGCATATAGCCAGTGTCTAACCCAGGGTGGTGTGGAGTGCAAAAAAACGATGGATTTAGGCCCAGATCCTTGTACTGGGGTGAATGTATGACATTGTTCTACATTCTGTCCATCAACTGTGTTTTTTGCAATTTCACCCCGAGTGTGCTGGGGATGCTCAGACGTGAGTCCCAGGCTCTCCACACCACTGGAGTCTAGCTATCCAGGCTGATGAAGGCTGATAGCCAGAAACCGGTCCTTGGATGCTTGATTCCGGTCTGGGAAAGACATGGCTTGGTAGTTCGGACTGGACTGTTCCCATGAGGCACAGGGTCAGAGCTGATTTGCATATAGCCAGTGTCTAACCCAGGGTGGTGTGGAGTGCAAAAAAACGATGGATTTAGGCCCAGATCCTTGTACTGGGGTGAATGTATGACATTGTTCTACATTCTGTCCATCAACTGTGTTTTTTGCAATTTCACCCCGAGTGTGCTGGGGTTGCTCAGACGTGAGTCCCAGGCTCTCCACACCACGGGAGTCAAGCTATCCAGGCTGATGAAGGCTGATAGCCAGAAACCGGTCCTTGGATGCTTGATTCCGGCCTGGGAAAGACATGGCTTGGTAGTTCGGACTGGACTGTTCCCATGAGGCACAGGGTCAGAGCTGATTTGCATATAGCCAGTGTCTAACCCAGGGTGGTGTGGAGTGCAAAAAAACGATGGATTTAGGCCCAGATCCTTGTACTGGGGTGAATGTATGACATTGTTCTACATTCTGTCCATCAACTGTGTTTTTTGCAATTTCACCCCGAGTGTGCTGGGGATGCTCAGACGTGAGACCCAGGCTCTCCACACCACTGGAGTCAAGATATCCAGGCTGATAGCCAGAAACCGGTCCTTGGATGCTTGATTCCGGTCTGGGAAAGACATGGCTTGGTAGTTCGGACTGGACTGTTCCCATGAGGCACAGGGTCAGAGCTGATTTGCATATAGCCAGTGTCTAACCCAGGGTGGTGTGGAGTGCAAAAAAACGATGGATTTAGACCCAGATCCTTGTACTGGGGTGAATGTATGACATTGTTCTACATTCTGTCCATCAACTGTGTTTTTTGCAATTTCACCCCGAGTGTGCTGGGGATGCTCAGACGTGAGTCCCAGGCTCTCCACACCACTGGAGTCAAGCTATCCCGGCTGATGAAGGCCGATAGCCAGAAACCGGTCCTTGGATGCTTGATTCCGGTCTGGGAAAGACATGGCTTGGTAGTTCGGACTGGACTGTTCCCATGAGGCACAGGGTCAGAGCTGATTTGCATATAGCCAGTGTCTAACCCAGGGTGGTGTGGAGTGCAAAAAAACGATGGATTTAGGCCCAGATCCTTGTACTGGGTTGAATGTATGACATTGTTCTACATTCTGTCCATCAACTGTGTTTTTTGCAATTTCATCCGTTGTTTCAAGTCATCTAATCGCTCATCCACTGTGTCGAGGCATTTGTGCACCGACATGAAGTCACCTCGAAGTGATTTGTTTTCCACAGATAGGCTGTTCACAGTGGTGTTTAATGTGCAGAGCTTGCAGCCAAGACCCGCTATCTCCTTAAGGATGGTGTCCGGAGCCATGTTATGTTTCAAGGTGGTCCCTGATTTTGACCCTGCCAGTATGTCCGAGAAACTAAGTTGGCATGACGGTCTTTCCAGGGCTACGTCCCAGTTTGTCAGAATGTTTTCTGATGAGGAGCCAGAGAAGAGGAGCAGATTACAGGTGCTGCTCTGGACATAGGCAAGGGATAACCCTGCATGGCATCCTTGAGGCACAATAGGTCTCAAAAGGGTGAGGGCTCCATTACTTCTCAGGTAGGGGAAAGAAACAATGAGAGGTCGCCACGAGCACCACGGGACCACAGAAAGTGTAGTCAGGGGAAAATGTACCTAGGGTAATCGGGTGATCAAACGACAGGCAGGACACGCAGGACCCCCAGTTGGAGTTGTCCGGCCTCATCCATGAGGAGGCAGCTTATCCTGCACCTGTAGTTCTGTCCCCAAGCAGCAGGCAATGATGTAAAGCGGGATGATTTTTCTTTTTTTTTTAGTAAGACGTTTATTAGTGTTCAAAAAGTGCAGTACATATAGCAAAGCCTACAACCCTGCGGGCCGGCTGCAAAAAACGCAGTAGATCTCAAGGGTGATGGTTAGCAGGGGAGGGTGCCCTGTGGCGCCCTATTTGTCTCAGGCATGCTAGACTTCAGGCATTACGGTTACAGTACATTTGTGTAGCAAATAAACAGTTCCATAAGTGACGTCTCATTTTACAATTTTACTATAATGAAACCATGAATTCTACAAACAAATCAGAACAGTTCGCATCGGCGTGTCTCGATGTCCTTTACGTGGCTGCTCCGTGTCGTGTCAGTTCTGCAAGTATGGTGCCAAAAGGAGACCCCTCTAGATGGTACAATGTACTCTGATAATGTGACAGGGTGGTGGGTGGTCAGTGGTGCGCATGCGTCGATGATCGCAGGCTAGTTGAGGGGCAGCACCTGTGGGCCGTGGTACCTCGCCAGTCGTCGGTCTGGCTAGCAGTGTGTGTGGCAGACAAGTGGAGCAGCCTAGCTGCTGTTGTATCTAACGTCGCCCGCGCCTGGACTCAATGTCGAGGGCGCGGTTAGTGGCGTCTTTCCATCGTGACGTGGAAGGGTGTTACGGCCACAGCTGGGAATCAGGAGTCCTATATTAGAAACATGTAAACATAAAAGGGGGAAAGGGTGGGGGGGTGGAGTGTACTTGCGGGAACGTCGTCAGTGGCTTGGAGCTGGGGGTAAATCGTGAATCGGCACCTGCTGAAGAGCCCTCGTGTGGGTGTCTAACCGCATCCCTGGTCTGTGCGCCCAGGGGGTCGGCGGCCAGGTCGGGGGGGGGGAAGGCGCGATGTGTGGTGCCGTCTATTGAGCTGTCGCCCCTGCGGCGCCCGCCTTGCACCGCTTTCTCTACGTGAGCCCTCTGACTGCTCCTTCTCCCTGTAGGGACCCCAGGATGTCGTCCCAGAGCTGCGCGATCGGGAACTGCCTCAAACCTGCTATCTCCTCCCGGTGCAGCGCCGTACCCTCCGCTCTAGCCCAGTTAGTGAAGGACGCGAACCAGTGTGCTGGGGTGGGTGGTTCTCGCCGCTTCCAGTGCCTAGTGAGCAGCCGCTTGGCTGTGATGAGGCCCAAATCCCAGAACCGGGCTTGTGTTTTATTCAGTTTAGTCCTTCGATACAACCCAAGAATGCATGCCTCCCACGTGTTAGGCAACCCCGGGCCCGTGCTGTGGGTCAGGAGCGACGTCACCTCCCCCCAGTACGTAGCCAGAGACGGGCAGTACCATAGCATATGTAAGATGTCCGCGCCCAGTAGGTCGCATCTGGGACAAGTGGCAGTGTCGATCGCAAAGTATTTATTTATTCTATCTGGTGTTATGTACGCCTGGTGTAATATATACAACTGGATGATTCGGAAGCGGGAATTGCGGGGTATGTTCACAGGGCCGGCTAGAGCCAGGTTCCACTCCTTATCTGTCCAGTCCCTCCCACGGTGGGCTGCCCATTTATCCCTGATCCGCTGCGTGGGATGTTGTGTGTGAATGAGGAGTGCCTGCGCCAGCCAGTGTGTAATGTGTGAGCCCCTGCCCATGACGTGTAGGTATTGTATTAGATAATGCATCGGCGGCTGTTCCTGGATGTCCCCCCAGGAGTCAGTATATGCCCGCAGCACCGATGCGTGGAGCAAGAATTGTCCAGCTGGCAGGCCCGTGCCTTCTGACAATCCCGCGAATGGAAGCAGGGCCCCATCTGCATACAGGTCGCCCATGGTCTCTACTCCGGCTGCAGTCCAATGTTCCAGGTGACGTGGCATCACCATCCCACTTCTCCGGGGGGTGCCCACCAGGGGGAGGGCAGGTGCATACGGCCTGACATTTTGCGTCAGTTTCAGGCTACGGACAAAGCATTTGCGGGCCACAGCCACGTGCAGAGGTAGAGGGCGGGGTCCCTTGGTCAGTGGGTGAAACAGGGCGCACACCTGTGGGTGAGTCCATTGGTAGTCTGCAGTGGCCGTGTCATCTAGGTGTGTGTCACTAAGCCAGAACGTCACCCATTGGAGCTGTGCGGCCAGGTAGTAGAGCTCCATATTGGGAACTGCCAGCCCTCCCTCCGCGGTCGGGGAGTATAGCTTAGCCAGAGCCACGCGTGGGCGTCCTGTGTTCCAGATCAAGTCGCGAAGCATATGTAAAGCGGGATGATGAGTGCCGCAGATGATGCTAGGTTGCTGGCAGAAAGCCTGCTGGCCAGTCCCAAGATGCACAGTCTCAAATGAGCCTGTGGGCTTAATCCGTTTAGCGATAAATAAATTGGCTAAAGACCAAGTTTGCGCACAAATGCAAACATTTTAATGCTTAGTTGTTGAATCCATTCAAGACAATGTGGTAGCATCCAGTGCAAAAATAATTCTTTTGTCATACATCGTCAATGATGTGAGTGTCATGTTCAATGAATTCCAATGTTACTAAAGACCCAATGCAATTTCGGTGAGAAAACATTTTGCTGACAGCCATAGCAGGACTTGGGGCCTTAGTCCCCTGACCTGAAATTATGAAAATAAATAAAGATGTACGGGGCAGGATAGGGATACATGACCCACTCGGCCCTATGGTATGGACTCACGGGAACCCCTGGAGCCCCCCAAAAAAATAGTTAAAAATGTCAGGACTCTTGCTGCATCAAAAAAAACAAACGTGGAGGACCTGGCCTAGCAGTTCGGGCTGGACTGTTTCCATGTGTCCATAATCATCTGGTGTTTAACTATATATATATATATATATATATATATATATATATATATATATATATATATATTACCTACTGGCGGTCGCCAGTAGGTATATATAGTTAGGATTTTTTCTCTATGGGATTTTTGAAAATTCTATGTCTAATAACTTTGCCGTTTGTGGACGGAATTGGCTGAAATTTTCAGGAAAATGGCACATTTTGTTTCTGAGCAGCCTTTGAAAATTTGGGGGGGGTTCGTCAAGGGGGGGCCGAGAAAAAAGGGGGGTCCCAAAACGCGTTTTTCCCATGTTAATTTCCATAGGGCGGTTGGCCTCACTTTTAGCCCGAACGGCTGAATGGATTTGCACGAAACTTGGCAAAATTGTAGGGACTGGTAGCCCGATGTGCCTTTTGTAGGTCTCAATATATGTGCTCCAGTGGATTTTGAGAAATTAACGTTTAAAAAAAGATATATATCTGTAAGCGCGGACCGGGCAGCGGCCTAGGACGCGTACTTTTCGCGCAACGGAGCTTTGTGAAGCGAAGCTGATTGGTTCTCCGGCGTCTGTCAACATTCCAAACAGTCCGTAGTGGCCGCAAACAGTCCGTAGTGGCCGCCATCTTGTCTCTCGGTAGGATCGAGAGACAAGAGGAGGCCAAAGCGAAGGGGCAAATGACCATAAGGGGGAATAGTAGATCCTCGCTGACCCCCTAGGTTTGATGTGGAGGTTTTAAAAGGGCCCCGCGGGGCAAAAAAAAAAAATTATAATAATAATCTTACGGCTGAATGGATTTGCACGAAACTTGGCAAAATTGTAGGGACTGGTAGCCCGATGTGCCTTTGCTAGGTCTCAATATATGTGCTTCAGTGGATTTTGAGAAATTAACGTTCAAAAAAAGATATATATCTGTAACAGCGCACCGCTTCGCGTACTTTTCGCGTTACGGAGCTTTGCGAAGCGAAGCTGATTGGCTCTCCGGTGTCTGTAAACATTCCAAACAGTCCGTAGCGGCCGCCATCTTGTCTCTCGGTAGGATCGAGAGACAAGAGGAGGCCAAAGCGAAGGGGCAAATGACCATAAGGGGGCATAGTAGATCCTCGCTGATCCCCTAGGTTTGATGTGGAGGTTTTAAAAGGGCCCCGCGGGGCAAAAAAAATAAATAATAATAATAATCGAACGGCTGAATGGATTTGCACGAAACTTGGTAAAATATTAGGGACTGGTAGCCCGATGTGCCTTTGCTAGGTCTCAATATATGTGCTTCAGTGCATTTTGAGAAATTAACGTTCAAAAACAAGATATATATCTGTAACAGCGCTCCGCTTCGCGGAGATAAAATTATATCTGTATTACCTAGCTGTTGCTAACACCAGTTAGCGACGGCTAGTAGGAGATAGCGACCATCTTGGGCCCCACTTTGCATGTGAGTGATATTTATCACTAATGACATGCAAAGTGGGCATGCCAAGATGTTAGCGACTGGAAACAGTCGCTAACATCGCTATCTCCTATTATCAACTTTTGGAAATATTCGAGATAAGCGCGAATATCTCCAAAAAGTAACAGCTGCCCTGAGCAGTTCTTAGCCATGTTATCCTATGGGAGGTGGATAACATGGCTAAGAGGATTAGCTCGGTAATGCATGAATATCGCTGAGTTTTCAGCGATATTAATGCATTGCGGTCGGTTTTTATCGTATTTGCGATAAACTTTGATAATAGCAAGGTTTATCTGCGATAATTTCTGACGGTAAAAAAATCTTTGCAATGCATCGTTAGGGATAAATATCGCTTAACTTTGGTAATATGCCCCAACGTCTGTTAACGTTCGATTCGAAGGAAATCAGGAAGTGTTGAAAAACATTGTCTGCGCCATCTTGTCTTTTTTCAAATGCCACACTTTTGTCGTGCACGGCAGCCATTTTAGATGCCTTGACCAGACCCACTCTGTGCACGCTGTCGATCCTTAGCATGGCTCCCCACCCTCGCAAGCATCTCCCCCAGCCAGTGGTCACCCCCGCTCTCTGTCTTATGCATGGGTAATAAACCTCCCCCCATCTGCGCTGCTCTTTCCTGAGAATCACACCCTGTGCCCGCCCGACACCTCCCTTTCGCCCTATTCACTACTGCACCCTCTGACACTCCTTTTCCTCTGTGTCCGATTGTCCAGGCTGGTCCTAGGGTATCAGCTAGCCCTGCAGATGTAGTTTATGGCCACAGCTGTAAAGATTCACCCCTCTTCAAAGGAGTTATAGTAGATCAAGGCCCACACTCGATGAGATCCGTCACAGCAGAAGCGTTGCTATTATCTGAAAACCATCCTGTATTGTGATTGGGGAGGGGACCGAGCGTGAAGCGGAAGATTCCAGGGATGACTCTTTGTACATCAAAGTTTTTACAATTATGTGTCACATTAAAAATATATAGCACTCCGACAAAGTAGTAAGATTATAAAACTTTAATAATTTATAAATATATACAAGAAAACAAAAATAGTAATAACATATAAACATTTTTAGGGAAAAACAACGAAGTAGCGGTCGGCTGTGCGAATAGTCCCAACGCAGCACAACGTCCAGATTTCCGGCGTGGGGCGGGTCATCAGTAGCAAACTGTTGTGCGAATAGTTCCAAGGCAGCAGAACGCGCTGAAATCTAGATGACACGAAAGTGATGTCTAGTAAGTTGCCACCCAGCAAATAACGGCGTGGGGCGTCGCGGGGGGTGGGTCTTCAGTAGCAAACTGTTGTGCGAATAGTTCCAAGGCAGCAGAACGATGGCACCAAGGTGATGTCCAGTAAGTTGCCGCACTGGTTTTGGTATCCTACAATGCTGCTCCGAATAACGGCGTGGGGCGCCCCGGGGGAGGCGGCGTGAACGGGCCTCTCCAGGTGGAGTGTCATCTGTTGTAGTGGGGCGCCCCTTTACCGTTTCAGTTGCCATTCCGTCCGTTTTTGGTCCACTGTGTCAAAAGCCGCAATTCAGCTGAGTTGCGCCCACTCTTGCGGTGCAGCGATAGGCGGCTGTCACAGGACTCTCAAAATGGCGGCAGGCTCTTTCCTTTTTGGGCCTGGTCCACTGAAATGGCCCTGGGACACCTTGGAAATCGGACGCTTGTCTGCTAGGTCTTGGACCCCATTCTCGAAAGCGTCCCCTCCGCCTTGAGAATTCATCAAAAGTTTTGGGGGCCCCGACTCTTGCAGGCTTCTGGTGGGGAGCGGCTGCCATGATTGCTCGCGGAATGACTACGACGGAGCTACGAGATGGTGGTGCTCTCATGCTGACGCCAGCTTCAGTCTGAAACATCCAGAAACAAGGTGGGGCTTTCATCGTTTGGAAAAAAAAAAAGTTTTCATCCAATGAAAAGTGTTGTTTTTAGGTCATATGATCAAGCCTTCCATCATTAGGAAACCAAAAGTAAAATGAACCAATGAAAAGTTTTATAAACAAGTCACATGACCTGTTATGCGGCATAGGGTATAAAATGCGGAGAAAATACGTTGGCACGTGAGGCGTCGTCAGTAGCGGACCGATGTGCGAATAGGCCGAAGGCAACACAGCGCGCCAAGATCCGGATGGCACCGAGGTGGTGTCCAGCAAGTTGCAGCACTGGTGTGGCCATCCTACAATGTTGAAAGTCGGCGTGGGGCGCCCCGTTGGCCTGTGAGTTTGCGTCAGTAGCGGACCGATGTGCGAATAGGCCGAAGGCAGCACAACGCGCCAAGATCCGGATGGCACCGAGGTGGTGTCTAGTAAGTTGCCGCACTGGTGTGGCCATCCTACAATGCTGAAAGTCGGCGTGGGGCGCCCTGTTGGCCTGTGAGATGGTGTCAGTAGCGGACTGATGTGCGAATGGGGCCAAAGGCAGCGCAACAATATTTTCTGACTGACACCACAAGGCGCTGAGATGCCAAGATCCGGATGGCACCGAGGTGATGTCTAAGTTGCGGACTGATGTGCGAATGGGGCCAAAGGTAGCGTAACAATATTTTCTGTATGGAAGATACCACTAGGCGTTGAGATGCCAAGATTCGGATGGCACCGAGGTGATGTCTAGCAAGTTGCTGCACTGGTGTGGTCATCCTACAATGCTGAAACTCGGCGTGGGTCGCCCCATTAGCCTGTGAGATGGCGTCAGTAGCGGACCGATGTGCGAATAGGCCGAAGGCAGCACAACGCGCCAAGATCCGGATGTCACAGTGGTGGTTTCATAGTTGAGAGGCACTTCATCTGCAGTGGGGCGCCGAGATCCGGATGGCACCGAGGTGATGTCTAGCAAGTTGCTGTACTGGTGTGGTCATCCTACAATGCTGAAAGTCGGCGTGGGGCGCCCCATTAGCCTGTGAGATGGCGTCAGTAGCGGACTGATGTGCGAATGGGGCCAAAGGCAGCACAACGCGCCAAGATCCGGATGGCACCGAGGTGGTGTCCAGCAACTTGCCGCACTGGTGTGGCCATCCTACAATGCTGCGCCGAAAGTCGGCGTGGGGCGCCCCGTTGGCCTGTGAGTTCGCGTCAGTCAGTGGGGGCTGTTTGAGGATCTGACTGCATTGGAAAGCAATGTGATGCTGTGCGTCGCCCCCAAGATGGAGGTTCCTCGGCTGCAGTGGGGCGCCCCTTGGTGTTTCACTCGCTATGCAGCTGAGTTGCGTGCGCACTTGTGGCGAATAGGCCGAAGGCAGCACAACGCGCCGAGATCTGGATGGCACCGAGGTGGTGTCCAGCAATTTGCCGCACTGGTGTGGCCATCCTACAATGCTGCGCCGAAAGTCGGCGTGGGGTGCCCCGTTGGCCTGTGAGGTGGCGTCAGTAGCGGACCGATGTGTGAATAGGCCGGAACCAGCACAAGGCGCCAAGATCCGGATGGCACCGAGGTGGTGTCATAGTTGAGAGTTCTGAGCAGCGCTTGTAACACTGTCTGAAGCTTATTTGCACCTGCTGCAGCTTCACTATTGCCCTGGTGTGGCCTAAGATCGCCCATGACATAGGCGGCCACCTCCCGGGGTCCGGCGGAACTTTTTTCCTTTTCCTTTGTGCATCTTGTCCCACAATCCGTTTGACCTGAAGACACGACCAGGTCCCTGAATGTGTGCAGGGGGACGCTATTGATTGAATCAAAATGGCGGCTTCACACAAAGCTGACTCAAGCGTTGCTGCTGATGCTATACAGAGAAAAACTGGTTTTCAGTTTGTACATTCTTCAGGATTTTTCCATCCAAGGCTGGTTGAGAGTTTGTATAACAATGGCTTCAGATTTTCAACATACTACTCTTCAACATTCTTCCTAAATGTAACAATGTGAGACTCACTAGGAGAACGGTGTAGTGAGGGCCACAAACGGCTGTTTGTCTTTCCTTTCAAAATGCTGCCAACAATATTTTCGGAATGGAAGACAACACAAGGCGCTGAGATTCGGTTGGCACCGAGGTGGTGTCCAGCAAGTTGCCGCACTGGTGTGGCCATCCTACAATGCTGCGCCGAAAGTCGGCGTGGGGTGCCCGAAGGGGGGGGGGGAGGCGGCGCAAACGAGCCTCTCCCGCTTCTCCATGTGGAGGCAGTTCATCTGCAGTGGGGCGCCGAGATCCGGATGGCACCGAGGTGGTGTCTAGCAAGTTGCCGCACTGGTGTGGCCATCCTACAATGCTGCGCCGAAAGACGGCGTGGGGTGCCCGAAGGAAGTGTCCTTATCCAGGGCATTATCGCTGTATCATGTCCTCCACTAAAATGGCCCTGGGACACCTTAGAACTCGGACGCTCGATTTTTTTTTCCTTTCCTGTACATGCAAAAAAAGGTAAATGCCCGGTACGTTACACGCTTCATCTGCCACGATGAACTCTCCAGAGGAACCGAAAAAAAATATAGTTGTGGTAACTATACCATGCATCGTCATATGGAGAGGTGGCACCAATTAATTATAGTGCTGCATAAAAGAGAGATTTGGAGGAGAACCCCTGACCTGCTAGTACATTCATCAAAGAAGTGGCACTGAGAGCTTCAGAGGCAAGGGAAACGGTCCCAAATTTTTAGAAGAACTTTGGAAAGATTAAAATGACATGTTTAGATTGTGGCAAATTAATTTCATGTGGACAGATGAGTGTTACTCTAATAAATACAGCATATGAACATCATCATAGTCGATGGTTGGTAGAGACATTTTGACTATATCCTGGACCTGCCCGTCCTCGCCCAAAATGGCGCCGGAATAAATGGGACTCGTAACTCCTTGTTGTGTACTGGTTGCAGAACCTTGAAATCACGAGATACGTATGCAGTTTTGAAGCACATGGCGGGCGGGGACGAGAATTGATTGAATATTTCGACATCCCTATTGATATTAAGTTCTGATGTGTTATTGATTACTGTACTGTTGAAAGTTCGAATTAACGTCACCCATGGTACTTGCCCGCAAATGTATATCTAGATAATTTTATTGTAACTGGCCCTGTCGTATTTTAATTATAAAATGT
Source organism: Lissotriton helveticus (assembly GCF_964261635.1). Lineage (NCBI taxonomy): Eukaryota > Metazoa > Chordata > Amphibia > Caudata > Salamandridae > Lissotriton > Lissotriton helveticus. The sequence goes on along the minus strand of NC_136071.1, from coordinate 1,002,508,517 downwards.
ACGTCCACCGATTCCGTAACTGTTAGACACCTTAGTTCTTGCAACCTAATGGCCCGCCCGTTACGTTCCTCTACAGTGTAAATGTCTACTCATCACATACGATTACAGTTTGCTCCGTGGCCGGCCCACGTGGTTATAGGCTCGTATTTGTATAATGAAATTTTCACAATAAAGGTTTTTAAAAGAAAACATGGTAGTAGTATATACATTGGTAAAGTTTGTAATAATAGTCACTGTTTTAGAATCATTAAAAGGCAAGTGAAATAAAGCAGACCAATTACATGAAGGGTAAAAGGTATAATACGAAGGAACGCAGTAAAGATAAATGGTCAAGGGCTGTTGTGTTTTCTATTCCTGCAACATAAAGTGATCGATAAGAATCTCATATTCAGGCGTATCGGCGACTAAGACAGCAGGTCGACCCTCTTTTGCTCAACGGCTCCATCATGGGACGAAGAAACGCTCTTTTTCTCGAAAAAAGAATATATTTTACTTGCAGGACAGTTGTAAAATTTCCGGGAAAGTACATTAGTCTGGAACATTATAACATATATTTAAGAAAAAATAATGTTCGGAAGTAATGAAAAGCGTAATTTTTAGGTCATATGACCAAGCCTTTCATCATTACAATAAGAAAAGTAAAATGAACCAATGAAAAGTTTTATTAACAAGTCACATGACTTGTTATGCTTACGTTACGCGCTGCGCGCCCCGGATGACTTCCGGATGCGCTAACGCGGCGCGTCATATGACGCATTACGCGACAACGCAGGTCCAGAATATAGTCAAAATGTCTCCACCAACCAGCGGTCGGAACACAACCCCTTTCAGCAGGCTAAATAGTTCTGTTAAATGACAACAGAAGGGACAGGCAACAAGAACCATCAGTCAAAGAGGGGAGAGCTAGTTCTTCTCTACCGGGTTACATTGGGGCGCTACCGGAACTGATCGAATTGGTAGTCTACAGTGTTTCTGGATGTTTCAGACTGAAGCTGGGGTTAGCATGAGAGCAGCATCATTTCGTAGCTCCGTCGTGGCCATTCCGCAACCAATCATGGCAGCCGCTCTTTATCGTTATTTTGGGCGGGGTGGGTGGCGGAGCCGAGCTGTTTTGCAGCCATCATTGTGTGGAGTTCAGTTCATCTCACTAGTTTTGTATTTGTCATGAGGGGTTGTTCCTAATGTTTCTATTTTAGCGAGGTCAAAAAGAGATCCCATTAGTGGCCTACTGATTTTGCTCGATTCCTTTTCTTTTTTTTACACGATTTTTCGTTATCTGCAAAGACTAAACAGAGTATTGCGACTCTGTGTTTGTTTGTAAATAGAGAATGAACCAAAGAGAACTAATTCTAAAACAGTAAATACTTGGATAACAATCAATCAAATGGAGAGAGAAGCAGGCACGACGGATTACAACGGGGGCAAAGGCCTGCGTTAACTACCTTTCACTATCTGCAAAGAGAGAGTACTCCTAATAGAAATGAGGGGGGGGGGCACCATTCAAAGCAGATCAGTGTGCATAAACACGAAAATGTTTTCACTTACCACGTACTTGACATTCGACAGCTTATGATATTTGCTATTAAAAAACCATTGAAATTCACTGAAAAAACCATAGGTTATAGACCATATATAGTTAGGAATTAGCATTTACAAAACCTTGAAAATTCACTGAAAAAACCATAGGTTATAGACCATATATAGTTAGGAATTAGCATTTAAAAAACCTTATTTTACTCACACAAAACCATTGAAATTCCATATATAGTTAGTTGCACTAACTATATATTGCGCACCCGCAATCCACTGCTGATCATGTCACATATTACATCATTCATGACATGGTCAGTGACATCACTGATGACATCACTGATGACATCTCAAATGACATCACTGATGACATCACTGATGACATCTCATTTGACATCAATGACCACATCACTGATGATATTATTCATGTGACAATACAATGCATCTCTTCACATTTTAATATAACCTCTGTTTCACCCAGTGTTAAAAACAGAGTATAATTTTTGAAACCATTGACACACCAATACTAGTTACTACATACGTACTCACTGATTCCTACGTCTACACACACATTCACTCATTCACCCATACAATCATTCATACATACAATCACTCATCTTTACAACACAATCATATGCACTCATACACCTATACAGACACTCACACTCTGCCACTCATCCATGGAGTTACTCACACACCTAGTCAGTCCTGTAAAGAATCAATCACACTTCCATTTTCTACTCTATACAGTTAAACATAGAGCACCTTACGTTTTCAACCATATACTAACACATACTTACTCTCTTATACAATCATTGATACACGTACACATTGATCTGTACAGAGTCACACACCTCCCATCCAGCCACACACACACTCAGTCTCCCATGCAAATACTTGGGCAATCAATCAATAACCCATATAGTTACTCATATAGCTACTGATCAACACATGCAGCAGTTTACAGAACAACAGACATAATGATGCACAAATTAAGACAGTTTAGTCACTAACCCATGCACTCAGTGAGACACATTTAATCACTCACTCATACATTCAGTCATGCACCTACTAAATCCTTCGTCCAGACACTTATACATCCACTCATTCTTCAATATGTAAGACATATTTTAACTTTACAGAAACATAGTCACTGGATGTTGTCATCAGTGATGTCATCAGTGATGTCATTTGAGATGTCATCAGTGATGTCATCAGTGATGTCACTGACCATGTCATGAATGATGTAATATGTGACATGATCAGCAGTGGATTGCGGGTGCGCAATATATAGTTAGTGCAACTAACTATATATGGAATTTCAATGGTTTTGTGTGAGTAAAATAAGGTTTTTTAAATGCTAATTCCTAACTATATATGGTCTATAACCTATGGTTTTTTCAGTGAATTTTCAAGGTTTTGTAAATGCTAATTCCTAACTATATATGGTCTATAACCTATGGTTTTTTCAGTGAATATATATATATATATATTACCTACTGGCGGTCGCCAGTAGGTATATATAGTTAGGATTTTTTCTCTATGGGATTTTTGAAAATTCTATGTCTAATAACTTTGGCGTTTGTGGACGGAATTGGCTGAAATTTTCAGGAAAATGGCACATTTTGTTTCTGAGCAGCCCTTGAAAATTTGGGGGGGGGTTCATCAAGGGGGGGCCGAGAAAAAAGGGGGGTCCCAAAACGTGTTTTTAACATTGAGTTTTCCATAGGGCGGTTGGCCTCACTTTTAGCCCGAACGGCTGAATGGATTTGCACGAAACTTGGCAAAATTGTAGGGACTGGTAGCCCGATGTGCCTTTTGTAGGTCTCAATATATGTGCTACAGTGGATTTTGAGAAATTAACGTTTAAAAAAAGATATATATCTGTAACAGCGGACCGGGCAGCGCTCCAGGACGCGTACTTTTCGCGCAACGGAGCTTTGTGAAGCGAAGCTGATTGGTTCTCCGGCGTCTGTAAACATTCCAAACAGTCCGTAGCGGCCGCCATCTTGTCTCTCGGTAGGATCGAGAGAGAAGAGGAGGCCAAAGCGTAGGGGCAAATGACCATAAGGGGGCATAGTAGATCCTCGCTGACCCCCTAGGTTTGATGTGGAGGTTTTAAAAGGGCCCCGCGGGGCAAAAAAAATAAAAAATAATAATAATCGAACGGCTGAATGGATTTGCACGAAACTTGGTAAAATATTAGGGACTGGTAGCCCGATGTGCCTTTGCTAGGTCTCAATATATGTGCTCCAGTGGATTTTGAGAAATTAACGTTCAAAAAAAGATATCTGTAATAGCGCTCCGCTTCGTGTACTTTTCGCGTTACGGAGGTTTGCGAAGCTGATTGGTTCTTCGGCGTCTGTAAACATTCCAAACAGTCCGTAGCGGCCGCCATCTTGTCTCTCGGTAGGATCGAGAGACAAGAGGAGGCCAAAGCGAAGGGGCAAATGACCATAAGGGGGCATAGTAGATCCTCCCTGACCCCCTAGGTTTGATGTGGAGGCTTTAAAAGGGTCTCGCAGGGCAAAAAAAAAATATATCGTTTTTTTAGTTTTTTTGCGTGGAGTGCGCCCGGTTCGCGAACCGGGAAGCGTTCTGGGGAGCGTACTTTCTTGAAAATTAGTGAAAAAAGTTAGAGTAAAATAATAATTGTGAGTGATCAGATGTAGGGTAGCTCTGAGAAGAGCTTTTGGGTTTATGGTACATTTAGGTACTTATAAGTAGGTACCAATGCACAGTCTTAAATTTAGAGTGAAAATTCTGTTGCCCTCATCTGAGAAGTGAACTCCATCTCCTCTGTAGATATCTTGCATGTAGTAACGCAAGTTATTGTTGTACAGGGAGCCCATTCCATGGTCTCTCATGTAAGCTGAAACACATTTGTTTACATGCTTCCTCGATTTCTCAATTTGTGGACAAAATTGGTTCGACCACCTCCATTTTTGTCTTTGGCATATATTTGAATATACCAAGGCAGTCTGAGGAAAAAGTGCCATCAATTGCTCAAAGGTGTCCTTTAAAAGCATTTCCAGAACTACCCCAGTCAAAGTGCCCAAATCATTACCTCCACAGTGCACAATTAACAGGTCAGGTTTTGGCAAATGCATAAAGGTTTTCACCAATGGTATCAATTGGTGACATTTTAATCCTCTGTGGCCAAACCACTTAATTTCCACATCTTGTAAATTGAGGTTAGGTAAATTCCTGTTTTCAGCGTACCTTTGAGCCCAATAGATATAACTATGTCCAACAATCCAGACAGAAAACATGGCGAGAGAAGGTTCTGCTGCAGTCAGATGAAGTGTGGCAATGAAATGGCAGTTGAAAAAATGAGAGTGTAAAATGAAAAAAACTGAGGAGTTTCTGTGTTAATGAAGCAGTAAGAGTGATTGGTGGATTTTGATTGCTGAAAACAGAAAGTTAGTGTGCATGGATGAGTTCGTTGAAAGATGTATTTTGAGTGGCGAAGAAAAAATCATTAAATGAAAGAATGCTCTGGATATGCAGGTGCACTGAGAGTTCAGAGTTCAATTGCAACATTGTTGTGTGAACTTGGAAACACCAGAGGTTTTGCAAGAGGTGGTTGCTATGCAGAAAAAGCAGAGAGGGGGCAGGGTTTTGCTTTGAAAAAAAGTGAGGGAAGAGTTTTGATTGGTGTGACACGAGAGATATGTGTGAGGAATTACAGCATTTCTGTGCTTTTGATAGCTGCAGACTCTGGAGTGCATACCTTTTGCTCTGCTGAAGACAAATTGGTGTGTTTCTGAGACTGTTTTGAAACTCAAAGTATGAATATATAAAAAAAAAGAAAATCGTTTTTGAGGTAAAGGAATGTTTTCAAAATTTATGTGCGCCATATGCCCCCAAATTTCTTTTTCGGGGGTGCAGCAGGGTGTTCTTGAGACACCCCTGCACCCTCGGAAAAATTCGTAATTTGCGATGAGGTAATTGCTAATCGCAAATTGCACCTTCATTCCTATGGGCCTCCTGCTGCATGGAAATGAATGGGTAATTTGTAATTAGCAAATAGGTCATCGCAAACTAGGAATGGTAAAGAATCGCTATTTATTCCTTAAAGTTCGCTATTTAGGAAATGCAAAAAACTTTGATGATACATATGGCGGTTCATCTCTAACAAGATAAGAAGCATAGGGATAGATTTATGATGACTGGGGCATCACCAGGGATGTGTTAGTCATTCTGTGCCGCTGTTCCGTCACCTATGGTGTGCTGCATTTACAATGCGGCGCATCATGGGGCAAAAACAGCACAGATGCGTGACGTATCTGTGCCGTAAAGGTGGCGCATTGCTGGAGTTGTATCGCAAGTGTGATGAAGCTCCAGCAAGGCTCAGGGGTGCCCCTGTCGCAGGGTTTCTGTTCTCACACAGAACTGTGGACAGAGGATTGGAACCTCGGCGAATTAAAGTGTCCCAGAACTCACCTTAGTAATCAAAACCCCTTAGCAAGCTAGGTACAGTGTCACATTGGATATAACAAACTCTTAATGTTTAGACAATCCAGAATATGAACTTATAGTACCTCAGGATACGTGGAACTCATGAACAGTCGGTCGTTATATATTTCTTAGAAACCAGAACATGGAGTTAAGAAGAACACATGTGTATTTGAAATGTTTATTTACTAATGCCGTCTTCTCAGGCGTAGTATGTTAGATAATACAAGTACACATATTATCAGTAGCAAAATTACCAGCATAGTTACTAGTACATAAAAAGCGAATGGTGACAGTATGTTAACATGCTGTAAATGAATAAGAGTTAGCAACACTTATAAGCCGCCGCGGGCCGTGGAGGGAGTTACGGTGGGGCAGGGAGGCGGGGAGGGGGAGGGGCAGGGTGGAGAGGGCTCCACCCTGCCCCTCCCCCTCCCCGCCTCCCTGCCCCACCGTAACTCCCTCCACGGCCCGCGGCTGCTTATATCTCACCCTCCTTAATACACATATTATATTATTTGCTAAGAAGGTCTCTTTGTGTTGGTTTAGGGCGTGCCCATACTTTAGTGTCTTAGATTTGAAGGAATCACATCAGCATACACCAGCTCTCTCTTCATGTGAACCGCATCAACTGTTGTGTATGTGTGTTCGGCAAAGCAATATAAAACCCGCCTCATGCCCAGAATTGGCAGAAGTTGCACTTATGTTATGAGTATGAAGTCGTGGAAATCAGACCTCATAACAATTCTGTATCGTGTTGTTCTTGAAACTTCAGCACTCGCTGTACAGATATAGTTTAACAAGCAAAGCAGATAGTAGAGCAAGAACATATTATTCTCATGTAAACCACGATGAACTACTAGGTTGAAAGCTAAAGCAACAACTAAGTGTCGTGTGCAGAAGTTGCAAAAAAGGAAAAATGGCGTTTAAACCGGTAATGAGCCCATGCTAACTTAACACGGTGTAAAGATATCCAGGACCTAGATGACACCTCCCCATGATCCGGAAACGAACTGAATAAGATAATAGAAGTGCCATCTCATGAGAGCAGATTGCAAGTTTATATGTGGACGGTCCGCAAGGTAAAGCATTAAAAACTAGGAAAATTTAATGCTAAAGAAAAATAAAACAGCCAAGTACTTTATCGAGTCTTAAGCCAATAGGCAAGCTAAATAATAAAAACTTGACAAATAAGTCAATGAAATGTCAATGAAATGCTAGTACTCAGCATATCAAACATGAAAAAGGTCTATGACATAACTGTGTATGCAAAATAAGCTGCAACAGCCTCCAATAGGAAGTCACCGTCTTCATCCGAAAAGAGTTCAGCCATCCAATTTAAAAGCGGAAAAGATTATACGTGCTCTCCCAGCACCGGATCCTCTATCACCATCAGAGGACAGCTCGGTGGGTTTTCAAGAAAGCTCTGTTCCAAGAAAGACTGTGTTGCCGCCAGTAAATTCCAGGGACCAATTAGTCCATGCATCAATGCCACAGCCATAATCCTTTCGCCAGGACAAACCAACTCGTGAGTAATGATAGGAGTCATCAGCTGATTAAAGTCGACGTCAGGAGAAACCGGTCCGCAGAGACACAAATCAATGGCCCAATCGAAATCACAGGTCAGGCAGTGAAATACAGGCTGGACACAGGTGAAGTAGGAGAATCGAAAAGATAATCCATATGCCGAGCTTAATATCGCCAACGGCATTGTGCCATAATATTCTAGCATGCGATTGCGGAACAGTGTCAGCAGCTGCAGGGCGGGAGCTTGCACAGGAGGGACATCCATATTTAAAAATGTAAAAAAGCACAAGAGCGTCCGCTGGTAATGCAAGTAAAAATGGGAATCCACGAAGCAGAGTGGAAAAAATAGAATGAAAGAAAGCAGGGATGACTCCAAAGATTTTCTCAAATGAAGTCACGAGACCACTGGTAACAACTTTAAAAAAGTGCGCCAGGGCCTTTGTGGAGGACGCGTTAAAGATAGTCCGAACCATCTTGCTGAAATGGAAAGGCAAATCTGTATTGAAAAGGGTCTGCACCTCTGTACGGGTGTTCGCTATGTGAAGCACGAAAGTTTCACGGGCCGAACTCAAGGCCACCTCTCTCTGAGACAAAAGAGCTCTTATTCTTGCCATGCCGTTGAAATCTGCTCCCAAGGTTGGTATTTGTGGCGAGATTGAAAACTCCCTATGTTCATGTGTGGGAGGAAATAGAACATTTCTGCAGCAAATAACCCGTTCACTTACTGTTACGATAAAAGGAATACTTTTAATTAACCCAGAACAATCTTCATTATTGAGCATCAAATAACTACCATTTTCCAACAACTTGAACGTGGGGATGATAGCAGGAACTGGCGTGCCTTGCAACACGCAAGCCATATTTGGTCGGTGTTTGTTGCATGAACTGTGTAACTGTATGTGCCTACACATTAGTGAATGATGTGGCGTCTCAGTGCATTCCTCTCCATTCAGATAAACTTCTTGATCATCTTTGAAACATCTGTATGTGTATGGAAGCGACCAGACCTCATGAAGAAAAGCACTACCTAAAGGTTCATAACGACCTATTGGTATATATTTCATACAATTTGAAAACTTATATAAAGCAAAAGGCAGCGTTATTAAACCGTGGATAAGGCACGTTGCCAAAAAACCCGCAATCCTCTGCTGATGATGTCACTGAGCATGTCATGAATGATGTAATATGTGACATCATCAGCAGTGGATTACGGCTAATAGTATCTCTAGTTTACTCCCTTATAGCTGTCTTTCTTTTAACATAAGTGTCTGTTTCCTTCCCTTATACTTACTGTTCTTTTTTTAAAAAAAATTTTTGGGTTCACTTCCGGTTCGCGTACCGGCGAGCGAACTGGGAAGCGAACTACGAGAAATAGAGGTTGGCACAGTTCCAAATATTGTACCAATTTTTTAATAACGGGGAGGTAGTTCTGAAAAGAACTTTTTTTTTTATTGTTTTTGTTGTTTTATATTTTTTTTATTTTTTTTCTGAACTTTTTTTACTTTTTTTGAATTTTTCTGAACAGTTTTATATTTTTTGGGGTTTTTCTTGGAGGGGGCAATGAAAACGATTCATTGTAAAGGGCTCAACAGGAGCAACAAAACAAAAAAAAAGTATTTATTATTTTGGGCGTTTCGTACAAACTTGCATATGATAGTCAATAGCTCTGTTGATCAGAGTGATGCTTCTTTCTCCGTAGCAAATGAATCCATCGCAATGTACGCAGACGTGTTTTACTTCACCAAATCTCATTTGTATATTTGGCACTATCTCCCTGCCCTCTGGTCCCGTTACTTCCGGTACAACAGATCTTCTGGCCATAATAGGGAGATTATCTAGGTCGTTCCGAAACTGTGCAGCACTGTAGTTGTTAGGATGCCACCTAGTCATATGGCGATGCATTGTGTAGTTTCCGAAACTGTATTTTTTCTCGGTCCCTCTGGACAGTCTATCTTGACATATAAGGCAAGTTACGTATCTTGCATTTACTTTTTTCTGACCTTTGGGAATTTTAAAAAATTGCCAAATGAAGTTTTCTTTCCGGTGAGACGTCCTGGGCTCCTCAGGCAAAAACTGCCTCTCTTCGTGCTCGTCGTCCTGTTCCTCTTCTTCCTCTTCTTGTTGAATTATAACTTGAGCAGGTGGTCCACTCTTCCTTGGATGTGGTGGAGGTGGTGGGGAAGCACCAGCTGAAGCTACTAAAGAAGCCATTGCTCACTGGTAACAAAGGGTCTTTCTCTCACAAAGATGAAAGTCAGAGTGAGGAAAGAAGGAGGGATTTTCATCATTTGGGAAAAACAAGAGTTCTCAACCAATGAAAAGTGTTCATTTTATATTATATGACCTAGTCTTACATCATTAGGAAACCAAAAGTGAAATGAACCAATGAAAAGTGTTATTACCAAGTCACATGACCTGCTGTGTTTACGTTAAGCGCTTTGCAGGGCCTCCCGGTTTGCTTCCAGAAACCTGCGCTTTGCGACTCGCTTCGCGGACCAGTTCGCTAACGTAGCACGTCATATGACGTATCACGCGACAACGTGAAACGTCATGCGGACGGGAGGCGTCACGATGTTGTTTTCTAACGCAGCAGTTGCGGTAAAGAAACGTTTACCGGCTCGCGGTCTATTTCGCGGCATCAAGGTCAGCTAACGGAAAGCTTCCCGATTCGCGAAGCGGGAACGAAGAAAAAAAAATATTTAAAAAAAAAATTATACATAAACATATAAAATATATTTTTGGATTTAAAGAAGAATACATTTTACAGCTACAGATATTAGCTGTTAAAAAACCAATGAAATTCACTGAAAAAACCATAGGTTATAGACCATATATAGTTAGGAATTAGCATTTACAAAACCTTGAAAATTCACTGAAAAAACCATAGGTTATAGACCATATATAGTTAGGAATTAGCATTTACAAAACCTTATTTTACTCACACAAAACCATTGAAATTCCATATATAGTTAGTTGCACTAACTATATATCGCGCACCCGCAATCCACTGCTGATGATGTCACATATTACATCATTCATGACATGGTCAGTGACATCACTGATGACATCACTGATGACATCTCAAATGACATCACTGATGACATCTCATTTGACATCAATGACCACATCACTGATGATATCATTCATGTGACAATACAATGCATCTCCTCACATTTTAATATAACCTCTGTTTCACCCAGTGTTAAATACAGAGTATAATTTTTGAAACCATTGACACACCAATACTAGTTACTACATACGCACTCACTGATTCCTATGTCTACACACACATTCACTCATTCACCCATACAATCATTCATACATACAATCACTCATCTTTACAACACTATCATATGCACTCATACACCTATACAGACACTCACAGTCTGCCACTCATCCATGGAGTTACTCACACACCTAGTCAGTCCTGTAAAGAATCAATGACACTTCCATTTTCTTGTCTATACAGTTAAACATAGAGCACCTTACATTTTCAAACATATACTAACACATACTTACCTTCTTATACAATCATTGATACAAGTACACATTGATCTGCACAGAGTCACACACCTCCCAGCCAGCCACACACACACTCAGTCTCCCATACAAATACTTGGACAATCAATCAGTAACCCATATAGTTAATCATATAGCTACTGATCAACACATTCAGCAGTTTACAGAACAACAGACATAATGATGCACAAATTAAGACAGTTTAGTCACTAACCCATGCACTCAGTGAGACACATTTAATCACTCACTCATACATTCAGTCATGCACCTACTAAATCCTTTGTCCAGACACTTATACTTCCACTCATTCTTCAATATGTAAGACACATTTTAACTTTACAGAAACATACAGTCACTGGATGTTGTCATCAGTGATGTCTTCAGTGATGTCATCAGTGATGTCATTTGAGATGTCATCAGTGATGTCATCAGTGATGTCACTGACCATGTCATGAATGATGTAATATGTGACATCATCAGCAGTGGATTGCGGGTGCGCGATATATAGTTAGTGCAACTAACTATATATGGAATTTCAATGGTTTTGTGTGAGTAAAATAAGGTTTTGTAAATGCTAATTCCTAACTATATATGGTCTATAACCTATGGTTTTTTCAGTGAATTTTCAAGGTTTTGTAAATGCTAATTCCTAACTATATATGGTCTATAACCTATGGTTTTTTCAGTGAATATATATATGTATGTATATATATATTCACTGAAAAAACCATAGGTTATAGACCATATATAGTTAGGAATTAGCATTTACAAAACCTTGAAAATTCACTGAAAAAACCATAGGTTATAGACCATATATAGTTAGGAATTAGCATTTACAAAACCTTATTTTACTCACACAAAACCATTGAAATTCCATATATAGTTAGTTGCACTAACTATATATCGCGCACCCGCAATCCACTGCTGATGATGTCACATATTACATCATTCATGACATGGTCAGTGACATCACTGATGACATCACTGATGACATCTCAAATGACATCATCTAGTGTCTGTGTGTTTTTGTAAAGTTTAAATACGTTTTACATATTGAAGAATGACTGGATGTATGGAAGACTGAGTGTGTGTGTGGCTGGCTGGGAGGTGTGTGACTCTGTGCATATCAATGTGTACTTGTATCAGTGATTGTATAAGAGAGTAAGTATGTGTTAGTATATGTGTGAAAAGTATGGTGTTCTGTGTTTAACTATAGATGAGGAAATCGAAGTGTGATTGATTCTTCACAGGACTGACTAGGTGTATGAGTGCATATGATAGTGTTCTAATAATAAGTGACTGTATGTATGAGTAATTGTATGGGTGAATGAGTGAATGTGTGTGTAGACGTACGAATCAGTGAGTGCGTATGTAGTAACTGGTATTGGTGTGTCATGATGTCATCAGTGATGTCATTTGAGATGTCATCAGTGATGTCATTTCAGATGTCATTAGTGATGTCATCAGTGATGTCACTGAAGTATGGTGTTCTGTGTTTAACTGTATAGATGAAGAAATGGAAGTGTGATTGATTCTTTACAGGACTGACTTGGTGTGTGAGTAACTCCATGGATGAGTGGCAGTGTGTGACTGTCTGCATAGGTGTATGAGTGCATATGATAGTGTTGTAATAATGAGTGACTGTATGTATGAGTGATTGTATGGGTGAATAAGTGAATGTGTGTGTAGACGTAGGAATCAGTGAGTGCGTATGTAGTAACTGGTATTGGTGTGTCATGATGTCATCAGTGATGTCATTTGAGATGTCATCAGTGATGTCATCAGTGATGTCATTTGAGATGTCATCAGTGATGTCATCAGTGATGTCACTGACCATGTCATGAATGATGTAATATGTGACATCATCAGCAGTGGATTGCGGGTGCGCGATATATAGTTAGTGCAACTAACTATATATGGAATTTCAATGGTTTTGTGTGAGTAAAATAAGGTTTTCTAAATGCTAATTCCTAACTATATATGGTCTATAACCTATGGTTTTTTCAATGAATTTTCAAGGTTTTGTAAATGCTAATTCCTAACTATATATGGTCTATAACCTATGGTTTTTTCAGTGAATTTCATTGGTTTTTTAACAGCTAATATCTGTAGCTGTAAAATGTATTCTTCTTTAAATCCAAAAATATATTTTATATGTTTATTAATAACTTTTTTTTTAAATATTTTTTTTTCTTCGTTCCCGCTTCGCGAATCGGGAAGCTTCCCGTTAGCTGACCTTGATGCCGCGAAATAGACCGCGAGCCGGTAAACGTTTCTTTACCGCAACTGCCGCGTTAGAAAACAACATCGTGACGCCTCCCGTCCGCATGACGTTTCGCGTTGTCGCGTGTTACGTCATATGACGTGCTACGTTAGCGAACTGGTACGCTTACCGAGTCGCAAAGCACAGGTTTCTGGAAGCAAACCGGGAGGCCCTGCAAAGCGCGTAACGTAAACACAGCAGGTCATGTGACTTGGTAATAACACTTTTCATTGGTTCATTTCACTTTTGGTTTCCTAATGATGTAAGACTAGGTCATATAATCTAAAATGAACACTTTTCATTGGTTGAGAACTATTGTTTTTCCCAAATGATGAAAATCCCTCCTTCTTTCCTCACTCTGACTTTCATCATTGTGAGAGAAAGACCCTTTGTTACCAGTGAGCAATGGCTTCTTTAGTAGCTTCAGCTGGTGCTTCCCCACCACCTCCACCACATCCAAGGAAGAGTGGACCACCTGCTAAAGTTATAATTCAGCAAGAAGAGGAAGAAGAGGAACAGGACGACGAGCACGAAGAGAGGCACTTTTTGCCTGAGGAGCCCAGGACGTCTCACCGGAAAGAAAACTTCATTTGGCAATTTTTTAAAATTCCCAAAGGTCAGAAAAAAGTAAATGCAAGATACGTAACTTGCCTTATATGTCAAGATAGACTGTCCAGAGGGACCGACAAAAAATACAGTTTCGGAAACTACACAATGCATCGCCATATGACTAGGTGGCATCCTAACAACTACAGTACTGCACAGTTTCGTAACGACCTAGATAATCTCCCTATTATGGCCAGAAGATCTGTTGTACCGGAAGTAACGGGACCAGAGGGCAGGGAGATGGTGCCAAATATACAAACGAGATTTCGTGAAGTAAAACAAGTCTGCGTACATTGCAGTGGATTCATTTGCTACGGAGAAAGTAGCATCACTCTGATCAACAGAGCTATTGACTATCATATGCAAGTTTGTACGAAACGCCCCAAATAATAAATTCTTTTTTTTTGTTTTGTTGCTCCTGTTGAGCCCTTTACAATGAATCGTTTTCGTTGCCCCCTCCGAAAAAAAACCAAAAAAAATATAAAACTGTTCAGAAAAATTCAAAAAAAGTAAAAAAATGTTCAGAAAAATAATAAAAAAAATATAAAACAACAAAAACAATAAAAAAAAAGTTCTTTTCAGAACTACCTCCCCGTTATAAAAAAATTGGTACAATATTTGGAACTGTGCCAACCTCTATTTCTCTTAGTTCGCTTCCCAGTTCGCTCCCCGGTACGCGAACCGGAAGCGAACCAAAAATTTTTTTTTTTTAAAAAGAACAGTAAGTATAAGGGAAGGAAACAGACAGTTATGTTAAAAGAAAGACAGCTATAGGGGAGTAAACTAGAGATACTATTACCCGTAATCCACTGCTGATGATGTCACATATTACATCATTCATGACATGCTCAGTGACATCATCAGCAGAGGATTGCGGGTAACAGTATCCCTAGTTTATTCCCTATAGCTGTGTTTCTTTTAACATAACTGTCTGTTTCCTTCCCTTATACTTACTGTTCTTTTTAAAAAAAATTTTTTAGATCAGTCAGAAACAGTGAAAGTAATGAAATATAAAAGACTACGTAGAATATGAGCACTGTATGCAACAACTTTGACACTTACAGAAGCCTCACCTTCTCCATGCCTCCTACACAGTTCTACATGTACATCATAAATGCAAACAGAACAGAATTAATTATACATGTTAAATGGTTTATTTTTGCTGTTCTCAGAATGTATCAAATTTCACTAAAACAGTGACTTGAAGGTATTCATCATATAACAGCGGGGAAAAAAAACACAATCAAAATGATTGTGTTTAAAAAACCCATACAACATAACAAATCAGAATTCAGAACTCCTTAAAGTTAACTTACTTTCCATGACGGCCAAGGATGTCCTATGAACAGCTTACACTCTGTTGTGCTGTTATTACTTTCAACCCGCCACTTTCTGAAAGAAAACCTCCATCGTTTTCAAAAACATGTTACATACAATAAATGACTTCTCGCTCTCTACCACACGTTTCCACAAGGCCAAATCGTGTCTGAGCCATTTATAACTCTTAGAATTCTTTTAAGCCAATCCCGTCATGTTGTATTTCCGCAACTTTCACAATTAAAATGTTGAAGATCATTTTCACAATCCTGGACTAGTAATATCTTCCCCTTCTTGCTCAATCATGTTCTACATTTCCTATCACACTGATACTGCTTACTATGAAGCAGACTTACACTACCTTTATGACTAGTACAATTATTTAATTCTCTACATCACTTTTAATGACAAAGCAATGTAAAACAGTAGACAGCATTGCAGACTTACATTCCCTCTACTCCATGTTTTGATTGGCTGCTTCAATTAGCTTATAAAAAGAAACAGTTTTTCTAAACTCATTCAAAGTGCATGTATTTCTCCATGACGTCCAGTGTTATGGTAAGAAGTTATGTCTCTGTACTACACTTATCCTCAAGGCCAAATCGTGTAGGAGCCATTAGAACTTCTTGAAATTCCTCAGAGCACATCCCGAGATTCTTTCCCTAAAATTTTGGTTTTAAAAACACCAGGTAAGAGTTTTTAAGGTCATACGGCAATTTTTTTTTGAAAATTAAAACAGAATCATTGCAGAATGACCAGCCATTTCTACACTTTAAATAAGCTGTATAATGTCCTGATGTTATTGAAGGACCATCATGATATATAATTGCTACAGTTACAAAAGTCCTTCCTGATATTGACAACTGTGAAGCCACAAAATTTTTAATTAAAGTTGTCAATTTTGTTCCATCAGGCCTACATCGTTGGAACATTAAAATGACATACTGGCCATATGTTCGTATAAATAATGTGGACATGATTTCAGATTTACATTGGCTACACTCCATGTTGTGATCAGCTGCTTTTACTAGCTTATTAAAAGAGACTGATTTACTGTCTGGCAAAGTTAAATATATAAATCTTTCTAAGTCTACACTAGTAGTACTTGATACCCTACAGTTCTCGCAGTCATGCTGCCATTGATAAGAAAGCCCAAACAGGTGATCTACATCTACACCTTCATCATGCAATACATCAAGCATATACATTAAAAACTCCTGACAATCTTGCTGACTATTTTGAGAGAATTGTGTTTGGCCTGAACATCTGTCTAACAGATTTCGAATTTCAGACACACTTTCTATGTTTGTTCTATCAGTGCTACATTTCTCTAACACAGAATTTAACAAACTGCAAAATCTTTGATCAGAATTGACCACAATCTCTTCTTTTACATTTTCTAGAGAAAACAAAACATTAACCACTACATTAGCATAGCAGTTGACACCAGAACTGTTTTCAAATTGAAAACCAACAACATCTTCAACAGAATCCTTTTTGTTTCTGCTTATAATTTCAGGTTCATCGACTTTTCGTCTTTTTGCTACAACCTCCCCAGTATTGGTCACATTTCTTCGTTTCCGGCCTACCACACGTTTCTCAAACAAAGGATACTGAGGCAAATGTGGCGCATACTCTCTTCTTAACCTATTGTATTCCTTAACACAATCTAGATCCGCACAAATGTTTGTGACATCACACTCAATCAAGTACAATCCCGATAAAGTTCTAACTCGTGACAATGCCACATATGCCATACCCTCCTTGAACACAGAACTGCCAATATTCACCAATGCACAGTCTACACTTAAACCTTGCGATTTATGGATTGTCACCGCATATGCCAAGCAAACAGGAAACTGCTTACGACGAACATATAAGTCTTTTACAAGCAAAAATCTAGCAGAACAACGAGCAATTAGCTGTACTTCCTCAATGCCATCAAATTTAATTTTTAAAAATTCAATTCCATCTCTATTTCTGTATTTCACAAAATCAACAACATTACCCATTGATCCATTTACCAGACCTCTTTCAACATGTAAATTCCTTCTTAAAATTATACGGCAGTTCAAGCACACATTCAGAGTCTTTTCAAAACCCGCAGTTTTAGATATACTCTTCTCTAATGAATCCAATTTTGTTTTCAGATTCTCAGACAAAATAATTGCTGATCCCATATGCTCTACTCTGTCAATAGCTTCCAGTTTCACAATCTCTTGCTTTTCTAAATGCAACATTTTGTTGTTGAATTTGGCACATTCTGCAAGAGTTGGCATCAAACATATTCCAGATTTTTTCTCAGTAACTTTCTGAAAAATATTCTCAGGCACAACATCTTTGTCTGGATATAAATTTGTCAGTAATCGTGCATGTAAAGCTTCTTTCCCATGCTCGGTCACTTTTCCAATTCTAACATCTTGTAGAATAGTCTTGTAAACTTCATCCTTTGCCTGACGCATATTTTCATGCAGTTCAGCATAATTGAAGTTTAACCATATATTGACGTTGCCAATGCTCCCTAAGCACTTCCTGGTATCTTCATGCGTGAGAATTTTGAACACAGGTTGCCCTTTCACTGGTGTCAGCTGCAGAAGATCTCCGAAAACAATGATGTGTTTGCCACCAAATAACACATCATACTCTGTTTTGAGAACTTCTTGCATTCTCAAATGCACAAAGGCAAGCATGACATTGGAAACCATGCTTACTTTGTCAATGATAAGAAGTTTCATTTTCCTCAAGACTCTTGAAACTTCAAAACAAGCATCTCCAGATAGCTTGTGATATTCTAATTTGTTGTCATGCTCCACTGGCAGCATCAGTAAACGATGTAAAGTAATCCCTTTAATGTTATGTGCTGCCAGTCCAGTTGGAGCGGTGACAACACAAGACAGCGATGACTCTGTCCTTTCCTGCAAATAACATGAAATTGCTTTAATAAGGAAACTTTTTCCAGTTCCCGCTTCTCCACTCACGTACAGTCGGACAGGCTTCAACGACGTACATGAGCACTCTTTCTTGTCATGACTTAATCCATGATCAATTTGCATGGTAAGTTCGTCATATATTTTCCTCTGCTCAACGTTGAGTTGTCTTTCCAACTCTTCTAAGTTAACCGCATCCTCCTGAGCATGTGCCATGGCTCTTTCCACTTCATTCATAGCAGTGGCAGCTTCATTTTCGATAAGAGGTCCTCCTAGTGGATCCTGACTCAATGAAGCAGAACTCTGACTGTCCTGAGAACTGTCTCTGGCAATCTCGGCTGCAATCGTTGCTTCCTGCTCAATTTCCACATTCAACATTTCTACATATTTGGGAAAAGCAGGACATTCTATGGTCTCCTTGGCAGCATTGAATGAGTCTTCGTAACAAAGGAAATCTCCAAGCAGTTCCTCTTCTGCACGCCAAGGCTTAAAAAGTTGCAAAAGTGCTAAATAGAAAAACTCCTTTTTTTCAGGAGATTCGCCACTCAATTTTCGATGGTTTATCAAGTGGCATTTTCTTTGCTTGACCAGACATCCCTCACTTCCTATTACAGCATACACTCCTTTCTCAGTATCTTCTTTGATGTTCCTCTTGAATATGTAATTTTGCAGAACCTCATACAGACAAACATTCTCGAGGTGACTGCTTCGATTTGGATAATATGTATCCAACATGTTGCTCTTCAAAATGTCGGTACTGTTTGGCTCCTTTTCCGCCAAATACTCAATTTCCCGCACAGGTTTCAGAACTCGATTACGCGTTGCAGCAAGACCAACACTCGCCCAAACGATACTCCTGGACTTGGCATAGAGACTTGCTGAAGAAAACCGGTCAGAACATTCGTAAGCTCCGATTTCTCGATGCGACAACATCTTCAGACTGAAACTGTACAACTTCTTGCTGAGGCTCTTTTCATGGGAAATGTCCTCCCACATATCCTTCAATTCTGTCTTCTCTTTTTTGGTGATGTAAGATGTCACATACCGAGCCACAGCCATACAGTTATCAGCCACAAACTGTATATCCATGTTAGCATTCCACATGGACAAAATCACCGGGTTGTAGTCGTTGATGTACTTAGACTCTTCGTTCCTCTTCAAATTGTATGTGTTTTTAGGTGATTTCTTCATCACATTATGTCGCATCGAAGACATCAAACTGTTCACTCTTCCTTTAGAAATCACATGTCGTGGAAAGCCGAAACGACATTTGGTGTAGAACTTGTCTTTGTTCCGGAATTTACGACGACAGTACTTTCCACATCGATGGCTTTGGAAACGTAGAACTTTTTCTCTTAGGCTTTTTTTCTCCTTTGCGTTTGGAACAGCACACGTAGAATACTGTTCTATGAAACTCATCACTGAGTCTTCTGCATCCGTTCCAAATTTACGTGCATCCTTGATCCACAGCAACATATGTATATGAGGAGCACCTCTTGCTTGGTACTCCTTCCTCCAGAAGAAATCCAACTCCTCTCCAAGAGGTGGATTCTTCTTATTCATGATGAAAGACATCATACCTTCAAATCTATGATTGAAGTACCTACATACATTGACTGGATCCAAAGAGCACAGTTCTCCGGGTGTCTTGAATTCGATGTTTTCTACGTTAGCATTTGCCTCTCGTAGAAATTCAAGTAAGTCTTCCCAGCCATACTCAGCACAGCTCAAAGTGAGGAACCATGTGGGAGTTCCGAAGTTCCTCAGCATACATTTTAAATCACTATGACGACGGTACCAGTACTCATTAGTACCACGCTGACACGCCATGAGATTAATCAGGTGAGAATCCAAAATACTGTCTTGGACATTGACTTTATCCATAAAGTCACTTGCCGAGATGTTTTGCATGTGTATACCACTTTTCAAGATGTGGTTCACTGCATATGACAGTCCAGACAGATCGCTTTCAAACAGGAGATGAAACAAATAAGGAATGCATTGTCGAAACCTAGGATCTCCTGCATACAATCGCAAAGTCCGGTATTCAGAAGCAGGAATTTGATGAGGTCGCTCATCATATCTTCCTCCCTGACCTGTTGGAAAAAGCTGTGGGAAACACTGAGCTTCCAAACTTTCCTCCCAAACACTAATGGGACTCCCTTTCGCTTGTTTCATTTGAAACAACTCAATAGCATTCCCCATGACTTCCTTGGAATGCAAAGGATGAACACTATAATGTTCATATATTTCTTCACTAGTACAGGGTTCTACTTTCTCAATTTGACCAGCACACAAATCGCTATCCTCTTCCTCACTTACTTCCTCTTCTGCAACATATACATTTTTATAGTATTTATTATATTTTTTCAAATACAATGTTGCCCTTTTGACTTTCCTAACATCTACTAAATCTTGCCATATTTTCTTATTCTTTGTCGGAACCCCATTAACTAAGATAACAAAAGGTTCCTCTTCCACTTTTTCTACTCCAATTGTGTTAATGTTTTTCTTCAAATCTAGAGGCAAATAAACAACTCTTCCATTTAATCCTCTCTGTAAATCTGATGGAGGCAATTTCCCTGTCTTTGGCTCCATTCTTACAATAGCCTGAAAGGGATGGATACTTTGAATCAAAATAGATTCATAAGTATTTAAATCCTTCAATTCAGAAGGAATCTCAACCAATTCCAGATTATTATGAACTGCTCTAGCAGGCATCTGGTTTTGATTTAATTTGTTACAACAATAAGTACACACACGTTGATCCAATCCCAAATCAAAACAATTTTCTACCATCAAGTATGTTGTAAAATCCTTCCATTCACTATTATTTTCCCTTTCACTTTTTCCATATAAATCCACTAACTTAGTCTGATTCTTATAATAAGTGCGTCGACAACACACACAAGTGAAATTTGGCCTCTCACTTGATTTCACCTCAAACGTCGCAATTTCCCTCTGGAAATTATCTGTACTGGAAACCTGTACACTATCTTCCACATTACTCTCTTCTTCTTGGTCAATTTCAACATTCTCCTCTTTACTTCCAAAGTAACAAAACTCAATTTCTTCACATATATTCTTCACATCTATTTCAGAACCATGCAAAAGAGCAGCGCATAATTGTTTAAGCATAATTGCTGGACTCTTAGCATAATACAACATTCTAACTAATTTCCTCACTTTATTATGATGCACTGCTAGCATCCTGAAATGATGAAAAACACTCTGGCATACTCTCCTGGAAAGACAAGCCAGTGAATGACCATGCAAACCTATCACTTCTCTCACTCTGCAAGGATCTAATTCTTGCAACAACTTCATTTTCTGCTATAAACTTTTCTTATTAAATGACCGTATAAAATCACAAAGCAAATTGATGGAATCCTGTCGTACACTGCAAATACTACTACACTTCCAGGTGTACACAGGACCCTTAGGACGTCTCCCTAAAACCTCATTACCTAACACCTCTTCTATCTCTGTTGTCACAAGTTTTTCTTTTTCAACTGGACAACCATCTTTCACTTCATAAGCTCGACCACTGGTGTCAACTGCATGCACCAAATCATTATCCTGGAAATAACTCTCCTCATTAAAAAATGCCTCAGAGCTTGAACTATGCATCCATTCTCCAGAAAAAACTTCACAAAAATTACTACGATTAACTATTCTCTTCCATCTACTATTTCTTTTGAAATCATAAATTGCCTTGTTTAGCTTCCTAATTCTATTGATTGTCAAAATAAATAACTTACGTTTAATTTCAAATGCCTGATCAATAACTTTCTCAACTATTTTTTTTCTCTTATAAAAAACCACTTTCTGTTGACCTTTCTTAATATTTTTTAACAAATTGCCAATTATCCTGTTGCGGAACATTCGTTTACGAATGTCCCTAAACTGTTGTTTCCTTCTACTTTCATGCATAGAGTTATCTCTTACTCTAGCAGTAACATTTCTCATTGGCCTTTCCTTACCGTTTGAATTGCTTCTCCTTTTCTGGACTGAAACATTTTCTGTAGTAATATTTTTTTTACTAGAGATATTTCTTATGAATGTTTTTGTACTCTTACCCGGTGCTTTCTTGGTGACTTGACAAATCTTTTTTTTTAGAGGACTGCTGCTTTTTTTCATTCACCTGCTGTCTTTGACGTTTTGCAGCCTTTCTCACTCTTTCTTTGCTTGGCATCCTAAAATCTTGAAATAATCTGCAGTTGAATCTGTGGTAAAATATAATAAAAAATGTTATTAACCACTATTACCCAACAGTAAATTAATAACAGTCATCAAAAACTTAACACACTACTTAACATTTTTACATAGAAGAATTTTTTGTACATGGCAAATTTAGAATACAGAAATAGCAGAAAAGAAATGGAATTTATATTCATTTTACCTGTGCTGTTTTATATATGAATCTGATCTAATTTTATGACCATATTTTAATATTTTATTGAAGACACTACACATAACCTGTTTTTGAAGGTGTCTTTATTTTTAAATTAAACGGTTTACATATTTACTTTTTATTTATTATAAATGTATAAAAGAAATGTTTATAGTTCCATAGGCTCAAGCACGTCAGCTTCCCATCCTATGTCATACAATTCCGACAAATCTGCATCCTCATCACGTTCTTCTTCATCCTCAGGATTGAAATCATCCAAGGGATCAACATCCACTGATGTTTCAATTACGAGTTCAATGATGAGGTCGAAATCAACTGATTGCTGATTGTCGCTCATGTTGATGTTGTCTTTATCTTTAAAGAAAGATAACAACAATGAGATGTTGCACAGTAAGAGACAAATCTCAGAGATTATAATAGTAAAATTGTTTAACAAGAGTAACATTTTGCAGCTATTATTTAACCATGTCCAACGATGCTGAGGAGCAGAGGAGGTGAAGCCTATCTCCAATTTTTCACTGAACAGGACTCATCTCTTCTTAACCTTGGATAAACCTCACCGACTCTGTGTCCCCTGCACATAATTAAATGTAAAGGGGCAGATTTATATTAACTAGCACATCCCCAGGGATGCACCAGTTAACGTGCACCGCTGCTCTGCCACCCACGGTGTGCCGCATTTACAATCAGATAGGACAAAGCTGCATCAAAACCCTGCGCCTGCTTGAAGCAGGCATAGATCTTGACGCAGGTAGGCTGAAAGCTAAAGCAACAACTAAGTGTCGTGTGCAGAAGTTGCAAAAAGGAAAAATGGCGTTTAAACCAGTAATGAGCCCATGCTAACTTAACACAGTGTAAAGATATCCAGGATCCTACATCAGTTTGGGGTTCACGAACCTGGCAGGTACAAGGCACTGAGGCTTTGCACCGTGCATGTCTCATCCCAAATCATATGTTGTTTGTGAATGAAACAATTTCCCAGACCAAATGCTTTGGATTGGCTACTTCTAAAAAATTAAACACCCCTACTATCCCGGAGTTAGAAGAATATGATGGTTGGAGTAATTTTACTCGGTTGTCCATTAAAGATTTACAGGCCCTACTCCGTAATTCTTCCTTTAACATTTCCAGTATAAATCCAAAAGGTTGGCTGCTTTGGCAACGTGCCTTATCCACGGTTTAATAACGCTGCCTTTTGCTTTATATAAGTTTTCAAATTGTATGAAATATATACCAATAGGTCGTTATGAACCTTTAGGTAGTGGTTTTCTTCATGAGGTCTGGTCGCATCCATACACATACAGATTTTCAAAGATGATCAAGAAGTTTATCTGAATGGAGAGGAATGCACTGAGACGCCAGATCATTCACTAATGTGTAGGCACATACAGTTACACGGTTCATGCAACAAACACCGACCAAATATGGCTTGCGTGTTGCAAGGCACGCCAGTTCCTGCTATCATCCCCACGTTCAAGTTGTTGGAAAATGGTAGTTATTTGATGCTCAATAATGAAGATTGTTCTGGGTTAATTAAAAGTATTCCTTTTATCGTAACAGTAAGTGAACGGGTTATTTGCTGCAGAAATGTTCTATTTCCTCCCACACATGAACATAGGGAGTTTTCAATCTGGCCACAAATACCAACCTTGGGAGCACATTTCAACGGCATGGCAAGAATAAGAGCTCTTTTGTCTCAGAGAGAGGTGGCCTTGAGTTCGGCCCGTGAAACTTTCGTGCTTCACATAGCGAACACCCGTACAGAGGTGCAGACCCTTTTAAATACTGATTCGCCTTTGCATTTCAGCGACATGGTTCGGACTATCTTTAACGCGTCCTCCACAAAGGGCCTGGCGCACTTTTTTAAAGTTGTTACCAGTGGTCTCGTGACTTCATTTGAGAAAATCTTTGGAGTCATCC
Organism: Lissotriton helveticus; assembly: GCF_964261635.1. Classification (NCBI taxonomy): domain Eukaryota; kingdom Metazoa; phylum Chordata; class Amphibia; order Caudata; family Salamandridae; genus Lissotriton; species Lissotriton helveticus. Next base: position 1,002,484,036 of record NC_136071.1, on the reverse strand, counting down.
CTGCTTTCTTTCATTCTATTTTTTCCACTGTGCTTGGTGGATTCCCATTTTTACTTGCATTACCAACGGACGCTCTTGTGCTTTTTTACATTTTTAAATATGGATGTCCCTCCTGTGCAAGCTCCCGCCCTGCAGCTGCTGACGCTGTTCCGCAATCGCATGCTTGAATATTATGGCACAATGCCGTTGGCGATATTAAGCACGGCATATGGATTATCTTTTCGATTCTCCTACTTCATCTGTGTCCAGCCTGTATTTCACTGCCTGACCTGTAATTTCGATTGGGCCATTGATTTGTGTCTCTGCGGACCGGTTTCTCTTGACGTCGACTTTAATCAGCTGATGACTCCTATCATTACTCACGAGTTGGTTTGTCCTGGCGAAAGGATTATGGCTGTGGCATTGATGCATGGACTAATTGGTCCCTGGAATTTACTGGCGGCAACACAGTCTTTCTTGGAACAGAGCTTTCTTGAAAACCCACCGAGCTGTCCTCTGATGGTGATAGAGGATCCGGTGCTGGGAGAGCACGTATGTTCTTTTCCGCTTTTAAATTGGATGGCTGAACTCTTTTCGGATGAAGACGGTGACTTCCTATTAGAGGCTGTTGCAGCTTATTTTGCATACACAGTTATGTCATAGACCTTTTTCATGTTTGATATGCTGAGTACTAGCATTTCATTGACAATTGATTGACTTATTTGTCAAGTTTTTATTATTTAGCTTGCCAATTGGCTTAAGCCTCGATAAAGTAGTTGGCTGTTTTATTTTTCTTTAGCATTAAATTTTGCTAGTTTTTAATGTTTTACCTTGCGGACCGTGCACATATAAAGTTGCAATCTGCTCTCATGAGATGGCACTTCTATTATCTTATTCAGTTCGTTTCCGGATCATGGGGAGGTGTCATGTAGATCCTGGATATCTTTACACCGTGTTAAGTTAGCATGGGCTCATTACCGGTTTAAACGCCATTTTTCCTTTTTTGCAACTTCTGCACACGACACTTAGTTGTTGCTTTAGCTTTCAACCTAATAGTTCATCGTGATTTACATGAGAATAATATGTTATTGCTCTACTATCTGCTTTACTTGTTAAACTATATCTGTACAGCGAGTGCTGAAGTTTCAAGAACAACACGATACAGAATTGTTATGAGGTCTGATCTCCACGACTTCATACTCATAACATAAGTGCAGCTTCTGCCAATTCTGGGCATGAGGCGGGTTTTATATTGCTTTGCCGAACACACATACACAACACTTGATGCGGTTCACATGAAGAGAGAGCTGGTGTATGCTGATGTGATTCCTTCAAATCTAAGACACTAAAGTATGGGCACGCCCTAAACCAACACAAAGAGACCTTCTTAGCAAATAATATAATATGTGTATTAGGGAGGGTGAGATATAAGCAGCCGCGGGCCGTGGAGGGAGTTACCGTGGGGCAGGGAGGCGGGGTGGGGGAGGGGCAGGGTGGAGCCCTCTCCACCCTGCTCCTCCGCCTCCCCGCCTCCCTGCCCCACCGTAACTCCCTCCACGGCCCGCGGCTGCTTATAAGTGTTGCTAACTCTTATTCATTTACAGCATGTTAACATACTGTCACCATTCGCTTTTTATGTACTAGTAACTATGCTGGTAATTTTGCTACTGATAATATGTGTACTTGTATTATCTAAGATACTACGCCTGAGAAGACGGCATTAGTAAATAAACATTTCAAATACACATGTGTTCTTCTTAACTCCATGTTCTGGTTTCTAAGAAATATATAACGACCGACTGTTCATGAGTTCCACGTATCCTGAGGTACTATAAGTTCATATTCTGGATTGTCTAAACATTGAGAGTTTGTTATATCCAATGTGACACTGTACCTAGCTTGCTAAGGGGTTTTTGATTACTAAGGTGAGTTTTGGGGCACCCTAATTCGCCGAGGTTCCAATCCTCTGTCCACAGTTCTGTGTGAGAACAGAAACCCTGCGACAGGGGCACCCCTGAGCCTTGCTGGAGCTTCATCACACTTGCGATACAACTCCAGCAATGCGCCACCTTTACGGCACAGATACGTCACGCATCTGTGCTGTTTTTGCCCCATGATGCGCCGCATTGTAAATGCAGCACACCATAGGTGACGGAACAGCGGCACAGAATGACTAACACATCCCTGGTGATGCGCCAGTCATCATAAATCTATCCCTATGCTTCTTATCTTGTTAGAGATGAACCGCCATATGTATCATCAAAGTTTTTTGCATTTCCTAAATAGCGAACTTTAAGGAATAAATAGCGATTCTTTACCATTCCTAGTTTGCGATGAGCTATTTGCTAATTACAAATTACCCATTCATTTCCATGCAGCAGGAGGCCCATAGGAATGAAGGTGCAATTTGCGATTAGCAATTACCTCATCGCAAATTACGAATTTTTCCGAGGGTGCAGGGGTGTCTCAAGAACACCCTGCTGCACCCCTGAAAAAGAAATTTGGGGGCATATGGCGCACATAAATTTTGAAAACATTCCTTTACCTCAAAAACGATTTTCAACTCATAATTTGAAAACACTGCACATGGGGAAATGACTTAAAATGTCCTTAAGACACATAAAAGCGTTTTTTGATTGCCTTTGCAGCATGTTTCAGTCACCTTTAACATGCCTATGTAACGCAAACATTCAAAATCTAAATTTGCCATGCACAGGTGGGAGCATATTTACAAGCAATTTGCTCCACAGACAAACTTCTTACATTGAAATGGGAAAAATAACATCAGAGACTCTCAATTACCTTATAAAGAAGCAGACACCATTATGTCCTTGTCATCAATATTAAAACCATTGCTTTTTCTCAAAAACGATTTACAAGTCATAATTTGAAAACACTCCACAGCTCCTATGCACATAAAAACCCTGTCAGTACTAATACTTCACATTTTCTCCAATTACAATTTCTCAAAGAAACAAAATCTATTTGTAAAACACTTGAGACAAAGCAACATTTGAAAAACACAACTTTCTTCATAATTTTCTCCTTAAAGCACACTATTTTCTATCTAAATTAAAGAAATCTTTTCTCACCTTAGCAAATACTTTGAGTTTCAAAACAGTCTCAGAAACACACCAATTTGTCTTCAGCAGAGCAAAAGGTATGCACTCCAGAGTCTGCAGCTATCAAAAGCACAGAAATGCTGTAATTCTTCACACATATCTCTCATGTCACCCAATCAAAACTCTTCCCTCACTTTTTTTCAAATCAAAACCCTTCCCCCCTCTGCCCCCTCTCTGCTTTTTCTGCATAGCAACCACCTCTTGCAAGACCTCTGGTGTTTCCAAGTTCACACAACAATGTTGCAATTGAACTCTGAACTCTCAGTGCACCTGCATATCCAGTGCAATCTTTCATTTAATGATTTTTTCTTCGCCACTCAAAATACATCTTTCAACGAACTCATCCATGCACCCTAACTTTCTGTTTTCAGCAATCAAAATCCACCAATCACTCTTACTGCTTCATTAACACAGAAACTCCTCAGTTTTTTTCATTTTACACTCTCATTTTTTCAACTGCCATTTCATTGCCACACTTCATCTGACTGCAGGAGAACCTTCTCTCGCCATGTTTTCTGTCTGGATTGTTGGACATAGTTACATCTATTGGGCTCAGAGGTACGCTGAAAACAGGAATTTACCTAACCTCAATTTACAAGATGTGGAAATTAAGTGGTTTGGCCACAGAGGATTAAAATGTCACCAATTGATACCATTGGTGAAAACCTTTATGCATTTGCCAAAACCTGACCTGTTAATTATGCACTGTGGAGGTAATGATTTGGGCACTTTGACTGGGGTAGGTCTGGAAATGCTTTTAAAGGACACCTTTGAGCAATTGATGGCACTTTTTCCTCAGACTGCCTTGGTATATTCAAATATATGCCAAAGACAAAAATGGAGGTGGTCGAACCAATTTTGTCCACAAATTGAGAAATCGAGGAAGCATGTAAACAAATCTGTTTCAGCTTACATGAGAGACCATGGAATGGGCTCCCTGTACAACAATAACTTGCGTTACTACATGCAAGATATCTACAGAGGAGATGGAGTTCACTTCTCAGATGAGGGCAACAGAATTTTCATTCTGAATTTAAGAATGTGCATTGGTACCTACTTATAAGTACCTAAATGTACCATAAACCCAAAAGCTCTTCTCAGAGCTACCCTACATCTGATCACTCACAATTATTATTTTACTCTAACTTTTTTCACTAATTTTCAAGAAAGTACGCTCCCTGGGGCGCTTCCCGGTTCGCGAACCGGGCGGTCTCCACGCAAAAAAACGATATATTTTTTTTTTGCCCTGCGAGACCCTTTTAAAGCCTCCACATCAAACCTAGGGGGTCAGGGAGGATCTACTATGCCCCCTTATGGTCATTTGCCCCTTCGCTTTGGCCTTCTCTTGTCTCTCGATCCTACCGAGAGACAAGATGGCGGCCGCTACGGACTGTTTGGAATGTTTACAGACGCCGAAGAACCAATCAGCTTCGCAAAGCTCCGTAACGCGAAAAGTACGCGAAGCGGAGCGCTGTTACAGATATATATCTTTTTTTGAACGTTAATTTCTCAAAATCCACTGGAGCACATATATTGAGACCTAGCAAAGGCACATCGGGCTACCAGTCCCTACAATTTTGCCAAGTTTCGTGCAAATCCATTCAGCCGTTCGATTATTATTATTATTATTTTTTTGCCCCGCGGGGCCCTTTTAAAACCTCCACATCAAACCTAGGGGGTCAGCGAGAATCTACTATGCCCCCTTATGGTCATTTGCCCCTTCGCTTTGGCCTCCTCTTGTCTCTCGATCCTACCGAGAGACAAGATGGCGGCCGCTACGGACTGTTTGGAATGTTTACAGACGCCGGAGAACCAATCAGCTTCGCTTCACAAAGCTCCGTTGCGCGAAAAGTACGCGAACCGGAGCGCTGCCCGGTCCGCTGTTACAGATATATATCTTTTTTTAAACGTTAATTTCTCAAAATCCACTGGAGCACATATATTGAGACCTACAAAAGGCACATCGGGCTACCAGTCCCTACAATTTTGCCAAGTTTCGTGCAAATCCATTCAGCCGTTCGGGCTAAAAGTGAGGCCAACCGCCCTATGGAAAACTCAATGTTAAAAACACGTTTTGGGACCCCCCTTTTTTCTCGACCCCCCCTGGACGAACCCCCCCCCCAATTTTCAGGGGCTGCTCAGAAACAAAATGTGCCATTTTCCTGAAAATTTCAGCCAATTCCGTCCACAAACGCCAAAGTTATTAGACATAGAATTTTCAAAAATCCCATAGAGAAAAAATCCTAACTATATATACCTACTGGCTACCGCCAGTAGGTAATTATATATATATATATATATATATATATTACCTGCTGGCGATAGCCAGTAGGTATATATAGTTAGGATTTTTTCTCTATGGGATTTCTGAAAGTTCTATGTCTAATAACTTCGGCGTTTGTGGACGGAATTGGCTGAAATTTTCAGGAAAATGGCACATATTGTTTCTGAGCAGCCCCTGAAAATTGGGGGGGGGGGTTCGTCCAGGGGGGGTCGAGAAAAAAGGGGGGTCCCAAAACGTGTTTTTAACATTGAGTTTTCCATAGGGCGGTTGGCCTCACTTTTAGCTCGAACGGCTGAATGGATTTCCACAAAACTTGGCAAAATTGTAGGGACTGGTAGCCCGATGTGCCTTTGCTATGTCTCAAGATATATGCTCCAGTGGTTTTTACGAAAATTAACTTTGAAAAATATATATTGGGCTACATTGGGCTATATATATGTTGGATCCCAAATGTAGCCCAATGTAGCCCAATGTAGCCCAATGTAGCCCAAAGATGGCCACCAGAGACAAAAGAGCCCAAATGTAGCCCAAATATCAGCCAGATGTAGCCCAACTATAGCCCAGTGACAGAATGTCCCAGAGTGTTCTAAAGAACAACTAGAGCGCTAACAGTCTTACTTATGACAAAAGTATGGCACACCTGAAGTCATCTTGATTGGAATAAAGTGTTAACACTTAAAACATTTAATTTGCAAAGGAACAAAATGAGGGGGTTCATTTTGCCATAGAAATGTCGTATATATATATATATATATATATATATATATATATATATATATATATATATATATATATATATATATTGCTGCACACTTCCCGTATCCCTTTCCGGTGTCAGAAAAAGAGAGGCCGGCACGCTGGTATCCGTTTATACAATTTTGATCACCAAACCCCCTTCACCCCTTACAGACGCGTTTCGCCTTCACAGGCTTCGTCAGTGTAACGTTAATGTGCAATTAAAATCACCATTTTAAAGCCATTGGTCCGCTTTACTCTCCATAGACATAGAAGAGAGACATGTTTTTTACAACATTTTGGTGGCCATCTTGTAGTGTACAAATTCCCTTCTTGTACCGGCTAAACAATGGTGACAACGTGAAAGTGCATTGTGCTCATTAAAAAAACAAGTAACGTTGTGAAATATATAGTTAATACTTTTTCAACATTTCACATTTCACAGTATGAATAATTGAGTCAATAATTGAGATTTTTACAACAATTCATTTCTCAATATGACCATTTTAAGATATTCAGCCCTGAATGGGCGGTTTTTTCTACAGTGCAAACCAAAAAAGTTAACTAGAGAATGATATGTCATTGGGGAAGTAGAGATGTTACCCAGTTTCATTTCATTGTCTACTAAAGATCCCCAATGATTTGTGACGCTTTCCTGCTTACAAATGAACCCACAGTTCTTCATTATTATTTAAACCCCAAGGAGTAATGGTTTTAAGATTAATAATGTGTTTAGACTCCAGAATACGTAGAGACTTTTCCCTGTCCCCTCCCCGTTCTAATTTGGGGGCCTGATCCATGCAATAGAAGCTAAGTTTCTCCCATTTGCTTGATGATGTTGAGCAAAATGGCGGGCTACTGTATATGATTTATCGTTGTTGGTGATAGCCCGCATGTGCTTGAGAATCGTAAGTTTAACAGGTTTGATGGTGCTACCAATATATCGCAGCTTGCAAGGACAGGTGAGACAGTACACAGTATACTCCGAGTTGCAATTAAGCAACTGTTTTATTTTTATGTTGGGTTTATTATCGCCTGTGCGATTTGGGTATTCAGATGTTTTGTCACTAAATTTACATGCCTTGCATTTAAGACACGGGAAGAAACCAACCGATTTCGATATTTTGATGGGTTTTGCCAATGATTTAAAATGGCTATGGACCAAATGATCTGCCAAAGATGGACATCTTTTGTATGTGATCAAAGGCTTCTTTGGCAGATTTTTCTTGAGGACTTTATCAGCAGTGAGTAAATGCCAGTGTTTCTGAAAGATATTTGTTATTTCACCTGATTTGGTATTAAATTCAGTTATCATACGAACCTCATCAGGTGCCTCTATTTTTAATTTAGGAACCAGGAGATCCCTCCTGTTTGTTTTAGAGGCTTTATCACTGGCTTGTTTGAGGATACTGGTGTTATACCCTCTACGTTCAAATCTACCATTTGCTTCAGTCACAGCAAGCTTATAGTCTTGATCAAGAGAACAGTTTCTCTTTAGGCGTAAAAATTCGCCATATGGTACATTTTTTACAAGACTCCTTGGATGATAAGATTTAGCATGCAGGACCGCATTGCCCGCTGTGGGTTTTCTATACAAGCGGGTGTGTAAGATGTTATTGTGCACAAAAACTTCTAAATCTAGATAATTGATGCTATTTGTACTAATGGTGCTGGTAAATTTTAGATTGAGCGTATTTTCATTTATATATATATATATATATTACCTACTGGCGGTCGCCAGTAGGTATATATAGTTAGGATTTTTTTGAATAGGGATTTCTGAAAATTCTATGTTGAATAACTTTGGCGTTGATAGACGGAATTGGCTGAAATTTTCAGGACAATGGCACATTTTGTTTCTGAGCGTCCCCTGAAAGTTTGGGGGGGTTTCGTCAAGCGGGGGCCGAGAAAAAAGGGGGGTCCCAAAACGTGTTTTTAACATTGAGTTTTCCATAGGGCGGTTGGACTCACTTTTAGCTCGAACGGCTGAATGGATTTCTATGAAACTTGGCAAAATTGTAGAGACTGTTTGCCCGATGTGCCTTTGCTAGGTCTCAAGATATGTGCTCCAGTGGATTTTGAGAAATTAACGTTCAAAAAATTATATATATCTGTGACAGCGTCCCGGTTAGCGCCCCGGTTCGCGTACCAGACGCGTAACGGAACTTCGCGAGGAGAAGCGGATTGGCTCTCCGGTGACTCTCAACATTCTAAACAGTCCGGAGCGGCCACCATCTTGTCTCTCGGTAGGATCGAGAGACAATAGGTGGAAATAAACGAAGGGGGGAATGAATGAAAGGGGCAAGGTAGACCCCTCCTGACCCCCTAGGATTGATGTGGGGGCTATTAAAGGGCCCCGCGGGGCAAAAGAATAAAATACATTTTTTTTCGATTTTTCGCGGTGGAAGCGCTACCCGGTACGCGAACCGGGTAGCTCACCGGTAGCGTAACGGGAGTCCGCCATCTTGTGTTTCGGACGAATTTAGTCACAAGATGGAGGATAAACAATGTTGGGAATGGGTATAAGGGGGCACGGGAGACATATCCTGACCCCCTAGGTTTTCTGAGGGTGGCTGAGGAGGCCCATCTATGTAAAAGAAAAAACCACCTTTTTTTTTCAAATTTTCGCACGGTTAGCGCCCGGACCGCGCACTGGGTAGGGTTCCGGAAAGCGTAACAAGGGGAAAACCAAGGGAAATAGTAAAATAATATTTTAGAGTGCTTTGAGGTAGGGTAGCTCTGAATAGAGCTGTTGTGTTGTGTGGGTGATGTAAGTACTAACATGTAGGTACCAATGAAGAGTCTAAAATTCAATGTACACCGTCTCCTCTGTAGATATTTTGTATGTTCTAATATGGGTTATTTAAATGTAAATGTGTGGAAAAGCACTTCATGCTTTAAAGCAATTGTATTTTTGAACTGATTGTTCTTTCCTCTTAGTCCTCCTCTTTGTTTTTTTTCCCCCACACTCTTCTTCAGCATGATAGTTGATAAATTTGTTCCCTCAAAAAATGTATATACATAAAAAAATTATATTAAATAGATATAAAATATATTTTTCCTTTAAAAGAAGAATACATTTTACAGCTTTTGATATTTGCTATTAAAAAAACCATTGAAATTCACTGAAAAAACCATAGGTTATAGACCATATATAGTTAGGAATTAGCATTTACAAAACCTTGAAAATTCACTGAAAAAACCATAGGTTATAGACCATATATAGTTAGGAATTAGCATTTACAAAACCTTATTTTACTCACACAAAACCATTGAAATTCGAATATATAGTTAGTTGCACTAACTATATATCGCGCACCCGCAATCCACTGCTGATCATGTCACATATTACATCATTCATGACATGGTCAGTGACATCACTGATGCCATCACTGATGACATCTCAAATGACATCACTGATGACAACATCCAGTGACTGTATGTTTCTGTAAAGTTAAAATATGTCTTACATATTGAAGAATGAGTGGATGTATAAGTGTCTGGATGAAGGATTTAGTAGGTGCATGACTAACTGTATGAGTGAGTGATTAAATGTGTCTCACTGAGTGCATGGGTTAGTGACTAAACTGTTTTAATTTGTGCATCATTATGTCTGTTGTTCTGTAAACTGCTGCATGTGTTGATCAGTAGCTATATGAGTAACTATATGGGTTATTGATTGGTTGCCCAAGTATTTGTATGGGAGACTGAGTGTGTGTGTGGGTGGCTGGGAGGTGTATGACTCTGTGCATAGATGTGTGAGCAGTTGATTCACTAGATGTATGGGTTCAAAAGTGCATGTGGAAACAGCTGTATGGGCGGTTGACTGTGTGCATGAGTGTATTGGTGAGTGAATGGATATCTCAGTGCTACATGTCAAAGTAAGTACATATGTAAAACACAGTACATGTGAGAGTTGACATATATACATAACTGTGCATAAGAGCCAGTGAATGTGTGAGTGGCTGTATGGATCATTGTGAACTTGTATCAGGGATTGTATAAGAGAGTAAATATGTGTTAGTATATGTTTGAATAAGTAAGGTGTGTATAACTGTATAGTTGAGGAAATGGAGGTGTGATTGATTCTTTGCATGACTGACTAGGTGTGTGAGTAACTCCATGGATGAGTGACAGTCTGTGAGTGTCTGTTTACACTGAGTGTATCTAAGGTTATATTAGAGTCTGAAGAGGTTCATCGTATTATCACATGAATGATGTCATCAGTGATGTGATCAGTAATGTCAAATGAGATGTCATCAGTGATGTCACCAGTGATGTCATTTGAGATGTCATCAGTGATGTCATCAGTGATGTCATTTGAGATGTCATCAGTGATGTCATCAGTGATCATTCATGACATGGTCAGTGACATCACTGATGACATCACTGATGACATCTCAAATGACATCACTGATGACATGACTGATAACAACATCCAGTGATTTTTTTGTTTCTGTAAAGTTTAAATATGTCTTACATATTGAAGAATGAGTGGATGTGTAAGTGTCTGGACGAAGGATTTAGTAGGTGCATGACTGACTGTATGACTGAGTGATTAAATGTGTCTCACTGAGTGCATGGGTTAGTGACTAAACTGTCTTAATTTGTGCATCATTATGTCTGTTGTTCTGTAAACTGCTGCATGTGTTGATCAGTAGCTATATGAGTAACTATATGGGTTATTGATTGATTGCCCAAGTATTTGTATGGAAGACTGAGTGTGTGTGTGGCTGGCTGGGAGGTGTATGACTCTGTGCAGATCAATGTGTACTTGTATCAATGATTGTATAAGAAGGTAAGTATGTGTTAGTATATGTTTGAAAATGTAAGGTGCTCTATGTTTAACTGTATAGACAAGAAAATGGAAGTGTCATTGATTCTTTACAGGACTGACTAGGTGTGTGAGTAACTCCATGGATGGCAGACTGTGAGTGTCTGTATAGGTGTATGAGTGCATATGATAGTGTTGTAAAGATGAGTGATTGTATGTATGAATGATTGTATGGGTGAATGAGTGAAGGTGTGTGTAGACGTAGGAATCAGTGAGTGCGTATGTAGTAACTAGTATTGGTGTGTCAATGCTTTCAAAAATTATACTCTGTATTTAACACTGGGTGAAACAGAGGTTATATTAAAATGTGAGGAGATGCATTGTATTGTCACATGAATGATATCATCAGTGATGTGGTCATTGATGTCAAATGAGATGTCATCAGTGATGTCATCAGTGATGTCATTTGAGATGTCATCAGTGATGTCATCAGTGATGTCATCAGTGATGTCACTGACCATGTCATGAATGATGTAATATGTGACATCATCAGCAGTGGATTGCGGGTGCGCGATATATAGTTAGTGCAACTAACTATATATGGAATTTCAATGGTTTTGTGTGGGTAAAATAAGGTTTTTTAAATGCTAATTCCTAACGATATATGGTCTATAACCTATGGTTTTTTCAGTGAATTTTCAAGGTTTTGTAAATGCTAATTCCTAACTATATATGGTCTATAACCTATGGTTTTTTCAGTGAATATATATATATATATATATATATATATATATATATATATATATATATGGTTTACCAATCCAATCCAAACTGATAAGAGGAAGGCACTGACTCCATGAATTTCATTCAAGAAAGAGTGTTTATTCCAAACATGCTGCACGACGCGTTTCGGCGGAAGCCTCCGCCTTGCTCACTTACTCTGTTGAAAGTGACGCCTGTACATATACTCTGAATCACATGCTGACCCACCTAAGTGATAGACATAGAAGAGTTTTTCTATTTTGCTGCCAACTATCATATACGTTTCTGTTTAAATAATTAGAAGAACGAAAAGAAATGCATTATTCCTAAATGATTCTAAATTACCTCTGGAATCAAAAAAACATATTTCAAACCGTTAACCATTACTCGTAATATCTATTAACACAAACTTATAATTTGTATTAACACAGACTTATCTCGCACCCCACTGCCCAATTACATTCATTGTGCATGTTGCAAATATGGATCAACTCCATATAATTCTGCATTAACTCCATAGTGGAGTGGGTGGTCACATATATAATGGCAACACTCTCATATTAACTTGCTGTTTTCGTGTCTATCACAACAATTCAGGACATATTCTTATTGGCTATGGGTCAGTAACAAAATTATATATTTCTCAATTATATAACATATATAGTACAAATGTATATACAATAATTAATGCACAGAGTTATTCTTGGAATGGGGTTTGTTGAGTGGGAGAAGTTTTCGCTACTGGACTATAAGTGTACTGTTAAAGCTTCATCAGAGTTAAGGCCATTGGGAATCTTTGAATCTAACAAGATAATATGTCTTGATTCAAGGCGTCTTAAAGCCAGTCTTCGATTCCCTCCTCTCGGATTTTTGGGGACATTGTCTATTACGTAGTAAGAGATGTGTTTAATACTACCATCATGTAGTGTGTTCACATGCCTTGCCACCGGGTATGTGGGGTCATTGTTGGTGATTGCACGCAAATGTTGCAAAATCCTAATGTGGGCTTGATGGATTGTACTCCCCACATAACGCTTCCCACAACTGCATACCAGAACATATACGGCATACTCGGTCTTGCACGAGTAGCCACCCCTGATTTTATAGGGTTTGTTTCTGAATGGCACTGTAACCTCTTTCATATTGATACCCTGTTTGCAGGCTTTGCACTTTGTGCATTTCTTAAAGCCTTGTTGAGGTGGTGGCCATGTAGCAGCTTTTACCACCGTAGGGGCATTACATACCAATTGGCTGTGCATGGATTTTGCCTTCCTAAATGTTATGGAAGGTTTGTTGCCATTCAGGTGTCCTATCACAGGGTCATTTCTTATTAGTGGCCAGTGTTTTTGTGAAATTCTCCTCACCTGATTCATATATATATATATAGACAAAGGCATTTTCAAGGCCGAAACGCGTCTCTCCTTATGCTTGGGATTGAGGGTGAAATAAAGAAATGCCGAATACAGAGCTATTTCGTGTCCATGCCTGCTTTCCATGGAGTTTATGTGGGAGATGGTTGTTTCGGTCATATATATATATATATATATATATATATATATTCACTGAAAAAACCATAGGTTAGAGACCATATATAGTTAGGAATTAGCATTTAAAAAACCTTGAAAATTCACTGAAAAAACCATAGGTTATAGACCATATATAGTTAGGGCTTAGCATTTAAAAAACCTTATTTTACTCACACAAAACCATTGAAATTCCATATATAGTTAGTTGCACTAACTATATATCGCGCACCCGCAATCCACTGCTGATGATGTCACATATTACATCATTCATGACATGGTCAGTGACATCACTGATGACATCACTGATGACATCTCAAATGACATCACTGATGACATCACTGATGACAACATCCAGTGTCTGTATGTTTCTGTAAACTTTAAATATGTCTTACATATTGAAGAATGAGTGGATGAATAAGTGTCTGGATGAAGGATTTAGTAGGTGCATGACTGACTGTATGAGTGAGTGATTAAATGTGTCTCACTGAGTGCATGGGTTAGTGACTAAACTGTCTTAATTTGTGCATCATTATTTCTATTGTTCTGTAAACTGCTGCATGTGTTGATCAGTAGCTATATGAGTAACTATATGGGTTATTGATTGGTTGCCCAATTATTTGTATGGGAGACTGAGTGTGTGTGTGGCTGGCTGGGAGGTGTGTGACTCTGTGCAGATCAATGTGTACTTGTATCAATGATTGTATAAGAGAGTAAGTATGTGTTAGTATATGTTTGAAAATGTTATGTGCTCTATGTTTAACTGTATAGATTAGAAAATGGAAGTGTGATTGATTCTTTACAGGACTGACTAGGTGTGTAAGTAACTCCATGGGTGAGTGGCAGAGTGTGATTGTCTGTATAGGTGTATGAGTGCATATGATAGTGTTGTAAAGATGAGTCATTGTATGTATGAATGATTGTATGGGTGAATGAGTGAATGCGTGTGTAGAAGTAGGAATCAGTGAGTGCGTATGTAGTAACTAGTATTGGTGTGTCAATGGTTTCAAAAATTATACTCTGTATTTAACACTGGGTGTAACAGAGGTTATATTAAAGTGTGAGGAGATGCATTTTATTGTCACATGAATGATATCATAAGTGATGTGATCATTTATGTCAAATGAGATGTCATCAGTGATGTCATCAGTGATGTCATTTGAGATGTCATCAGTGATGTCATCAGTGATGTCATCAGTGATGTCACTGACCATGTCATGAATGATGTAATATGTGACATCATCAGCAGTGGATTGCGGGTGCGCGATATATAGTTAGTGCAACTAACTATATATGGAATTTCAATGGTTTTGTGTGAGTAAAATAAGGTTTTTTAAATGCTAAGCCCTAACTATATATGGTCTATAACCTATGGTTTTTTCAGTGAATTTTCAAGGTTTTTTAAATGCTAATTCCTAACTATATATGGTCTCTAACCTATGGTTTTTTCAGTGAATTTCAATGGTTTTTTAATAGCAAATATCATAAGCTGTCGAATGTCAAGTACGTGGTAAGTAAAAACATTTTCGTGTTTATGCACACTGATCTGCTTTGAATGCTGCCCCCCCTCCCCCTCATTTCTATTAGGAGTACTCTCTCTTTGCAGATAGTGAAGGGTAGTTAACGCAGGCCTTTGCCCCCGTTGTAATCCGTCGTGCCTGCTTCTCTCTCCATTTGATTGATTGTTATCCAAGCATTTACTGTTTTAGAATTGGTTCTCTTTGGTTCATTCTCTATTTACAAACAAGCACAGAGTCGCAATACTCTGTTTAGTCTTTGCAGATAGCAAAAAATCGTGTAAAAAAACAAAAGGAATCGAGCAAAATCAGTAGGCCACTAATGGGATCTCTTTTTGACCTCGCTAAAATAGAAACATTAGGAACAACCCCTCATGACAAACACGAAACTATTGAGATGAACTGAACTCCACACCATGATGGCTGCAATACAGCTCGGCTCCGCCACCCACCCCGCCCAAAATAACGATAAACTCTATGCAAATATTACAAATATATACAACACACCAGCAAAGTAACAGGGTAAAACATTTTATTAAACAACTATTTACATAACTATTTTATACTTTTTGTTGCCCGATCCGGCTAGCTCAATCGATCGAGCATGAAACTCATGCACTCTGATGGTTCAAAGTTTTGAGGAGTGCATGTAACACTGTCTGAAGCCTATTTGCACTTGCTTCAGCTTCACTATTGTCAAAGTAAAGTGGGGACTGTTTGAGGACGTGACTGCATTTGTGAACAATGTAATGCGGTGCCTCCCTGAACCGCTTGACGGAGGCCCCCGAGGGACGGTGTGATGGCGCGGACTCGGAGGGGGCGCTTGGCTCCGGCTCCCTCCCCAAGTCGTGTTCTCCTGGTGTAGCCTGAGATCGCCCCCGACATAGGTGGCCGGCTCCCGGGATCAAGCGGAACTTTTTGCCTTTTGGTAACTCTTCCATTCTTGACCTTGTCCCACAATCCGTTTCACCTAAAGACACGCTGTAGTGGGGCGCCCCTTTACCATTTCAGTTGCCATTCCGCCCGCTTTTGCTACACTGTGCCTCTTCCGCTATTCAGCTGTTTACCACCCGCTCTTTCGACTACAGCGTCTCGCTCACCATGTAGTTGAGTTGCTCCCGCTCTTGCGGTGCAGCGATAGCCGGCTGCCACAGTACTCTCAAAATGGCGGCCGGCTCTTCAGATTTGGGCGTGGTCCACTAAAATTGCCCTGCGACACCTTGGAACCCGGACGCTTGTCTGCTAGAGATTGGGCTCCATTCTCGAAAGCGTCCCCTCAGCCTTGAAGATTCTACAAAAGTCTTGGGGGCCCCCGACTCCTGCAGGCTTCTGGTGGAGAGCGGCTAGCATTATTGCTCGTCGAATGGCCACGACGGAGCTACGAAATGGTGGTGCTCTCATGCTAACGCCAGCTTCAGTCTGAAACATCCAGAAACACTGTAGACTACCAATTCGATCAGTTCCGGTAGCGCCCCAACGTGACCCGGTAGAGAAGAACTAGCCCTCCCCTCTTTCACTGATGGTTCTTGTTGCCTGTCCCTTCTGTTGTCATTTAACAGAACTATTTAGCCTGCTGAAAGGGGTTGTGTTCAGACCGCTGGTTGGTGGAGACATTTTGACTATATTCTAGACCTGCGTTGTCGCGTAATGCGTCATATGACGCGCCGCGTTAGCGCATCCGGAAGTGATCCGGGGCGCGACGCGCAGCGCGTAACGTAAGCATAACAGGTCATATGACTTGTTAATAAAACTTTTCATTGGTTCATTTTACTTTTCCTATTCTAATGATGCTTTCGAACATTATTTTTTCTTAAATATATGTTATAATGTTCCAGGCTAATATACTTTCCCGGAAAATTTACAACTGTCCTGCAAGTAAAATATATTCCTTTTTCGAGAAAAAGGGCGTTTCTTCGTCCCATGACGGAGCCGTTGAGCAAAAGAGGGTCGGCCTGCTGTCTTAGTCGCCGATACGCCTGAATATCAGATTCTTATCGATCACTTTATGTTGCAGGAGTAGAAAACACAACAGCCCTTGACCATTTATCTTTACTGCGTTCCTGCGTATTATACCTTTTACCCTTCATGTAATTGGACTGCTTTATTTCACTTGCCTTTTACTGATTCGAAAACAGTGACTATTATTAAAAACTTTACCAATGTATATACTACTACCATGTTTTCTTTTAAAAACCTTTATTGTGAAAATGTCATTATACAAATACGGGCCTATAACCACGTGGGCCGGCCACGGAGCAAACTGTAATCGTATATGATGAGTAGACATTTACACTGTAGAGGAACGTAACAGGCGGGCCATTAGGTTGCAAGAACTAAGGTGTCTAACAGTTGCGGAATCGGTGGACGTACATTTTATAATTAAAATACGACAGGGCCACTTACAATAAAATTATCTAGATATACATTTGCGGGCAAGTACCATGGGTGACGTTAATTCGAACTTTCAATAGTACAGTAATCAATAACACATCAGAACTTAATATCAATAGGGATATCGAAATATTCAATCTATTCTCGTCCCCGCCCGCCATGTGCTTCAAAACTGCATACGTATCTCGTGATATCAAGGTTGTGCAACCAGTACACAACAAGGAGTTACGAGTCCCATTTATTCCGGCGCCATTTTGGGCGAGGACGGGCAGGTCCAGGATATAGTCAAAATGTCTCTACCAACCATCGACTATGATGATGTTCATATGCTGTATTTATTAGAGTAACACTCATCTGTCCACATGAAATTAATTTGCCACAATCTAAACATGTCATTTTAATCTTTCCAAAGTTCTTCTAAATATTTGGGACCGTTTCCCTTGCCTCTGATGCTGTCAGTGCCACTTCTTTGATGAATGTACTGGCAGGTCGGGGGTTCTCCTCCAAATCTCTCTTTTATGCAGCACTATAATTAATCGGTGCCACCTCTCCATATGACGATGCATGGTATAGTTACCATAACTATATTTTTTTTCGGTTCCTCTGGAGAGTACATCGTGGCAGATGAAGCGTGTAACGTACCGGGCATTTACCTTTTTTTGCATGTAGAGGAAAGGAAAAAAATTCGAGCGTCCGAGTTCTAAGGTGTCCCAGGGCCATTTTAGTGGACCAGGCCCAAATCCAAAGAACAGGCCGCCATTTTGAGAGTCCTCTTGCAGCCGCCTGTCGCTGTAGCATCAAGAGCGGCCGAAACTCAGCTGAATGGCAACTGAAACGGTAAAGGGGCGCCCCACTACAGCAGACGAGCCTCCACCTAGGAAGGCCCGTTCACGCCGCCTCCCCCCCCCCCTTCGGGCACCCCACGCCGTTATTCGGAGCAGGATTGTAGGATGGCCACACCAGTACGGCAACTTGCTAGACACCACCTCGGTGCCTACCGAATCTCAGCGCCTTGTGGTGTCTTCTATTCAGAAAACATTGTTGTGCTGCCTTCGACCTATTCGCCGCAAGTGCGCACGCAACTCAGCTGCATAGCTTGCTAGACACCACCTCGGTGCTAACCGAATCTCAGCGCCTTGTGGTGTCTTCTATTCCGAAAATATTGTTGCGCTGCCTTTGGCCCCATTCGCACATCGGTCCGCTACTGACGCCATCTCACAGGCCAACGGGGCGCCCCACGCCGACTTTCAGCATTGTAGGATGGCCACACCAGTGCGACAACTTACTAGACACCACCTCGGTGCCATCCGGATCTTGGCATCTCAGCGCCTTGTGGTGGCTTCTATTCAGAAAATATTGTTGCGCTGCCTTTGGCCCCATTCGCACATCGGTCCGCTACTGACGCCATCTCACAGGCCAACGGGGCGCCCCACGCCGACTTTCAGCATTGTAGGATGGCCACACCAGTGCAACTTACTAGACACCACCTCGGTGCCATCCAGATCTTGGCATCTCAGCGCCTTGTGGTGTCTTCTATTCAGAAAATATTGTTGCGCTGCCTTTGGCCCCATTCGCACATCGGTCCGCTACTGCCGCCATCTCACAGGCCAACGGGGCGCCCCACGCCGACTGTCAGCATTGTAGGATGGCCACACCAGTGCGACAACTTGCTGGACACCACCTCGGTGCCATCCGGATCTTGGCATCTCAGCGCCTTGTGGTGTCTTCTATTCAGAAAATATTGTTGCGCTGCCTTTGGCCCCATTCGCACATCGGTCCGCTACTGCCGCCATCTCACAGGCCAACGGGGCACCCCACGCCGACTTTCAGCATTGTAGGATGGCCACACCAGTGCGACAACTTGCTGGACACCACCTCGGTGCCATCCGGATCTTGGCGCGTTGTGCTGCCTTCGGCCTATTCGCACATCGGTCCGCTACTGACGCCGCCTCACGTGCCAACGGATTTTCTACGCTTTTTATACCCTATGCCGCATAACAGGTCATGTGACTTGTTTATAAAACTTTTCATTGGTTCATTTTACTTTTGGTTTCCTAATGATGGAAGGCTTGATCATATGACCTAAAAATAACACTTTTCATTGGATGAAAACTATTTTTTTTTCCCAAACGATGAAAGCCCCACCTTGTTTCTGGATGTTTCAGACTGAAGCTGGCGTCAGCATGAAAGCACCACCATCTCGTGGCTCCGTCGTGGTCATTCCGCGAGCAATCATGGCAGCCGCTCCCCACCGGAAGCCTACAGGAGTCGGGGGCCCCCAAGACTTTTGTAGAATCCTCAAGGCGGAGGGGACGCTTTCGAGAATGGGGTCCAAGACCTAGCAGACAAGCGTCCGATTTCCAAGGTGTCCCAGGGCCATTTCAGTGGACCAGGCCCAAAAAGGAAAGAGCCTGCCGCCATTTTGAGAGTCCTGTGACAGCCGCCTATCGCTGCACCGCAAGAGTGGGCGCAACTCAGCTGAATTGCGGATTTTGACACAGTGGACCAAAAGCGGACGGAATGGCAACTGAAACGGTAAAGGGGCGCCCCACTACAGCAGACGAGGCTCCACCTGGGGAGGCCCGTTCACGCCGCCTCCCCCCCCCCCCGGGGCGCCCCACGCCGTTATTCGGAGGGCGGCAACTCAGCTGAATTGCGGATTTTGACACAGTGGACCAAAAGCGGACGGAATGGCAACTGAAACGGTAAAGGGGCGCCCCACTACAGCAGACGAGGCTCCACCTGGGGAGGCCCGTTCACGCCGCCTCCCCCCCCCGGGGCGCCCCACGCCGTTATTCGGAGGGCGGCAACTTACTGGACATCACCTTGGTGCCATCGTTCTGCTGCCTTGGAACTATTAGCACAACAGACCGCTACATATGACCCACCCCCCGCGACGCCCCACGCCGGATACCGAAATCAGTGCGGCACCCAGGCAACATCACCTGGGTGCCGTCCAGAAATCTGGACGTTGTGCTGCCTTGGGACTATTCGCACAACCGACCGCTACTTCCTTCTTTTTCCCTAAAAATGTTTAAATGTTTTTACTGTTTTTGTTTTGTTGTATATATTTATACGTTATTAAAGTTTTATAATCCTACTACTTTGTTGGAGTGCTATATATTTTTAATGTGACACATAATTGTAAAAACTTTGATGTACAAAGAGTCATCCCTGGAATCTTCCGCTTCAGGCTCGGTCCCCTCCCCAATCACAATACAGGATGGTTTTCAGATAGTAGGAACGCGTGTGGTGTGACGGATCTCATCGGGTGTGGGCCTTGATCTACTATAACTCCTTTGAAGAGGGGTAATTCTTTACAGCTGGGGCCATAAACTACATCTGCAGGGCTAGCTGATAGCCTGGGACCGGCCTGGACAATCGGACACAGAGGAAGAGGAGTGTCAGAGGGTGCGGTAGTGAATAGGGCGAAAGGGAGGTGTCGGGCGGGCACAGGGTGTGATTCTCAGGGAAGAGCAGCGCAGATGGGGGGAGGTTTATTGCCCATGCATAAGACAGAGAGCGGGGGTGACCAGTGCCTGGGGGAGATGCTTGCGAGGGTGGGGAGCCATGCTAAGGATCGACAGCGTGCAGAGAGTGGGTCTGGTCAAGTCATCTAAAATGGCTGCCGTGCACGACAAAAGTGTGGCATTTGAAAAAAGGCAAGATGGCGCAGACAATGTTTTTCAACACTTCCTGATTTCCTTCGAATCGAACGTTAACAGACGTTGGGGCATATTACCAAAGTTAAGCGATATTTATCCCTAACGATGCTTAGCAACGAATTTTTTACCGCTAAGCATCGTCAGAAATTATCGCAGATAAACCTTGCTATTATCAAGGTTTATCGCAAATGCGATAAAAAACGGCCGCAATGCATTAATATCGCTGAAAAGTCAGCGATATTCATGCATTACCGAGCTAATGCTCTTAGCCATGTTATCCACCTCCCATTGGATAACATGGCTAAGAACTGCTCAGGGCAGGTGTTACTTTTTGGAGATATTCGCGCTTAGCGCGAATATCTCCAAAAGTTGGTAATAGGAGATAGCGATGTTAGCGACTGTTTCCAGTCGCTAACATCTTGGCATGCCCACTTTGCATGTCATTAGTGATAAATATCACTGACATGCAAAGTGGGGCCCAAGATGGTCGCTATCTCCTACTAGCGGTCGCTAACTGGTGTTAGCGACAGCTAGGTAATACGGAGATAATTTTATCTCCGCTTTCTTGGCTTTTAAAGCCAAAAAAGCGGAGATAAACCCCCTTGATAATATGCCCCGTTATCTCTCCCACACTACCGGTCCCCCTGGGCTTAAACGCCGAGATGGTAGGGACTGCATCCCGTGAAGATAGGCCGAGACGTCACTCAGCAGAAAAAAAAGTTAAAAAAAAGTCTATAAACATACAATAAGTTAAAAGTCAATCATTCTTCATTCCTTGTAGTACGCTCCCCAGTCCGCTTCCCGTTACGCTAACCGGGCGCACCCCACCAAAAAAACGATTTTTAAAGCCTCCACATCAAACCTATGGGGTCAGGGAGGATCTACTATGCCCCCTTATGGTCATTTGCCCCTTCGCTTTGGCCTCCTCTTGCGAAAAGTACGCGAACTGGAGCGCTGCCCGTTCCGCTGTTACAGATATATATCTTTTTTTGAACGTTAATTTCTCAAAATCCACTGGAGCACATATATTGAGACCTAGCAAAGGCAAATCGGGCTACCAGTCCCTACAATTTTGCCAAGTTTCGTGCAAATCCATTCAGCAGTTCGATTACTATTATTTATTTATTTTTTGCCCCGCGGGGCCCTTTTAAAACCTCCACATCAAACCTAGGGGGTCAGGGAGGATCTACTATGCCCCCTTATGGTCATTTTCCCCTTCGCTTTGGCCTCCTCTTGTCTCTCGATCCTACCGTGAGACAAGATGGCGGCCGCTACGGACTGTTTGGAATGTTTACAGACGCCGGAGAACCAATCAGCTTCGCTTCACAAAGCTCCATAACGCGAAAAGTACGCGAACTGGAGCGCTGCCCGGTCCGCTGTTACAGATATATATCTTTTTTTGAACGTTAATTTCTCAAAATCCACTGGAGCACATATATTGAGACCTAGCAAAGGCACATCGGGCTACCAGTCCCTACAATTTTGCCAAGTTTCGTGCAAATCCATTCAGCCGTTCGGGCTAAAAGTGAGGCCAACCGCCCTATGGAAAACTCAATGTTAAAAACACGTTTTGGGACCCCCCTTTTTTCTCGGCCCCCCCTTGACGAAACCCCCCCCCAAATTTTCAGGGGCTACTCAGAAACAAAATGTTCAATTTTCCTGAAAATTTCAGCCAATTCCGTCCACAAACGCCAAAGTTATTAGACATAGAATTTTCAAAAATCCCATAGAGAAAAAATCCTAACTATATATACCTACTGACGACCGCCAGTAGGTAATATATATATATATATATATGATTTTCACCTCACACAGCGGTTGCTGTGCAATGCACTTCCATTTTCGGTTCCAGCATGTTATCCACAGGAATCACGTGATTCCTGTGGATAACAGGCTGGAACCGAAAATGAATTAAAGTTCATCTGAGCACACGCGCTTTTTCCTGGTTGGCTTTGTGAGAGGCTGGAGTGGAAGTGCATTGCACAGCAATCGCTGTGCGAGGTGAAAATCGTATAGTTTACAGGGTAACCTCTATCCCTGGTGTTGCACCGCAGTTTTTGGGTCCCGGTGGAATGGAGGAAGTGGTTTTGGATATATATATATATATATATATATATACATACACATGCACATAAATCATTCACAGACTCTGGGTCCCAGGGTGCATTCAATGATGGAGGTAGCACCTCAAGGCTGGAGAAACTGAAAAAAGAGAAATCTCACGATGGTGGGAATTAGCGTCACTTAAACAATACATACAGGTGGGTCGAGTACCCGGGGGACTAAGAGTCATGATTACCCCGATTTACGAGAATCCGCACCCAGGACTCCTGAAGGAATAGGCAGCCAATAATGCAGAGAGTTTGGCGAACATGATTAAAATATAAATCAAGTATGCAGAAATAGAAAGAACTGAAGTCCTTAATGAATTAAGAGAAGTGCTGTCAGCAGTGGTGGGGAAAACAGACCAAACAAGAATAAACAAATTTAAAAGTGACATGAAATCGAGACTGGAAGTATATGACAAAAGAATTAAGGACAGAATAGCAACAATGTTCTTAAGGGACTGATTAGATTATGAAAATGGGCAGATTTACACCTTCACCAGGAGATTTGATACAGCTAGAAGACAATAGTTTCAAAGTGGCAGTACAAATAGAGAAATGAACTCGCATAGTGAAATGAGTTTAGACACTGGGTCTGAAGTAGAGCAAGAGGAGAATGCAAGAAGAGCAGGAGCAACAAAACTAACCGTCTCAGACGAGTAGCGTTTTTTACAATTAGACCAGAGAGTGGACCATCATTCAGTGAGAGGGAGAGGAAGACCAAGAGGAAGAGGCAACAGAGGAGAGGAGATGAGGGGTATAGAAGAGACAGCAGGAGAAAAAACAGGGAGATCAATTCGATCCAATACAAAGAAATAGATCAAGGAAGGAGGCAAAACAATACTATTATTAATCTAAGTCCTACTGTTTCAACTGAGGAGGATAAAGAAACCTTGGAACTGGGTTTAGCCTACTGTCATCAATCGAATTTCAATTATACATACAGTAGATTGGACTTGTATCATTTTGTCCGGAAATTGAAATTAAACAAAATACATGAATTGAAAAATATGGGAAGCGCACATGATAATAATGTGGAAACAATCTCACCGCCTCAGAACCCAGACAATCTAGCTGTCTCTGACACTCCTATCCTGGAGGACATGTGGGAACTGCAAAACGAATATGAGGATAACTCATTGATCTCAGGTCATTGTACTGAAGTACCGAATCCCACACTATCAGAAGGAGATCATACTCCATTCCGTCCATGATCCAGATTTATTCCAAAAACAACTAGAGACAATGTGGATATGTTTTCAGATAATGTCACCAAAAATCTAAGAGAGCCCTAAGAATCAAAGAAAAACACAAGAATACAAGAAATTCCGGGCATTGAATAAAATCAAAAAGGACAGCAATACTATTGTGAAACCATCCGATAAGGGAGGGAATGTGGTGCTTTGGGGGAAAGATCTGTGTGAGAAGGAAGCCCTACTTCAACTTAACAATATGGAATGCTACGAGCTAATTAGCATAGAGGAATATGAACATGTCCAAGAGAAATTCAGTGAAAGGTTAAGCCATTGGAAGAAACAAGAGCTACTGACTTGGGACGAATATCAGTTTTTAAAACAGAAACATCCGGTTCTCCCTGTGTATTATATGATTCCGAAATTGCACAAGGACTTGAGTAATCCACCAGGGAGCCCGATAATATTGGCCCAACAGAGTATATTTGAAAATACATCTAAATATATTGAATTTTATCTGAACCAAGTAGTGAGAACACTTCCGTCATATCTAAGGGACTCATCCAATTTTTTGAAAAAGATATAGGACATTAAATGGGAGGAAGACATGTGTTGGTGACTATGGATATATCTACCTTGTACACCAGCATCAGACATAAGGACGGACTAAGAGCTACATAACACTTCCTGCGAACAAGACCCATGAGATTTGTCAATCATAATCAGATGAATCTTGAAATTATGGCTTGGTATCTGACCAGAAATATTTTTTTTGGGGAGAGATTTGTTCCAGCAGGAGCAAGGAACGGCCTTGGGCACCTGCTTCGCCCCCAGTTATGACAATTTACATCTGGGCTGGTGGGAAGAGAAAGTGCTCGGGGGCCATTCCTTAGAATACTGGTCAGAGAAGATATTAATTTGGTCTAGATTTAAAGACAATGTGTTTGTGTGTGGCCGGGAACGGACGCAGAGGTAGACAAATTTATCAGTGAATTAAACAACAATGAATTAAATCTAACATTTGTGGGTCAAAGGAACAAACATACAGTTGATTTTTTGGATATCAGGGTAAGTGTGGAAAGGGGGTAAACTCGAGAGCACAGTTTTTAGAAAGCCTACCACAGGTAATACTATTTTACATGCAGGGAGTGCCCACTCCCAGCTCCTCATCAGGAGTATCCCCTTTGGCGAATTTTCTAGAGATAGAAGAACATGTATTACTCTTCAGGAATATGACAGAATTGAACAGGATATGGAACAACGATTTATAGAGAGGGGATATTCTGTAAATTGTTTGGAAACAGCATCAAAGAAAGCTAGAGGCCTGAATAGGGAAGCAGTGCTGTCCAACCCTCTAGAACAACCTTGAAAAGGGGAATGAGTAACTTGAACAGTACATGTAGGTTCATTACAACATACCATGTGAAGCTTGAGGAGGTGAGAAAGGTTTTACATAAGCACTGGCACTTTATCGTAAAAGATCCAATCCTGGGGCGGAAAGTGAGGAAGAGACCACAAATGATTTATAGAAAATTGAAATCCCTGAAAGACTATTTGGTCAAGAGTGAATTTGAAGAGACAACCCCACAGCAAAGTTGGCTTAGACAGCGAGAAGGATTTTTTAAATGTACAAAGTGCAAGGCGTGCCAGCATGGGGAGAACCTCTCATCTTTACAAACAGTTTTTAGCAAAACTATTAAAATCAGAGGAGTTTTATCTTGTAAATCTTGTTTTGTAGTTTATATTTTAAAATGCCCATGTAGGAAAATGTATGTAGGTAGTACTACCCTACCAGTCCATAAAAGAATTCTACAACACAAGAGAGCTATCCTCAACAAAGACAGGAGTTATCCAATATATCCACCATAAAAAAATATATCAATGTGATCCTACATCCTTGATGTACAGCTGCCTAGCGCAAGTGCCCAAGAAGAAGAGAGGTGGGGCCAGAGAGAGAGAATTGAGGAAATTAGAACCCTTTTATATCATTGAACTCGATGCCAGAGAACTGAATGGTTTTAATCTTGACGAGGAATTATATACATGCCTATATTGAAATTAAATTTGAAAAGCCCCTGCATAGCACTCCATCAACTATAGGAGCTATATATGACATTTTTGGAATCTTTAGAATTTTAGTACTAAGAAATGTATTTGCAATCACGGAACTACAAGTAGGATTATGAGCACTAGCACTTTATATCAAAAAATAGCACTTTAGTGAATAGGAGTTTTTATAAATCATTTACATTACAGAGGACAGTTTAAGATTGTTCCCAATTTTTAAGGGGTATTGAACCCACATATCTATATGGAATTGTTTTATAAAGAAACAACTAAGAACTTTTGTTGAAAAATTAGACATGCACTTTAGAAAATTAGTAGATGGGAGCACTTGCACTTTAAATATATTAAGCACTAGGACTTTACGAAAAGAGAGAAAATTTAAGAAAAAAATAATGGAATACTTGTAGTACCAGAATGTATAAAAAGTATGGAATTACGAGAAAGAATGAATTATGGCTGCAGAAAAAGTTTTTCATAATTTGCACAGAACGCACATTAAATAAATGGTACAATAAGTAATTATGTACAGAATATATGAGCATTGAAACAGGTTGAAGTATGTCAAGAACTGTCCTTTTGTCAACCTGAATTGCATTAGAAAAACTGAGAATAACATATTTTAAAATAGCCGCTGTTTTTACAATGTAAATCCACATTATACACTGGAATAGGATATAATTGTCCGTCATTACTGTCTATGCCCATGTACTGCTGTTTATTTAAGTATTTAAAATGAACTTTATGTGTGGCTCAGGCATCGTGAACAAGGCTGTGAGGTAACGACCGAAACGCGTTGGATGTTTTTAAAAGAATAACATTACCAGAATACTAGCCTCCGGAGTGCTGATTTCGCTATCAAGTAGAGAGAGAACGCGTGTGTATTGATATATATATATATATATATATATATATATATATATATATATATATACACACACACACACACATAAACACACACACACATATAAGTATTTTAAGCAAACAGCACTGCTTTGCAGTTTAAGATATTTAGACAATTAACGTGTGTTGCCAGGTGCAGTGTCTATTTTTCTGTGTTGCTTCTTGGCACATTTACCAAGTGTGGTGGTGGGCAGGACAAACAGACCTGGTGCACGGGCCTCATTTGGTCCTATCTAAAGACAACAGATCCTATTATAACAACTCTTCCTTGTGTCCTAGTAGCTTGTTGTAAGCCTGTTCACCTGACTGGGTCCATGCAAAATATTTATTAAGTAGGCAAAATCTCACAAACGTTCACTAATTTTAAGTGACACGAATTTTACAATTTTTTTGCCATTTCGAGGGTGTGGAATTTCATGTCATTTTCTTCTGTGAGATAAGGATTCTAGAAGAAAATTTCCTGCATGAACAATAAAAAAGCGCGACAGAGACACATCTCGTAGAACTAATCTCCAATCAGTATCTTGTGTTACTTTGGTATATGAGAGATACACCTGTGTTAAATTTTTTGTGAGATCACTACAGTTTTGCATCAGCTGACCCTCACACTGCCACTGCTAAACTGTGAGACAACCACAGTCCATTGCTTCCCACTAATATGGCGGTCTGTAAAACTATCCTAACACAATATCAAGTCAATGTCAAAGACAAAAAGATTGTTTTGCAAAACAATACTTATGAGTTCAACGCAACGAGTAGATGCTGTACTTGCCCACAGATCCTCTACAATTAAGGTAGCTCTGTAATCCCTCTGTGTCCCATAGCATTATTGAGAAAATAGTTAAGCTATGCAGAAGTACTGCAAATGCAATAGAGCTGAGCATTATACCGTCATTGTGATTAAAGTCTTACTTATTTTTATAAAAGGGTTATACAATTTGTAGATTATAGACACTGAAGATTACAACTGCATGCGGTCGTTGTCTGTTGTTACATTCTGCAAGGAGGTTGTTTTAAGGTTGCTAACCGAAGGTCTGTCTTGGTTTTTCAGAATGGATTCGCGGTAGTGCGACCCCCGGGCCACCACGCCGAGGCATCCACGGCCATGTAAGTACCGGGGACCGCTGCCTCTCCCCGGGCGCTAGCCACGCTGCGATCACCTGCGCGCCGCGTGTTTCCGAAGCAGCGTAATCGTTCGCAGATGTTTGGAAAAGTCTTTCGAGGTACTCCTAGAAGCAGATTTATGGCCGCGGAGATCGCATAGCATTTTTAGAAAATGTCCCGCGCGTTATTTATAACAATTTCCCTGACTGATGTGCTTACATACTCTGCTCTTCTTTAATCCGCAGGGGATTCTGCTTTTTCAATTCAGTCGCCATCGCTGCCAAATACTTGCGAGACAAGCTAAATATGGGCAAGATATTGATTGTCGATCTGGTACGTATTATTGGCAAGCGGTATTCATAGGGTGGGGATAGATGAAAGGCAGGGAGCAGCCGAGGAGTTTGTAAAGAGTTTTTCGCATTGTTTGTAGCCAGATGTTTACTGCTGCCGGTGCGCCCAGCTCACCAGGAATTGGACGGCCCGACTTGTAAACATTTCGCATGAAATATATTAGTTGCAGCTTCGTGAGAAGACTGCGAACGTCAGGGCGCATTCCTCTGGCCGCGCAGCGGGCCAATGAAATGAGTCCAGTTGTTCCAGGTAAAACAATGTTGGTGTGAGGCGCTGCGCAGACCGGCCAGGTTAGCGCCTCTTAAAGGACCACGCCCCCAAGTTACACATTAGCCCTTTATGTACTACTTGGTGTTACTCCATGTTAGAAAACTGGAATTTCTTGAACACTGTGTTGTTTAGGAGTCCCCGCCGAACAGCTGCTGATTGGTCAAAATGTTGGCTGCTTTGGGCTGTGAGTTTAATACATAACATTCGTCCATAGAAAAGCAACCGTAAGAGAAGATGACGCTCGACGCGTTGCCGGTCTGTGTTCATGACTGGTGCGGGAAGCCCCCGTGGGAAAGCCACAACCCTCACGGGGTGGGGTGGGGGGGGGGGGGGGGGGAGTAGCCGTCAATTCAGCCTAGAAGCCCAGCCATTGGAACAACTGTCATGTTTCCGCGCAACAGAAAACGCAAAAATATGACAAAATCAAGAATTGTTCGTAATTGTGTTAATATTTGGTTTCCACGTAATACGCGTCTTCTCATTACTGCAATGAGTAGCATTTATTATAATTCATAATATCTCTAAACATAACATTACAGTACCGGTCTGTACCTGCCTATTTAAAGCACTAGCATAAACATGTAATCAAAAGGAATGAAACGAGTACCATTGAGTTGGGTAACAATAACCATGTTAATTAGCGCTAAGATTCCCTTATGGCTGAAAGTGCACTTTAAAAATACACGTGTTCTGTTCTGTTAATGTAGGCATGTGAAGACAAGTGAAAGTTACGTATGGTGAGCACTATTAAAAGGATTCCTAATATTATTATACACGAATCAACATTACATCATGTAAAAAGTATATTGTTTGCATACAGGCTATGCTGTGAAATTGTGTATCTCTAGATCATGCAAAACATTGCAATTAAGTAAAATGTAGCAAGGCGAGCTAAAATTGTTTACAGAATCACACAACATGTCCAAATGGTGACGCCAGGATTTAAACCCAGATTTTTCGGTCACAATTGAGTTTCTCCTCTTTTCTCTAAAAGCTGTCTCTCGGGAGCTAAAGCACTACCCCGTGACCATTAAAACTGACTTGAAGAATATAAATCGTATGACAGATCATCTTGACACTCATATTAAATATTACATCATATTCTCTCCTGGAGAGAGATCTGTGAAGCCAATCTTGCATGTAATCCCCAAACTTATTTTACCTTTCGTGTTCTGCTTTTATTTTAGACGATGTTGGTGCTGCGAGCACATAACTCGAATTTTGGATTTGATTCGTTGCCATACTGCGTAAAAGAATCACTTCGTCATTTAACAGAACGCTGTTTTTTTTTCTTTAAAGAGCTGTATTAGGGAGGGGCAAGAGAGTTCAGCACCCTAACCCGGTAGTAGGCAGTAATCAATAGGTGCCCAGAGCAGAGCGAGAAACCTGCCTCAAGCCAGACCATGCCTTCTCTCACTTCCCCACCTGTACCTTCTGCACGGGTGCAGTTCGCAGCCCCAGGAAATCTGGACACTGATTTACGAGGGCTCGTTTTGTTTGGCCTTCAGTTCAAGGCGAGGTGGAAAGGGTTGTAGGACAAAGCACAGACAGGAAGTGAACTTTGGCATCGCACCCTAATCCGCTACATCTGCACTTAGTTAATATCCGAAGGTGATAAAAATGCATTGAAAAAGTAAAGGCTGCCTAATTCTGTCTACACTGTCAAATATTTGAAAACACTATAACTGCTGATAATGGGTAGTTGGTATTTTTTCCCTGTGTGTGTGTGTGTGTTGGGGGGGGGGGGGGGGGATAAGCACGTTCCTGCGCATCGGCCTACTGCTAAATTATAAGGACATCGGCAAATGTTACAAATATTTTATTTTGCTTTAGAGTTAAATCAGATCAACATTTAAACACTGAATTCACTTCAGCAATTACCATTTTGGGGAAATGAAAACGAAACAAAACAATAAGAGAAAAAAATACATGCCTCGATACTGACCGTTCTTGTGGCACAGGGAGCAGCATTTCTAAGACATTCACCTACAAAACGGATTTTAGATGAACAATGAAATGTTTTTTTTTTCAAATACACGATCCACGGTTTTTATTTGGGAAACAGCCAACAAATGCATTAGGAACCAAATATGTTTTTAGCATGGTCCTTATTATTTCATGCATTTCTTGTCCAGTTTTGTTCATAATTTAATTTCGTTTACACTTTGCTTCTGGTTGGCGTTATTTTTTTCTGCTCTGCCCTCACAGCGACTCTGTTATTTAATTTTTAATATGCTGGTTAAAGTAAGGAAGAGAGTATTTTATTTTGAGCACCTGAAGCCTTTCAACCTTCAATTATAGACCCCATTCCCTGACTCCCACAAAAGGTCATTTCATTTTCTTTTACCGCAGCGCACCTGGATTTCCGCTTTTTCACATAAAATCGCACATGCACCCGCGAAGAGTGCAGGGGCAACCGAAAAAAAGGCATTTATGACGCTTAATGCCATCAACTATTAAAATGTGTTTGCCATTTTATGATGGTTTATTGTTTTCAGGGAATCGGGCTTTTATGTGCTATGCAGCCATTTATATATGTCGGAAAATATGTAGCTTGGCACAGCTTGCAGCCTCCCTACCTCTATAGGTATTTCCAAGATGGCTGCCCTCTGGATTTGATTTTACAATTTAATGAGGTCATACTTCCGCATCGTCGACTGTTGCCGTCATGATTTTACAAAAATGAATTATGGAGTTCTTTTTGCATCTGGCATCTCTTTTGATGTGGATATAACTGCTCAGGGATTTCTAACCCAAGAGAAGGTTTCGAGAGAGCCAATTTACTCAGCTGGTTTCAAAGCCTTTGACCTCAGTGGAAGAACTTGGCAAATCAGTGAATACATTTACACTTAGAGCTCTGTCAAAAATTGTGAAAATGCGCCCTAAACCCTAGATCCTTCCTTATAAAGCTAGTTGCAGTTTTAACTTTAGTCTTTCTTGGAAGAACCAACGAGCCTAGTTAATTAAGCCTAAGGGTTATGAACTGTTGGCAGTTAATAAGTCATAAAGCTCCTCTATAAAACAGGCTGCTAGATTGTATCACTAAAGCAAGGAGTACAAAGAGCGGGTGTATAAATATCTAATTGTATAAAAGGGCTGGGGTTTCTCAGCAACTGCTCATCTAGCGTCTCTGGGGCACGGTCGCTAAAGTTTCCTGAATTTTTTAGAAGGACGTTTTTTTAAAAAAAAATCAGTGCAATAAAGAGTAATTTGCTGAAAGTCTCTGGAAGCTTAGGGGATGGAAAAGGGCAAGGAGAGAGAAAGAAAATACATTAATTGGGGAGTGGAAGAAAAAGGAACATATTTTAGTGCAAGGGAAAGATGCTGAACGTTATTAGACAAGGCCGACTCCAGCAAAGTACAAATGTTCTCGCGCATAGCTTGAATAATATTGCATATGTTATGTGTCCTTTTTATTCACCCCTAGGATGTTCACCATGGCAACGGTACACAGCAGGCCTTTTACGCTGACCCCAGCATCCTGTATATTTCTATCCATCGCTATGATGGAGGCAACTACTTTCCAGGAAGTGGCGCCCCGAACGAGGTTAGGTTTATTTCTTTAGAAGCCTGCTTTTGTTTGTATCATTTACGGTCTAATTGCATAGCATGATTATCTGTAATTTTCTTGTCCTTCACTGGTGCTTTAAATTACCCCAGATTACGAGACCATCCCCTGAGACAGAGGACCTGGGCAAAGCAAGTGGGAAACCCAGGGCAGTCATTGTCAAACAAAACAGGACTGGATTGACATGTTGTTTGATGTTGATGTTAAAAGCACAAATTATGCATGTTTTGTAATTTTCTTTTTCTGTGTGGTGGTTTTTCCTGTTTTTAGGTTGGAAGTGGCCTAGGGGAGGGGTTCAATGTAAATATTGCTTGGACAGGTGGCCTGGATCCTCCCATGGGAGATATCGAATACCTCTCAGCATTCAGGTCAGTCGTGAATTACTTACTATAAGTTAATGCCCTCTGGTCCACCGCTTCATTATTGTTTTCAGCCAATCAGATGGAAAGAAACTGCAATTTGGTGTTGGCATTACTATTATAGTGAAGTCATAACATTATTTTATACGTGTGAATTTCTACGGTTGCTTATTTAGGTCATGCATGTACTTCGTGATCAACCTTCTGAGTTGTGTTATCTTTATTTAATCACCACACATTTGGCAACGATTTGGTTACAGTAATGAATCCACATGGACTCTGTGCCCTCACAACGCTGTGTGGGAGCTGTTACGGAGGGAGGGTCTCACATCAGTGTGTTAGCTACCACAGCTGACACCTACAGAGGACTCAAATTCAGGCCAGTACAACCGTGTTATGT
Source organism: Lissotriton helveticus (assembly GCF_964261635.1). Taxonomy (NCBI): domain Eukaryota; kingdom Metazoa; phylum Chordata; class Amphibia; order Caudata; family Salamandridae; genus Lissotriton; species Lissotriton helveticus. Next base: position 1,002,450,967 of record NC_136071.1, on the reverse strand, counting down.
GGGGTTCCATACGATTTGCTGCCCTATTACTTCTTACAGGAGCATTTACTTCAAACTCAGCATGAGGAGTACATATATGCAGGACACAAATCCTAAAAAAGAAGTGGGGGGACTAACCAGGTAAGGCCGTATGCAAGTGAAATCATGACGCGTGCCATCACAGTGCATGATGTCATGGCGCGTGACATTGCAAGTGACATCACAAGACGTGACATCACAGGGAATTACATCACAAGAAGTGACATCAGATATTAAGACCTCACACATGTTTATCAGGTATATCATGACTACATTTAAGGGCATTATGAGATTTAACAAATCAGATTTGGCAATGGGGTTGTGCCAAAAAAGTGCCCCAACCTCGAAGCAAAATCTGGGCCACAACTAATACATTAATGTTTTTTAAACCCTGCAACAAGAAGGAGCATGGTAGTAGATATGTTATGCTTAATTGGTTGCAATGTCTACATTTAAAAATATTTGATTGGGTTAAGGTATCTGCTGTGCAGGTGCCCAGTAAATCCAAGGGAATAGTAATAATGGTGAGATAACTTTGGTGGATAATGCACTTGCTGGAGAGATCTGTGTTTTGCAAAGTCCCAGATTTGAATCAAAGAAGTAGAGAAGGTTAATGTGTCTACTGCAAATCATCAAACACACAGATGACAGATTTTTATTTTATGTAGATAGTAAAGTGAGTTACCGCTTTTAACGCAGAGATCCTTTTGTTACGTGCAGTTCATACATTTTAATCCTTCTAAAAGACCACAGTGAGGTATGAAGGACATAAGACTCCCGCACCTTTTAACCCTCATTGTCTCATGTAACTAATCTTGGACATTGATTTACACATGTACATGATTTATTGTTAATGTATAATGTGTATGTTACGTAAAGAGCTCTAACACCCTGCATTGGGCTGCACAGCGCTATAAAAGAAATACAACTGTGCTATTGAAATCGTCAGTTGTGTAAATACTAGGACAGACCAACACACCTGACAATCTTACAGTGCATGCATCTATTATATACAGGGACTGAACAAAGTCAAAAGCTGCCTCTCTTAAGTCCCTGTGAAGAGGTAACAAGCTAAGGGCCTTGGTTTCACCTCCGTGGCATTTACATTTAAGTGTGAGGATCCAGGCCGCCTCCAGTCGGGATATTCAAAGAAAAGGAGGCCTGATGGCCCCTTAACTTGGGCCCAGCTGTAGTTAAAAAAAAGCTCCCACGCTGCCTACACGTTGCTGCTGGGAATCGAAAGCTGACAACATACAAGCGCTGCTGAACACTTCCCGGTGTCTTACACCGGGACATGTTCAGCATATTTCTGTGGGGACCAACTTCTTGGCAGCGGGATTGGCGTCCACCCTGTGAAAGTAGTGATTGGACACCGTGTACCTGTGTGTATCCCCTACTTGTACCCTGCATAGATGTCTGTCTGTTTGTGACTAGTGCAAGTCCACAGTACGAGCTAGGCCTGCCGCTATCTCGTCCTGCATTTCAAACATTCTCCACCTGTCAGTGCAAGCCTCTTTCTGGAGCGATACTAGCTCCACCCATATATCCCATATATCCCTGCCGGTTGTCGGGAGACCTGGAGTCCGACCTTGTCCAGCTGCAAATTTGGATCAGGGAGCGACTTAATGAACTTGCTCCCGAATCCTCTCCTCGTAAAACCCCTAGGCGGTCCTCTGCACCTTGGTTTACCGAGGCTCTGGCCTCTTCCAGACGCGCCTGTAAGAGTGCTGAAAGACGGTGGCGCCATATGTACGAGGATGCGGCCAAGACGGAATACAAGATGGCTATAAAAGCCTATCATGCTGACATTCTTCGGGAAAAACGGCACTACTTCACGGCCCGAATAGAGTCAGCCTCTAGCTCCTGTAAGGAGATCTTCGCCATTGTGAAGGAGTTTATGTCACCCAAAGCAATTGCATCTCAGCACGAGTTCTCTGAACCGTGGGTGACCGCATTGGCCAGCTTCTTCCATGATAAGATCAAGCTGATCCAGGACTCTTTCCCAGCCCCTGTCATCGGGACTAGGATGTGCCAGGAGATCCACGGGAATTTGGCGGAAGATTCTGAGCGTACATTGTCGGAATTTCCACCTTTATCGATCACTGCGTCGCTTGATTTGCTTTCTCAGCTTAAATCAGGTTCACCTGCTGACCCGTGTCCTGCCAGATTTTTGGCAAGGACGGCGGAGGTGGTCAATCCTCTTGTGAATCCTGTGCTGAATTGTTCCTTGACCAGCGGCGTTGTTCCTGGTGTTTGGAAAGAGGCGAGGGTGGTTCCGCTTCTCAAAAAACCGGGCCTCGATCCTGACCTTCATGCTAACTATCGCCCGATCTCTCTCCTACCTGCTTTTGCTAAAATCGTTGAGAAGCATGTCCATAAGGTCCTCTCTGCCTTTCTTGAGTCACATAGCCTGCTGCATGCCACCCAGTCTGGCTTCCGTACCAACTTTAGCACTGAAACTGTGCTTCTCGAAGTCAGTGAGGCTATCAAGGATGTGCTGGATTCAGGGGGTAGGGCCATGTTGGTCATGCTTGATCTGTCGGCGGCCTTCGACACCGTCCCTCATGAAGGTCTTCTCTGCAGACTGTATGAGATTGGTCTGCGTGGGACGGTGTTGAGGTGGTTTCAATCTTACCTGTCTGGTCGCCGGCAGGTGGTCTGGGCCCCCCCTTACTCAGCCGAAGTGCCGCCGCTGGAGGTTGGAGTACCGCAGGGCTCCGTGTTGAGCCCCACACTCTTTAATATCTTTCTGACCCCTTTGGCGGTGCTGGCTGAGTCCCTTGGGGCCCAGATAATATCATACGCCGACGACACCCAGCTCCTTTTCACATGTGCAAAGGGGGCTGAGTTCGATGGAGAGAGTATTCGTGGTTGCCTGGGAGCGGTATTTGAATGGTTTCAGGGTAATAGTCTTAAGTGTAACCCTGGAAAATCTGAGGTGCTCTTTTTTGGGTGCCAATCTGACCCGAGTTGGCAGGAATGGTGGCCGCATGACATGTTTCCACCGGTATCTTCCTCCACCGTGGCGAAAAATCTGGGGGTCAAAATTGATAATGGCCTGACGATGAAAGCCCAAGTTCTTGACCTTGTGGGCGTTTGCTTTGGCCTGCTTAGGATGCTGCGGAGGTTTCTCACTCTGCTCTAAATTGACCATCGCAAAATTACCGTCCATGCCCTCATTGGCTCGAGGCTGGACTACTCAATGTTCTCTACCTGGGTTTGCCCGACTACCTGCTGCAGCGTCTTCAGGTAGTCCAGAACTCGGCGGCCCGCGCCATTTATGGTCTTCCCCGCCGTGCCAGTGCCTCTGACCTTTTATCCACCTTGCACTGGCTCCCTGTCAGAAAGCGCATTGCCTTTAAGACCCTTACTTTGGCCCACAAGGCGCTCTATTCTACGGGAGCAACCTATATTCGGAAAAGGCTAGCCTTTTACAAACCTACTAGGGCTCTGAGATCAGAAACTCTCTCTCTTGCGGTGGTGCCAGCGGTGAAGAAAGCCCGGACTGGTGGACGCTCCTTCAAACGGCTTGCTCCTCAGCTCTGGAACACTCTTCCCTTATCACTCCGCAGCACTGCCAATTTGCTTGCTTTTAGAAAGGGACTTAAAACCTGGTTGTTCTGTCTTTAGTTTTCTGTTTTCTTTTTGCCGGTCTTATTTCTTGTTGTGTTATGTGTTAGCTGCTGACCTGTTGGTCTGAAAGCGCCGGGACACTCCTTTGGAGTAGCTGAGCGCTATACAAAACCTCCCTATAACATAACATAACATATACTAAGAGACTTGACGTCACAGTTCGCTCAACTGCAGCAAGCTTTTGCTCTGTTCCTGATCCATTACTCCTATTCCAGTGGGTGGCTGTGTGCACACAATGCTGACTCACTCAGCCTCAGATTGAGGATGTCGACTTCCATTTTCCATTGGGAAATAGATGAGTCTTCTCAAACCTCGCAGGCCGTGATCTTTTAAGCACCGCACATTGGGAAACAGAAAGAGATGCGTGCACAACTTAAGAGTGCACCTACAATGCACATACTGTGATAGGCACACACTTTTACAGCACATCACGAGTCATAATATTAAAAAAATAACACATTCTGGGGGGTGTAACAGTGGAAAACAGTGTACTTCATGCAAGGCATATCATCCAATTCAACCATTTCTCCAGGAGCTTTTTCTAGAGCGTGATAGAGTCTGTGACATCCAGACAAATGAAGGATGTAATAATTTAAATTACATTATAGACTTGTTGAAAGTATTTTATATCACTCTGTAATACAATAATGTGGTTTGGTTATATATTGACTATTGTTATTTAGACAGTATGTAAATATGAAAAAAATGTCAATGCACCTCCACCTTTCTTGCATACACCAGGTGATCCACCCATTACCTCCCGTCCCTCCCTCGCCTTCCTTCAGCACAAGTGAGGCCCCGCCTCCCACCCAGACCCACCCCCAGCATAAAAACTCTGCCCGCCCCCACCTCCACCTGTTTTTTTCTGTCTCCCTAGTGAGACTTACCTTTTCAGCTCCTCTCTGTGGCGGTGCCGGGGAGTCTTCGGTCTGGTTCTCTGCTACGGCGGTGCCCTCTGCAGCGTTCTCCTGGCTGTGCCTCCTCTCCTCGTCTCCCTCGTGGTATGGGGGCGGAGCGGTGACTCAGGAATCCTCGGCGGTGTCCGGCGGTCCTCCTGTGGCTGGGGCTGCGTTTCCGGGTCGGGCTGTGTGGCTGCCTCCTCCCGGTATGCTGTCTTCCCGGAGGCCAGGTAGGGCGGGTTTCTGCCCGTTTTCTGTTGTTTTTCCCCTTCCATTAGTTGGCCCTGAAGCGTTTTCCTGGAAGTAGGGGTTCGTATCCTGCCTGTGCTCCTGATTCTTTGGCTTGGGCTGTCTGCCTCTGGGTCGCTTGGGGTTGGTGGGGGCATGCTGTTGTCCTCTTCCTCTGCGGCTGGGTCTCCGGTCCCCCTTTGGGCGCCCTGGTCGCCTGGGCTCCGTGGGGGTTGTTCTGCCTCTCATATCTGGCTGGTGCTATCCTGGATTGGGGCTGCTCTGCAGGGCTCGTATGGGGTTCCACGTGGGTGGGCGGTGTCCCCCCACTTTTTTCACTCGGTGCTTGTTTACTGGAGCGAATGGAGCCACCCATTCACTCTTTGGCCTCTCTGGCGTGATTTCGGTGCACCTTCGGGACGCTGCTCTCGAGCTGGCTTCTCTGATGCCGTCAGCTTCCCCCCTCTTCCTTTTTTAGGACTTGTGCCCTGCTGCTGTCCTGTGTTCTGGAGTGTGGAGGTTCTGTTGGTGCCTTCTATCCCCTCCTCATCCATCGGTTCCTGTGGGCGGCTGTTTCCCGTCTGGGTGCTTGGTTGCTGTGGATCCTTCTCCCGCCTCTGGCGCTGTCTGTGGCTCCAGGGTGGTGGGCGTGCAGGACGTGGGTCGCTGTGCTCCTGTGCTGGTCGGCTGGGTTTTCCTCTTTCCTGCTGGGCTGGGACTATGAGTTACTTTCCTTGGTGTTCCCGGCCCTCCCGGTTGGCCTTGCCCTTTGGTCCCGGGGTGGGGGCTGGTGCGGTGTGAGTGGCGTGCGTTGCTCGTACTGGTTGTATGTGCTTTCTGCTTGTGACTTTGTCCACTGTGGTACTGGCCTGCTGACAGTTGCTTGTTGGTTGCCTATAGGGACTGCCGTGTGGGGTCTCTCCTCGGCCCTCCGTATTCCTTTGGCGCTGTGTTGGGTCCTCTGTTGTTTCAGACTTCTCTACGCGCTCAGTTTGCGTCTGGGATATCTCTTCGGTGCGGCACGTCCCTCTCTTCCTCCAGTGGCTTTGCTTCTTGGTGGGAGTCGCCCCTTTCCTCCCGTTGGTCTGTTGGTACCTGTCCTGGTCGCGCTGTTTGGTGGCTCTGTTCGGCTTGGTTGCGGCTGTGGCGCTGGGGGCTGGCCTGTCCTATGCTTCTTCTGTGCCCTCCTTGGTGCTGGGTTTCGTGGCATTGTGGGTGCTTGTTTGTGGTGGCTGGGTGTCGCCGCCTTGGGCCCTCTGCTTCCCTGGCCGTGAATGGGGCGTCCTGCCTTTCTCGCATGCCTTGCACTGGGTCCTCTCCATCGTCCCCGCGGTGGGTGTCTCCTTCCTTCATTCGGAGGGGCGCGGTTTTGGCCGTTTTGTTCGCCCTGGCTTGCTGCCTCCTTGTTTGTGGGCCGGGCCCTGTTGGGTCCCTGTCGCTGCTGTCAGTTCGGTTCCCTGACTGTGGGTGGTCGTCTTTGGCGTTTCCTCCTCTGTGGCTGCGGGCCGTTTCTGTTGTTCCTGGGTTCTGTGGGTCGTGGGTGCTGGGTCGGCTTGGTGCGGGTTCCTCCTGGTCGGGGGTTCGGCTGCCTCCGGTGCCTGTCTCCAGTTCCTGCTGGGTGGCTCTGCTGGACTGGGTGTCCTGTTTGCTTGCCTTGGGATCCTTCTGCTGGGTTCCTGTCGGTGGGGTTCGGGTCTGGGGTCCGCTCCTTTCTGTGGCTGGGGCTGAGGTGTCCGGAGGCTTTATGCCGTTCTGGTTCTCCTGGGATTGTGCTCCTGGTTTCGGTCCCTTCCCTTCCACGTGTTGGTCCTTCGGGTCTTCTTTCCGCGGGCCCTGCCTGGTGGTTTTTGGCGTGCCCTGGGTTTTGGGGGCGCTTCTCACCGCATCCCTGTCGCTGCTTCTTGCTGCGTTTCCTGCGGTTCTCTGTGGTGGGCGCCCGTGTTCCGTGTGGCGTCCTTCCCCTTCAGCTTCTGGCCGTTGCCCTGGGTCTTCCCGCTTGTATGGGTGCTCTCGTGGCTCTCCTTCCTGTGGCGGGGGTTTTCCTTCCTCCGTCTCTGGTCGACCTCTTGCGGATGGATCTTCCGATGGTCGGGTTTTTGGTGTCCCGGGGTTTGTCTTCTCTGTTCCCCTGTCACTGCTGGTTTTCTGGCTTGGCTCGGCCCCGGTCCCTTGTCCGGCGGGCGCCTGGTCTCTCTTCCTTCGTGGGTTCGGGCCTTGTGGTCCTGGGGGCTCCTCGGCGGTCCTGTGGATGCGGGTGTTCGGGCACCTGGCTTCTGTAGTGTTTCTGGTTCCCTGGGCTCGTTTCTTTCTCCGTCTGACTCCTGTTGGGTTGGTCTCCGGGGTCTGTTGTCCCTGCTGCCCTTGTCAGTCCGTCCCCTGGGGGTGCTCTCCTGGTGGCTCGGCCGCTGTTTCCTTCAGGCTGGGTGTTCGCTGGCTCCTCCGGCTCCGCTTGTGGTGGCTTCGGTCGCCAGCCTGTTCCTGGCTTGGCTGGGTTCAGTTCGGGTTCCGGTTCTGGTTCCTGCTGGTCTCCCGGGGGTCCTCTTGCTGACGGTTTTGTGGCGTTTGGGCTTGCCCTGGTGCCCTTTTGGGGCTCTCTGCAGGGTCCGTGGGTGTTGGCTCGGTCTGTCGTCCGGTGGCTTGGTCCTGTGCCGCGGTCGGGTTGGTCCGGGTTCTGGTCCTTGATCCTTGGTTGCCTGAGTCCTGTGTCTGTGGACTCTGGTCTGGGTACTGGGGCTGTTGTGCTGGGTCCCTCCTTCCTCCTGGGGTTTCTCACTCCTTCCCGGGGTCCGGCCTGTTGGTGAGTCGTTGGGGCCTCCCTGTGGTGGTCCTGTTGCGGCGCCGGCCTGGGTGGCCCGGTTCTGGTCTCTGGGCCGGGGGCCCGGGTCTTGGGGTGGTCGGCGGCTGGCCCTCTCCCTGGCCTCTGGGTTTTTCTGTGTGCCTCCTCCTTTCCCCCTCGCTGCTTTCTGCTGCTCTGGGCATTTCTGGTGCGGGCCCAGTGGGTCTGTTCTCGGGGGTTGTTGGTTTCTCCCTGTTGGCCTTGGGCTCCTTGTTTTCCCCTCCTGTCTGGGTTGTGTTGCGCTCGGTGAGGGTTCCTTCCGGGGGTTCCGTGCCCTTTGATGTTCCGTGCCCTTCCCCTGGGTTCTGTGCGGGGCTTGCCCCTGCTGCCTGGCGGTTGTGCGGCTGGCCTTGGCTGGGTTGGGGGTTCTCGGCCGGCTGGCGGTGGCTTGCGGGCTTCTCGTCGGTCCTCCTCTCGGCTGTCCTATTCTTGGTGTTTGCTGGCCTTTTTGGCTTGGGATTCTGCTCTGGGTGTTGTTCCCATGGTGCTGGCCTCCTTTTGGTGTGGCAGTTCACTCCTTCTGGGGCTCTTCTGGGATTGTCGGTGGTTCCTCTGCGGGTGGAGGGGGCGGCTTTCCTGCTTCTTGGTGCTCCTGGCTTCCTTGCATGTTGCCTGGGTCTGTTGCCTGGTTTTCTTTTCCGGGTCTGGTGTGTTTGATTCACCGCCATGTCGGGTCCTTCCCTTCGGGGTCTTTGCTGCTGGTGTTGGTTGTCCTCTCCGGTACGCCCTTTGGTCTCCTTGGGGTCTTGGGTTGCGTCTCTCGGCTTTTGGGCCTTGTTTTTTGGTTGCTGTCGCCCCTGCGGGGCGCTTGGGGGTGTTGTGGGCCCTGTCTTGTGCATTACCTTCTGTCTGGTCTGTGTGGTTCTGCTGGTTTGGGGTCCGGTTCCGTCCCTTGTCCCTCCGGTGGCTCGGCGTTTTCGCTCTGTCATGGGGTGGTTTTGCCTGTGTTCTGTTCTGCTCCTTCCTTGGCTGTGGTGTCTCCTTTGCTCGGTTGGGCTGTCCGGCCTCTTTTGCTGTGATGCCTGCTGGTTGTGGTGTCCTTCCGAGTGGAGGTCTCTGTTTGTTCGCTTTGGTCCGGCTCAGGTGTTTGCCTTCCCCCGCTCCGTGGGGTTGTTGGTTTCGGTCCACAGTCTTGGTGGCTTTTTCTCTGATGGGGATTCGGGCTTCTAAGTCTTGTCCTCTTTGCGTGGCCAGTGATGTTGATCTGCTGGGTTTGGGGCACTGTTTTGTGTTCTTTGTCACTCAGTTGTCCGTCTCTGTTTTCTTCGGCTTGCTATGTCCTCACTTGTGCTGAAGGAAGGCGAGGGAGGACGGGAGGTAATGCATCCATTTCTAACGATAATGGCATTACTCCTAGTCCTACTCCCTCGCCTTCCTTCAAGGACCCTCCCTCCCTCCCGGTGCGGTACAACTGAGTGCTAGCTCGGCTTGTTTGTGTACAGGTGGAGGTGGGGGCGGGCAGAGTTTTTATACTGGGGGTGGGTCTGGGTGGGAGGCGGGGCCTCACTTGTGCTGAAGGAAGGCGAGGGAGTAGGACTAGGAGTAATGCCATTAACGTTAGAAATGGATGCATTTCTTGGCATCATTGGTTGGGGATTTCATAAAATATCTTGGAGCCATCGATGGCAACATAGACTGTTTCAAACATAGGAGATTTTTGCTGGATCACAATTTAGGGTTTGAATGTCAGTCCATATATGAGCACCTTCCACCTTATGAATTACCTGAGGGTGAAGAAGATGACATTGACGAATATCAATTGGCAGTAAGAAAATTAGAAAAACAGTTTGACGTCAACCAAATCTGATTGTGAATTAACATAAGTTTTTCTCTTGGGAGCAATGCCAAGGTTAATCAATCAACAGCTTTGTCACAGTTTTACAACAGAGTCTGAGAATTTCACTTTCCAACTTATTCGGGAACAGATAGTCATAATTTCTTGGGACAAAAAAGTTTAGGAGAAATGATAGATGTTAAAAAACCCAACTCTGCTGGAAACAATAGATAGTGTGATAAGCATAGAGCGCAGTGGAGAAGCGTAGCTCAGTGGTTAGAGGCGGCAGACCCGGAAGCTGAGATCAGTCGTGGACCAGGGTTCGATTCCCCGCCTCGGCGGGTCTCGGGCTCAAAATTCCACGGACTCGATAATTCTCGTTCCAGTGCCTACTCGACTCACAGGGTCACACTCTGCGACTCTGGGCAATAGCTTGCTTAATCTCCACTACGGCCCCTCGCGACGGGATGCCTGGCTTTCACCTTGTGGATACCCTGCCAGGGTGTCTCACAGGGGAATACCAGGACGGGTTCCCTAAGCAAGCGCTTAGATACCGTGTCGGTGATTTGCGCTATATAAATACATGTACATACAGAGAGCTATCTTGTAAATCTTGTACAGTGTTGACGCAAAAAAGAGCAGTGTGGTAAAAAAAAGTTCCAACAATATTCTGACAGAACAAACCAAAAGGTTTATAAGAAAGAAGGAAGGAAAGGAAGTTGTTTTTGGTCACAAATGTACTTGGTTTATGTGTGGGTATCCTAGGCATGAATCTAATGGTCGCCCCTGTCCTGACAAGAATGTAAAATGTAGAAACTGTGGTAAACTTGGACACTCTGCTAACATCTGCCAATCTGGTAAAAGTAAGGATAAAGTCAATGTTCTCCATATCAGAGAGTATAGTGAACTTTCAGAGGATGAACTTAGTGTGGATGGAGTGGTACAGGGTGGATAATCCAATTGCGTAGACTCATAGGAAAACATTAGTGTAGATGGTAAAGTTTTGAATTTACTCATAGATGCTGGTGCCAGAATGATTATGATCACTGAATAATTATTTCATAAGACATGGGGAAAAGAAAACTGGTCCCTCCTTACAGAAATCCTGTGACTTATGATGGGAGGAAAATTGAGCTCACTGAGTTTTATTAATGTCCCATGCAGTTTAAGGCAAAAGTTATTTTCAAAAAAGATATATGTGGTCAGGAAGGGTCAAAGTATTCTCGGTTGGTATCATCAAGGATTATCTGGATTGACACTAAGGCCTGGGAGGAAGGTGCAAGTCTATTTAGTCACAGATGGAACATACAATGGTCAAGAAAATAGTGATCGACCTCTAGACAATTCTTGGACTAAACTCTATAAAGAATTTAGTGATAAACTATGGAAGATTACAGGTTTTAAACACATGATTACAGTGCAAAGTGGGGTCATGCCAGTACAACACAAATTAAGGAATGTTCCATTCAGTATTTGTGAGGGGAATTAGCAGAGATACTCAAAGAAAATATGTGAGGATTGTATCATTGGGCCTGTTGAATCTTCTTTATGGCTATCCCCATTAGTTATAGAGAGGAAAAATAATGCACAGTTAAGAGTGTGCCTTGACCTGAAAAGTATGAATAGGGCAATAAGAGTAGATTCCCAACCATTACCATGCATTGATAACATTATAACCATGTTTGCTGGTGCCAACGTATTCAGCAAAATCTCGGTGTCTGCCTACCATCAAGTCGAGTTAGACGAGTCTTCTAGGCATTTCACAGTGTTTGTTTCACTGGTTGGCACAATCCAATTTAAGAGGATGCCTTTTGGATTGGCAGCAGGCAACACAGTGTTTCAGGTGTTGGAAAAGTACTCTGGGCTTTCAAAGGGGTGGTGACATTCCAAGATGATATTCTGGTGGCGGGTGAAGACTCTGTCAGCCATGACAAACAGATGCATACTGTGATAAAAAGGTTACAGAAGTTTTTGAATAGTAGCCAATGTGAACAAATGTGAATTTGGAAAAGAAATCATAGGGTATTTAGGCCATGTCATCTCAGAAAAGGGTGTAAAACCAAGACCAGTTTTGGTGGATGCGACCACAAAGGCTCCTAAGCCTGATAGTACGGAAAAGGTGGCATCATTCCTTGGGCTTATTGAGTTCTACTCTAAGTTCATAATACACTTTTTGGCAAAAACTGTAAACTTGCAGGAACTTTTCAAACAGAAAAAAGTGTTTGTATGGAGTGATGCTTGCCAGGATGAGTTTGTTTTACAAAAAAATTATATTGGAACTGCAGGAGTTTTGGCCCCTTTTGATTGCACAAAATGTTGTATTGATATGGTAAATGCGAGTAACAAGGGTTTAGGAACCAAACTGGCTCAAAAGAATAGAACTGGATTGAGGTAACAAGGGGGTTTTGCCTCAAGGTCTTTGAAACAAAATAAAAACGTTTTCTCAATGACAGAAAAATAAATATTAGCCTATTGCTGGGCAGTGAAACATGTACACATTTTCATTTGGGGAAGGAAATTTACTCTCAAGGCAGACCATAAGCCATTGGTGAATATACTTATCAATCAATCAATCAGGAGTTTATATAGTGCTGGGGGTGGGGGGCGGCTCTGGCTTAGTCAAAGAGCCAGGTCTTGAGGTCCTTCCTAAATGTGTGTAGAGTCAGGGAGCATCTGATGTTCACAGGGAGCTTGTTCCAGGTCCTGGCTATGATGTAGGAGAAAGCTCTCCCACCAGTTCTGTTTCTGCGGATGCAGGGGATCTCTGCCAGGGTGAGGTCAGCGGAGCACAGGTTCCTCTTGGGTACGTGGAAGGATACTCTCTCGTTGAGGTATTTGGATCCGATGTTGTTGAGGGATTTGTAGGTGAGGGTGAGGGGTTTGAAGGTGACCCTCTTCTTGATGGGGAGCCAGTGGAGGCCTCGTAGGTGTTGGGTCATGTGTTTGTGCTGTGGTGTCTTGAGGACGAGTCTGGCTGCGGCGTTCTGAATGGTTTGGAGTTTGTGTAAGAGAGTTCTGTTGATTCCGGCATAGATGGCATTTCCGTAGTCCAGTCTGCTGGTTATGAGGGTGTGGGTAACGGCCCTTCTCCACTCGGGGGGGGGGTGGGATCCATTTGGAGGTCTTACGGAGGATGCAAAGGCAGTTGAAATTAGTCGAAGTGATGGCTTTGATCTGACGGTTCATGGAGAGGGAGGAGTCAATGATGATGCCGAGGTTCCGAGCATGGTCTGTAGGGGTGGGTGGGCTCCTGATGGCAGAGGGCCACCAGGTGTGGTCCCAGGCGGAGGTGCAGGTTCCAAGGATGAGGGGCTCGGTCTTCTCTGAGTTGAGCTTCAAGCAGCTGTCTTTCATCCAGGCTGCCACGTTTTTCATTCGTTCCTGGAAGCAGAGTCTGGTGCCTTCAGGATTCTTCATGAGTGAGAGGATGAGCTGGGTGTCGTCTGCGTAGGATGCAATACCGAGCCCATGCTGCCTGACGATGGCAGCGAGGGGGGTCATGTAGATGTTGAAGAGCGTGGGGCTGAGTGAAGATCCCTGGGGTACTCCGCAGTTGATTTCCGTGGGTTCAGAGAGGAAGGGAGGGAGTTGAGTCCTCTGGGTTCTGCCAGAGAGAAAGGATTGGTTCCCGTCGAGGGCGGCTCCTTGTACCCCCCATCATGATGTCTGGCAGCGGGCATGCGATGTGAAATGGTGTCGAAGGCTGCGGAGAGGTCTAGAAGGATGAGGGCTGCAGTGTGTCCCTGGTCTAATAGCATGCGATATCGTCAGTGGCGACGAGGAGGGCGGTCTTGGTGCTGTGGTTGCTGCAGAATCCAGACTGGGAGGCATCTAGGATAGAGTTCTCTTCCATGAAGGTGGTCAGCTGGGCCTTTACGAGTCTCTCTGTGATTTTGGCAGCAAAGGGTCGAAGAGAGATGGCCAAGTAGTTTTTCAGGTCCGTTGGGTCGGCTGTTGGTTTTCTTGAGGAGGGGTTTAACCTCTGCCTATTTCCAGGCATCTGGACAGATGCCAGTTCGGAGGGGGGCGTTGATGGTACGTCCTAGTTCGGGTGAAATGGCGACCCTTTGGAATATGTGCAGTGGGCAGGGGTCTTTTGGGGCTCCTGAGTGTGTTTTCTTCATGGTCGCTTCATGGTGATGAGTCTGACGGTAGCGGGATCCCAGGATGTGATGGTAGGCTTGTCAGCGGTGGCGGGTGGGGGGGTGTCTGGCGCTGGTTCGCTAAAGTTTTCATATCGGACCTTGATCTTCAGATGGAAGTAGGATCTGAGCTTGTTGCAGAGGTCCTGAGACGTCCGTGGCTTCGCAGGTGGGTTTTGAGAACTGCTGTATGACGTTGAACAGTTCCTGGGCGTTGGTCAAGTTGGTCTGGACTTTGCCTTTTATGAAGGTCCTTTTGATGTCTCTTATGCACTTGTAGTATTCCTTCAGGGAGCTCTTGTGTTTGTTCCATGCTTCTGTGGTTTTCTTGTTTCACCAGGTTTTCTCTAAGCGTCTGCAGGAGCGTCTGGCTTCTTGAAGTTCTGTGGTGAACCAGGCTGCCTTTAGAGGCCGTTGTTTGGAGGGGTGCGAGATTGTCGGCTCAGCAGGAGACCCAGCGGTGAAACTCCTTGGCGGCTGAGTTGGTGTTGGTCGTGGCGCAGGGTGTCTGTCATTAAGGATCTTACTCTTAGGCTGGCTAGATTAATTTCCAAGTTGTTGCAATATGACTTTAACACTGAGTACATCCCGGGTGGTAAAAACTTCAGAGCAGATTATCTTTCTCACTCTCCAATCAATGGTGAAGATAAATCTGTCAATTGGGAGGAAGACAATGAAGAATTTCAAATAGCCTCTGCAGATGTATGTAAAGAAAAATTCATTTACGGAGGATAGGTGGAGCGCTAGAATGTCAGATGATGAGGATCTAATCTGAGTAAAAAATATGTTACAGAGGGATGGCCAAAGGAGAAGGCTTTGCCAGTAAGGTTACAGGCCTCTGTCAAAGTGGCGGGTGAGTTGTCTCTTGAGAGAATGTTGATGAGAAGGGACAAATGTGTTCACCCCCAGTGGACTAAGGGATAAGATCATTTTGAGCGGACATGATGCACATCTTGGACAAACCATCACCAAAAGAACCATCTGAGAAAATTATAGGTGGACAGGAATGGATACAGACATTGATTCAAAAGTTAAAAGATGTGTGATATGTGCTAACAGTGACAGAGGGATTAGGACAGAAGTTATGGCACTCTAGCCTAGTAGTTTACCTGCCGGACCGTGTTAAAAATTGGCAATTTACTTCATACTTCCATTGAGCATTTTACTTTGAAGATCTAAGTTTACTTCGTTATATTTGATTCGTACAGCAAATGGTGAGAAGTACATTTTATGGAGGAGCGTACCGCTTATGCAGTCATAATATTTTTGACGAAATTGTTTTTGAGGGAAGGATTCCCTAAAGGGATTGTATCTGGCAATGGAGTGCAATTTGTCTCCAAAGACATGAAACAGTTTTTACTGAAAAATGCTGTTTAGCACAAACGGATATCATTATATCACCCACAGGCAAATGGCCTAGTAGAAAAAATGAATCGCACATTGGTGGAGTGTATATTGTGGGCAGATCAAAACACAATAGAGGTGGGAGAGGCTATAGAGAGCATGTTGTGGGACCACAAGTCAAGCACTAATGCAGTGTCAGGAATAAATCCTTTCGAAGTTATGAAGGCGTGTGTACCGGCTTCTCCAGTGTGCACAGCATGGTTGGGAGAATTTCATCAGATATCTGACCAAGCTAAAGCCTTAGATGTGATCATTCGATCTTGTGCACAAGTGTTTCAGAATAAAATGAAAGAAGAGTATGATGTCAGGCAGAAGGTGAAGGAAAAGAGATCAAAGTGGGTGACTGGCCTCGTGAAAGATACCACTCATGTTGCTAAACTGTTGTCCAAGTTTAGGGCCCCTGAAAAAGATGACGCTTTCTAAAAGAGTGCGGTTCGCATAAAAGGACATGAATGGTGGGACAGATTCAGGGTAGTGAAGGTGAAATCAAGTTATGGAAGTGGGGAAAGTGTACCTATGGATGGAAATAGGTCCTCCTCTGACGAATTAGTTAAAAAGGAAGTTGAGGAGGGACAACCCAGAGTTGAGGGCAGTTCTCAGAGGAATGTTAGTAGTCAAGGGTTATTTGCCAGTTCGTCTCAATGCAAAGGGAAACGGGTGGTAGTTAAACCAGCTTGATACACACTGTGATGTATAAATTGTGCAAGGTATTCATTCATTCATATTTTTCACATACTTTATGTATTTTATTAATACTGTGGTATTGATTTAATGACGTAGGCAGTGTAGCTCATACATAATGCATCTTGCCATGTGGGTGTGTTCTTAAGGGATTAACCATCTCCCTGACATATTATTTAGTTACATGGGGCATATTAGCAAGAACCTCGTTAAAATTATCGCCATTTTAGCAGCAGGAAACTGCAGCTAAAACGGCGATAAAGGGCTTGCTAATATGCGTTACAGAATTCCAATAGAAGCCCAGGTTAGATGTGCAGGACATCTAACCAGGGCTTCTATTGGAATTTTATAACTCATATTAGCAAGCCCATTATCACCGTTTTAGCGGCAGTTTCCGGCCGCTAAAACGGCGATAATTTTAACGAGGTTCTTGCTAATATGCCCCATAATTTTTATTAGTTTTGTATTTTTGTTATGTTTATGAAAGAAGGGAGATGTTGTGGTGATATGCCTTTCTCACTACATCCCACAACCTAGATTCCTTCGCTTAGAAATGTAGACTGTAGTGTGAAAGACTTGCTAGTGAAGATTCTGTTTGAGGGTAAAACAAGCCCTATGGGAAAAAAAATATCCAGAAGAATTATCCCAATTTAATCTTTTAATAGGCAACACATGGAAGCATTGACAATTCTGGTGATAAAATCTAAATAAATAACAAATTATTATCAGTAAATAGGTAAACGAAAGGAAATCAACAGTTATTCCTCAGTAGTGTTGATATTTAGGGACATAAAAATTGGTTAAAAAAAGTGCACCTTTCAAACCACAACATATTAAAAATGTTCGCCAATAGGTCTATTTACAACCTATGCATACTGTAGCTAAAATAGCAGAACAATACATTGCCCATCATGCACCCTTGACATGCTATAATGTATCATGAAGGTGACATCTGTGGAACAGGGATCAGCAAATCTGTCCGTGCACTTGCCACTCCTTTTTGAACATGCAGGTTTTCACTCCTTTGATGTAGCTGGAGCCCAGATTTTATCACTAGTTTAGGTGCTTCTGAGAAGTCCTAATCGGAGTATCTCCCCTCATGCCTAATGCAGCAGTCTGGCTTGTTCATGTCCTTTGGCTCAAATGACTTTTTTCGTGGCCAGGGCCTAGTGTACTCGCCCTTATCCTTTGGGCTAGCAAACCGCAAAATGGGTTCACGTAAAAGCTGCCTGCCTCAGGGTGAAATTACCTCCTTCCGGGTGTAGTTACCCGTACCAAATTACCGTGCCATGTCAATGGCTGCTGTTTCTGGGGAGGGGCGACATCTCTATTAGTATCTTATTATTGGAGCATTGGGATCCAGTGAGGATCAGGTGTCTTTGCTCCTGATCTCCTCATCTGCCCTATCAGGGATTTGGACATGGGTGGTAGTTGACTATGCGGTGACCCGAGGCTAGCAAGTAGCCTCTTGTCATTCAATTCCTATTCCCTTCACTCTCCACGCCTGCTGGTCTCACTTTTTTCTTCCAGAGGGCAGGTAGTTCTTCTCTACCCAAAGTCTCCTAGCTATGTCCCTTTTCTGGATCTGTCTAACTTTGTTCTAGACCTTCCTGTGCGTCACTCACTGGATGTTTCTTCTTCTGTCACTTTTGTGCCCCCTACAGCTCCGCCTTCACTTTCTGACCCCGGGGTGCCAGAGCTTCCTTCATCGTCCAAGCTTGCGGGGTCGCTATCTAGGATGGCTGTTAACCACCCTGCCTCATCTTACCCTACAGGAGCTGAGTTCCGGCTCCGCTGTGATGCACTGCGAGTTGGTTTGCTAAGTGTCATGGCCTTGGACTGGAGCTGGACGAGGCAATATGGAGTGGTTAAGGGGGAGGGTGGTTGGGATCCCCATATGTCTGTGAAAACTACATTTGCGGGTGGTTCCTCTGCTTCTACTAAGAGGGGATTAAAGTACTCCAAGGCCTGTGTTGCAGGGGTAACCACACACATACCGGTGTATGGAGGGGTATGTGCAGAAGCCTCAACAGTGGGCTGGGCTGCGAGGTCCTTTGTTGCCCTTTCTTCGAACATAATCCAGAGGTGGAGGGCGTCCTCCCTCCTTTCCCTCTTATGTTCTTTGTGTTTGGTAATTATGTGTGTTGTGATAATTCAATTATTTGAGTTGTCGTGATAACTCAATTATTTCGCAGTCAAATGTTTCCTCCTTAGGCCATGGGTACGTGTGTGCTTTGGTTTGCAAGTGCCACTCTTGGCAATGTTTATTAATTGTTGCTGTTTCATTGGGGAAGAATCCCTGCATGTGCTCCAGAGGACTGCACACTTTGGTTGTTTGAGGGGCCGTGAGTTTGACCCTGATTGTAGACGGCGTGGGCATTTAGTGGTGGCACTGGTGGTTTGAATGGACAAGGCTTGAATGGACAGGTCCACCGGGGCGTGTCTTGTCTGGAGCTAGGGGCTAAAACCTGTGTGGAAAAAAGCACTTCGCTTTTCAAGCTGGGACAATACAATGGCAATCAAAAAGTACTTTTCGCATGCATACAATCAAACATTTCAAGACAGTAAAAAGCTTTTTGCTTGATATTAGTAAGGACACTGGTTGGTGACAAGACAGAAAGGCGAGGGATATAACAAAAGAAGGTGTGCACGCAAGCATAGAGTGTGTGTATCTTCAGTACGAGTGAAGCAACCCTCAAGGAAGCACGTGCACACAAGAGAGTGTGCATATTGAAAGACCCAAGGTGGGCGTGTGTGATGAAAATGTAATTTGGGATAAGAGGTCAGTATGCACACAAGTGAGTGCGCTTGTGATCAGAATTCACATGTAAAGCACCCCAAAGGTTAACACACACAGAAGAAAATGCGCGTTTTGAGAGCAGGGTGCAAAGTCTAACAACAATCAAATTATAAACAAGTAGTCAATAAGTGCAAGAAGAAAGAGAGTGCACGTATTACCCGAATTTATATGTAAAGACCTCAGACACTAACACACACACACAAGAAATACATGTATGGAGAGTGAGTTGCACAATAGAATAATAATCAAATTATGAACAAGTAGTCAATACATGCAGGGAAAAAAAGAGTATGTATATCACCAGAATTGGCATATGAATCACCCCCAAAGACCAACGCGCACACAAGAAGATGTGTTTTGAGAGAGGGGTGCACAGTTATGTTATTTTATGTTGTGTTAAAATTATTTATACAGTGCTCGTTCACGAGTCAGTTTCTTGGCACTTGAGTATAGGAATAGGGCTATGGCGCAAGATGTCAATCGTATGCTTATGTGAATAGCTAGGTCTTCACGAGGTGCCTAAATCTTAGGTAATCAACAGTCATTCTGATGTTGAGTAGAAGGGAGTTACAGAGCTGAGGGGCCAATATAGAGAATCTGGCACCTCCCAGTCTCTTCTTCTTAGAGTGAGTGATGGCCAGAAGATTGAGATGGAAGGTCCTCAAGCTAAAGGGGGAGTGTACTTTTGGATTCAAGAAGAAATAAACTCAGGGCAATTGCCATAGAGGGACTTAAAGATGATACATCCCATCTTAAAGACCACACGCTGTTTTACTGCAAAAAATTTAATTTCTTCATCAAGCGCTTAATATGATACCTCCTAGGTTGTCGGTAGATCACCATGGCCGCCTGGTTTGGTACCAATTGCAGTCTCTTAGTCAGGTAGTCAAAGAGACAAAGGTAGAATGAGTTTGCATAATCTATTCGTGAGATCAGCCAGAAAGATGGAATTATATAAATTAGATTATCCCAGAATTCTTTTTGCACTAGACAATATTTGGATAAATTGAGATTGACATTGGCAACATGCGTTTTTATGACGATACACAGCACAATGAAATAGGACAACTTTGAAAGACATTAAGATTATGAATTTATTTTAGAAAGGCAGTTAGCTTTTTGGTGTAACGCCGATTCATGGAGTAATGAAATGTAGGGGAATTTCTTTTGTACAATGCCGATACACAACTTTATACATTATGCGAGGTGCGCAATATAAATTAAAGGGTCAATGGTGATATTCCCGATACACGGTATAATAATATAAAATGATATGTTATTAATGAATAACAACATTTGATCAAATGAGTGCATATAGAATGCATCTGGTTTAACAAACACGCTGGTCAACAAGTACATCCCTAGGCAATCTTACAAATACATCTACGTCAAAGATCCTTGTATCTCAATGCTTATTATAAAGGCAGAAACAGATAAATGGACAACTGAAGTATAACCATTAAAACAATTTTTGTCAAATTAAAAACATGATTTTATTAAAATACAAACACAATTAAAATGACTTAGCTATGTATCAGTGTCTTTTTTATCTCATATAGTTATATGTACAAACATCACTAGTTCCTAATACATTACATAAAACAATTCCAATGACGTACAGCATTTCTTGTGGCAAGCAAAATATAGAAGTCTTCAACGCGCGGTTCGACGCAAACTGCGTCTTCGTCAGGAAGGCCACACTATAACCTAAAACATAATTTCAACAGTTATACTAGAGTTCTTTGATAAAAATTTGCCAAATTAACCTTCACCCAGTGAAAAGGATGAAAAAAGAATGATAGGGTGACCATTGATATGGAAGCATGCTTATAACAAGATAGGAGTCAAAGCAATTAGTGCACTTTACATTACTCTAATGCGGGGTATTGGATATCAAAAGAAAAAGATTATTCAAGTTTTTTGTCAATTAAATAGTTGGTGATACAACTTTATTTTGTTGAATC
Source organism: Lissotriton helveticus (assembly GCF_964261635.1). Classification (NCBI taxonomy): domain Eukaryota; kingdom Metazoa; phylum Chordata; class Amphibia; order Caudata; family Salamandridae; genus Lissotriton; species Lissotriton helveticus. The sequence continues at coordinate 1,002,430,588 of NC_136071.1, read as the reverse complement.
TATAGCGTTAGACTATATAATTTATTGAAATGGAATTGCTATAATGCATTTCTTACTTGTTCAACCTTTATTATTACATCAGAGGTTGATAATCTGGTGGAAGAAGGTCCAATGCTGGAAAGTTACAAGAAGATGGATTTAATTTCAGTCGACTATGAAGTAGCTTTTACTAGCCATCTAGAATTAGATCCTACTTACAATATACTTGTGGTCAAGATTTCACAAATTTTGTGAATTGGAATCCCAGCAATGATGAGTGTGGGGATTACTTAGATAATGAAATGCCAATCTACAGAGAAACAATATTAAAAAACAGCTTATTAGTAAATTATATTATGTATCAATATTTCATTTTTACTCCAATTTTCTCCTACTCGAATTTCATGCCTCTTTATTACCTTAAAAAACTCTTCTCTTTCGTGGATTTTAGGTTTCTTATACAATATTCATACATGTGGGTGTGTGGTTTTCGGAATAATAAGGGCTTTGATGGCAGAGCTAGAAGAGATGAAAAAAGATTTATACATATATTTCATCTTGTGGAGAAATGGCTATTTAATCTTCCATATAATAGATATTTTACTAGTTATCTAGCAGACTCATTGCACATCACTAGTCAATGCTCTATGCATAGATTATTGTGCAGCGAGCAAGCATAACAGAGCATTAATCTAATGTGGCCAGAAAATAACATTGTTTAGCCGATGATTTACTAAACTCATTAAACTCGATTTCTGACCATATTTCTATAACTTCAACAATCGCTGTTACAAAGAGAGGTTTCTATTTTGTTAAGTCATATTGCATAACTCATAATTAAACAATTGGACAACCACGCTTATCTAAGGGCTTTGAGCTGTGATAAAAGTATCTTATAACAGCGCTAAAAGGCGACTCGTAATTTCACATTGTAACTAAGCCTCTTTACGAGCGATATTTTCAAACAAATGCGTTTTCTTCCCAAGTATCTTTTGACAGGGCTAGAGCTGACTCGTAATTTCACTTTGCAACTAAGTATCTTTACGAGTAATATTTTCAGACAGTTGCGTTTTCTTTCCTCATTGTGAAAATGCTAATTAAAATTAAACGTAAGCTGCATTATGCTATTTATAGTACGCTTGTGAAAATGCACATTAACTACATAATCAGCAACTTAATATTTAGCAATTAAAAAGATACTCAACAACTCGCTTCTGTATTCCATATATATAGCGAGTCTATAAGGGGGAGGACCACTTGCCTGTAGATAAGCGCTGTTTCCACTTGTCGGCGTCTTAGTGTCCTGACCAGCAGTAGTAAACACAGTATTTAAACTACTGCTATTTAATCCCCATTTACCCAAGAAACAAGTGAAGTAACAACTCCAATATTGGATCGTCTATGTCACATGATCCCAACTGATGTCTTACATAGTATCGGTTTATTTACACGTTTGCCTATTGGTAGAGTTAGGTCACATGGATCATGAACTTATCGTTACTTCCTGATGGTTTGGAAAGCTAAATACAATAGGCTAAAGTTGTACACATGATGTAAACACGTCCCTAATATTATATAAAAAGAGTACTTAGGCTGCAATATAATTATTACCTGTTTGCTGATATATAGGAACATTTTGATACAATATGCTGGAATATACACATAATGCATATCATCCTTTATTTTATATGGGAAAAAACTCCTTTTAAAATGTGAACAACATACTTAATTATCTAACCGACATTAATATTGTTCACTAATATTTCGCAAGATGAGTGAGTATGTTGTTTAATATTTATTCCTCTAAGTTATGAAGTTATTATCTTATTCCTCTTTTATGAATTCAATTACTTCTAAATATGTAAATATATTCCTCTCCTGATTACTAAAAAAGATTACTAAAAGAGAGAGCCACAGTACAATTACCAAACAATATTGGCAGTCTCCCACGGTCACTCATTATTTAATCCTTGTACAACTGTTTTTAAAGAAAAAATCTAGAAGACTTCCTTCTTCTTTCGAATGTGGGCGCCTTTAATTTTTCCTTTTGCTTTGATTTTTTGTAATATTCTCCATTTCATGTCCTCAGTTTTGTGTTGGAGATCTAAATAAAGTTTGACATGGGGCACATTAACTTTCCCCGTGCGTATTGCTGAACGGTGTTCAGTTAGTCTGACATTAATAGTATGTGAAATCTCTCCTACATATCCCTTCCACACGGGCACACAATCAGATACACAACGTTCTGTGATTTACAGTTCCACATTTGTTGTGCCCGAATTGTGTAGCCATTAAGTAGAAGGGTTTCTCCTTCCATTACAGCATCATAGTATTTACAGGAGCGGCATTTGAAAGTTCCTTTCACTGGATTACTACGGTCAATAGTTTTTTGAGTGAGAGTATTCACCTTTGTAAATCAAAAGATGAGTCACATGATGCATTTATCATTGTAATCGAAGAAGGACCATTGTTTCCTATACGAATTTGAGCGCCTTCTTGGAATATGTATTGTCCAGATAGCTCATTATATCAAAACATGGCCAGTTAACATCCCATTGCTTCAACACCCATAAAACACATGATCAAATTGCAATTTCATTATCCCATAACGAGAATTTAAAATGAAACATTGCGTAGCAGAGTTTGGCAAGATAGGTCAGTTCTGTTTGTTATTACGACGTGTATCGGCATAACTACTGCACATTGATAATTATCACATGAAGCTATATATCGACTAAATACCTTTGATATATTATCAGTGAACTTTTTAGATATTAAAGTGAGCATTATTGAAAATAAACCCCAGGTATCACTGTACCGTAAATCTAAGGCCGGTAACTCAACATTACATGCGGTGAGTAATCATCCCCCGAGGCTGGTTAGGAGTATCCCCTATGGGCAGTTTTTAAGATTAAAAGAAAAAAGTACCAGAGATATGGATTTTGAAGTGGTTCCTGAAGATAGCCTTAACAGATTTACTATTAGGGGCTACAACAAGGATTTTCTGGATGTAACCCTTAATAGGGTGAACAATATACCCAGAGAAACCCTTTTATCAAAGGAGAAAAAGAATATAGACAAGATGGCAGAGACCAAGTTCAGGATGATAACTACTTTTTCGGATGATGCCCATGAATTAAGAAAAATCTTAGGAGAAATTGGCACATCCTGAAAACAGATAATGTCATTGTTTCAGACATTCCAGCCACCCCATTGATAACCTTCAGAAAGGTTAGATCATTAAGGGACAGCCTTGTACAGAGCCAGATCTCTTGACTAGGGGTGAATGTTTTGATTTGTTCAGCATTCTGTCCATCAATTGTGTGTCTTTTGCTTTCTCACGCAAAGTGCGCCAGGTATGCCCAGACGTGGGTCCTGGGCTCACTGTGCCACTGGAATCAAGCTATCCTGGCGAAAGAGGGGTGAAACCCCAAAACCGGTCCTAGGATGCTTGTTTCCAGTCCAGGGAGGACCTGGCCTGGCAGTTCAGGCTGGACTGTTCCCATTGGACGCAGATATGGCTGGGTCCATACTGGAATGGCATGGTGAGCAAAAAAACGATGGATTTGGACCCGGATCTCTGTACTGGGGTAAATGTATGACATTGTTCTGAATTATGTCCATCAATTGTTCTTTTTGCATTTGCCATCCAGAGTGGAACGGGTATGCCCAGACGTGGGATCCTTGCTCTCCATGCCCCTGGGTTCAAGCTATCCTGACTGCTGAGGGCCTGAAAGCCCAAAATGATCCTAGGATGCTTGTTTCCAGTCCGGGGAGATCCTGGCCTGGCAGTTCGGGCTGAACTGTTCCCATTGGGCGCAGGGTCGAGACTGATTTGCATATGACTGGGTCCACACTGGAATGGCATGGTGAGCAAAACACTATGGATTTGGGCCCAGATCTCTGTACTGGGGTGATTGTATGACATTGTTCTGCATTCTGTCCATCAAATGCTCTTTTTGCATTTGTCACCCCGAGTGGGATGGGTATGCCCAGACTTGGGTCCTTGATCTCCATGCTACTGGAGTCAGGCTATCCTGCTGATGAGGGCTGAAAGCCCGAAACCGGTCATAGGATGCTTGTTTCCAGTCCGGGAAGGACCTGGCCTGGCAGTTCGGGCTGGACTGTTCCCATTGGGTGCAGGGTCGAGACTGATTTGCATATGGCTGGGTCCAAACTGGAATGGCATGGTGAGCAAAAGAACTATGGATTTGGGCCAAGATCTTTGTACTTGGGTGAATGTATGACATTGTTCTGCATTCTGTCCATTTTTATTTGCATACATTTATGACAGGACACATTTTCTTTTAAACAATTAAAAAATGTGTCTCTATTGCTCATTTCTGAAAGAATACAGAGGTTTTGTTCAATTGACCTTAACAGGTTAGTAATAGAGTTGTATTTGAAAGCCCATGGCAGTGTTTAACATCTGTGAATCTGCAAATTTTTTTGTTCTAACATTTGTTAATTTGTTCTTCATGAAAAGAGAGTTAGAAATTATGTTATTTGCCATATGAGAAAGATAGTGTTTGCACTAAAGATCCACACGATCAAATGCTTCTTTCTGCAGGAAAAAATCATGTTTGATATCTCTTTGGTCATTTGTGAATCCTTTACAATAGGAATTAAATTGGTTGAAATTGATGAAGTAGCTGGTAGAGCTGCTGTCTCTGGCCCATATTGCTCAATTTGTGACCAATTTAACAGTAATGTTCTTCTTTCTGGTGATAGACACTTGTCTGTTTTCCAGTAGGATGGCTGCATGTTGGACCCCATTAGGTAGTGAGTCATAGCTGTCATATAGCCCTCGGTTTTTCTTCTTTGGCAATATTGATTTTGTTTTGTTAATGGACCAATTACATCAAATAACTTGTTCTGAAAGGTGGACCAAGCACAGACCCTTTTGACCTTTTCTGAATTTAGAGAAATATATTTGCCAATGTTGTATTTATTATTTGACACACAGTTAATTGCATGGTTTAAAGATGGTGGAGGATACCCTTATCGGAAAGTATTGAAAACATGTTTTTCTAAACCCAGTGATAATCTACTGAAAATAGTTCTTTACATGAGTAGAGGGAACCCATTCCGTGGAAACAAGCAGGGATCAAATATGAAACTTTACTTTAGAGTTTCTCTCCCTTTTTAACATTAACTGATACGGGCCGTTTGTGAACAAATACATGAAACAAGTAACCTACATTTCTTCTCAGAAGTACCAAACCAGTCATGGTCGTCTGGCTCAGACCAATAGTCATATGCCTCCTGGGTTTGGTTCCTTTGTTCTTGGTTAAAGTCATTGACTTGAACGCCAGCAATAGAATACTATGTTCTTGTTGTCAAAGCACCTTACTTTTGGCCTTAGGGTCTAGAGGGAAGTAATCTACATTCTAGAAGCAAATTACCTTAGCCAGTCAGAAACTTCATGGAGGATGCATGCATCGTTGGCATCAATGAACAAGCCAGAATCACTGAACAGCCCAGAACTTTCATGGGTGCCAAGAATTGCATTGGCTCGCCCAATGGAGATAGTGTCCAGAACAAGAAAAGAGTGTTCAATTGTTTTCTCTTTTTGGATTCTGAGTCTTCACATGGTCAACATTTCCTACTTTTTCCTGCAGGGGGACCAGTGCAGTCTTCACAAGGGTTTGAGCGATGGATGCTTCAATTTATTTTAAAATATTATTAAGTGAGGAACACATGGCCTATTTGACAGGTGACACAACAGAAAATTATATAAATGCTTCGAGATTTTTCCTAAAAAATGACCATCCTCATCTTGCTGTTCAGAATCTTAATTTTCAGTCCAAGACTTTTATTCATTAAAGAAAGAAAATAAAGGTTGCAGACTCTGTGTTAATGAATAATGTAATGTAACACAGCCAAATATTTACATCATTTTTTAAGAGACAAATACAACTGAAGTTGAAATGTTTACACACAAATCCGTGGAAATGTATTTAGATAATCTAATTATGAACATAATGCTAAGAGTATTTCTCCTAAGGGTGTGACTACTCTGGAAACATTGTTGCACCAGGCCCAGGGAAAGGTGTAGTAAAAATGCAAGCCCAAGAGGGGCTTTTGGGCATAACACGATGTATGTGCTCTGTAATCATGGAGTCCCAGCCAAAGCCAGGAAATGTCCAGAAAGGGCTTTCTGGGAGAGAGTGCTGACAGGAGAATGAGATGTGTGTTCGAACAGTTCATGGAAAAATACTTCTGGTGGGTGAAGGGCTGCAGCTTCTTTGGGCAAATATGATAAACTCCGAGACAGTGGAAGGGAGTGGACCACTCAAGGGCCTTCTGTGGGAAATAACTGTGGTGGCCGAGGTAAAATAAGTCACAGAGATGCAGCTTATATAAACAAAACTGCACCGCGATTGAAATAAAGGAGCAGAACCTCATAAGTCTCATTGCACACAATGTGACAAAGCTGAAACTATAAGCAGTGCCAAGGAGAGGCAGGTATAAATAGTGTGAGTGGATTGCACTTATAAATATGCAATAGTAAGTGGAAGAAACTATAAGCCGAGTACTTGATTAAGAGCAACAAGAAAAGAGGATATGCTGGTAAGAGTCAAGGGGATTCTAAGTGCCAGTGAGTGGTAAATACGTCTTACTCACTCATTTGGACTTAGCAACATTTAATTATTGACTTTCTGTCAGACTGTACAGTAGTAGTGCCTTCTGATTCTTCTTGAACTCTCTGCAGCCTTTGACACTGTTAATCACAACACTCTCCTTAACACTCTTCAACAGAGAATGGGTGTGGAAGGCACAGTGCTTAAATGGTCTGCCTCATTCCTCTTGGACAGATCCCAAATGATCAAGATAGCGAACAGTCTTTCGTCTCCATTGGCGGTAGGTCATGGCGTCCCTCAAGGTTCTATCCTTGCGCACACTTTGTTTAATCTCTATCTGGAACCATTAGGGAACCTCCTAAGTAAATCTGTGATCCACTACCATCTCTATGCTGATGACACACTCAAATCTACCTCGAGGTGTCTTCCGCACACGATCTCTCACTACTCAATTCTACTCTCAACTCTATTCACAACTGAATGTTAGTTCATCAACTCATTCTCAATCCCTCCAAAACTGAATTCCTCCTCCTTTCTATCTACCTCTCTCTCCCTTTCAATTCTGGATGGATCAGCTGAATTCACTCAACAATAAACCCATCATTGTCTGCAGCTCTAAATCCCTAGGTGTCATACTTGACAAAAGACTCAACCTAATCTCCCACATCAACTCCATTGCTAAGAACGCACATTACCAGCTGCACCTTCTGTGGGGGATTCATTGGTTCCACCCTGAGAAAGACCTAAAAACATTGTTTTATTCGCTTGTTCTCTCTAAACTGGATTACTGCAATTCTCTTCTGACTGGCCTACCCAAATCTCACCTCTCTCCCCTCAAATCCATCCTCCATTCAGAAGCTCCCTTTATTTCAGGGTTCAAACGAAGTGATCACATCACTCCTATCCTGTCTTCTCTTCGATGGCTTCCCATCGAGGCAAGATCTATTTACAAAACTGCCTGCATCACCTACAAAGCCTTGAACACTTCCTCCCCTCATTACCTGACGAATAAACTGAAATTGTCTGGAGGTCCGAGACCTTCTCGGAATGCCGAAAAGTTTCTGCTTGAGCCCCCCTCCTTCAAAGGGAAAGATCAATGGCTCAGTCGTTCTCAGGTAATGCGGTGCGAATCTGGAGCTCGCTTCTGCCATTTCTTCCTGCCACCACCTCTATCCGGATCTTCAAAGCTGACCTCAAATCTCTTCTCTTCCAAAGACACTTTCAGAACTAATACCTTCATTATCAGACCCCTCTAGGAAGTCCATTCATCATTGTAAATTTGTAATATTTTCTTCTACATTCCTCACTCTTGCTTGCTGTGTTTGATATTGTGTTATTGCCTTCTATGGTTGTACCCTACCTCTCCTGTTTATTTTTGTAATGCTCTATTCTCTTCCAGGGGATACTCATTAATAGTCATAAGCACTGAATAATCTCCGCCCGTGAGCGGGAACCCGGAACATATAACAATATACATATATATGTGTATATATACAATAAGTAGTACATAGTACTAAACCAAAATATACACATATACATGTATAAACCCATAATATGCAGCCCAACATAATGTATAGGCTAATAAAACCTTATTACACACTTTCTGCAGTATGAAAAAACTCCATACATCAATGCAATAAACAGGCTAGAGCCTAGAAATGCATTTCATAACATAAATACCCTTTATTTTCATCAAAGAATCTGTTGTAAAAGGCAATTAGCCTAACAAGGCTGCATATGAATAAATGTCTGTGTACAGAAAATCAGACTGGCACCTCGCCTTTAAGGCCCCGGAGAATCTGAGCTCTTTGCCTTTAAGGCCTCCAGGAGCAACCCTGCTCCCATCATGCACCACAGGTGACAGTTAGGTCAGTTCTTTTTTCCGGCTTGTTCTGTGAGGAACCTGGAACTTGAGCTGGGCTAAATTTGACTTTTTTCAGTCAAAATTTGGTTTTTTCCTGTCTTTTTTGACAAGATTTAGTTCTAGTGGTGGTTTGCTTTTATTTTCTGACTAAACTGTTGGAGTTTTTTAGTCAGTTATGCCACCTTTGTTTTATAAATGTCCTTCCTGTGGGAAGGAAGAAAATGTCAAAGACTGATCCACACGCTGTTTGTGTGGTTTGTCTTCCTTCTTCTCAAAAGGTTGAAGATTGCTATCATTGCCTTAACCTTTCCAGCAGGACTTTGAGGGAAAGGGAGAAGATACGGCTTCTTGGTCGTTTGGAGAGAGAAGGAAAGGGGCCTAAAAGCTTGATTTAATTTGGAAGGCCTTCTTCTCGTGAAAATCGTCGAAGATCTGCGTCTCCTGAAGCTTCAGCCAAGAAAAAGTGTCTTCAGGAAGCGTCGACGTCGAAGAAGGTTCGTTCAGCGTCGAGATCTCCTTCAGGCTTATCGACGCTGAGGCAAGACAAAGCTCCATCGGCGTCGAGGACATCACCGGTGAGGCAGAAGTCGACGCCGATGCAGTCGCCGTCGAAGAGTCTCTCGACGTCAAGACATCTAGTGTCTGGTGCGGTAAGGACGACGTCGGGGGTATGGAGTTCGACGTCGAAGGAGAAACATCACTCGACATCAAGAGAGAGACAGCATTCGATGTCGAAGGATAAGCAGCGCCCGACGTCGAAGGAGAAGCAGCACTCGACGTCGAAGGAGAAGCAGCACTCGACATCGAAGGAAGGTCGACGGTCGACGTCGAAGGAGAAACGACGGTCGAGGTCGAAGGTGAGACGACGGTCGACGTAGAAGGAACGGTCGACGTCGAAGGAAAGACGAAAGATGTTAAAGAGAAAAGTGACGTCGACAAAGAAAGTGAGATCGACGTCGAAGGATGTTGCGACGTCCAGGCATGAAAAGAAGAGGAGATTGGAGTCTCCATCAAGACGTAGTTCGAAGTCCTGACATGCTTCAGGCTTGAGGCATGAAGAGAGAGTATCAGTGACTAAGTCTCCCCCACCTGCTGAAAGGTCGGCATCGAGACATTCAAGATCAGCCTCTCGGACCTCCCATAGGTCTTTGTCGAGGTCTGAAGTGATTCCACTGCCTTTGGTGGCCTCTACACCTCAAGACCAGCAGGAAAAAGTTGTGCACCAGGATTCTTCGGTGGTGGCTCATTCTGGTTCGACTTCAAGGCAGTCGGTGTCAGAGGAAAGGCAACTAGTTCCCAGAGATCAAACTCCATCTGGCTCACCACGATCTGAGCGGAGTAGCTCTTCAAGGTCTTCCAAATCTTCACTGGGAATTCAGATTGTGCAAATTTCGCCGGAGGTCTCTCCTGAGCGTGCAGCACAGCCGATTAACATGTCATTGAGATGGTTGGAAAGCCTACGACACTGGAATATGCAACCGACCGCTAATCTAACTAGTATGAAAGTTGTGGATACTCAGGAGGTTGTGGTTCCTAGGAGGTCATGTTCTAGGTCTCCAGTAAGAGGAAGATCTCGCTCTAGAGAACGCAGACAGCAGAAGTCTGTTACTCCTGAAAGGCGGAATAGGTCTCCTACATCGTCTTCCTCATCGTCATCTCCGAATAGAAGTTCGTATAGAGACTATTCTCCTACTATATCGTCAAGTCCTCCTTCGAGGGTATCCCCAGTGGATGGACATATGGATACCAAGTGGTTATCTGAGAGACATAGGAGAGAGAAAGGTGATCTTTACTAGTGAAGAAAGAAACCCATCAGCACACCAGTTGGCGGAACCTCATCATCTGGGTTTTGTGGATACGAATGATGCCCGGTAAACAGCTCCTCAATCCATTCAGTGAGGGTTGTAAGGTACGGATCATCAGACGAAAAAGGGAAAACCATCAACCAGAAGATGGGTGTTTGAAAGGCTGATAGGGTGAGTTGCAGTGCTCAAAAGAAAACAAAATTTGTGAAAAGAATAAAAATACCTGTTTTGATGACTAGAGAACAATTTTAATAGATATGACCATCAAAACGGCATGTCTAAAAGCCGGCTCAGTTACAAGACCGAGGTAACGACGGATAGAGCGTGGCCTCTTTTTCCTGAGCGAGCGCCAGGAGAGGTGAGGCCTTTCCTCCCTACAATGGTGGGAGAGTTTTTGGATTAAGAGACCATACCACTGGTAGGTCCTTTTCTTATCACGTCTTGTGACAAATGTTGCAGTAGTGTCCATCATAGGTCCTGATGAAAGCCCGGAGGGGCTGAAACATGTTGACCACTCTCTATCTTTGATGAATACTAATATTTCTTAAAACACTATATTCACTCTGCTTTTAGACATGCCGTTTTGATGGTCATATCTATTAAAATTGTAAAACACACTGGTCTCTAGTCCAGCTTTGGTAGAGCAGGGCACTAGCCTCCCTCCACATAGATTCCACTTCCTACCACATAATATTAAACAATTATGAGGTGAGTGGAGGCAGGAATACCACCGCGAAGATTCTACTATCCCTGCCATATTATTGAGACACAAAACACCCACAGTGTAAGAATTGGTTGATGGGACTCGCCTCTTCATCTTGACATGCGGTGGTGAGGAGAAAGGAAAGATTTGGGGGCTTGGTCCTGCCACTTCTGACCTTGAGGCAGTCTGTTGTCTACAATTTGTGGGGCTCAGATCATCCCCATGGATCTTTACTTTAACCCTAATCCTAATGTAAATTAAATGAAAAAAACAAATAACTTTCCATCACTCAAGAGCTGCCCTAACACCTCTTTTAAATATCGAAGTACTAGTAGGTTCAAAGTATCATAAATGTCCAAGTGGTAGATAGACTCTCATGGTAGCATTTCAAAGTCACCTTGTGTGCAAGTAAGATTACCAAGGTAAAGTTTTCCAGTGGTGATAAACTTTGTTCGAATAAAATATTTTACTTCATTCGGAGTCTTCTAGCTCCTTTTTAGTGAAACACAGAATTATTTATTGCATGAAACTGACAGTCAGTCTGCACTTATAAAACCAAAATGTTATAGCAACCATCCCCTACTTTTTAGATTCTCTATTAATTACTAGGAAGCGTGACATTCTCACTGTAATTATATTTTAAAGGACAGGCTAGGTTGGAATTTCATTTAATTTTATTATGAGAAATCCACCTGGTGCCAGTACCCAGAATAGAAGAGAAAAAACTACAAAGAGGCAAGTACTGAGTTAGTGAGGCGTGTGCTCTGTCACTGAGACAGAACAGGCCTCAATTGAAATGCCAGAGAACTTCAGACACATTTCACTTGCTCGTCGCTCTCCTCTGTCTCAGGTTTGCCTCAAGGTTTACTTTGCTTTGATGTTCACGGTCTCGAAATGTGAGCGTAATGAAAAATGCGCCTGAAAATAATTCAAGTTACTTGCTCTCCAGGTACACTGATAACGCCTCACAGGCTTTCAGGCTGTAAGGCATTGATCCTAAATTTATAGTTTAAGCACATTGTCCAAAAATCTAGAGTCTTTGACCGTAGGAATTTTTACATTAGGTGTGAATTCACTCATGCACATTTCCAACTTCCCAGGTGAAACTTTCACTTTTCTTTTTATTAAAAAGGTGCACCCTTTCAATGTGTTTCAGTATTCCCCCAGTGGTTGTACTTAATTTGCAAAATGAGGGTTGACAGATGGTAAAGGCGTAATAACAGATGGCAACATTGTTCTTTTAATCTTTTACGTGTAAATATTTAATTGAGGGTGGCATAGATCAAAACTAGCCAAGCAACACTTTCCAACTAATAATGTGTTAGTGCATTTTAAAGTCTTGCCTAAGACAGCTCATGCGCTGTCTATTGTGAGACATATTCTTAGCATATAGTGAGCATTGCTTAGGATTGGTTGGCTTTATTGTCACTCTTGTTTTCCTGCTTCTTTTTCAACAGCTTCTGCTGGGTTTTCTCCCTCTTTTGGTGTTTGCCTCTCCCCTGGAGCATGGACCCATTACTTGTGTCCTTCCACTACGCTTTTTACTTTGTCATCAAGTGCTCTATGAGCGCGCATGTGTTTTCTAGCTGTCTACCCCACGTACTTCTTGTTCCTTTGTCTTGCCCACATGTTTTTCTCCGTCACCCTCCCTTAATCGGTTGCCATTCCTACTTCCTCCCCACTTACTCACTTTTCATTGCTGTTCTCAGTTCCCCACCCCTTCGTTATCTGTGTGCTTCCCAATTCCCATCCACACAGCCTTCCACACTATGTTGTCCATGTGCTTCCCCATTCTCATCCATCCACCCTCTGTTTTCCATGTGCTTCCCAATCCCTACCCACTCACCCTACAAGTGCTTCCCCGTCCCTGCTGACCCACCCTCAGCTTTCTGTGTTCTTTCCTATCCCGGCCCACCTACCGTCCATTATTGAGTGTTTCCCACCCTACCCATCGGCTGTCATCCATGTGCTTGGAGGCCTGCCCACCCTCCATTGTCTGTGTGCTTTCCTGACTGTCCCCCCACACTCCATTGCCAGTGGCATCCCCCACCCACCCACCTTCCGTTGCCCCTGGGCTTTCCCACCCACCCTCTGTTGTCCAAAGGGCTTCATCCATTGCCTGCAGGCTTTAATGTCCACACACCCACCTACCACTGTTCTTGGGTTTTACTGCCCACCCAACAACATTTGCCCATGGGCTTCACTGTTGCCCATGGGCTTAACCACCCACCCACCGTTGCTGATGGGCGTCCACGCCCACCCATTCTCTGTCTCATAGGCAAGATCTATTAGCTTTGCCAATAATTGCTTTTTTTGTGTGCAACATCACGCAAACTTTTTTGCACAAAACAAAACTAGCCAAGCAAGACTTTCAAACTAATAAATAGTGCATTTTTCTTGTGAAAGTTACCTCACTTCGGTTCAAATTACATCTATTTCATTGGACTGCTATAATTCGCCTTTCGGTGATAAAAGTCACATTCTCTGTTTAGACCATTCGCAAAAAGACAGAGCTATGTAGCAGAGCTATGCAGTGGTATAGGAAGCTAACGGGATTAGCTGCGCACTATGTCCAAATTGCAACAAAAGTTGGGAAAGTGGCATGTGTCAAATGTGAAATTGTATTCTTGCAAATAGTCACAATGGAAATTCAAACTCATTAACATGGACCAGTAAAAGAACACAAAACTAAACATAGACCTCTCTTAGCTAATTGAGTGTTCAGTGCTGAGGAATACATATAGGGGCCTATTACGAGGTTGTGCGGACTATGTCAGCCCGCCACCACTTTGGAGCACAGGGCCGACCCGCGATGTTGTGGCGGTCCCGCCATTCAAATTAGGATGCGCCCGCCACACTGGTGGTCGCATCCGGCATTTTTGACATTGCGGCGGGAGGTGCTGTAAGCAGCACCCACCGCAATGTAAAAAAGCATGTTGTGCATTTGCATGCACAACATGACATTCACCACGCGATGCCTGCCACCTTGTGCATGCAAATGTAGGGGGGGAGCGATCCTTGACCCCACCAGGTAGGTCGCTCCCCCTCCGCACAGCACCGCCTGTGTCTCCCTGCCCCAGCTGCCGCTGCTGAGGAAGTTCCAGGCCCTCCACCTCCCGCAGGCTACCACCTGCACCTCATCCCCGGTGGCCAGTGGTAGGCCGTAGGTATGTTTGTTCATCCTCCGCTTTATTGCTTTTATTGTATTGCCTGTATTTTCATTGTTGTGTCTGTGACTGCTGTTGTCTGTCTTCCCCCGCTGCCTGTGCATGGTCTGTGCCCCTTTTTCTTTCCTCTGTTCTCCTCGCTGTCCCCGTGATCTCTCTGCCCGGTCTTTCCTTCTGTACCCCTCACTGCCCCCGTGTCTCGGCCTGGTTTTCCCTTCTGTTCCCCTCGCTGCCCCGTGCCTCTCTGCCCGCTCTGCCTTCTGTTCTTAGCTGCCCCTGTATTTCTATTTTCTGTATTTTGCCTCTGTGCCACTCTTTTTTTCCGGTATTTCCGTGCCCTTTTGCCTTCTGTGCCACTCGTTTTTATGCCCCTTTTGCCTTCTGTACCACTCGTTTTTTGTGCCCGTCTGCCTTCTGTGCCTCTTGTCTTTTCCCTCGTTTTTGTGCCCCTTTTGCCTTCTGTTCCACTCATTTTCTGTGCCCTTCTGCCTTCTGTTCCACTTGTTTTTTGTGCCCTTCTGCCCTCTGTGCCACTTGTTTTTTCCTAGTTTTTGTGCCCCTTTTACCTTCTGTTCCACTCGTTTTTTTGTGCCCTTCTGCGCCACTCGTTTTTCCCTTGTTTTTGTGCCCCTTTTGCCTTTTGTTCCACTCGTTTTTGTGCCCTTCTTCCCTCAGTTCCACTTGTATTTTGCCTTGTTTTTGTGCCCCTTTTGCCTTCTGTTCCCACTCGTTTTTTGTGCCCTTCTTCCCTCTGTTCCACTCGTTTTTTGTGCCCTTCTGCCCTCGTTTTTCCCTCGTTTCTGTGCTCCTTTTGCCTTCTGTTCCACTCATTTTTGGTGCCCTTTTGCTTTCTGTGCCCATTGTTTTCCCCTCGATTTTGATGCCCCTTTTTTTCTTCTTTAACCTTTTCTGTCCCTCCCTGCCTTCTCCGGTGCGTCCCCTGCAGCCCCGCCCCCCTGATGGCCCACTGTCCGTTCACTGCCCCCGCCTCCCACCTCCCAGCTGCTCCTCCCTCCCACCTCCCCATATATGCTGCCCGCTGCTAAGGCAAGCCTGTCTTCTCCTGTCCACGCATGGACCACACCCAGCGCCAGAACCCCTTGCCCCCACACCCACTACGACGACCTCCGCCACTACGACACCAGCACTCTGCACTGTCTCAACTCCGGACGGAGCCACGCCTGCTTCAAGGCTGCCCCGAAATGCACACACGGCCCCTTCACCTGCCGGAATTGCAGCTATACCAGCCTCAGAGCCGATGAACCACCCGCCAAGAAAAACCACAACACCTCCGATGCATACTACTGAACACCCGCTCCGCATGCAAGCATGCCATCGAGCTCTGGGACCTGCTTGACACAACATCCCTGGACGTCGCCTTCCTGACAGAGACCTGGTTTAAAATCTCCTCCGCACCCGACATCGCCATAGCCATCCCAGACAGCTCCAAGATCACCTGCAGAGACCGCACCAACAGAGTCGGAGGAGGAATCGCCATCGTCCACAAGAACAGCATCAGGGTCTCGACTAGCACCGATGACGTGCTCAGCACCGTCGAACACATGCATTTCTAGTTCCACACAGACGCTAACTCCACCCTCAGAGGCACCCTTGTCTACCGACCCACCGGACCCCGCCCCCAGTTCAGCGACTCTATCGTCGACTTGATCAGCATGCACGCCCTGACCTCCACCGACTATATCCTCCTTGGAGAACTGAACTTTCACCTTGAGAACAACAACAACTTCACAACCCTGATCGATAACCTCGCCAACCTCGGACTGAAGCAACTCCCACTCCGCCGGCCACATGTTCGACCCCATTTTCTCCTCAAGCATGCATGTCTCCGTCAACCACACCACCGAACTCCTCTGGACCGACCACCGCTGCATCCACTTCGCCTTCCAGAAGCCGACCGCACCCAACAGATCTCACCGCTGCTGGAGCAAAATCACCGAAGACCAACTACGTGCAAACCTCGCTCTCAGCCCACCCACCGAACCCTCAAACAATCGACAACGCTGCCCATAGCCTCAGACGCTGGATCGAGGACTGCGCAACACCCTCCCACTGAAGAGACCCCCCCACAGAGACACCAGCAAGAACTCCTACCCAGAACTCCTATCCTCCAAGCAAGTCTGCCGGAAACTAGAGAAGAAATGGCACAGTGAACAAACTCCGGACAGCCACGCAGCACACAAGGACGCCATCCGCAACCGCCACCAACTCATCAGGGTGGCCAGAGGACCTCCTTCAAAGACCACCTCGACAACAAGGCACACAATAGCAAGGAGCTCTTCAACATCGTGAAGGAACTCTCCAACCTCAGCTCCAACACCAACGACATCCCGCCGTCGCAAGCCCTGCGCGACTCCCTCGCCACCTCTTCCACCGCAAGATAACAGACATCCACAACAGCTTCAACACCCAGACAGCCCCAACAGAGAGCAACACCACAGACCGTCTGCACACCATCGACCACGACCCCAACCCCCTGCTAGCCTGGGTCAGCATGAGCATCGATGACACCATCAAGACCATGCGCACAATCCACTCCTGCTCTCCGTCAGACCCATTCCCGCACCACGCCTTCAACAGAGCAAGCAGCTCCATCGCACCCCACCTGCGCAACGTCATCAACCTCTCCCTTGAGACCGCGACCTTCCCAGAGATCTGGAAACACGCCGAGAACAACGCCCTACTCAAAAAACCTAGGGCAGACCCAGGAGACCTCAAGAACTTCCGACCCATCTCTCTGCTCCCCTTCCCGGCCAAGGTCATCGAGAAAACTGTCAACAGACAGCTAACCCGATACTCAAAGAAAACAGAATCCTGGACCCTTCCCATTCAGGGATCCGCAGCAACCACAGCACCGAGACTGCCCTCATTGACGCCACCGATGACATCAGGACCCTGCTGGACAACGGCAAGACCGTAGCACTCATCCTCCTAGACCTCTCTGCCGCCTATAACACCATCTGCCAATGCACACTACGTGCATGCCTCCGCGCCGCAGGGATCCGAGACAAGGCTCTGGATTGGACCACCTCCTTCCTCTCCGGCAGAACCCAGAGCATCCGCCTCCCCCATTCCGTTCCAAAGCCTCCGAGAACATCTGCGGCGTACCCCAGGGATCCTCCCTCAGCCCGACGCTGTTCAACACTTACATGGCCCCGCTCGCACACGTAGCCCGACAGCACGACCTCAACATAATCTCCTAAGACACTCAGCTGATCCTCTCCCATCACCGCCAAAGCCAACCTCCATGAAGGAATGAAGGCCGTCGCGGCTGGATGAAGGCCAGCTGTCCGAAGCTGAACTCGGACAAGACGGAGTTCCTCATCCTCGGCTCCAACCCTTCAGCCTGGGACGACTCCTGGTGGCTGACAGCACTGGGGGCAGCCCCGATACCCACCTACCATGCACGCAACCTGGGAATCATCCTCGACTCAACGCTCTCAATGACCAAGCAAGTCAGCGCTGTCTCCTCTTCCTGCTTCAACACCCCCTGCATGCTCTGCAAGATCTACAGATGGATCCCGACAGATACAAGAAATACAGTCACCCAGGCCCTCGTCAGCAATTAATAAGTACCAAAAATAATAAATAAAACTAATTTCGTTACCCGCGCTGCCTCACCAAATGTGATGCAGCGCGCGCAACGAAATTCGTTTTTTTTTGGTACTTACCTGACATCGTCTATATCCCGCATTTTACAACCCCCCACCCTGCTCCTCCTCTGCCTGATGCCACCGCCCGGTGTAACGCCCTGCACGAGCCGTGGCTGTTGAGGGTGTCATCGGTGTTGGTCGAGACTCTGATGGTGTTTTTGTGGACAATGGTGATTCCTCCTCCCACTCGTTGGTGCGGTCTCTGCGGGAGATCTTGTAGCCTTCTGGGATGGCGATGTCTGTTGCTGAGGTGGTGTTCAGCCAGGTCTCCGTCAGGAAGACGACGTCGGGGCGGTTGAGTCGAGGAGGTCCCAGAGTTCGATGGCGTGTTTGCGAGTGGAGCGGGTGTTGAGGAGGATGCATTGGAGGTGGTTGGGATCTTTGCTTGACGGTCTGGCAGGCTGGATGCTGGTGAGGCTGCAGTTCCGGCAGGAGAAGGGTCCAGGGGTGAGCTTCGGTGTGGCCCGGTAGCAGGCGTGTTCTCATCCGGGGTTGAGTGCGTGGAGGGGGCTGGCGTCGTAGTGTAGTCGAGTGCAGGAGGGTCTCCGGGGTCCAGGGGTTCTGGCGCTGGGCACGGTCCAGGCGCGGATGGGCGCAGACGGGCTTGCCTGTTGTGTAAGAAAGGGAGATGGAGGGAGGAGCAGCTGGGTGGGGGGAGAGGGCCAATGTGGGCGGGGACGCATCGGCGGGGATCGGGATCGGCGGGGAGCGGGCACGGAGGTGGAATAAGCACAAGCAAAGGCAGGGAACAAGGCAGAAGCAGATACAGGCAATACCAGAAAACAGTACAATGAGGTCACAAAGCAATATTACACATTGCAGAAACAGCGGTCACAGGCGGAAAAACGAGCGGGCACAAGCAAACCTAAGGCCAACCACTGGCCACCAGGGATGAGGTGCAGGTGGTAGCCTGCGGGTGGAGGCCAGCCTTGAACACCCTCAGGAGCAGCGGCTGGTCACAGGAGCAGCAAGGGCGCAGTCCGGTGGAGCTGCGCAGCGTGGAGAGCGACCTGTCTGGCAAACGGGGTCACTAAGGCTGTTTACATAATATCTCTTTTTACATTTTTGTGGGTGTTCTTTGGGCAACAATGGGGAAAAGGAAAGCAGCGGAAGTAATTACAGGCAGGAAAAAGATGCCAAGGACGCAGAAACAGCTCAAATCAGCCGCTGAGAATTGTACACTAGCTGCCTTTGACAACTTAATTGAAGAGGTAGAAAATATATTGTCTAAATGCAAAGAGTCTAGCTCAAAGGGGAGATCTAAAATTTCATCCTACTATAGGAAAAAGGACAAAGCGACTATTGAAGAGCCCAATCGTCCTATAGTTGTAGTACATCAACCCCATGAAAAGGCCTTGTCGCTTTCAACAGCTGTCGCTCCCCCAAAAGCTGGAATGAATACAAGCAAGATAACCTCCCTTAGAAGTGAGGGTATAGATAATGTAGATACCGATCATGGGAGAGGACTGCAGAGAGAGATTATAACTATTGAGTGTTCTAATAAGTACTCAGTGCTAGCAGAAACCCTAGACGGAACACCAGTGATGCAATCTATAGGAGAAGACCTAGCTAGCCAAAGCCCCACCAACTCATCCTCAGCAGAAGCCCACACACAGATACATACTATTGATATACATAGACTTGTGCTAGACCTGTCTACAAAATTAAGCGCTGTCCAGGAAGAGGTTATAGCAATTAAAAAGATGATAGAAGTACTAACTAATAATCTGCATACACGCCAAGAGGGGGCAGCTACCCCATCTGGGGTTAGTAAATATACAGAGAATATATCCAGTTATACTAACACCAGAACTGACATGCCTAGGAAACAAGCTGAAGGAGTACTGAACCATCCCCAAAACCACACAGCATACCAGAGTAAAAACAGAGACCTAGCATCTGGTCTTCGACCAAACTTGGGGTACCCTGTGACTAAATTGCAGGAACATCATAGAGTCCACAGGCCACAGCAAATAGTGTCTCATACAAATAGGTATCTAGATAAACCACCCTTAAATAGACCATCCCAGGGTGCTTGCAGGCGTGGGAATGTATAGAGGGGTGAAGCATGGCAACAAGAATCACGTCGGGAACCCCACCATCCAACAGATGGGAGTACTAAATCATATAATGTTTTTCTTAACAATGTCTCGAGATTAAAACCAGGTACTAGGGAGGATGGGGACTCCCTGATAAATAAGGTTACACATTGGATAAGAATGAAACGACAATGTCTCTCCGTAATTAGAACTGATATAAAGAGTGCTGTACAGCCACAGCAAGAGGATGGGGCTCTGGATGATGTACGACTAACGCTCTATTTAAAAACTATTGCTGATAACTTAAAACCCCTGAATTTAAGAACCCACTCCTTATTTGATTCAAAAATCTGCTTTAGAAAAAAGAAAACTGGCGTAGTCAATGATGGTGTTCCCTTGAATCCTTTGGTGGGCCAAAATAACCTTGAAGCTGTCGATTGACTGAACCTGTGTAATGACTTGCCTCCTTTGGGGACAGGGCTGCAGTATCAATTGGCTGGGGAGCAAGATCTAGTTGTTTTGGACAAGCAAAATAGTACGGAAGCTCCTAACATAGGGCTTAACCCCAATGGAAACCAAGTAATTAAAAATGCTGAGGTAGAAGGATTAAGTGCTATAGAGAATGGCGATTCCCAAACAAACACGGTCAAAATGTTGTCCTGGAATATAGCAGGGCTTACAAAAAAACTTCAGGAACCTGATTGGCAGGATTACACAGATAATTATGATCTCCGCCTCTTCCAAGAGACCTGGGCAATGGAACCACTATATAAGGTGGGCTATGGAACAGTTAGCATAGAGGCCCAACAACCCAAGAGAGGGAGACCTTCAGGTGGCCTCCTAATATGTTTTAAAAATCATGTAAATGTTTTGATAGAAATTTTGCCCACTGATACAGATGACATACTGGGATTAAGTTTTAAATTCCCCAATAAGTCCTGGTTGTACCTATTTAATATATATATATATATATATATATATAAGACCAAGAGAGCACTCTAAAGAATCGCCATTAATTAAGCACTTTGATGGAATTATTGACACAATTACACCTAACGGACCTATTATAATTGGTGGCGACTTTAATTGTTGCTACGAACCACTAATGGGTCTGGAAACTATATTTGAAGAGGAAGACCTAGCAATGGGTATCCTGCTATTTAGAACAGAAAGGTCCATGGGGTGTACCGTTTCTGCACTACAGATACTTGACTTTACTTTTGAGAAAGGACTACGGTCTTGCAATGGAAGATGCCCTTCTGATCCCGTACGCTCAAAAACCTTCCCAAGGGGCCATTCGTCATCTCGCATTGATTAAATTATGATAAGCGACGCATATTGGGCTTATGTGAATGATTTTAGAGTGGACACTAGGAGAGAAAGTGATCCTTTCCCTTTATGTTTAGTTCTTGAAGGTAAACATTTCCAGAACCAATCTGGATTAGGTACAGAGGCTTTACAGCCCATAATGAGTAATAATAGAAGGGCAGTAAAATGGCCATCTATACTGGGACAACTCGAACCCCTTACTTTCATTTACAACATTTTTAGTGACCTTTTATCTACCTTTTTAAATAAGAACTTGGACGCCATATCAATTACCCAGATCCACCAAATGCTAGTAGAAAACATAAAACCCTATCTTACTAAAGCTGGGGGAGGGAAAGTCGCTCCTAACAATAATACGTTTCTGTCTAATCTCTGGTTTAACGAATATTGTGCAGTCGCAAAAAAACGCTTAATGAAGACTAAAGATTGAAAGAGCCTGAGATAATCAGGCAAGAAAGGAAACTCTATAATCATGTATCATGCAGAAATTGGGAGGAATCAAGTTGGGAGGATCTGTTAGCTGCTGCGAAGGCAGGTAATCAAACCTTATTTTGGCGGATCATTGCAAATGGTAGCAAGATAAGCAAGCCGGCCCAGGATTATAATCTAGATCCAAATACATGGTATAGACACTTTGCACAATTATATGCATGTCCGGGACTACCATCGAGAGATCACCGATGTATTATTGAAGAGTTGATAATGTCAAGTGAGATTGAACCTCTATATTTTAGACACTGAGCCGGCCATAGCTGGTATTAAGCTATCTAAAGCCCCTGGCCCAGACAGCATTCCTGGAGACCTTTTTAAACATGCCCCTGAGGTGTGGGCCCCATATATCAACCTTCTACGTAATGCAATTAGCAGAGGGCAGCCCATCCCCCCCATCATGGAAGGGTGCGGAGATCGTCCCGATATACAAGCAGGGCAGCAGCGACGATCCCGCTAATTACAGGCCTATCAGCCTGATAGATATTATTCAAAAGGTCTATTCCAAACAGATACTAGATAAGTTAAATGAATGGTTGGTTGAAAATGAAATACTTTCACCATGCCAGGCAGGGTTCAGAAAGAGAACTAGCACTATAGACCAAGTATTTAGGCTGCTAACCGTCGCCTGGAAATATACTAGTCTAAGATCTGGCAATCTGTATGTGGCCTTTATTGACTTATAGACTGCATTTGACTCAATCCCCAGAGATGTGTTATGGATAAACCTGCTGAAACAAGGGGTACCAAAAGATATATTGGTCTAACTCATTTGACTTCATGAAAACTACTTCGCAAAAGTGCGCTGGGGTAAAGGAGGGGTAGCTCACAGAAGAAATACTAGTCAAGAGAGGAGTGCCCCAGGGGTGTGTCCTGGCGCATACTTTGTTTCTCTTGTATGTTAACGACATGGTTGAGTTCCTACAAAAGTCAAACCACGATTCCCCAATGTTGGGAGGGACCCATATCTGCGCTTTGACATTTGCAAATGATACCATCTTGTTGTCGCAGACGCCCAGGGGACTGCAAAATTTGGTGAACAAGATTGATGAATACTGCAAATTAAAAGGTTTGGAAATAAACCCAGTGAAAACAAAATATATGTCTATTAGGCCCCATAAAAGTTTTAAGAATAATATAATGTTGAACGGTGCCATTTTGGAGAGGGTTCATAGTTTTGTTTACTTAGGGGTAACCATTGATTCCAAACTTTCATGGTATCCACATATAAAAAGATCTAGAACCATTTTACTGCAAAATTCAGCACCCATTCAGAAAAAACTCCATGAAACTGGGACAAAGGCTATTATACCTGCACTGGAAGTGTACAAATCCAGGGCCCAAACTGCCGCTCTGTATGGCTCAGAGTTGCGGGGGGGGGGGAACTTTCTACCCTAATTGTGGGAGAAAATAGGGTTTTAAGGGGGATGATCCCCCTCCCTCAAAGTACACCAGTGATCCCCTTTATGTACGATCTGGGGTTAAAACGTGTTGAGCACAGGGTAGTTTGGATGACGTTATCATACTGGATAAGGATATTGACTATTGACGAACTCTGCACCTAAAGGCAGGTGCTGGGTGAATTACTTACACTAGATGACCATGTTACCTTCCCCTGGCTGGCTAACATTCGTAAATGGCCTTTGGAGCTGGGCCTAAGTCGATTTTGGGACCACCCTAACATGCTCACTGCTGAATCAAAAGGGAAATTAAAGATATCTACTGGAATTTCATTATGCACAAAGCCACTTTAAATTGTGGATCTAGTTCACTCACAACTCAATTTTTTATGATCAAGATAATTCCCCGTTTTGAACTATTTCTTGACCAAATCAAACCCAACTTGCGAAGTTCAGATACAGTATTCTCTGAGTCAAAGCTTTTACATCTAAATGGGGACCGTTACAGAACGGGGAGAAAGATTGTAAGTGTACAATGTGCCACTTAGGAAGACAGGAGGATATAGCCCACGTCCTATTTTTCTGCCCCGCCTACACTAATGCTAGAAGAAAGTGGCTAAAAACCCTGGACAGGAATTTGGGCGTTAGAAAACATATTGAAATGTTATGTGTCCTAAAAACTGATAACACACAGCTCATTTTATTGGCTATCAATTTGATGAGAATAAAGAAAGGGCTGAAGTTCTAACTGTTCACTTGTACTGATGGCACTAAAGCACTTTACACTCTGAATTGCGTACTGTAGGATGGCTTTGTTGGAAATGTTTTGTGCACATTGCACTTCGCACTTTACATTTGAAGCTTATTGAATTTGGTGTAAGTAGATACTTATCGGCCGTTGATTTTATGATAAGTGAAAAAAGGATTGACGTTTTAACTGCTCAAAATGTACTAATGGCACTAAAGCACTTTATTATCCTTTGTTTTTAAAATTTGTTATTTTCCCATCAACATCAGATTTACAAGTTCATGATACATTGCCAGAGAAACAGAAACCAAAAAAAAGAAAGAAAAAAAATATAATCTTACAATTCAGAAAACATTATCATAAAGTTTAAAGCAAATAAAGCATTTTTTCCAAAAACACAAAGAGCTTTAGACTGGGTAGAGTAAGCTAAAAAAATGGGAAAAATTAATCTTAGAAACAATAGAAAGCCATCATTAAGAAATATCATATAATCTTAATTACGTTTGACTTTCTCCCTATTTCATATTAAATCTCTCCCAGCCTCCTTTTCCATTCTATTATTGGGGCCCACATCCTCTGTCCAGCCTCTTTTTTTTTCCCTCCCTCTTTTTTCATTTTGGGCCATTTCTAAGATATATATGGCCAGTACACGAGAGATCCATTGCTGTAATATTGGGGGGTTAGGATCCTTCCAGAGTGTGGCTATGCATAGTCTACTGAGGGTCATAGCTAAATACAGAAACCCATAGTGAAGAACATCTACACCCGCCCTCACTACACCCAAAATCATAACTTCATCTGTCAAAGTTAAATGTATCCCCAGAGAATCGGCGAAAAATTGTTCCAGAGATTTTTTATAGATATCTAGAGAGGGGCATGATGCAAACATATGTATTGTATCTGCTTGCGCGGATTGGCACCTCAGACAAATGCCCCCGTTATTTCCCCCCCACTGCGCTATTTTATGAGGAGTGTAATAAAGTTCAAACATAGTCTTATAGTGTTGAGATTGTAGATTTGCCACTCTTAAGACCGAATTTGACAGTTTTAATGACTTCTCTGCCTCATTTCCTGTTAGACCTAGTTTGATTCTCCACTTCTCATACATTCTATCACAATCATCCTTTTTATATTTACAAATTTCTTCGTATAATTGCGAGATGGAGGGTCCCCCTTCATCCCTTACGCATTCCAACAGTCCGGTTCTTTGAAAATTCATGTCTCCTCCCTGTTTCTTTAACAGAAATGACCTCACTTGTAGGTACTTAAAGAAGTCTCTGCGCCCTAGGTTATATAAGCGTTGTGCCTGCTCAAAAGAGATCAAACCGGTTGCCCCTATAAGGTCCCCGATAGTTTTAACCCCTAATGCATCCCAGCCCCTCATAACTGGGTCGTGAAATACCCCCGGCAGTGATGGGTTCCCATACAGAGGGGTATAATAGTTCATTCTCCCTAGTTTGAATTTTCTCCTTATCCCAGACCAGACTGATCTTGCGGCCACCAAGGTCTTAAACCTTACTTTTTTGTGATAACTCCTCTCCTCATATGTGAGTAGCCATTGGTTAGAGTTTTTCACTACGAGTTCATATACGTCTGGGACACCATCTCTGCCTCTCCATCTGTCTATAACACTCCCCCCCAGCATACCTCTGGTGTATTGCAGGACCGTTGCCCAATAATATGCCTTAAAGTCTGGTTGCGCCAGCCCACCTCTTTCTCTTGGGAGTGACAGAAATTTTTGGCTGCCGCGTGTTTTGCCCTTAGCCCAAATAAATCTATTTGTCACCTTTTCTAGCTCCCTGAACCAGCTATTATTAAAGATTAACGGTATGGTCCTAAATAAATAAAGCACCTTGGCATAAACACCATTTTAATAACATTGCAACGACCAATTGTTGTTAGGTGTAGGTTATTCAGTTTGTCAAAATCAGTTTTGGCCTTATCTATAATGGGGCTTAAGTTCTTCAATACCACTTTAGAGAGGTCTGAGGTTATACGAACCCCCAAATATATTGCTGTCTCTACCACTCTTGGATCGACTAAAGATATTTTCTGATTTATTACTACTTGGGTCTTGTTTGTATTTAGTTTGTACCCAGACAGTCTCCCAAATGCAGCCGCTTCCTGTTCTATTTCTCTTAGGGCTGACCTTGGTTCGCTTGATGTTATGGCCAAGTCGTCCGCATATCCTAGTATTTTGGTTTCATAACTGTTCAATACTATGGGCAAGATGTTTCTGTTCTGCTCTATCCTCCTAATGAATGTATCTATATATAGAGCGAAGAGTAGCGGGGAGCAGGGACACCCTTGCCTGGTTCCTCGTCCAATATCTATTATACCACTCAGCTCCCCCATGGTTCTAACCCTTATTCT
The DNA here is from genome assembly GCF_964261635.1 of Lissotriton helveticus. Lineage (NCBI taxonomy): Eukaryota > Metazoa > Chordata > Amphibia > Caudata > Salamandridae > Lissotriton > Lissotriton helveticus. Next base: position 1,002,404,437 of record NC_136071.1, on the reverse strand, counting down.
TGGATTGTGGTATAAGGCTTTCAGAGCTCTCACATAGCCCTCCCCCAGGTTCAGCTTCTCCAGTGCAGCCCAAAGAAATCCCCACGAGACCCTATCAAATACCTTCTCCGCATCTAAGAGGAGCAGCGCCATAGGGTCTCGTGAGGATGCCGTGCCATCAAATAACGTAAGCACTCTTCTGACATGTTCCGCTGTTCCTCTCCCAGGGATAAACCCGTGCTGCCATGGAGAGACGATCTTACCAATTACTGCCCCTAGCCTATTTGCCAGCATCTTTGAGTAGATTTTCACATCGCTGTTCATTAGGCTTATCGGCCTATAAGATCCAGGATTGGTTGCGGGCTTATCTTTTTTCAGAAAGACTATCATAGTTGCCTCTCCCCATGACTCCGGAGGTATCGCACCCTCTTGTATATTTACAGCCAACTCATATAGTTCTTCTTCTATCTCGGCTAAAAATGTTTTGTAAAACTCCAAGGGTATAGAGTCTGGGCCTACTGCTTTACCAGATGGTAAGTCATAAATTGCCCTCTGTATTTCTATTTTATTAAATGCCATCTCCAATGTCCCCCTGTCCTCTGTTGTTAATTTCTCTGGTCTGACACTCCCAAAATACCCCTCTATATCCTCGATAGGTGCCATATAGTCAGATTCATATAACTTCTGATAATAGTCCCGAAAGCTAGCACATATACTCTCGGGTGATGTTGCGACACTTCCGTTCTCGGTCCTGATCTCAGAGATATCCCCCTTGGTAGCAGCCTCCCTTGTTCGAACAGCTAGCATGCGGCCTATCTGCTCACTATATTCATATTGATCCTTTCTCCATGCCAAATACTTCCCTGCTGCTTTAGACGCAAATAGCTCCCCAACCGCTGCCTTAGCCTTAGCAAGCTCATATGTTATACTAACAATATCCTGATTCGCCCTGACTGCGCTGCTAAGTTCATGTTCTAGTCTAGCAACTGCCCTTATTCTCGTTTCTACTTCCTCCCTCTCTGCCTTATTCCGCCTAATTGAATATCTGATTGTCTCCCCCTTATACCTGCTTTCAAGGTATCCCACACTACTGCAGGTGGAGCAGAGCCTTTGTTTAGTACCAAAAAATTTCTCATCCATTCTTTCATTAGGGCGGTATACTCTGAATCCTGTAACAGGGCTCTCTCAAATGTCCAATTTGTCACCTTCTTTTGTTGGGCAGTGGTTGTTATATCTAGGATAAGCGGGTTATGATCGGACATTGCCCGGGCTAGTATGCTAATCTTTGCGGTGGATGCTACAACTGGTGATACCAGAAAATAGTCTAACCTTGCTAAAACCTTATGAGGGGCAGAATAATATGTACTACCGCTCCCTAAGTTATTTTGCAGCTCCCATATAGCTACTAGACCATTATCACACATCAATTGAATCAGTGCTCTGTGGCTTCTCTTCTTCCGACCAGAGAATTTCCCCGGATCGTTCTTCCACAAGCCGTTCAGTCCATTAACATTTAAGTCTCCACAAACTATTAATGGCAGAGGCCAGTTGGCTAATTCTAAATTAACAGAGTCCATAGCTTCCGGGTCGTCTACAGTGGGAGCATACAATGAGCATAGTGTGAAATTAAAGCTCTGTACCTGGCATTCCACCAAGACCCATCTGCCATAGCGGTCTGATTTTTGCCTATTTACAACCACACATCCATGCCTTGCTAAGATCGCTACCCCTCTTGTTCTTGTTCCTTGCGTCGTATATGATACTAATTGGTATCCCAGCTGTTCTAAGAGTCCCTTTTGAGAGGCCTCTATATGTGTTTCTTGTAGGCAGATCAGCTCAGCGTGCAATGTTCTTAAATATTCCCTCATAGCTCTTCGTTTTCTACCATCATTTAGTCCGCAAACATTCAACGAAACTATCCGCATAGGCCTTTCTGTTTCATTTTCACGCTCCCCCAGTCAGTTTTTGTTAACCTGGCGTCTTTAATTTCTTCTATATCCTGATGTGATGAAGTTTCCCCCCCCCCGCTTTCCCCTCCCCGGCCCTCTCTTGTCCCCCTCTGACCCCTCCCATTTCTCGCTTCTTCCCCCCCTATCGGTTCCCCTCCCTCGGTCCCCCTCCCTTCCCCCCTTACCATCCTATGAGGCTTACTGGGTCCCCGAGTACCCAGGTGTGGGCGTCAGTGTGGTTAGAGTGCGCCTCAGTGCGCCCCGCGGGCAGGTCCTTTATACGTAGGTCTTATCGGTTGGGTGGGGTCAATAATGCATTCAGATATTTGCCCCTAGCTATTATTTAAATGCAGATATACATATCAGATTTCAGATACATTTATTTCCCCCACCCCCCCTCCCCAACCCCTTCATATAGGTCCCCATGCTTTTGTGTTCATAGACAAGTTGTTGATTTCCGTTTATATTCCTGAGTTCCCTTTCTCAGTTACTGAGATTTCGCTTAGATAAGCTTTGGCTTGAATTTCGCTTGAGAAGCTTCTTGTTGATCCCTTATACATTATTTTTAGCCGTGCTGGGTTTTGCAGGTAGACTGTTGCTCCAATTTTTTCAAAAGGTGTGATTAATTGCCTCATTCTCCACCTTCTCTCAACAGTTGCGTGGGCGAAAGCTGGTCTGGTGAAGAACATAAAGTCTTTATATTTCCTCTGCTTTGTGGGCCTAGCCAGATCATAGAGGGCTTCTCTTAAAAGGAAATTCCCAAAGTAGACCAACATTGCCCGAGGATACTGACGTGATTTTTGTGAGTGTTTGGGTAGCGTCAAAGGGAATCGATGGGCACGCTGAATTTCCCTGTCCATGTCCCAGGTACCAAGTTCCGGGAAGGCTGATTTCAGCAAGTTAATCATAGAGCCCCTTGGATCATTCTCCTCAAAGCCTTCAGGTATTCCAAGGAACCTCAAATTGTTTCTTCTTGATCTGTTTTCGTGATCTTCCACTTTCATCATGAGGCCCTTTATGATTCCATCGTGCTCATTCTCCTGTTTTTGCAACTTAATTACGTCCATTTCCAAGTTTTCTGCACGTGCTTCCACTGAGGCCATTCTATCCGAGATCTCGGTACAGATGTTGCCAACTTTTTAAATTGCCCCATGTAACTTCTCAATAGCAACGTGATTCCTTTGAGTTTCCTTTTTAATGTCCTTGTGGAAGTTTTTTATGGAGCTCAGCACTTCGCTCAACAAAGGCTCTGCAGTTGTTGCTGAGCTATGTCCATTTCCGGAATGTTTCTGGCTTTTTCCTTCTGGCTCAGCTAGGGTGTAATCATGAACATGCTCTGTTTCTCCTGATAGCTTTGGAGTCGGACTTTTTCGTATAAGTTTATGTCTTGTTGTGGCATATTCGTTGTTGCTGCCAGGATCTGTGGTCTCATCATTGATTAAGTTAGCTCCTCTCCTTTTGTCTCTCGCCCTCTTTTTTTCCCGTTTTTTCCTTGAGTTCGAGCTTTGGCATGTTTCACTAAGTTTCCTGGATTCGTTAGAGTCTAGAATCTTGGAGGCTGTTGCTTCCAATATTTGTTCATCATTTATTTCGCTTGTTTCACTTGTTTTGCTTGAGGTGGACACCCCTGTTTCATATATGTCTGAATCCGAGTCCACTTCGGAGAATGCGGTATTACCAAGCTGTGGGACTGACTCAGGGGGAGATGTTTGCGCGCCTGATGAGGTGGACGTTTGTTTTTTAGCTATATTTTTCCCCTCCGCACTGATTCGCTCCACAGACGAGTTAGGGTCAACCACACTGGTACCGTTCGCGCTGTCCGCTTGGTTGTTTTTTTGTTTTATCATTTCAGTAGGCTCGCTTGGTCCTTCCTTGGCTACCGGGATGAAAATGTTGGATATCCGAGGTTGAGAGGAAGTTAGGAGTCCAGTAGCGGCAGCTTCAAGTTTTTTATTGTTTGCAGCCTTTGAGCCTTTTTAACCATTAATTCCAGATTAGCTTTGTCCGCTGTATCGTTTCCCTTCTCTTTGTCTTTCTCTTTGTTATTCTCTTTCTGCTTTTGTTTCGGTTTTTCATTATTCTAGTCCTTTTCAGTGTTTTTGCTTTTATTTTTAATTTAAATTTTGTCAGTCTCTTCAGAAGTAACTTTCTCCACGTTATTCTCCTTGGCTTTAAATATTCTGGTTTCAGGTTATCTTTGTGTGTCCTTGTTTTCCTGCAGGGTGTGGCTTTTTATACTCTGTGTGGTTTTTAAGTCTTCCCTGTTCCCCAGGCTTTCCGGACTCTCTGTGCTTTCTAAGTCTCTGTCTGGGTCTTCAACGTTTTGCGCCTGCGTCTGTACCTTTTGCATGTTCCGGATTGATGAGGCTCCCTCCTCTCCTCTTTCCCCTCTTTCTAGATTAAGCAGCGATGAGTTTTGTGTCACTGTTCCATTTATTCCAGCCATATCCTTTGTCTGCGTTTGCTCAGGTGCTGACGATCGAAGCTGATCTTGTGGCTGACCTTGTGGCTGATTTTGACCTTTTATTTTTCCGAGGGGATCTGGTGCCCCTCCTTTATTTGGTTTTGTATTTATTAGCGTTTTTAGAGCAGCCCAGGCTCTTCTTCTTGTTCTCATCAGAGGCTCGACAAATGAGTTTGTGCTGACACACTCACACTTAAATACCTTGTTTAGCGTCCTTTATGTGCGCAATGCTTTCTGGATTTTGTAGTGTGTGTCATCATTAATCCACAGGAGTGAAACAGCTGACAATATGGCATTTATGAGTGGCACGCAGTCTGAGGCCCATCCAAGGGCTTTGAATGAAGGCAGCTTGGTAATTAACGTGCATCCATCTGTGGATTAATGATGACACACACTACAAAATCCAGAAAGCATTCCGCACATAAAGGACGCTAAACAAGGTATTTAAGTGTGGGTGTGACAGCACGAACTCATTTGTCGAGCCTCTGATGAGAACAAGAAATTCAGAAACGCGTAGGGCTAACATCTATGACATGGGAGCTGGAAGCATATCGGACTGCGGTGTTCGCTCTTACCCGTGATCTTGCTGTTTAGTGCATCCTTGCCTGTGGGTAATTTGGAGCGAGATGTTAACGCGGCAGCCCAGCCGCGAAGGTTGCACGACCCCAGGATCACTGGGGGTCACGGTGCCCGGAAATTCTGCCGAGCCCAAGGAGTGAAACAGCTGACAATATGGAATTTATGAGTGGCACGCAGTCTGAGGCCCATCCAAGGGCTTTGAATGAAGGCAGCTTGGTAATTAACGTGCATCCATCTGTGGATTAATGATGACACACACTACAAAATCCAGAAAGCATTGCGCACATAAAGGACGCTAAACAAGGTATTTAAGTGTGGGTGTGTCAGCACGAACTCATTTGTCGAGCCTCTGATGAGAACAAGAAGTTCAGAAACGCGTCTGGCTAAAATCTATGACATGGGAGCTGGAAGCATATCGGACTGCAGTGTTCGTTCTTACCCGTGATCTTGCTGTTTAGTGCATCCTTGCCTGTGGGTAATTTGGAGCGAGATATATATAATATATATATATATATATATATATATATATATATATATATATATATATATATATATATATATTCGAACACTTTTCCACTCCCAATTCGGACTGAAAGGTGGCAAGCACGCAGGTATCCGTTTTCCAAATTGTTTTATTACAAACCCCTCACCCCTGACAGACGCGTTTTGCTAAAGAGCTTGGTCAGTGTCAGTTTGTGTGCACGTAGTGACGCCATTTAAAGCCACAGTATGTTACACTTTCATCAACATTGAAAATGGTGCTTAGTGCCTAGATTACATTCGCAGCGGCCATTTTATAGTGTATTACTCCTAATACAATTCCTGTGGTTATTTAGGCGTGTTTCAAATAAATTGCTCTAGTGCTCGCCATTTAAAAACTCGTGACAACAGACTAAGAATTTTCACAGTAAATACTGACTTTGAACAAATCAAGGGATAATTCGCAAAAACATAATGCATAATACTAATCTATGTTTAATTAAATATTTTACAATTTTTACAGTGACTTGAATATATGTCACTCCTCTATTTCTTTTCTCCCATGGTATAAATTAGTACATTACTTATCCCTTTCTCTTTTTAGGATGGTTCTGTAGCCCTGGATGGGCTTATCCCTTTTCTTTTTCAGGTTGATTTTATAGCCCTGAATGGGCCTACTCATTTTTCAGTCTCTATATTTACAGGCTGTCGTTCGCTTTCTTAAGTTCATTTATGAGTATTAAGGGTGCATATTTTTCTTATTTGAAGCCTCTCTCAATAGCCTATCAGCCGGGTTCTTTCATGATCAAAGATTCGAGTTCACAAATGGACCCACATCTCTTCGTCATTATTGAGCCCCCATGGTGCCATGGTTTTGAGATCAATTATATATTTTCATTCCAGAGTACGTACGTAAAGCCTTCACCCTGTCTCCCCCTCTTTCCGAGCGGTCCACTTGGTCAATGCAGTAAAAAAAAAATAATATATATATATATATATTCAATACAAATGCCCCAAGCATTTTGAAGGGCGACTCGACCTCGCTCCAACCATCCAGCAGTATCATGCATTTCTCGCCATAAACATCCCTTGCATTTAAATGAGCCGACGCGTTTCAGGGCACAGCGGCCCCTTCTTCCTGGGCAACTCAAAAAACATGACTGGGGCATTTGTATTGAATATATATATATATATATATTAATAATATTGAAAATAATAATACTGTTACCCCCGATTAGACACTAATTTCAACACTGGCCTCAGATACTGAAGAGAAAAATCAGTGCTATAGGGAAAGAGTAGTTACAGTACAGTAGTTACAGTAAGTAAAACAACAAAAAACACAAAATCATCCAGCAGAGGACAATGTGAGGCACTAAATGTGCTGCACAGGTTGATGTTTTGGTTGTTAATTGATGATAAGAAGACGTCGCACATGAGTGAGCTTTGAAAGCTGTCGAGGGACGTTAAGTATCCCTTCATGAGTTTATCTGATAGTAGTCACAAATTCAGAGGTATGGTCTTGGGTGGCTGAAAAGGATAAACCCATGACATGTGAAATCAAGAACTGAAAGCTGGCCCAGAGATCCATCAGGTGATTTTTGGCTGCTGGATCCGCCATGCAGATGACAATGCCTGCATTCTCGAGGAGTAGGAAGCACAACACTCATGGTCAGCCCATGACTTGAGAATGCTGTGATTGTCACAGGAATATTTGGGGTCTCGAGCAGAAAGGAGAACAGTGCATGAGCTGATTATTTATAGAGAAGATGTTGTGGTTTGAAATGGGAGGTGTGCTTGGCTATGCCTGAGATGAGATGAATCAGTTGAGCCAAAGCCAGAGGAATGCTGAGCATCAAAGTAAACAATAGAAAGGTTGACAATATGTAAAGGACACACAGCAAAGAAGTGCTCAACTTCTAGGCTAAATGTTCAGCTAAGGAAAAGCAAGTCAAAGGCCAAGGAGCAGGAAAGCAAATGGCTGAAAGTGATAGTGATCACTGGTAGAGAAATATAATGGGAAAAATGTCAAGGAATCAAGAATGAATAGCCGTTAATGAGTGCTGTGTTGAAGGAGTACCTCCTAAAATAAATTGAAGTAAGAGTTTAAGTCTAGTAGATGAATGCAGTCAGGGTTCAGTTCCACGTGACACCATTTGTGGCATCCAAAAAATTATAGGCTGAGGCAGATTTTTTCCTAAGCATAACTACAGGTGTAATCTTTACTTAAAGACTCTATCTTTCCGTAGAGCACTGCAGGATTAACCTGGCTGCAGAACTCTCACCAAGTACAAAGATTCTAGCATTACCAGAATAACCCACATGCAGTACTCTTCTGAAAATCCTCTTACTGCAGGTAAATATCCAACCTTGCTATGATGATCAGTCTTGCTTCACACAACACATAATAATTGGATTATTTCGCAAGTGCCGCTTCAGAACACACTGAGTTTTTGGCAAACATTTGTATGGGCTTTGGAATGTACTATTTAGTCTAATATTTTCATATTTTTCTTGTTGTTTCTGACTTCCACAAACCATTCTGAGAAATTCAAGCTCACTCACACTACAATTCAGGATTGGCATTGACAGCTTACCGCTCAAATATCAGCAACCACCACTGTTCTCCAGGATGAGCTACATTCTCAAAATGTGTGATGCTGCTAGATTTCCCTCTGTAGAAGGCCACTTATCATGAAACCACAAACATGTCACGTGTACATTTTAGATAGAAATGGATTCTAAAATCTATAATTGATATGATGGTTGAGGGACAGGGGTTGTTTCCATATTGTGTTAAGTTAATTTAAATTTGGCAGTGACAAATCATAGATATAGAATGAGCCAGGTGCAGTCAACACTGTAGACAACACTTTCATACTTAGCTGGAAAGTGCATGCTATACTTAGTGAAATAGTGTTCGGTTGACATACTTCCTTTTTGACTCTGTGCCCAATTCACAAAAATAATTATTAAAATATGTTCGGTGATCTAATTCTTTGTCTAGTCATACTTTTACATATATTCCCCATCCATCAACATTCCCTGCAGTACATTGGAAAACGGCACCAGGAGCACATTTCCAGTTGTACTTCTGGAAATGTCAGGTGATGTAACTCCTGGGTCCCTATTCCAATTGTGCAGAGCTGTACTGGGCAGAGGGGCATTGGAGCCCCTCCTGCAAATGCACATTTTTATTATCTCAGCTGGAAAGCATTTTTCTTTGTGGAGAAAGCCCTTCTGCTACATCCATTTCAGTTGTTATTAGGAGTTATCCAGCCCTTGGCTGGTATAACTTCTTGACCATTTCCAGGGTAGAAAGGGGAGGGAGATGACACTGGGAATACTCACAAATATACATGTTTGTGGGATTCCCACTCTACCAAAGCAAACCCTTCCTAGAACCGCCCACTTTCAGTCCCTTGAGTGGGATTTATTACCATGGGTTTTCTGCCCTTGTGGCAGGGAAATCAGCAGCAGTAAATGTAAATGTAAATGTAAATGTGGGATACTTGTAAAGCGCACTGTTACTCTACCCGAGTGTCCTGGCGCTGTAGACCGCTGGGGAACCCGTCCTGGTTTTCCCTGTGAGATGGTCCCTTTCTGGGTATCTCCAGGGTGAAACCAGGCATCCCCGGCGTCTGTGGGGGGCCATTGTAGAGATGAGGCAAGCTTAATTCCCAGAGTTACCGAGTGTGTTCCCTGGTTAGAGTAGGCACTGAGGCGAGAATTATCGAGTCCGTTGACCCTGGTCCAAGACCCTGCCGCGTCGGGAATTGAACCCTGGTCTCGGGCCGTTCTCTGCTTACAGGTCTGCCGCCTCTAACCAGTGAGCCACACCTCTCCACCTCTTATGCCCATTAATAATTTCTTCATGAATTTCTGGCAGGCGTAAATGAGGTACATTTGAAAATAAACTTAAGTTTGCAATTAAATATAATGTTGAGAATTATGCCCACTGTTTTAAGTATATTGCAACTGTCTCTTAGTGAACTAAACGTCTAAAGGGCATGAGTTGATGTATAGAGGCTATTGGTTTCCACCTGGTGTTCATTATTTATATAATTATGTAGCCTCTCCCTAACATCTGCAATTTAAAGAATAATACATATGGAGTCCCAAAAAAAGAAACCATCAGCTTTACAGACTTTTTTCATGATTTATTTGGAACAAAAGCCAAACCTACTTCAAGCTCAGTGGGGGTAAAACTGAGATCTTGATCATTAGACAGGGTATGGGATTCTGATTTCTGGGCTGATATCATAGCTCTCAGAGTTCTATTCAACTTGTGACTATCTTTCAGACCCTTTCTCTTAACAATAATAATTTATAACATATAGGGATTACACCGCTTATGAACAGGCATGTATAATACAAACAGAAATAAATTAAATAATAAAACAGGTTAAAATATCTGAATTCCTGTAACGTAACCTTCCCACATGATGCTTATCTCAGGTAAAGTTAATGGAAAATTCTAAGACATTGTTCCTTCAATTTTAATACAGTATTCTCTTTAAACAGTGGTCTCAAAGTGTGCTTCATCATATCTCCATACTTCTTGAAGAGAAGTAACGTGAAAAAATGATTAATGCTTTTCAATTACAGTCTCCTATGCCCTGCCCCCAAATAATATCACCCCACTTAATCGGATTAGAGAGAATGGTGAAACCTAACTGTATTTAAGTAGTATTCACCTTAGTTTGGTATCAGACAAAAATGTTAATTATCGACTGATGCCTTTTACCATTTTGCACTAATACCAGAATGTCAGTGACTCTTTATGGGCAGCTTAGTTCATATCAAGAAAAATAAACCTTAGATATGCCTATTCTTTAAATTGAGATTTAATCTAATCAATTATAAAAAGTTTACTCAGAGAAGCAGAGATACCTCCATGCTTAACAAATGCCCAGAAGCTAATAACAGTAGACCAGGTAAGTCCACCCTTTCATAGCCAGTTAGACATGCACACCTACAGACTGTTCATTACTATTTAATAGTTTACTAGAGAAAATTATTGTCTGTGTTGGAAATTACACTTTCTGCAGGATTGCCCCCAAATGTTTTGCCTTCCCCCTTCCCTTTTTGCTGAATTTGTTATTATTTGACACTAGTGACCAGTGCTAAAGTGCTAATGCTCACTCCCCTGAACATGGTTTGATTGGATTATTCGTAATTGGCATAGTTGATTTACCTATAAGTCCCTAGTAAAGTGCACTTTATATGCACTTTGCTTGTAAATTAAATGCTACCAGTGGGCCTGCAGCACTGATTGTGCCACCCCCTTCAGTAGCCCTTTAAACATGTTTGAGGCCTGCCACAGCAGAGCCTCTGTGTGCAGCTTGCGCTACCATGTCGACTTCACATTTAAACCCCTTGCAAGTGTTAAACTCCCTTTTATTACATATAAGTCCCCCCTAAGGTAGGCCATAGGTAGCCCATAGAGCAGGGAGCTGTTTAATTAAAGGTAGGACACACACATTTAAGTTGTACCTGTCCTAGTATTCAAAAACTACTAAATATGTTTTTTACTACTGTTATGTTATGTTATGTTATGTTATGTAATGTTATGTAATGTTATGTTATGTTATGTTATGTTAAGTTATGTTAATTGAATACATAAGAAGCTCGCGATTACACTTGGGTGTCCTGGCGCTGAGTTCAGCCTAAACGTTGGTCGACACGGTTAATGAGAGAACAACCAGGTCTTCAGACCCCTTCTGAAAGAGAGAACATTATCAGCATTCCTCAGATGAAACAGCAATTCGTTCCAAGCCTTGAAAGTGCAGGTAACAAAGCTCTTTCCTCCCCAGTTGGCTTTTTTGAAGGTGGGTATTTAGCTCCCAGGGATCGCAAGGTTCTAATGGGGGTGTACCATTTGAACCTTTGTCTCAGATGGTCGGGCCTCAGATGGTCGGTCCGATACCATTAAGGGCCTTAAAGGCTATACAAAGGGCCTTGAAACAAACCCTTTGTTTCACCGGGAGCCAATGTAACCAAGTTAGTTCTCCTGGAACTGAAGCAAATTTAGGTGTACCGAACAGAAGTCTAGCAGCTGCATTTTGGACTATCAGAAGCCCATTGAGAAGTTGTTGTTGGGCATTCAGGTAGATGCTGTTGCAGTAGTCCATGCGTGACATTACAAGAACTAAGACAACCGTCCTGAAGTTAACGTTGGAGAGATAGGGTTTTATTTTCCTTAAAGTTCTCAAAATCAGTAAACAGGAGGATACGACTGAGCTAATGTGGTCACAAAAAGTCAGTCTGTTGTCGACTGTTACTCCTAGGTTTTTCACTTTGGGGGTGGGCACAGGATGGTTTCCCATGTCTGTAGGCCACCAACCTGGGGTCCAAACATGGGGGTTGTTACCAAAAACAATCACCTCAGTTTTGTTGGAGTTCAGTTGTAAACAATTTGCTGACATCCAGTGTGCAATAGCACTCATGCAGTCATGAAAACGAGCTCCTGTTTCTTTTACCTGACCGTCTTTGAAAAGATAGCATAATTTGAGTGTCGTTGGCATAAGAAGTCAACTGAAAACCAAATGATCTTATCAAGGGTGCCAGGGATATCACATAGATATTAAAAAGTGTAGGGCTCATTGACAACCCCTGCGGCACCCCCACAAGGCAACCTAAAAGGCTGAGACTTATTGTTGTCCAAGTCGACGGTTTGAGATCTCTCCGATTGGAAGGAGTGAAGGAGTTTCCAGGCAACTTTTCTTACCCCCACCTCCGACAACCGGTCCATCTAAACTTTGTGATGGACCGTGTCGAAGGCTGCTGATAGATCTAACATTATTAGTATAGCCTTCCCACCACAGTCCAGGGCCTCCCTTACCTCCTCACAAGAGATCTGTACTATGTTCGGCTCTAAACAGGTATTGGGTAGGATCAAGTACATTATTGCAGTGAAGAAAGCTACTGAGCTGAGCATTCATGGCCTTTGGAATGATTTTTGCGGGCAAGTGGATTCTTGAAGTTGGCCGATAGTTACCCGGGTCAGTAGGGTCTAAGGTAGGTTTTTTAAGAAGGGGCATAATTGAAGCCTGCTTCCAGGCTTTAGGTAAGCTCCCGGAAATAAAAATGTTATTAATCAAAGGATTAAGCACCAAGAAAATGACTTCAGAAATAGATTTGAGTACCGGGACTGGACACGGGGATTAGTAGGGGAGCCTGAGCATATGAAGGACGCACAGATGTTTTGCAGTTTCTTCAATCCCTACCCCTTTAGGGATTCAAATGATCAAGAACTGATCCACCTTTGAGAACAGCCTGGGTAGAACTCACCGAGTGAGGATCAGAGTCTCTCAACTCGGGAGTAAATGTGGAAAATATGGCCTCCACCTTTTGTTGAAAGAAGGTAGCCAGTTTACCACATAGTTCAGGACTACTAGCTTTTTTAATAATGTGTGGAGAGGTTAACCTTTTCACAGTTTTAAAAAGTTCTTTGAAACTAGATTTTGCTTGAAGGATTTTATTCGGAAAAAAAATCTTTTTGGTTTCCATCAATAGATCTTTATACTTTTTAAGACTATATTTATAGGACACTTTATCGTCGCTACCATACCCTCTCCTCCAGGCCCATTCAAGCTTTTTTCAGGCCAATTTCTGAAGTTTAAGCTGGTCAGAGTACCAAGGGGCCGAAGGGATGGCTCTCTTGGGAGTCCAGCATTTAATTGGCACCAATATTTTACACGCTGTCTCAAGCCAATCTGTGTAAGTGTTGGTGGCTTTATCAATGTCGCAAAGTGGAAAAAATAAAGTGTTCTTAAGTTCCACCTCAAGTTGTAACCTATCTAAATCTTTCCTGGCCCTTTTTTTTCCCACCAACTTGAGTGGGGCCATCTTTAGTTTAGCATCTAGTGGTTCCTTCAGCCCGAAAATAATAGCTCTATGGTCGGACCAGGCCAGAGGAAGAACCTCTACACAGGATACATCTGAGTTGTTAGAATATATCACTTATAAAGTGTGTCCTTTAAGATGCTTACTGTGAGGCCTATCCCTCCCATAGGTTAACATTGGACATTCCTTATTTCACATAATAAGCTGTAATTCCCAATTGCAAAGAGGTAGAACTTTCGTGTTTAGTACCTATTGAATTGTAATAATAGCAAATTTATCATTACAATTTAAAAAATTCCACTTTTAGAAAGATGGCATTTCTCTTCTCTTAGACCTGTTTGCCTGCAGCCTGTCTCTGATACATCCACATCCTGATGGGCATCCTGGGCAGGTTGGGAGGGAGGAGCTGGACATAGCCTCACAGTTACACCTGAATAGGCTGTGTTCTGTCCTCACACAAAGGACTGCTTAGCCTTCTATAGTGAGTCTGGAACAAGGACAGGAAGGGAGCACCTCTGTGCACTTCAAAGCCCTTCTTTGAAGTCTTCCCCACTTCAAAAAGGTAACACTGGGTATAAGAACTGGACTTCTGACCCTACGACTTTAGTACACTTCTGCACCTGTGGATACTCTGCCAGTAAGGACTGCTGTGCTGCCGAAAGACTGCCACTCTGTTGGACTGCTGCTCTGGAAGAACTGCTTTCTTTCTTTGCTGACCTGCTGCCTGCTCCACTGGGTGAGAAGGACTAGACCTGCATCACATGAACCCAGAACCAGAGTAACTCCAAGGAGTTGCTAGCTTGCCACCTCTTCTGAAGTCTCATGGACATCAAAGACTTTCAACCTCTTTGCGACAGCACTTGAACTCTGCCATCTGGGAGTCTTGCCCTGCCAAGGGGTGCCAATCCAGTCCTGGGCCCTTGGAAGTAGGTATCAAGTGCTGTTCTAGAAGAAATCCAGTCAACAACACCATTGCGAGGCTCAGAACTGGCACATCTCTATCAATGCATCACTGCTGCTGTGAGGATTGCCTCCATCTCTGACACATCTCCAGCTATGCATGGCTTCGAGCAAAGCATTGCCTCCATCCTAAGGATCAACAATGATGCATTGCCTTCTCTGCTCCTCACATCTCCCTTGATGTTGACGCAAACAAGGTACCCACACTACAACTTGGTCGGTCTGAACTTTTGGATTTTACCCAGTCTAGTGCAAGTTAATTCTTTAAAAATCCATACTCCAGTTCTACTTATTGGATTTTCTGTTTTGGTCCTTTTTTGTTAATTAAATTAAGCTCTATTTTTCTAACCAGATATGGTATCTTTTTTGTGCGGTTTTCACTGTTTTACTCTTTGAAGCGTAGCACAAATACTTTACACATAGCCTCGTAAATTAAGCCTGACTGCTCTGTGCCAAGCTAACAGGGGGTGACTACAGGTTAATTTACGGTGTGTTTGTGACTTACCCTGACTAGGATCGTCGTTCCTGCTTGGACAGGGTGCATTCCTCTGCCAACCAGAAACCCAATTTCCAACAGTCTGCTTTTTGGCATGGAATTGAATGACTTTCCCTATTTCCTCATGAAGAGCCTGGATAAAAGTGCAGAAGGTAGGGATAAGGACATTTTATTGATGCACTTCCCCTCTTGGTAATTTAAAATGGAATTGTGATGTAAGTACCGTGGCTTGATAACTATATAAAGGTAGAGGGACGCTCTTTGCTTTAATTGCTCATGAAAATTATACTAAGTTGAACCTATTGAGCTGACTTATGGCATTAAGTTGAATGCCTAAACCCATTATTGACTAGGAAGGCACTTTAATGTAAAATCCAGGTGCATAGGCATTGCCAATGCTTGTTTACATTCTGAACCTTTGCACTTCGGAAAGTAAGCACAGTTTATTGAAAATGACAAGCTCATAAACCCCTTTAAAATGCACAAGTTTTGTCCATAAATACCAGGTGTTATTTTGGAGTAAATACACAAATGTTGTTCCTAAGCATCAGCTGTTAATTTACAATTTTTTTTTATGTTGTACTCAATTAGCAGATTTTAATGTTTGGTAAGTAACGGCTTCTTTTTTTTAATAAAAAAACACATTCTTATTGTCTCCAATCAATTGCTTTTTAATTAAAAAAAATATTTTCCAACTCACAAAATTCCCTTTGTGACACAATGCAATTAAATGGGAAGAAGGGGCATGAATGGGGCAGTGGCAGCCTGTCCATAGGAGGTGGCAGATGACTGCCCCACAGCCTTGCTCTGCAACTAACTGAGGGGTATTTTTATGAGAGCATTGTGTCATGCTTGTACCACGCAATGTAGTAGATGCGTGACACAAACCTCTGAGTCAGATTTATGAAGTTACGCAAAGCAACTTTGCATGGCTTTGAATGGCTTCAAAACTCTGGAGTAAGGCATCACAGCGCAAATCACTGTGTTAACTTATTCTGTACAAGGGAGGCATTGCAGTGGGTGTTCCCACTCAACTTCCATGGTTTTTGATGCATTCCCAGATTTACAGGTAGTAAACCTGAGAATTCATCAAAAAGATACGCCTCCCCAGGAGAAGCGTAACGCTGAGAAATATCTTAATTTCTACTCATTTTTATCTCATTCTGCATTCTGCAGCATACTTAGAAATAGGGAAAAGCCTCTCAGGATTGTTTTTGTGCAGGAAGATGTCCCTTCCTGAACAAAAACAATCCAGCCTACAACTCAGGCACTGTGTTGGTGCTAGGCTGTCAAAACGGTGGCAGTGCAAGGGCAAAAGGACACGAATGCCCCATATTGGATAAACACTGCACATAACTGCTCTTTCCTTGTGATGCAGGGCAATGCAGCAATATGACCTACTGCACTGCCATGTGCCACAATTTTCATAAATATGCCCCGGATTGACTTATTACAGCTTTTCCATGAAAACAAATGATCTCATGGATCGTTTGTTTGCATACACAAGCTGCAATGTCACATTGGCACCAGCAGAGGAGTCCCCTAGCTGGCTTATGCATGTGTCAGGCAAGGGGGTGTTACAGACCAGCCTCTCACAGTCACAATATGTAACTAACATCTGACATGCTGAGCTACCTTCAGGCATTGTAGCAGGTCAGATCATGTAGCTTCAGGGCTTGGCAATAATGAGCCCTTTTGCCCAATCAGAGGTCTGAATTGAAAAAAAGGCTGCCTCGGTACCTTCAACCCTATTCCAGCTTCTGATTGGGTAGAAGTTGATGGATCTGGCTCTGGTGTGTTGCTTGCTGAAGACAGGACTTGAGATTCGAGAAGTGCACGGAAGGTCCTGTTAAAAAGAGCAGCCTCGGGTGAGCTGTGTTTTCAGCATCTTACCCGATTTGGTGTTCATGTGTGTGCTTGTTTGAGCACTTGGGAATGTGCATGTGAATGTGTTTGTATGCATGCCTTGGACTGCGTGGGTATGTTTGTATATTAATATGCATGCCTGGGAATGTATGCATATGTGTGTGTGTGCGTGTGTGTGTTTGTATGTTCGAGCGGGTTTTAAGAGTATGTGTGTGATTCTTCCGAGTGGTTCAGTCCAGACAAGAGAGTTAAATCATATCAATTGCGTTACCTGTACTCGATGGAGGACATATGGGCATGGGGTTACTGTTGGAACCAAACAGTTTTTTAGGAGGGGGCGAGAGACCTGCCAAATGAAAACTAAAATGTATGTTGGTGCTGTCTCTTGCACCAAGATACCTCTTACTGCGCAATGGTTGTGAAAGTTGGTGGCAGGGACACAGAATTATTATGTCCCTACCCTCCTGAAACTTAAAAATACCATGATTTAATGGCAATATAACAATACTTCAAATTTTGAATTATCGTGCAGTTTTTCATGTATGCATACTTGCCTGTGGATGACACACATAACATCGAATACATGTTTTGTACCTCTTTGTCAGTACAGACTCATATGTAAGTCATATATCAGATCTACATTTTCCTAAGGCTTAAGGTTATTCTACTTGACAGTTGTGATGAGCTATGTCTCTGAGTGTATGGTAAATGTTTGTGTGGCTACTCCTGGTGACGGCTATAATATATTTGAAAGCACCTTTGCATTGTGGTCTGTGGCTCTGGGAGAAGTCACTCATATAAAAAGTTAGATAGGGAATACAAACTATCAAGTAATCCTCGTCCATACGAGAGCAACTGATTCAGTCCCTGTTTTTTCTTTGAATTCTGTGTCTTGGTGTCTCGATTTTCTACTGGGACCAAAATCACTACAATCCTAGAATGCAAAAAAAAAAATCATCATCATCAATATCCTTTATTTCGACAACTTATGTCACAAAATCAAGTTTGTCAATAAATATATATAATATGTTTAAAATATAAAACAATTCATAAAATACAGACAAGTTCCTCCTTGTACGAGAGCAGAAGCATCGCAGCATACAATCAAGTAAATGGTTATCAAGGCACAGTCAGCCAATTTTCACATAACAGTACTAAATGTCAGCAGTGAAGCCAACTACATCAACATTTACTCAGAATGGTACTGAAGCATGAATTCAGATTGATGAAGAGCCAAGAAAAAGTTATTACTAATGTGCACACTAATTTCTATATATTAGGAGCCTAGACAACACATCAAGCAGCATGGCGCTAAAACTTGGACAGGTACCAACGTCGCAACTGGATTTCTTCAACTGGGTATTTTTAGATGTCAATCTTGCACAAGGGTATAGATAAATTGCCAGCCAGAGTAGGGCACAATGGAGGAGCCAGAATCACAAACTGGGGGTGGACATGCTTGATCTTAGTGCCCACATCCATCCCAAAACTTGGCGACAGAACCTGAAAGCAATAGTCGTGGATCAGATCTTAAGATTCTGAGTGTAGCTATGCAACTTCTGGTCCTCAGTGTTTTACAAAGTGGTTTGATCCATTTCAAACAGGGACCAACATAGCGAATAAGACATGGGCAATAGTTATGGAGAACCTTTTCAGGCCGGGCACAGCATGCCTTCACTTGAAGCCAATTTGTTGGTAAAGGCTTTCAGAGGCAGAGTGCCAAACCTGAATTGGAAATAAAGCTTTTTGTCTAATGGAACCATAATAGTGTCTCAACAGGTTTTCAAGAAACTGTGGCATTTCAAATCTTGGAATTTACCCATCAAGGACAAGCTCTCCACCTTGTGTCCCTCACATTGAACGATCCGTAGCCAGAAGTGGTTCTTCACTGCTTCAGGTGATGGACTGGGTTTACAGGATGGATTTTCTCAGAGCTCCCTCATACCTATAACAATTAATAGCTTTTTGATTTGTTGTAGCCATTTTATTTTGTGTAATCTATCTGCCTCTAGAACATCTCTTAAGGCCATTGCATAGTGTGCTAATCCAGGTGTAAACCATAGCTTTCTCCAAATTATTAATGGACGTAGTCTGGCTTTAGAAGCTAGTGCTTTCTGACCCAATTCGAGCTTTAAGGACTTCAGCAAGGCATTCGAGGGGAGGCAGGGCAGGCTTCTCAAAAACCGGTTCTCAGCAAAGGGTTAAAGCAGAGATATTAGAAAACACCCAGAGTTCTGAACCGCAAAGAGCTGAACCCTAAGCTTTGGCATCATACACCTGTAAGGCTAGGCCAATTGGTTTGGAATAAACAGCTGTGTCCCTTCACTATATCCTGGTCATCTGCATGAGTTTTATGGACATGACATCCACTTGTGTGGCTTCCATAAAATTTTCGAAAACAGGGTGACACCTAGTTGAAAACATCTGCCCACTCAAGCAGCGTTTCCCCCAGCATCACTCTTCCCTTATATGAACCTTTGTTGCTTAAACAATATATACTTTGTTTTTGCAACATTGATCTCAAGACCTTGTGCTCTGCCAAACTCCTCAAAGAGGTGTAATGCGTGCTGCAGCCTACCAGGAGTTTCCGAGATCAGAAAAGTATGGTCCGCAAACTGCAACATAGAAATATTTGGTACCAGAATGGGGGCATTGGTTAGGAAAGATGAAGGAAAGTGAATGATGTCATTAAGGAAAAGGATGAATAAAGTAGAAGCCAAAACACAACCTTGGTGAATACCCTTTTTAATAGAAAACTGATCTGTGAGTTGACCTCGAAAGACTTAGCGTACCTGTGCAAAATTATGATGATACAGATGTATTACTAGAACTAACAGTTCTGGTGGCATGCCCAGTTTCTGGAGGACCTGCCATAGCTTCTTGCGGGACTAATTTGAAAGCTGATGCGGTGGGCAATGGCTACATACATGCTGCTCTTGCCGATTTCTACTGCCCTCAAGTATAGCAGCAAGAAGGGAAAGACCTAGTTAATGTGTTAACTATTTTGCTGAAGCTCGCTTTGAAACGTGAAAGGATATTATTATCAGTTATCCAGTCTTATATTTTAGCCAAGACTAGATGGGCAAAGATTTATTAGGTGGAATCAATTAAAATGTTTGCCCCAGGCAAACATCGATCTCCTTTTTAGGTCGAGCATCAGCGCACATGCGCTGTATGCAAGACCTGCTGTAATTACTCTATGGAGTGAAATTATAGCCGCTGCTTGCCATTGGTTCAAAAGTCCAATGATGTTGTTTCCTAACTTCTTATTGGCTGCTGCTCCCGATACATCACTCTCATTTCAAAGCTAGGAGCACCGGCCACTTACAGTTTCCTCACACTGTAGGGTTTCATCTATTTGTTTGTGGACTACTTTGGTTTGTTTAAAAAGCACCACATTCAGCGCTTACAGTTTAATAGGTCCCGTGCTACTTTCTTTAGACGTGGTTCGTCTACAGAAAGGGCAACGCCCTCAGCTGGTTTCATTTTAGTGTCATATTCCTGCAGACGTTCAACGCAGTTTCCTTCTGAGATTGTCACGTCGGGTTTCAGTCTTTCCCATAATTCAATTAATTTGTGCCTGGGAAGCTTGTGATTTTTGCCTCAATTTGTTTTGTTCTGGTAGCTGGGAGGGCACTCTTGAGAGCTCAGTACTCAGAGTGGAGGGTTGCGAGGCAGTATCGTGCACAACACCGCGCGCCACATTCAGCGCGAGGCTTGTGATTTGTGCCTCAATTTGTTTTGTTCCGGTCGCTGGGAGGCAGCACCGTGCACAACACCACTTCCGAGCAGCAGGCCAAAGGTGCATTTTTATTCTTTCTTTGATGTTTCTCTGGGATATTGTGTTGAGATCTGTCTAAAACTACCTCCAGCCTGGCCTGCCTCAGAGCAGAGATGGGAGGCCAGGCGGATGGAAAGAGAGGGCTGTTTTGCAGCCTGCCACGTAGACTGGCTCTGGTCTTTACTCTTTGCAGAGAACTGCAGTAGGAGGTCTTTCTATCAGTGCAGTGCCCTTTCACGAGCGCCGCACTGGTTTTGCTTTTATTCTCCTGTCTTTTCCTCCACTGCTTCTCCACCCATGGGCGTAGGAAGTGTGGGGGACGCGGGGGCTATATCCCCCCAGATTTTGTAGTGGGGGGACACGGGGGACAAGGGTGGGAGGGGACAAGGGGACAAAAGAGTGTCGCCTCTCCCTTCTGTCAGTCACAGGGCCATTGGCACCTCAAAGCACTAGTGCTTTGAGGTGCCAATAAGTGCTTTGAGGTGCCAATGGCCCTGCGACTGACAGACAGGAGAGGGGAAATTCTTTTGTCAAAGCCTTTCACGTGCCGATGGCCCTTCCCTTTTGTTGTGCTGCAAACCTCCAGGAATTTTCACACCTCGTCCTCCCCGCCATGGCTGCCGGCACTCTGCACTTCTAGGACAAAGGAGGAGAGACAGTTTGTTAATTGCTGTCTGCATGCTGCACCTCCTCCGCCCCGACCCGACCCTACTTAGTTATTTTGACTGCGTAATTTAGCCGCTCAAAGGCTAATGTTTGGTGAAATGTGTATTTTGAGCAGTTGAACCTCGCCAGGGAACATGAAAAACAATTAGTATCAGACACCGTCTGAGCCCACTTCTGTTGGGTGTCAGATGTTTTGGTCTGTCCTAATACTTACGTAAATAACAATTTAGATACCACTAGTTTGTCTGATTTCTCTTAGAGCACCAGTCAACCAAATCCAGGATGTCAGAGCGCCTTAGATCACACATGCACATTGGGAATAAAGCATATGTTTTAAAATCAATTTAGTGGATGTGATACATAAGACAGGGTTACAATTTGAGGAGTCATATATCCTTTCCTTCATAGTTCACTGTGCTATAATAGAAGGATAACAATTTATGAACTGTAAGTAACGAAAGGATCTCTGTGTTAAAAGCAATAACCTACTTACCCATCCATATAAAATAAAGATCCATCATCTGTGTGTCACATGATGTTCTTTGTGGGAGGCACATTAACCCTCCATGCTACTTTGACAAAACTGGAACTAGACTGTGACGGGGCGGGTCGCCCCTGTGTGGAGAGCGAAGATGGGGAACCCGTTGTCCAAGACTGGTGGTCAGCTGTGCCCTTTTCACCCCTTTCTCTTCCCCTCCAGCAACCTTCGTCCCTTCCTGAGGAGGAGTGGTCAAGCCCTGACTATGCGTACCCTTGAGGGTATGAGGCGGAATCGGGACTATGCGCCTTTAACTCCGACCACAACAACGCAGTGACTCCGCCCATCTTGAACGCCGTCGCGTCAAAAGAAGGAGGATCCCGGAAGACGCCGGACGACGTTTCCCTGGAGGACGACAGCGGTGAGGAGTGGAAGCTGAATACGGAGCAGAGATCGACCAGCCTAGCGGAAGACATCAAGCCAGGAGGGCAACGTTTCCGTGAAGCGCCCCGCCACGCTCCCGCGGGAGGGGCGTGGCTGACAAAAGTATGGGGCAAAGTTGCGGGGTGGGCGGGTTGGAGTGGCTGAAACCACTCAGTGTACATACCGCCTCAACGTCTCCCTGTACCCTTTCCTCACGAGCACTTTCGTCACCCCGATTCTTTGTAAATACACTGTGGCACTGAAGATCCCTCACTCCCGGTCCCTTTTCGAGTGTGGTTCAGAACACTCCCCTGATACCTCTCTTCTGTCCGTTTCCTTTTCCGGTGGTGTATTCCCGGACTCCGGCTGGAGGTCGACGGTGACTTCGTCATTCTGGCAGCAACCACCTCGGGACGTCGCAGAACCACCCTGGAGTTGCCGGTGTTCCCTAAAGGCGTCAGAACGGAGCCTGACGAATTTGCCCGCATTAGACTGTCTAACAGAAGAAAGAAAGCCTATCTTAAAATAAAGCCCTCTTTGAAAGCTCTCTTTCAGCCTACTGACTCCGTTCCTTCCCCTGTGAATCCCACCCGGTACATAGACAAAACACCTGTCTCTCCAGCAAGTGCATTAACCTCCTGAGTTATTTTACCATTATTATTCCCTCAGATTTACTGCGTACTTAAAGATCTATGCAGTTGGCACCTTAATGCCATAAGATATTTTAGAATGGAGACTTTGCAAGCAATTAAGCAGAACAGATACACTGCCACGTTTCTCCTTGTTGCCAATTTCTTTCTGGCAGAGTTTTAATAAATAAATGTGTAATCTGAGGCCCAGGTCTTGCGCTGGGGTTGCAACACTTTTTTGGTACAACTCCGACGCAAGATCTAATTTGTTAAATATTGTAATATGCTCAAATGTGCTCATGACAGACCTCCTTAACATATATGAGGTCTTAAAATCTGATGTCATTTTTTGTGACAGCACTTCCTGTGAGGTTGTGGGTTGTGATGTCACATGCTGTGATGTCACTTACATACTGCCTAACTTGGGGCCCGATTCACAGAACTAACTTAAGACAAAATCCTAAACTTACTACTTTTGGTATTCACAGAAGTTAGGATTTTGTCTTAAGTTTGTCTTAAGACAGACTTAAGACAGATTTAAGACAGACTTAAGTTAGGATTTTGTCTTAAGTCTGTCTTAAGTCTGTCTTAAGACAAACTTAAGACAAAATCCTAACTTCTGTGAATACCAAAAGTAGTAAGTTTAGGATTTTGCCTTAAGTTAATTCTGTGAATCGGGCCCTTGGTTAGTGCCCCACTTCTTTTTTTAGGACTTGTATCCTGGTGGCAAAAGTACAATGGAGAATTAGTGTTGTAGGAGGCTGGTTTAGTATATAGTGAACGCTCGGGAGTGATGCACCTTGCACTTATCCAGACAACCCGTATGGTGATTTTAGTGGTCTTTGATAACCATAGAAAGCTCTCAAAGTGGTAGCTGTGTAGAGCAACCTTCAGGCTTATCTTGAAGGAGTGTAAAGATTAGATGAAAAAGAACCACACAGTGTTTATAAAAATAGGTCTATTTATTATGCAACACAATCACTAACAAATTGGCATATCTCCTACCTAGAGATATCAATAATACACACAAGAATACTTCAAAATAATGAAGTCAGTAGCAAAATTATACACTGGTCTCCAGGGGAAGATCAACCGATATACTAAGAAAGTGGAATATAAACTGCAAAGGAGAATGGGACTTGGACCAGAAGACTCAGAGGAGCTGGGGACACAAGGCACCACCCAAGGTAAGTACCCAGGACCCCCCGGAGACTGTGTGCAGAGTGGAAACACAGCCACATGCTCAATGGAAGTCAATGGAGAAGTCACAGTTGCAGTTTTAAAGAAGAAGAACCCATCCCAGAGGACTCAGAAGAAACCCTTTGGAAGTTTGGAAGTTGCAGACCCACCCCACCTGGAATCAGGTTACTTGCACTAGGAAAGCCAGGTGCATAGGGTGAAGTGACATCGGAACCTGCCGTAGACGACAATAGAAGACTTTGAAAATGACTCTGGAGAAGCCTGTGAAGGAGTTTGGTGGAATCCAAGAGTAGACTCTTCAAGAGGAGAACCTGCAAGCAGAGGGGACAGAGTCTATGCCACTTGGAAGTGACCAGGAGGCATGGATGCACAACACCCACCTATGCCTGGAGGTTTAGGAGTGAAGACAGTTACCTTGTCCCTGCAGCTGTGAGGACCAGGCAATGCAGAAGAAGACCAGGAGCTGTGCACGAGCTGGCCCACATCAGGTGTCAGTGTCCAGGTGTCTGGTGTCTGGAGGGAGCAGCAACAAACCTTGGTAGCCGCAATTGGCGTAGAAAGCAAAAAGATGCAAACGTTGGGACTAGCAAGGTCCAAGGGACTCACCAACAGCAGGAGAATCAGAGCAGGCCCTGAGCAAGCAGGGGAGCCCACTGCAGCAAAGGAAGACCCTTGAAAGGACCCACAGGACCTCAGGCAGCTCAGCAAAGATGGTGGCCCAGGTTGCAGAGGATACAATGAGGATGCTGATTAAGCATGGGCGGATTTTCGGATCCACGATCCGCGGATTTGCGGATTTGCGGATCCGCGGATTTATGCAGGGTGAGCTGTCCATCATAGTGGGTCAATGGCAAGTGTAAATATCTAGTATAAAAGCGTGAGCAAACCCCCGAGGGTGTCAAGGCGCTGGGGCCGTCTGTAAGATTAAGCCAGCTATTGCCCTGAGTCACGTGGTGCTAGGCTTTTATGCCGCTGGCACAGGCACCGGTGATGGGACTGCGGGCCCCGGTTCCGGAGGCGGCTGCCCTGCCCGCCTCAGGGTATCATCGAGGTCTCCTTGTAAACCTGGGTGAGCATGCAGATCGTCGTCCGGCATGGGAATTACATCCCCAGACTGCATGAGACAGTTGCTCGCCCCTCCTGCGCTCTAATTCTACTTTTACTAGATGCACCGTTAACTTTTCTTGAAACAACGTTCCTCAAATTTAATTGTTCTCTCGAAATTTGTTATGCAACAACTCCTTTCTCTTCGGAATGCAATTTACAGATTGCTATCTCAAATCGTTTACAAGCACGCCACTCAAAACACCCCCTGCAAGCCTCTCTTTTAAAACTCATCCTTTTCTTTCCCTCGGGCGCTGGGTCGTATTCAGTGACATGTTTGTGGAACAGGGACCACGGGGCAGGCTGTACAACCTTCCATGAGTTATCCTGCGCCCATGACAAAATTGTTGGGTGGGCGAGTTCCTCAACGCGAATCATGGGGAATTATTTAAAAAGGAGAGGGAATCATTTACTCCCGGGCGATGAAATGTTACAGCATCACAGCTGATTTTCGACGGTAGATTTGGGAAGAAGGCACACCTCCCCAGCCTCGATGACGCGCACGATTGTTTTTGGGCTGATGAATGAGTCGCTGAATTTGAGCTTCCTGGCCTGTTTTAACTATTTTACGATGGCGCCGGCAAGCTGCCAGCGCCATCCTAAAATAGTTACTAAATTAGCTTCAACAGGAAGCTATAATAGATAAAATCGAGCACATGCTTTATTTTATCTATTAGAGCTTCCTGTTGAAGCTAACTTAGTAACTATTTTAGGATGGCGCTGGCAGCTTGCCGGCGCCATCGTAAAATAGTTACAACAGGCCAGGCAGCTCAAGGCTTCAACTTTTGCCCCCGGATCCGCCGCTTGCGGATTTGCGAATTCTCGGTAAATTCGCGGGAGTTCGCGGATCGCGAATTTACCAAAAATCCGCAAAATCCGCGAGCGGAACGGATTTTGCGCTCATACTTAATGCTGATCTTCAATGGATGAGGTATTGGAGGCTTGAGCTTCTTGTAGCCCGAAGAATACAGAGCCAACAAGCATTGGCAATGGCAAGTAGAGAGGGTGCACTGGGGTTCAGTCTCAGCGGCTCCAACGAGGGGTAGTGTCCTCAAAATTGCAGAGAAGGCAGGCCAGGCCTCGAGGGAGCTGCAGAACCACCACCTGTGTTGCTGGGCCTTGGGAAGCCTGCAGAACGACAGGAGCAGCAGACCAGTCAGCTTCGTTGCTGTGCCTGCAGATGAAATGGATGTCCTTGATTCCTACAGGCCTTCTGGAGAACCTGGATGAAGCACGGACACAGACAACTCAGAAGACTTGACCGCAAGACCAGGAGCAGCAGGACTCTTCCTTGATGCAGTCT
Organism: Lissotriton helveticus; assembly: GCF_964261635.1. NCBI lineage: Eukaryota > Metazoa > Chordata > Amphibia > Caudata > Salamandridae > Lissotriton > Lissotriton helveticus. The sequence goes on along the minus strand of NC_136071.1, from coordinate 1,002,378,232 downwards.
CGGTTCCAGTCAAAGCCCAACGAAGTTCAAGTATTCAGACGGTCGAAGAGTGTTGTCTTAGTTTTCAGAAGTGATTCTTGTTCTAGGATGAGTATGAGGACCCTCCCACAATGGAGAACTTCGGTACCATATAGAAAGCGTTAGAACTTCACCACGGTCCCTCCTAGAGGAGGGGCTGGACAGAGGGGATGATCCTGTCCTTTGGCCTTTCTCCAGTTTCTTGCCAGAGCAGGAAACAAGGGTTCCTGAACTGACTCAAACTTGAGTATGCAAAGAGGGACTCAAGTATGCCCTTCATAACAGTCTGGATGCCTGGAAGGCGATCCCAACCCAGCCCAATACACTAAATCCTGTCTGGGAGGGGGTCACAATTCCTGTGACAGTAAACCTATTGTTCTACCTTCCCCTGTTTAAGCTCAGCTCAGTGGCAGGAGGGCAGAATCATGTCTGTGGTTGGCAGCGGCACTAGCTTGCTGGCAGACCCTAAGAAACTGTTACCGGGAGTACATGGGGGTCTCCTAAAGAGCCCCCCAGTACATGGGATAATATTTCTAGGACCAGACATTGCTGATTTGGAGCAGAGCACATGGTTTGTTTCAGGTCATCAAATGTCTTATGACAGCTAACTGTCCACTGAACTTTCTTAGGCATTCTTTTGGGGGTGAGATCATTAAGGGGTGTTGCTATGGATCCATAGCCCTTAACAAACCTTCTGTCGTACTCACTCAGGCCCAAGAATGCTCTGACCTGAGTCTGAGTAGTGGGAGCAACCCAGTCCATGATGGTCTAAATTTTGCTCTCCAATGTTGGAGGTTGGCCTCCAACTACAAGGTGGCCTGAGTACACAACTTTACTCTGCCCTATCCGGCACTTTGTGATCTCCATTGTGAGGCCTGCCTTCTGCAGAGCCTCGAGAAAATTTCTGAGGCAGACCAGGTGATCCTCCCAGGTGGAGCAAAATACAGATATATCATCTAGATATGCTGCATTATAGATTTCCAGTCCTGTTAAGACTTTATTCACCAGCCCCTGAAATGTGTCAGGTGCATTTTTCAAACCAAAAGGCATCACAATAAATTGATAATGCCCACTGGGGTTTGAAAATGCTATTTTTGATTTGGCAACCTCAAAGTCTGATTTGCCAATAACCAGCAGTGAGGTCAAATGTACTGACACATTTGGCAGAGTCCAAAGTATCAGTCAGTTCATCTGTCCCGGGAATTGGATAGGCATCAGTCCTAGTGACTTCATTGAGACCTCTATAATCAACACAAAACCTAATCTCTCTCTTATTATCCTGGATATGAGCTTTTAGTACAATGGCTTCAGGGCTAGCCTAAGGGCTATATGAAGGCTCAATGACTCCCTCCAACTCCAGCATCTTTTGGGATTATTTTCTGGTGCAATCTCTGACATGGTCAGGCTGTCTGTAAATGGTGCTCTTCAGAGGCAGACTGTCACCTGTGTCCACTTCATGGCTACACCATGTGGTTTGACTGGGTGTCAGAGAAAGAGACCAGGAAACTGATTGAGAACATGTCTGTAATCAGCTTGCTGTTGATCAGTGGGTCTATCTGCCAAGACTACTCCTTCAACTGATCCATCAACAGAGTCCTGAGAGAAAAGATCAGGGAGAGGGTTACTTTCTTCCTCCTGACCCTCAATCAGAGGCCATGAGCATCCTCATGTAAGCCTGATCAATAAACGTTTTCAGGTGATTCACATCATGCATCCTGTGGGGACTTCTTGGAGTACCTAGGTCAACTAAGTAGGTGACCTAAGGGGCACTCCACTTGTCTTGAAAAGCTGCATTTTCTCCCTTTACAGTCAAGAGTTTTTCTCTACCTTTGTTTGCAAAGGAGAGCCAAAGGATAGCTGCCCACTGCCCCTGAGGAATCTTCTGAACTTTACAGGCCCTCTCTAAAGCAGTAACCCACTTATGGATGCCATCACCCTCCTGGTAAGGAGGGACTATCCTGCTCCAGTCCAAGTGTCAAAGGGATCTTCCCTAACTCTTGGTTCACTAGTCCTGCCACCATGGGATTATAATACTAAATTCGTCCTAGCCCTCTGCACTTCTAGGGGGTCCTTATCTAAGGCCAATTCCTTCTTGATTCTTAGCTTGGCTCGCTAAGGTTTGAGCAGGTGGTATTTCCTTTCTAAAACTTTTCCCACTTCCTGCCAGAGATGGAAGTCCCTATTGAAGTGGCAGAGGAGGCTGAATTAACTGAGGAGGACCTCGACTTCCCCTGAACCTTTTGTACCCTCCCAGGAGGAATAACGGGGGTCATACCTCTAGGGCCTCCCTCTATGTCACTAGAACTATTCCCTGGGGGACTAGAGTTCTCCACTAAGGGGACTCCAGACTCCTCCTGGATATGCTCAGAAGCAGAGTTTGGCTCATCTTCAGGAGCAACCCCATCCATATCCAAGTTACCCTGTCCATCTGATCTTGTTTCTTGGTAGCAATTACTGTTCCCCAAAGATGACTTCACTGTTAATACCCAACTCTCCAAATGTCTCTTGTAAATAAATCATCATAGTCTTGAGCAAGGCCTCCACACCTTTAATTATTGTATCAATTAAATGCTCAATATGTTGACTAGAAAAATCCTAGCATGAGGCATATTTGCTAGTTTGGTCATTTTTTATAGTTTTTGTGAGCCTCTCATATAACAACGTATTTATGCTTTACTGCATCCCACTCACTTCTCATTTGTGACCTTCCACCCACTGTATTCATGTGTAAGCTTCACAAACAAACATTGTTTCTGGTGTTCATCACTAACACCTCATATCTGAGCTTTGCCACACAATTCATTCTGCATATCTAACTATATCTATCTTCTGTGAGAATCTCATTTGTGTCTCTCATAGCAGGCTGTTTTACATTGGTAAGCATCTCCCTTCCACACAAACACTGTAAATCTCATTTTTGTGACATCCCACACAAGGATAATTCTTATTGCAAATGTATCTTATAGGATGTCTTATATTCCTATGCAAGATAATGTGGTTTGAGTGCACTCTACACTTATGTCATCCAGCTGCAATAGCGCTTCTCATAGATTAGACAACAAATGTTTTTGTATTGCATTGAACACTTTGCGACGCATTGAGGGTTTCTCCACTCTTCAGCCTCGGGAATGCAGGCGATAAACTTACAGTGTTTGAGAAACTATTCTCGCTCTCCTTCTAGTGCCCTGCTAAACCTGGGACTTCCAAAAAGGATCCGACTGACTTCAATACTCAAACAGACACACAGAATCCTACACAATACTGTTAGACCTGTCAGCCTTAGGACGGACTTCCCCCAAACTTTTTTGCCTGCTTACCTCCTGTTTTTGTGATCAATTTTGTTGGCCTTAGGACTCTGAGGAGTTTACCTCTGCTCACCAGTGCTAAAGTGCATGTGCTTTTCTCCCTCAAAAATGTGTACATTGGTGTATACACGATTGGCCTTTTATATTTACTTGTAAATACCTTGTACAGTGTTACACCATATACCCAGGGCCTGTAAATTAAATGCTACTAGTGGGTCTGCAGTACTGATTGTGTCACTCACACAAGTAGCCCTTTAAACATGTCTCAGGCCTGCCACTGCAGAGCCTGTGTGTGTAGTTTTACTCACAGGTTGACTCCGTATTAAAATCCCCTTGCCAAGCCTTAAAACTTCCTTTTATTATACATACGTCACCCCTAAGGTAGGCCCTATGTAGCCCATGGAGGAGGGTGCTATGTTGCTAAAAGGTAGGACATGTACTTTTATGTTTTGCATGTCCTTGTGCATGTCCTTGTAGTGAAAAACATCTACATTCATTTTTCACTAATGTGAAGCATATTCTCATAGATTGACATTGGGAATTCCTTAATACACTCTTTTAAGGTGGAGTTCCTGGTTAGAAAGGAGTAGAAGATGCATGTTTTATAACTTTGGAATGGCAATGATAAATCCTTTTTACTGGTAAGGATGGATTGCACATTACTATTTAAGATATGCCACTTTTAGAAAGTGGACATGTATCTGCTCTTACAGCTCTGTGTGCATGCAGCCTGTCTCCAGTACACTTCAATATTAGTCCAATTGCATTTTGTGAATAGGAATGTTGCAAAGAGCATTCAGTTTATTTTTCCTTTTTTTCGTCCCCTTTGTTTGCGTGATGCATGGCGGTGTAAGATTCAAAAACATGTTTTTTTCACATTTGGTCTGATTACTTTATGAATGTAAATAACATTTAAAGTATATTTGCAAACTGTGACTACATGCCTGCCATTATCAATGTTACACTACAAAACTATGCAATTGTATCTTTTTAACAGAGCGTACGGCTCTCAGACAATGGCCGATTTGTGAAAGGTCACTGGAAAGTCCAAAAGGTCGTCCCTGTCTCCACCCCTCTCTCTCTGATCTCCCTCCCACCTCCTTTTCAGTCAGTCACGGGGGATGTCCTAGTAGTGAGCTTGTAAACAAGGTCCGGTTTCTGGCAAAGTGCTGGTACCTTTCTTTGACATTCTAAATATTCAGGATTCACAATTTACCCAGACACTAGAGATCTTGATATCGCCTCTTTTATTTTGGGGCCGGTCCCATTTTCTGCCAAAGTCCAACCGTGCCACATGCCTTAACCCAGAGTTTAGCCTTTGTCATTCTCGTCAGTTCCAAGCATGTCACAACCACCCCCTTGGCAAAGAATGGAGCTGCTCTCGAATTTGAGTCCAAATGAGCTTCTGAAGGTATGCTGCCCCTCCCTGCTCTGGTCCTCCCCAATTGGAAGCACTGCTTGAAATAAGGTAAAGAGCAGTCAGGGCATGGCCAGAGGGCCTGCGAGTCATTTGACTCCAATTCAGCTAATTCGGGTCTCCCTCCCACTTCTGTCTAACGTCATGCGCTCTCGTTTGCTGGAACTTTACATTTTTGGGCTGGGAGTAACTGGAGACAATCAGACGGTGGTTCTGTTCTTCTTTCGGGCGACAGGCAGGGGCGTAACACAGGCCCCTGCAGCCCACGTGGTGGGGGCGAAGCTCCAGGGGGCCCCCTCGGCACTGCACTCTGTCCGGAGAGCTCCTAATTGAGCCCGGAGGGAGGTCCTCTACATACCTTGCAGGGAGGCCCCCTTAATTTTCGTTACACCAGTGGCGGCAGGCTGGCATGGGTTGATACAGTTTTATTTTCTTCATGTTCCCACAGCCAGCCCCTCTCCTCCTATGGTCGCAGGCAAGACATGAACAGTAGAATTCAAGAAAAGAGCGGACAGAATAAGGCAAATTCACACATTTTGCAACACTTATACATTACTGTTCAATGTGGTGCATATTTACAGGCAAAATATATATTTGAACAACCATTTTTTTTGTTTTAAAAGTGATATATTTTTTTCCTGTGGACTAGCACTTGTACAGAATTTTTTTTTTTTTTTTAATCACTTGTAAATGTGCCTGAACGTCCTGGTTCGCCCATAGCAAAATACTGAGGCCAGAACCTGGGTCTATACCCAGTCCTTCCACCTGCTTCTCCCCTGCCTAACACCCCAGTTTCTCCCTCACTCACTAAGTGCCGTATTAGTCTGCCCACACATTCTCTTCCGTTTTTCAGCCCACCTTTGTAGACTACTGTCAAAAGGCCTGCAGCCGGCTGTCTGCATGAGGATAACTTTCCTGTTTGAGCAGCTCTAGAGTCAGCGTTAAAGCAAGGGTTGTTGGAAGCCCCAGGCAAAATAGCATTTTTCTGCTCAGGAAATAGTTTTCCCCTAACAATTAAGGACTTTTTAGAGCCATTTTGTTCAAATGTGGCATAATCTTGTGAATGTTTGTGGGGGCACTATGATAAATGTTGTTTATATTGTTCTTAGATTAACATTATCATGAACAGAGTGAAGGCAAATGCTTTAGAGGTGCTCTTGCTGCTCCCTTAGGTAGTTTGCCTAAGCAACCACTTTTAACTTGCAAAGGGTTATTGAGGTTTTGGGAAGCAACAACCACAATGGAAAATAATGCAGACTCCTGTCAGGATATGCAATATTGGCCCACTCTTCGTTCGGTTTTGCCAAAAGTGCATCCACTGCTCCTTCTCTTTCACACCTCCTTCCTCCCTCTTGCTTTCTATCTCTTCCATTCCATTAATTCTGAGCATCCTATCTTTTCTTCATTCTCATCCCAGCCTGTTTCTTTCTATTCTCTATCACTTTTATCTCCAACTTTTTCTCTCCCATCAAAATCATTCCACTATGCTTTTCCTATCTCCTGTGCAGTATTTCTCTTCCTTTCTCTGCTCTTTTTATGCTATCTGCTTTGTATTCCCTTCGTCCATTTTCTCACCCTCTCCATTCCCTACCTCTCTTTTCATCTTTTATACCCCAGCTGACCTTGTCCTTATAGCACCTTGTGATTTCTTTCCCTCATACTTTCTCGCTGGGTCCCTTGATTAGCGCTTCCAGTACAGACCATATTGCCCTTCTTCTTTCTCATACTCTCCCAAAACCCCTAGCCTCAAAGGTTGTATTTGTTTACTCCAGAGTCTTCACTGGTATCTCTATAGAGGCTAGATGGTGCCTGTTCCCCAGTGCTATTTGTCATGGCGCCCGTAGTGCCCTCCACCACAGCTGATTAATGTATTGGGTGAAGACACAGAAAAAACAGACACTGCACCTTGCCACCCACATTAAATTGTCCAACTACCTTTTGTAGCAAATCAGTGCTGTTTGATTAAATTGTTTGAATCTCTCTCACACACACAAACACACACCCACACACATACAAAAAGGTAAGGCCACTGATGGAGCAGAGGATTTTGCTGGAGTGGGGTACATATTCTTACCTCTGACCCACCACAAGCACTTTTTGTTTTGGACCATGTATAATAGCCTTGTTCAAACCCCTTCACTTCCCTTATCACTCATACAGCATTCTGGTTGTATTCTGTACAGTGACATAGCAACGTTGTTGTGGACTCTTATGCAAACAAGAAAAAGATCCCCCACCAGGTCAGTACCTCATACCCAGAGACATCCACATTGACACAGCTCCCAAAACCCCCTAGGCGTATTCCAACATAAGAAAAGGTAAAAAAGAGTATATTGCATGAGGTGCATCTATTAGGTCAGCACATTGGCTTAAATGGGATGTACACTTTTCTTGTGGCTTAAATGGGATGTACACTTTTCTTGTGGTCAGAGTTCGTTGAACAACATTTTCCATCACCTGTGACATTAGTAAACCTGGTCTTGGAATGCATCCCTGCTGCTTTTTAATTTTGTTAATTCATTGGTGTTTTATACTCTGATAATAGATTGTACAGACCAGGCAGGGCTAAGGTTTTTAACACATGCAACTGTCTGTTACCATTCTTGGACAGATGTATTTAAACAGTACATTGTTGTATTTCCTGGATGCTACCTACTCTCTTCCTGCTTTTTCAACCTCCACGCCACTACCTCACAAAGCTATTTACTGATAAGCACCACCATCGATCAAGGACAAAATCACCCCAAAAAATAAGCTATGTTCCAACACCACACCAGCTTCCCAATAACTCACTTTAAAATACTCTGCAGAGTTCTGATTCATTTAATGTTTGACAACAGCCCTTGAAAGAGACTTCCTGTAGAGCATCAAAACACATCCAACTTGCTACTGTTCAGAGAACAACTCAAGGATATCCTGCCAACCCCCCCACCTACTACTCAAGACTCACACGTTTCCCCAACTCCTGCCTTGTCGATCATCAGCCCAAAAGTAAGACCTACCTCTTTCTTCAACCTACTGTCCTGCAGAAACAATCCAAGGTGTCTCCCGAAATTTCTCTAAATCGATAAAGACAACCAATCAAAAACATAACCTTTCACACTGTGCAGCTTTCTCTTCCAGGGTTTCTGAGAGACTGACAGACAGATAAACGTTCACTGTAGAGTGTGTCCCATCACTTCTCTTGTCAATTGACAGAGACCATGCATTTGATTGAGTGCACAGGCCTTTTTCTGTGGGAAATACTAGATAAGGTGGGTCTGGGTACACAATTCAAAACATGGGAATTGTGCAACTATTCTTGCCCCGCAGCTCGAAAGCTGAGCTGGACTTTCACTTCATCATAAAGAAATTAACTGACATCCTCCACAAAGTGCACACCTCCTCATTCTGTGCCTTGGGAAAAGAAGCAATGCTTAAGATTACACACTATTGGTACTACACACCAGCCAGAAGGTGAAATGGAAACTCAACAGTCGTAATGGCTGTTAACGCAACTTCGGCCACCCAGACACACTGACTAGTGCCCTCTGGTTCTGTCCCAAACTCAAACGCTACTGGTAGGCCGTCTGAAAGATATCATTGAAATGTTTGCAACAGATATACCCTGTCTTTCTAGTTACGTCCTACTGAGCCTCACCAACGCCCAAACACACACTCTAACAAAGGGAAAGCAATAATAATGGCTTCTGGCTTTGTGTGGGGCTAAACATGTCATCAAAACCAAATGGGGCACAGATACATTGTCGTCTCACTTTAACTGGTTGCATAAACTGTGTGACCTCACTGGGATGGACAGCTTACTTCTTCCCTGCAGAACAAGTTGCTACACTTTGACAAAATGAGTGGCCTATGCATCCAATATCTGGCACAGGACTTTTGGGAACTTACTAGTCCTCTTTACTTATGAGTTCACCAGCTTCCAGGACAAGGGGGCATGCCTGATCAGCAAGACAAAGACTGAAGCAGTGGGTATGACGCACTAAAAGACCCAGCCTGCTGACACTGAATACGTTGCGAAGGAGCTAAATCTGGCGAGAGCGGCTATGCTCCCTGGGTGACAACCCCTGATATTTTATCGCTTCTCTCTTGCCTTTCCTAGTCCCCCCTGGTATCCTCGCCTTCTATCTCCTTCTTCTGTTCTCCCACTGTTCTACCTCATCGCCCTTTGGATTTAGGTAAGAGTATTTGTTACGAGATAAATTAATAAAAAGAGCTGAACCATAAAAGATAAATGGGTCAGCAAAATATTTACATTTTAACATTATTTACATAATATTCAATCAACACAAGTAAAATTCAAAGTGGTGTACTAACTCGCAGCTGCTGTCAACTCCGTCTTTCAGAACTACGTGCCTGCTGTTTTTGAGAACTACACCACGAGCTTTGAGATTAGGTAGCAGCGGATAGAACTGAACATGTAGGACACCTCAGTTAAGAGAGCGTTGGCATCTTGTCATGGCGGCAGCCCCACAGTGTCATGGATAGCATGTACTTCAGCCAAGGGTACAATAACTTCCGGTATCTGCGTGTACCCAGAGGGACCCAAAGGGGATGCCTGTCTGAACCAGTACTCCATTTATTATTCCTATATGACTGTCTGGGAGACACCCCCTTTAAAAAAAAAACTATTTTGTTTCCTTCCATACCTCTCCAACCGTACACCATTAGGATAGAAGGGGTTAAACCAAGTCTCTGATGTCAACATATCAATGCATTGAATATAACAGGAGGCTCCTGGTTTTACACAGAGTAGAAAGAAGTGGTGGTTTGTTGTGGAATCATGTGGGTTGGATTGAATTAGTTAGTTGTGTAATTGTGTGGCTTGGAATTGGGTGGTGTGAAGTGATTTTATGTATTGGAATTATGTGGCATGGGTGCTGTGGAATTATGCGGATAGTAATTGTGTGGTATTAAGTGTCCTGGAATTATTTGAAGTGGGATTGTGTCAAGTTACATACAAAAACGTAAACTGTCCTCATGATATCTAGCACTCTTTGTTTTTAAAGAGGTAGCTTCGGTATCTATCTGTGAAAATTCTGCCATAAACATAGCGCAACATATTAATCTTTTCAAAACTATGGTGATGGAATTCCATTGCACGAGCAGCGGGGGGAGCAAGGTAGGCGGGGCTTTAGCTTGCTCTTTTTGCTGCAGAGTCTTCAAGTTGCCTATGTGCACATGCATGTGACTGGGACCCAGGAGGAAGAACACGAACACTGGACTGTAGAAAAACATCTACAGTCATCCCTAGTTTACACAGGTTTATCTGCGGCCCTGGGAGTTGTACCTAAAAGCAACAAATGCAGAAGACATATCTACACGTGCACACAGGGCTCTGAGACTTGTCTACATAGAACTGTTAAATAGGTCACATTCACCCCAAGACTACACATGCAGTTGTTAGGCTGCATTTTTAACACAAAGCCAGTAAGGGGAAATGGGCAACTATCCCTCGTGTGTACACATGCTTGTGGATATACAGAGGTCAGCTGGAAAAGGTCCTTTGGGGCCTATCTCAGCCTTCTCCCCACTCCCCTCCTCACATTTACCTGCATTGACAGGACTTGTTTTAGAGTGTGACATATGGGTGGTGTATCTCTTGTTCCCTGTAGAGATAGTAGGAAGCTATGGCCATAGTAGCTATAAAGTGACCCCATTACAAAAGACCCCTTCAGGCATCCCTTTGGGTGTTGGGACTTTACGTCTGCACTCAGCTGAAAGCCTGTCCTGGCGGCCTGTGTCAAGCTTTACCTGTCCATCTTGGCATCTCCAATAACTCATGTTTGGCACCCAGCATCCACTGTATACTCTGGGGGCCAGAGGTTGTGCCCTCTCACCCCCTCCTCTCTAGGCCCTGCTATCCTAGTTGTTCAACTGTCAACATGTCACTGACTTTCAGCCTGCCCTGATTTTTCCAACAGTGCCATGCATGCTGGATGAAAAGTCTGACTCTGAAACTTTAACCTGGTTTCCTAGACTCAAAGTAGCAGCATAGCTCTGCTTTTAAGTCAAGCTTAGAGTCAGAGCGCTTTCCACTCACTCTCTGCTGTGCCATTCAGAAATGCTGGCCCCCTTTTGGTGTACTGCTTTCCAAAGTCCCACCCCAGGCTGTGTGGTTGATGCCCATGCGAATTCACTAAGAGAACAATGTTGTTGGCCATGATAGTACTTTCATGGTTCCTCCTGTTAAAGCGTATAATAGTCCCTCCTCTTATCTGCATTGCGTCTTGCTAAAGCCCCGCCTACCTTGCTCCTCCCGCTGCTCGTGCAATGGAATTCCATCACCATAGTTTTGAAAAGATTAATATGTTGCGCTATGTTTATGGCAGAATTTTCACAGATAGATACCGAAGCTACCTCTTTAAAAACAAAGAGTGCTAGATATCATGAGGACAGTTTACGTTTTTGTATGTAACTTGACACAATCCCACTTCAAATAATTCCAGGACACTTAATACCACACAATTACTATCCGCATAATTCCACAGCACCCATGCCACATAATTCCAATACATAAAATCACTTCACACCACCCAATTCCAAGCCACACAATTACACAACTAACTAATTCAATCCAACCCACATGATTCCACAACAAACCACATGCATACACTCTCTAACAAATAAGTAAAAAAACAGTGCCATTTACAATGCCAATAGCTCCAACACAAACAAATGCAAGGACTATAGCATTTCCAATGCTTGCTTACCTTCCAATGCGTCCCAGCAGAGTCCTATTCTTGGAGCTGCAAACCTTTTCCTGGCCAGAGATGTTTTAAGGTATGGGCAAAGTGGGCTCTGGCCCAGTGACCCGGCCTTTCAGGGGGCCCCCTCATAGAGCTTGCTCTTTTTGCTGCAGAGTCTTGTCCTGGTGACCTTGAGTAATGCTTAGACAGTTTGTTTTATATACCATTTTTCTTTAATTTATTTTAATGTGGGTGATGTGTGAAAGTCTATCAGAGACATTTTCCAGAGAATTGTTGTGTTTATGTTTCATGCAAAATCCATAAAAAGGGTTCTTTTAGATCAAAAGGACCTGAAATATGAAAAATGGGAGGGTGACACAGAGGTAATTTGCAGTAACAATAATGAGCTGCTGCTGTGTTACAATATTGAAAACACGAGTTACTATCCCTTAATATTAGATGTAAACACATTTAGAATTTGCAATAGTGAGCTTGTGCGCTGTCAGTGACCTGGTCAAAGGGTGCATAAAAGAGCTAAAATAGGATCATAAATTCAAAGCTGTTCCAAACAGGAGCCCCCAAAATAATTTGGCCCAGGGCCTCCAAAATCCTTAAAATGTCCCTGCTCCTGGCCCTGTCAGCTCTGTGCTGCCTCTTCTCAAAGGGGTACAAAAGGGGGTGGTGATGGACGGAACATCTGAACCATTCAAACATTCACACCCAGTCAACAGATCTGGGTTTAATCCATCACCGTTCTATAGCCCCCTCTGCCACCCCAGTTCAGACATGGCCATATGCAAATCAGTCTGACCCTGTGCCTCATGGGAACAGTCCAGCCCCAACTGCCAAGCCATGCCTTCCCTGGACCGGAAACAAGCTTCCTAGGACCGGTTTCTGACATTCCAGCCGTCTTCAGCCAGGCTTGCTTGAATCCAGTGGCAAAGTGAGCAAGGGACTCACGTCTGAGCATACCCTGCCAACTTATGGCGAACAAAGCGGTACAAAAGGGGGTGGTGATGGACGGAGCATCTGAATCAATCAAACACTCACACCCAGTCAACAGATCTGGGTTTAATCCATCACTGTTCTTTTTTTAATTTTTTTTTAATTATTGAGTTTTCAAAATACACTATAATCAGCATATATCACATTTCAATTGTATAGCATATAGTGACGCCAGCTGAAATACTACTTTAATAACAAATCTAACAGCCGGTACCACATTCAACAACCCTGCAACATAGTGGTCTACAGAAATTGAGGAGACAATAGCATGAAGAACAGTTACAGTTAGCAAAGATCATTTGAGATCGAACATGATTACAACAGTGCAGTTTGTGCAGATCAGATGATAGTATAGACCAGGGTGAGAATACAGCACTTAAGACATACGCATTAACAGGACCCTGACACACACAATGCAATTTCGTAAAGTTGCGATACCCATTCCCATGGAAATGGGATGACGAGCCGACTTACCCGACCTGTGGCTAGCCCGAGTTACAAGCAGAGTCGTTGCGCGCTGTAGTACTCGAAGATAGTGTCCTTCTACTCGACCACTGTATAAACGGTTCACATATATCCTTAGGCCTAGAAGTTGGCGGCATTAGTTCCCAATATACCCCGAGCTGAGTATGGCCGTATGTGACCTCCGACAACCATTCTGCAAAGGTGGGTATTCTCTTCCTGCCCATTTAAGCGCAATCTGCCTGCGCGCATATAGCAGTAGGAGGGCATGCAGTTTCTGCCGTTTGGGTAGAGTATGTTGCACCAGTCCCAGGAGGCCTAAGTGCGGTGATGGCACATCCGTCCGCTCAACAATCTGGTTGACTGCCAAGAATACGTCCGACCAGTATTGCACAAGCAACCGACAGTCCCACGCCATGTGTAAAAAAGTAGCCGGTTCATGCAACACCTCCAGCAGCGTGCATCGTCGTGCAGCCTCATTCTGTGAAGACTAACGGGGGTTCTATAATAACGATGCAGGAACTTGAAGTGCACAAGTCTCAGTTTGTAATTGGGGGATAACTCAGTCATTTGTTTGCAGCAGTACTTCTATTGTTCTTCTGACAAGGGAGGGTCTAATTCCACGTTCCAACTACGTAGGGAGTTGGGTTGCGTGATAGGGTTCTGTTCCTGCATGGCAGTATATAACCTGGTGACTAGCTTCTTAGGGGAGGCTGTGGCCAAAATAGGTTCCAATGCATTCAGTGTCGGTGAAGCTTCTGGGAAACCCTCCCATAACGCAAGGCAGGCCGCCTTTAATTTATGATAGGCGAATTGCTCAGTGAAGGATGCTACCTGGTCCTCCGTACCTACCGATAGAGTCTTGAAGGTGCCATCTGGGTACAAATCAGCAAAGGTTACCAGCTGTGAACCCCCTGCGTCCAGCACCTTCCCACCCTGTTCTAGGCATGGCAGAATGGGGTTATCTCGCAAAGGTATGGAGGGTGCGTATAAAATTGGGATATTGGCGTGCTTCTGGAGTTCCCTCCAGACCCATCTTAACAGGTCGGCAGTGTCGATATCTTGTCGGGTCGTGGCACCCTTTTGTAAAGGGCAACTTTCAGCAGGGTGGGTGCAACCGCATCCATCTCCACCGCAACATGTGGCTGATATGGAGTGGGATACATCCAGAAGTGGAGAAATTGAGCTTGTGCACACAGTGCATAAAGCGGCATGTCTGGAGCTCCGAGTCCACCCTGCCAAAGCGGGAGTGTCAGAAGATCCCAAGAGGCCCTAGCTTGTCCACCCGCCCACACCAGGGACAGCATCAGTGATCGTAAGGTTTTATAAAAATGCTGAGTAAGGGGAATAGGTACATTAGTGAACAAATACAAGAATTTAGGCAATACTACCATTTTCAACAGGGCTATTCTCCCAGTGAAGGACAGAGGCAGCGTAGACCATATGGCCACCTTAGATTTCAGCCAGGTCATAGTACGACTAAAATTCAGGTTCCATATATCCTGTATGCTACGACTAAGCCACACCCCTAAGTATTTTATTTCATCAGATTCCCATCGCAATGGGTATTCCGACAACACCACAGGAGTGCTATCAGTGAGCGGGAATATCACAGACTTCCTCCAATTTATGGTGATAACAGAAAGACCTCCGAAGCGAATAAAATCGTGGGGCACTGGATCAAGGTTGTCTGATGGATTAAGGATATACAGCGTGATGTCATCGGCATACATGGAAATCAAGAGGCTTCTAGAGCTGAAGCCAATTCCCCGAGCCGTATGGTGTTGCTTAATCCTGGCCTCAAGCGGTTCCATCGCAATAGCGAATAAGAATCGTGAGAGTGGACAGCCTTGTCTCGTCCCCCTCGTTATAGGAAAGCTATCAGAGATCATACCATTTACACGCACTCTCGCTCGGGACTGTACGTAAAGCAACTTTATGCGAGTGATGAATGAGGGGCTAAATCCCATGCGTACTAGGATTCTGAAGAGGTACGGCCATTCAAGCGAGTCAAACGCTTTTGTAGCATCTAAGAAGATAGCGGCAGCCTTTGTGCTTGGGTGCAAATAATGGATAACGGAGAACAGCGTATGCAAATTATGCGACGTCGCTCGTCCAGGGATGAACCTGGACTGATCCGGGAGGGCCACCAACGGCAGCAGGGGCTGTAGACGATTTGCAATGAGTTTGGCGTATCAGTGAAAGTGGGCGATATGAATTGAGTTCTTTATCATCCTTATCGGGTTTCAGCAATGTCAGTATGAGCGCCTCGTGCATTGATGGGGGAGGGCGCCAGATTCTAATGCTTCATTATATACGACAAGCAAACCTCCTCACTGTAGGCCTTATAAAACGACTTTGGCAGACCATCTGGTCCGGACGCCTTGCTCAGGGGTAGACTCCCGATTACCCGCTTGACATCTTCAGCTGTTATGGGTAAGTCCATATAGCGTCTGTGTGCGTCATTGAACCAAAGAAGTGCTACAGAATCTAGGAATTCTTGCAGATTCTCGGATTGTGTATAGAGATGTATAAAACGCAGCAAATTCCTGTAGGACACCCTCTAGCCCTGTACCCACCTCCTCATCTGGTGTATGTATAGTATGGATGAAGGCATTTGAATGAGAGCGTCTGATCATGTTAGCAAGGGTGCGACCCGGCCTATCACCCTCCCCATATCGCCTGGCTTCCGCATGCTTCCCCAGGAATTTCAGCTCCCTCTGGGCCTCCTCAGCAAACTCCAAAAGCTTGCTCTTCAGCTCGGCCGCCAATATTGGGCTCGCCTCTGTGCAGAAGCGCCCCTCCAAATCCTTTATTTGGAGTTCTAACTGCGCCAGAGTGCGTTTAGGACCCCAGCCTGCCTGGCAATGCATTTCCCATGAATCACCACCTTAAAGGCATCCCACAAGATGGCCTCTGATGGGACCGTACCGGGATTGAGGTCGAAGTACTCAATTATATCTTTCCCGATTTCTTCCTTAAATGCCTCATCTAGTAACGCATACGGTGGCAGTCTCCAGCTGAACGCGCGTGCGGGTGCATCCGGTGGCGTAAGGGTAAGCAAGCAAGGAGCATGGTCAGACAGGGACCTCGCCAGATGGGAAGTGTGCGTCACCCAGGATGCCACGTCCGAGGATATCAGCAAGTAGTCTAAGCGTGACCATGCAGTGTGTTGTGCTGTAATACATGTCCCCTCTCGCTGTGTCGGGTGCCGATCTCTCCAAATGTCTACCAAAGCCCATTCACAAATTAGGTCTCTCAGCGCCGCTCCCGCTTGGGGGTGTAGTGGGTGTGGTGAGCCCTGCCTGTCTAGGTGATCATCCAACACTGCATTAAAATCGGCCCTCCATATTATTGAATCACATTGTGTCGCTACAACTCGAGACCAGACATCTCTAAAAAACCCTGGGAAGTCGACATTTGGTCCGTAGATGGCCACCAGGACAACCTGTTTACCCCCTAACAGCCCATTGAGTATTATGTATCTCCCTTACTGATCAATGTGGACCTCTATATCTTTCCAATCTAGATTCTTGCTAATCAGTATGTCCACCCCACGAGCATAATTGGAATAAACAGCAGAGTGTATTGTCGCCCACCGTGCATGTCTGAGTCTGGGCGATGGTGTAACATTTAGATGCGTTTCTTGCAAAAAGCATATGTCTATATTGTGCCATGTCAGATAAGCATGCATAAGCCTGGCTTTCCTGTTGTCATTCAGACCCCTAATGTTCCAGGTTAACGCATTAATACTCATTGGCTGTACTGCAGCAAAAATCCTATAAATACAGCCTTGCGTCTCCTCCCCGAAGTAATAAGTATCATCAATATTGAGACCAGAATAAGCAGAGGTCTTGCGGGCCGGAACAAGAGAAAAAAAATTTACCCATATACCACCCCCCACCCACTCCAACCCCCCAAATAGGTTGTGTAGAATCCCCCCCATATCCACTGCAACAGCAGGCAAACATTAACAATGGATATTTCATGGGAGGGCGTGGGAACAGCGGCATACTCCCCCGTTTGCACAGGGTGGCATGGCCAAAATCAAACGCCGCTATGCAGCGGCGCGGCTAGGCCGCATACGGAGCCCAATAGCTACTAAAACATCAGATTTAGTCCTGTGTTAGCGCAACACAAGCATCCACACAGAATAACCTAAAGAAGAAAGGCAGGTAGTATAGCAACTTCATAACAGGTGTTGCAACATGGTCAAGAGAAACAAATCTTATTTAAAGGTTAGACAATCATGGGCAAAAGTTACACATATTACTGCAAATACCAATCAATCATTATCGCTAAGACGGTCAGCCAGTGATTCTGTTCCACCACCATTTCTCTTCGACTTGGGCCCACATATATGTTTGGCGGATTTAAGTGCAGATCTAGCATCTGCAAAAAAATGGGCTGCTCCGTCATGGGACACCTTGAGTTTTGCTGGATACAGTAAAGAGTACGGGATCTGCGCCTGCATCAGCAAGCGTTTAGCTGGGATAAATTCCCGATGCGCAGCCTGCACTGCAGGGGTGAAATCCGGGTAAAATGATATATTGTTCCCTTTGTGAGTGATTTGACCCCGTTCTCTAGATAGTCTCAAGATGGTGTCCCGGTCTTGATAATTCAAAATTTTGGCCAAGATAGGCCTAGGCGTGCCCCCAACCAGCAGTTTTGGGCCAGCGCTCTATGAGCCCTTTCCACAGCAAAGACCGGAGAAAGGTGAGGGCCAAAAAGTTTGTGAAGCAGATCAGCAACGAAGATCTCCATTTTAGGCATGGCAGTGGTCTCTGGAATCCCCGTGAGTCTGAGGTTGTTCCGTCTCGAGCGCGCTTCAAGGTCATCGTTCTTCGCCCATATGACTGTTAGAAGCTTGTCCATATGCAGCAATTGTTCTTTTGTTTCTTGACGGAATTCCTGAAACTCAATCTGCCTATTTTCCAAGCCAGCTAGACGCGTTTCGTGTGTCGTGATCTGCGATTTCACAGTTTCTAATTGTGAGTTCAGGGTGTCCAGCTTAGCGTCTATGTTCCAACGGCTAGACCTCATTTCAAGCATGAGTGACCGCAGGTCGTCTTCCCTTTCTTCCGAAATATCATCTCCCCTCGTCGCCCCAGTAGCACCAGGGTCTTGGTCAGCTTGCTTGTTGTTCTTCTTGCTTTCAAATGTTATCTTGGGCTGCTTCGCGTCTGCCCTGCCCATGGTGACCACACGCTGCACCCTCCCAGCTAACTCTATGAATGACTTTGTGCGCCGTGAGGGGCTAGCTCTAGGCATGGGGGCGTCAAATTGCCGCAGCCAGCTACACCAGGGGGACGACAAAGTTCACAGGACCGAACGACTTTTAGGGCTTTGGGACTTTAGGGTAACAACCCAGGATCTCCTGCGGGTCGTTTGGACAACAGGTATACGACAGAACCAAAAGGACGGTAACGCAGACCCCTCCGCTCTCCTTCAGATCTGCCTCAGCAGCTCAGGTTAGTGTCACCAATTCGTTAAGTTGCAGCCAGGTCCCTGTGCCCGCTAATCTAGCTACGCACCTCCATCCACCACCAAGGGCCAGACGTACGCCAGACGGGGCATCAATCCAGCTCGCCGCAGCAGGAGTTCACACCCACAAGATGGCAGCAACCAGCAGCTCAAGCGTGTATATATGAGCCTGCCAGCACCTTAATGGGGACCAAAATGTTAAAACATCCCCAAACGTATTCAAGTGTGTTTTAACTGAGTCGCGTCATTATGGGCCCCCACAGATAATGCCTGCACACTGATCAAACACCGCGACTCCTCTTTACATCGGTCAGCATGCAGCCCGGTGAATGAGTCTCAGCGCAGCGGCCCAGGAGGAAATATACGGGCGCTCCGCCTCCACAAGCAGATAGTTAGGCAGCCTTATTACACCCCAGGGACGTAGGCAAGAATGGTGCCTTCTTTTTCACGGGGTCCCAGCGTCTATTACTCCGTCCGCTATATGCGTGCACTTCAGCCGACCATCGCTCAAAATGGCCACCTGCGCTATGGTCTTCACGGCAGCTCTCCACTGGCCTCCGGGTGCAATCAGTGTCGCAGAACAGTCCAGCCCGAACTGCCAAGCCATGCCTTCCCTGGTCCGGACTCAAGCTTCCTAGGACCGGTTTCTGGCATTACAACCGTCTTCAGCCAGGCTTGCTTGAATCCAGTGGCAAAGTGAGCAAGGGACTCACGTCTGAGCATACCCTGCCAACTTATGGCGAACAAAGCGGTACAAAAGGGGGTGGTGATGGACGGAGCATCTGAACCAATCAAACACTCACACCCAGTCAACAGATCTGGGTTTAATCCATCACCGTTCTTTAGCCCCCTCTGCCACCCCAGTTCAGACATGGCCATATGCAAATCAGTCTGACCCTGCGCCTCATGGGAACAGTCCAGCGTGAACTGCTCCGTCCATCACCACCCCCTTTTGTACCGCTTTGTTCGCCATAAGTTGGCAGGGTATGCTCAGACGTGAGTCCCTTGCTCACTTTGCCACTGGATTCAAGCAAGCCTGGCTGAAGACGGCTGTAATGCCAGAAACCGGTTCTAGGAAGCTTGAATCCGGTCCCGGGAAGGCATGGCTTGGCAGTTTGGGCTGGACTGTTCCCATGAGGCACAGGGTCAGACAGATTTGCATATGGCCATGTCTGAACTGGGGTGGCAGAGTGGGCTAAAGAACAGTGATGGATTAAACGCAGATCTGTTGACTGGGTGTGAGTGTTTGATTGGTTCAGATGCTCCGTCCATCATCACCCCCTTTTGTACCGCTTTGTTCGCCATAAGTTGGCAGGGTATGCTCAAACATGAGTCCCGTGCTCACTTTGCCACTGGATTCAAGCAAGCCTGGCTGAAGACGGCTGTAATGCCAGAAACCGGTCCTAGGAAGCTTGAATCCGTCCAGGGAAGGCATGGCTTGGCAGTTCGGGCTGGACTGTTCCCATGAGGCACAGGGTCAGACTGATTTGCATATGGCCATGTCTGAACTGGGGTGGCAGAGTGGGCTAAAGAACGGTGTTGAATTAAACCCAGATCTGTTGACTGGGTGTGAGTGTTTGATTGGTTCATATGCTCCGTCCATCACCACCTCCTTTTGTACCGCCTCTTCTCAAAGGAGCAGTGCTCTGTGGGGAATGTTCTCTCTGGGGCCCCCACCCCACCCCATCCCTTTTCCGGCCTGGCTCTGGCTCTGACTGAAGAGAAACAATGTAACTTGTTACTTTGTTTCACTTCAGCGGAAGGAGCTCAGAGCAGGCTGCAGACTGCACCTGCTTTAGAGGGAGAGAGGCTTGCTTGAGCGCAAGTCTCTCTTTCACAACTCTCTACTATAGAGCTGAGGGGGGCCCCTTCCTTTACTGAAGAGAAGGATTTTAAGGCGGAAAATAAAAATAACTATAAAGAGGCTTTAAGAGGATACCACAAAACAATACAGGTAGCTAAGAAGAGTTTCTTTTCTATAAAAATTGATTCTGCAGGTAATAAAAGCAGAGAGATCGTTGACATTGTCAAAAGCTTCTCTTCACCTAAGGCTGCAACCAGGTTCGCCTCCCTCTCTGACGAGTGGATTGGGAGCCTAGCCAACTTTGTTTACAGAACGATAGTAACTATACAATCCTCGTTTGATGGCCCAGACATGAAAGATGTGCTGGCCACTCAACGGGCTGTCCCCCAGTACCAGGAAGATGGGTTCTCCCTCTGCATCTTCCTGGCTATGCCCCTAGAGACATCTCTGTCAATAATGAAGATCCATGCCCGGCCAAATTTCTGGCTTCTATGGCAGAGATTTTGAACCCCACTCTAAATCATGTTTTGAACAAGTCCCTCCTTAACGGACAGGTCCCAGTAGGATGGAAGAGTGCGAAAATAATCCCTTTATTAAAAAAAACACGGCGGATCCCACAGTCTTTACTAACTATAGACCCATTTGTCTTCTGTCTTTTTTTGCAAAAACAGTTGAAAAATACGTCCACACAGTGATCAGCAATTTTGCAGAGGCTAGCAATCTGTTTCATCCTAGCCAGTCCGGTTTTAGGCAGAATGTCAGTACAGAGACGGCGTTATTGAAGGTATCTGAATCCATCAAGCAGACCCTGGACGCAGGTGGCAAAGCTGTCCTGGTCCTCTTGGACCTCTCTGCGGCGTTTGACACTGTGCCCAATGGCCACCTCCTGCAGAGATTGAGGGAGTGTGGGCTTGAGGGCATGGTGTTGAAGTGGTTAGCTTCCTTCTTAGTGGGTAGAAACCAGGAGGTCTGGTCACCTCCCTTTACGGCCAGTGTGCCGACTTTGAGTGTGGGTGTGCCACAGAGCTCTATCTTGAGCCCTGTACTTTTTAATCTGTACATGGCCCCCCTAGTTACCTTGGCTGAAGAGAACAAGGTTACAATAATATCATAAGCCGATGACACTCAACTGCTGTTCACCTGCAGGAAGGGTGAGGAGTTCAACGGAGAGAATATCAACAAGTGCCTGAAAAAAAACCTTTGCCTGGTTCAAACATAACCATCTGAAATGTAATACAGACAAGGCTGAAATCATTTTCTGCGGCTCCCCCCGTTGGACGCATGGAAACAATGGTGGCCCCAAGACATGTGTCCTCCCCAGGACGCGGTCAGGGCTGTAAAGAACTTGCGAGTAAAAATGGATGACGCTCTCTCTAATGTACCTCAGGTTCAGTCGGGACCTGTTTAGGTCTCCTGAAGATGCTCCTAAGGTTTTAATTTCTATTACAGACCGAGCATAGAAAAATAGTTATTGAGGCCTTTATCATCTCAAGGTTGGACTATGCCAAAATCCTCTATCTGGGCCTCCCGGAGTTCTTACTTAACAGACTGCCGGTAGTGCAGAACGGGCAGCCAGGGCTTAAGGTGGCGGACCTCCCGCCACCTTAAGAATCTGCACTGGTTACCGGTGCGCAGTAGAATCCACTTCAAAGCTCTGGTCCTAGCATTTAAGGCCCTGCATGGTATGGGAGCAAAATACATCTTCAGAAGAGTCTCTTTTTATGTACCTGGCAGATCTCTCAGATCTGCCCATCAATAACTTATGGTCACCCCTAAATATCTTAGAGCCCGCAAAGGCGGTCGCTCCTTTAAAGTTCAAGTGGCTGGACTGTGGAATAAAATGCCTCTCCCACTTAGGCAAGTCACTAACCTGCTTGCCGTCAGGAAACATTTGAAAACCTGGTTGTTTCAACAAACAATATAACCGTTTCTGTCTTCTTCGGGTTTTTCTTTTCTCTCTCCCCCTCCATTGGTCCTCTCTGTCTTAACCGCCGGGACACTCTATTGAGTAGCTGTGCACTCTAGAAATCTATTTTAACATAACAGCGGGGCCCCCCGCACCACAGGGGCTGCGGGGGTGTTTGTTACACCCTGCTATTCAGCCGCAGTACCTGTTCAGCCATCACTCCTTCTGCAGCAGAAAAGAAGTAACAAAAGTGTTCCCTAGCAGGACATCTATTCCTAGACCACCGGCAGTTTCCAGTTTCCTATTTGAAAGGCACAGCGGCACTTTGCTCACCTTGTAACCAGCATATCGAGCCCACCCCTCGCCGCACCCGCTCCGCGGGTGCCGCTTCGACGCAGGCAGCGGACACAGGCTTAGCAGGGCATCTCTTGTGGCGGTAAGGCGGCTGTGGGCGCGAGGCGTCAGCGGGGCTGCGAGCGTGCAGGGACTTCATTTCCCAGAAGTCCCTGCTAGACCGACGGAGAGCTTCCGGTCCGCTCTCCCTGCTGGCCCACCCCCCGCCCCCCCACGAGGTGCTTAAGAGGTGTTTCAAACCTCCAACGTGTGGGACATCTATTCCTAGACCACCAGCAGTTTCCAGTTTCCTATTTGAAAGGCACAGCGACACTTTGCTCACCTTGTAACCAGCATATAGAGCCCACCCCTCGCCGCACCCGCTCCGCGGGTGCCGCTTCGACGCAGGCAGCGGACACAGGCTCAGCAGGGCATCTCTTGTGGCGGTAAGGCGGCTGTGGGCGCGAGGCGTCAGCGGGGCTGCGAGCGTGCAGGGACTTCATTTCCCAGAAGTCCCTGCTAGACCGACGGAGAGCTTCCGGTCCGCTCTCCCTGCTGGCCCGCCCCCCGCCCCCCCCACGAGGTGCTTAAGAGGTGTTTCAAACCTCCAACGTGTGGGACATCTATTCCTAGACCACCGGCAGTTTCCAGTTTCCTATTTGAAAGGCACAGCGGCACTTTGCTCACCTTGTAACCAGCATATCGAGCCCACCCCTCGCCGCACCCGCTCCGCGGGTGCCGCTTCGACGCAGGCAGCGGACACAGGCTCAGCAGGGCATCTCTTGTGGCGGTAAGGCGGCTGTGGGCGCGAGGCGTCAGCGGGGCTGCGAGCGTGCAGGGACTTCATTTCCCAGAAGTCCCTGCTAGACCGACGGAGAGCTTCCGGTCCGCTCTCCCTGCTGGCCCGCCCCCCGCCCCCCCCCACGAGGTGCTTAAGAGGTGTTTCAAACCTCCAACGTGTGGGACATCTATTCCTAGACCACCGGCAGTTTCCAGTTTCCTATTTGAAAGGCACAGCGGCACTTTGCTCACCTTGTACCCAGCATATCGAGCCCACCCCTCGCCGCACCCGCTCCGCGGGTGCCGCTTCGACGCAGGCAGCGGACACAGGCTCAGCAGGGCATCTCTTGTGGCGGTAAGGCGGCTGTGGGCGCGAGGCGTCAGCGGGGCTGCGAGCGTGCAGGGACTTCATTTCCCAGAAGTCCCTGCTAGACCGACGGAGAGCTTCCGGTCCGCTCTCCCTGCTGGCCCGCCCCCCGCCCCCCCCACGAGGTGCTTAAGAGGTGTTTCAAACCTCCAACGTGTGGGACATCTATTCCTAGACCACCGGCAGTTTCCAGTTTCCTATTTGAAAGGCACAGCGGCACTTTGCTCACCTTGTAACCAGCATATCGAGCCCACCCCTCGCCGCACCCGCTCCGCGGGTGCCGCTTCGACGCAGGCAGCGGACACAGGCTCAGCAGGGCATCTCTTGTGGCGGTAAGGCGGCTGTGGGCGCGAGGCGTCAGCGGGGCTGCGAGCGTGCAGGGACTTCATTTCCCAGAAGTCCCTGCTAGACCGACGGAGAGCTTCCGGTCCGCTCTCCCTGCTGGCCCGCCCCCCACACCCCCTATATTACTACTCCCGCCTCCCGCAGCGCGGGACGCAGCCGGGGCGAAGACAGGGCAAAGACTGGGCCGTTTGAGGCTGTTCGAGGACTAAGAGGACTGGGCTGGGCCACGCCCCTTGGTTGGTGCATTATACAGTTCTTATTGGTGTTATTTCTTAAATATTTAATTATTTATTGTTTTTTTTTTATTAATCTGTATAATGTGCTCACGGGGTAGTCGGAGCAAAACCCTTATGGCCGCCAGTAATTCCAATCGGACATTGGACGATTTCCTTGTCAAAACCAATTTAGCCATAGATGAGGAAATTAACAAAATGCAGCATAGGGTTTCATTAGATCTTGAAGCTGCACGAAGGCTATCTGAGCACCTAGCTAGTACCAGAAAATCTTCCATGGGGAATATTGCCTCTGCACGTACCCCCGAGCATACAGCAGGTCCTCAGCCTTTGTTGATTACGGCTGCCATCCACCCAGCCCCTTCCACCACTCCTCTAACTTCCCCTTCGATCCCTTTGCCCATCCTACCAGAACCATTTAAGGATCTTGTCACATCAACTTGCATGTCAGGCACTTTGTATCCCCCTAAAACTGATCAACCTACGAATTTAGGTAGGGCCAGGAAAGCAGCAATTTATAAAAAGAAATGTATTGCTAGGGCCATACATGCAAGGAAAAAAGCGAAAATTGCTAGATCACAATTCTTCAATAGTAGAAGGGCACTAGGATCTTTGGGGTCAAAAGATGCCAGTATGAAAATAAACCCATGTATCCTGGGTGGGACAGCCGCTCTGGATTTAAATACCTCAGCGGATGTTAGTATCCTGGTTGCCTCCCCTGAGTCGAATAGAACGGATAATCAGGTGGGGCAGGTGTGTGGATCTTCAAATGATAGAGGGGGAGATGAAGAATTTCTAAAAATGGTCTGGGCGACGTTAAAACAATTATTAACCCCTTTGGAACTGAGGCTTTCTCGTATAGAGAACAATCTGTTAGAAATGGACAGGACGATAGTTACCCTGGCCACCTTGAGCCTGAAGGATATGGAAGCTAAAAATCCCCGCGAAACTAAATTATCCCCTCAGGTAAAAGAACCTGTATCCTTACCATTACCCTTACCAATACCCCAAAATATTCCTATGCCCCCACCAATAGTTAAACCCATACCGAAGCCCCGCACGACTACCATTGTAAACCAGACTGTCTCAACTCCTAGTTCTGCTGCACCAAAACTATGTCCTTTGCCTAATTCGGCCCATAGGCAGAATCCAAATGTACGACCTGCCGCACAAAATCCCTCAAAGCAAAATTATAACTCTCAGCGGCCATTTAACCGTCCCAATTTTCGTGGAGGTTTCATTGACCTTCCACCAGAAGCGGGGCCTTATGTCATCATATTAGCCGGAGTTCCCGAGTTGGACCAGCACTCTCAGGAGAACCATCATTCATTGAGAAATAAAGTCATTTATTGGCTTAATTCTAATACTCAGCTTCCTGTTCAACATAGAAGCAGTGTATTAATGGTTAGAAGAGTGCCTTGGATAGGTTCTACACCTAAGTCCCTGGCAGGTGACTGTATAGTGGTTACTTTTGCCGATCCTCACACAGCACAGCACCTCTGTGCACGGTCTTCGTATGAAGCTAATCATACAATAGTCTTGAGATCTCTTACCTTTTTCTACCCCCCAAGAAATCACTATGTTAAGGAAAATCCATGGACTATTGTCCATAATATTAGACGAACAACAAATAGGCCTGATGGGTATAGCCAGCCTAACTGGTGGCAAGGGGCACCTAGTACCAACATGCTTGGTTGCCCACAGGATGTGGCAGGGTGGTTTCCAAATAATATTCCTTTGAGAAACCGCTTTGATCCACTTGTGGGCATGGATGAGCAAGACTGACCATCACAACATGCCCTGATAGTAGGAGAGCCCAGCCAGAGGGAGGAGGGGGAAAGTCGTAACGATAACTTATGGGAGAATGTTCCCATGGGTGACGATCGTGCTTCTAACCCCCAAGCCCCTGAGGGTGGTATTAATATAGAAAGTGCACCAAGCCCAACTATCTTAGTGCAAAACCCGGAAACATTACATGAGTCAGTCAGAAAGAACCAAAGCGAATCAAGGATGTGCCTAATGTCATGGAACATTGCTGGGCTTGCCTCAAAACTGGAGGATGAGGCATGGTTAGATTTTGTGGGTGTCTGCGACATTTTGTGCCTCCAGGAAACATGGAGCCGTTCCACGCAGAATATTGAGGGCTTTTGTGCCCTTAACACATTAGCGGTACCTTCACAGGCGGGTAGGGCTAAGGGTGGTTTAATGACAGCAATTTCGTTAAAACTGTGTAAACTTGTAGTCACTAAGATAGTTGACACCTCATGGTTTCAAGTTTTGATGTTGGTGAATTTGTTCCCTGAACCATTGTTACTAATTAACTGGTATTATAATATTTTTGATAACAATGAGATAACAGTTATGTTGAAGTTGGAGGAAGCCATAGCCAGGGCACGCCACGAGCAACCACTACTCTTTGTCATCTGGGTGGGTGATTTCAACTGCTCGCTATGTACCCATGGGGACTCGAAGGTGTGTGGTTTGAGAGATTCTTATGATTTTCCCTTGACTCACTTTAAACATACACCCCAGGGAGACGCCTTAAATAATATCATTATTTTAAATGATTTATTCATAGTAGAACCCTGGGTCGGTCCAGATTTGGCTCGGATACCAACTTTCCAGGGAAGTAGAGGTACAATGAGTTTCATCGATTTCGCAATTATCTCCAGTGGGTATTCTCACTATGTTGACAAACTGGAAGTAATTGTTAATGCTGCCAGTGACCATAACCCTTTGATTTTATCCCTCCTGTGTCCTGTTAAACCCAAACATTCTGTCTGGGAACAACCAATAAAGTATAACAGAAATCAAAGTATCACTCTTAAGTGGGGCAAAATAGACGCAGCAGGTCTTGAGGATGAAATAATACATGGATACAGCACAGAATATGATGCATGCTTATCATCGACAGCTAACCCCGAAAAGGTTATAGGGAATTTTGAGTTACTATGTGGGCATGTAGCCGAACGGCTTACAAAACCAATTGGGAAAAATAAAAGGTTAGGGCCCAGGTGGTTTGATGCTGCATGCTCGGCAGCACACAGATCCCTGAAAGTGGCATTAAAACAAAAACCAAGGAATATAGATTTGGTTAGGGCATCTAGACTGGCCTATAAAGAAGCCATTAGAATAAGGAAGCTGGACCTTAAAAATAGAGCTTGGGAAGATCTAGAAAAGGCCTCAGAACTGAAAGACAATAGGCTTTTTTGGGAAGTAATTAATCGTCCCCTTTTTATAAGTAATGGTAAGGACAACATGGTGATGCAGATTGCATGTGAAACATGGGAATCACACTTTGGGGATATTTTTAATCCCCATGGAATTTTACTTAATGAACCCTCAATAGGAGACCCTAGGGATTTGGTGGTTTCTGAATCCTCTTTGTCCCTAAGTGTATCACTTTCCCTGCAAGAAGTGGAAGATGCTTTACTGAAAGGCATATCACTAAAAGCTCCTGGTCCTGACTTAGTCCCATTGGACTTTTTTAAGTATAACATTAAGATTTGGGCTCCTCTTTTGTTAAATGTATTTAGAGCAGTTGTCATTTCCCGTATTCCAACTTCATGGAAGGAGGCAGTAGTGGTGCCGATTTTTAAGAAGGGCAACAGATCTGATCCTCGGTGCTATCGCCCAATCTCACTTATTGATGCATCATGTAAAATATTGGGCAGGGTCATATTAGCCAGATTAGAAACATGGGCAGACTCGGTGGGCCTTATTGTTGATTCCCAATATGGGTTCAGAAAAGGCAAAGGCACCGTTGAACAGTGCCTGAACCTGGCTCTGATTATAGGGAAATACATGAAGGCAATGAATTCATCAATCCATCTTGCCTTCATGGATCTCTCTAGTGCATTCGACACTGTGTGTCGAAGCAAGCTGTGGAAAATGGAGGCCATGGGTTTCGAGGAACCCTTGGTTCACTTGCTTCGTAGACTCCATGAAGCAACCACTGTAGCCATAAGGTTCGGGCCAGGGGGAGAGAAAACCAAATCCTATCCCTCGACTGAGGGCGTCCGTCAAGGATGTATTTTAGCCCCCTTTTTGTTTCTAGTTTATACTAATGGGCTGGAAAAATATCTGTTGGACCACTGCCATGATTTTCCAAAGGTTAATGGTAGGAGCATACCGATGCTCTCCTATGCCGATGATACGGTATTAATGATACTTACAGGAAACAGTATGCAGCATTGTCTTGATGCCTTCCATAATTTCATGTTGGACCTAGACCTGAAGGTAAATTTCACCAAATCTTTTGCCATGGTCTGTGGCCCAAAGGGCACAAAAACCAGAAAGTTTGTAGTAAATAATGCCATCATTGAAAAGGTGGAAAATTTTTAACTATCTGGGAAACCTTTTCAACAACAAACTAAGTTGGGTCCCTTTAATGAAAACTCGAGTTCAGAGTGCTAGTCGCTCAATTGAAGGTTTGTTTCGTTTTTGTGGGAAGTTGGGTCAAAAACCTGTTAAGCATCTAAAAACTTTGTATAAAGCAAAATGTTTGTCGGTAGCTACCTATGGGGCAGGGGTTTGGGGGATTGAAAGCCCTGACATAATACAAACCACGGAGAACAAATTTTTAAAGCGTGTATTGGCTATTCCATTAAGTTCCTCAAATAAATTTGCCCATGAGGAGATAGGTCTGAGTTATGTGAGTGATACTATTCATCTTTCCCCCTTATTATTATGGGGTAAAATATGGCTATCAGAGGATTTACAGCTGTCTAGAGATATCCTCCGGGATTGTTTAAAATTGACGAACACGAATAAGATCCCGTGGCTACGCTATGTTAATGTAACACTCCATAAAATAGGCCTGGGTGACATTTTTGATAACCCCGAAAATATCCAGGGTGATATTAAATCTGTTATCAAAACAAGTTATTGGAAATCCTCACTTGTGCATTCCTCGGCTAGCCCTCACGCTTTTAAGGTTACTTTACAGCATCAGTTTTATTTAACCTTTACAAATCATGTACAATGGCGATTCTACTTGACAAGGTTTAGGTTACACATTCTGCATTTTCTTTTTGCGTTTCCTAAACAGGGGAGTTGGTGTGAGAGACTGCCCCCCTGTCCCTGTAACAACAGAGTCAGCCAAAGTACTATGCATCTTGTTCTTTTCTGCCCCTTATATAAGGATCCGAGAATTAGGTTTATTAAGCCGATCCTTAGGGAAAAGCAACCATGCCATTATAAAGAGGGTTATGACCATTTGCTAACTTTGTCCACATCTGATGTTTGCTGTGCAATGCTAAATTTTATACGTGTGTCATTTTTGATTAGGAAACGGTACGGTTAAATTTGTTCCCATAAATTTGTTTGCAGCCCATGTATATTGTTGTTTTTGACCTTGCTGTCTTAGATCTCAATGTAATATGGGTATTAGGAAATTATGATTAATTTAGCCTAATATGATTCAAAAGCTATGGGCTACAATTGTGATTATATTATCCATGTTTTCTACCACTAAAATAATGGTATACTTTTTAAATTGTTTTTCAAATGAAATTTAACTCATGTATTTAAAATGTATATTCTGACTTTTATGATTCTCGTCTGAATCGAATAAAGTTTTTTGAAATGAGTGTTCCCTAGCCTGGCATCTAGCTTTGATTGTATCTGCCACCAGTAAGTGCACCTGCACCACTCCTATCCCTGGTCTTAGAAGTGCCCATTGTCCTCCGAGTGCAAGACTGTCAACCTGACAAGCATGGACATGACATTGAGATAAATGAACTCTAGCATATTCAGTAGAATCCTTGTTTCCGTAGAGCATAAACTAATTTTACTAAAGTTTCTTTGAGGAAATCCCAAGCTCTACTGTATCATCACCACAGTGGAGGTCAGGCTCACCTGGTAAACCAGGAATTCTCTGAATAATCTATGAATCTTCCTTTAGAAATGCATGCAATGCTTTTTGGTCAATTTATATGCAAATTGTGCTGGAAAAATCCCATGTTAACCTAATTCTTTTAAAAGAAAACCTCACTGGGAAAATCTCCACCAATAACCTCATGGGACACTCCTGTTGTGCTCGCTAGCTGTGCACGCTCATGGTGGAATTTTCAGGATTTGGTCTTGAGCCCCAGCACTTTCAAAGTTTACCATCCACCACCGGAAAGGAGTGTCCCCCTTCCTTCTCACAAATCGTTATGGATTACTTTAATGGTTCGTAGCTGCAATTGTGATGTGAAGCCATGGTGGAGGAGTGTGGCTCACTGATTAGAGCGGCAGACCCTGATGCAGAGGTCTGGCCCGGGACCAGGGTTCAATTCCCGACGCGGCAGGGTACTGAGCCCAAAAATGTCCACGGACTCGATAATTCTTGCCTCGGAGCCTATTCTAATCATGGGGTCCTACGCTGCAACTCTGGGCAATAGTTGCTTAATCTCCACTACGGCGGCCCACCCGCGGCGGGATGCCTGGCTTTCACCCTGGTACCAGTAGGGGTTATCTCACAGGGAAAAGCCAGGACGGGTTCCCAAAGCAAGCGCCTTGATGCCTTCGGGTGATACGTGCGCTATATAAATCGCAATACATACATACAAGCCATTGAACTACTACAGGCTCCCTGAACAGCATGATGTTCCATTTGCAAAGTGGAACCAGTCCCTACATGACAGCTTCCACCTTGTGTGCATTTGGCACTGTGGAAGTATATCCTCTCTGATAACACTCACTGAATGGCAACTTTTTAGGCCGAGACTGGGCAGCGCATTTGATGCTCTGCAGGGCATGCTGTACTGAGGAATGGAATAAAAGCTCTGCCCAATTCCCGCCCATCTTTTCAATTGGCTACTGTTACAGTCCTTTCAAAATCGTTACTTTTAATTTGTGACTAGGCTTACTAGTCCCTCCTTGGTAACGCCTTGTCCGCATTTGTAACCTCCCGTAACGACTGGACTTTTTACTTGTGGTCTTACACAGCCTACTTTATCTAGTCAGTGAGTAGTCAGTCAGTCAGTCAATCTTTATTCGGGTACTACAGTACCCATAAAAGCACAATATAAAAATACATTACATACATGTTAAAATTTTAGCCGGTCAAATAGTCTAAATACATTAATTATACAGATCATAAGTAACTTAGTGCAAAATTTAGGATCATCACAGTACAAAACTATTTACATTACTCTCAGTCTTCAACCATGGATCTGCGTGCCCTTACTGCCGTTTTTAGAAAAGTGCAAGTGCGAAAAATAAGGTCCTCATCATCTAGAGTTAACATGGAATCAAATGCTGCCTCTAAGCTAATTGGTCTTTTCTTAGTAAAATACGAGCATTAAAACTGTTTAAAATATTTGATATAAAATTTGCAGGAGAATATAAAGTGCTTTACAGTTTGCTCACTCCTCCCATCACACGGGCACGGGAATGAGTTTAGATTAGGACTATAGCCAAGTGGGAAGGAGAATGCAAAACGGATTGTGCCAGCTCTTAAACGGAACAGGAAACTTGTCTCCCAGCGGGTCATTGTAGTCACAAATAGATCTGGAGTGGGTACCTATAATGTTCAATGGCCATATAGTTACGCACAGTAGTTTTACTGACCTCTACGGCCTCACGCTCGGTCTTATAAAAGGAATACAGAGTATTCTGCATATCCTTTTTTGCGACTAAAGCAGCAAGTGAAGAGTCCGAAAAAATGCTTTCCATATTTATACGGTGCAAACTGCTCAACACTCCAGCCAACCACGGGATATCTAGGCCCCTAGCACAACCTAAGCAATCCTTAATGATTGACTGGGTCAGGGTGGCTGCTTCATTCTTCCATACAGCAATCCACATAAGTGCTGGACGAGCCCTAATAAAATAAGTAATAAAATTAATATTGCGCTCTTTATGAGATATGTAATGGGAGGTTGAAATAGGGACATTCAGTATTTTTCTGCAGAATCTATTCTCCTCCTGCTGTATACCATAGCAGCTGGCCGTCCCCCATATCTCAGCGCCATAGGTCGCTACCGGGGTACACTGATGTTTATAAATCCTTTGGACAGCTAATACTGCACCCATCGTCTTGGGGCGAGGGATGCTTAGAATTGAGGTATTGGCCTTTGAGAAGTTGCTCCTGGCGCGAGCTAAGTGCTCACTCCAGGAGCTGTTCACAGCAAAGGCCAAACCCAAATATACGAAGGATTTTACCGCCGCCATCTTATGGCCGTCTATTGCAATCAGGCGTATAGCCCGTTTGCCTGGGCCACTGCTCATTAAAAAAGTTTTTTTTAATTGACTTGTAAGTCTAGATTTTTCATAAAAATAATAAAATCCTCGACAAGGAGGCGTAATGAATTTGATGTGCGCCCTATTAAAACTGCATCGTCGGTGTAGAGCAAAGAAGGAATGGGTACTTTGTTAATATATGGGACGTCTTGGGTAGCCAATTTCCGGAGGCATTCAGGTCATTGATGTATATAATAAAAAGCAGGGGAGCCAGAACACAACCTTGTCTGACCCCCCTGCCAATATCAATAAATCCTGAGACCTCACCTTCCACCCCCATTCTTACTTGGGCCTTAAGATCTCTGTGCAGATAAGCCAGGAAATTGACCAGGGTTTCATCCAGACCCTTGGATAAAAGGATTGCCCTAAGCTTGGATCTATTAACTAGGTCAAAAGCTGTGGACAAATCCATGAAGGCCATATAGACCGGGGATTTCTTAGCAATAGCATATCTACTAATAATTAAATTCAGGTTAAGGCATTGCTCCCTTGTTGCCACCTTACTCCTGAAACCCAGCTGACAAGGGTCCAAGATGTTAGTTTCCTCTGCCCAATCTAAAATTTTGTTATAAAGAACTCTACCTAACATTTTAAGGGTGTTGTCTATTAGGGAGATAGGTCGATAGTTACACGGTAGGGATCTATCGCCTTTTTTAAAGATCGGAACTATTACACTTTTGGCCCATGTTTCTGGGATCTTCGCCAGTGTCAAATTGTTAAAAATATTCAGAAGTAAGGGGACCCAAAACGCCGGGTTCCATTTAATTAGGTCTACTGACAGCCCATCAGGGCCAGGGGCTTTATTGCCTAAACTTTGGTTAATAGCTTCAATTACTTCTGAAATGCTGATGTCTATAGGTGTAGGATTACCAAAAATAGGGGTTGGGTCAGATGGAAGTGGGGCAGAGTAAATAGTTGCAAAGTGGGCCACCCAGGCCTCACTAGTTATATTGCAACTGATAGGCGTCAGTGACTGCCCCATGGAACGCACTTCCCTCACTGCCGCCCAGAAGATGTTAGCATTATTTAAGTTGGCGGCGTCGGACAGCTTGTCCCAGCGCTCCTTTAGGACTTCATTTCTCCTATTTGTGGTTACTACCTTGTAATTGTTTCTGGCCTGCCTAACCGTTATAGGGCATCTCGGGATAGTGATTAGAGCCCTACGAAGGTTCCTTTTTGCTTTAGAGCAGTCTTGATTAAAACAACTAGGGACATGTGCTACCTTTTTGGGTGGTTTGGATATGAGGCGTTTGACAGTCAGACATATCTTACCAAAGTCCGCGATTATCTGCTCAGGTGCTGAGACAAGAGAGAGGCAGTACTCGATCAGAGGCATGTTGGTTTTTGCCAGTGCCTTAAAGACTTCTGCAATTTCTGCCCCTTTCCAACATAGTCGTAGATTATCTGTTGAGACTGATAAATTTGCCGCTACGCAATCGCTATGAGCGATAGTCCATCTGGTTGCTTTTAATATTACCTTAATGGGGTTATGATCCCCAAAATTAGACGGTGTCACCGCAGCAAAAGTCACCAGTTTTTCAATTAGGGGGCATACAAAAACATAGACTAATGTAGAGCCACTCCCCCTTCCTCTATATGTCGGGTGGTTAATCCTATGAGAACTTACAACTAAGTCCATAACATTAGATAGGTTATGCGAGTTAATAAGTCTTTTACGTTCTCGGCCTCTAGTATAAGAGGGTTGTGTGCAAAAAACTGTTTGCATATCAGTACCTTGGCTTTGAAATTTAGCATTAAACTCGCCACCTAATAAGGTACTTAAAGTATCTCCTTTTGCAGACTGATTATCCAGCTCAGACATAAAATCAAATAACTTTAAAAAGCTTTTTTTAGGGACTGACTGAAAATCATTGTTATAAAAATGTAATAGATAAAATTGAATACCCCTTTTAAACAATGCAGCTTGAAAATCTAGGCTATGTGTTGGGATTATTTCAAATGTGCCTCCGGCTGTCACCTTGAATCCTATGAACAAACCCCTTGATGGCCTTCCCTTCCTTGGTATTTGTGAAAGGACACTATAGCAATGAAAACCCTCAACGTATACGTTTTCGGTAGCCCAAGTTTCTTGAAACATCAGAATATCATGTTCCCTAACCAAATTTAGCCATTCAATATTATCAAGTTTTGATCGGAGACCTGTCACGTTCCAACTAAGTATACTCAGACTTGTCCCATCATTCCTTGTTGCTGGGACTTTCTTCCCTTGGGGTGATGCTGTTAGTACTACTCTGGGTGGTGAAATACTAACAGCCTCAAAATCTAGGGGTGTTGGTGGTCAGTCTTGTTGATCCAAACTTTGAAAAGCATGAAAATTATTGGACAGGGGTATAGGTGTTCCAGTGCTGCTGTTGGGGGAAGTACGGGTTTGTAAAAATAGCCCAGAGGAAGGGCACTAATATCAGTATGAGGATTAAAGGTTGCATCGTTCATAGACAAAAGATGGCGAACCTGCTGGGGTCTTCTAAAATTTAAGACCACACAGTCCCCCTGGATATGTTTATGAAAGGGGCCCATCCACCCAACTCGTCTGGCCATAATTATATCGTTCCTTCTGTTAGGATTAAAACATTTTTGCTTACAAAGTCAGTCCACTGACTTTCTTTGCAAGTCGGGCCAAGACTCCCTCTGTCCCCTTTTTAATGGGGGAACTCCACTTAGGACCAGTACATATGGTGCAGAGTCCGGTGGGAGATGCAAAACATCCTGGTTATGACTAACACTGGACTGGTTATTTGGGTTACATCTTTACTGCCATTATTTGGCTCTGAAGGGGGCTTTGGGGGTATGTAGTTAGCTGTGTTTTCTACGTGAGCCCCCTCTCTCCCCACAATTATCACCCTGAGTTAATGGAGATGGTTTCATTACATCGGGTGCTCTATGGGGGTTAGGGGAATTCGTTGTCAACAAAATTGCTACTATTTATGCTGATCTTGATAAGCAGGCTGTCACTTTAATAACTCCTTTAGCCGATGGTCTTCCAAATAAACATCTTCCTCAGGAAACCACATTAACTGATAATAGCATTGGTCTAAACAAATGGACTCCATTTGATGCCACTACATTTCGTAACATCTTGAGTGGCATCAAATCAGGGTCCCCAAATGATCCATTTCCCCCCTCAGTTTTTCAAACTCTGAATCAGTCCACACTTAATTTAATTATGGAGTTACTGAACACTTCTTTATCTGAAGCCAAAGTCCTGGCAGCCTAGAAACATGCCATGATTGTGCCCCTGCTGAAAAAAGCAAACTCGGACCCTGAGGATCCATCCAATTTTTGTCATATCTCTCTTCTCCCTATTTTCTCGAAAATCCTGGAGAAGCATATTAACATCCAGCTTACCAACTTTGTGGAGATGCACGATGTTCTTCATACCTCTCAGTCCGGTTTCAGGGCAGGCTTTTCCGGAATCAACACTGTTGGGTGTTGCGGAAAATATCCGCCTACAGGTAGATAAAGGAGAAACTGTGGCGCTTATTCTTCTTGATTTAAGTGCCGCGTTCGACACTGTTTCCCATACCATCCTCCTAACCACCCTTCAATCTTGTGGTATTACTGGCCTTGCACTCAAGTGGCTATCCAGCTTCTTATCGAATAGGACCTTCCAAGTTTTTTCCCCTACTTCCAGTTCCAAAGTCCGTGTTTCTCAGTATGGAGTCCCCCAGGGCTCCATACTGAGTCCTCTGCTCTTTAATATTTACGTAAGTCTTTTGGCCAGAATAGCGGAGCAAGCTGGGCTCATGGTATACTCTTATGCCGATGATACCCAGATTATTTTTTCACTTTCGGCCAAAACTAAGCATGACATCTCTATGCTCAGTTCTGGCCTAACAAACATTGCTGGTTGGATGCATGCCAATAAATTAAAACTAAATGGTGGGAAAACCGAACTCCTCCTCTTCGGTAACAACAAATCCCTCTGGGGCCCTCAACATTGGCCACCCCAGATGGGATCCCTCCCGCTTCCTGTGCAATCGGCACGCAATCTGGGCTTCATTGTCGATGACCAACTGACAATGAAGCAACAAGCGGTCAAAGTAGCTTCCACCTGCTTTGTCATTTTAAAATGGCTGAGTAAAATCCTGTGGAAGCTTCCGCTGCCTACCCAAAAAACTGTAATCCACGCTCTCATAACATCAAGATTGGATTATGGAAATGTGTTATATCTGGGCGCGAGCAAAGAAGTATTACACAGGCTACAGGTTGTACAAAACTCAGCTGCCCGACTGCTCTGCAAACTTCCTAACAGAACTTCCATCTCAGCCTCATTACGTGATCTTCACTGGCTTTGGATCAACAATCGTGCCAAATTTAAAGCATTATGCTATATGCATAGGATTAATTCTGGTAAAGTACCTCAGTACCTAAAGGCCTTGGTACATCAATACTGTCCCCCTCGTCTACTTCGATCTTCCAACCAGCACAAATTCAAAACTCCTAGGATCAGATGAGTCAGAATGGGTGGACATTCTTTCTCCTGTTTGGCTCCCTCACTTTGGAACTCTCTTCCTTACCATCTACGCATGGAACAACACTACTGTAAATTCCGTAAAGATGTAAAAACATGGCTTTTTAATCAATAGTCCCTCTCCTCATCGGTCTAGTTTCCTTTAGTTCTTCTGCGTCCCCTAGCGCCGGGAAACCTTCGGGTAGCTGTTGCGCTGTATAAATGTAATAAATAAATATTAAATTAAATATGGGCCTTATCACAGTTTAATATGCCAGGCAGCGTGGGTTCCAGAGCAATTATACCCTCTCCCACCCTTTTTATAATTGCTGCAACATCGTTAATTTTGTGCATTTCTTTCCACAGGCCATCAAGTTTCATAGCAAACACCCCCATTAAATCGTCCAACCTAGATTCAAAACCCTCCATCAAGGTGTCCAGAATTTCAATGCCCAAATCGTTCGTCTGGGAGTCACTGACGGGAAGAAAATCAGTTTGGGTGGAGATAGAGTTAGTTAATCTAACATTGGGTGATTCAGTGTTGGCCCCACCTTTGTTGTTCCTCATAGTATCCATAGCAAGGTCTAGTGATTTTCTTCTGGGTTCCCTCTGGTTAGGATTTTTACTGCCCGATACTGAAGCAGTCAATATCTGCCGTTTGATTGTCTTGCCTCGGGTATTACTGGCTGGGACTTGTAGGTCCTGAGCAGACTGCACCATAGTCAAAGGGGTATTTATTATCTGTATATCCGGACTTAATGGGACAGGTTTTGCTCCTAATTGAGAAGCAGGGAGTAACTCATTTGCTCTCCCAATGGGCAGGCGAGATTGGGACGCTGCAAGATCTAAAGATAGCCGTCTCTCCGTGGCTTGGATTTGATGGATGAGTACTGACTCAGCCCTTACAATAAAGTCATCCAAGGTGCCTGCAACCCCCTTTCGTTTGCTCAGTAGGGACATGGTCGCCGGCTACAATGCTGAGGCTAAATGTTACCTTGCTACGGTGTGTCATTGCTCCTCACTCCAGATGCCAAGGGGGGTTGCCCAGCCCGGCCTCTTCTGGCCCCTGATGGCCACAGATGGCCCGCCCTTTGCCCGGGCTTCGCCCGGCTCATCCCGCGACGCGGAGAGCTACTGGCGTCTATATGCGCCTCCTGGCGCTGCAGCCCACGTCGTTGTAGCGCGCCGAGCCATTGAGGCTGCCGGGAATGGTAGTCCCGGGGCGGCGGCGGCGCTGTTGGTGGCATGTTAGGACTCTTGGCGGTGGCGTCAGCAAAGGAAAGCCCCCGCAGTTAGTCCGGTGCAAAAATTACTCTTGGCGGTGTCGGCAGGGTTATTAAAGCTCCCTCCTGCTTGGTAGTCTCCCCGCTCCACCGAGGGCTACTGGCATCTATATGCGCCTCCTGGCGCTGCAGTCCACGTCGTTTTAGTGTGCCGCGCCGCTGAGGCTGCCGGGAATGGTAGTCCTGGGGCGGTGGCGGCGCTGTTGGTGGCGTGTTAGGACTCTTGGCGGTGGCGGCAGCAAAGGTAAGCCCCCCGCAGTTAGTCCGGTGCAAATATGACTCTTGGCGGTGTCGGCAGGGTTATTCAAGCTCCCTCCTTCTTGGTAGTCAGTGAGTACTATTTTCTTTAATGGTAATAAATGTAAAGAGTACAAAAGGCTTTTTTGGGGGTATTTGGAGCGCGCTTTCACTTTTGCTTAATGGGCATTGGCTAAAAATATGCCCCTCAACGCCCTGCACAGATGCCATGCAAAGTGGGCGCTGTTAATTAGAGAAATCTACATTTTTTCTTATTTGTGGCTTGCGGCACAACTTAATTTTTTTTCTTCTTCAATTTGTTTACTTAATTTTCAGCAGTAACAATGGTGGCTGCGCGGGTATGTTTAGTAACTCAGTGCTATAACTTTGAAATATGCTCCGTTCCTTGCCCCCTCCCCTGCTGCACAGACGCCCACATGTTTTTTTTTTTTTACTATTTCACTTTTTGTTTTTTGTTTTCAAGGGCCCCATGCTGCGCTTTCACATTAATGGAGGCCACGCCCCTTTCTTTAGATGAGCTGTGTCTAAGGAAAGATCCGCAGCTGCTATTAAAGTGAAACAACGGCATGGGGCGCTTTACCAAAAAAAGCATTTCTTTGTCAACTTGACAAACAAAAGCTGTTTTGGGTAAAAGCGCCTCATACCGCACTTTCATTTTAATAGCAGCCGTGGATCATGTTCGGCATGGAGCGCTTGTAAACAAAAATATTTGCAATTCAATAGGTCTTGCATTTGCGAGAATTTAAGCTATTGTCATTTACAATGCCAATAGCTCAAACTCTCGTAAATGCGAGACCTATTGCACTGCAAATACTTGTTTTAAGCAGTCCCTGTTTTGTTAAGGGACAGGGGCTGCTTAAAAAAACAAGCATTGGAAATGCAATAGGTCTCGGATTTTTTTGAGTTAGAGCTAATGGCATTGTAAATGGAAATGTCTTTTAGCCATGTGTTATGGAGTGTATGCATGTGGTGTGTAGTGGAATTATGTGGTTTGGATTGGAATTGTTCACCCTGCACACTCACACACTGTTCACCCTGCACAATGACACGCTGTTCACCCTGCACACTGACACTGTTCACCCTGCACACACACACACTGTTCACCCTGCACACACACTCTGTTCATCCTACACACACACACTCTCACACTGCTCACCCTGCACACTCACACACTGCTCACCCTGCACACTCACACACTGCTCACCCTACACACTCACACACTGCTCACCCTACACACTCACACACTGCTCACCCGACACACTCACACACCTGCTCACCCTACACACTCACACACTGCTCACCCTACACACTCACACACTGCTCACACTCACATACTGCTCACCCTACAGGCTCACACGCTGCTCACCTTGCACGCTTACACAATGTTCACCCTGCACGCTCACACACTGTTAACCCTGCATACTCACACACTGCTCACCCTGTACGCTCACACACTGCTCACACTACACACTCACACACTGCTCACCCTAGGTAATGCGAAAAGACCTAGCACTGCCCTTTGGCCTGTGTTGTAATCGTACAGTAGGTTGTGAGTAGTTGCGCTTGATTGGTTGAGGCGTCCCCTCCTTGCTGCTCCCCTCACAGAGGGCCGGCTGCCTCAATGAAGCTCCCAAGACATGTGTTCAGCTGTTCTTTGTTTTAGCTCCTGTGTGTCAGTGTTATGTTATCATATGTTATTATAAGCTTATAAAGCGCCTTATTACCCGGGGGTATCTAAGCGCTATCAGTGGACACACAACACCAGTGAAGCACACAGCCACCCGATCAGAGAGGCCCCCAAGCTTCTAGGAAAAGCACAGTTTTCAGATTCTTCCTGAAGGGGAGAAGATTGGTTTCTTTCCTAAGGCTAGCTGGAAGATGGTTCCAAGCCTGAGGAACAGTGTTAGAGAAGGCTCTGCCACCCTTAGATGCGAGGTTAAACCGGGGGCAGACCAAATTACATGCCTCAGCAGATCACAAGGTCCTACTTGGCACGTAGGTAGTAAGTCGTTCCTTGATATAATTTGGAGCCGAGCCATACATGGCCTTATGTACAATACAAAGTTTCTTAAATTTTGCTCTTTGGGCAATTGGCAACCAATGAAGCTCCTGTAGTAGGGGCGTGGCCCGAGTTCGCCTGGGTTTATTAAAAATGAGTCTGGCGGCATCATTCATTACAACAGTGCACCGTGTAAGCGCACAAGCATACCCTGCTCTCTCTGGAACAGTCACTCTGCACTCTGCCCTCAACACTCTGCCCTCAACAGCACTCTGCCCTCAACAGCACTCTGCCCTCAACAGCACTCTGCCCTCAACAACACTCTGCCCTCAACAGCACTCTGCCCTCAACAGCACACAGCACTCAACAGCACACAGCACTCTTCCCTCCACAGCACTCTTCCCTCAACAGCACTCTGCCCTCAACAGCACTCTGCCCTCAACAGCATTCTGCCCTCAACTGCCCTCAACAGCACTCTGCCCTCAACAGCACTCTGCCCTCAACTACCCTCAACAGTACTCAACAGCACTCTGCCCTCAACAGCACTCTGCCCTCAACTGCCCTCAACAGCACTCTACCCTCAACAGCACTCTGCCCTCAACAGCACTCAACAGCACTCTGCCCTCAACAGGCACTGAACAGCACTCTGCACTCAACAGCACACAGCACTCTGCACTCACCAGCATACTGCCCTCTGCACTCAACAGCACACAGCGGACGACACGCAGCTAGTGGTATCATTGGACCCCCCCCCCCTAAACTCTCATCACAGCCTACACAAATGCCTGGAAGCAGTCGCCACCTGGATGTCCGGCTCCTGTCTCAAACTTAACGGGGACAAAACTGAGATAATGCTCCTTGGAAATAACATCGCCAAAACCATCGACCCCATCTGGCCTCCCTGCTTAGGCAACTCCCCGCAACCCAAGGAGCAAATCAAGAGCCTGGGCATCTGACTTGACCACACTCTTTCCTTCAACCATCAGGCCACTAAGCTAGCTGCCCCCCTGTTTTGGGCTGATGAGACTGCTCCGCAAAATTCTCCCTCTCCTTCCATTCCACTCGAGATGAATTATGGTTCAAGGATTTATCCTCTCCCGCCTCGATTGTGGAAATGCCCTATATCTTGGAGCACCCCAATCCACACTCAACAGACTCCAAGTTATTCAAAACTGCGCAGCAAGAATTCTCCTGGATATTCCCCGCCGAACCTCAGTAAGAGCCAGACTGAGAGATCTTCACTGGCTCCCGGTGAGATCCAGAATCGAATTTAAGAGCATGTGCATCGCACATCACTCTTACTGGGGAACAGGCCCCCCCATTAACTCTCCCCTTGTGAGAGCCTACCAGCCCACTCGCTCTCTCAGATCCGCAACCTCCCACCTCGCCTCAGTACCACGCATCAGGAAGGCCAGATGTGGTGGTCGTTCCCTCTCCTACAACCTAGCCAGGATCTGGAACTCCCTCCCTTTCCATATCAGATCTGAGCCCAACCTCCTCACCTTCCGGAAAATTCTCAAAACCTGGCTATTCAGCAAAACCTCTGTTTAAAACCTAACTCTGCCTCTCTCTTCCTACCTCTCCGGACTAGTTCAAGCTCCCTACAGCGCTGGGACGCCCCTGGGTAGCCATCGCGCTTTACAAATCCTCATTCCATTCCATTCCATTCCATTCCATTCCATTCCAGCACTCTGCACTCAACAGCACACAGCACTCGGCACTCAACTGCACACAGCACTCTGCACTCAACAGCACACAGCACTCTGCACTCACCAGCACACAGCACTCTGCACTCAACAGCACACAGCACTCTGCAATCAACAGCACACAGCACTCTGCACTCAACAGCACACAGCACTCTGCACTCAACAGCACACAGCACTCTGCACTCAGCAACACTCTGCACTCAACAGCACTCTGCACTCAACAGCACACAGCATTCTGCACTCAACAGCACACAGCACGCTGCACTCAACAGCACACAGCACTCTGCACTCAACAGCACACAGCACTCAACAGCACACAGCACTCTGCACTCAACAGCACACAGCACTCTGCACTCAACAGCACACAGCACTCTGCACTCTGCACACAACAGCACACATCACTCTGCACTCAACAGCACACAGCACTCAACAGCACACAGCACTCTGCACTCAACAGCACTCTGCACTCAACAGCACACAGCACTCAACAGCACACAGCACTTAACAGCATACAGCACTCTGCACTCAACAGCACACAGCACTCTGCACTCAACAGCACACAGAACTCTGCACTCAACAGCACACAACACTCTGCACTCAACAGCACTGCCTACTTCGCCTCCGTATTTCACAAAAACCTTCATGGAGCTAGCGTTGCATGTAGTAGTGAAGCAAGGATGCCATGGGCCCTGCTGAAGCAAGGAAAATGGCACTTTTGACTGCCGCTGAGACACTAAAATATAGCATTGCCCGGGTTTATGCCTCCCCCTTAGGCCCAAACGATTGGGTCCCAGTGCCACTGCACCTGCTGCACCAACGCTACGCCCCCTGGTGGTACGCAAACGCGAGGCTCCTATGGTGCGCCCGCTCGTTGTATTTCCCATGGAGAAGGGTGTTGTGACCCTCTGGGGTGGGGATGTCAATGGAAAGAACTGCCTTGCACACTCCAGGCTGCTGGAGACAGGAGGGGAACAATGAATAACAACGTCACGTATGAGGATAATGGCTTCACGTGGCGAGTAAGACTCGCAACAAAAGCATTGCAGCAAAGAGGGGCACTGGGGGCGCCACGTACAGCATAGGAAGGTGCCCCCACCCCACCCCCGACAAAGAATAGAACGCTCCGCGGCGTCCAGGTACTACTTCTGGGAACAGGACAAAGGTCAAAGGGGCCTTGAGCTCTGATGTCAACAGTGCAGAACTTACCCTAATGTATCTGAATCTAAACAAAGGGTAAGTGACACTTGGACATCTAAGGAGGGACAAAGCACTGCATCCACAGGCGTGCACACAGAGTGCTGCTATAAAGGGCCCCACTAGCGCGGCTTTTGGTGGCAGGAGAGAGGCGATTCCATTGGCTTCTCGAGAGAAGAATGCGGGCGGGGGCTCTTCTTATTATCGAGTGCAATCAGGGGGCAGAAGGCAAGCTTCGTAGAGCAGACAGCAAAGAATGGTGCACGCGCGCCCAGCAACATCCAGTCCAGACACTAAATGCACATGCTCCAGGAAGCCCAAATAGAGTTCAGAAGCTTCGTAGAGCACACAGCAAAGAATGGTGCACGCGCGCCCAGCATCTGTCTTCAATTACAGCGGGCACTGACAGCTGGTAATTGAAGAAATATGGCCTTCTGGTGCGCGTGACCGCATGGAATATGCCATAGGCGGAGCTACTCTACCGCCTATGGTCTATTGCGTGCTCTCTTCTAAGAACACACGCATGCGAGTGCCAATTGCCATGCAGTTGGCAAAAAAAAATAGCAAAATGCACGAGCATTCGGGAATTCGGTAGGTACGATTTCCGAACCCCTCAGAAAATGACTCTTGGGCTCCGCCCACACTGCTACGCAGTGTGACGTAGGCCTGAGCCCTAAAAAATGTAATTCAGTAAATGTGTATGCATGGACAAAGATCGCCTGTCGCTTGCAGTCCTACATCTCTGAATTTGCAGCCATTCACAGGGTGTCACAAAAGAATTCCAAAGTATTAATGAGGCAGGAGTTCTTGTGACTCACTATTAATTTGTATTTTCCGATGTGACCAATAAGTGCATCAGTCACATCACAAAACTGAAGCTGGGGTTGCAAACTAGTCAGTGTACAAAAAACACAGTGGTTTGCAATTCCACCTTT
Source organism: Lissotriton helveticus (assembly GCF_964261635.1). Lineage (NCBI taxonomy): Eukaryota > Metazoa > Chordata > Amphibia > Caudata > Salamandridae > Lissotriton > Lissotriton helveticus. The sequence goes on along the minus strand of NC_136071.1, from coordinate 1,002,334,009 downwards.
GTGCATCAGGCCCAGGTCTACTGTGCACATGATAAAAATAGAATACATACAAACCAGCCCATGAAAAGAAAAACATCACCTATGAAACATTAAAGCTCATATATTAGTTCACATTATTTAAATAGACATTGAAAGGGCCTTATATAGAATACAATATGAACTGAACAGCTCAAGGCAGTGTCACTCACGTAAAGAATCATATGTGAAAACAGTTCCACCTGTCCAGAGAACAAGGCTTTTGAAGGAGTAAAACCCACAATCTTTTCACCTCGAAGAATATGTACCAAACAATGAAAATACTCTTCCACAGAAGCGAAAATTTCAGTTGGTTAAACTGCTCAGGGAAAATGTCTTTCATCCATTATTTAATTCCTTATGGTGTGTTTATCCTCAGACCCTTTTACCTCCTTATTCCAGGTTTTAATGTCACAGTCTCTATTTTTGTTCCTACTGACCGAAAAAAGGTTTGCCCTATTTTCCATCCCAAATTCCTCCTAGTTATTAATGGAGTTAGTTGCCGAGGGAAAAGCTAAGGCTCATGCTCAATCTCTGCTGAACTCAGATGTCATCTCGGCCACCAGCACTACTTGTGCCTGCTTTGACATTTACCAACCAACTCACAATGGCCCACTTACAGTCTTAGCACAGCACTGTGAAGGTTTTAAGGTTTTTATTGTTTTGCACGATTAATTTAAATCATTGCAAACATACATTCATTGCGCATTTGAGCAAACACAAAGTAAAACACAATTGGAAGAGAAATAAAAAAGTGCAAGGAGGTAAAAGTATATCATGGCGACTATAAAGAGGAACCATGATTCAAATCCAAGAGTTCTATTAGCAACAAATGCAGCCTGTGTAAGCAGAAATGATGAACCCAATGACAAATAGTGTAACACAGTACATGAAGCTTGGTAGGGTGCCCAAAGCCAAGTTAAGGTTTAATAAAAGTATTCCATGAAAGTTAAATGCCAGCAGCTCCCAACTCTGTTAATGTATCAGTATTTCCCAGTATACACCCCAAACATTGATCCAAGGCCTTTTGTTGAGCTTCCCAAAGATTACTGTGCAAATTCTCTGCAAAAGCAAACCTAGCCGTTCTTCTGCTTCAGCAGCCCTTAAGTCTCTTCACTGGTTACCCATTCACAAGAGTGTTATTTAAGATCCTGGTAATAACTTTTAGAGCTATTAGAGCATCAGCACCTAAATATTTAAAATCCAGGTTCACACCTTATGTCACTGCCCGCATACTTAGATCCTTGTCAGCTAATCTTCTAAAGCCTCCCCCTTTCAGGTGTTAAAAAAAGTGGAAAATATATGGCTGTTCTCCGGGCTTAAGCCTGGAACTTTCTCCCCTGTGATCTCATATCCATTCAGTACCCTGCTATAGGAAATTGCTGAAAACCTGGATTCTTACACGCCCGGATTCCCTGTGCCTCTCACTTATCTGATCCACTCCATTAGACTGCAGCAACTCTGAGAGTTATCTAAGTCTCTGCCCAGCGCCAAGATGCTCCCTTGGAGTGATAGTCAAGCTACACAAATAATATATACGTACATACATACATACATACAAGGGATCTAAAAGGGCCATAAGAAATGCAATGCAGATCACATCAGATTCTTCATGCAACAGTCTGGCCCCAAGGCAACTGTGCAAGTAAGCAAGAAAGGCGAGGTCCCTGTTAGGATCTAAAGTGCAAGCGCTCTACAGTACAAATCCCATCAGTTGTACAAGCCATAGCTACAAAAGGGAAGTTCCCCATGAGGTCAAAGGTGCCAATGCAGTTCTGTGCCATTCCCATCATAGTCAAAAGTGCAATCATTAGCCCCTGCTCTCTGGAAAAAAAGAAGGTAAGCACCATATTTGGAGAATCAGCCAAGCTTTCTGCGTTGTCTATGGAAGCACCAGTTAACCAGGGGAAGGAGAAAAAGAGTGCAGAGGGAGCACCTACTAACTCCGCAGTGTTGCATTATTCAGCAGGACTGATGCAGCCTTCACAAACTTTACAAATCTTGCTGCTAATTGGCTCAGTTCCTCTTTCAAGCATTCTTCGACTGCAACTTTGCTGGCCCTTATGTTGAATTGCCTGAAAATGGGTAGGAGCCAGTAACGTTTATTGGAGGACAAAGACAGGCAGAGGCAAAGGATGTGTAAAAGCGTTTCATGTGTAGTAGCACAGCCCCTGCATGAGACATCCTCGTCGCCTGTGAGACATCCATGCATGTAGGCTTTACTTGATATTAAGCCATGCCACAAGCACAAGAGTTGTAACTTGATGCTAAGTTTAGTTGGATGCAACAGATACGCCAAGAGGGTTATAGGATGGTATAAGGCCGCTGTTCAATATGCATTTATTTTCGTGTGGATAGTTTGTAAATCTTCTTGGGCTGACAGTGGCCTGGTTTGTTTCGGCAGAATCTTTGATTGTTTTTTTGCTGGGAGAGGGACTTGCAAAAGCTTGTTAGTGACAACCTGGCCAATTGCCACCTGATAAAATGTGTGCACTTCTGATGATGTATCTTGGATAATGTGCCACAAGAGCTATTTTAAGGACCCCGGCTAGGCTGTTGATAACTTAGCACAAAGAGAAAGAAAACTTGCTTTGACCACATACTCTTGACGGGCCAAATCGAACTCTACGCGGATCTGAGTTTGAAATATATTTCAGCAACTATGGGAAACCAATGCAAAGTCAAAAGTAAGCCATGAAGGTTAAGATGACCCCCATTTCATGTGACCTGCTTCATTTGGCACTTTCTAAAGTCACTGCACTTCGTAGGATTGAATGCTGATGAAAGGGCGAGATTTTGATCGATACCTTATATCTATTGATCCAAACCTCGATCTGGTCGACTGAACCTTTGTTGCCTGTCTGTAAGGAAAGAAAGTGCACCTATTTCCAAGCCAGTTCACCCAAGAAAGGACTCTACTCCCAAAGATCACAAACAACTTCTAGCTTTCAAAAGTTTATTGTAAAGAAATGATAAGCTGCAAATACAGACATCTCAGAATGAGATTCACGAGATACACAGGTCCAATTACATACATGTGCTCTCGAAAAGCCCTCAGACGAGCAACAGAAATCACTAACACAAGTTCTAAGAATAATAAAGCTATCAGCATAGACGCATATCTCTCCTTCATTTAGGTTGGAGGAAAACGCAAAGGTTAGGCTGTCCCTACCCTGCTCTAGATGGTATCCCTACTTAACCAAATCCCAACCTAACAAAGGTGTCAGCAGTGAATGACCCCCAAGGGAAGTCACTCACTCTAAGTCTCTTGGTGAAAACCTAAAGTTCTCCAGTCATGACCCCTCTCTGCCTACCCATCCGCTCTCTAAAGGGTCCTCAGGTCTCTGCTCTAACTCCACCCAGGGGTGCTGTCCCTAATACAAAACAGTCAACAACATTTGAGACGCCCCTTGCGAGACGCCTCTCACGTGGTGTAGCTCCTGGCTTTTTCCATGATGCTTTGTCTTGGGCCTCATGCGTTAGAGTTGACCTTGCTTCTCAGACTCTTCTCCGGCCCGCTGATACCCCTCAAACATTCCGGAACCCTCCTCCATGTCTGGGCCGTCTACTGAACAGACCTCTATTCATTCATTTATAATTGGATCCCCCCCTTATCCTTTGCAGACAGATATCTGCAGCCAAGAACCCAACTCTCATAGACTTCTAAAAAAGCTTGCAACATTTCTCAGCCCAGACATGTACGTGTAAATCAATGCTAAAACATTTCAGGCCTACAATATTTCTCATTATGATTATAGCATTCAACTTCTTCATTTAATTAAAGCATGTTAATACTCTTATTCTATTATTAAGTAAACATTTCTATAAATCATGGCCTATTTAATGCAATGACCAAAAACCTTAATACAATCTGTGTCGTGAAAAGAACCACCTTCCCTTTCCCTCCAGCTCTGGCCCTGAGGCCTACCACGTTCTGCTCTTAACCACATACCATCTTATGTTTTAGCAGCTTCACGACATGGATTCAAAAATAATCACATCTAATAAAATCATATAATGTCACACATTTCTGTATTAGTTCCACTTCTACTTAAATCTCTATATTAACTATACATTCAGAATATAATTGCAGATACTATTAGCACTCATGGCATTTCTCCTCATGATTTGTGCTTACTACAGGTAAGTGTGATGTACTCATACATTTAAGTCAGTTGCGCTCTCTCAGTTCCCCCCTTTGATGACCTCTCGGGGTCATCACTAACATTTAAACTGCAGTTATTGCTGGCATTCTCTGCGCTTCCAGAGCCCTCAGGCTCCTGTACTGATTATCTTGTATGGCAGCCAATCTCCGCAGCTGTTCTCTTTGGGCCCTTTCTGACCTTCTTGCTCTGTACCATTTGAATACCCTCACCAATCCCCACAATATTATCCCACAGATCAATATTATGATGATAGGCTTTAGAATATACCATACAAAGCTTTTGCCTAAGGTGGAAAACCACCCTCCAACTGTACTCATTCCGTGGCCCACCTTTTCCCAGACATTTTCTCTACTCAAGTCTTCGATCTCCTTGTGAATATTAGTTATGTTCTTAATAACTTTCTCAAGGGGCTTCGAATTGTCTGGAATGTAAGTGCAACATTCCTGGACCTTCAAAGCCTTACAGACTCCGCCCTCTTTTGCTAGTAGGACATCTAATGCAAGACGGTTTTGAAGAACCATAGCCCTTATCGATTGCATCTCTCCTTCTACCAGCATTAAGGACTGAGCAGTGCTGGCAGACAACCTGTCGACAACTGTTGCCAGTCGTCTAATTTTAACATCATTAAGGATTACTCCCAAAAGAGGGAACATAGCTCCAAAGACATCTCCAACCATTTCTGCATCGCCTACATCTCTCCTTCCCCTCGATGATGTCTTGCCCTCAATGATCACTAAGTCTTGTGCATGATATATTTTGGGGAAGACAATTGCCAAGTAACATGATCCATACCAGTTGTCAGGTAGTCTCACGTAGGCATTTCTTCCACATACAAAATACACATTTGGAATCACTTGCATTCCCTTCAGGAAATCCTTAGTGTAGTACTCTAAATTAAAAGCATGTTCACAGTCAACTTCACCCACGTATACATTTTCATAATACGTTTTGGCTCGGTGAAGACATAGCTTTCCTCTCTTCGCTTTATCTAAAGCTATTGGACCACTACTACCCTTTCTCTTGTGTGACTTCTCTTCCTCGGTCCAATCTGTTTTCCATTGTCCTGATTTTTTCAAAATCTTTTGTCTCCTGTAACGATCATCCACCTGCCCTATGAACTTCTTCTCGACTTCTGACACCTTACATGTCAGGTTATTTCTACGGGCATGTGAAGTATCTAAGGTAATCCAAGGAATGAAGAACTTGGCCAATCTGTCTTCACTCTTCCAGTAGTCCCATTTGTTCATCTGCTTATAATTTGGGACTTCTGGCAACACTGAATCATAATTAGAGAAATAGTATTCAAAACTATCTCTCTCATAAAATATACTAAGCAATAAGCTACATGTAATGCCATATGTCAGAGGGAGGTGATGGTATCTAATACCCTCGTCTACAGATGCCGGCAATTGCATGCAGACATAACAATCCTTAACCTCCATGGCATCCACGTATTCATATAAGAGTTTAGCATAAGCATTTGACCTAAAGTCTCCTTGGGACTCGTCTACGTGTAACCTGCGGGCTTCTGCAGCCAATAACGCTTTCTCTTGAGTGTTTTCCCTTTTCTCACCAGCAACAGTAGGTGTAAGCGTTTCTACAGAATACACATCAGTTACCTTTGCTTCTTCCTCATGTCCCTTTACATAAGAAATTGTTACCACTAAAACTATTAATATTATCACTCCTACTATTAGTGTACCTATTATACATTTAGCTCTTCGGTTCTGGGTGCCGGCCTCCATTTCGTCAGACAATATGGCTCTCTCTTATCTTTAGCAAAAAGTTCTTTTCCTCTCGTTCCTTTACAGTCTCTTTTCAATCCTTTTGTCTTTAGAATCCACACAACTGGAGGCTGACAACCTTCTTCGCAAAAGTCCTTTAACAGTTCAAAAAAGACAACCCTAGCCCTTCTCCATCAACTCAAGGGAAGTTCCCTAAAATTCACTGCTTCCTGGGCGCTAGGTAATCTTCTTTTTCTGCTTGCTCTATTTACAAAGTTCTTTAACAGTCTACTATCAGATTTGTGGTTGCAGCTTCAATAGCATAGTTCAGTATTTCCAAACGAAGATTGTGCTCTTCATGTGCTGTTATCGTTGTACCAAAGTCGGGGAATTGCAATTCTGTAAGGAACATGTGTTTTAACTTGCTGAGGCGGGGAGGTCTAGGGAGCATGAATGTTAGTGACCCTTCTTGTTCGACACCGGGTACCAACAGTCTTATTTCCACGGTGATAATGGGCTCAGAACTGGACACCACCACCGCTCGGATCCTCCCTGTCTCCGGTTTCACAGACATTTGTCGCCAGATATGTCCACTCAGGTGTGGAGTATCTTCTGTTAGGCACACGCACTCTTCTTGACCTTCTTCGGTCCGGTGCTTCAGCGCCCTGAGCACCTTCTTCTGGGTCTGAGTCTTCTGATATCGGAGGAAGGGTTAACTCTGGAGTTGACCTCAGGCTAGAGCTCCGTCTTTGCGGCCAATTAGCTTCTCCACGTGCCCTTCTACTCCTTCTCCTTCTGGTCTGTTCTCGCTCTCTTTCAGACCTGTCAGGGTCAGACTCGTACTCCCAGCTACTTTCCCCTTCTGTAGCGTCTTCTGTTTCGCTGTTGTACTGACCGTCCTCAGCTTGGTCAGACTCGTTCCCTGCTTCCGCTGGCACCTCTACAGCTTGGCTAGCCCCCTCTATGGCTTCTCGGTCCTCTGCTGGACGTCTATCCGAGAGAGGAGCTGTTTCCTCCAGAGGTGCTGGAACCCTTCGCGTATGTGACGCGTGGATCCAATTGGGCAGGCCTCCCACCTTCACAGCAGTGTTCGAGATCAGGATGACCTGGAAGGGCCCACGCCAACGAATATCCAAGCAGTTTCTTCTCACATGTTTCTTCACCAGGACCCAGTCCCCAGGATACAGGTCATGGCAAGGGCCCTGGCACGCTGGAACCTCGGCAGCCTGCACCTGAAGGGACACAGAACGCATGGCGTCAGACAGCCCCTTACAATAGTCCAGGATCATATCATCTGTGATATTTAACAGTGCAGTAGCTGGGACAGATGGCAGCCTCATTGCTCTCCCCATTAACACCTCATGTGGTGACAACCCTGTCCTTCTGTCTGGGGTACTACGAAGGCTCATGAGAACTAATGGCAGGGCATCAGGCCAACTCAGAGTCGTTGAGGAACAAACTTTAGCTATTCTGGACTTGATCGTGCCATTGATCTGCTCCACAATTCCTGAGGCTTCTGGTCGGTAACTGCAATGTAACTTTTGGTCGATATTTAACGCTACACAGACCATCTTCACAAGCTCGCTGTTAAAATGTGTTCCCCTATCTGATTCCAAAAAGGCCGGCACCCCGAAGCGAGGAATGATTTCCCTGAGCAGTAACTTGGCCACTGTGAGGGTGTCGCACCTACGTGTAGGGTATGCCTCAACCCATCTGGAGAACACACAAACAACCACCAGGACATATCGGAGGCGGTTGCACCTTGGCATTTCAATGAAATCTATCTGCATTCGATTGAATGGACCTCCAGACCTTCCTATGTGACTTAGTGCAACTGGTGTTCTTTTCCCTACGTTCAGCTGCTGACAGGTCACACAACGCTGACACACTGCTTCTGCTGCTATTCTAAACTTAGGATTGTACCAAGTTTGTCTAAACACTCTCAGCATAGCATCTCTCCCTAAGTGTACGGGACCATGTATGAGTCTAGCCATTGGACTCACCATCTCATTGGGCAACACTGCTCTGCCGTCTGCTGAGACCCAAAAGTGGGTCTCACCCATTACACATCCTGCCTTTTCCCATGTTTCTTTTTCAGAATCAGGAGCATTTTCTTGCATGGTTGACAGTTCATCCCAAGTATCAACAGTTTCCAGTATCATGGCTAATTCAGTTCTTACATTTATGCCACCCACTTCCACCTCTGTGAAAGAGTAACCTTGTTCCGCGCAATACCGCGCAACTTCATCAGCATATCTATTGCCTTTCGAAACAAAGTCCTCATTTCTGGTATGTGCGGTGCACTTTACAACTGCGATACTTGCTGGGCATTGCAATGCCTCTAACAACAGGCGCACAAACTCTCCATTGCGAATGGGAGAGCCTGAAGAAGTCATGAACCCTCTTTGAGACCATAACTGCCCGTAATCATGAACTACCCCATACCCATATTGGCTGTCGGTGTAGATGGTGACTCGAATTTGATTGCTTGCCAAGCAAGCACGTGTCAGGGCAATAATCTCGGCTACCTGAGCGGAGTGTACTCCTTCCAGGCACCCAGCTTCCACAACTCCAGTAATTGTACAAACAGCATAAGCTGCTCTCAACTGCCCAACTTCGTCTCTTACACATGAGCCATCGACAAAGAAAATTTCATCTGGGTCAGTCAGTGGCTCATCTACGATGTCAGGTCTGGGTTTGGTGCATAGTTCAGTCACATCAAGGCAGTCATGGTCTGTATATTCATCATCATCCTCAATATCATTTGGAAGTGGCATCAAGGTAGCAGGGTTCAAGACAGAGCATCTCTTGAGGGTCACATTCTCTGCAGCAAGAATAACTTGCTCATAGCGCGTGAGCCTACTGTTGGTCAGATGCTGTGTTTTGGTCCTGGTCATCAACAGTTCAACAGAATGTGGCACGCACACCTCTAACGGGTGCCCCATGACAATATTTTCACATCTCTCAATGCTGACACCCGTTGCAGCAACGGATTTGAGACATCCGGGCAACGCTGCGGCTACTGGATCTAAAGTAGCCGAGAAATAAGCAACTGGTCTACGGGCATTCCCATGGATTTGGACCAACACAGACAACGCACAACCTTCTCTCTCACAACAGTAAAGGAAAAATTGTTTATTGTAATCAGGCATTCCCAATGCCGGAGCACGACACAGGTCCTCTCTCAGCTGTAGGAACGCCATCAAACAGTCTTTGTCCCATGGTACCGGATCACTCACCTCTTTGTGCGTCAGTTTTTGCAAGGGCTTTGCTTTCAGTGAAAAGTTCACGATCCACTGTCGGCAATAACCCACCATCCCTAGGAACATCCTGACCTCTCTCTGTGTCTTAGGCGCATTCATTTTCATGATCGCCTCTATCCTGTCTGGTGACACTTTTCGTTTGCCTTTCTCAATTCTGTGTCCTAAGTACTGCACTTCTGTCAGGCAGTACTGCAATTTTCCCGGGGACACCTTATGCCCATTGGCAGCTAGGTGATTTAACAAAGCAATGGAGTCTTCCCTGCAAGCTTCTTCTGTTTCTGACGCCACAAGGAGGTCGTCTATGTACTGGACCAGAACTGACTTCTGGGGCAGCACTAGACTTTCAAGATTTTTCTTCAGAAGCTGGTTAAAGATCGATGGGCTCTCTGTATACCCCTGAGGGATACGACACCATGTTAGGACGCGATTTTCCAGCTTAAATGCGAAAAGAAAATGGCTTTCTTCGTCCAGAGGGATCGAAAAGAAAGCCTGACAAAGATCGATCACAGTGAACCACTCAGCTTGGAATGGAATCTGAAACAGTATCACTGATGGATTCGGTACCACTGGACAACACGAAACGACTATGTTATTAATCTTTCGAAGGTCCTGTACTATCCGAAATTTCCCATTTGGTTTCTGCAGACCCATAATCGGGGAGTTGCATGGACTACCCACGATTTCTTTCAGTATTCCCTGTTTAATCATGGACTCGATCACGGGTTTTATGCCTGCAATCGTTTCTGGAGTCAATTTATATTGGGGTGTTCTTGGGAACTCAGCATGCGGTTTCACTACAATTTTCACTGGGTCCACCCCTTTGACCAATCCAATCTCTTCCCCAGTGAAATCCCATACTTCTGGTGCCACTGTCTCTCTCAAGTCCCAGGGGAGCTCCTCTACTGTTAAAGTAGGGTACAGTTCTACGCATATTCTAGAGTTTGCAACTTTGAAATCTGCATCATCATCATTGGTCAATACCTCCACTCCCTGAGGTGTACAGTATATAGTACAATTCAATTTACACAACAGGTCTCTTCCTAGCAGACACACAGGACTTGAATCGCAAACCACAAACTGGTGCTCATCACTGTACTTCCCTATTTTCACCTGCACCGGTTCTGTCAATTGGCTGGTTATTCTCCTGTTTGCGACCCCTACCACCTGTATGGTCTCTCCAGACATGGGCAGGTCTGGAACTGCAGCTGATCTGATCGTGGATCTAGTGGCTCCTGTGTCCACCAGAAATGTCGTAGGGCACCCTGCTACTTCTGCTTCCACATAGGGTCCCCTCTGATCCACCTCCAAGGCTGCCCCGAGGGTGCAGTCTTCTCTTTCCACTCTCTGTCCGGTTAATGGGTCCACATAATAGCACTCTTCCCCTTCCACAAACAGGGGCATTTGTCTATAGGTCTTACCCATACTCCCTACTCGAGGAGGTTGCGGGAACTGGGCTCGGGGAGGAGCCCCCCCCCCTTTGAGCACCTTTCCTTGGTATGGCGTTACCCCTCTTGTAGGCGCGCTCTGGACCTCTTCCTCCTCTATCTCTTGCTCTCCTATCTCTACATTGTAAGGGCACTCGCGTTTCCAATGCCCCACCTCGTTGCACTGGTGGCACCTAGTCGTTTTCTTCAAGGCAGCTATGTCTATTCTGGGTCTAAAGGTGGAACTCTCCTCATTGCCCTTGTTCTGACTGTACTGCTTCTTTCCTCCTGTACCTGTTCCTTGCTGCTGTTGCTGTTGTCCCCCCTTCCCTGCTGCCTGCATCTGTACCACCATCAACTTTTCCTTTAGTTTCTTAGCCTTGGAATCTATCTCATCACAGCAGTACCTGGCATATCTCAGTATTTCGTCTAGGGGTTTAGTTTGCCAACAAATCGAGTGTTGCTGAATCATTAAACTAATATCCGGTCTCAGTCCCAGGACGAACTTGGACACAAATTGCCCTATGTCTTTTGGATCCATTACATCCAAGCCGCTATACTGTTTAAACGCCTTCAGCAATCTCTCGTAATATTCATGAACTGTCTCTTTGGGTTCCTGTCTTGTTCGGTCTATTCTGACCCAATCTATGTCTTGCATTGGCACTTTCTCTTTCAGCCAATTCATCACTCTCTCGAATTTTGCCATCACAATCTCGGACGGCCCATTAGTCTTGGCATCTCTCTCTGGCTCCGTTGTGGGCCACTCAGCGCTAACCTTGCATGCTGTCCACAGATCGCCTGGTACTACAATGTCAAACAGCGTGTTCAGATCTATCCATAGGACCTTTGAGATTTTTACAAATCTCTCCACTTGCTTGTACCACTCCACTGGGTTTTCACGTAATTTGGGGAAAGAGGTGGTAAAAGCAGCTAAATCTCCCCTACTCCAAGGGACATGTACATAATTCCCATTTGCAACTTCACGCAAAGGGTAAGCTTCTATTCCCTGCTGTCCTGGTGTCATAGCAATCATGCTTCTCCTGCCGGTCCCTTTCTTGGACCACCTCTCTTCCCACTTATCTAGTGCCCTCCATGTCCTTATTCCAGTAATCAGTTCCCTTATGTGCGTTTTCAGCCCAATCGTTCTCCTCTCATCTAGGTCTCGATCTGTGTAATGTAGCCTGTGGTTACCCTGTAATGCTTTGGTTCTTGACAAGTCCACCATATATTTGCCTGCTAGTTCGACTAACTTCTCATGGACTGCTCTCGCTTTTCGAGTAATGTCCTTTGCCATATACAGTATTTCATCCTGTTCATACATTTCCATTCTTTCTAAAGGCAGGGTACCATCTACCATGTCATCCAGATCTGACCTTAAGCTGGAGACATCGAGTCTCTTGGCTTTTATCTCAGCTCGCAATATGTCTTTCGAAGGGGGCTCACTGGTCTCCCTACCATCCCAACTTCGAGCTCTACGTTTGGGCTCGGGAGAGTTAATGGGTGGTCTCCCTCGCTCCCATCTCTCCAGGTCCCATGCTCGGCCATCCGATCTAGGAAGGTGATGGAACACGGGCCTGTTACCCCCACTCTCTCTCTGCCCACTCTCTTCTTCTTCTCTCCTCTCACCGCACACCTCTCTGTTATTTTCCCTCTGTTCGCTACTCTCTCTTTGCCTCGTATTGCTCAGTACCCGATACGATCCTTCCTGGTTCCCCATATTCCCTGGGCTGCGCTCATTTCCGTCATCACAGGGACTATGGTGCGACCTCTCACAACTCCCATTCAGTTCTCTGGTGCCAGGTACACAGTGTGGACACTTAAAGCTGTTTCTGTACTCTTGCGCTCTCCTCTCTCCTTCACTGAGTATTGGGCGCGCCACCCCTTCACTCCCGGGGCCCCCGTTTTCCAGGTCTGTTCTACCTCCACTCCGGGCCCAATGGGTGACTCCCCTACTCCCTCTACAGTCCCACTCCGGGCTACTCTCTCCAGCCCCGCAGTGAGTCCGAGCTCGGCTGTCCTGACTTTCCCTTTCAGCTTCCGCAGCATTGATGCTCTTTTGAGCCTTCACTGCCTCATCCCACTGCTTCATGTACTCATTTAACTCTTGAAAGGATTTTCGTCCAGATCCCCTCAGATCCATTGGCCATCTAGGACCCCCAGGATCTCCTCCTGGGTCCCCTGCTGTGTGCATCGGTGTACTCCACTCTCTGGGTATCGGCATCTGACTTGGGGAATTAGTGGTATCGTTCCTCCTTGCCTTCTCTGCTCTTTCTCTGTCTTTCCGTACCCGTTCTTCCCCTCTTGCTCTCTCTTGGTCATATATCGATATTATAGGACCTATGGTAACAGGTACCTGTAGTGCATCTGGTAATGGGTAGGATGTGGCGCTTTCCGTTTCCGGCGCTCTTTGTACCACAAACCTCCCGACTACCTGTTGCACCTGACTAGGCTGGGACAGCTCTTTCTTTGGCTCAGGATCCCACTCTGAACTGGGAAGCGGTCTATGCTCTCCTGCATTGCCCCCCTTTTCTCCTTCAGTATTCTCGACCTCTCCCCCTGCTCTATTATACGGGGGTGGCCTGTCTGTCAATAATCTGTTTATCAGGCTATCCTCTGTTTCGCTCTCCTCATCTTCTTCTAGGGGGCTTTTATTTACTGGCGCCTCTAACACTGGGTACAGTTTATTTACTTCCATGTTATGCACTCTCCATCTTTTAGCATCCGCATCCCACCTGGCATCCTGTACTGCCCTTACCGATCGTTTCACCCTTTCTTGTCGTCTGTTCATATTCTTTTCATGCGCTGCCCTAAGCCATGCATCAAGAGCTTCAAACTGGGTTGGTCTAGGCAAGGGTCTCATTGAGGTCATGACTGATTTTAATCGATGTAACACCTCTAATCTGAACGTCCCGTACTTCGGGAACGTCAGTTCCTCATTTCCTTCAGTAATCTTACTCCACTCTGATATCCAAAGGATCGTATGCAACCCAACATTTACTGCCATGTAACGAGCTGGCGTACCCTCCGGCGGGGCTTCTTCCCCTTCATACGATCCCCGCTTCTCTTTTTTAAACACCGCTTTCAACCATTTAAAACACTTCATAATTATGCGCACAAAATCCAGCCTCGCTACTCTGTTTACTTCCTGATGACAATCCACCAATCCTGTCGCGGCTTTGCTAGCTTGGCCTATCACAGCGCGGTCTTTCTCCTGTCGGCCAATCACGTCGCGACCCTGTTCTGACGTCTTCGCTAGCTGGCCTATCACAGCGCGGTCTTTCTCCGGTCGGCCAATCACTGCGCGACACCACCTGACGTCACTTTTCTCCGCTTCGCAGCAGCACCCCTCCTTTCTCAACTCGTCTCCCGGTTATGCATGCGTCCCATTCATACACCGAAAAATGACTACTTCCGACCAAGCGGTCACTTCTCTCGACTGTACGTCCACAGTCTATCTGTAATTGTCAACACAACTGACGAGATGTCTATCGTCTCTCTGATAGGTTGCTTACACACACAGTAACTTCCGACCAGCGTCCGTTACTCACGCACTCACTCTTACGTTCCCCCTATCTCGGTCTCTCGGGTGATCAATGGTACCTCATGACCCCCTTCACACTAGTTGACAATTACTCTGGGTGTCCGATACACCCGAACCACTTAAGCTCTCCTTGAACTTAAGATTTCCACCGGTTGCGCGCGCTCACAACCTGTTCCACAGTCACTCTACAGACATTCAACTCCGCCAGACATTACAACATAGATACAATACAAAACACCGCAATCTAACACGCATAACCCTTTATACTCACTCTCGACCGATACTGCTGCTTTTTCTGTCTCACGTCATCCGGATCTTCTCCAGCGGGCTGTTCTTCCGATCATCGATCTCTAGGGGCCTTGGGGTAAGCTAACCTGGCCTAGGTCACCGTCCTCAAGAAGGCAACCATCCTCTATAGCTACCAACTGAAAGGGCGAGATTTTGATCGATACCTTATATCTATTGATCCAAACCTCGATCTGGTCGACTGAACCTTTGTTGCCTGTCTGTAAGGAAAGAAAGTGCACCTATTTCCAAGCCAGTTCACCCAAGAAAGGACTCTACTCCCAAAGATCACAAACAACTTCTAGCTTTCAAAAGTTTATTGTAAAGAAATGATAAGCTGCAAATACAGACATCTCAGAATGAGATTCACGAGATACACAGGTCCAATTACATACATGTGCTCTCGAAAAGCCCTCAGACGAGCAACAGAAATCACTAACACAAGTTCTAAGAATAATAAAGCTATCAGCATAGACGCATATCTCTCCTTCATTTAGGTTGGAGGAAAACGCAAAGGTTAGGCTGTCCCTACCCTGCTCTAGATGGTATCCCTACTTAACCAAATCCCAACCTAACAAAGGTGTCAGCAGTGAATGACCCCCAAGGGAAGTCACTCACTCTAAGTCTCTTGGTGAAAACCTAAAGTTCTCCAGTCATGACCCCTCTCTGCCTACCCATCCGCTCTCTAAAGGGTCCTCAGGTCTCTGCTCTAACTCCACCCAGGGGTGCTGTCCCTAATACAAAACAGTCAACAACATTTGAGACGCCCCTTGTGAGACGCCTCTCACGTGGTGTAGCTCCTGGCTTTTTCCATGATGCTTTGTCTTGGGCCTCATGCGTTAGAGTTGACCTTGCTTCTCAGACTCTTCTCCGGCCCGCTGATACCCCTCAAACATTCCGGAACCCTCCTCCATGTCTGGGCCGTCTACTGAACAGACCTCTATTCATTCATTTATAATTGGATCCCCCCCTTATCCTTTGCAGACAGATATCTGCAGCCAAGAACCCAACTCTCATAGACTTCTAAAAAAGCTTGCAACATTTCTCAGCCCAGACATGTACGTGTAAATCAATGCTAAAACATTTCAGGCCTACAATATTTCTCATTATGATTATAGCATTCAACTTCTTCATTTAATTAAAGCATGTTAATACTCTTATTCTATTATTAAGTAAACATTTCTATAAATCATGGCCTATTTAATGCAATGACCAAAAACCTTAATACAATCTGTGTCGTGAAAAGAACCACCTTCCCTTTCCCTCCAGCTCTGGCCCTGAGGCCTACCACGTTCTGCTCTTAACCACATACCATCTTATGTTTTAGCAGCTTCACGACATGGATTCAAAAATAATCACATCTAATAAAATCATATAATGTCACACATTTCTGTATTAGTTCCACTTCTACTTAAATCTCTATATTAACTATACATTCAGAATATAATTGCAGATACTATTAGCACTCATGGCATTTCTCCTCATGATTTGTGCTTACTACAGGTAAGTGTGATGTACTCATACATTTAAGTCAGTTGCGCTCTCTCACTGACGTAAAGGGAATTGCCATTGTATAATTTGCATTATTGAGGAAACTCTAATGGCAGCTGCCTAGTGTAAGAATGTATAAGATCGTCTGCACCTCGCTACAGAGTGCAGGCCAAGATTTTTTATCTTCGGTGCTGGTAGCCACGACAGAACAAAGAAACCACAAGGTTTTGATTATCACCATGTTTTAAGGGGTTACTAAAATCTCAGATTTGTAGCATTGCAATTGAAGGTTATCCTTGTGCATCCTCCTCTCTGGCATTTAACCAGTGGCGGCTGACATGGCACACCGGTGGCGAGGCGGTTGCGGGTGTGTGGGGGTGAGGGGGAAACAGTGCGCAATGTAAAAAAATAAAAAAATAAACACTTACCTTGCAGCGCCGGGTCCCACGTCTCTACTCCTGCTCTCCTCGTCGGACTCAAGGCATATAAAGCAGAGCTAGACTCTCCTGACCAATCACAAAGCTGCAATGCAGCGCTGTGATTGCTAAGCATCCAGGCTCCCCTAACCAATCACAATGCTGCAATGCTGCATTGTGATTGGTCTGAGCATCCTGGTTTGACGCTGAGCCAGGGAATGGGGCCTGGGCATGTTCACCACGCAGGCTGTAATGCGGCCTGCATGGAGAACAGGGAAAGTGTGCATGACTGTTTTGGGCATCTCAAGAGGGCTGGCCAAACAGTCATGTGCACTTAGATTTGTGCAAACCACTCCTCCCATACTACGACAGCAGGGCAGCCACGCCCACTCGTCCGCCTGCAAAGCAGCACGGAACCATTAAATGATAATAACTCAAAGTTATTATCATTTTATGCTTCCTTTACTTTGCACTGCTTAAAAGCAGTGAGGTGATGCTCCTCCATCATAGCAGAGGAGCCGCCCCTGCAATTAATGCCTTTAAGATGATTCAAAACTGACCCCCATAATGAGTTATAAAAAATATGCTCGAGTTTTATCAACATAAGAGTGAAAACAGATGTTGAAAATAAAGTCCAAAACAGACCCATGAGAAATATAATTAAAATGTTATTCTAGACCGTATATCCCTATATGCCGATGACGTACTGATTTATTTAATGTCCCCTACTACATCCCTAGTCACACTCCTGGCAGTCCTTGAGAAATATAGAGAAATATCAGGCTATACGATTAACTGGACGAAGTCGGTTCTATACATCCTACACGGTCAAATGCCCCCACTACCTCCCACTTGCACGGTACAGACGGCGACCAGAGGGTTCCGATACCTCGGAATATTTGTCACACCGAATGACTCCATCTTTATGGAGGAAAATTTGTCAAAACCACTGCAGAGGCTCAGGGCTGACGTCAAACATTGGCGCTCCCTACCGCTGACATTGTTGGGAAGGGCAGCACTCTTTAAGATGCTCTCACTTCCATGATTTCTCTACGCACTACAAAATACCCCTTTTCTGATCCCGCCCTCATATTTCAAAGCCATTGAAGCAGAAATGTCCTCTTTATTATGGGACGGGAAACCGGCTCGTATAGCCCAGACCAAACTTGTCCGCAGCTGGTATGACGGAGGGATTGCACTCCCAAATGTTAAACTATACTACTGGGCTGCTCAGCTAACAGTTATTAATCAATGGCTACACACTCCGCAACAGGAACCAGCCTACAGCCTCGACAGAACCATCCTACCTGCAGATAAACTGATGAAAGCCCTATACACTAACAAACGCAGACATAACCTCACGGGCCCAACAACCCACACTGTCAAGATATGGCACATAGCTCAGAGAGCCCTAGGATGGGAGGGGGTACTCACGCTTGCCACCCCGCTCTGGGACACGCGGAGACTCGGTACACTAGCTAACACTAAAGGCTTTAGGCAATGGGATCTAATTGGGATCTCCAAGATTGGGGATATGTGGAGCCGGGGAGCCGTCATCACATTCGAAGCTCTGAAAGAAAAATACAGGATGGCAGATGTGGAGCTTTATCGCTACACACAAATCCGACATGCGCTGCAAGGGGCCATTCCGATCGGTACCACACTGGCCGACTCTTCCCCCCTGGAAGATAGGCTTCTGACTGAACACCTCCAACAGAAAGCGATATCACTCACATATAATAAACTATTAAACAACCTTCGAGACCCCACGGTAGTACTTCGGAGTAAATGGGAGGTGGAACTAAGAGATATAGACGATGAGGACTGGCTGCATGCATTGGCTTCTCCAAGAGACACCTCGATCCCTTCTCGATTGAAGCTTGTACAACTAAAGATACTGCATAGAGTATACTATTCACGCACCCTCTTGCACAAACTGGGACACATTCCGGAACCTAACTGCTTGAGGGGCTGCGGTCTACAAGGAACATTCTACCACATACTATGGGATTGTCCTAAAATACAAACGTACTGGGCACAGCTGATGTCAGAGATCTCCGAAGCTAGCGGGGTAGACCTACCGCCAGAACCAAGGTGCTGCTTACTGAATATCTGAATATCAAAGGATACAGCGACCCTGGGTAATGGCTCCACGGGACTTTCGGATGCATCTGTACACAGTGCAGAGTATGGATCGGGCACACTGAATGACCCAGTGCTTGTGGACAACGCATCTTGCAGACCTCTTGATCCACCTGCCCTTATCGATGACAACGTGCCAGGTTTCCTGAATGAAACGGAGTCAGAAACTACTTCCTCTAACCTTGCTGGCAAGGCAACCAATACACCTGACCATTTGAGGTTAATATGTTGGAACGTTGCCGGGCTGGCTAATAAATTGGGTGACCCGGAATGGGCAAATTACATTGAGACTGGGGACGTATGCATGTTCCAGGAAACCTGGGCCAGAGAGGACTATGGTCATCAGGGATACATGTCATTTTTCATTCCAGCTAAGTGGGAAGGCAAAGGTCGCCCATCGGGGGGGCTCACGACTTGGGTTGCATCCCATCTGGGCTGTGTGGCAACTCGGCTGTTGACCAACTCTGAAGACATTCTCGCGGTCTCATTGTCCTGGCCTAACCAAGTGAAACTTGTTTGCATTAATATCTATTCTAGGCCAGTGGGAATTGCAAGGGAATCGCAGACCATAGATGAACTCTCAAATTATTTATCTGAATTACCGAATGATTCATTCTTTGTGGTGGGAGGGGATTTTAATTCCCATTTTGAGCCACTATCCGGTCTTTCTGAGGGGTTCCCCGCGGAAGAAGAGGCCAGATGGGCAGTGCCCCCAGTGGAAGCGCCCCCACCGAAGGCTTGGACCCCATTAGCATTACAAATTACAGCCCTTACCCTTAAGTTTGGAATACGGGCCTGTAATGGGCGATTGATCTCGGATATGCCCAGTAAAACTACTTACAATAAACCTGGAAGGGAATCTCGCCTGGATTATGTCATGGCTCAAATAGTGAAGTGGCCGGCTATACAGGACTTCAGGGTGATGGAGAGGGCGGAGAGTGACCACAACCCGCTAGAGCTTGACCTTATCCATCCTTGCCCCCAATCATCCGCGATTAACGCGGAAGGGAACAAACCTGCTCTTCTCCTGGATAACACCAGGAGAAGAATTAGATGGGAGCACTTGGTTGCAAGTAAGAACAAACTCCCCCTGCTCTATGATGGGATAACTCCCATCTTGGAAATTGTGGGGGGGCTGGATTCCGAGGCAAATAATAAAGATTCCCAGGCCAAACTGTATAAGGCCCATGAGGACCTTGTAAATGTAGCGGCCCCTTATCTCTCCTCCAGCTCACAAAAGCCTAGAGAGGTGCAACAAGGCAAAACTCTATGGTATAATGCAGCTTGCAGAAGGGCAAAAGCAGAACTCCTCAGACTAATCAAGGAGGGGCTAGGGGGGGATAGGCTAAAATATAGTAGGAAAGCCTACAAAAAGCTTGTTGCCCATGCTAGGGCTGAATGGGAGGAAAACCAGTGGGAAGAACTCACAAAGGCCCTAGCTATCCAGAACCAGCGTTTGTTTTGGAGGTTAGTGAGCGGGGGGTCAGGGAGCCTACATTCGGCACTGGAGCCTAACATCGCTCCAGGAGTGTGGCAGGCACACTTCCAGGCCTTATATAGCTCTGAACCGGGAGAATCTACTGCAGTTACGGAGGTGTGCTGGCAGAGATATGAGGGCGAGCCCATAACGCTGGGTGAAGTCAACGCTGCCATCTCAGCCTTGGCTTCTGGAAAGGCGCCGGGACTGGATGGCCTACCTGGAGATATGTTTAAACAAGAGCCCATTGTTTGGGCGCCTTACCTTACTGCCCTCTTTAACGGAGTCATATGTGGTATGGAAATCCCTAGCACTTGGCTGGGGGCAGAGGTGGTCCCCATCTTTAAAAAGGGCTCGCCTCTGCTCCCAGCCAACTACAGACCCATCAGTTTAATAGACGTGGCACAGAAACTGTTTGGCAGGGTCTTGCTGAATCGGCTCCAGGATTGGATGGAGGAGGTGGGTGCCCTTAGCCCCTATCAGGCGGGTTTTAGGAGGGGGGTATCCACAGTGGATCAGGTTTTTAGATTGAACCTTATTTATTGGAGGGCAGCTAAATTCGAGGGCGGCAGTCTGTACACAATTTTTGTGGACTTACGAGCCGCCTTCGACTTGGTGCCTAGGGGGAAACTGTGGAGCGTCTTGGCAGAGATGGGCGTTCCCCCGGACATTCTACAAATCCTGCAGAGGCTCCATCAAAACAACTATGCCCGAGTGAGGTGTGGCCGTTCGGGGGAACTGACGGACAGATTCCCCGTCGGCCGCGGGGTAAGACAGGGTTGTGTGTTGGCACCGACCCTGTTTTGCCTCTTCGTCAATGGGGTAATCGCCCATCTAAATGCCACCGACTATACCGATGCTCCCAAACTGAATGGCAGCAGGGTGCCCGCAATTATGTTTGCGGATGACACCCTGCTGCTATCCAAAAACCCCTATGGGGATACAGAGGATCCTTGATTCATTTCTGGCCTTCTGCACTGACAGAGGGCTAGAAATTAACGCAGCAAAAACTAAATTCATGGTTCTGAATCCGAGTCAAAAATTGCGGCCGAATCCGAAACTGGGAGCTGTGCGACTCGAGAGAGTATCCACCTTCGAATATCTTGGTGTGACTCTTAACGAAACCATGTCTTGGGGATCCCATCAAACTAGGGCAAACCTCAAACTTATACAAACCACTGGAGGTATTGCCCGGTTGATGACCGGTTCGACATACCGCCCACTGGGGACACTTATTCAGATATACAAAGCCCAGGCTAGGGGTGCGATCATGTATGGGGCGGAATTGTGGGGGCATACACCCTGTCGGACTATGTCACTCACGGAAAAAAAGTTTATAAGACGGATAGCCGCACTTCCGCCCAGTACTCCGCTGCTCCCCCTGAGGCTGGATTTGGGCCTACGACCGTTAGCAGATGAAATAAGTCTGAGACCTATAGCTTTCTGGCGTAGGCTGTGGAGCAGTAACGATCTTGCAGAATATAGAGCGGAATTGGCCGAATTACTGAACCATCCGAAAGCGCTCCACATCCCCTGGGTTAAAAACATCCAAGCCACCTGTATGGAATTGGGGCTCCCTGATTTATGGACGGACCCGGCGAATGCCGCATTAAGTATCTCAAAAAAGTCACTGGCTAGTTTGTACTACGAATATAAACTAACCAGGGCCCGAACAATGCAGGCAGAAGGGTCCTTGTCCTCTGAGTTTCTGCAGAGCAAGGACATTTATAGGTTCGAGAAGGCACTGGATCCTATCTACCCTGTTCTTGCTAGGAAGTTGTATCTCCAATGGAGATACGGCACGCTGCCCTTCCGGTCCTTCACAAGCACTTGGTCACCATGCTCTACCACAAAGCAGTGCCCGGCCTGTGATGCCATGGAGGAAACCGATTTACACGTGGCTTTCTTCTGCCCTGCTTACAAGGCAGCTAGAAAATACTGGCTCCTCCCATTGATAAGGAACATGGGCTGCAGGGAATATGCACCAATGTACAGGATTTTAAAATCTGAGGTTTCTCCCCCAATAGTTTTTGCACTATCAAAATTTCTTATCAAGGTTTGGTATACGCGTAACCGTATTTTAAAAACGTTGGGCCTTTCTTAAAAAAAATTTTTTATGCATAGATTAATGTATTTTGTACATGTTTTCCAACGGTTTTTTATCCTTTTATGAATTGATTTACTGTGATGTATTTGTACTGTTTATCTTTTATGGCCAATTGGCCGAAATAAAGATTGGAAACTTGAACTTGAATATCTGGTCACCTACAGACCTTAATAGAGGGCTGCAAACATGGGCTACACTAAGCATGGCTCTAGCTAAACGTAATATCGCTAGGAAATGGGGGTCTAACCTGATACCCACGAGAACGCAATGGGGGAACGATATGGATGCGGCAATGGTGGCAGAAAGGGCGGTCTATGTCCACAGAGGGTGCCCCAGAAAATGGTCTAAAATATGGGGGAAATGGAATGAGTATCGAGGCAATTTATGTGAAGCCGCACGAGAACTGTCTGACCCCGCGACGAGCCCATAGGATGGAATAGGACTAAGCTATTGTACATATATTCCTGTTGAGTACCGGGGGGGGGGGACCTGGAAGAAATGAGATGCGAAGGTGTTACTGATCTGTCTGTTTGTTGACAAAATAGTCACAAAGTCATAACACGTTAACGGCTACTACCTGCGAATACTACTGCCTACCGGCCATCATATGTCGTGAAAACACATGTATATTGTCATTTAAGATGAAGCGAGAAGAGATGTACAGTACTGATACTTATTCTGAATGTTAATTGTCTATCTATGTGAAAGATCAAATGCAATGCCATATGTATATATTGCGATGCTGAAAAAAGCCAATAAAAACAGTTTAAAAAAAAAAAATGTTATTCTAAAGTTGGGTTAGTGTCAAACTCAGTCATAAAAAAGCACCATAAGATAAAGAGAATACCCTCTGGCACCAGTTTGTTAGTTCAAAACCAGACATGTAACCACAAAACAGGCATTGCTATTATATGGTTATATGCATATTCCCCAGAATATGGTCGATGTGGCCAGTATGTGCCAGTGATTGCCATCATATGGCAAGAACTGACATCAGTTCAGGACGCCTCCAACATATACCATATAATGTGATCATATGGTAGGTAATACCACCATATATCATGTTTTGCATAGATGTGCCACATATGCCTGGGATTTCTACTATCTACCGGGAATTTGATTCTATCCATAGAGTTAAGGAGGATGAACATCAGTCCAATGACAATCTTTCAATTGAGGCCGGCCATAAAAAAGGGTTATACTTCTTGGTGTCCAAAGAAGAATTGAGCATGTAATTTTACAAACACCCATAACAACCCCCTTAGAGGATGCCTAGGGCATTTAACTCACAGCATCCAAGTTATTAAAAAACCCTAAAGTGCACCATTATGACTACACAAAGGGCCCAGAATACATGTAAAGGGTAGCAATAATTTACCCATTAAAACCCAACAAAACAACTAAAGCATCTGTTTATCATAGTGAATTTAAGAACACCATTCTATTAGTAGCCAAGTTAGCTCCTGATTAAACAGTGATAGTCTGATTTTTGTATTCTCATATATATTGCAGTGCCTCCTCAGCTTACATTGACAGGGAATGACAGTTAAAGTTTAACGATGGGAATGGTGACGTGTTTTAATTTTCAAGTTAGGGCCTTTCATAGCCCAGGCCAACTCCCTTGTCTCCAAGATTCCACCTAGAATATGAAACCTCCCAAAATTGTTAGACCTCTCCCTTCTCCTATGCACTACCCTTCCATTGCCCCCAGTGCCCTACCTCTGTCCTCTAGTTGTACCAACAGCCTCAAATAATGTTTTCCCTTTTCACAAATGGATATTTTTCATTGTTGTTTTGACCATTGTACATGAGGTAAATGTACATGCTGTTTTGAAAGTTAATGTTGAGGCCATTTCAATGTATGCCACATACCTACATATTATGTCTCTATACCTGCCAATCAAATGACTTAATCCATGTTACACTCAACCTCATGCAAATCTAGTGGCCCCTCAACCTAAATAGCTAAATCAGACATGTCCTGCCATATTGTTGTATACTCTATCTGCACCCATCCCAGAGGGGCAATCTAGTCCTATACCGACAACGTTCTGACTTACCATCTTAAAACTTCAATTCCAGATAACTACCACAGTGCATACATCAAGAATTGGAAATATGACCTCATCTTCACAAATCTTAACATCTGCCCCTGGCTCTAAGCTCGCCTGCTCAACTACTACATGCCTGCACTCAGTTATCTTTGTTAGACAAGCTCTCACTGTGCATCTTCTGGTGAGAACATCGTCCAGTACTTGCTATCAGTTATACCATAAAGGAAATATCATGATATATGGCTATCATTGTGAGTTCTTTCACCCATTCTATCCATTCCACTTCTTTCCCCACTTTCCCCTCCTTCTGCATCTCTCTCCCGTTCTCACAATTCCACCTTGTTATCGCTCCCATGTCACCTTATCCATCCCTCTCGTGCCACCTTTTCCATACTTCCCTTCCCCGTCTCTCGCCCTCACCTCTTTGTATGCTACACCCACACCAGCTCATTTCTCCTCTTCTCTCTCATTCACCATTATCCATGCTCTACCGTTCTTCAGTATTATAATTATCTCTCTAATTCTCCTCCGCATTCTTTTTCTCATTTGTTTCTATCTTAGTTCATTGTAAGTCCTTTGATGACTGATGCTACTATTTAAAGTGCATTTCGAGCTGGACTGTTCCAATGGGGAGCAGGGTCAAGACTGATTTGCATATGGCTGGGTCTAACTGGAATGGAGTGACATGCACTGGGGCCTGTTTATCAGCAAAATTCCAGTGCACAGAGTAAAAAACAGACAGCTTCAGTCCATATATAAAAACCAGCAGTCCGAACAAAATGGGAATGATCATACGAAAAGGCATTTTCTTCCAATAAGTATGCCAACCTATTTTATTTTGTACACGATATTGACCCTCTTTGGGATTTACAAAAATGTTGTCAGTTACACAGTTATCCGTCAACTGCACCCTTTCTTCATTCAAAATCAAAATCGCTCTTAAGGGAACAATCACAAATGTTTATTTAAACAACATGTTGCCAAGTGGATTATACCAAGAATAACATACTTTTCGTCTCACAAAGTTAATGAAAGGTTTTTCACAAGACTCCTAAAATGAAAGAAAATATATCATTCAGTATTCATAGTACTCCAGATTTCTAATCTGAGAATCACCAAAAATGAATCGTCAAATTGTAGGTCAATCACATTCAGGTGTATTCTCTGCACTCAGGAATGCAGGTTGCACAGGTTCTCTGAGACATAGCAGGATCTGCTTACACAGAATAACCTGTAACTGATTTTGTCTTGTCTACATACCTATCTGTCAGAATGCCCTAGACACATCGTGATAAACTGAAACAATGACATCGTTCATGACTCAAACACCTGAATTTTAAACAAGAAAAAGAGTAGCTTACAAAATGATGGGTGATCAGTGTTTTTCTTAGGGACGTTCCCGAGCGATGGAATGCCTTGCTAGTGCTTCTTTGAAAGAAGTCCTTTCTCCTTAAAATTTGACAACTGCTCTCAATAACACTTCTCAGGGTATAACATAGCTGTACAAGTGTACTTGTGTGTTAAAATGGAGGTGACTAGTTGGCAGTGGCTTGCCCCTGTCCAAATAGCAACCCTTCCTTCTAGTCATAATAAAGGACCCCTTGGTAGCTTGGCACAAGCAGTTAGGCTTATCTCAGAGGCAATGTGTAAAGCATTTGCACATAATATACAGTAACACAGTGAAAACACTACAAATGGACACCACACCAGTTTAGAAAAATAAAGTGTCTTAGACTAAACAAAACAAAACCAAAATAACAAAAAACATACAGATACCAAACTAAGACTTTTTTAAAGGTGCAAACAGTGTTTTCCATAGACAACTACGGATGTGTGAATGTTGCACAAAGTGGCAGCGATCAAGGTGCTGCATCGATTCCTGTAGCTGCTGACAGGCGATGCGCTGATTCTTTTGGCTGCAAAGAGGGTCCTGCATCGGAGTTGGTGCAGTGATCGCGGACGACGGAGATCGGTGCACGGGACTCGGCGTGCAGCTCTCTTCTGGGCCTCGGATAGGTGCTGTGTTGATTTCTTCAGCCGCATGGGGCTATGCATCAGGATTTTCTCCTGCATGGTGGGGTAGCGTAGAATAAAACAGCCACAAGAAGAGTGAAGCGTCGATTTTGCAGTTCTTCACAGCTATCTGTAGCGGGAACAAATTCCAGGGGCCCAGAACTTTAATAAGCACACCCCCGCAAGTCAGAACTCCCAGCAGTGGAGTTCAAGAAGACTGCAGTCTTTGTGTCCCTGAGACTTCAGAACAGGCAAGCACACACAACTCCTGTGAGATTCTTCTCAAGCTGGATTCACAGCTAACTCCAGTCTTTGTCCTTTCCTTAGCAGAAGCAGAATATCTCGGCCAACCCTGCAAAGCAACACACAGCAAAGGGTCATTACTCCTCCTCACAGCTCTTCAGCTCTTCTTCCTTGCCAGAGGTTCCTTTTGATTGTAGAAGTAATCTAATGTTCTGGGGTTTTAGGTGTAATACTTTTTCTTTTTGAAGTATTTGCAAGAAAGTCTCTCTTGATAAGTAAAAAACAGTTCTGTCCTCTCTGGACCAGCCACCCTCCAGGGGGCGGAGACAGCATTGTGCAAGGGAGCCACCACCTTTTCAGGTGTTCAGTGACAACTCCTCTCACCGCTCTAACCCAGGAAGATCCTTCAGGAAATGGAGGGCACACCTTAGCTACCTCTGTGTGCGTGTCTGGAGTGAATGCACAAACAACCCCTGTCAATCTAAACCCAGACGTTGATCCCACAGGCAGGCAGTCACACAGAATAGTAAAGCAAGAAAATGCCCACTTTCTATAAGTAGTATTTTCAAACACACAATTTAACAAGCATTGGAAATGCAATAGGTCTCGCATTAGGAAAGTTTGACTTTTTATTTATGTGTTGGTTTTGAAAATAGCAAAATTAATACCTTTGTCAGTTACAATGTCAATAGTTTTAACTTTCGCAAATGTGACACCTATAGCATTTGTAATGCAATGTGTGTTGTATTTACGTGACTTAGATGTATTGATATTACAAATAACAATGGCTTTTAATTTTGTAAATAATTATTACTTAAATAAAATTTATTGTAATTTATAATGGCAATAGCTTAAACGTTTGTAAATAACTTTTGTGAAGATTATGTTCAGTGTATTTTATTGTGACGAAAATCCAAGAACATTGCATTTGCACCTACACACACACAGAGCCACACACACACACACACACACATATATAGATGTGGTGGTGGTGGATCTGGGGGATATGGTGGTGGTGGTGGATGTGGTGGTGGTGGTGATGGTGGATGTGGTGGTGGTGGATGATGTGGTGGTGGATGTGGTGGTGGATGTGGTGGTGGTGGATGTGGTGGTGGAAGTGATGGTGGTGGGTGTGATGGATGCGGTGGTGGTGGATGCAGTGGTGGTGGTGGATGCGGTGGTGGTGGATGCGGTGGTGGTGGATGCGGTGGTGGTGGATGCGGTGGTGGTGGATGCGGTGGTGGTGGATGTGGTGGTGGTGGATGTAGTGGTGGTGGATGTGGTGGTGGATGTGGTGGTGGATGTGGTGGATGCGGTGGATGTGGTGGTGGACGTGGTGGTCGGTGTGGTGGTGGATTTTGTAGGTGTGGTGGATGTGGTGGTGGATGCAGTGGTGGTGGATGTGGTGGTGGTGGATGTGGTGGTGGTGGTGGATGTGGTGGTGGTGGATGCAGTGGTGGTGGATGCAGTGGTGGTGGATGCAGTGGTGGTGGATGCAGTGGTGGTGGATGCAGTGGTGGTGGATGCAGTGGTGGTGGATGTGGTGGTGGATGAAGTGGTGGTGGATGTGATGGTGGTGGATGTGGTGGTGGTGGATGTGGTGGTGGTGGATGTGGTGGTGGTGGATGTGGCGGTGGTGGATGTCATGGTGGATGTCGCGGCGATGGTGGATGTGGTGGTGGATGTGGTGGATGCGGTGGATGTGGATGTGGTGGATGTGGATGTGGTGGTGGTGGATGTGGTGGTGGAAGTGGTGGTGGATGTGTTGGATGTGGTGGTGGGTGTGGTGGATGTGGTGGTGGTGGATGCGGTGGTGGTGGTGGATGTGGTGGTGGTGGATGTGGTGGATGTGGTGGTGGATGTGGTGGTGGACGTGGTGGTCTGTGTGGTGGTGGATGTGGTAGGTGTGGTGGTGGATGCAGTGGTGGTGCATGTGGTGGTGGTGGATGTGGTGGTGGTGGATGTGGTGGTGGTGGTGGATGTGGTGGATGTGGTGGTGGATGTGGTGGATGTGGTGGTGGATGTGGTGGATGTGTTGGTGGATGTGGCGGTGGATGTCATGGTGGATGTCGAGGTATGGTGGATGTGGTAGTGGATGTGGTGGATGTGGTGGATGTGGTGGATGTGGTGGATGTGGTGGATATGGTGGTGGATGCGGTGGTGGTGAAAGTGGTGGTGGATGTGTTGGATGTGGTGGTGGATGTGGTGGTGGATGTGGTGGTGGATGTGGTGGATGTGGTGGATAGTGTGCCGCCAAACTATCATGTTTCTACTCCTGCCAGCGTATCCATCTATGTAACACAAGTGGAAACACACCAAAAAGCAGCCATGCCTATTAGCTTTGTCAATAGTTGTTCCTACATAAAGATTTAACAAAAAAAAAAGCTTTGCTATATAAAAAAATACGCTTTTGTTCGTATGTGCTAATTTGTAGCAGAAGACAAACGATTGCGGCTTTCAGGGAGCAGAATTGTGTCACAGCCCTGGCTCACCATTCTGTAATTATGGACAACCTTGTGATCACTGTGGCTACGGTGCAATACGTGAGGGCAAAGTTAGCGCTATATACAATTGTCCACAAAATAAATACAAATTAAAACCTAGAACTGCTGCAAAGGTAAAATCGACTTTTCCCATTTAAGATGATGGAAAAAACAAAGAACATTATCGGCACCCGTCGCAGCAAAGTGTAGCGCTCATAATGTGTAAACATGTACAAGATAAATGAATGCCACTTTGGAAAATTACGCATTCCACTGCAAAAACATGTTTGTACCTGCAAAGGTGGAACTATAACCTATATTTGTGTTGGAGGGAAGAGCTAATAAAAACAAGGAGAAACACGAGAGACGGCCTCCGGCCGTCAAAGTGAAAGTACGGCCGGCGCAGGAGAAATGCGACACGACGGGCAGGGGAGGGGGCGGAGCGGGGAGAGCGGCATGAGGGTGTGAAGCAGCAGGGGCCTGAGATGCGGCCGCATCAATGGTTGCCACAGCACAAATATTTAGAAAAAAAACGAAGGCTTAGCTATACAAATAGTAAACATGGTTTACTTCTTATGGGCAACATTGTAGCATAAGGCAAAAGGTGACGACTTTGGAGTTTACAGGAAAGAGGTTCGAATCATAGCGCAAGTTCACAAAGAAACATAAAGGTCGGGTTTCTGTAATCTAACTTGTGGCCATGTAAAACGGTGCAATACGTGAGGGCAAAGTTAGCGCTATATACAATTGTCCACAAAATAAATACAAATTAAAACCTAGAACTGCTGCAAAGGTAAAATCGACTTTTCCCATTTAAGATGATGGAAAAAACAAAGAACATTATCGGCACCCGTCGCAGCAAAGTGTAGCGCTCATAATGTGTAAACATGTACAAGATAAATGAATGCCACTTTGGAAACACGAGAGACGGCCTTGAAAGTACGGCCGGCGGAGGAGAAATGCGACACGACGGGCAGGGGAGGGGGCGGAGCGGGGAGAGCGGCAAAAGGTGACGACTTTGGAGTTTACAGGAAAGAAGTTCGAATCATAGTGCAAGTTCACAAAGAAACATAAAGGTCGGGTTTCTGTAATCTAACTTGTGGCCATGTAAAACGGTGCAATACGTGAGGGCAAAGTTAGCGCTATATACAATTGTCCACAAAATAAATACAAATTAAAACCTAGAACTGCTGCAAAGGTAAAATCGACTTTTCCCATTTAAGATGATGGAAAAAACAAAGAACATTATCGGCACCCGTCGCAGCAAAGTGTAGCGCTCATAATGTGTAAACATGTACAAGATAAATGAATGCCACTTTGGAAACACGAGAGACGGCCTTGAAAGTACGGCCGGCGGAGGAGAAATGCGACACGACGGGCAGGGGAGGGGGCGGAGCGGGGAGAGCGGCAAAAGGTGACGACTTTGGAGTTTACAGGAAAGAAGTTCGAATCATAGTGCAAGTTCACAAAGAAACATAAAGGTCGGGTTTCTGTAATCTAACTTGTGGCCATGTAAAACGGTGCAATACGTGAGGGCAAAGTTAGCGCTATATACAATTGTCCACAAAATAAATACAAATTAAAACCTAGAACTGCTGCAAAGGTAAAATCGACTTTTCCCATTTAAGATGATGGAAAAAACAAAGAACATTATCGGCACCCGTCGCAGCAAAGTGTAGCGTTCATAATGTGTAAACATGTACAAGATAAATGAATGCCACTTTGGAAACACGAGAGACGGCCTTGAAAGTACGGCCGGCGGAGGAGAAATGCGACACGACGGGCAGGGGAGGGGGCGGAGCGGGGAGAGCGGCAAAAGGTGACGACTTTGGAGTTTACAGGAAAGAAGTTCGAATCATAGCGCAAGTTCACAAAGAAACATAAAGGTCGGGTTTCTGTAATCTAACTTGTGGCCATGTAAAACGGTGCAATACGTGAGGGCAAAGTTAGCGCTATATACAATTGTCCACAAAATAAATACAAATTAAAACCTAGAACTGCTGCAAAGGTAAAATCGACTTTTCCCATTTAAGATGATGGAAAAAACAAAGAACATTATCGGCACCCGTCGCAGCTAAGTGTAGCGCTCATAATGTGTAAACATGTACAAGATAAATGAATGCCACTTTGGAAACACGAGAGACGGCCTTGAAAGTACGGCCGGCGGAGGAGAAATGCGACACGACGGGCAGGGGAGGGGGCGGAGCGGGGAGAGCGGCATGAGGGTGTGAAGCAGCAGGGGCCTGAGATGCGGCCGCCTTTGATGTGATAATGCGAGGCAAGCAGCTGGTGGCATTGTGCACGCGCTTTCACATGCACTGCAAGAAATCGCCTGGGAATCGCCTGATCTCGGTAAGCTTTGTTTAAGCCCCCATAGTCTCGCTCTGCTCAATGCGCATGCGCATTGACAGGCGAGACCTAAAAACTATCTTTACCAAAAGATGCACTTTAAATTTTGAGTTCAGGCAACCTAAACTCTAAATTTCTATCTCTTCCCAATTGAAAGTTACAATTGTAAAATGTTACAAGGCAGCTCCACTTATAACCTATGGGAGAGACAGCCTTTCAATAGTGAAAAATTAAATTGGCAGTATTTCACTATTAAGACATGTAAAACACTCCATGACATGTCCTACCTGTTACATACACTGCACCCTGCCCATGGGGCTGCCTATGTCTGGCCTTAAGGGTTACTTACATGTAAGATAAGGGACGGTTAGTGCCTGGCAAGTGGGTGCTCTTGCCAGGTCGACATGGCAGTGAAAAAATGGCGTGTGTAGACACAGCAGTATCAGATCTGAGACACATTTGAAAGGCTACATGTTTTGGTGGCACAAGCAGACCCACTTATTGCATTTGATTTACAGGTCTTGGACACACACAGTGCACTTTACTAGGGGCTTACCAGTCAATCAAATATACCAGTCATAGATAACCAATCACAACACAATTTACAATAGTAGCAAATGCACTTTAACACTGGATTGAAGCGGAAAGGGGCACAGAGTTACTAAACCAGCAAAACAAAGCACAGCATACCACTGTTAGTCCTGGCTTCATTGGCGTGGGTCTCCCTTCCATTTTTTTGCTGTTGCCCCATGTATTTTTGCTGGTGTTAGATGCTTTGGGCACTGTGCCACTGCTATTCAGTGCCACAGTGCAAGTGCTCCCTATTGTAAATTGATGTATTAATCAGTGGTTCCATGTTTGGCTATTTGGTTTACTTTAAAATACAAAGAAACCTGGGGGTCTAAGATAGGAGAAAAATGAGCCAAATGTGTACTCTCAAACAGTAAGACTAGATGCCACTGGGGTAAAAGGTAAAAACCTGTAAGTCTTACCCAGAGTTAGTAGCCCAACGCATATAACCACTAGCAAAAGTAGGTGAAGCCCAAGGTTCAGAGATGGATTCCCATCAAAGTCTTGTTAGTGATCTGGTGTTATCATCTGGTCATCCAAAGGTAAGGCTAAAAAGTCTCTTGAACATTGAGACAGCTTGTATGCCCACCAATTAGAACTGGGGAAAACCCACAATTACTTGCGGACCATGCGTGTGATCACTAAACGGGATGTTGTGCAGTGCAAAAAAATATAAAGTGAGTGTAGTGAAGGTTAAAAGTAGAATAAAGAACAAACAGCAAATATACTTTAATGGCTGTAAGCCTTTTTCTGTTTAAAAACCAGAACAGCGCAAAAAAGCAGTGTAACCAAATATCTGCTTATGGGCCGACATGTTTCTGCCATAAAGGGGGTTGGCTTCCCAAGGCATTCTTCAGGGCCTCTGTTCTAATGAAGTTGTTTTGCAACTGCTAGTGTAAACTACCAATATAAACCATATAAACAGTGGTAAAGTAAAATCATAAAGGATATTTATCACTCCATGTCAAATGGTGTCTTGATCACCCATAATGACAGGGGAAATTACCTCACCTCACCTGGACCAAGCTCAGGGTAAGGGAGACCACGCTCTCTCCGTCGTTACCTCGTCGATTCCTGAGGTTGGGGGAGGCCTCCCTGAGCTTGGTCCAGGCGAGGTGAGGTAATTTCCCCTGTCATTATGGGTGATCAAGACACCATTTGACATGGAGTGATAAATATCCTTTATGATTTTACTTTACCACTGTTTATATGGTTTATATTGGTAGTTTACACTAGCAGTTGCAAAACAACTTCATTAGAACAGAGGCCCTGAAGAATGCCTTGGGAGGCAAACCCCCTTTTTGGCAGAAACATGTCGGCCCATAAGCAGATATTTGGTTACACTGCTTTTTTGCGCTGTTCTGGTTTTTAAACAGAAAAAGGCTTACAGCCATTAAAGTATCTTTGCTGTTTGTTCTTTATTCTACTTTTAACCATCACTACACTCACTTTATATTTTTTTACACTGCACAAAATCCCATTTAGTGATCACACGCAAGACCGCAAGTAATTGTGGGTTTTCACCAGTCCTAATTGGTGGGCATACACGCTGTCTCAATGTTCAAGAGACTTTTTAGCCCTACCTTTGGATGACTAGATGATAACACCAGATCACTAACAAGACTTTGATGGAAATCCATCTCTGGACCTTGGGCTTCACCTACTTTTGCTAGTGGTTATATGCGTTGGGCTACAAACTCTGGGTAAGACTTACAGGTGTTTACCTTTTACCCCAGTGGCATCTAGTCTTACTGTTTGAGAGTACACATTTGGCTAATTTTTCTCCTATCTTAGACCCCCAGGTTTCTTTGTATTTTACAGTATGGCAATTAGGGGATGATAGCCTGGGCAGGTCTTTAAACTCCCTTAGACCCTCCACTCCCTGTTTTTGTTAGTATTTGGTTTACTTGTCAGACACTAGTCTAGTGCACTGAGTGTGCCAGGGACGTGTAAATCCAAATGCTGCTGGTGGGTGGTTGCAGCAGTGGTTGTGCCACCCACAGAAGCAGCCTTATAAAATGTGTCTAAGATCTGCCATTGCAGTGCCTGCGTGCAGTCTGGTACTGTCATGCTGTTTGGGCAAGTGCACCCACTTGCCAGTCGCTAAACCTTCCCTTTTCTTCATATCATTCACACCTATGGTAGGCCTACGGGCAGGGTGCATTGTAAGTATAAGGTAGGACAAGCCCTCGTGTGTGTGGCATGTTCTAATAGTGAATTACAGCCATTTTTGTTTTTCACTATTGCAAAGCTACCTGTTCTCTATAGGCCAGAATGGGCTGTTAGATTATTACATATTTATAAACCTAACTGTCTCAGAGAACATGGTGGAAATTCGAGTTTAGTATGCCTGAACTCAGAATGATGAAAATACATCTTTTAGTGAAGTTGGTTTTTAACATTCTGTGTTTGCAAATACCACTTTTAGAAAGTAGGTATTTGCTTGTCTAACCATTCAAACCTGCCTCTGCTATGTTGTGTATTCCTTGTCTGGTTTTGTGAGTGACAGGGCTGGGGGATTCCAAGAGACAGGCTGAGTCACCCAGTGGTGAATAGAGAGATCTGCATCTAGATGGGAGGGAGGAGTTGCACCTGAACCTTGAATAGGACTGTGCCTGCCTTCCACAATGCTGGCTCCACCTCCTGGGGAGCAGCTGATGTCTCTGCCCTGCACACTGAAGGAAGAGAAGGAGTCCTGTAAACAAAGTGTTCCAGGACCGTACTTGCTTTCCACAATGCTGGCTCCACTGCCTGTAGGGAGTCTGATGTGCCTGCCCTGCACTGTGAAAGGAAAGGAGAAGTCTGGTAAACAGAGTGCTTAAGAACTGATTTGGACTGAGCAAAGGCCCCTCTCCCCTCAGAGAACAAATAATTTTGGGGTTTAAATATTGGGACACTGATCCCATGAAAATAGATCACTTTGGACTACAAGAAGAAACCTTTACCGAGAAGAGGATTCTGAAGAAACTGAGGAGCGACTATTCCCAAGCTGAAGTGCTGCTTGGGGGATTGGCCTGCAGTGGTTGCCTTACTGCCAAAGGAAGGAGAAAGGAACTTTGTGTACTTTGCTTTCAACTTGTGAAGGATCTCCAAGGGCTTGGAAAAGAGCTTGCCTCCTGCTGAAGTCTCAGGGACAACAGACTTCCCCCCCAGCTCCCCAGAGTTCTTTGGAAGTGCCTACTGCTGTTTTGGTCCTTCTGAGGGACTGCGTGTCACAAGGAGCTGGAAGCGCGACTCAACGAGAAGAAGCATGTCGCTGTGCCCGCTGTCGCAACTCCGAAGGAGGGTGTCACCGCTGGAACTGTCGCACTGCACTGCATCGGAGAGAAGCGTGCCACAACAAAGAGGAAGCGTGTCACCGTCGCTGTTGCTGCCGTCGCAACTCTGAAGGAGGGTGTTGCCGCTGTAGTTGTCGCATTGCACAGCATCAGGAGAAGCTCACATCGAGGTTGGAGCGTGTCGCCGTTGCTGTGCCTGCTGTCGCAACTCCGAAGGAGGGTGTCGCCGCTTAAACTGTCGCACTGCAACGCACCGCATCGTGGAGGAGCACCTCACATCTCCGAGAAGTGCGCCTCCATCGGAGCTGCTGCCGTCGCATCGTAGATGTCGCCGCTGTAGTTGTCGCATCGAGCGGAAGCTTAATGCATCGTGGGAGAAGAGTGTTGCCGCTGGAGCTGCTGTCGTCACATCATCAGGGTGTCGCCACTGCAGTCCACGCATCGAACCAAGAACTTCTCGCATCCCTGAGAAGCGCGCCGCATCTGGAAGATTTTCACGTCTTTATTTCTTTGCACCTGAACTTAGCCGCATTTCCCTCGCTGCGACATTGCTTGTCGTGGAAGCGCAACGCAACCTAAGGTACATTGACGCAAAGTGTCGCATCTAAGAACTGAACTAAGCTTAATCTACCATCTTAAAGTAACAGTATTGTGTATTTTTGTCGTTTATGGTCTTGTGGTAACTCTATATAAAGTCTTCTTATATTTTATATAAAACCTGTGAGGTGTCCGTTTGTAGTGTTGTCACTGGGGTACTGCATGTGGTCACAAATGCTTAACACACAGCATCTCTGAGATAAAGCCTTGCTGCTCGTGCCAAGCTACCAAAAGGGTGAGCAGTGGTTATTTTAGGAGTGTAATCCCCTTATCCTGACTAGAAGCCAGGGTCCATATTTATCACAAGTACCTACCTGTGCCAACCAGAGACCCCCAAATCTAACAACCATCAAAAACAGGAGACCAGAAATCAAAAAGACTGGGGAAATGCGCAAAAGATGCCAGGTCTAACAGTGTGCCATAGAAATATACACACTCTCACTAAGATGCTTTTAGGTAAATGTTGCACTTTACAATACAAAATAGTAAACCATACAATTGCAGTAATTTCTGGTAGTGGTGGTGGAAGTACTGCTGTGCCATAGGAGCTCTCTCGTAGGAGCAATTTAATCAGCTCCAGATTTCCAGCCCTTGTTGGTAATATTACCAATAATTGAAACAATTTAGGATTTTTGTGGGCAATAGTGGGTACTGGCTTAGCCTTAGCGTGGTGAAGGATGCCACTTATATGAAAATAGAGAAGCACATTTTTGAACTGTATATTGTGTGAAGTAAAAACAATTCTGAGTTTAAATTTACACCCTATACAAAGATAATTTTTTTTTTTTAAATAAGCATTTACATAATATATATACCCACTATAAAAGCCTATACTTTAATAAACATTTGCTCCTTAGAGTGCCCCTAGCTCATCTCCTACAGTCCAAGTCAGGGACACATTCATTGTCTTCAGAGATGTGTAACCGGTAACAATGTAAAACTAGCCAGTGGTGTAACATTAGTTGAGCATATGCCCTGAACCCGAGAT
Organism: Lissotriton helveticus; assembly: GCF_964261635.1. Classification (NCBI taxonomy): domain Eukaryota; kingdom Metazoa; phylum Chordata; class Amphibia; order Caudata; family Salamandridae; genus Lissotriton; species Lissotriton helveticus. The sequence goes on along the minus strand of NC_136071.1, from coordinate 1,002,297,383 downwards.
TATTCAATTTCAGGACTGAGATAAGGTGTGTTGCCAGTAACAAGGACAAGATGTTGGACTAGAGAGAAGTAAATTCACCAATATAAAGAATCTCCATCACTGAGGGCTTCAATTATAAGTACTGTCATGTCGCCAGACTAGTGAGTATATACCCAGTGAATTACTAGAGGTCTGAGCCTAGCTAATCATCGAACCTCACTTCATGTGAGAAAGCATGGGCAGGAAGTGGGAGGGGTAATTAAGATAAAGAACAAGGGGACTTGTGTGAGAGAATAGATTCACACCAGTAGGCCCAGGTACTTAGGTGAGAGATTTATAATTAAAAAAAAATGTGCATGCATCGTTGAGCCCTCAATCAAGTTGCGTCTATTCCTGTCAGACACAAGTACTTCTGCGGTATCCATTCATCAATTGCTTCAGTGCTGCTGCCTGTACTATAAAAGGTCTGACTGTGTCTTAGCTTATATCTTATACTTGTTCTGTGAGTATGTATGAAACCTGCACCTCTACTGCCCGTCTTGTGATTGTGCTGCAAGTGTGAGAGACTTGCATTGCTGTTGAAATTGTTCAATCACTCTGTGGATGGGAGAGATGTTCAGAAGTCTACTGCATTTGCTGTCACCTTTGTGTAAGCGAGTGAAACTTGCACTCCACCTCATATGCTGGTTGCAAGTAAGTGAGGAAGTACCTGGGCATATGAGAGCATCATTTCTCATTGTGTGTGCTGGCAAAGATAACCATCAAGACAATTAAGAAGCCCAAACTACATTTCACACTGCTATGAGTACCTGAGGTACCCCCTATACGGCTTGAACGAGGAGCATCATATTGTTAGAAGCATCGTACAATAAATGAGATAATTGGAAGATCCTTGGCATATGGTGTAGCACAATGGCATACAACGTGAAGACATTCTGAGGGTATTTTGTTTTCTGGGACATTCAATTTTCTATAGCTGCAAAGGATTGGTTCTCCATACTAAGGCATACCGTGTGGCCTGTAATTCATACAGTGTTTTGTTTACTCTGGCATGAGGCTTGGTGATGGCATGCGGTGGGGGGGGTTGGAGGGGGAGTCACCTTGGCCTCTACGTCACTGCCTGGCTCCTCTTTTTTCTCACAAACAGTTGGGCATCCCACCCACCGGCAACACATTTACAAAGCAAAAATTCTGATTTATCATTTAGGGAGAGGAAGGTGGAATCTCACCTTTCCTTTTGTAGATGAGAAAATCTACCCTCCACTCCTCCAGAGTTCTGCCTGGAGATTTACAAACTTGGTGTATCAGAAATAACAAGAACATGTCACACTGTTTGAAAGTAATATAGATTCTGTTGAAGGAAAGGCTAAAATGTTATGGCTTTAAGAATTTGACAAATGTAAAAAGAGGACATTTTTCTGAAGCCCAAAGAGGGCTTTTATAAACCAAAGAAATAGACACAGTGGGCCCGATTCACAAAAGCAATCTGAGAAAAAAACCTAACTTTACAACTTTCGGTATTCACGAAGGGCATTTAGGAGTATTAAAGTTAGGATTTTGTCTCAGTAAAACTTAAGTTTTGGTCTTAAGTTAAACTTAAGACCAAGACTTAAGTTTAACTAAGACAAAATCCTCACTTTATGACTTTCAGTATTCATAAAGGGCATTTAGGAATAGTAAAGTTAGGATTTTGTCTCAGTTAAACTTACGTTTTACTTTAGTTAAACTTAAAACCAAAAGTCATAACGTTAGGATTTTGTCTCAGATTACTTTTGTGAATCGGGCCCTTATAGTTTGGAACTCTTGTGGAACTGTAAACGTTCCTAATGACATTCAGCCGGCCCTCTTTTTTAGCCAACAGCTGTTCAGTTTTGGGACATGTGGTCTGTCTCAAGTTTCCTACTGTGGTGCTTGGACTGCAAGTCCCCTGATGCTTACTGATATTAGCTGTAAAACCATCATAAAGTATAGTGCCAGCTGACAGCAGTATGTTGGTGGTTTTATTTCTATAGAGACCACGAATTAGGGGCAATTCTCTGGTATGGTGATCAGATGACCCCATGTCAACAGGACACCACTTTTCCATTCCTGGGCATTGCTTTTACTTCTCAGTACACTCTGGGCGATGTAGTCCAGATTCATTTTAATTGACCCAACTAGACCAATGCCTAAAAACTATGATAAGCAAAAGAAAAGTCCAGAAATGGAAAACTGGTGCCCTTGTGACACAGAGCTATCTGGCCATCCTATTCTCTGGTAATATTTAAGAAATCATGAGACATACAAATGAGAGGGACCTTGGGCAGACACAGTCACAAATAATGGCCAACCATAGCTTTCAAGTGGCTCTGTGTCCATATTTAATCTGCTTGGTCAAAGTATTTAGACAACAACACTGAGCACTCTACTTGTAGGCCCGTACAAGTAATGAGAAAAAGGGAAACTATAAGTCCCAGCATGCCTAGTACTGCTGAATGAAAAACGAAGAAAAGTGGACAATCACGCTTAATAGCATGAAGAAAGTTGACAAATGTAGAGCTCTTTGGCGTTTAGTTCCATGGATGAGTAGGTAAAATAGTCCAGGTATTTTGAATTTGTGAGACCTTCCTAGGTTATGACTGGTTTGAAGCCTATTTCCAACTGCTTTCCTCTGCTTTATTGAATAGAATTCACATGTGAGTTGAGAGACTTAAACACAGAAGTGAGAAAAAATAGATCTATGTCACCAATGCATTCTTACGTGTAGGTGTACGGCTGTTTCTGGGGTTTTGTGACTTGTTCTTTATTCTATGGCTGTATTGCTTAATAATGTGTGAAAGTAGAGGAAACCGCAGGTAAATCGTGATTTCTGACTGATTTTTTTTTTTTTTTTAAATCAAAAAATTAAAGCTATTAGCTACCTATGTCGGTGTAGATTACACACTGTATTTTAAGCTCCAGTACTTTCCACAATTATTTTCTCGACTAAATAGAAATGTGGTTGTTTCTTTTGCTGAGGGGAATTTAGCTAAACATTGCAACGTGGGCAGCTTTGCACCTGTTTAGGAACACTAACTCGGGTTAGTCTGCACACCTCACAGAAGCAGCAGAATTTAAGGAAACGGCGCTCAGCTACCAACCAATCGTAGGATGCTTCGGATCTTTTCAGGACTAACTAACTATATACGTCCTTTTAGAAATGGTTTGGGTCTAAAGGACTATTCATTTTCCATAAAATGAACACTTGCCGGTCCTCTGTTAGACTCTTATACTTCCATTTGACGAAATATTTTTTTCAATATTTAATTCCATTTACTTCTGAAAATCACCGAAATTCCAGTATGCCGCTATCTAAAATCTATCACCCTAAATAATTTAAGTAGAACACCCTTTCTCCATATATCGACTCTCAGGTGGCAATATTGATAAATAAACATCGGAACTACATGTCGTCTTCCATAATATTCACGATATGAGTGTATACAGAACGCAATCCTTATTCGCTGTTCTTGAAAAAGTTGCAACATCACAGATTGACATTGAACAAACGTTTTAATTGTAAACAGATAGCCCATCTCCCCCGCCTTTTCCAGTTCTCACACATACGTCACTCCCCGTTGCAACCGGGTCGTTAACAACAGAAAACGTTTTCTTTAGTGGTTCGAAAAAACAGCCAAGAGAAGTAATTGTATTGAAAATAATGTACACATTTTGTAATGGTATGTGCAAGCCGTATAAGCATAGCTCTCGTTCCAAAACAGAATTGTCCTAGTAATATTTTCTTTAAAAAAAGAAAAATACCGACTGGATAAATAACTCAATTTACTGGACCTTTGAGGCTGGGTCAAAGAATGGAAAATTATTTACAAAAGCTTGAAAATATTTAATCACAAGATGCAAGGGGCAACCGGTGTTTTAATTAGCAGGTCCTCGGGCCATTGGCTGGCTGCGGGCTTTCTCAACAACCACACAAACGCACCGAATAGCTGCCTGCTAGCCTCGGGGTCAGGCCTGAGATGAAACAGATAAGATAATTGGCTCTAATGAAACCCAGAAGGGCTTGGCTTTCTTGTTTGAGCTTGGATTTGAAAAGTGTGTGTGGAAGTGAGGCTTAATTCAAACCAGGCCTGGACTAGGCCCATTTTTCAGAGACTTTGATATTGTTTGAAGTTCTAAAAGTGTTTGCCACACCACTAGCCTGCTGGGCCGGGCCTCCCCAGCCACCTTAATTACCAAGCTTTATTGCTGACTTTACTGCACAGGAAAGGGACCATTATATATGTTCCATCAACATCAGGCCTTTCAGATTGGAGGAAAGGGCCGGGTTAAAGGCCACTATAGGAAGGCAAAGCCTTCACTTTGAGCAGCGCCCATCATTTAGTTGTTCTGCGATATGAGCATCAATAGCAACACAGGCGCTCGATTTGTTTTTGTTCACCCTGAAACTAAAATATGTACAAAATATTTTCTGATATTTTATTTTGAGGCAAATAGTTACAATTACTTGAATAGATATCCATTGCAATTTAGTGGTCACAAACTAGTCCAGTTTCATAGTCTGATCAATAGAAATTATAATTAAAAATTGCTCTATGAAATGGAAATCGGTGTGAAGAAACACCTTAGGCAAGGACAGAGGAACGATACTTTAAAGAGCCAGTTGGCAAACACTTCCCAGAAATGGGGCTGAAGTCCTCCTGCAGGGGGACAAGTTTCTGACCACAGTCATGGTATTCAGCAAGTGCTTAAACTTCATCGCAATTATGGACATGTGAATCATAATAATGTAATTTCTAAAAGAAAAGGAACTTCAACATGACCCTCTCATGTTCATAGAGCACAGGCCAAGCAACCAGATAGATTCAGCTTTATGGACATAATATGAGGTATTGCACATCAATCAAAACATTGTATTGTGTGGGCATTGTCTTATCAATAGAAGATACGCAAAACATTTAAAATGAAAAATTGTAAAAAACGGAAAACCGATGCTACCAATTTAACACAATGTACACACATAAATGTTCAAGAGAAAAAAAAGGCCAATCCTATAAACAGTTCCGAGAAAAATAAAGTGAATAGACATTGTATATCAGCTCCCGGAATTGCAAATATGGAAACTGAACTGGATAATATAAGATTACACAATGCTGATTTTCAATGGAAACCCCCCTCCCAACCCCATTCACCAATCTACACCCTGGATAAAAAAAAAATCATACGTTTGATTTGACATACTAAAAAAGAACTGAAAAATGAACAGATGAATCTGAGAAGATCAACCATTTTGGAGGGAGGGGTTTGTGGGCCCTCAACTGCCATCTCATGTGACTATGTAAATGTGTGTATACTTGTAAAGCGCACTATCACCTGAAAGGTATCTTGGCGCTGTATACCGCTGTGGAACCCTTCCTGGCTTTCCCTGTGAGATGCCCTCTTACTGGGCACCTTAAAGGTGAGGCCAGGCATCCTAGCGCTTTCGGGGCCGTTGTGGAAATTAAGCAAGCTATTGCCCAGAGTTGCAGAGTAGGACCAATGATTAGAGTAGGCACCTAGGCGAGAATTATCGAGTCCGTGGACATTGAGCCCAAGACCCTGCCGCGTTGGGAATTGAACCCTGGTCCCGGGCCAGACCTCTGCCTCAGGGTCTGCCGCTCTAATCAGTGAGCCACACTTCTCCACTATGTACTCATTGACAGCGTGAGCTAAGTTTGCAGATAAAGCATAACGCTGCACTTAGTTGGAACCTTGTGAGCATTCCCAAACTTTGTAAGATGTTTTCCCAACGTTAAGAAATTTGCAGTACTGATTCAAAAAAGCACAGATAAGTGTATTCCAGGTCAGAACTGGAATTAGAACATCCTGTAGGGGACCGGATTTGCCAATGGGAAAACATATTTAACTTGAGGATAAAAAATAGGTTAAAAAGTTGACACTCGGTTTATACCTTATGTCTAATCTGGGTCATTAGGTGTACACCTACACACCTACATTATTTGCATCTGTGACCTTATGGGAGGATGTGAATTCCAAACTAAGAGGGAATCTAAGTTAACCATAGACTTATTTCTAAGCTCTTGCATTTTTCTCATATTTTTGTGAACTTGGTACAATATTTTCATTGTAGTTCTTTGCTTCGAGTTTCTTCAAAGGTTTATTTTAACACCTTGCCTGCGGCAGGAATTCCAGCCCGGTGCTGGACAGTCCAATCGCGGGCGTGGTCGTGACGGAACCCAGCCGTCATGCTCATAGGCCACCCGTGACTCAGGGCGGCTGGGTTCCGTCATGAGCATCAAAGGGGTTAAAGCTAACTCAATTAAAAATTATTACTATATTTCTATTGCTTGGATAACATTTGTTTTAACCTACCTAAATGAGCAATAGTATGTAGTCCCGAAATGCTCAATGTTGCATATGAATTTGCTAGCACACATTCATATGTGACATTCGTGATGTGGTGAAAACGGATGTTTACGTTATTACAGATTATATAAAGTTGTTGTTTGTGATTTGTCTGCAATAGAGTGGAAACAAAGGGTTTTACTAACAGAAGTAAGTTTGCCTTAGAATGTGACAGCTGATTTTAAAAGAAATCATGAACAAGGTCACATACTGGATGTCCATCAGGAAGTCACATACATTGGTAGAAAGTGATTGAATTAATGATATAAGCCAATAATTCTAGTGGTGAATTATGCATGCTTATGTTGCATAATTCTCTGGCATGTACCTTGAGTCACTCCAATGTCTGAGAGCCTTAATTTCAAGTGTGTGGTGAACCTGCAGAGACCCAGCATGGACATGGTTGGTACAAATGATCATGGAACCTAGGGAAGAGCATTTGCAAGACCATTTGCCATACTTTTATCAGTAGTTCTTGGTAGACTACTCACAACCTACCACATGGCCACAGAGCATTATACAACTTTATTTAGGGTGTGCCCATACTTAGCTAGTGGAGAATATCTCCTCACATTTCTTTTTATTTGCATGAGCATCTTTTGGTCCTCTATTCAGCAGTTGAATATTCTGATAGTTGGTGAACCTTCAAAAATAAAAGACCCGGGGACTGATGTAGGTAGCCAAATACCGGTCGGTAACGGCCAAAAATCGATAATTTCGGCCTTTACCGACGGTTATAAGAGCATCGAGATGTATGTGACACAAAACTTACCGAATCGGTAAATACCAGCTGGTAATATACCGATTCGGTATTACACGATTCGGAATATACCGAATTCATAATTACCGATTCGGTAATCAAGAAATAGTAATTTTCCGAATCGAAAAATACCGAATTCTTATTTACCGAGTCGGTAAATAAGAAATGGTAAAAATGGCTTGTTGAGATGTAGCAAATCCAAAAAATACCGAATACCATGAAATTCGGCATTTAAGAGTCGGAATTTACCATGGATTGGAAGCAGGTGCAAACCAGGAACAGGATATGTAAGGAGGCCCCAAAATGCAACAGTGCAACCACAATGGCGGCTTTCTACATTTTTGCAAGGCGGCTACACATACAGGCAGCAGGAGAGAGTGTCTGGCTAAGGGAGGAGCAGGTGTATAGGCAGAGGATCACCCTCTTCCAACTGACTGAAGCTGAGATCCTGCAAAGGTACCGACTCCGCCCCAGAACCATCCTGGACTTGATCAGGGACCTCCACCCATATCTGGAACACCCAACTCCAAGAGCACATGCCATACCACCACACATGCAGGTTTTGTCCTGTCTACACCTTCTTGCTTCTGGGAGCTACCAGCATGTGATAGCTACAGTAGGTGGGGTGTCCCAGAGCTGCCTGTCACGGTTTTTCAGAACATTTCTTGACGCCATGATGCAGAGGATGGAACACTACATTGAGTTCCCTGACACACCAGCAGAACGAGCAAAGACTAAAACCGATTTTTATCAACTTGCACAGTTCCCGCACATCATAGGCTGTATCGATGGGACGCACATCCCACTATGCCCACCTGCAGCAACTGAACACATATACAGAAACCGGAAGTCCACACATTCAATCAATGTGCAGGTGATCTGCAACGCTGGCAACATTATTACGGACATTGTAGCAAAATTTCCTGGGAGTACCCACGACTCCTACATATTCCAGAACAGTGGGATATACAGACGCCTTGTGGCTGGTGATTTTGGTGATGGATACCTGCTAGGTAAGTATGTGTGAGACACCCTGATAGTCTATGCAGAAGGAGCAATCATGAGTATGTGACTAATCAAAATTTCATTTTCCACGCAGGTGACAGTGCATATGCCCTGCATTCATTTGTGCTCACCCCCTACCTGAACCCATCCACCAGGAGCGAAAGGCGTTACAACGTGGCACACAGAACAACACGTTGCGTGGTGGAACGCACTTTTGGACTGCTGAAAAGTAGATTTAGGTTCCTCCATAAGAGTGGATGTGCACGGCAATACACGCCAATTATCTGTTGCAAGACTATTGCGACCTGCGCCATGCTGCACAATCTTGCCACCAAGGAGGGCACAGAGATAGAACTAACATATCATGAGGACATAGATGATGGGACAGGACAAGCCGATCACCATGCAGCAGTAGCAGCGCCAGCAACAGATGGTAGACTGCGACGCACAGAAATCACCAACAGATACTTTTAATAGAGTGATGAAACACAGGCATGTTCAGTTCTTGGAGCACTCACTTTAATATGCACTACTGCACTAATGTAGACCACATAAACCAAAATAAATTCACTTTGCACACTGGGTGGCCAAAGTTCACTTCACTGTGACCTGTCCTGTGTTCCTGATGATTTTTTAATGTTTGCGCTTACACATAATGTTGTGGGAGCCCCAGGGCAGGGGGTCAACCTGCGCAGTGGTGCCAGTGTCATCTGCATGGAGTCTGCTGCTCCGACGAATGTCCTGTACAGGCGTGCTGGATCCACTCCTGCTTGTGGACTCCTCTATGTCCCCAACACACGTGTCACCAGCAGTGGCTGTCTGCTGTGTCAGCAGTACCTCCATAGCAGAGGTCACCCTCCCCATCCCCCTGGACAAGTCACTGCTGCAGTGCACAATGTCAGTCTGCATGTTCACTGACCGGCGGCATAGCAGTGTGGTTGCAGTTGCCAGACGGTTGATTGACTGATTCAGCTGCTTGACTTCGCGCCTATTCCTGCGCCTTTCTGTGTGGTCACTCTCCAGCCTGTCACAGAGGGAACCCATGCGCACACCCATGTCCCTCACCCCCTCTGCCATGGACTCCGTTCCTTTGGCCATGGACTCCATTCCTTTTGCCATGGCGCATATCCCCCGATCAATGTTTGACATCCTGCTATTCAGGATGCGCACCTGTCTGTGCACTGCCAGGATCCCTTTGGCCTGCATGCGCTGGACCTTAACCATAGTGGTTTCCAGACCAGCAAAGACCCCCTGCACATTCTGCCCCTCGGCTTGCTCACGTGCCCTACGGCCACGGTCACTTGCACGGCCAGATCCTAATGACCCCTGTTGCCCTGCGTTGCCAGCCAGTGGTGGAGTGCTAGGTCTGGGAGCCTCCACCTCTTCCTCATGAGAGCTTTCCAGGATCCTGAATGGTGGCACGTCCTGCCTCCTTGGCCTCACATGCACAGAGGACCCTGAGCTTGGTGTTGTTGCATCTGCAGGTGCTGCCGGAGTCTGTGTCTCAAACAGCAGGGGTGACAGTGGCTGTGCAGTGGTGTCTTTCTCCATTGCTGTGGGTGCCTGCGTTGTGGTAGTGTCCTTAGGGACAGTGCTAGGTCCTGCTGTGTCTGTGGGCTTCTCCCTCGCAGCCGTTGTTGGTGCACTTGACTCCCCTCCCTGCGCTGCACTGCGCGATGACTCTCCTGTGGGCAGACATGGACAATGATCAGCTGTGTGTTTTCATCACCCAAATTCCTAACACACAATTTCATATGCCTCAACTGCTTGTGTATGGGGAGTGTGGCATGGCATGCAGTGTTCAGTGTTGGCTGCTTTGATGAATGTTCCTATGACTACGACTACCATGATGGATTGCTGGTGACTACTATCATGTGTTCTGGATTGTGAGTGAGTCACCCACATAGGGGAAGGGTGGGGTACATGTCCCTGCATCTTACCTTTCTTTCTTGCAGCTCTGGCTGAGCTGTCAGCATCCCCAATCCCGTGTATGCTCTCAGGCTCCATGGTGGATTCCACAAGCTGCTCCAGTTCAGTGAGACTTGGTGCACGGCTCTTCCCCCCACCTGTGGCTGCGGGATTCCTTCCTCTGGTTGGCGATCTTCTTTTTGGTGGTGATCCTCAGATCATACCACCTTTTCTTGATGTCATCTATTTCACAATGTGTGACTCCTAGGGCATTTACTTTGCTCTGGATTGCCAGCCAGGTGTTCCTCTTTACAGATTCTGCTACTTGCAGGTACTGTCTCCCAAAAAGCTGGCTGTAATGCAGCACTACCTCCTCCACCAGCACCTGGAGATCAGTTGTGCTGAATTTCAGCTTCCTTTTTCTGTCCACACCATCCTTCTGGCCTTCCTGGGACTCCATGGTGATGCTCTTCTGGGCTCAGTGCAGCATGCTACTCTGTCTCCCCTCCAGCTCTCCACACAGATCTGTGGCTCTGCACCTGCATGGGTGTGGCCAACTCCAGGTACTGGGTGTGGTGCTTGCATCTGATTGGTTGATTTTACAGTTGCTTGGTTGTGGGGTGTGGTTGGTGCCCCTGATTGGTTGACTGACTCACATGTCTTCAATTCGAATTTTCGAGATCGGAGAATACCGAATCAGTATTTACCAATTCGGTATTTACCGAATCGGTATTCTCCGAATCGGTATCTCCCATTCATTCCTATGGGCCAGGAGGCCCATAGGGTTGAATGGGTGATACCGATTCGGAGATTACCGATTCTGTATTTACCGAGTCAGGATTCCGAATGTTACCGAATCGGTAATTTTTACAGAGTTTTTACCTACATACAATTTACCGGTTTATAAATACCGAATCGGTATGATTCGGTATTTATGAACCGGTAAAATGGGATTACCTACATCGGGCCCCCAATGTTTAAGATTGGCATCCCCAAACAGTCTCTCCTGGCTCAAGGGGAGAATTTACACCACGTTTAAAATTACCATAGGAATGCCAAGGCTACATCTTGCTCCCTTTTTGTTTTCATTATATATTAATGGGGTGGATGAGTTTGTGCAGAAGATTAAAGCAGATGCCCCAAAAGTTAACCAACGCCTAACTTCAGTCCTCGTATACGCAGATGATGTCGTCTTAATCTCTAGAACAGGTAGAGCAGCCTGCTTTTGATTGACAGTTTCAGTTCATATATGGAGAAGAGGGACATGAAAACCAAATTAGATAAAACATTCACTATGACATGGGGAAAGGGAGGCCCGAAAAGAAAATCCATCATATTAAGGGAGAAACACTTGCTTCATCAGAAAGTTTTAATTACCTATGAGTGCATTTTTCTAACAACGGCCAATGGGGGAGACATCTAGAATTAGCAAAATTGAAATGTATTAGATCCTCAGAAGCCCTTTTTAGGATTACATCTAAAATTGGGAACAAGCTCATTAGAGAGCTGCTGACCCTATATGAAAGTAATTGCAAAACAAGTGTCAATTATGAAGCCTCTCCGTGGGGCCTGACAACATGTAAATTGTTGCTGACCCAGGAAAACCTTTTCCTATGTTGACTACTAGCAATGCCTTGTTCAACCTCCTCTTATATAGCTGACAAGTAATTGGCAGTCCCCCATGTATAGGATGGCTTGCAGAGAAGTCCCATCACTCTTTGGCACAATATAAGGAGTAAAGATGCCACTAAAGTCACCAAGGAGATGATTACAAATTGCCTAACCTTGGAGGATGTGGCCTAACGGATATATAGGTCGACCTAGCAGCTGGGGAACTGAGTTCTCGTCTCGGCAGGAATGCTCAACATCCTGTGATTCTGGGCAAATCACTCAAACTCCTCGTGCCTAACAAAAACCAGAAACATGAATGTGTCTATCTTTAACACAACTGGTGCTCATGTAAAGTGCTCTTATACCTTTGGGTCAAGTTTTTGCTAAATAAAACTCACCAAAAAATAAAAAAGATAGAACTAGAGTACCATGGCTGGCCTAAGTGAATAGCTTGCTAAAGGGAATGGATGGGAATCTGAAAATTGAGGATCCCGTTGGAGTGTTACAGTTTAGCAAGAAATATTTAAAAATGATTCTGATTAGGGAAAAGGATGGCTGATAGGAAAAGTAGAGAGTGTCTTAAACCAACTGTTTCAATGTACTTCTCAGGCCCCGTACAACCAAGTGCCCGGAGCTATCTCATTCAGGTATCAAACATTCAACATAGATTTTACCTAACTAAACTGTGAAAAGGCACACTGCACTTCATGGTTGCTTTTCCTAAAACAGGATTTTGGTCCCAAAGGTTACCCAAATGCCCATGCGATGGCAAGTCCAATCAGTCCACAATGCATTTTATTCTTTTGTGCAACTTTTATAGGGGGCTGAGTAAACAAATATAGTGGGCACTGTTTTTAAAAGAACATGTTTTTTTTATGACAAAGATGCTTTTAATTGTATCTGTAACCTTGACAATGTGAATTTATTTGATAGAATATCTGTTTATGTTTCTTCTGCCATCCATAGAAGAAAACAGCTTTTACACCTGGACGTTTTAAGATGTGAAAATCAGTGGTCAAGGATGTTATTCACTTATTAGTTCACTGATACCTTTTACCATCCTAGATTTTTATTTTCCTCTGTTGGACAGTGATAATATATGTCAAATAATTCTCCCCTATTTGATGCTTCTGATAACGAGTCCCCCCTCATTGGCCATTGATTTGTATTCCTAGTCCTGTGTTTTGTGTTTTGTATATTTAATTTGACCATGTCCTGAGATTATTTTGTATGAATTTTGGATTCTATGTTTTTAAATATGTATACCTTTAAAGATATTTGTATGAATTGTATCTGTGTAACTCTTTTATTGATAGTTTTATCTTAATACAGATGTGTTGATGATGATGACTATCCACTATCGACCATATGGCCACAGCTCATTAAACACATTTCTTTAGAGTGTGTCCATTTATTTCACATTTATTTATTTAATTTATATAGTGCGTAATCCCCCCGGGGTCTCTAAGCGCTTTCCAGGTACATAGTGCCACACAAATTCCACCGCCAATAGTCAAGATTTACAGCACACCCCATGCTTGCTGAAAAAGCACTGTTTTTAGTTTCTTTCGAAACGGCAGCAAGTTAGGTTCCTTGCGCAATTCCATGGGTAGGTTATTCCAGACAGCTGGAAAGATGTTTGAAAAAGCGCGACCCCCAAGGGTGGATAGTTTGTAGCGCGGTTGAACTAACAGAGAGGCATCTGTAGAGCGCAGCTGTCTGCCGGGTTTGTATAAGGCCAGACGAGCTTTGATGTAACCTGGCGCTTTCCCGTACAGGGCTTTATGCGTAATGCAAAGCCCTTTAAACAGAACCCTCTGTTTGACCGGAAGCCAATGGAGTTCGCGCAATAGCGGGGAGGCATGCGATCTCCGAGGTTTCCTAAAAATCAGCCTGGCCGCGTCGTTCATCACGATCTGAAGGCGGCTCAGCTGTTTTTGAGGGAGCCCTGCATACAGTGAGTTTCCATAATCCATCCTCCCTAGAATCATAGCAGAAACTGCACGTCTTAGGGTGGTAAAGGACAGGAGTGAGGAAATTTTCCTAAGTTGTCGAAGCAAACCTACACAAGTGCCCACCACCCCAGAGACTTGTCTTTGCAACGACAGGCTGCCATCGAGGGAGATACCCAGACTTTTTACAACTACTGCCGGTTCTGGAGGTGTACCAAGATCTTCTGGCCAGAACCGATCGCTCCATGGGTTGCCTGCAGTTGTAGTCGGCAACACCTCTGTCTTGTCCGGGTTGATTTTCAAAGAATTCAGAGACATCCAATTAGTGGTGTATCTTAGGATGTTCTGCATTCTTTCATATGCGCCCGGGCAGTCCTCCAATTGTATTATGATCTGGGTATCGTCAGCATAGTTATAGACTTGACAGTCCATCTGGTTAAGGGCCGATATCAGGGGTTGCAAATAAACATTAAATAAAAGGGGGGAGAGGGCAGAGCCTTGTGGGACGCCACAAGTAATTGGCGATGTGGTGGAAGTTAAATCTGCCAATTGAACTCTCTGAGTTCTCCCCTGGAGAAAAGAGGATAGCCAGACAAGTACTGTGCCCTGGATACCAGAGTCCCTCAACCGCAACAGCAATTGGCTATGACACACGGTGTCAAAAGCCGCGGAGAGGTCCAATAGCACCAGGGCCCCAGGAAGTTTCTTGTCCGCTCTGTTCCGTAACTCATCTAAGATGGATAACATCACTAACTCTGTGCTGTGATGCGCACGGAACCCAGCCTGATTTTGCTCAAGTAGGCCGTTTTTCTCCATGTGGTCAGACAGAGACGTAAGGACGTGCTGCTCCAAGACCTTAGCCAAAAATGGGACTTATCTGGTGTGAGGTATCTCCTCACATTACCTTACTGGCTGAGCATCTCTTGGTCCTCTATTCAGAAGTTGTGTATTCTGATAGCTGGTGAGCCTACAAAAAGAGCAGACCGGATGTTTAAGATTGGCAACCACAAAGAGTGTCTCCTTGAAGGTGGTAAGATCAGATTTGCTGGAGGTTGACCCGAACATGTTAAAGTATCCTCTTTCTGTAACCGACAAGTGCATGGATTTCATGTCAGTTGTAGGCTTCACAAGACTCTGACAAAATTCTGTCTCTGAGCGCAGCCGTTATGAAGAAACTCTGAGATTAGAAAAGAAGGGTGGGCCTTAAATCAGGTGGCAACAGCACTATAAGGCTTTTTCCGACTGAAGGTCTTCAGATAAAAGACCCATTAATTACACTGTTTGGAAATACCATAAAAGAACGTTGTGGACCAAAGGCTGGCAAGCACAGTTCAGGGAAGAGGGAAAGACAAATAAACAAAATTGGGGAAACAGAGAAAAAGCCAATTAGAGAGGAAGAATAAGAGGAGGAAAGATGGGTGACACAAAAGAAGGATAAATGAAAGAAAAGAAGTGAAAAAGTGAAGGAATGGATGGAAGGGTGAACAGATTGATAGATTGACAGGTGAAAGGATGGTGGAAGAGTGAAAGGATGAACACATGGTAGAATGACTGGATGGAAGAAAGGATGAATGGACAGATGGAGAATATTGATGTATGCGTCAAAAGATGGAGTGATGGATACATGAATATATGGATCGATAGATGGAGAAACAGAAGGATGAATAAATGAAAGATAATAGATTGATGTATGGAGGATAGAAGGGTGAAAGGAATACTTGAAGGCAAGGTTGGATTTGCTTGCTGTGTGTGTTTGTTGTGATTAGCAGTATGCTTCAATTGGGGGTTCTTTTCAGACTATTCCCTTGCACACAGCAGACAACTGCACAGAGGTATGGAAGGGTCTAAGTGAGTAGTATTACACAGCACTTTAGTCAGCTAAAAGATAGCAATCTTTTGGATGTTAGACAGACTGGTAAACTCAGAATGTGACTTGGTCTCAACGGTTGCACCTATGGGGTGTTGACAAAATCTCATATTTAACAAATCAGTGAAATTCTGACAACAATTAGTCAGGCAGTGTTTGAGGTTATTTACCAACTTTAAGAATGCAGGGCCTTTATGTGACAATTAAGCCAACAAAATGTGGTTCTCTATGCAACATTAGGTTTAGGTTAGTCTAAAATGTAGAGAAAAGTATTGCAAATCCAACAATAATGAAAATACATTATTCTTAATCATTTTGTTGAACATCGTCAAATATTCGAAATGGGTCCTCCTGCTTGAACCATAGTCAGAAAAGGTTTGAGAAATGACACAGACAGCCCTATAATTACCAGGTATAAGAATCGTTTCTGATAACAAATGCAATTCAAAGGATTCGGTGGTTCAGACCTCTACACTTCTCATTAGGTTTGCTGCTACGAGGCTCAAGATGTGTAAACAGTCTTTGGTAGGTGAAGGATCTCTCTTAAGTTCATGTTTTTGGGATCGTGATTGCGAAGAATGCCTGGGGAGAAACCATTGCTGGCTGTAGCAAAAAGCGAAGGTTGCTAATTGCAAATAAGCAGTATGGAAAATATTCTAATCCATACATGCCTTTCTCCAAAGGAGAAAGATTTCTGTAGAGATTTAAGTTAGGCCAAAGGTTCTACATGGCTGCCTACAAGTTTAGGCTGCCTCACAACCTAACGGCTTAACTTTTTGGACTTAGTTGGGAAATTGATCATAAAGAGCTGCATTTGTTTTTGCATTTATACCTTCATCAGATCCTCATTAATAAGATGCTGATCTCTGTCTTGCACAAAGTGTCCGCTGGAGCGAGTGACCTAGTGGGAAGCTGTTATTGCTTCAGGGCTCTCTGAAAATGAAGACTTGTAATGGCATAGCTGTGGGTTTCTAGGGAACTGCCTAGAATTTTCACGCCCAGCACATGGTCACAACATTTTACCTTCTTTGCCTCATGCAACCATTTTGAAAGGGAGTGTTTATTTTTATTGAGTTCACTGGATTCATCTTATCAAGAAGAGAGTTTATAAGTTAACCCAACTATGAACCTGAATGGAATGCTGCAAGTTTCATGGTTGGTTCTCTGAAGAATCTTAAATGTTAATATAGATCAGCATAGGAAATAGGGATTTGTAAGCTACGAACTATATAACCCTAAAGGACAGTGCTAAGACTATCAACGCCCAACACAGGACACACACAAGCATCCCCATTGTCACCAATCATATTGTGTTCATGCATGGCAGATGGAAGAGGGGAAAATACAGCAGCAATTGGTGCTAAAACCTTAAGACAAAGAGGAAACACAGTTGTTAATGTCATTGTCTGGGCACTATTGCATTAATTTCCTTATACTGTGTATGCTATCAAGAGCCCACATCAAAATAAAAGTAATGCCTCACAAAGAGAAAGGCATTCAATCACTCATGTGACAGCAAAAACAAGACAAAAGTTCCACCTTAATGTTAGAGTGTCTCTTTCATCAGATCGAAAACATTCATACATTTCCACAAAATGTTGGTGCTTCCTGATAATGAACACAATGAATACCGTAATTTTCTAACCAACTTATGCACCTCTTTTAATTGAAGTTTTTGAAAACTACAGCCTTGAGGGTGGCTTGACCACTCACTTCTTCAGAAAAGAATCATGGTGGCAATTTTCAAGGAATTAGTTCTAGCTAGGCTGAACCCTATTTGAAAGCTGGAGACCGTTCCCTGCAAGCTTTACCTGGGCAACTCTGCAGTTGTTGAATGAGATTCAACAGAAGAACAACCACAAATTTAGATTTATTCTAGAGAAGTCTTGGGAAGGATGAGAGATTATTTAAAAAAAGGTGTTGAGGACTTAACTAAGACAAAGGTGGGATACCCTGGTTAATGAACTGGCTTGATTTAATTGGTCCTTGGAAAGAGCTGAGGTAGAAGAGAAAAACTACACATACTAGAGCTTCACAAACAATGGATCATGGATACATTTATACATTTTATAACAATTTTATAACCACATTTGGGAGCTGTAGGTAGTTCCCAAATAACTGAGTAAATTCAAAGCAAAGATACATTTCATGTTGTGTTATATATTGGGTGCAGACAGAGGACGTAGTAAAATTAATAAACTTGAAAGTTTCCTGAGGCAGCCCTGTGTAACAAACTGCTCATCAAAGACTGGTCTTATCTGTGCCGTAGGAGCTAATATTAGCATTAGTCAATTACTTTATTTTCAATTGTCTTAAATAGAGCTACCACACTTTTAACGGGTGCATTGACTAACTGTGTCTACCTTTCGTTCTACACATAAAATGCTTTGTGCACATGCTCACATAATGTAGAATGCCTCACCTTTGCAGAGCTTATCTTGACCCGGTTTCAAGTATCCAATTTTCCATAATAAGGAAGAACATTAAAAATGTTTAAAAGTCAGCAGGGAAGTATAAAAAATCGAGGTGATAAAGAACAAAATTAAACATATACGATGGCCCCTGAAAATAGAAAGGGTGCATGTTGTATAGCTTTATGGTATCAAGAAACGATTCAGAGAAGACGTCACACAAGTGAGTGTCCTTATTGTGTGTAAAAATGTTGTGGGGTTAGGAATATCCCCAGTGCTTTCGTTTTAGGTCTCGCCTTGCGATGGAATGCGCAAGCGCTCCTCACCTGCGAGAGCTATAGTCATCAATCAAATTTTAAGAAGGGGACTCGAAGCCCCGCCCTCATTTTCATTGGGTAGCATCAGCGTTTATGTTAAATGCTGGCTTCCCATTGAAAAGGAGGGGTTTTTTTGCCGCCCTTTCGCCTTTGTGGACCTCCCTCAAGGACTCGGTCGTCTGCATTATGGCTGTAGTGACAAAGTTTCTTATCGGAAGCTTCATCACGCTGCCTTGCACGCGCCAAGGGCTTCTGGGCGGTTGTGTATTTTCCAATCCTTAGAGGGTATGCTATAGGATTCTTTAGTCTTTCTCCACCGGCTTCACTGGGATTTCAGTGGCCGGGAGGCCGCGTGGTCCGTGGAGCAGGCGCCCATTAAAGCCGGCACTACTGACTCTACTCACTCGAGGTACTTTAATGAGCACGGCACCAACGCAAACTTTGAAAAACCAATACAAAAGTTGATTAGAACATGCGTCACACTGTTTGTTGGCGTGATGCATGTTATAATAGCAGAAACAGTAAGCTACGCGCATCAGAAGTTCTGAAAACAATTTGCTACTGACTACATTTCCTAGGTTGCAACAGTCGCTGCTCCGTGCTCAGTGAGATTATACTTCAATACGGTGTCTCAACAACGTCCATAGCAGCACCTTGTTGACATAAACAAAACACTGCACCTTCGGTGTGTTTTAAAGCTGCATTCGCGTCTGTTCAGAGCAAAAATGGGAATATTAATAACATTCCTTTCCTGCTCCGTTTATTAGCAGAGGCAGTATTGTCGATGTATCTCAAAGGGTCAGAGCATCTGCTGCTAAGATCTGTGTGCTACCTGCAAATGAAAGGGTTTGAATTTTAACGGCGCCATCTAAGGTACTCATTTCAATTTGGTCAAGTAATTGTTTATTAGGAATCTGTCAGTTTGAAAGTTGATTTTTTTATAAACAGCATCTAAGTAGGTCTGGTAACTGTTGAAATGGAAATACAGAAGCACTCGTACTCGCTATGTAAGAGTTGCTGTTTGCCACTGAAAACAGCTAGTGCTGCCTGTGATAACGTTCTCCGCTACTGTGGCTGAATGAACATCCATGGAGGCGCTTAATTGACATAAACAAAACACTGCATCTCAGCGTGTTTTAAAACCACATCCATGTCTGTTAAGCGTGAAAAAGGGAATATTAATAACATATTTCCTGCCCTGCTACTTTTAATAACAGGGGAAGTGTTGTCTATGTAGCATTTTAACTTTAATAAGCGTGGCGCCATCTTCAAGAACACCACATTATACAATTTATTAGGTGTTGCTTTTGGTATTGTAAATAACAATGCCTTTTAATTGTTTTAAAGGCATTGCCATTTACAATGTCAATAGCTCAAAAAATTTCATAGCGAGAACTATTGCATTGTAAATGCTTGTTCCATGTTCTTTCGAAGCAGACTTGAGATCTGAAATTGTGAAACTACGTTTTGGAGTCTTCTGAGTACACTATAGAAGTGATGCTCTCGTGTTTTAGTTATGTCAGTTACATGGAGTTAAGGAATAAGATGTTGGAACGTTGCAAATTTGAATTGAAACACAGCATTAATCATGTTAAATAAGAAACCAAGAAAGCATGGAGAAAAGTTTAAAGGCAAAGGATAAATTGAGCTCAACACAGTATTTTATGAGAGAAGCTAAACCTAACATTAAAAAAAGTTTTAATTGTTCAGTTTTCTAAAAGGACAATTCTGAATATAAACGTTTTGAGCGATGGATAAATTGATAGGACACCTACCTTTTGTGATACTTTAATCTAGCACTGTACACATGTTTTGGTACCGCTTCTGGTGAAGAGGACAGAGCTGGATGCTGACATGTTGCTAGATTATTGCACCTCAAATGTCTTTTTAGGAAGATGTGTTGGAACGTGTCTATATCTAGCTTACTTTATATTGGTCTATGGCCATTTTGACATACAAAATCTGGTTCAGGTCTTGCTTGTGTATCAGTTGTTTTCTGTAGCAAGAAAATCGTACCTGAGGACAACACAGTACATTTGAGTGTTCGATAAATGAATATAGGATGATAGATTAAAAGCATTAATTTACTTAAGCCTTCTAATACTACAGTATGTGGAGGACTGCTTATTTATTGATACGTTATCAATAAGACAATTCATTTCCTGTGTAAGTGTACAAATGATAAAAAGACATTTTAAATAATACATCAATAAATTCAGGTTATAAAAATGGTAACACTTTGTAACTAGACTAGAATGTAGCTTGCAAAAATTTTTGATGCACCCTACTACAAACGGACAATACATTCTTGTTAAAGTAATAATAACTGAACTTGTAACGTTTCTACTGCTGAGCATTGATTTAGATAATATGGGCCAGATGCAATTTGTGAAAAGTATTTTGCGACCAGCATAGATTATTATGAACCAACCTACTGTAAAAAGAACTTGTCTGTAGAGGTTGTTGGGCTTACACGATAGAGGCCAACATCAAGTCAGCAAGCTGCAGAAAAATAAAGGTAAACATTAGAATGAGAAGAAAAAAAACTAGAGCTTAAAGTAACAGAGACCCAGGACAGGAAGTAGGGTTGGTGAAAAAAAAGGCAGTGGCAGTACTAATACACAAACCATTAAAAAAAACTGCTACCAGAAGCCAGGGTGTGTGGCTGAGGAGTTGAGAATAATGCAGATTAAAGGAGAGAATATAGAGAGAAACACTGGACCAGACACTAAAGGAAGCAAACATGAGCTGTCAGCAGAAATTGGAGAACCCAGAACAAGGTGCACTTTACTGAGACGTAAAGGAAGTTGAGGTGAGTCTACCTCCTGTTATGAGCCAACATGTAGCCCAATATAGACCTAGGTAGATGCACAACCATTTACCTACATTTGTCCTACCTTGCTCTGCATAACGGCTCTGGCGCTAACCTTTTACCCAGTTATGTGCTGAATAAATGTCATGTGGTTTTCTTCGAAAACTAACCTAATTTATTAAGCATGAGGATTCTTAGTATCACAGCAGGATTACCATATCTGTATGATAACTGTACAAAAGTCAGCACTATCGTCATCCTTGAACAACACACCCACAGTACCATTCTCGGTCGACTGCCTGAGGGTACCATTTTGGTATATAAGCACCACATCTTCGCTGGGCAAACCAGAGGAGAAGCTTCCATGCCGACACAAGATGCTGAAGTCCCTGTAACTCCAGCATGCCGTTGTCTGACATCCTTTGCGGGGTGTCCAACTCGAGACCAAGACGGGGTCTTTCGTTCTTTTCAATCAGGTAATGGGGTTGACTCTTTCCGAGGGGAATTCTTGGCTTCACACCTATATACATGCTAGATACACTTAAGTACACTTAGTTAGGGTAAGCATCTTAGGAGTATGCTTGATTATTGCTATGTACCCATATGCCTGCTTTTATTCACTGTTTTAGCACCGGGGTCGAATTCTACTTTGTATTTACTCTGCCGGTGCTTGCAATGGTATATATCTGTTTCTGTCTAATGGTTGGAGCAGCACACGTATTTTATACTAGAATGACGCTGGTTCAATAAATACTTATTGAAAACGCCCCCATCGTTTATTCTGTGTATCTCTCTGAGAGCGAGTGAGCATGAGTGACTGAACGAAAAGTACTGTACTGTTTCCATGATCCCTGAAGGATCAAGGGTTGCCATATTTGATAGTTGCCAGAAACTATACGCTCCTTGGTAAGGTTAGGGGGCTTATTGTGGCACTGTGAGATAGCTGGTCTAAAGGCTAACATATCCTTTGGGATTGTCTGGAATCACTCTGGACACGCAGATCCTCTGTATCGTTAGGAACTAGACAACACTCCTTGAGTCCTGGACCCACCACAAACAAGTGAAGGATGTCATGGTGGTCACAGGCCAACTTACTGCTCTCCTCCTTTTTGCTTTTCCTGTATATTGGGGGACAGCCTCTAAAAAGGTGGGTTGGGAATAAGAAGAAGCCAAAATTGGCAGAAAGAAAGGCAGAAAAGAAAAAAGGCCACTGAAAAGAATTAGGCCGCTGAATGAAAACAAAAGTCCTACAAGCCATCAACAAGTATAATTCAGGGTGAAATAAATCCATCAAATCTAAATTCTTTTTTTCTTCTTTCCTCTTATCATTGTTGGTGGTTCTCTGCCCTTGTTCAATAAATTGGGCCATTAAATCTCTATATGCAGCCTGCTAAGTGAAGGAGAAAGAGGTACTTTAGATAAGTAGAGAAGGAATTGACAAAAGGGAAGAAAGAAAGGGACAAGACGAGAAAGACTGAATAAGTAATTTAGGTCTCTGCAACTAAACAAAAGAAAACCCTAGGACAAAGAGAAGAACGGAAAAACAAATAAGAGATAGGGAAATGTAACAAGAAAAACCTCAAAAAGAAAATAAATAATAGGTGAAGAAGAACAAGTTTTTGTGTGTGTTTTTTTCCCCACACTGATACCTACCATGTGTTTTCTTGAGGGTCTAAGAGGAGGGAGTCCCATTGATCTACAGAAGTCTGAAAAGTGGAAAGAGGAGACAAAATCCGTTAAAAAAACCCTATCAACACTGTCTGTAGCAGCTGCAACTCCTGATTGGTTAAAACAATCTCTTAAAGAAAGCACAAACTTAACTAGACATATCTACTTGTACCAATATGTTTGTGATTGTTTCACCTATGTCTCATACCTATATATTAATAGGTTGCTTCATAAAAATCAGATTTGGAAACTATTTTGTTCTGACTTACCTCATAAATATTAATGAGGTGCTTTGCAAATTGTGGCTTACGTGGATTGATGACCATCACAGTGGTGATGGCCTACCAGGGCCAGCAGACTACTATGTACGTGTTCATCTTTAAATAAAGTAAACTGTTTTTTTAAAGTCAGACAGTTTTCCTTAAAGGAAACAATACTGTGTTTAAAAATGTGTATTTCTTCAGAAAACGTTGTTAAAGAGTTGACAATGGGTCCCAGGACCAGTGCATATTTGTCATCACACCTTTGTAACATTCACAAAGAGCACATGTTCCCAAAGGGACCCCTTCCCTGGTTGAGAGTTACCACCCCAACTGAGAAGTCAGTAACTTTTCAATGCTTTGTGACTGGACTCCTGTCTCAAAACATTCCTATATCACATACCAATTTGGTATTTAGATTGGGACACCCAGAATACTTCTCTTTCAAATACTTAATCAGTTTAGGTTGCAATCCCATTTTGGAAGTTGGTAAAACTTTAGAAACTCCTAAAATGGCACTGGAACATTAGAAAAAGCACTTTTGATGCTGTAACCTTTGAAGCAGAGCTTTGTACAGCCGGTCTTATGGTCCTTGAATGCTTTTCAAAGTCTTTGTTTCTCTACTTTCATAAACCTTTAAAAAGGGCTCTGTGATATAGAAATGTTCATCTTTCCACTTCTTGATGCTGTCCTTAACAAGTAATGCTCAACAGTGCAATCATTTTTAAGAAAATAATAGGGGTAGAGAATTACATTACATACCTACTACCATCCCTTTCTCTAAATCACATCGCAAAAATGACTGACATCACATGAAATAAAAGAAAGTGCTATGAGGCAGCCAGCACTGGCCATGTTATAGCGCTTTTCTTTTTTTAGCTTTTAGCCATACTGCACAGCAGCCACTAAAGTGGAGTGGAGAAGTGTGGCTCAATGGTTAGAGCGGCAGACCCTGATGCAGAGGTCTAGCCCAGGACCAGGGTTCAATTCCCCGCCTCGGCGGGTCTTGGGCTAAAAAATTCCATGGACCTGATAATTCTCGCCTCGGTGCCTATTCTAATCATGGAGTCCCACTCTGCAACTCTGGGCAATAGCTTGCTTAATCTCCACAACGGCCCCCACAACGCTAAGGATGCCTGGCCTCCACCTTGGGGGTGCCCAGAAGTGGACACCTCACAGGGAAAGCCAGCATGGGTTCCACAGCGGTATTCGTACAAGCGCCTTGAGACCCTTGCGGGTGAGTAGTGCGCTATACAAGTATCAATTTACATTTACTAAAAGACATTAACAAAGCCAATAGCTCTCTTGTATTGGTTTTGCAAATGCTTGTTAAAATAAGATGTAACACCTTACACAGCGGCATGTTAAAAATACACTGAAATATATAGTGACATATTATAACCTGAATGCATATTTTTAATCGAGTGTTAGCCAGAGTAGTTAAATCTCAGGAGATGTGAAGCTCTGAACAGGGGTCCATTAAAGCAATCAAAAGGTGGTGCATGTGTGCCCCAAATCGTGTCCATGATATTTTCATTGGCGGTAAAACAAAGACTGGTCACCAAATCTTTTTTATATTGTAGCATGGGACTTAGTGAAGGTTATCAGATGTTAACTGCAGGTTTCTGGAGATAAATTGATGAGCATGGAATATAAGAAGATAACATTGAATAAAATACCCATGAAAGAAATTACATCTTTTCTAGGACACAAAACAATTCAAGCCTCTGGGTATAGGTGACTGGTTTACCGTCTTTATTATTGATTTATCCCTCATACAAAACTAGTCTATCAGAGCTGTGTCCAAAGTCAGTGCATACTTTAGACGTTCCAAAATGCTGTTTGTTTATGACTTACGAGTCAGCCATGTTGATTGTGTAGGCAATCTCTGATTGAGAAGGAGAAAGAGAAAATTCAGACAATTAGAAGTTTTCTCAGCAAAAGCTCTGCAAATATATGTGTTCGGAGGCCTGTAAAAGGGTAACATCACCTGGTTTGGTTGTCTCTGGTCAATCTGACAACCCAAGAGTTGTTTTGTGTGTTCTCTTTGTCGCAAAGGTTGTTCATCCCTCACCCACCAGTGTGGCATGCTTCATAATGGGGTTCCCCCATCTAACACTGGGAAACAACCTGTGTGTTTTTTGTTAATCCTAATGTTCCTATATTAGCATCTCTTTATTGTCCTTTGGTGTGAATAGTTATCGCCGTATTCTCTCATTCACTTCTCCTAAAGCTCTATAGTGTCAGGAAAAGAAAACCTAAACTCCTTCTTTTCATTGAAATGTCGCTGATGAACCAATATAAAGAAGGTGCACAACTAGGATACCTTGCTTTAGTCATGTATCCCGAACCAGAATAAATGTAAATCAGTAAACGGATATTATCCAGTATTTGGGTGTCTTTCATAGATTCACATGCCTGAATCATTCCCCGTCGTCGAGACGGGAGCCTCCGGTATATAAAAAAGTAATGTCCTATAGACATACATAGAAAAGAATAGGCCTAAGGGTCTCACCTTAGTGACCTATCCACGTCCTTATGTAGGAAGGACCAAACAGAGCAGGCCCATGGGTCCCACCTTGGTGGCCTATCTGAGTCCTTTTGTAAAAAGGACCAAAATAAAGAAAACCAACCAATCAGCTACTACCTCCTTCTAGAACCTTCCTGTCAGGAGCCCAAGTCTCTCAGATTTTCTACCGCACGTTGTGCTAGGGAGTCTCCACCTGAGTTCTCCTCAGGAATCTTCTTCTTTCTTCAAAAACGACTTTATTCAACTCCTATAATTATGTCTGATAGCCAGAAAAAAGGTCTCTTTAGGGCCTGTTCCTCCTGCAGCAAGAAAAGGCTTCATGTAGAGGATAAACATGAAACTTGTTTATATTGTCTCTACCCTCAACATCAAGCCAAGGACTGCAAGATATGTAGGACCTTCTCGAACAAGACCCTCAAGGACCGAGAAGGACGCCTACTACTCTGGCTCAACAGACTCAAGACCAAGACAGATGACTTGGTGTCGGAAGGTGAGAGTGTTTCTGGAACTTCACATTTTTCCTTGAAGAGGCCAAGGGTTAACTCCCCTAGCCCCTCAGACACCACTTCCAAAAAGTCCTCAGAGGGCAAGACCTCAGTGTCTGGCAAGGAACTTCCTGTCACCAGGAAGCAGCCGCTGATCCCGACGACGACGACAGCGTCGATAGCTTATTCAGCGCAAAAAACTGTCTCGACGACGACAGTGTCGACGACGACTGCATCGTCGGATACCTCCTCGACGACGAGGACGACACCTTCATCGTCGGCGAGTAGACCTACGCCGTCGACTATCCCGGTCACTCCATCGACGACGAAGATATTACCGTCGACGACGAGATCGTCGTCGAAGACATCAACGACGATGCCATCGACGAAAACCACACCGTCAACGAAGCCTATCTCGTCGACGAGGAGCATCCCGTCGATGACAGGAAAACCGTCGACGGTGGAGAAATTGCCGTTGGCGAAAACGGCGTCGACGAAGACACCGTTGACAGAGACATCGCCGACGACGGGTAAATTACTGTCGGCGAAGGCGCCTAACACGGCACCGTCGACTCAAGCGTCGACGACCGCAGGGCCATGGAAAGAGTCTGCACTTTTATCGCATGCCATGGATGCCTTTCCACCGCAAGTAAGCCATGTCACAGTCAAAATCACAAAAAAGCCAATTACGCCAGTCTTGACGTCGCCCAGTAAGGTACAACAACTACCTCCAGCCTGCCTCTTACAAGGTGAGGAGTCGGATGAGGATTCATATACACAAGCAACTAGTCCATCAGACTTGGTGCTTAAGTGTCAAACCACAGACGAGGAGCCGGAGGAGGAGGACCATGTAGAGCAATCGGTCCACACTTAAATCCAGACACAGGTTACACCAATGGTGTGTCTCCCAGCATCCATCGTCTCAGACCTCCAATTCCTAATAAAGGATTATAAAGAAAGGTTTCCGGAGAAACCCACTACACCTGCACTTCCAGCTGCACAGGTGCCAGCTCCTTTGTCTCGCCATAAACCACCTCCACTGGTACTTGAGAAAGTACAGGAGCCAATACAGGACATTCTCTCCTCTGACGAAGAGGAGAGAGAACAGGAAGAGGGTGAAGTCCATGACGACGAGTCAGACCCGGATGCGGACCAGGACTATGTGGCACATTCTCCGGCCTCTCCAGAACCACAGTCTTTGGAATCACCACCCGCAGACATCGGTGGATTCCACAATCTCATTGAGCGGGCTGCCAAAAGATTCCATATGTCTATGGAAACACAGGAGACTGAATGCTTCCTTTACGATTTCAAGGAGCCCACTAAGAAATCGACTAGTTAAATCCCAATCATTGACTTTATCTGGAAGCAAGGCAAACAGCTCATGCAAACACCAACTTCTATACAAGTGGTAGTGCCCAGACTAGATAAAAAGTACAAGGCAACATCATCGGCGCCAGCATGCCTCACAGGTCACCCCAAGGCAGATTCTGTAGTGACTCAAGCGGCGCAGAAAAACTTGCGTAATCCAGCATCGCCTCTGTCGATGCCACCTGACAAGGAAGGCAGAAAACTGGATGCGGTTGGCAAACGCTTCTCTACCACATCGGCCATGACGGTGAGAGTGGCGAATTCAATTGCACTTCTGGGCCGTTACAATCGTCACCTCTGGGCAGACATTGCACCCTATCTTTCTAATCTGCCAGAAGATCTCAGAGAGGAGGCTCATTCGCTCCTCCTAGAAGGCCAAACATCTGCTTCTGAACTCATCGACTGCGCGATTGACGTCACCATGACTGGTTTCCGGCAGCTGGCAGGTGCTGCCGTACTAAGACGACAGGGCTGGCTCAAGGCCACCTCCTTCCGCCAGGAAGTGCAAACAAGAATCCTCGATATGCCTTATGATGGCCAGCACCTCTTTGGTGAACAAATTGACGCGGCCCTCACCACTATTAAAAAGGACACGGACACTGCCAAGGCTCTTGGAACTCTGCAATTCCGGACCCAGTCCTTTCGTGGCAACAGAGGAAGAGGACAACCTTCATATAGGGTTTTCCTACCAGAATGTCTTCCTATTCGTACTCCCAAAGCAAACCGCAGTTCCAACAGCGGCAAAACCAACAGGGGCGCCAGACTTCCTACGGCAAGTCAAACTACAGAGGAAAAAACCAAAAACGACCTGCTGGCAACCGCCAATGACTCGTTTCTATGGCCAGCCCATCCACCATTGCATTCTTTACAACTTGGAGGAAAACTCACATACTTCCTAAAAAACTGGCAAAAAATAACAACGGATCGGTGGGTACTCCAACTCATTCAATTTGGACATTCCCTAGAATTTGTCTCAATTCCCCCAACGACACCACCTTACAAACGATCCCACAGGCACCTACGGTTGCTTCTTCAGGAAATAGCTTCCATGTTAAAAAAGGGGGCGATAGAGAGAGTTCCTCAGGCCCACAAGGGGAAAGGTTTCTACTCTCACTTCTTCCTAATCCACAAAAAAGGAAAAAAGTGGCGGCCAATCCTAGACCTCAGGGCACTCAACGTGTTCCTAAAGAAACAATCGTTCCGTATGGTAACTCTACAGGAAATCCTGGGTCTCCTGGAGGAAGGGGACTATATGACGTCCTTAGACCTTCAGGATGCCTACTACCATATTCCTATCCTCAAGGGGCACAGGAAGTACCTCAGGTTTGCGGTAGCAGGACAACACTACCAATTTCGTGTCCTTCCATTCGGCCTCAAATCTGCCCCACGGATATTTACCAAATGCCTCTCCCCTGTGGCAGCCTTCCTCCGTCAACAGGGCCACCAGGTGTTCCCATACCTGGACGACTGGCTGGTAAAAGCACCATCCGCGACCGCCGCAGCCTCATCCTCCAGCGCCTGTCTGGATATTTTCCACCGACTAGGCTTGACCTTCAACCGCGAGAAGTCGTCACTGGAACCCTCCAAAGTCATCACGTTCCTTGGAGCGACTCTGGACACGGAACGCGTCAGAGCTTTCCCCTCTCAGGAGAGAAAGGTCAAACTCATCTCCCTGGCCAGGTCAGTGGCTTCACGGAAGACTCTACCGGTTCGCACCTTCAAGTCTCTCCTCGGCATGATGTCTTCATGCATAATGCTCATTCCCCACTGCCGCCTCAAAATGCGCCCTCTCCAAGAGGACCTAACAAAGCAATGGACTCAAGCTACGGGATCTTTCGAGGACCGCATACGCATCACTCTAACCATGGTCGACCATTTACAGTGGTGGAGCTCGCACAAACATCTGTCACAGGGACTACCGTTCATGCTACCAGCGGAACCACACGTAATAACAACGGACGCATCCCTGGAAGGGTGGGGAGCGGTACTCCAAGAACTCCAGATCAACGGCAAGTGGACGACACAGGAAACCAAGCTCCATATCAATCTGCTGGAGTTAAGAGCAGTCTTCCTGGCTCTCCAAGCGTTTCTACCACGCATTCGAAACTCCCCAGTGCTCGTCAGGACGGACAACACCACGACGATGCACTACCTGAACAAACAGGGGGGAACGCGATCGCTCTCGCTATCTCGAGAATCGCAAAGAGTCTGGAACTGGCTTCTGGAACATGGAATAACGTTGAAAGCGGAGTACGTCCCGGGCAAGGACAATGTCTTGGCGGACGCCCTGAGCAGAGAGAGGTCTCCTTCCCACGAATGGGAACTAGACACGGAGGTGCTGGAGCATATCTTCGCGGAGTGGGGAACCCGGCGAATAGACCTCTTTGCCACCAGAGAGAACGCCAAATGCCCAAGCTTCGCAAGCAGGCATCACCACTCAGGAACCCTCGGGAATGCATTTTCCATCGCATGGCGCAACGTATTTGCGTACGCCTTTCCGCCATTCCCACTGATACCCAGGGTTCTCAGGAAGATGAAGGCAGAGCCCTGCACTCTGATCCTAATTGCTCCATCCTGGCCGAGGCAGCACTGGTTCACAGAACTTCATCACCTCTCTGCCCGGCCCCCTCTTCGCCTGCAGCATTTTCCAGCCCTGCTCACGATGTCCCAAGGGCAGGTTCTCCACCCGAATCTGAGCTCTCTGAAGTTGTCAGCCTGGCTCCTGAATACCGCGAATTCAGCCACCTGAACATCCCGCAGGAGTGCAGAGACGTCCTTGCGAAAGCTAGAGCTGACAGCACTAATAAAACCTACTCACTAAAATGGCAGCGATTCTGTTCCTGGTGCGTGGCTAATAGCTTGCACCCCTCCACACCACTCCACAGCAGCTGCTGCCATACTTATTGCATCTTGCGCAATCTGGCCTTGCACATGCATCCATCAAAGTGCATTTAGCGGCGATTTCCAGATTCACAAGGACTGCTACGGGCCCATCACTGTGGGTGGACAGACTTCTAAAACAATTCCTCAAAGGCCTATTCAGGTCCTTTCCACGACCAAGACCAATTCCTCCATCGTGGCACCTCAATGTGGTCCTTCATCAGTTAATGAAGCATCCCTTCGAACCCATCCATAAGGCGGAGATCAAATTCCTCTCCTGGAAACCGGCCCTCCTCCTGGCGTTAACCTCTGCCAGAAGGGTCAGTGAGTTGCAGGCTCTCTCCATCCAAGATCCCTTTATGGAATTCAGGGAAGACAGAGTAATTCTGCGGACTAACCCTCGGTTCATTCCAAAAGTCCCCTCGGACTTCCACCTTAACGAACCAGTGGTGCTTAGATCATTCTTCCCAAATCCTACCACTGCAGCTGAGAGAACACTGCATTCGCTAGATCTGAAGAGATGTCTTAAATTCTACATCGACAAGACACGACACTTCCGAAAGTCATCCCAACTCTTTATTGCCTTTAGTAGACCACGGAAAGGCATGCCCCTGACAAAACAGAGTATTTCAATGTGGATTTCTTCTGCGATCACCTTTTGTCACGACAAGGCCGGACGGCCTTTGGACTCACGAGTCAAAGCTCATTCGACAAGAGCCATGTCCACGTCTGCGGCGCTGTTCGCTGGAGTGCCGGTATTGGACATCTGCAGAGCGGCGACCTGGAAGTCCCCGCACACCTTCACCAGGCACTACTGCCTGGATACTGAGCTGATGAAGGATGCAGCAGTGGGCCGAGCAGTGCTTCGCCATCTATTCCAGTGAGGTGAGCCTTCCTACATCCCTCCATCCTTTACTGGTATGCACATTCTTTTACTAATATTTACATGACAATGCATTTTGGTGGTTTGTAGTCGCGTGATATGTATTATCTACTGACTCATATCTGATGTTCCATCACAAATGTGCATAATGTATTGCTTGCTACTCTGATTCAGGCATGTGAATCTATGAAAGACACCCAAATACTGGATAAGAAATGCGTTACTTACCTGTAACTGCAGTTATCCAGTATTAGTGTCTTTCATAGATTCACATGCACCCTCCCGCCTCCGCTGGCAGGGCTCACCTATCTCTCTAACGAGTTTACGCCTAACTAGCTTGGTGCGTACGAAAATCTGAGCGACTTGGGCTCCTGACAGGAAGGTTCTAGAAGGAGGTAGTAGCTGATTGGTTGGTTTTCTTTATTTTGGTCCTTTTTACAAAAGGACTCAGGTAGGCTACCAAGGTGGGACCCTTGGGCCTGCTCTGTTTGGTCCTTCCTACATAAGGACGTGGATAGGTCACTAAGGTGAGACCCTTAGGCCTATACTTTTCTATGTATGTCTATAGGACATTACTTTTTTATATACCGGAGGCTCCCGTCTCGACGACGGGGAATGATCCAGGCATGTGAATCTATGAAAGACACTAATACTGGATAACTGCAGTTACAGGTAAGTAACGCATTTCTACTCTTCATTTCTAATTTGTATACAAGTTTCTGCGCTCAAATCTGTGTTCAACAGGTGCATTCAACAAGACATTTGGTCCATAGACCTGGGAGAAAATCATACAGAAGTTCAGGTTTCTTCCACTCACACAACAAAGCATTAGAAAAAGTGTCTGGGACAATATTAAGATTTCCCAACAGAGACCTACAAATATATGCTCAATAATGCAAACATTTCAAGTCGTAGTTGAAATTATGATATGAAAAGCAATAGACACATGCTTGTCTTAGTGCATCTTGTGTTACACTTTATATGAGTAAGTCCTTCACAGTAGGGAAACAGCACATTCTGTGCAAGGTTCTATCAGATGGCATTGTGTTTTACAGTCCTTTTTACAGTTATCTTAATTTGCAAGTAATATGGTTGCAAGGTCATTATGTTTCAGTGGTACTGGTGCATGCTGATATACCATACCCTAGCCATTCACGTTAAGAATATACACCTCCTTCCATCCCTTTGGTTAGTAAAATTTGATCATGTGAGGATACTGCAACCTTAGTGAATTTTTACTGGTAACACATGGTCAGGTACCTTGCTGGGCTTTCTGCAGGCGATAATATGCTTTCAAGCCATAAACTTTTTTTCTTTTCAAGTTGATAAATTCCATAACTTCATTGTGAAGTAATGTACGCCTGCCACAGCAGGATAGGTTAAAGGGGGAACTTGCATGCAAAGGTACAGTACGCTCGGTAATAGCCCTGACACATGAACTCACATACACACGGTTCCCATATAAAAGGGCACGCGCTCTATTCCTGCAGAGTGCTTTTGTCTGATGTAACAGATCAAAGACAGGCGCTGGGATTTGCGAGCCCGAGTACAATAAATTTAGAAAAGAGTAAAACGGCAATGAAAGACATCACATGGAAGACATCGAAGAACATGCTATATCTCTGTTAGTTAGGGAAGAAAGAAAGAAGGCCGGAAAATAAGCTCTCCTTGTTATTTTCTGTCTCTCTTTGATGAGACCAATCTCTACACATTCACTGGACTTCAACATTCATCACAGTCACGGAACTCTTTCTCTAAGTTTATCTGATGTAATATTTTTCATATGCAGTGCCTCAGCGGCATTGGAACTAGTGCTGTTGCCTTTGCAATTCATACTTGTAATTCCTCCTCGTAACGTTTGCTGTGAAGTTTTCCTCATTGTACAATCTCATTTGCATTTGTTTCAGATATTTCATTTGCATTAATATTGTTTTATAAGGACCACAAGCGCAGGTTTGAAGATTCACAATGTCAATTTACAAATTGGAGTGATGTCCCACATTTATGTCATAGTAGAGAAAGGTATAGCGAAACATTCTGCAAACATTTGACATTATACACGGAACACATCTCCCAAAAGGTACCTGCATAGGAAAAAAAGTCTCCATACTATTTCGTTCTTGAGAGGGTCTGAGTTGGTTGAAAATAATCTTGCAAACCGGTGGAATAATCTCACAATGTGTAGAGAGATTATGCATGCTGAAGGTGAATGTATTCCAAGAAAGTTTGCAAACGTCTTAAAGAGCAAAAACAAGCAACATCACACAGTTTTGCTGGAGGAAGAAAAGAGAAGTGTGTGTGACCCAAACAAACATCTGGCCAATGTTCTACGCTCCTAGTATAAAACATACCAGTAAAACAGTTGTTTATGGATCAGCCTTCCAAAGCTAGAATTCATGTGCTGCCACTGTTAAAAATGAATCCATATCTACCTGCATAACTTGTTTACCTGTAAATCGTCAGAAGGTCGGCCATGTTTATTCATTATCAGTCCTTGATTTGTGTGGTGGTTGCTGGTGGTGAGTATTGGCACTTATCTTTGGGGAGTGGGACTACGTTTTCAGTATCAATATTTCATCATGTGGAGAGACAAAAAGGAGAAGGGAGGAATACAAAATAGGAAATCAGTGATGAAGAGGGTAAGCATGGATGAAAAAGGTCTTCCAAAAGGGTGATAAAGACACCGGCAGTGAGAAAGATGTAAGAAAGAGGCATGGTTGGAATAAAGACGAGTTAGCCTAGATATTCAGCATACCTGGCAGCTTTAGTGGCAAAGCGAGTTACTATGAAAAGCTTTAGGCTCGTAAATGTATTTTCCTTCTTTCATTGTTTTTTTCTTTCTTTTCTGCTTTCTTTCTTTCCTTCTACAAATTAAACACTTTTTAGATGATGCATATCAAATATTCAATGCCTGGCTTTGTAAAAAAAAAAAATGGCAGTTGGAAAAGATTCAGACAGCCATTCTGGGGCTCACCTGTCAGCAGGCACGGCCCGTGCCGGGCGTTATACTGGGGCGGTGATGTCAGGCAGGGGAGGGTCAGGGTAGGGGGTTGTAAAATGCGGGATATGGACCATTAGAGGTACGTACCGATAAAAATAAATAAAACGAATTTCGTTGCCCACGCTGCATTGTGATGCAGCGTGGGCAAGAAATGTGTTCTATTTATTTTTATCGGTACTTACCTCTAATGGTCCATATCCCGCATTTTACAACCCCCTACCCTGACCCTCCCCTGCCTGACGTCACCGCCCCAGTAAAACGCCCGGCACGGGCCGTGCCTGCCTATCAGGAAGGGACATGTGCAGGCGAAATTGGGCATTGAAAATAGTTTGCATCACCAAGGTGTTTTCACCTTCCTGGGCTACTTCAGATGCCGTCTATCTTACAAATCCAGCCTTTGAGGCTTTGCCCTTTTTGGCTGTTACACGTAAGATAGGTGTTGGGTCACAGAGCATTATGCTTGTAATTTATTGTGTGCGCACTCATTTCTCCAAGAGGGCTCATAGTTGGAAGCTATGGGTGACTGGGAACACTTTTGCACTTGCAGGTGTAGACAGGAGCTGGTTCTGCTTCTCCCAGCATGCTTATTGTAGTGCTTATGGTGGTGCTTATGCCGACTTTTGTGTGTTTGGCAGAGTAGCAGTACACGGCTGGTCACAATAAATGAACTATTAATTTGCCATTGTAGAACCCCAAGAAAAAATTGATTTGGTCTGGGAGAGCAGAAGAAGTATGTTTGCTGATGTCTAGGCAAAGTATTGAAAAAGTCTGCTGAATCTCGATCATAGTTGCACGGATTCCACAGCATGAGTATTATATGAACAGGTTAAAAAAATCAAGGTGTATTTTTTACAGCAATTTGATCTGCTTACAAAAACATCTGCTGAGCGTTAGCACACTAGTAATCCCTATGCTGCCCTACTTCTGATGAAGATTTCTGCATTAAATGTTATAAGTACGTTTCCAAGGGCCAATTATCAGATCTATCTATTATCAGATTAATGTTTTACATGCATGGGAAGCTGTGTAAACTTTTGTGGGCCAGTTCTCACTAGTGAAGTTGATATAGTAAGAGGCTTACAAAAGAACCCTAGCTGTGAAATGAGTGCACCCAGATATTCCCCACTCATAGTCAATTGTGGCTTATCCTAATCATTTCCTTCGTAGCAGATGTTGGGATGTTCAAAATTGAAGACAGCTCATTATAATTGAAAGCCACAGAACGTTCTACCATTACTCCTGCTGCAGCTTCCCAATGACCCCCTTGAAAATCCATGCAGTCCTGCTTAACATGGTTCTTTTCATCTCGCAACCCTGCACATCTTTGAATGTAGCCCTGATCCCTTATACCCACTTATATCCTCTCTTTGCCATTCCTCACCCCATTTTTCACCTTACTATACCCCCCTCTCCACCAGTTGTCCTCACTATATGTTATACCTATTTATTTGTGATTTTATCTCCACCCCCTACTAGACTGCCCTTT
This sequence comes from Lissotriton helveticus, assembly GCF_964261635.1. NCBI lineage: Eukaryota > Metazoa > Chordata > Amphibia > Caudata > Salamandridae > Lissotriton > Lissotriton helveticus. Next base: position 1,002,261,816 of record NC_136071.1, on the reverse strand, counting down.
GATCCGCACACTACTCTCTACTTTGTTACTTCGTGCACTTTACTAATTTGTGTTTGGATTGTTATTTCACTGTTGTTCACTTTGTGCACTTTATTAATTTGTGATTGGATTTATTATTTCACTGTTGTTCTTTCTCAATTCTGCAGTGCATATTTTTCATCACCTTAAATTCTTTTATTTTATAACTGTGTACTACTATTAGTCCTTCCTCCGTTTAAGTATCTTATTTTTATCATGTTCTCTTAACTTATATGTCATTCTTTTCAATTTCAATTCTCCAAATTTAAGCGATTCTATCTTAGTATATATTATGTAGATACCTACTCCTCCCCATCCGATGTTCCTCTGCCCTGATATCTATATTAATAACTCCCTCTTTCCACTTACTTCCCTTTCTCTTTCTTTCTTTCTTTTATTCCCCTTTTTAGTTATTCTTCTCCCCACTCAATTATACTACTTATTTTAATTACTTTACCTTTACCGCTTCCCTCAATTTTATCATCCATCCCACTGATTCTCTATTCTAGGTTACCCACCTACCTATACTCCATCTATACTAGTTATCTTCACTATTGACTACTTCCTTCTATCTCCAGTCCCCTCCTGACTAACAACTATTCTATCACATTCAGTTTATAATGTTTTATATTTGCACTTCTTTTTATATCGTTTGGATATGTTATTTTATTGTGACGCTTTTTAACTTATTTCAAAGTTAACAGGACTGTTCATTATGGTATATCCTCTTTTCATTATCTATTCTGTTATATTGTATACTTTGATATTCCTCTGTTTAGTCCACCCTCATTGCCGATCATTGTAATCTGTCTCACGATACTGTGCAGACTGCTCTCTATGTTTAATCCTTCTATCACTTTGCTTTTGTTTTCAATGTGTATCCTTATGTTACTAGGTGTAGATCAGAATTATGCCCTAACTGTATAATTTGTTCAGGATATTGTTTAACTCCTTCCCCTACTATACAACCCTATCTACTAACTTCTCTGGGCTGCCCCTCCTTCACCTTGAATTGTAATGTATATGCTTACGTCAACACCTCACATATTGTGCTTATGTTTACATCCTCACTTGTTGAAATGTTATCTCCTACGATTACGTTGCTCCCCCACCTTTTGTGATTAAGTTAAACTCCACCCACTCAACTCACTGGATGAGTCAGCTTTGATTTCACTTATTTTACCCCCCTCTTCCCTTAGCACCGCCTTCCATACTCCCTTGGAGGACCAGTGCGTACTTACTCCAGTGTGCTTTCTCTTCCCCCCTTCTTTTCTCTAAACCATGCCTCAACTCACTCTTCCACCGTCAATCTCAACACCACACATCTCCAAATATGGCCTAACTCTTGGTCCATCATCTACCACCCCGGCTCTCTAAACATGGTAAAAAAAAAAACTCAAACACAAATTTATCTGTCTCCACCCTGAAACCTTATTCGCTGATCACCATAACAGCCTTAACTCTTCACTTGTCACCAACTTCATCTTTTTCACTAAACACCCTTCTAAATGGAAAAGCATATTCCTAGGTCACTTTCTGATCTCTAATTCACGCAACATCCCCTACGGTTTTAAACTCTCCACCACACCATCTTCTTCCTTTCCTGGCGAAATAGATATCTCCATCAAATTGGGAACCATACTCATCCAAGCATCTGAAAAGCACCCCAACATCTTTGAACAACACTTTAACGCCTTACCACACACCCTCACAGAATCCTTGAATCCTGCCCGCTATAACCCTCTTCCTCTAGACTCACCTCCCCCCTCTCATCCCCGTCACCAATATCTTGTCTCTCTGACCAACCCCAACTTTTAATGCCTGCATCTCCCCTCATTTCTCTCTCCGCCTATCACTTCCTCCTGATTTCCCCTTCCTCTCCCACTTCCAATAATCAACATATTAGCACTTTATCCCTCACCACCACTCAATCCCCGAACCCTGCCCTCTCACCACATCTAACCCTAGATTCATCACCCCCCATTTCATCCTCTTCCTTCTTACATTCACTCTCTGACCTACCCCAACCCCCAGTGCCTACATCTCCCTTCATTTCTCTCTCCCCCCCATCGCTCCTCCAGATTCTACCCCTCCCTCTCCTACTATCAATAAACAACACATTAGCACTTTATCCCAAACCCCCACTCCATCCCCCTCCCTCTTACCTTGTTCCTCTGACCTTCCCCAACTTTTATTGCATGCATCTCCCTTCATTTCTCCCTCCACCCATCGCTCCCTCCTGATTCTCCCCTTCCCTCTCCTGTGCCCAATAAACAACAAATTATCAGTCTATCCCAAACCATCACACAATCCCTGAACACTGCCCTCTCACCCCTTCTACCCCTAGATTCATCACCCCCATTTCATCCCCGTCCCTCTTACCTCATCCCCACGTCCTTCCCCAACTCATATTACCTTCATCTACCCTCACTTCTCCCACACCCTTATCGCCTCTTCCCAATTCGCTATGCTCTGTTACACACACCTCTCCTTTCAACCTCCCCCCAACATCCCTCCTCCTTGCAACACTTCTCACATCCTAACAATGTTACCTCCTACATCCCCCTCTTCATCTACCCTCACTTCTCCCCCCTTATCGCCTCTTCCTAATTCGCTACGCTCCATTACACACGCCTCTCCTTTCAACCTCCCCCCAACATCCCCCTCCTTGCAATACTTCTTACATCCAAAAAACATTACCTCCTACATCCCCCTCTTACCCCCTGATCTCCCCCAATTCCAACAACACACGCAACTCCCTTCCCCTCCTCCAGGCTTTACACTTCTTCCTCCACACTTTATCCCCCCACTAAACAACCCTAACTCGATGAACAGACAAATAAACACAGAACCTCCACACTCATCAACTCACACTCTAGCTTCCCCTACCATTGAACTCGTTTTTTTGTTCTCATCTTAGAACTCTCCTCTCTTAGAAGCGATATCTCACTCCTTTCTAAAACTATCTCCTCACACATTGACACCCTCCTCAGCACACCCACATACTGTCAGCCTAACTCTATCACCTACAGAAACACTCCTCCTTCTAACAACCACACAACCTGCACATTACCCAATCAACCCTCACAAGTCGTGACCCCATATAATGACAACATGCCCACAACGTGGTACTCAACCAACAACCTCTGAAGCTAACTGTTCCTCTAACCTAACTATCTCTCCATCTTTATCCTCTAAAGCTAACAGTTCCTCGAACTTAACTATTTCTCCACCACCACCGTCGTCCAATTTACCCTCTAGTCATAAATCTTCCATCCCAGTTCTCTTAGGAACTAGAAGACTCCCCCATCCGCCTTCCTCCCCTAGACCACCCCAACAACTTAGATCTATCCCCCCTTTTCCCCCCTCCCAATCGCCCGATCCCACTCCCCTATGTTGCACGATAACTAACTGCCGATCCGCCTCCTGCCCTATGCATCTGTCTGCTATTCCAGTTCTTTTAGGAACAAGCAAACTCTCCCTTCCTCCTTCCTCCCCTAGACCACCCCAACTACTCAAACCTATCCCCACTTGTCCTCCCTCTCTACCGCCAGTCCCCACCCCCCTCTGCTGCATGCTGATTAACTGCAGATCTGCCTCCTGTCACGCTACGGAGATCGCTGAAACCATTCTTAGTGAAAACATTGACATTGCTTTCCTAACTGAAACATGGCTCACCTCCCACACCACTCCCATCCTCGACTTGCTTATCCCCCCTCGTTATTCTATCATTAGAAAAGACAGAATCGAACAAACATGCGATGCTCTCGCCATAATTTTTAAAGCTGAACTTAACATCTCACTAGTCAATCTACAAGACCCTTCATCCTTTGAATACCTTTGCGCCAATCTCACCATACCTGACTCCCCCACTACCCGGTTACACACTATCTACCACCCCCTGGAAACAACATCCCCTTTACGGAAAAGTTGACTGATTTTATCATACAATCGTCACTCTCACATTCTAAAAATCTCTTCCTTGGTGATTACAGCATCCATTAGTGTTGATCCGGCTGTCATCCTACTTAATGATACCATGGACATCACCAATATGTCCCAGCTCTGCCATTCTCCCACACATAACAAAGGTGCCACCCTTGATGCTATTATAACGAACAACGATCTAGCCTCCCTCTCAAATATTCTTCCGGTAGATTGGTCTGACCACTACCTTATCCTTTTCACCATGACTAAATCCATTACTCGCCCCACCCCCACCAGCATATTATCCAAGAAATCCACCCGCAACCTTCACCTTATTCCTTCTGGCGAATTGGAAAATGCAATTAAGGCTAACTTAGCTCTACCCCCTCTCTCCGACAGCACCACTGACCTAACCAACCATTATAACAATTCTTTTCTTGAAACCCTCGACCAAATTGCTCCAATCAAACTCAAACAACAAAACAACATTCCTCCTAAGTCTTGGTTCAATTCTGAACTCAATAATGAAAGACGGTCCCATAGACATTCTAAACGGATCTGGAGAACTCATCCAAGCGTGGATAATCTGGCTATCCTTAGAACGGCTAGATCCCAGTACAAAAAACACATATTTAACGAAAAAGCCTCCTTCCTACGTTCTCAACTGGATCGGGCCAGAAACCGCCCTAGAGAACTTTTTAACATTGTAAAAAAACAATCGTCCACTGGCCCTCCTAAAATATTAGCCTCCATTGACAAATGCGAAGAAATTGCCAGCTTCTTTACGAACAAAATCAACTTGATCAAACTTTGTAAATTGTAAATTGTAAAAGTTGATACTTGTGTAGCGCACTACTCACCCGCAAGGGTCTCAAGACACTTGTACGAATACCGCTGTGGAACCCATCCTGGCTTTCCCTGTGAGGTGTCCACTCCTGGGCACCCCCAAGGTAGAGGCCAGGCATCCTTAGCGTTGTGGGGGCCGTTGTGGAGATTAAGCAAGCTATTGCCCAGAGTTGCAGAGTGGGACTCCATGATTGGAATAGGCACCGAGGCGAGAATTATCAGGTCCGTGGAATTTTGAGCCTGAAAAAATAAAGGAAGAGATTAATTCTGACCAACAAATTGTGGTTTTACATGTTGTTATAATCCGCATGTAGTAAAGAGTAAGAAGAGAAGCAAGGAAAGCAGTATTGGCATTTGTGGTTTTTGGCAGGAGTAATAAGGCACATAAAAGAAAAAGGACTGCCTAGAAAGTTCCTCACCTGAGCAATAGAAACTGTAGTCCCACCCCTAAAACTTCCCAACTACCAATCTTGCAGTGCTCAGGAAACGCAAGTAATTAGTCCCTTCATAACATGGCCCTCATAGATTCTGGAGTGCATTGTTCCTCACTTCACTGTGTTCACCGCCCTCTAGCCATAGGAATACAGGCAAAACAATTCTACGGTCTACACATGTGTGCACATGTGTTTGTGAGTTCTGTGTGCTGCTTGGATACATGTTATGTGACTGCAAAACTGTATAAATGGTGATTGTGTCCAATGGGCAATACAGTGCTTTTCTGTGCAAATGGTGGTTTCTCTTCAAGATGGATTATGTACTTTTCTATGGACTTGGCAACCTATATGATGCTGGCCATTGTACTTTACCCCATAATACTTGCATGTGTTTGGTGGTATTGTGTTTTATGCCTCTGCTTCTTTGCCAGATAGGTTCTAGTTGACACTGTACCTGCAGTGCCTGTTTTCCTGGTCATTATCTAACAATGAGGAGTTTTTGGCTGAGAGTCTGGTATTAATTGAAAGTGAACCCACAAAGCTTGATAGGTGATTACCGGCTCGGCTTTTACTTTCCAGAATGCCTAGAGGGAAATACATTGGAAATGTCACCATCTGCTGGAGGCAAGATGGCCGCTGGGAGGTTGTGGTGAGAAATCGCTCCTGACCTCTCTCCTCACGCTACCCAGATAGATGGAGTAAAAGTCATTACTACCCCCTGATCGACCCCCACCTATGGAGTTGGCTGCCTGGGTACATACGAGGTGGGACAACATCTGGGAAGCACACCCGATAACTAAAGCCGGAGTTACATGGCTCTGGTTAAAAATACACAGTTTGACAGCGGAGGTCCGGATACAGATTGCGAGAATGCCGGCGCGTCAGGCTAAAATGGACAAAGACAAGGAAAAGGAGAAGGCACCCTGCACCGCGAGGCAACAAGCTGTGAATGCTGGAAGTGTTGTAAACGTGAAAAAGAACAACGATACTGGGACTCCTGGCTTACAGCAGCAGCGAGGACCCGGCGCTGTTAGAAAGACTGTGGCCCCAGCTCAAAAAGGGAAGAAAACAGAAAGCCGCTCGAAGCCAGCGACCGCAATGAATTCAGCAAACCCGGCAAGGGCTGACCCGCTCGAGCATGACTTGACAAGTCTCAATGCAGCGGATTCATCGGAGAGACAGAAAAGCGGGCCGAGCAAAGGGAAAGAATCAGCCCAGAGGCAGCCTACCTTATTGGAGTCCTTCAGTCCCAGGGCAAACATGCAGCCGGGCGAAGCGCAGGCGGGATACAGGAACGTCCTCGAGGACGCAGCGATAGACGCTCCCGGCGCGGAGGGAGTGGTTGCTAGGCAACCCCAGGATTCAGCCGTGGCAGCTAACAGCGTCGATAATGGAGCAGGCAGTACAGCCATGGGAGCTCTGTTGGTAGACTCTAACAACAGTACAGTGAAGAATCTTGGAGACCCCGGAAAAGGCTCTCAGATGTCCACACCCATAATCAGCGGGACTGCGGGAAGTGCGGATATGTTGGAGGCACTAATCCAGGTAGAGGCTGATATGGGAAAAATGCAAAAGGCTGGAAACAGCTGGGGGAGTATTATCAGTTTGTCAGCTAGAGGAAGGCCCCTGGATGGTAGCAATCGGTCGGTGGGACCGGAGAGGAAGGAGGGTGGATCATTGGAAGATGATCTTTTTTACTCAGTGGAAGAGGATACTGATACCACCCAGACAAGCGAAGTTGATTCAGAAGGGGGTGAGGAGGTGGATGACGAGCCGGACTCTGGATCAAGTACTTTTAGGAAAGAGAGCACGCAGAAAAAGAAGCGTCTTAAGGGGAGAAGGCGTGGTATGGATATAGGATTGCCCACAGCGGGGGGAGAGAAATTAACATGGGATTATTCTGCTACCTCGCAGACTTACCCGGAGGACAATAAATCCCCCGATGATGTAAATACTCCTACCCCCCTGCAGAGCCAGGCCCCTTTTGAAATGATCTTTAACACTCTCAAACAAATGCAAGGGGAAGCTAGAACAGAAAGCCGCAGGGCAAGACAAACTTAAAAAAAAATCCACAACTCTCTCAGGAAAACTAATAAACTATACGATGGGTTAGCAGAAAGAGTCACTGAGGTGGAGGAGAGAACTGGGAAACTCGAAGATGAGGTGGGGGCATGGCAAGACTTTAAGGTGGAGCAAGAGAAGCTGGCAAGTGACCTACAATAGAAGATCGAAGATTTCGAAAATCGACAGAGGAGGAATAACATTCGCATTTTGGGGGTGGCAGAAGGGGCAGAAGGGGAGGACATTATGCGATTTTTGACTAATCTGTTAAGAGGAGCCTTCCCGGAGGCTGAGTAGGAGTGGGAAAAAGAAATCCAACAGGCACACAGATTCCCTTTTACTATCAGGAAAGATCGGGCGGTGGGGGCCAGACAGGTCAACCTGCGCTACCCAGGGCTATCTTGATATACGTAGGAAATTACCTACTTAGAGAGGAAATAATGGATAAGGCCAGACCGGACAAAAAAAGAACATTTGAGGGGACCACCTTCTTTGCTAGGCCCGATTTTTGCCACGTTACCATCGAGAGAAGATGGCGGCTCAGGCAACTTATTAAGCTCTTCCAGTCTTCAGGCGCAGAGGCATTTTTGTTATTCCCGGCTAGGCTGAAGATAGTTATAAGGGGGAGAACAAGAATTTTCTTATCCGAGATCAAGGCTCAACAATTCTTGGAGGAGATTAAGAGCCAGAAAGGGGGCTGAGGCACTTTAGAACACCCTATATACTATGTGAAATATTGCAAGACGCTGTAAATGTGGGGCACGATAATGAGTCGGCTGTATATTCGTTTTTTTTTTTTCCTCTTCCTTTTTTTCGTTTTTGTGTTTGTTTAAAGCAGTCAGCTCAGTAAGATAGGAAAGGTATGGTATGTAATTTGATGGTGGGGGATAAGGGGGGTACACGAGACATAGGTAAAATTTGGGTGGAAGGGGAGAGGGGAGCGATCACCACAAACCAGTGCGGCTACACATAGGTCTCATTTACCTATTTGCCAGTAAGTGGGGGGAGGGAGGGGGGCAGATTGCGACAGGATGGGTGGGATGGGCGGGATGGGGGTGTTAGGGGGCAAAAGGGGGGAAAAAAGGCAAAAAAAGGTACAGGATATTTGAGGCAGCACAGAGCGGCTCACGACAGCGCACAAGGAGTACAATCAACACAATCAACACAGTATACAGAAATATGCTGGGGGACTTTTGATTAACCTCAGATACATAATCAGTACAATAGTATGGGCAAACCCTTCCAGGTATTTTAATGAGTTGTAGGATAGCTACTATTAATGTATGTGGCCTTAACGACGCTGGAAAGAGGCTGAGAGTGGCGGCTTTACTTAGGACACTACGGTTAGATCTGGTTTGCCTCCAGGAAACACATGTAGAAGATTCCAATGGGTATCTTCTTGACCAATTAGGGTTCGCTGTTTTGGCAAAAACCAAGCAAGCTACTAAACACAGGGGAGTGGCAGTACTTGGGAAACTAAGGGAGATAGAGGTGTTAAAAAAAGTAGGATCAATGGGGTAGGTGGGTAATTTTGGAAATAAAATTTAAAGGAGAAAAATGTACAGTAGTGTCCGTGTATGGCTCCACAGAGGATGACCCAGAGATATTTCAATATTTAGATACAGAACTGGCGTTGTGGTCCGAACCAATTATTTGCTGTGGGGATTTTAATATTCATGACCCCAGCAGTTCGTTCTTACAGAGAGGAGGGCAATATCTAGGTAGGAAGAGGAGAGTACATAGGCAACTGACCGATATGGCCTTACACAACTCTTTAGTGGATCCGTGGGTTAAGTTGAGATCAGGCATGGATGGTAGCACATTTTATTCAGCGCCTCATAAGGTATTGGTTAAGCTGGATTATTTTCTGATATCTACCCCCCTGATGGTTGGGGCACAAATTGAAAAACAGCCTAGAATTGTATCGGATCATAGCCCACTGATTTTAACCATTAGATTAGGTCAGATACAACGGAAGGATATACAATGGTCATTCGATAGAGCTCTGTTGAAAGATGAAGCATACCGGGTTCATATGACAGATTGGATTAGGATGTATTGGGATATTAACAGAGGCACAGCCCTCTCTGGAGTAGTCTGGGATGCTTTTAAGGCCGGGGTGAGGGGGGAGACAATGAGCTATGTACTCTATAACCAGAAAAAGATAAGAGATAAAATTAGTGAAGTTTATCATAGTTTGTTGCATGAAGAGGAGGAATTGGCGAGAAATTTACGTTTGAATGTACCAATTGAAGAGCACCTCCTTAAAATCATTGCTCTTAGAGCAGAAGCTGCAGAAAATATCTCTAAAAAAGCAGCAGAGAATTACTTAACCAAGAGGGAAGCTGCGTATGAACTAAGCGAAAAGGTGGGACACTTATTAGCGGCCCGCACTAGGCAAAGATTAGCAGCTTCGGATATCTCGGAGATTAGGGATGGGAGCGGGACCTTAGTTTCTGAAACAGCTAAAATTAGGGAGGTTTTCAGACAATTTTATGAAGAGTTGTATGCTGGGGGCAGAGCAGGGACTCTAAGAGAGGTAGAATGTTATCTTAGAGATATTACCCCTTCAAGAACAACTATGGAGGAAAGGGAGATGCTGGACTCGCCTTTCAGTTTAGAGGAATTCCTCATGGCGCTGAAGATATTACCCTCAGGCAAAGCAGCGGGCCCTGATCAACTGCCGATTGAGTTCTATAAAGTGTTCCATCAAGTGATCGGCCAAGATATGTTTAATGTCATGCTGAGAGCACAGAGGGGGGAAATTATACCCGAATCTTGGGGGGAGGCGGATATCATTGTTATTCTAAAAAAGGGCAAAATACCATCACTGCCAGGGTCATATAGACCCATCACTTTGATGAACGCAGACACAAAACTGTACTCCAAGATACTGGCGAGAAGATTAGCGGATGTAATAGAGGGGTTAGTAAGTCTCACCCAGCATGGGTTTATCCCAGGTAAAAGTACTACACAACACATTAGAAAAGGTAGTTACAATGTTTGATGCGGCAGGAATCCTGGGGGACCCTATGGCGGCGCTTTTTTTGGATGCTGAGAAGGCGTTCGATAGGGTCTCCTGGGAATATCTCTGGCACACGCTAAAGTGGAGCGGAATCGGGAAAGGCTTTATAACAGCAATGCAGACTCTCCATAAAAATCCGTCAGGAAGGATTAGAGTTAATAGGGGTTATTCAACATCAGTTAGCATTAGAAGTGGGACTAGACAGGGATGCCCGTCATCTCCACTCCTGTTTGCACTTTACTTAGACCCATTGATACGCAAGCTGGAGGGTAACTACAAGATCCCATCTATCAGGTTGAACGGCTACGAGGCAAAGACGCTAGCCTATGCAGATGATGTGGCCATTTTGACATCCAATCCCACCGAGGCAATAAGAGAAATCGAGACTGAGACACATAAATTTGGGCAGGTGGCGGGATATAGCCTAAATAGCTCTAAAACACAAATTGTGTGTAATCAATATGTTATTTGTAATGATCAAAGGGTGGTGGATTCAGCAATATACCTAGGGGTGTCAATTACAGCTGATCTAGATTCAGTTGTCCAGAATAACCTCGCGCCCCTGATGATTAGGGTAAAAACAGATTTAGAACGGATGAACAATCTACACCTTTCATTAGTTGGATGTACTAATGTCATAAAGATGCTGGTACTGCCCACATTTTTATACTTTTTCAGGGCAATACCTCTGTTCTTTGAGGCAAAATGGTTTAAAGAATTGGAGAATATGCTGAATAGGTTCATCTGGGCTCACGGCAAGACACGCAGGGCCTACAGATTTATGTCACTACCGAGAGAAAGAGGAGGGTGGGGGGCGCCCGATTTTAAGCTATACTACTGGGCAGCTGTATTGCAGTACATGAGGGGTTTAATTGGAGCGGGCGGGTTAGATCAGAGAACCACCAATGACTCAGCTAGGATATACTCTGCGGTGTTGGGGTCAGAGGTGGATAACTGCTTCCTTAATTGTACTGATTTTGGATATTATAAAAGGACAAGGTTCAAAACAGTCCAAGCCGCAGTTAAGATCTGGAATGCTGTTATGAAGAAAGTTGGAATTGGCCGATATAATGATTACACTAGGATGCATAAAAATGTTTCATTTCCATCACAGATTTTTGGGGATACGATAATGGTGGGTTGGGCAGAAAAGGGGATAATTCAAATTGGGGATGTAAGGAATACGGAGGGAGTGGTACAATATTCAGATTTAGGGGCCGATTAGGATGGCGGACGGACTTGCGTCCGTCCGCCACCCCTGAGTAGGAGGGACCGTCCGCATGGGCAGCGGCGGTCCCTCCATGGCAATTAGGATGTGACCGCCAGGGTGGCGGTCACATCCTCTATTTTTAACATTGCGGTGGGTGCAGCTTCAAGCTGCACCCGCCGCAATGTTAAAAATGCATGTGTTGCATTTACATGCACAAAGCGGCAGGCACCGCACGGTGCCTGCTGCTTTGTGTACGCAAATGCAGGGGGGTACCATAGGTACCCCCCATGTGCACCCCCCACCCCCCATTCACCCAGGGGGCCCGCAACGGGCCCCCAAAGTGAATGTCCGTATGCTTTTCCATGGCGGAAAAGCCGCCGTGGAAAAGCATATTTACACCAACATCATAATATGGCGGACGGTGTCTCATAGACACCGCCTGCCATGTTATAGCTTTTCCGCCGCGGTCGGAAGCCGACCGCGGCGGAAAAGTGGCGGACGGAATTCCAGACCCACCAGCCATCCTAATTTGGCGGTGGGTCTTTGGAGTCTCCGCCGCGGTTTTTCCGCATCCTCCAGGCCGGCGGACACTTCCGCCGGCCCGGAGGATGCGGAAAAACCGCCATCCTAATCGGCCCCTATATGTGTAAATATGGTTTGGATAGGAGGGACTTTTTAAAATTTTTGCAAATAAGAAGTTTTCTCGGGGGTAAGCAGGGGGGGTCGGTGGGTTTCAGTAAGGTAGAAATTATGGAGAAGATAAGATTAGGCGGAGATTGCTCTATTCGAAGCTTTTACGCAAGCCTTACAGCAGCAAAACCAGACAATTTGGACAAGCATAGCGCCAAGTGGGCAGAGAAATTGAGTGGAGAAGTTAGCTGGTTCCAAGAGTCATTGGATCTAGGACGCACCCTATTATGCTCAGCATCACTGCAGTCTCAACAATATAAAACCTTGTACTCGTTGTATTTTACACCTGCGAAGATAGCAAAGTGGGGGGCAGTACAGGTATTACATGCCCAAGGTCCAGCTCGACCGATGCTGATTTGATACACATATTTGCTGTATGTCCGCAGCTGCACACCTTATTGAAAGAGATTGAGAACTTTTTGGATTCCTCTTTAGGCATTCAAATCACTTTAAACCCTCCCCAAATATTATTAGGGTTAGTCATAGATAGCAACGTTATCCATGGAGAATTTATTTTTGTAGCTATGGCAGTTTATAGACTTTGTATCGCCAGAGCGTGGTTAGATAAGTACCCACCAGCAATGCATGTTGGTTGGCTAACCTTTTGGCAACTTATAATTTGGAAAAGAACATATACGCGCGAAAAGGTAGGAAAGGGAAGCGTTTAGGTTTAAGAATTTGGGACCCTGTTAGAAGATGGAGAGAGGGCTTGGGGTTACTGTGAATAGGGTGAAGTAGGTTTCGACGAAGTCAATATATGAGTTGAAATGAAATGTATTGCATTAGTTGAAAGAAATTCAGTTTAAGAAGTAATTTTATCATGAATTTATTATATGTGGTGACTTGAGTTGAAAGGAAAAGTACCGTTATAATGTATGGAATTGAACATATTTGACGAAGTGCGCTGTAATGTGTTAACTGTGCAAAAGTAAGAACAATAAAAAATTAAAAAAAAGGAAATGTCACCATCTTTACTTTTTGGATTTGGTTGACACTGGCTTCCAGGCAGCGCCCTAAAGGAGGATAAATAGTGCCCCCAATGGTCTGCAGCTGAAAATGCAACAGTTTTGAAAGAAGCTTACCAGAAACAAGGCTAAGGGAAGGCTCTACACTTTATAAGCGGAATCATAAGCTGCAAGTTGCCTCTTCTGAGTGATGTTTGGGGTGTAATCTAACATTTTAGCAGTTCATTATTACTCCTTGCCCCTACGAGTGCACTTAGGATTATGGAGCTGTACAATGGACCGTCTCCCTCTTAGGCTGAGCGGCAGGTGGACTAACGTGTGATGACATAACATGAGTGGGATTCTCATGCTTGATGGAGATGGTATGGCACAGTACCCTCTGTAGGGCCTACCGTCAGCAGGTTGTATCAACCTGCGCTGCCAGTTACTATGCCTTGTGGGACCTGCGCCTTCACGTAGAGAACATTTATTTCGGGTTCTTACGACAACTGTTTCTTCATGATTTGTGGACGGCGGTGTGCTCTGGGCTAGACTATTTAGGAAAAAGGGGACCCCTACATACTGTTCCGTTTGCTATTCGTAGGGAGTACATGAACTAGTAGGAAAAGGAGTGAAATAGCAAACTAATTATAGTTATACCGCCCTAATCTTTTAAACGTATAACATCAAGCGACCTTAAATGAATATTTCATGAGACAAAATGATATATCAAAATCTGGAGACCATTTTATTTATAATTAGTTCTCCTTCTATATTTTTCTCTTTTGATTATTTTTTGTATTGAAAATATATTGTTTACATAAATAACATTCAGTTACAAACATTACAAATATTCACATAGCAACATGGAAAAAGGGAAAATAAACAGTGCTGTACGATATATTCGGTCGATCGAGATTTTGAAGAAGGCAATGCGGTGGAGTTGAACACTACGCGCGTTTCGGCCAGTGGCCTTAGTCAGGTCACCGTCATTCGCAAATGAGAAACAAAACAGTGTGCTAAATGAGGGGGACAGATATAGTATCTAGTGGCACTTCACTCTAGCATTTTCAATAGGTATATTTCTTGGTGATACACTTTCTTTTTATACTTGCGGGGATCTATAATAGGTCCCGATGGTTAGTATCTGCGTACTGTGGACAATATTTTGTAAACTTTCAGGAGGGAGAACCGAGGATAAATTCTAGTTTAACTGCTATGTGTCGACCTGTCACAGTGCCTTGGTTTAATTTTCAGAGGACTCACTCGTTTATACCAACTCTATTGTTACGTAATGCAAGCCAAGAATGTCCACCAAATAGTTTATCGCTCTGATGATACAATGTTATGTTCTTTGTCTGGCGTCTGGCGGTTGGGATTTATCTTTAATATAATAGGGCTTTACGAGATATCGGGGTTCTCTTCTGGCTTCTGGGCTAGACACAATCGGATGCCCTTTTGATCAATTTCAAGACATTGCTGTTTCAGTTATTTTTCATACTCGTCTTCTTAAATCCAAGAAGAGTGGCTGCTCTTACCTTTGTGCTATGAACATCTAAATATATCCTTTACAATATTTGAAAATTGTTCAAGAGCTATTTGGACTGAATATTTTTGGACTGATTATATTGGGCAATCTAAGTAGGTGACTTCACACCTCCATAGACTATTTGGGATTGTTCCGGTTATATCCATTCATTTGATTTCTGAGTAAGCCCTGACGAAGTTCCCGTGGCACTAGGGAACGAAACGCGTTGGCTGTGTGCCAGTTTTCCTACATATGCCTCTTGAGTGACTTTGATCAGAGTGCTCCTTCCTTGTTTATGGACTTTCTTGCTCGTTTGACATCCCCCAGCAGCAGATGTCAGGAGTAGCTGCACTCGTATGGAATATATGAAAGTGGTGGAATTGAAGTACTTGACCTTGGTCAGCTGCTGTGTGCATTTGTGTTGTTTGTAAGGCTAGAATGAACCATGTTTGATACCATATAAAGACTCATACTAGACAAGTATTGAAATAAATCTAACTTGGCAAAATCTAAATAAAGTTATATTGAATGAGACAAATATATATTTGTTTCTAACTATGCGTTGTGTTTCAGTGGTCTGCTAATAATAATACATTGAGGACATTGGCATTAATTGTATTGTTTATGGCTTGTTGCAGCTGTGAGCAGCAATGTAAGCATTTAGGACTCTGTTTTAAATCGCCGGGTAGAGCAAAGCAAGAAGACACACATTGAGTGCAGTAATCTCTTCCATAACTAGACACTTCCTTCAGCACAAATAACCAACACATTTGGTTTGAGACAAATGTTTCCAAACGACTCCATTGTTTGCAACAAAATGAACCTGTCTGATTAGAGACTTTTTTGTGACAATATATTAAAATCAAACAAACATGAAAGTATTAGTAATGGTTTAAAGAAATCCTCTTGGCCTGCGAACTTGTGTTTAAATTGCTACTTTTTGGGATTTGGTTTATAGTTATAGTTATATGGGTGTATAGTAAAAGTAGTTAGCAACATAAATACTGACTAATGTAATACAACGTGTTAGGGTGTAGTTCAATTTAGTATATTTTAGGTAACTATTGCCTTGTGTCGACAGTTTTTTTTTAGCACTATCTATTGACTAACAGATCAAAGGTAGTAATTTCAAATTTTTGAATCTTGTAAACCTAAGTGAAAGAAAAAGCCTTGTTTCTCATCCCGTCCACGAGATGCAGAAGAAGCTTCCTTTTATTATCTTGAAACTATTTCTGGCCAAAGCTTTAGGGAATTGTCTCCAGGCTGCTCCTGGCCTACTTGAAGCAGTCCAACATGCTGGACTCCTGACAACTGTACATTCGACTGGAAAGAGGTACGGAGACTGCACTGGCCACAGCTATGCATGCTTGATGAGATAAACACAGCAGGCGAGGTCCTATTAGATATGTCTGCTCAGTTTGGTCATTCATGTTATCCTTACAACTAGGCTTAGAGAAATTGGCATTTCAGGAACAGATGTTTATTTGTGTTTCTCCTTTTTATTAGGGGGGGTATTCCTAGTCTCTCACCCTACCACCCTCCTGGTCCCCCAGCATTGCTGTTCACTGTGGGGGAGCCAAGGCATCCTCTTTGTTACTAATGCTGTTCCATGTATTTGTATTGTTACAAATGACTAGATTATTAAGATGTTTTACCCTGTTATGTGTTTCATGAGACCCAGTTGATTGTACATATTGACCAAAACATGACATAGTCACTTGCGTGTCTTCAAGCATGTCTTTATGCTATGTTGGAGTTCATGGGTTGCAACTTACTTGAATTAAATGGTAATTAGACCGACTTTCTTCTCATCTGGGCAAACAAACACTGCTGGAAGAATTACTCGTGACTCCTATCTTTAGACCTGTATATGATATAAATCATTACTTCAGGGCATTTCATCGTTTGGGAAATATTCATCCTTTCATCATAATATTTGTGCATGCAAAGAACCTCTGATCATGTGCACTGTCAAAGATTGACTATTACATTACTTTTTATTTGGGACATCCTGAACCAGAGCTCAACAAACCCAAAACTTTGCTGTCAGTAATGTGGCTCTCTTGAATCAACATTTCTCATGCTTCCTGAGCAAACCAAAAGCTTAATTTGCTGCCTCTGAAATGCCTTGCCCTCAACAAGGCAGCATGGCACATGTAAAAAGTAATTTAGGGCATACTATAGGCAACTCCTGATTTAGGAGGGAATTGGTAAGACTTCTGCTAGCAACATCCATCTTAATTTTCCTTGCTGCAACACTTGTGCAGGAAAAAAGATCCTTTAACATGCAGTCTTTTCCATGTATGACATTACCACACACACCTTAACCACACAGATGCCTTAGCCACTCATGGTAAATTTAGGTTAAAGGAAGTGTGTCTGTCTATATATCTATCTATCTGTGTATATATAAATATATATATCTATACATATATATATATATATATATTTGTATATTACCTACTGGCGGTCGCCAATAGGTAGTTATAGTTAGGACCTATTTTCCATAGGAAATCCGCAACATTCTATTTCAAATAACTTTGGCACCGGTTGACGAATCTTTGCAAAGTTTTCAAAACTAATGGCCAGCTCCGGTTCGCTCCTATCCTGAAAGTCTCGGGATGATTCGTGAAGCGGGGGCCGAGAAAAAAGGGGATCCCAAAACATGTTTTCTCCATGCAATTTTCCATAGGAACCGCGGCTACTGCCTGAACTGCTGAACGGAATTACACCAAATTTGGCAAAGTCCTTAATTCAGACTTGTGCCTTCTGCTTAAATGGTGTTTATCCGTTCAGTAGTTCCTGAGAAAATCACATTTAAAAGTACATGTATACCTATGGCCGCGCAGGATCTGCGCATCCTGAGCGCACCCTAAGTGCAGCGTCCCGATCGCGCGCTAAATGCTAATTGGCTGTCAAGTGGTTGTCAACATTCGAAACCAGGAAGTGTTGGCAGCCATTTTGTGCCTCAGTAGATGTGAAGCTGAAGAAGTTAGAGGAATAAGTGTGCAAAACGTACAAAGAGGCAGGGTTGAAATACTTTATTTTTTTTAACGGAAAAGTACGCACAGGGTGCGCGGATCCTGCCGTAAAAACTAAAAACTAAAATGGAGCTTCTTTAATAATTAGCCCCGCGGGGCCAAATGTATTAAAATTTAATGAGGGGCCCAGAGGGGCCCCCAGCCCCTGGCAGCACCACCCCCGGGGCCAAAATATAAATAGTTAGTTGGGGGCTCCAACGCCCCCCAGCAACATATGTGAGTGGGTGGGCTCAATGGCGCCCGGGGCTTTGTGTATTGTTGGAGGGGGGCCGCATGGCCCCCCTCTTCGAGCCCTCGAGGGCCCTGGGGACCACCACCCCCCAGGGCCAGCTCCTGCAGTGTCTTGGGGTGCCCACCCCCGGGACACTTCTGTTTGCTATGAGAGGGCGGGAGTCTAGCGGCTCCCGCCCTCCCTTAGCAAACTTGTTTTGGATTTTGAAAGAAAGAGCAGGAAACCTGCTCTCTCTTTCAAAATCCAAACCATATTGCTTTTCCACATGGGGAGCTTCATGTTAGCAGCTCCCCATGTGGAAAAGCAATGCCGGCTCCCGAAGGATGCGGAGAGCCGACTGGGACCGTGGGGGAATTGGGGCTCCCCCCACGGTCCCCAACGTTTTATATAAGCCCCGGGGGATGGGGTCCCCAGGGATAATAGAAATTAGTGATAGGGGCTTTTATTTTGTATGGAAAATTAGGAGTCGCGCACCCAGTGCGGCGCTCAGTGTGGCCCCCTGGTGTGCACGCGTTGGATACACGACTCCTAACCTGTAGGGTGCGCGACTCCACCGGGTTTTGCGCAGTAGATAGAAGCCTGTTGGAGCAATCAGAGCTCACGCTAGAAAGTGTATTTTCTCTGTGTGTAAAGCTTTGTTTTTTAAAGATTCAATCCCTCTGCAATTTGATTGATAAATTGTATTTTATTGCTTGCTGAAATCTCGTTTTAAAAAAAAATATTTAGTTTTTGCAATTTGACTGCTAAATTGTTTAATAGTGCTCTGTGACCCTTACCTGCTACCCTATCCCTGTTTCTGCCGCGGGAAGTCCCGTTTGTGCGGAGGGAGAACCGGGTTGCTGAAATCCACAAACACCCACACATCGCCGCCATCTTAGGTGTGGGGGAGTGCAGGGACGCGGTCTAGCGCTCACAAGCACCACCCTGACACGAGCCTACTTAGGCAAGCACCACACCAGGCTCATCAGTAGATAGAAGCCTGTTGGAGCAATCAGAGCTCACGCTAGAAAGTGTATTTTCTCTGTGTGTAAAGCTTCGTTTTTTAAAGATTCAATCCCTCTGCAATTTGATTGATAAATTGTATTTTATTGCTTGCTGAAATCTCAATTTTTAAAAAAATATTTCGTTTTTGCAATTTGACTGCTAAATTGTTTAATAGTGCTCTGTGACCCTTACCTGCTACCCTATCCCTGTTTCTGCCGCGGGAAGTCCCGTTTGTGCGGAGGGAGAACCGGGTTGCTGAAATCCACAAACACCCACACATCGCCGCCATCTTAGGTGTGGGGGAGTGCAGGGACGCGGTCTAGCGCTCACAAGCACCACCCTGACACGAGCCTACTTAGGCAAGCACCACACCAGGCTCAACAGTAGATAGAAGCCTGTTGGAGCAATCAGAGCTCACGCTAGAAAGTGTATTTTCTCTGTGTGTAAAGCTTCGTTTTTTAAAGATTCAATCCCTCTGCAATTTGATTGATAAATTGTATTTTATTGCTTGCTGAAATCTCAATTTTTAAAAAAATATTTCGTTTTTGCAATTTGACTGCTAAATTGTTTAATAGTGCTCTGTGACCCTTACCTGCTACCCTATCCCTGTTTCTGCCGCGGGAAGTCCCGTTTGTGCGGAGGGAGAACCGGGTTGCTGAAATCCACAAACACCCACACATCGCCGCCATCTTAGGTGTGGGGGAGTGCAGGGACACGGTCTAGCGCTCACAAGCACCACCCTGACACGAGCCTACTTAGCCAAATGCTCTCCCGGCAGCGCAGCGGGCGGGCCGGAAACGCGCCGAAGTTGCGCAAAAGTCAAGCCCGTCTGCGCCCGTCCGCGCCGGGCCAGCGTCATGCGCCGTGACCCCTGCCCGATCCTCGCCCCTTCGCTACTCAGCCAAAGAGCTATTTCTGCTTAATCGTCCTAGTTGTAAAAATCCGGTCAGAGCTAACTGTTCAGACTCCCTCACAGTCTCTAAATGCCTGACCTGTGGCTATCGACCTACCATCTGCAATCATCTGAGTCTGGAAGCCTCTCCTGCTGTCAGGAGAAGGACTCTAAAATGCATTCTATTGAATATTAGATCCATGCCAAAACATAAATGCGAAATTGAGGCGTTTATAACCGATCACGATGCAGATGTAATGTTCCTTACTGAGACCTGGTCATCTGAGGCCTCTGGTCCAGATTGGAACATAGCAGTTCCGGAGGGATATTTTGTAGAGTACCTCAACCGACCTAGAAGAACAGGCGGGGGCATTGGTATCATCTACAAGTCCCATCTAAAAATATTCTGCCTACCAGAGTTAAATATGGAGGCTGAAGCCTTGAACTTCAAAATCAAATGCAATAACCGTCTGATTTTCGATGGCCTGCTGCTCTACAGACCCCCAGGGCCAAAAGCTCCCTTCATCACTGCTCTCCATACATATCTGGAATCCACCACGGACTCCGCCACTTTTACAATTCTAGGAGATTTTAATTTTCACCTCGAAGCTACTAATGTTTCTGATTCCGCAACTCTCATTGACAACCTGCTTAGTTTTGATATGATCCAACTAGTGCGTGAGCCCACCCACATTGCAGGACATACTCTTGACGGCATTTTCACCAACAACAATAATTTAAAATTTTCTTCCACTTTGCCTGTCCCATGGTCTGATCACAGGGCTGTCTTCTTTAATCTAAAATTTCATGACTCTGCAAGACACAGAAGACGCTTCCTGCCGTGGAAAGCAAGCGTTCATGGAAACACTTAGACTCGAATCTGCTAACAGAGGCTCTTGCCAACGACCCCCCAACATTTGAGCAATGTAGCATCGACACTGGAGCCTCCAGCTTTAACAGATGGATTGCTCAGGCTGCCGATGAGCTAGTTCTTCTGGAGTCCCGAGTGCCTAAGAAACGGTTGGCCACCGCCCAGTGGTATACAGCTGAGTTGACATTAATCAAACTCAAATGCCGCAAAGCTGAGCGCATTTGGCGGTCCAACTACTGCGCTCTTAAAAAGGCCGAATACTCCAAAGCTCTGCAGGAGTACAAGGCAGCGATTTTCCAGGCCAAATCCACATTTTACACCACCAGAATCCAAGAAGCCCCCAACTCTGCCAGAGAGCTCTTTAAGACTGTTACCCTTCTGGCAAAAACCCCGCGAGACACTATATTTACACCGGACCAGAACTTTGTCGGGAATATTGCTGCTTTTTTCCAGAGCAAAGTACAGGCAGTTTATGACGGTCTCGGCACCGAAGCCACCAACTCCAATACCAGCCTTAACATCTCGGTCACTCCTACCCAGATCCCGGCAGTGGACACTGAGGATTCTTCACCTCCCACTTTCCCTGTCTTTTCTAGATTTCCTATGCTAAAGGAGTCGGAGGTCGGGGACCTTCTCCTACAGATGAAATCAGGATCTCCACTGGATCCATGCCCTCCGCACATTTTGCATTCTATTCCATTAGCTATAACTGGAGTATTGACCTCTCTATTAAACAAGGCTATATGCTCGAACTCCTTCCCCTCAATCTGGAAGAAGGCCTGTATCCGCCCGATTCTGAAAAAAGACTCACTCAATCCCTCCGAAACTAAAAACTATCGGCCCATCTCCTGTCTGCCTCTACCAGCTAAAATCCTCGAGAAAGCCATGAACTTAGAACTGATGACTTTCCTCACGAAGAATAATCTTCTTGACTCTACGCAACATGGCTTTCGAGCATGCCATTCAACTGAGTCAGCCCTTATCATGGCAACAGAAGATATCAGGAAGACCATGGATGACGGTGGAAGAACGGCCCTCATATTACTTGATTTAACCGCGGCGTTCGACACCGTCAATCATTCGGTCCTACTAAGTCGTCTGGAAAATCTGGGCATCTCCGATGCCGCTCTAGCCCTCTTAGCATCATTTCTGACAGGCAGAATCCAACAAGTCCACTGGGATGGACTTAAATCAGAGGAATTCACTCTTCCCGGAGGAGTCCCACAAGGGGTCGGCATTATCACCAACCTTGTTCAATTTATATGTCACCCCCTTGGCGAAACTGATAAAATCCCATGGCTTGAGATTAGTGTCTTATGCAGACGACACACAAATCATAGTGTCGGTCTCCGATTCCATTGAAGCAACCGCAGGCCGTTTCAGGAATTGCCTTCTCAGTGTAAAAAACTGGATGAGCCAAAACTTTCTCAAACTAAATACTGAGAAGACTGAAATCATAGAATTTGGTCAAAAGCCCTCGATATGGAGTCAGCTATGGTGGCCCCCGGAAGCCGGCTGCTGTCCTATCCCAGCCGAGAAGGTCAGAAACCTCGGATTCTTACTGGACAAAAACCTCTCCTGCACAGCGCAGGTGAACCAAGTCACTTCAGCTTGTTTTCATATGATGAAGGTACTTAGAAAGATCTTGCCTTTTATTCCACCCACCTTAAAAAAGACTGTCATTGCTGCCCTAGTAATGTCTCGGGTTGATTATTGCAACTCTCTCTATCTCGGTATGGGAGAGAAGCAATTGATCAAGCTGCAGGCTATCCAGAACGCGGCCGCCAGGGTTCTCCTGAACCTGCCAAAGCGTCACCCCACTTCCCAGGCCATTCGAGAGCTGCACTGGCTGCCAATTAAGCGCAGAGTCCAGTTTAAAGCCCTCTGCTTGGCCCACAAAGCCGTACACGGAAAAGGATCAGACGATCTGGCCAAACTTCTCCCGCGCTATGTGCCCAACCGAACTCTAAGATCGGCTAATCAAGACCTGGTCTGCGTGCCTAGAATCCGGAAAGTGCGTTGGGGTGGAAAATCATTTTCTAATCAGGCCTCCAAACTTTGGAACTCATTGCCTGTCGAACTTCGCTCACAAGCCTCCAAACTGAGATTCAGAAAATCCCTGAAAACATGGCTGTTCTCCCTGCCCTGATCTGTCTCACATCACCTTTTATTCTACAGCGCCAAGACGCCGTGGCATTCGAGCGCTTAATAAAAACTTCAGTCAGTCAGTCAGTCACGACTTCTACGCATTTCGTGCACGACTTCTACGTGTTGGGTGCATGACTCCAAGCAAAAAGCAAAAAAAATATATATTTTTCAGATATACATCAACCTTATGTGTTTAGATCTTGGGTGGCTCTAAAAAGAGCCCTTGTGTTTATTGAGAGATTTTAGTACCTACAAGTAAGTACCTATGCAGAGTCTAAAGTTGATGAGGAAGACTCTGTAACCCTCATCTGTAAAATGTACACCATCTCTCCTATATATGCCATCCATATTGAAACACAGATTGTTGTGGTAAATGGACCCCATCCTATAATCTCGGAAAAAGCAGAAACAGATTTATTGACATGTTTCCTAGCTTTCTCAATCTGTGGATAAAATTGATTGGACCAGTTCCATTTCTGCCTTTGGTATATGTTGGAATAGACAAAGGCAGTTTGGGGGAAAAGTGACGTCAATTCTGTAAAGGTGTCCTTCATAAGCATTTCCAGACCTACCTCAGTAAAAGTGCCTAGGTCATTGCCACCACAGTGCACAATTATGAGGTCAGGGTGTTGGAGATGCAAAAACAGATTTAACCAATGGCATCAATTGGTGCCACTTTAACCCTCTCTGTCCGATCCATTTAATGTCTACATTTGGCAAAGCTAGGTCTTTGTCCATGCCTCAGTTTTCTGCATACCTTTGGCTCCAGAAAATATAGCTTTGTTCCACAATCCACACTCTAAGCGTCTTGAAGGGAGGTCTGGATGCACTCAGAAGGTGTCTGTATGTTAAATGGCAGTTTGAGAAGTGGGATTTTTCTAAAATGGTGGGTATGATGCAGTTTTAAAAAAAGAAAAGAAATGATTGGGTGTTTGAGATCATTCTAGTCTGAAAAATAGGTTGCATGGTTCTGTTTTTTAAAAGCATGTTTCTTATTGGTTAACAAAAACCGTTTTAAAGGAATATTACATAGGATAAGCTGATATTTTGTAATGTCAGGCACACTTGCTGTTTGGATTACAGCAACATTGTGTGCTGAATTTGTGACCTGTGTGCTCAGTTCAGTGTTGTATTGTATTGTATTGTATGGCATATTTGTATAGCGCGAAGCTGTCACGCAAAGGGTATCCTGGCGCTTGACTTGATCAGCCATACGCAATATTGTGCTGCCTCCAGCTTTACGCTATCCTGGGGAAGAGGTGTGTTTTTATTCCTTTTTTAAAGGAGGAAAGATCCTCCTTGCTTCTCAAGGGCAAGGGTAGAGCGTTCCACAGCTTAGCTGCAGCGAACCTGAAGGAACGTCCGCCCATCCGGATCCTCATATTTTAGGGATTACCACCAGGCAGACTGATGAGGAACGAAGGGGTCTAAGAGGAGTATACCAGGAAAACATAATCTGCAGCGAAGAAGGCCCCTGGCAATGAAGGGCCCTAAAAACAAGACATAGTGCTTTAAAATCAATGCGCTGGGTAATTGGCAGCCAGTGGAGATCCATGAGCGCCAAGGAAGACGAGTCAAGACGCCGTCTGGAAAGAGCCAACTTGGCAGCCATATTCTGCACTCGCTGCAGTTTACCTACTAGGGTAGCTGGCGTACCCAGAAGTAGCGTGTTGCAGTAATCAAGCCTGCTTAAGATGATACTACGCACTACTTCTGGGCGGGCATGGGCCGGGAGGAAAGAAAGAATCTTCCGCAATTCAGTGTTCTATGAACTGTTACTATGGTAACAGGCAGTGAGCAGATTGGGGGTAAGGTTCAAGTTTATGTCATTTGGAAAGGGCTGAAATGTGTAACCAATAGAAATGTGTGTTAGCTTTTGAATGAATGTGGGAAGCAATGGGATTTGGCATTTACATGTATATGTGTGGAGAATGAGAGGGAAACCTTGCGACTTTTTTGGTTTTGGTAAAAGCTCCACAGTACAGAGTTTCTGTATAAGAAAATCTGGTGTGTGACTGACATACTTCTTAATCTACAAATCAATTTGAAAGGTAAGTTATTCATTTGTGAGAGGTTGTATGTGGTGTGTTTGTTTTTAATAGGATTAATGTATTTCTCTTGGTAAAGGCCAGGGAGTAGTCTTGCTTGTCTAGAATCACTTTGTGAGATTGTGTTTTTAAAACATGTGGAATGTGTGCAGTCATTTCACCTGTTCCAGACTATTGAATGTTTTTTACTATAGTGCAAGGGATACTGTTATTTGTCTAGAATCACACTGTGAGTCGGTGTGCATTTGAGAAAATTGTGCGAGAAGCATTTGGTTTCTCCATGTGTTTGCAAACACATAAGTGCTTAAAAACCTTTCTTGTTGTCAAGTTTGGATAGAATTAGAAAATAACCATTGCTTATGTATTTACAAAATGAGTTGGGTTTTAACTGTAAAATGCAGTAATGAAATATGTGGAATGTGTGCAGTCACCTTAGTTTTTGAGGATCAGTCAATGTGTTTTGATGAAGTCCAAGGGATAGTCTTGCTTGTGTAAAATCACACTGTGAAACTGTGTACAGTTTGACACTGTTGTGAGAGAAGCCTTTGGTTATTTCATGTGTTTGTAGATATATAACTGGTTAAAAACCTATCCTGTTGCCAAGTGTTGGTAGAATATTAAAGCAGTCATTTTTATGTATTTTAAAATGTGTCAGGCTTTTACTCTAATGTGCAGTAATGAAAAATGTGAAATGTATGCAGTCACCTTACCCCTTCCAGACTACTAAATGTTTTTGCTAAAGTGCAAGGGATTCTGGCCCACATGCATCAATATCGGCTTTTGCGAGTTCTAAATTGCGAAAAATAACGATTCGCAATTTAGAAATCGCAAAAGCCTATGCATGAATATTTTTGCTTTTTTTTGCAATTCGGTAAAAATCGCTATTTTTACCAATTTGCAAAAAAAATGCAAATTTTCAATTGCGAATTCACAATTCCCATTCATTCCTATAGGCCAAAATGCCCATAGGAATGAATGGGAATTGCGAATTCACAATGTGCAATTGCAATTCATCAATGCATTTCAAGGGTGGAGAGGGGGGTCAAAATGACCCCCCCCTGCACCCATGAAATGTACTTTTCAGCATAAGTTACATACACACATGTCCTAAGGACATGTGTGTCTGTAGCTTAACAGTTTTAAAAAAGCATTTTAGTGCATTTTTAAACAATTTCGCAAATTACCACGAAGTTGAACTTCGTGGTAATTTGCACTTCCAATTTTAAAAATCGCACATTTTTCTGTAATGATGCATAGCATTTAAGAAATCGCACAATTGCGATTTCTTATATGCTAACGCAATTTTAGAAATCGTAAAAAAGATGCGACTTCTAAAATGGCATGATGCATCCCAACCAGCACTTTTGCATTCGCAAACGGCCGATTTTAAGGAATCGCACCGTTTGCGACTACAAAAATGCTTGATGCATGTGGGCCACTGTTATTTGTCTAGAATCACACTGTGAGTCAGTGTGCATTTGGGAAAATTGTGAGAGAAGCATTTGGTTGCTTGATGTGTTTGCAGACACATAAGTGCTTAAAAACCTTTCTTGTCAAGTTTTGATAGAATTAGAAAATAGTCATTGCTTATGTATTTGCAAAGTGAGTTAGGCTTTAACACTAAAATGCGGTACTGAAATATGTGGAATGTGTGCAGTCACCTTGGTTTTTCTAGATCAGTAAATGTGTTTTGATAAAGTCCAAGGGATAGTCTTGCTTGTCTTGAATCACACTGTGAGTCTGTACATTTTGGAACCATTGTGAGAAAAGCCTTTGGGTACTTCATGTACCAATCCATTCACTCTATTAAATCTCAACCAATTATGAATTCGCCCAGTGTCTCTTCTTATAGTACTGTAATCCTTCAGTCAGTATGCATGTACTCATGCAGTTAGCCAGGCTTTAGGGAATGCAGTGTTTCAAACTCCTATGCAGTGTGCACGTAGTGGTCTAACCACCTTCACACTTGTGTTTCAGGCCTACAATTCCTCAGTCAGTATCCATACACTCCAGCAAACACCCTGTGACTGCTCTTGCATTGCCATAGTGACTGTTTCAGTACCATGTACTAATCCATTCAGTAAAGTAAAAGTCAAGCAATTTAGAATTCACTCAGTGTCTCTCCTATAGTACTGTAATCATTCAGTCAGTATGCATGTACTCATGCAGTGTGCCAGGCTTTAGGGCACGGAGTGTTTCAATCTCCTTTGCACTATACATGTAGTGGCTAACCACCTTCATAGTTGTGTTTCAGGCCTACAATTCCCCAGTCAGTATCCATACACTCCAGCAAACACCCAGTGACGGCTCTTGCAATCCCATAGTGAATCTTTCAGTACTATATACTAATCCATTCACTAAAGTAAAACTCAACCAATTATGAATTCACCCAGTGTGTCTCCTGATAGTACTGTAATCATTCAGAAAGTATGCATGTACTCATGTAGTGAGCTTGGCTTTAGGGCCTTTAGTACTTCAAACTCCTATGCACTATGTATGTAGTAGTCTAACCACGTTCACATTTGTGTTTCAGGACTACAATTCCCCAGTTAGTATCCATACACTCCAGCAAACATCCAGTGACTGCTGTTGCAATCCTAAAGTGACTCTTTCAGTACCATGTGTTAATCCATTCACTAAAGTAAAACTCAACCAATTATGAGTTTACCCAGTGTCTCTCCTTATAGTACTGTAATCATTCAGACAGTATGCATGTAGTCATGCAGTGAGCCAGGCTTTAGGGCACGAAGTGCTTCAAACTCCTATGCACTATGCATGTAGTGGTCTAACGACCTTTTCACTTCTGTTTCAGGCATACAATTCTCTAGTCAGTATCCATACACTCCAGCAAACACCCTGTGACTGCTCTTGTAATGCCACAGTGACTGTTTCAGTACCATGTACTAATCCATTCACTAAAGTAAAACTCAACCAATTATGAATTCACCCAGTGTCTCTCCTTATAGTACTGTAATCATTCACTCAGTATGCATGTACTCATGCAGTAAGCCAGGCTTTAGGGCATGGAGTCTTTCAAACTCCTATGCACTATTCATGTAGTAGTCTAACCACCTTCATACTTGTGTTTCAGGCCTACATTTCCCCAGTTAGTATCCATACACTCCAGCAAACACCCTGTGACTGCTCTTGCAATCCTAAAGTAACTCTTTCAGTACCATGTACTAATCCATTCGCTAAAGTAAAACTCAACCAATTATGAATTAACCCAGTGTCTTTCCTTATAGTACTGTAACCATTCACTCAGTATGCATGTACTCATGCAGTGAGCCAGGGTTTAGGGCAAGGAGTGCTTCAAACTTGTATGCAGTATGCATGTAGTGGTGTATTTTTATTTATTTATTTGAAAGGTTTTATATAGCGCTGGCTAGACCCGGAGGTATCAGAGCGCTTTACATGAGTATAAGATACATTGATTACAAAGATTACACAGTTGTTGGGGCATAGCTACATAGTTACATGTTAGGTCGAGACAAACAATAAGGAAATATGCGTAAGGGAAAAAGCAGGCAAGGGGAGAGATTCAGGGGAGAGAGGGTAGGAGCAGGAAAGTAGACAGCGAAAGGAAGAGGGAAAGAGGAGGTAGAGGGTGAGAAACACAGCATGAAAGTAGAGGGAAAGGGTGACAGGGTCACAAACCGGTAGACGAGTAATAGTTACGTCCAAAGTCCAGTAAGCTGTGATCCCAGGGGAAGTGGTATCATTCCCCCAACTGCGTTGCGAGAGGCTCCCCTAACGCAGTGGACTCTCAGAGGAGTCTGAGACTCCAAGGCCTACCTACAGGATCCTACCCCAAAAAGGGGAGAGGGAGTGCTTTGGCAAGGGGCGCCATACCATACCTCAACTGTGAGTGGCTCCCTTTGCACAGTGGACTCTCTCAGAGGAATTACTGAGACTCCAGAGTATAAGTAATTGGATCTTTCCCCAACAAAGGGAGAAGGAGTGCTTAGTTAAAGGGCACAATGGGCAGGGGCTAGGAGAGATTATGGGGAGAGGGGATAGGAGCAGAGGAAGTAGACAAAGAATGAAAGAGGGAAAGCGGTAGGGAAGGGTGATAGAGAGCATGAAAGGGGGGGTGAAGGGGGCACAAGCCGGTAAACAGGTAGATCTCAGCAACAATGTTGTGAGAATTCGTAGGAGGGAGGGGAGGTAGAAGCCATAGCAGAGAGACGAGGAAGAACTGTGCCCAATGTCCGACTGGGTAGGTGACGGTCAAGGGGAAACCAAGGCCAATCTCCTCTATAGCTGTCTAGCAGCTCCACCGGGAATCAGCCATGTTGCTCCGGTCTCAGAGCTCAAGAAAAACAGTTTTGAACAGATACATAGGCTACAGTTGCATGGTGCAGAGTGGAAGAACTTGTCCCCACTAGAGGACAGAGGAAAAAGAGGGGAGGGCAAGATATAAAACAATCTAGAGAAGGAGCAGGAGGCTGCCATTTAGGCTGCAGAGGAAACTAAAGCTGAGGCAGACGCCATTTTAATGTCAGGCACGTCAAGTCCAGGCCTTTGTAGGTCCCTGTGTAGGCATTGAGGTGGTAGTTGGTCTCAGCCATGATGAGCCCAGTCCATGGGAGGAAGCAGCCAGCTTTAACCACCTGGATGCCATTTAGAAGCCACCCCCCTCATTCATATCTGCAGCAACCGACCGCATAAGTTTGCCTCAGGGTGCCTCCAGTGTCTGCCTATAGGCCCTCTCCACACCCGGCCAATTTAACCAACCTCTGGGATAGTCGCCTGGCTCTGGTCTCCAGTGTGACCACAATTTCCCCTCGAGGATCTATTAGTCTCTACTGGTAAAAATTCCTCCAAACATCCACCATAGGGGTCTTATCTGATGTCCGCCATCTTAAGGTCAGGCAAAATATCCTACCCAACCTGCAGCGGACACCTAATCTTTGGGCAAGGAGCGTTCACCGGACACCAGCCACTGCCGATCGGGCTGACATCTGGACCTGTACGAGACAGAGGCGCGGAGTAATCAGCAGCATCTGACGGCGCCGGAGCCGTGGCGAGTCGGAGACAACGTCTGGAGAGTCCCTGTGTTGCTGGGAACATCAACTGCCTCTGCCGACCTGCCAAGGAGAATAACCCGACCTGCTGCACCCGGTAAGAAAGGAGCACGTATCTGTTCCGAAACTCGGCCGGGAGCGGGCCTCGAGTTTCGCGACCCAGTGGGGAGTTGGCAGGCACTGGGCGGCACAGAAACGCTAGCGGCCAGTCTCGGTAAATACAGTAGGCTGTGAATAGGCCTGTGACTCCCCACCTGACTTACAAGGCCTCTACAAGAGACAGTCGAGACGGAGATCACCCACCCCTAGGGCGCACATCCCTGGGAACTGGCAGGGAGCTACTGAGGCTCGCGTAATACTGTGGGCAGACACTGGGTACCGCGCTGCGGGAAGTGACTGCTGGGAGCTGGGCCTCAACACTACGCAAGCGGCAGGCTTCAGAGAGTACGCCTGGCCGCGACCAGGCCAGGGTCCTCTCCGCTAGCTGTATCTGGGTGGCAGCGACGCTGAGGTGCGATTGCCCCTCCCTGTGCACACCTCTCCTCTGGACAGGGGTATCTGTGGAATGGACTGTTCGCTGGAATATTGAAAGGGTGGGAATCGGTGTAGACATAGAGGCCCTGGAACACTCGCTGACACCGGATGAGGGCTTGCAGCATCTCCTGGGATTGAGGTGGGCCTGTGCTTTCACACGCATGCTGAGTTCTGCGGTGCACAGAGGTAGAAGAGTGAGTGACGGTGAGGCAGCACTGGTGTGACACCTGGCAAACCCTAAGCAGAGACTCACCTCTGGTGGCTGGAACTGCGGCTGCGGACTGCGGGCGGGGGCCGTGGACATAACATAGAGCTGGCGGGGACACATTAGCAGCTTGAAGTCGAGTGCCTCAGTTGGAGTGGAATGTAGAGGCTGAGACTATACGAACTGACTGGCCGGGAGGCCAGCTAGCAAGCGGAACATGGGTAAACCGGATAAATCCCCGCCAAAACTGACATTTGAGCTCCGGAAAGGTGGGAAGTCGAATCAGACCGAAACATCAGACCTAGACAAGGACGCTGAATCTCAGGGCCCATCCGCTTTGGAAAAAGCGCTGGCATCAATTCAGACAAGCCTACAGGCGATCGACGGCAAGATCGAAGCCCTGAACGGTCGCATGGACCAGTTTTCTGCCAAGCTCGATAAACAAGCCGCACGCATCGGGGAAGCGGAATAGAGGATATCGGACACAGAGGATGGACTCCATCAGGTAGCAGACAAAACGTCGGACATTACCAAGCTACTGGCGGTAATTCAAGCAAAAAATAAGGACATCGAAGCGAGGTCAAGACGCAACAATATTCGCGTCTTAGGCCTGCCGAAGACAACGAATGTAGGGCGGCTGGAGGATTACATCGAGACTATGCTACGCGAGGTCTGTGGAGCTGATGAGATTTCTCCTATGTTTGCGGTTGAGAGAGCCCACAGGTCGCTGGTGGCTAGACCACCCCCGGGTACTCCACCGAGGCCCATCATTGTTTGCCTGCTCAACTACAGAGACAGAGACACTGTCCTGCAGATCACAAGACAAAAAGGCAAAGTAGTGTATCAGAATACCCCTCTCTCGTTCTACCCGGACTTCACCGCACAAGTACAAGCGGCGAGGAAAGAATTTCAAAATGTGAAAAAGCTGCTATTGCAGGAACAGATTCCGTATGCTATGCTCTATCCCGCTAGGCTGCTTATTGGCGAGTTCGAGGGTGGAAAAATCTTTACAACACCGAAGCAGGCGATGGCATATGCCAAATCACTGCAAAAACGACGCAGATCCCCTGGTGCCACGTCGGATGTTGAGGTATAACACCGTTCTAAATTCATGTACATGTTTTGTTGCTGTCTGCTCACTGCAATGTGATGTTTGCTGCCGAGGAATCTGAGGACACTGTGGGGGAGGAGGGACTGCCTGGAGTATTACTGTGTACTCACATGCTTGGTATAACTTAGGTTCTGTTCCATTGATAAACCTACGATTCTGATGGGAGCTATGAGTGGGCTTTGGGGACTTTGCGGTGCGTTAAATAGCTTGGTAGAATGGCTCCTGTTGAGATGTCAATTATTACATTACTGTTGGTTGTCTGCACGGGTGGGGTTGAGAGATGATTTGAGTGGTGGCCCACTTCCGCCTAGTGATGGAAGTGTACAGCGCCGCCACAGCCCTCAATGGGAATGACCCAAATAGTGTCATGGTTGTTGTTGTCAATGTTGGGGCGGGGGGGGAATGATATGTGCCTTTGGTGGGTTGGGGTTGCCAAAGTGGGTGGGGGGCTTGGGGCCTGGGCCCACGGTCTGCTTGAGCATTATGATCTGGATTTCCGATTACACTCTGTTGTACAATGTGCAGGTATTGCCCTACATGTCAGTAGGGGAGCATGCTGGCACGGCACTACCCACGGGTCTGATTAATGGCGGGTGAGACATACACTTGCATTACATGGAATGTGCGAGGGCTGAACACACCCAAGAAAACCAGACAGGTGCTCGCACAATTAGACAGACATGGTGCACACATCGCTTTATTACAGGAAACCCATTTGACCAAGAATACTGAGGCACCTATAGCACGCCGATGGGCTACCTTCCGTCTGGCTTCCTCATACTCTAATTATGCCCATGGTATCTTAATACTTGTTGAAAAGGGTACCCCATTTCAGCCACTTGATACCCATGTAGATAAAGAGGGCCGTTGGGCAGTGGTGCCGGGCAAGCTAGGGAGGGTGGTTGTGACTATTACCAATGTCTATGGCCCGGTGGTTGAGGAGCCAGCATCGTTCCTGTCTTTGTTTCAGGTGCTACGTACTTGGCCTGAAACAGCATTGCTGTTGGGAGGGGATTTGAACGCCTGTCTAGATCCACAGCTGGACAAGTCTGCATCGGCTAGTAATCGCATGGTTAGAGTTGCCCAATGTATTCGTGATTTTATGGAAGAGATGGGCCTAACAGACATTTGGCGCTTGTGACACGCTTGGGTGAGAGAAGGTACACATATCACACCTGCTCACAACAATTGGTCACGTTTGGACTATTGGTTAGTAGATGGGATAGCTAATGGCTTGGTGACTGGGGTCAGCGCACTGCCACGGACACTTTCAGATCACAATCCAGTTAGGTTGCAACTATCAGTGCCACACAATATGCGCCGCCCTTTCACGTGGCGGTTTCGAGTTGATTCCCTCCTAGACCCCATATATGAGGACACAGTTAGGAAAGAGATAGTACAATACTTCGAAATGAATGTGGGTACTGTCGATAGCGCAGCTACCTTGTGGGAGGCGTTCAAAGTCACTATAAGGGGGGTGTGTATAAATACGTCAGCGGGTATCCTGCGTGACCTGAGGGGACAGTTACGACGCACTGCGGGAACTGGAAGCCTCTTATGATGCAATGCCCACATCGGAAACACTGGTACACATTAGGGAGTACATTGAGGTATATAACTCTCTCGCGGAGACCGAGGTGAAATATATTTCTAATAGATTTGTAGCGAGGGCATATGGGGAGGGTGGAAGACCCGGCAGAGTACTAGAAAACCAACTTCGGGAACGGCCAGATACACCCCTGATAGAGCACATAGTAGATGATGAGGGGGAGGTGTACTTTACCCCTGAAGATATACTAGGCCAATTTCGCAGATTCTATGAGACGCTATACCCTCCCCGTGGTGATCCGTCCGAATCCGCCCTGAGTGACTACTTAGCTGATATAGCTTGCGCCTGGCTGTCTGATGTCCACAGGACATTCCTTAGTTTGCCTATCGATGAGGCTGATGTTAGGGAAGCAATCCTTTCCTTACCCAATAAAAAAGCTCCTGGGCCCGATGGGCTGACAGCAGAATTTTACAAACAGTACGCGGAACTGCTTATACCTCACATTCTAGCGATGTATGTGGAAGCACATGAGGTTGGCTATCTCCCCCCGTCTTTGCGACAGGCGCATATCATTACTCTGTTGAAAAAGGATAAACATCCTTCTAGGTGCGAAACCTACCGCCCTTTATCTTTGATTAATATTGACGCCAAAATTCTCATGAAGATACTGGCCACTAAACTTCATCCTCTGATGCCCCTACTGGTTTTACCTGACCAGTCTGGTTTCATCCCGGACAGAAATCATCATTTAAGGATCGACTTGACAACAATGCCCAAAACGGCAAGGAACTATTCAACATCGTCAAAGAATTCACTAACCCATCCGCAGGCACTAACGACATCACCCCCTCCCAAGACCTCTGCGACTCTCTATCATCATTCTTCCACAATAAAATCGCCGAAATACACAACAGCTTTCAAAACCAGTCCGAAGACCGGCCCACTCCACCCACCTCCGAACCAAAACCCTCCTCTAACAACCTTTGCGCCTGGAACCCAATCACCACTGAAGACACCATCCGCCTGATGAATTCCATCCACTCAGGATCGCCAACCGACCCTTGTCCCCACTACATCTTTTAACAAAGCAGACTCCATCATCGCACCCCATCTCCGAGACGTAATCAACTGCTCCCTCAACTCCGCCACCTTCCCAGAAAACTGGAAACATGCCAAACTCAGCGCCCTTCTGAAGAAACCCACGGCTGACCCAACCGAACTTAAGAACTACCGCCCCATCTCGCTCCTCCCATTCCCCGCCAAAGTCATCGAGAAAGCCGTCAACAGTCAGCTCGCCGCCTTCCTAGAATCCAACAAATCCCTCGACTCCTCTCAATCAGGCTTCCCAGCCAAACACAGCACCGAAACCGCCCTCATCGCAGCAACAGATGACATTCGAACACTACTGGACCCACGGAGAAACTGTTGCTCTCATCTTACTTGACCTCTCCGCAGCCTTCGACACAGTCTGTCATAGTACCCTCATACAACGCCTCAGCAACATCGGAGTACAAGGAAAGGCATTGGACTGGATAATATCGTTCCTCACCGGAAGAACCCAGAGAGTCCGCCTCTCCCCTTTCAAATCCGAGGCCACTGAAGTCATCTGCGGCGTACCTCAAGGATCATCACTCAGCCCCACCCTCTTCAACGTATACATGAGTCCACTCGCATCCATCGCGCGCTAACACAACCTCAACATCATCTCCTACGCAGATGACACCCAGCTGATCCTCTCCCTCACAAAAGACCCAAACACCGCCAAAACCAACCTACACGAAGGGATGAAAGAAGTAGCTGAATGGATGAAGAACAGCCGTTTAAAACTAAACTCGGACAAAACAGAAGTCCTCATCTTAGGACCATCCCCCTCTGCCTGGGACAACTCATGGTGGCCACCGGCCCTCGGAACCACACCCATACCTACGGACCACGCACGTAATCTGGGCTTCATCCTAGACTCCTCCCTCTTGATGACCAGACAAGTCAACGCCGTCTCATCATCCTGCTTCAACATCCTACGAATGCTCAAAAAAATCTTCCGTTGGATCACCACCGAAACAAGAAAGACAGTCACCCACGCACTGGTCACAAGCCGATTGGATTACGGCAACACCCTTTACGCCGGAACCACAGCCAAACTACAGAAAAAACTCCAACGCATCCAAAACGCCTCAGCCAGGCTCAATTTGGACATCCCTCGGCAAGCTCACATTTCCGACCACCTGAAAGACCTCCATTGGCTCCCTGTCAACAAGAGAATAACGTTCCGCCTCCTCACCCACGCACACAAAGCCCTCTACGACCTAGGACCCGAATGCCTCAACACACGTCTATCCTTCTACACCCCCTCCCGCCAACTACGATCGTCCAATCAAGCCCTTGCCGCAATCCCGCGCATCCACAGATCCACCATGGGGGGAAGATCCTTCTCCTACTTAGCCGCTAAAACCTGGAATTCTCTCCCTACCCACCTCCGCCTCACTCAGAACCACCTCTCTTTCAGAAAGCAACTAAAAACCTGGATATTCGATAAGTAATTGCACCTCCCTCCCTCAAAGCACCTTGAGACCCTCTGGGTGAGTAGTGCGCTATACAAATTTCTGAACTTGAACTAGAACTTGAACATCCTGGAACCTTCGAACGATATTTGCCATGTTTCATGTGCTAAACCCTGATCTACCCGCCGTGGCGTGCTCCTGGACGCGGCCAAGGCGTTTGACTTGATCAAATGGAAATACATGCTCTCCATCCTATGTAGGATGGGCTTTCCCCCTGTTTATGTCCGGTGGATACAACTTCTGTACACGGACGCGTCGGCACGTGTGAGGGTGGGTGGCCTTACCTCGGACCCATTTAACATCCAGCGAGGTACCAGGCAGGGATGCCCCCTTTCCCCCAACCTTTTTGCCAGTGTGTTAGAACCCCTTGCGTGTAGAATACGCCAAACTCACAGGGAGGCGGCTCTGAATTTTAATAACATGCCGGTGGGCATATCTGCTTACGCGGATTATATGGTGCTCTATTTTCGCGAATCACAACGTTATTTGTCACAGGTCATCCGACAATATGTCCGCTTTGGGTTGTATTTGGGACTCACCATTAACTGGGAGAAGTCTGTCATTGTTCACCTCACGCCTGCAACCACATCGCCTCATGTGGAGTGTCCTCTGCTGTGGACTGAGGACCCAGTAAAGTATCTGGGCATCTGGATCCACCGTGACCCGGTGACGGTAATACGTGAAAACTACGGAACAGCCTATACTACCTTGGTGCAACAGGTGGATCGGTGGGTCGGGTTGCCTCTGTCCTTAGCGGACCGCAAAGCGGTAATCAAAATGGTGGTGCTGCCTAAATTCTTGTACCTGTTTTGCAACATCCCCATCCGGTTAAACAAACAATTTTTCAAAACCGTACAATCACCACTCCTTCGCCTGGTGCGGGGGGCGAAACCGCAGTGAATTAGCTGGGCTACGCTTACACTGCTGTTTGAAAAAGGGGGGTTCTGTGCCCCAGACTTCTATGTGTACTACTTGTGCTGGCTGGCCCAATATGCATTTTACTGGTTCTGACCGCATGATTTTATTCCTCACATAGCGGTCGAAGAGGGCGACACTGGGGAGATCCCACTGCGAGGCATACCTACACACATGCACAGACTCACACCCAGGTCGGAGATATATATTTTATACGCCACAATATCGGCATGGCAGAGTATAGGCAAGCGTACTCATAGACTCCTGTTGTACGCTCCAAATCTGGCTATTGAGGGGCACAGTGCTATTTCAGTTGCACGCGAGCGGGGGTCTATCCGCGCACTCAAAGAGGCGGGTATATCAGTTATGGGGGGTCTATATAACAAAGGGACATATATCACCAGCGCAGATCTTAGCTATGTATCTAACCCTACACCGCTATTTCCGTATACTTGCTACAGATTGCGTAGGGCTATAAGGGAACATTATCCAACATTCCCAGAGGAACCTCTGGCCTCTAAATCGCTACAGCTTGTTCTTACGACGGCCACAAGGAAACACTTGCTCACTTAATTGTATAGGGTAGTACAGGAAGAGACGGTGCTGGCTGCTGATAGGAGCCTGGACAGATGGAATAGAATTCTGGACCCGCAGGTAATGATGGAAATGTGGGAAAAGATCTGTAGGGTAACTGGGAAACTGTCGGCCAACAGCAACTTGCGTATTATACATCTGAAATTCATACATCAAACATACCGCACCCCCATAAGACTCCACAGAATGGGTCTTAGAGATACGAATTGTTGTCGGCGGTGTGGCAAGGAAGGGCAGACTTTGTGCATCTGGCATGGCACTGCCGGAGGGTGCATTCTTCCTGGGCAGACGTTTTGGAGGTAATCTACACTATGACTGGGCAGCGATTAGACTGCACCCCAGTGCTATGCCTACTGGGGTATATGCCTGAGGTGAAAGGTGTCATAGGGCGCTTTGTCAGAGTTGCTTTGCTACTGCTAAAAGGAGAGTGCTTTTCACGTACGATGGGAAACGATATCCAACATCTACCAAATGGCTGTCTGACATGGTGTATTGTCATGAACAACTGACCCTCTACAAAGAAGAACTTCCAGCGAGGTCCCGGCCTAAAGATATTTGGGGCCCTTTGCGGGAATAATTGTTGGCCCCCAGTGAACAAGATGAGGATGTTGATAGCATTCATAATGATTGACTTGCTAAATGTTACGTGATGGGGTTGTGGCTCCTTGCACACATGTGCACCAGCAGAAGGTACCTAACTGATCGGGCATCCGATCCCCAAGATTGGGTAAGACTGTAAATACCACTATGTATGCTAGACTGCAGAAGTGAAGCTCAGGCTGGGGGAGGGGGGAAAGGGTGTTGATTTGTTCTATTGTTTTTTCAGGAGTTATGTACTGACTGGAATTACTATTTGCTGGAAATGACTTGGTGAACTGTGTATGATTTGTCATTTTGAAACTAATTAAAAAAAAAAAAAAAAGGTCAGGCAAAGTTAAAAAATTGCTCCTGCGTTCACTTAAAAAGATCTGGCCCCTAAACCTGCCCCTTCTTACTCCCAACGTCTCCTGCCGTATCGGGAGACTAAACTGACTTTTATTGTGGCCTTTTCACCGTCTCAGGTGATCAATGCCCATCGGGCACCATGCTGAGGTCAGGCACAGACCACGCTAGCTTTTCAACTCTAACTCTGTGCTCGGACGGCCCTTGAACTCACCGTCTCCGATCAGGACAACCCTAGAGCACCAGGCAGCATTGCTGATGTTTCCCTTGCCGCCTCAGGTAACTCCTCCAAAGTCCCGTGGTGGGCGCTAACCGTTGCTCGCTCCGGCTCTTCCCAGCTCTGGCCAATGACACAGTTCGCCCACAATCACTGCAGGTTCCCTGCGGGCTCCACCAAAATCCAACACCAATTTATAAATATAGGTAATATTTTTATCTTTTAAATGACACCAAAACGAAAACAATCCACTGTAGGGAACCAGAGATATGAATTTTTAAAGATTAGTCACTTTCTAGTGCTTAGAAACCAACAGTGCACCTTTTAGTCATTTTGTTTTCCCTGTCAGGGACACACCTTTATAAATTGTTCTGAAGAATTCTCTCACCACTGTGGTGGGCCGCCTTCTTCAGCAAGCGGGGTCCATTTTGAACACCTTCCTGGAGTTCTGCTTGCGGGTCCTAAAGTATCCAACACACAATCCAAGGTTCTGGAATCTCCAAGAGGGCCCTTGAAAGTGTGAAACTTCAATTCCGCAATCCACTTGAACAAAACCCTTACAAATCCACTGGTACTCCAGACTTTGAATTCTCTGTGGGGCTGTCCAGGTGAGCTCAGTTAACCTGTAGCTTGCAGGGAGTTCAACTCTTGAGTCCTTTGGCAGTAAGGTAATCCACAGGGCTGCAGTTTCACTTGGTGCAGTCTTCAGAGGTCAGGCCTTAGAGTTACTTGCACAGCAAAATCTTTTCAGCAGGGCACTTCTTGCTTCATTCAGTTTCAAGCAGCAGATCTGGAGGGCTCTGCCCCTCTCAGATACTTATTCAGAATTCTCTGGGTCAAGCACCAGGTCACTGCTGACCAATGAGAGCAGTGCAACTCCTCATAGTTATGACCACAAAGGCTTTTGAAGTAAAGAGGAAATTATTTATTTTAGTTTTAAACAAAATCCGATCACTAGATAAACCAGTCCATTTAATGAAGGCCAAAATTAAGAGGAAAAGAGTAATTAATAGAACACATTTTTGGGATTATATTGGGGGGAATGGAAACACAGTTCAAGTTTAGAGCCTTTCTTTAATGAAGAGAGTTATTTTCAGACCAATGATTTGTTGCATCCAGTTGACACCAGTGGTCGAGCTGATGAGGTTAGAAATGGTTGTCCAATTGAGAAAGAGAAAATGGTTCCCAGAAATGCAGAAGT
This sequence comes from Lissotriton helveticus, assembly GCF_964261635.1. Lineage (NCBI taxonomy): Eukaryota > Metazoa > Chordata > Amphibia > Caudata > Salamandridae > Lissotriton > Lissotriton helveticus. Next base: position 1,002,222,061 of record NC_136071.1, on the reverse strand, counting down.
GATAGCTGATGAAGTTCTAGGCAGATGTCCTAAAGCCCCTGTGTACACTTGGGATTGCAGTAGTATTTATAGTGTATGACAAGAATATATTGATCTTTTACACACTTTCTTACTAGCATATACTAAAAAAAGTGTTAAACAAAAGATTAAGATGTTGCAAAGACTAGACCCTTGCAGAGTGAAAAAAAATACTGGTTTGAAAGGTATTTCTCTGGCTTGTCTTTCTGGAAAAGTATGTCAAAGTGTTTTTCACCATTTTGGGATGTTAGCAGTCCATCATACTCAAATGTGGAAGTTAGTCAGAAGGTTGTATTATGCAAAAAGTCCAGCACTAAAGTTAAATGAGTTGAATAATGCTCTTTTGCGTGGATCAGTATCAGATGTGAAGAAGATTTGTGATGACATTGAGTTTTGTTACTTTGGTACTCAACAAGAGAGTGCAGAAACTGATACATTAATAGAAGAAAATATTGAAGAGAAAATTACAAAGTTTAAGGTGATTTCAGGTGAAAGGCCACATTTTTCTTGTATTTGTTGTGGGCGAACTCATTATAAAAATCAGACAAGGAGTGTTGATCTGTATTTAAAAAGTGAAAGAGAAAATAATGATATGTGGAAGGAATTTGTAACTTATTTGTTGGTAGAAAATCGTTTTGATTTGAGTTCTGTTCAGTGTATTTGTAAATATTGTTTTATAACAAATTAGTTGAGAATAAAATGCCCGCTAGAGCTGTCCATAATAATTTAGAGTTGGTTGCTATTCCTCTAGAACTGATAGATTTACATACCTATGAGTCTATTCTCATTCAATGTGTGCACCCATTTCAGGCTATTGTTCACATGGAGCCTAAAACAGGTAAATTGCCTCCTTCAGATTTACAAAGAGGATTAAAAGGAAGAGTTGTATATTTACCGTTAGATTTAAAGAATAATATTGAAACTATTGTTGTAGAGAGTGTAGAAAATTAACCACTAGTTATTCTAGTAAATGGCGTTCCTACTAAGAGTAAGAAAATCTGGCAGGAGTTAGTGGATGTTAGGAAAGTACAGAAGGCAACTTTGTATTTGATAAAAAACAATATCTACTATAAAAATGTTTATAAGGGAGAAGATGAAATACTTTTAGGAGAAGATACTGAAACGTCAAGAGGACAAATTGAAAAAGTGGACATGTGAAAAAGTGAAGAAATCTATGAACATTACAGTGTACATCCACATCATTCAAAAGAAGGGATAGGAAACACTATTGAGTTGTTCCAAATGAAAAAAGCAAAGGGAAGTCCAATGAGTGTATGGGAAGAGAGCTTGGAAGCTCGTGGTTTTCCGCAGTTGTTTCCAACAGGAAAAGGTGCATGATATGATGAAAGTCCTGTGCAGATTCCTACATCTGAATATCGGACAACAACATTATGTGCAGAAGATCCAAGATTTCGACAGTGTATCCCTTATATATTTAATCTTTTGTTTGAAAGTGACTTGTCTGGACTTTCATATGCTGTTAATCACATATTGAAAACAGGAGTACATCTGGAAAATGTTTCAGCAAAGGATTTTATGGATAAAGTGCACCCGAGAGAGGATCATTTAGAATTTCAGCTGATTAATCTGATGGCATGTCAGCGTGGCACTAATGAATATTGGTACAGTCGTCATGGAGAACTTAAATGTATGTTACGGAACTTAGGAACTCCTACATGGTTTCTTACCCTAAACTGTGCTGAGTGCGCTTGGGATGATTTACTTGAATTTCTTCGAGAGGCAAATTGCAATATAAAAATATTGAATACAAGACACCAGAAGATTTGTGCTCTTTGGATCCTGTTAATGTATGCCAGTATTTTAATCATAGATTTGAAGCTAGGATGTCTTTTATCTGCAATAACAAGAATCCTCCTCTTGGAGAAGTTGTGGATTTCTTTTGGAGAAAGGAGTATCCAGCAAGAGGTGCTCCTCATATGCATATGCTGTTATGGATCAAAGATGCCCCCAAATTTGGAAAAGATTTGGATGATACTGTTTTGTCTTTTATTGAAGAATATGCCACATGTGCTGTACCCAAAAGCACAGAAGAAAACAACTTAAGACAAAAAGTCTTACGATTCCAAAGCCATCGATGTGGAAAATACTGCTGACGAAAGTACAAGTCTAAGGAGAAGTTCTATACCAAATATTTTTTTTCATTTCCATGTCCTGTAATATTGAAAGGCAGAGTGAACAGTTTTATGTCAGCTATGCGACATACCATCACAAGAAAGTCTCCAAAAAATACCCACAATTTAAGAAGAAGCGAAGAGTCAAAATACATAAATGACTACAATCCCGTAATTCTGTCCATGTGGAATGCTAACATGGATATTCAGTACGTTGCAGACAATTCCATTGCTGTTGCTCGATATGTAACGTCCTACATTACAAAATAAGAAAAGATGGAATTGAAAGAAATGTGGGAAGAGATTTCTCAGGAAAAGACTCTAAGTATGAAATTATACAGTTTCAGTTTGAAGATGTTATCCCATCGAGAAATTGGAGCATATGAGTGCTCAGATCGGTTATCATCTGCAAGTCTATACTCCAAATACAGAGGAATAATTTGGGTGAGTCTAGGTCTTGCTGCAATGCAAAATTGGGTACTGAAATCTGTGCAAGAAATTTAATATTTAGCAAAAAAAGATCCAGAAAGTACAGATATTTTGAAACAAATATGTTGGATACATATTACCCAAACAGAAGTCAACATCTTGAGAACATGTGTCTCTATGAAGTGCTGCAAAACTACACTTTTAAACGGAATACAACAGAGAACATCAATGATGGAAAATATGGAGTGATTGGTTCTGAATGATGTTTGGTAAAACAAACGAAAGGAAATTTGATTAATCACAGAAAGCTGAGTAGTGACTCTGCTGATAAAAGGGAATTTTACTATTTAGCTCTTTTGCAACTGTTCTAAACGTGGTGTTCAGAACTGGAATTACTTGGAGATTTTCAGAGCTATGAAGATTCCTTCAATGCTTGTAAAGATACCATACAATATACTGCTTTTGCAAATTATGTGAAAATTTTGAACGATAAAATTGATCAAGAAGCTACTATTGCAGCTGAGATTGCTAGAGACAGTTCTCAAGACAGCCAAAGTTCTGCTGAGCTTAGTCAAGATCCACTAGGACAACCAATTGTTGAAATTGAAGCAGCAATTGCTATGAATGAGGTGGAAACAGCAATGCATCAAGCTCAAGAAGATGTAATGACTTAACAAACTTGGAAGAACAACTAAATGTTGAACAGAAAGAAATATATCAGCAAGTGAGACAACAGATTGACCATGAATTTCTTCTTGAAAAGAAAGAATGCATATGCATATCATTTCAACCTATCCGAATGTATGTGAGTGGACAAGCTGGAACAGGAAAACGTTTCTTAGTTAAAGTAATCACCAGTTATCTACAGAAAACAACTGAGTCACATTTGTCTTTTGTTGTAACTGCTCCAACTGGGTTGGCAGCACACAACATTAAAGGAATTACATTACATAGTTTACTGATGCTACCTGTGGAGCATGAAAACAAATTGGAATATCACAAGCTATCTGGAGAAGTTTGTTGTGAAGTTTTAAGAGTACTGAAAAAATGAAACTTCTGATTATTGATGAGATAATCATGGTCTCAAACTTAATGCTTGCTTTTGTGCATTTAAGAATGCAGCAAATTCTCAAAACTGAGTACGATGTGTTATTTGGAGGAAAACATGTCATTGTTTTTGGAGATCTACTGCAACTTACTCCCATAAAAGGACAACCAGTATTTAAAACACTTGCGCATGAAGACACCAGAAAGTCTATGGGTAGTATTGGAAACGTTATTATTTCATCATATTTTGAATACAAAGAACTCATTACAAATATATGACAGGCAAATGATGTGGATTATGGAACTAATCTTCACAATATAAGAATTGGAGTACTGACATAACATGGCAAACAAGCTTTACAGAGTTGGTTACTTTTAGTTTTCAATTTGTTTCCCAATAAAAATATAGTTCCTGAGAAAATATATATGAAAATTGCAGAAAACAAGTCTGTAATGTGCTTAATGCCAACATTGCGTGAGTGTTCTATATTTAATGAACAACTTTTGAAACTGGAAAATGAAGAAATAATAAAAATGGACGCTATTGATAAAATAGAGCATGAAGGAATCACTATTATTTTGACAGAAAAACTGAAGACAAAATTGGATTCTTAAGCAAAATCGATATCTAAAACTGCTGGTTTAGAACAGAATCTATATGCATGTAGAAACTGTCGGGTAATTTTAAGGCGTAATTTGGTTGTAGAAAAAGGTTAAGTGAATGGAGCAATGGGCAAAGTTGTGGATTTTGTTAATTATCCAAATAAAGATGGTATTGAGTTTTTAAAAATTAAATTTGATCAGTTTGAAGAAGTGAAACAAATTGGTCGTTGTTCAGTTCGTTTTTGCTTGTTAAAGATTTATATGTTTGTAGATAACAGTTTCCCGTTTCACAGGCGTATGCAGTGACTATTCATAAATCTCAAGGTTTAAGTATAGACAGTGCTTTGAGGAACATTGGAAGTACCGTGTTTAAAGAGGATATGGCATATTTTGCTTTGTCGCGAGTCAGAATTTTATTTGGTTTATTTTTTATTGATTTTGATGATACAAAGGTTACTGCAGATGTAAACTGTGTAAAAGAGTATAATAGGTTAAGAAGAGTGTATGCCCCCAATTTAGGTCAATATCCTGTATTTGAAAAGTATGTGATAGGTCGAAAGAGAAGGTATGAGAATATCTCTAGTGAAGGTATAGAGAAGGGAACAAAACAAGATACTGTTGTGATAGCAAGCAAAAAGAAAAAGGACACTGTTGAAAAGATTGTTGGTTATCAGTTTGAAAATAGCTCAGGTGTCAACTGCTATGCTAATGTAGTGGTCAGTGTTGTTTTTTATCTTGAAGGTTTGCAACATCAAATTATGGAGAATCGGGAAAAAAGATTTTGTTCCTTGTTGCATTCCGTTTATGAAAAATTGAGAACAGATACAAGTAAAATACAACGCGTTTGTGATGTTCGTAATCTTTTGGATGTATGTTCTGGTTCTACACAATTTACGCAGAATATCCAACAAGATGCTCATGAATTTCTAATGTATATGCTTACCATATATAGAAGTTGAATATCTTTTTGGCCTTTGTTATAAATGGGAACATCATTGTGAAAATTGTATGTATACATGTAGCACTGACATAGACACTGAAAGATTGATATATTTCACATTACCAGACTGTAAATCAGTGTCTTTCAATAAACTAGTTAAAGCAGCAAATCAAAACATGGAGTGTAGCCAATGCAAATCAGAAATGTTATCAACATTATATATACAGAGATGTGGACAATATATAATTTTAATGATGCAGCGTTGTACAGCTGATGGGAGAAAATTGGACACTTTAATAAAACATTTTGTAGCAAGTCAACTAGCAATATCAGAAAGGACTTTTATAGCAGTAGCAATAATTTTCCATGATGGTTCTTCCACAACATCTGGACATTATACTGACTATTTAAAATGTGAAAAAGGCTGGACACTTTGCAATGATGCTCAGTTGGTTTTTTAACAACGTTTGCCTAGTGAATTACCAAATATCTACCTAATATTTTTAAAGCCAAAGTTTTAGGAACATAATTCGGCCTCTGGACAATTACTATTCCACAATTTCAATATAAAGAATTTCAATAATACCATTTGGCCTTGAGAAAGGTGTTTCTTTGAATTATGGTTTTTTTCTTGCACATTGTCTTGGCGTATAGTTTTAAGCAACAATATTTACAGTGTTTATAAATTTAAGTTATAAAAGTTTCTTAGCAGTAAACATTTTATATATGTGTGATTTGTATTATATGGTATTTTATTGAGGATGAATTCTCGTTTTTTTAAACAATCTTATTGATTTTTTTTTTGCCCACTGTTATGTGATTGAAATCACAGTTTCTAGTGAAATTCAATGTATTCTGAGAACAGCAAAAAAGGCAAAGAAAATAGTTTGTAAAATGTTAATATTATGCTGTCCTGTTAACAATATATTATTATATATTATAACTATTTCTTTTTTTCTTTCACAGATCCTAATTCAAAAATATGCAATTTACTGCAATTTAGACTATAAAAAACAACTGAATAAAATGTGTAGCGTTTTTCATATCTATTACTGTGAAGGTAAGTTTAACTAAGTATTAACATGCACAATGGCCTGTGTTTGCACACAGGTGAAGAAAGGGGAGATGGATGGAGTAGATATTTGTGGCAAGATGCTCTGTGGGCGTTTTAAGTTACAGGATAAAGTTCACATCAGTGGCGGCTGGTCCATTAGGGGCATTGGGGCAGCGCCCCACTAGGTATTCACAAAGCACTGAATCGGGCAGCAACCAGCAAAGCAAGAATGTGAGCAGACAAATTGACAGCTTTGACAATTCGTCTGTTTACATTTCCGGCCTGTGCTGGCAGCTGCTTCACCTGTGAAAGTGCGCATGAGTCAACAAACACAGAGCGCACGCAGGCGAGAGCAGCAGGAGTCCAGAAGTGGACTTCTACTGCGCATCTGCGAGGGGCAGTCATTTAGCACGAGAACTCTATTGACATTACACTAGGCATGCTCCGCATGCCTAGTCTAGTGCAGGAGTCTGAAGATGGGATTCTGCTCGGGCGGTGACGTAGAGTCGCCCTATGCCCTGTCGCATGCCAGGATACAGCCGAGTAGCCGCCACCTGTCGCATCCAGTCTTCTAATTTGCCAGTCAACTTCAAGCAAAATGAGCAGGGAGAGTTAGTACCAGAACTGTTCCACTGACATCTTGTGAGAGGAGATGTGATGCGACGCGAGACCGGAGCGAGAGATGCCTGGAAAGTTTATTTGTTTGTATTTAATTAATCATTAAATTAAATGCCTCCCCCCTCCCCGCGCGTACCCCAGTTTCCCATCTGCTGAGGTGAACCCCACACTGTGCTGCACATTTATTGGTTAGGCTGCAGTGTGCCGAAGTCAGTAAAAGCAGCTGGCGAGATTTTGCTCGAGCGGATAAAGAAAATTGCAGTGTATCAATTTATTGCACAGTCTCTTCAGCTGATTGCATTTGCCGATAATAAGAGGATAAAGGGAAATCGATGGCGAGGCACCTGCCAAGTTCAATTTAAGAGGCAGAGGCTTGTTTACTGTAAGAGAGGCGGCACAGAGAAAATGTCTGACCTTTCGTGCAAAATGTGTAGGGAGGACCCGGCAAACAGCTTGAAGTGCTTTTTCATGTGTGTAAAATAAAGCCCACATTCACTCCGAATGACATTGCAGTGTCTCATGCGTAGACGGGCGGCCCAGCGGAGCGAGTATAGGGGGAAGGGTACAGGGGGGAGGTGTCTCCAGTAGCACACGTGCATGCAGACACGCAAGTGATCAATCTGGCCCACTACCAGACTCGGTGGGCATTTCACATGAAAGCGGCACCCACGGCCTAGGTGTTAAGTGAATCTTTCATGGTCTCCCCTGAGTGAGGCGAGACAGGCTTCATTCTGTTTCAGTCCCTGTGCCCCTCCCTGTCCAGGGCCTCTCACACGGAGATTAAGGCAACAATCAGTGACCTCTCCGCTTGGAACTCGAGGCGCAGGGCCTCTCTATGTGGAGGCACCTTCGGCGCTGCAGCCCTGTAGGTATGCCCTGGTGGCTGGTGCACTCGCACGGGGCATGAGTATTATTAGAACGTCTGCGCATATGCAGCTGCATAAAGCAGTCTGCACGAGTGCCATCTTCCGAGGGGTGCTACTAACTTGACAGGTGTGCGTTTGTATGATACCCCCTCCCCACATAACACTGCGCCGCAATAGTATCATGTGATGCAAGCCAGAAGTTGTCTTGAAATATTAAATTGCAGCATAAATATTAGGCGCCATTAGCCATGTGCCCGCAGCATTAATGGCCGTGCAGAGCTCAGATACAGCAATATGGAAAGAAAGCTACTTTTTCGAAAGCTGCATGTGCGCTGGCTGGAGAGCTTTGTTCTCAGACCGGGGAGGCAGGAGAGAGTGAGAGAGAGAGCGCCAGACAGAACTCGGAAGCAGAAGAGAGGCAGGCAGAAGGGCAGCGCAGAGCGCCAGACAGACACACACTCAGGCGCAGACAGACAGCCAGCGCGCCTCTTACCTGGGTGAGGCAGAGCGGGGAGTACTCGGAGCTGTGAGTGTGGGTAGAGTGACACCTCACAGGTCAATAGTAAAAATAATACAGAAACATACAAAGCTTTGACATGTTTAGCCCCTGAAGGTTTGCTTTCGCAGGGCCTTAAATGGGGAGGTCGGCATAGGGTGCCTGGTGCCCTGTATTTTCCTCCGCTCGCTGCACCTTGGTAATTATGCGACCCCAGTGCCCTCGGGTTTTGTGCTTTTTGTCCCTGGCCTGTGTCCATATCATACACCCTCCACTTTCAAATGTAACCAGCCGCCCCTGGTTCACATGAATACTGACTGTCAATCGGGGCCAACTAACCCACCACATATGTTTAAAAATTGGCAGAAAATTGCATTGCTGACAAGTATAAAATAGGACACAGCACCTCTCTGCAACACACCTGTATGGTATTCAATAGAGAGATATAGGGTCCTGGGAATCTCAGGATTAAAAGAGACAAAATTCCTTAACTTAAAAAACATCCAAGAGTGTGTTTGCACATGTACTTATACATTTATCTTGTTCTCTGTTTGTAGTACTGAAATTATTCTACTTATTACTCATATAGTTAAGGATTGGCCTAGCCATTAACCCTACTACAAATTAATTTCTTTATATACTATGCATGCACCACACACTTATAGCGCAAGACAGTCTTTCATATCTACAAAGAGAGGAAAAGGCAGTTTGTGTACCTTTTCTTCTTCATGTAAATACAACCTCATCATACATACCACTTTGCGTTGAAAGGGCGTTCTATGGGTGTTGCTGTGTGTGTTTGCACAGAACACTCATAGAACAAGAAACATCTTCAGATTTATCTGGAATCATAAATGCTGCATCATCCTCCAATTGGTGTTGTAGTGTAGTTCCTATATTCCCAGTAGGCTCTGCACATTGGAATAATATATCCTATAGATTTAACGTAGGACTTAAGTCAATAGGTCTCTATTGAATATACTGAATTTAATTGAGAGTGCCAGCTAGCTCAGAGGTCACTAGAAACTTTCTCGAATTCACAAGAATGGATTCGTTTCTGACAACAGCATAAACATGACAACTTTGTTTCCCAAGAATAAGAAATATATCTCTCAGAGTCAAGGAAACAATAGATAAGTAATTCACTCAGTCAATCGTGCATGCTTCGTTTTTACAGAGTTGCAGAGAAATAGTGAGACGGGCGTTTTCAATAAAAGGTTTATTGAACAGTCTTCTTTCTCATGCAAGAGAGGTGAACTGCTACAATCGTTAGACAGAATGCAAAGTATAATGAGTACAGCGAGAATAGTATTATAAAAAAATACTGTAATAGTATTGTATGGTTTCTAAGTCATATAAAAATACATACATAAATACATAGGCTAAAATACTGAACTGGTGCTTCTAAAATACGCCTACCTCAATGTACCTAACCTAAGTCTAGTACGTGGGAAGAAGTACTAGAAGTTTTTGCCAAGAATCTACCAAAGGTTTCTCTAGGTTCTAATCAGCTCCATACCTTGGAATGAAGAAGGTCTGGTAACTCTGTCTCGGGACTCGATTTCCCAACACTCCGCAAGGGGAGAAGGAAACACTGGAGCTGGATTCTTGGCAGAGAAGGGCAGCTTCCTGATCAGTGCATCAGCTGGAGAGTCTGCTTCCTTCCGCACTTGCTGTAGCGAGCTGCGTCGGGCAAATAGGTCTTCAAACTGCTCTGAACCACCGTATCTTGCTATAGCAAGTGAAGGCATATTTATACCTTGAAGGTGTTTAGGTATGCTATAGTTGGCATAAATTCGGGCATATTAACGTCATGAATGAACTCCTGGGGAAAAATTGTTCATTGTAAAACTAACTGAGTTCTTGGAGAAATCAATATTCAAGCAAGAGGAAGTCCCTAACGGCTTAAGCTGGTTTTCCAAGAAATCGTTGCGACGTTTGGTGAACAGATGGAAGTAGCCATGCCTGTATTTGTGTAGCATGGGCTATGACTAAATAAGGGCTGGATTTCTTATGCCTAGATAAGGGCAACATGAATTGTAACTATATAAGGGCATGAATCAGGAAAATCCATTCGGAATCTAAAACGACATACAACACCCACTCCACTTTCTTATGTACGACATTACTAAATACTAAGTTCTAAACACATTAAACATATCTAAAACATGATGTGTTAAACCCCACCCAAACACATAAAAATGCATTGGTACTGGATGTACATGAAAAGAGCATTTGTGCTATACGCATTCAAAGCAATGTTTCATTCTAAGCATATAGTTGACATTTGTAAAATGCAGTCTGAATGAATCATGAAAACACATTTATGAAATGGCTCGTAAATACAGAAAATTAAAAGTGCCAAAACCATTTCATGTCATAATACATATAACTGTTGGTATGAGTACAAGGTCAAATATTGTCTCTGGAATTTTTCAAAGAATTCTCGTTCTCTATGAATAGTTCTACTTTAAGCAGATTACTTTGTGCCAAAAACACAAAAAATACAAATTTGGAAAAATAATAATCATAGAAAAGAGTTCCAAAGTTAGAACTTTGTTTTGAAAAATTGAAGATCGCATTCAGAGTCTCTCAGAACACTGAGTGCCATATCAAAAGTCAGTGTTATTGGTTGGAGAAAACATTTGGGCCTAGATGTAGGTAATAGCAAATTACCGAATGGTAAATACCGAATTTTACCGATTCGGTATTCACTATTCGGTAATTGCTATGTAGGTAAAAAATTCGGTAAAAATACTGAATCGGTATGATTCGGTATTTACCGATTCTGTAATTACAGAATCGGTATTTGTCATTGATTCCTATGGGCCTTGAAGCCCATAGGATTCAATGGCAGATACCGAATCGGTAATTACCGAATCGGTAAAAATACAGAATTTACAAGGGGGACAGGGTGTCACTTTGACACCCTGTTGCACCCCTGTTTCTGGCTTGTGTGCCATGTGACACACATACATGCCCTTAGGGCATGTCTGTGTGCCGCATGGCACAGGTGTACATGCACAGATGTGCATGTACACAGGAATTTGTTATTTACCATGGAATAGTATTCCATGGTAAATAACGATTCGGTAAGGGCCTGTGGCACTCATTACAGTGCCACCCACATATTGATTTACAGAATCAGTAAAGTTACCGATTCGGTATTTTACCGACTCTGTATATTTACCGAATCGGTAAAATTACCGATTCTGTAAATCAATGGCACCCTACATTACAAATCCCAAATACCGGTCGGTAACGGCTGAAATCGGCCGTTACCGACCGGTATTTGGCGAGCTACATCTGGCCCCAAATCTTCTAAGTCTGTAAAAAATGTGTCTACCATTGTAGGTGAGAGTTGGATTACCTCGTTAAGATAATCAACCGCACATAGATGTGAAGCATTGCCATCAGCATTGGTCGCATTAGCAATGTTCGAATCAGAAGGTACCTGTGTGCCTTTCATTTCTCGTGCCTCAGCTGTAGCATTTTGCATTTGTGAGATCTCAATGAATGCCGTCATCAGGATCGGTAGCCGTTGGGGACAACACAGTGCACGAGCCGTTACTGGTCCAAGCAAAGTATCAACATCCATTGGCAGAACTAATGGGAGTGTCAGACAAGTGTCTAGCACACATTCTTCTCCGCATAGCAGGCATCGTAGAACTGGCAAAAAATGCAATCTTGCCAAATTAGTCTGAATGATAGAAACCATGTGGTATTCAATTCTCTTAGACAATGTAGTCTCAAAATGTGGACGATACGCTCATGACACTTCATTGCCAGTAGAGTGGTCTACACTGTGAACAGGCCCGGAATGGACGTTGTGGGCACCGGGCAATCCCCCGGTGTGCCGCAAGGAGTGGGGGCCAGTTTTGGGGCCCTGGGGGCCGTTTTTGTTACAGGGCCGTGGGCGTCGCTTGTGGATTGACTTGCCATATCGCAGCAGTAGGAGCAAAAATAGTATCCCTGCATCGAGTCCCAAAATGAGAGGCAATCTGCCAAACACAGAGTGCAGGAAGTTTGGACATTTTCCTAGGACTGCTTCAAAGGGTGCTAACAGTCCTGAAAAAAACTGTCTTAAATACATGTACAATACCACTTGAATCAGACATGTTTAAGATACGACTTAACATTACCGAGAAATGTGTAGGGCAATTTGTTGTTAGGAGGGCATGTATCTCTGCAGAAGTCCTTGCAACTTGCAGCTCATAAGTTTCTTTGGCCGAGCTCAGTGGCACAGTTTTCTGAAAAAGAATGGCTTTCATTCTGCTTAAAGTATCAGTTTGTATAGAAGAGATGTTCAGTGAAGGCCATAACGACGAATCACAGTTTGTCTTGGTTTTCTGAAACAATACAGCAAGTGACCCTGGCTGACACAGTTACTAGATAGGGTAAACCTGGCAACATGCCACAGCAGCTGTGATCGTTCAACATGAGGTAACTTCCATTAGAAACCTGTCCAAAAATTGGATAAATCACTGCAGCTGGTGAACCTTGCATGTGGCAGGATAAGTTGGTAGAGGAACACTCACAGGCCCCGTGTAAATTACCCTGACAAAGGAGAGAACCACTTAGTGCATTTTCACAATTTTTTCCACTAAGAAAAACTTCTTTTCCCCACTCCAACATCTGTGTGTGTATGGTAATTCCCAGGATGTCTTGATGTATTCTTTACCCAAACTTTCATATTGCCTGCAGCAATACTGAAAATGGAAAATTGTAACAGGCAGAGTGATTATTCCGTGTATAATCCATTCTGTGGCTGGTCTTTCAGTGACAGTTAATGGCAATCTTTCCAGATTTTCAATGCTCAGCACTGTATAATCTGCTCCCCTCTGTGCCAGTTTGATCTGTTTATCAGTGAGATTAAATTCTAAAAACATTGACGTGGTATTGATTAAACGCCAAGGCACATAGCCTGAATGAAGGTTTTGTAACGTCCAGCCTAATAGCATAATAGAACGTAATTGCGACTGACCATGTTGCAACATGACCGAAACCTGTTCCATGATGTCTATGGCAGAGGATACTATTCTGTCCAAAGAATATATCCTGGATGACAGAGTCTTTAACCCATTGTCAACTACAGAGAGAGATTTCTCTAAATTAATACGATCAAATTCTCCTATTCTTTCTGCAGTCTCTGCTTGCGTCTGGAATGATTATAGCATCATCGTCGGTTTCTTGGAAACCTGAAAAGTTAAGAGTTGCATTGGCTGGATCAGCCATAGCTCCACTGGCCCCGGGAAGTACTTTGTCAGCCATTTTGTTGACTGAAAGTTTGCATAGCAAGTTTCAAGGAAACAAAGATAAGGTGCACAATATTTTGGAACACTGTATCCTTCAACGTTGAACAAACCAAAAACTAATACATAGGATTTTTCGTCCTACTCAGGTATGGTGGATATTTTATCCTTTTACCCTCTCCAGACGTTTATTGGAATATTTACAGAAAAAGGGGTCTCAAGAAAAGCACGACTGAGTTACTTTAGTATCTAGGGTTAAATTAGTGCCTTACCAAGTGTTGGGCGCCATGTGGTGTAGTTCCAATATTCCCAATAGGCTCTGCACATTGGAGTAAAACAATATGGGAAAAAAATATAAAGATAAATACATTTAAAAATTATTATTGAAAAACCGTTGAAATTCACTGAAAAAACCATAGGTTTCAGACATGTTATAGTTAGTGATTAGCATATAAAAACCCTTTGAAATTCACTGAAAAAACCATAGGTTTCAGACACTTTATAGTTAGGGATTAGCATTTAAAAACCTTAGAAATTCACTGAAAAAAACAACGGTTACAGGGACGTTAGAGTTAGGCTCCGGGTTCACTTGTTACAAAACCAGTTAAATTCAGTAGTTATATTTAGCTGAGTTAACGATAACTTGTGCTTCAGCACAATAGAATGGAGTGGGGTAGAGTGGATAATGTAGAGTAGAATAGCGTAGCACGGAGTGGTGTACAGTGGAATTACGTATGGTAGAGTTGGGTTCAGTGGATTGGCATAAAGAGTGGAGTGGCATAGAGTGGAATAGTGAGAGTGGAGTTGGGTACACTGGAGTGGAGTAGAATGGAGTGGTGTTCAGTGAAGTGCCATACAGTGGAATTGTGTAGAGTGCCATAGAGTGGAGTTTTGTACACTGGAATAGTGTAGAGTAAAGTGGTGTAGAGAAGAGTGGTGTAGCTCAGAGTGGCATCATAAAGTGCAATAGCATAGAGTAGAGTGACATAGAGTGCAGTGACATGCAGTAGAGTGGCATAGACTGGAATGGCATAAAATGGAATAGCATAAAGTGGATTGATGTAGAGTGGAATAGGGTAGACCAAAGTGGGGTAGAGTGGAGTGGCACAGAGTTGCATAACGTACAGTATTTTGGCATGTGGGATAGAGTGGAGTGGGATAGAGTGTACTAGTGAAGCATGGAATGGTGTAGAGTGGAGTAGTGTGGTGTAGACTTCAATAGCATAGAGTTGAGTGGGGTGCTTCAATATGTTATGTTATGCTCTGCTATGCTATGTTATCTGGATTTGTAGAGTGTTACTTATCATCCGAAGGGGTATCCCAGCGCTAGAACAGGTGTGTAGGTCAGTTGTGGGGAATTTAGTTAAAGAGATTCTTGCAGAATGGAGGAGGCCCTAATGTGTAGTAAGGGGGCATTCTGTGTGTTAGAGGCAATTTTGGAGACGGCAAGGCCTCTGGTTCTGTTTTTGTGGCTGCAGGTGTTGTGTAAGATGGAGTGTGAGGCAGAGCACAGGTGTATGTTAGGTTAGTTGAACTGGAGTGGCACAGAGTCCAGTGGTATAGACGGTATAGTGTGCAGTAAAATAGGATAGCATAGAGTGGCATGGTTTGGAGAGGTGTACAGTGTTGTGGTGTACTGTCATGTAGCTCTATATAAAACCTACATAGGATCTGCACATTTAGACAACATAGACTGTGGGATCGGTGTCCGTACTGATTCCAGACACCCCCACCAGGTATTTTCGCCTCTATACCAGCTAGCTCACAGTGCCACTGTAAACTCCTCTTACCAAGGAGAGAATAGTTCTTGGCAACGATCGAACATGACAACTCTGTCCCATCAGGGATCATGGAATCAGTACAGTACCTTTTGCTCAGTCACTCATGCTCACTTCGTCTCAGAGATATCCACAGAATAAACGGTGGGGACGTTTTCAATAAGCATTTATTGAACCAGTGTCATTCTAGTGCAAAATAGGTGTGCTGAAACAACCATAAGACAGAAACAGATATAAATGATTACAAGCACCAACAGAATAAAAGGATGGAAGATTCCTACCATAGTGCTAAAACAATGAATATGGGCAGGTATAAAAATACATGACAGTAACAATGCATACTCCTACAATGCGACCCTAACTAGATGTACCTACATGTACCTAGCATGTATGTAGATGTAGAGCTAAGAAACTCCCTGAGATAAAGCCAACCCCATTACCTGAAGTGAGAGACTGTGGTACCCTGTCTTCGTCTCGAGATGAACACCCCGGAAGGCATGACAGACCACTGCGAGCTGGAGTGTCTGCATGCAGGAACCTCAGCGTCTTGCTTCACTGTGTCAGCATGGAATCTCCTCTCCTGCTTCAGCAAAGATATGGTATCTATATATCAAAGTGGTACCCTCAAGTGATCTACCTTACTCTGTCGGACTAGGATGATGGAAGGAATGACCCTTTTACATAGTTATTAAGCAGGAGATGGTAGTCCTGCTGAGATTCCAAGAATCCTTATGCATAATGAATGAGGCTAGGTTTTGGAGAAAACCCCACGTAACTAGGTAAAAGGTCAGTACCATGAACCGTTATGTAGTGTAATGGCAGGGGAAATATAGGTGAAAGGTTTGGTTACTACCTGAGCATATATCTGGGTACCCGTATGAAACATAGCCGTACAGTGGAGTGATGTAGAGTGCAGTGCCATAGAGTGGCATTGAATGGATTGGTGTGGAGTGGAGTGGCATAGAGCAGAATAACGTATGGTGGAGTGGAATATACTGAAGTGGTGTACAATGGAGTGTCGTAGAGTGGAATGCCATTTGGTGCAGTGGTGTACAGTGGACTAGTGTGGAGTGCAGTGGTGTACAGTGGAGTGGCATACAGTGGAGTGGTGTAGAGGGCAGTGGCATAGAGTGGAGTCATATGGAGTTCAATAGTGTAGATTGGCGTGGCATGGAGAGTAGTCACATACAGTGTAGTGGAGTAGTGTGTGGTGTAGTAGAGTCTATTTTAAAAAGACCTAGTATGAAAGTGGTTAAACAGATGTAGATCAAGTTTTGCAGGATTGTATATATATTATGGGACGGAAAGGGTAATTTTGGGTATTAGGTCTAATTTAGTTCAGTAGTAAGAAAGTTATAAGTGCCACAATACTTAGTTATATAATGTGCCACATCCGAGGCCAGAACCCACCATGGGTGACGGTGGGAGTCAATGTTTTATTTTATTACTGGATACCATCGTGCCCACTCAGGACTTCAAGAGCTTAGTAGTCATTAGGGGCTATGGGCAGAGCCCCATGGCCCCTGTGGTGGGAACCAGAAACTTATTGGTGGGTGCCCCGGTGCCTACCCAGGACACCCACAATGTGCTCCTTAATGGCATTTGTGGTGAGAGCCAGCCTTTTTAATTAATGGTGGGTGCCCCCGTGCTCACCCGGACACCCACAATGAGTCCCACATTAGTGGCTGCAGAGGGGAGCACCAAGACCCTAACGCCCCCCAGCCAGCACCATACCGGGTGCTGGCGGGAGCCAGACCCATTGTTTAGCTGTGCACTGAAAAATGCTTCTCCTGGCTGGGTGGGAGTACAGCTGTGTTGCCTGCCTGGGAGAGTGTGAATAAGGAATAGACAATACCTCTTGTCACCTCTTCTATGTCTAATAATCACATGGGAGCGTCTGCCCAATCAAATGCACTCTCCTCCCACATATAAACTCCATGCATGACTCGCCACTCCTACCGGCACCCGCGACTGAGCAGTACTGCATCCTTACTACCGGTAAGTCCTTACCAAGACGTTTTGCCCGACCACCACGCTATATACTGGTTCCCCCCTGGGGCTGCCGGGTCTACCATCTAATTTCCGCCAACCCTTTGCTTCCCCACCCAGGTTATCATACCAAACTATCTTGAACGTCCCAATATTCCCGATTGTGGTCCGCCTGACGTTCTTTGACTGACCAAACTTTGGTAAGCGCCATTGCGACAATTCTCCTGTGTCGCCCCTGATCCTAGTTCACTGCTAGTCTCACTTTAACACTCCTATTCGTTCTTTCAGGCCCTTCTTCAGTCTTACACAAGCACATTGTTACCGGAATCAAATCCAAGCTGACCCCAACAGGTCACAGCAACAGCCCGCCCGGTAAGCCTCCCTTTTCCCGTCCCACCCACCTCCTTATCTGTCACCTCACCCGCAACATACTGTAACCTACTCGTTGTTTTTTGCAGGAAATTCCTGTGATCGGGTACACAATAAGCCTTGAACCCCTTGGCTTCCCTCTTGGTGAGCTTTAGCCTTCTCCTGTAGAAATTGACTCTCACCAATGTCAACTTCACTAGCATGGATGAACGCGTAGTCACCCACCTTCTCCCCCCTTTTTTAACCATTTTAATCAGCCTCAGCACTTGCGCCGAATGTAATTATTTCACTCCTTGCGCCGAATGTAATTTTCACATCATGCACATGCACCGACCTCAATTTCGTTTTCTTGCATTTGTTTATGTATCCTTTGTTCAGTACTTGATAGCCTGTCACACTCGAACCTTCCTCCCACAGAGTGCATGCCCACAAAATTCACGCTATGTATACATGCGTCCTTTCCGAATTGTCCTTACGGATGTCTTTTGGTATTTTCCTTCCCTTCCTCCCTTTAGGCAAATGAGGCTGCTTTACTATTAGGCATACATTAAATGTCCTGATGAGATCCGTAGAATGTGTTAAACGGATCAAAACGCCGTCGACAAGTATGAGCATCTTACACACATGGAATGATTTATTTGCCCTTTAAAAGTGTGAAGGGGTCAATATTGTTCTGTTTTATAATCAAAACTGTGCGATTAACAAGTTTACAGAATGTTAAGCTCTTGTCTAAGCCCTTTTGTTTGTTTGTTCCATTTAATTGTTCCCTGTCCTGATATTTCTTGTGTGATTGACTGGGTACAGGCTTGTGCCCTGTCTTGTATATTGTGTGTTATTCAAGTTTTACATTGACTGAAAAGTAAATATCAAGAGCTCTGCCCGGCTGGGCATGTCGCTTTCAAATGTAGCAACGACTTTGTCTATATTTAATGATTAAGCATTATTATTTGTAAGGGACCACTGAGGCTTGATGAGAGCAATCTGCAGATCCATGGCATTGATTTGAAAAAAAAGAGGTTGATCTGCCGCTTTAAAAAAAAAAACATGTGGGTGGGCCTTGGCCGGAGGTGGTGCATTTTTAATTTTTTGGAGAGGGGTGCATGTGGCTCTTCTCCCTGAACCTTCATGAGGCTCCAGATTCCCCAGCTCCCAGGCCCATTATTTTTAAAATGGAGAGAACCGTGTGTGCTCCTCTATTCCCTAACACACTGCTGTGTGCAAGGGGATAGAAATGCATTCTCTACCCACGCACTCCCAGGTACTGAACACAGCTTTGCTCCCACCGGGCCAGCAGCAGCATTTTGCAGGGCAGAGCAAAGCAATGGCGGCCTGCTCCCACCAGCATGCAGCATGGGGTCACGCACTGCAGCCAATTCCCCTAGCAGGCACCCAACCCCATGCTGCACATGGCCTTCGCCCATGCTCAGCAAGCGGTCAGCCACAGAGCCTGGACTGTGGCAAGACCCTATGGCCAACCCCCTACATACAGACAATCCGAGAGGGGGACACAGCCCCCTCCCCAGGCTGATTATGGTCCTGGGGACCCCATTACCCAGGGCCCATCAATATAGTAAATGGGGAGGGGGCATGAAGCCCCCTCCCCGGGCCAGTTTCAGCCCTGGGAACCCTATCCCTCGGGCCCAATCATATTCTAAATGGGAGGAGGGACACCCCCCGTGCCAATTTTGACCTCGAGGACCCCATCTCCTGGGACCACGCTGTCAAAAATGAGGGGGGACTTCCTCAGGTAAATTTGACTCCTGGGACCCCATACAAGGGGCTCTGTACCCTTTTTAATTGGAAGGGGGCATTCAACCCCCATCCCTTGGCCAATATAGGCATCACGGAACCCGTCCCCTGGGGCGGGGCCAATTAAAAATGGGGGAAAGGGGCCATGTCGACCCAGCAAATTTATGAAAGGGGAAGAGGGCCATGCAGTCACCTCCCTTGGCCGATTTCTACCCTCGAGACCCCATCCCCCGGTGCCCAGCCAGTCAATGGTGGGTGCCCTGACCCCGCCAAGGGCACCCAGTGTATGGTTGTTGGGGGATGTGGGGGAAGCCCCAATACTACCAAATATGTGACGTTACAACGCGATCAAAATGATTGCGGAACGTCACATCACAGTTTTTACAATGCAAGTCGATACAACGACTTGCGTTGGAGGACACTGGATTTAGGAATAGTATGATTTACTATTCCAACACCAGTCCACGTACAGTAGGGAAGGTGTTGGAATAGTAAATCATACTATTCCTTAGGTTATAGGGCCATCCAGCGCAAGTCATTGTAACGACTTGCGTTTAATACCCGCGATGTAAAGGCATTGCGATGCAATGCCCACGTGGTACTGGATGTTTCCCAATCCAACCTAGGTCCCAGCCGGCTCCCCACCTCCAGCGGGAGACAGCATTGCTCCTGCATGTAGGGAGCAGCAAAAAATTCTGCTCCCTGCATATGAGAGCAATTTTTTCATCTGTTTCCCTGCCCTTCATAGGAAAGGGAAACAGATGAAAAGTAAGCTCTCAGTGGGCAGGAGCATTTTTAATGCTTCTGCCAACGGGGAGCAGACATAATGCTTGCTCTCTCTTAGTGGGAACTTTAAATTTGCTCCCGTCAAGTGAGAGCAAATATGCTATGTCCTGGGGGTAGGCACCCTGGGAAATTACAGGAGCCCAGTCCTGGGGGATATCCCCAGGGCAGTTAATGGCTCTGGGAGGGGGGCCATGCCACCCCATCCCTTTGGATTGCGTGGCCGGGACATGGGTGCTAGGGTTTCAGGCCGGAATTGGCCAGGGAGAGCAGCTGAATGGCCCCCTCCTCATTTTGAAAATTGTCTGGGCACCCGGTATATGAGGAGCCTAGGGCTGAATTCGTCTCAGGAGGGGCGTGTAGCCCCTTCCCCTGCACTGTATTTTGGCTGGGCCCTGGGAGGTGGTGCCTGGAGGGGAGCTGGCCCATGCAGGGGGCATATAGAAAACAAGCATGTCAGCACACAGGAGATTCTGCACTGCAAAGGCATATGGATGTGGATGTGTGCTTCGGCCCCGGGAGCACCGGGGGAACAGTGGAGTGTGCGCTCGATCGGAGTGTGACCCAGGCACACCGGGTATGAGCAGCGGCTGAGCCTATTGGTAATCAGGCAGTACTGCAGAGGCAAAAAGAGTAGGTTGGAAGTAGTTAACAAGCGAAACTTGCAGATGTTAGTCGCTCAAAGCAGATGAAAACAGTACTTGGCCCTTGGGACACTAATAAGAGAATCACACATGAACAACAAGAGGAAATAGTATGCTACAGTCCCAAAAAATTGAAGAAAAGTAACTTGCAAGCAAAGGAACCAATGAAAAATAACGGGGCACAATGTAAGCTCCTTTTAATAGAGGAATAAGGCAGGGATCCGTGCGCACACCTACCCTGTTTTGCCTATTTACGCATTGGTCTCCCAACTCATTGAGGTAAAGGATAACGATGCCCGGAAGATAGCACGTAGAAAGGTACCAGCAATAATGTTTGTAGACGACACTCTTTTGCTATCAAAGTCGCCTATGGGTATCCAGAGGGTCCTCAATAGCTTTGTTACATTCTGCAAAAACAAGGGGTTGGTGATTAATACGCAGAAGACTACATTTATGGTCTTCAACCCAGCTAACTCTTCCCGTTCTAACCCTTGTTTAAATGGCACTATGTTTGAGAGTCTGTCTGTATTTGATTACCTAGGTGTCACCTTGACAGAAAATCTGAAGTGGGGCCCAAAAATGGCCAAAGCAAGTCTTAAGCTAGCCCAGACTATGCGGGGAATTGCAAAATTGTTTGGAAACTCCTCGTACAAACCAGTTGGGCCAATAGCAGAGGTTTAGAAAATGCAAGCAAGGGGCGCTACAATGTACTGGGCTGAATTATGAGGTCATTGCTCTTCTGGTAGTTTGAGCAAAATAGAGAATAATTGTATGAGGCAGATGTTAGGTCTCCCCCTGAGTAATCCCCTCATCCCTCTACATCTGGATCTAGGGATCAGACCAATAGGGGATGAGATTGGACTTAGACCCCTAACTTTTTGGCACAGATTGTGGGTGACCCCGGAACTGTCCGTTTACTGGTCGGAGCTAAAGGAGTTTCTGAGATTCCAGGGTGTAGGTAAAATACCATGGTTTGTACATGTAAAGGAAGTATGTTGTAGGCTGGGTAATTCAACCTTATGGAGTAACCCTGAGGAAATGTGCCCTGTAATTTCACACACAGAACTGGTAAGATCTTATAGGATGTACACACACGCAACTATTCAGGAGAGTTCGGCCTTAGGACATTTGACAGCCAAATTCTTGAGAACCAAAGACAAGTATATAATAGAGTCCTTCCTGAATTACATCCAACCAACTTTGGCAAGGAAATTATATGTCCAGTTTAGATTTGGGACCTTGCTGCTCCGTGCTTTCTCTAACAAATGGTCTAAAATTACACCTCGGGTGCCCTGCCTGTAACTGTGAGGAAGAGTTTGAGCTCCATGTTTTTAGGGCTCAGGCCTACGTCACCACGAAGTGGGGCGGAGCTTCCGAGCTCTTATGCATTAGAAAAAAAAAAATTCTTTAGGGGTCCGGGCTGCCACATTCCTTAGTGCGCGCCGCGTTTTTTATGGCATCTGCCTAGTGATTCGTCTTCGCTGTGCTGTATATTTAGTAGCCTTGACGTGATAGGCTATATTTACTTTTCGTCCGTCATTTATTTCAGTTTCATGGCATATTGTGTGTGGTTACGTGCACGGCAGACTTATTAATCTTAATTAGGAGCTGTCAGAGTGCCCGTGTAATGCAATACAGATGGTGGGAGTCCGTTCACCATTGCATTGCATGTATCATGTGCGCGTGTAACATGTACCTTTCGCGCACGGCAGTCCATTCATTTTAATTAGGAGCTGTCAGAGTGCCGCGTTCACGGCGGAGATAATTGAAAGAAGTTTCCTGTAGCTTCAAGGGCAGTCACAGTACTTTTTAAGATACCTCGCATATTCTTCAAGCTAAGACAAGCACCCTTGCCTCGCCAATCCGCGTGTCTTCTAAAATAAAAGTGCGCATTTGCCTCTTCTCTGCGAGGAGTGATTTCCGTTGCTGTTTTCTCCTCCCTTCAATATGTTAGAGTTTAACAGAGATGTCCAGGGGTGCAGCAGGTGCAGTGACACCGGGGCCTCGAGGGTCTCACTTAATCCAGACAGTGCTGTATTTTACTACCAGTGGCTGTGAGGGTGCAGCAGATGCAGTGACACCGGGGCCTCGAGGGTCTCCCTTAACCCCGACAGTGCTGTATTTTACTACCCGTGGCTGTGGGTGTCCAGGGGTGCAGCAGGTGCAGTGACACCGGGGCCTCGAGGGTCTCCCTTAACCCAGACAGTCCTGTATTTTACTACCAGTGGCTGTGAGGGTGCAGCAGGTGCAGTGACACCAGGGCCTTGAGGGTCTCCCTTAACCCAGACAGTGCTGTATTTTACTACCAGTGACTGTGAGGGTGCAGCAGGTGCAGTGACACCAGGGCCTCGAGGGTCTCCCTTAACCCTGACAGTGCTGTATTTTACTAGCAGTGGCTGTGGGTATCCAGGGGTGCAGCAGGTGCAGTGACACCGGGGCCTCGAGGACCTCACTGAACCCTGACAGTGCTGTATTTTACTACCAGTGGCTGTGGGTGTCCAGGGGTGCAGCAGGTGCAGTGACACCGGGGCCTCGAGGGTCTCCCTTAACCCAGACAGTGCTGTATTTTACTACGAGTGGCGGTGGAAGTCCAGGGGTGCAGCAGGCCTCACTTTACCCTGACAGTGCTGTATTTTGCTACCAGTGGCTGTGAGGGTGCAGCAGGTGCAGTGACACCGGGGCCTCGAGCGTCTCCCTTAACCCTGACAGTGCTGTATTTTACTACCAGTGGCTGTGGGTGTCCAGGGGTGCAGCAGGTGCAGTGACACCGGGGCCTCGAGGGCCTCACTTAACCCTGACAGTGCTGTATTGTACTACCAGTGGCTGTGAGGGTGCAGCAGGTGCAGTGACACCGGGGCATCGAGGGTCTCCCTTAACCCTGACAGTGCTGTATTTTACTACCAGTGGCTGTGGGTGTCCAGGGGTGCAGCAGGTGCAGTGACACCCGGGCCTCGAGGGCCTCACTTAACCCTGACAGTGCTGTATTTTACTACCAGTGGCTGTGAGGGTGCAGCAGGTGCAGTGACACCGGGGCCTCGAGGGTCTCCTTTAACCCAGACAGTGCTGTATTTTACTACCAGTGGCTGTGAGGGTGCAGCAGGTGCAGTGACACCAGGGCCTCGAGGGTCTCCCTTAACCCAGACAGTGCTGTATTTTACTACCAGTGGCTGTGAGGGTGCAGCAGGTGCAGTGACACCGGGGCCTCGAGGGTCTCCCTTAACCCTGACAGTGCTGTATTTTACTAGCAGTGGCTGTGGGTGTCCAGGGGTGCAGCAGGTGCAGTGACACTGGGGCCTCGAGGGTCTCACTTAACCCAGACAGTGCTGTATTTTACTACGAGTGGCGGTGGAAGTCCAGGGGTGCAGCAGGCCTCACTTTACCCTGACAGTGCTGTATTTTGTTACCAGTGGTTGTGAGGGTGCAGCAGGTGCAGTGACACCGGGGCCTCGAGCGTCTCCCTTAACCCTGACAGTGCTGTATTTTACTACCAGTGGCTGTGGGTGTCCAGGGGTGCAGCAGGTGCAGTGACACCGGGGCCTCAAGGGCCTCACTTAACCCTGACAGTGCTGTATTGTACTACCAGTGGCTGTGAGGGTGCAGCAGGTGCAGTGACACCGGGGCCTCGAGGGTCTCCCTTAACCCTGACAGTGCTGTATTTTACTACCAGTGGCTGTGGGTGTCCAGGGGTGCAGCAGGTGCAGTGACACCAGGGCCTCAAGGGTCTCCCTTAACCCAGACAGAGTAGTGAGTGCAGAGTAGTGAGTAGTGAGTAGAGTAGTGAGTCGTGAGTGTAGAGTAGTGAGTGTAGAGTAGTGAGTAGAGTAGTGAGTAGAGTAGTGAGTAGAGTAGTGAGTGCAGAGTAGTGAGTAGTGAGTAGAGTGGTGAGTAGTGAGTAGAGTAGTGAGTAGAGTAGTGAGTAGAGTAGTGAGTAGTGAGTAGAGTAGTGAGTAGAGTAGTGAGTAGTGAGTAGTGAGTAGTGGGTAGAGTAGTGAGTAGAGTAGTGAGTAGAGTAGTGAGTAGAGTAGTGAGTAGAGTAGTTAGTAGTGAGTAGTGAGTAGTGAGTAGAGTAGTGAGTAGAGTAGTGAGTAGTGAGTACAGATTAGTGAGTATAGTGAGTAGAGTATTGAGTAGTGAGTAAAGTAGTGAGTAGTGAGTAGAGTAGTGAGTAGAGTAGTGAGTAGAATAGTGAGTGCAGAGTAGTGAGTAGAGTAGTGAGTAGAGTAGTGAGTAGAGTGGTGAGTAGTGAGTGCAGAGTAGTGAGTAGAGTAGTGAGTAGAGTAGTGAGTAGTGAGTAGAGTAGTGAGTAGAGAGTGCAGAGTAGTGAGTAGTGAGTAGTGAGTAGAGTAGTGAGTAGTGAGTAGTGAGTAGAGTAGTGAGTAGAGTAGTGAGTAGTGAGTGCAGAGTAGTGAGTATAGTGAGTAGAGTAGTGAGTGTAGTAGTGAGTAGTGAGTGTAGTAGTGAGTAGTGAGTAGAATAGTGAGTAGAGTAGTGAGTAGAGAGTAGAGTAGTGAGTAGAGTAGTGAGTAGTGAGTAGAGTAGTGAGTAGAGTAGTGAGTAGAGTAGTGAGTAGTGAGTAGAGTAGTGAGTAGAGTAGTGAGTAGAGTACTGAGTAGAGTAGAGTAGTGAGTAGAGTAGTGAGTAGAGTAGTGAGTGCAGAGTAGTGAGTAGTGAGTAGAGTAGTGAGTAGAGTAGTGAGTAGAGTAGTGAGTAAAGTAGTGAGTAGAGTAGTAGAGTAGTGAGTAGAGTAGTGAGTGCAGAGTAGTGAGTGCAGAGTAGTGAGTAGAGTAGTGAGTAGAGTAGTGAGTAGTGAGTGCAGAGTAGTGAGTAGTGAGTCGAGTAGTGAGTAGAGAGTGCAGAGTAGTGAGTAGTGAGTAGTGAGTAGAGTAGTGAGTAGTGAGTGCAGAGTAGTGAGTATAGTGAGTAGCGTAGTGAGTAGAGTAGTGAGTAGTGAGTGTAGTAGTGAGTAGATTAGTGAGTTGAGTAGAGTAGTGAGTAGAGTGAGTAGAGTAGTGAGTAGTGAGTAGAGTAGTGAGTAGAGTAGTGAGTAGTGAGTTGAGTAGTGAGTAGAGTAGTGAGTAGTGAGTAGAGTAGTGAGAAGTGAGTAGAGTAGTAGAGTAGTGAGTAGAGTAGTGAGTAGAGTAGTAGAGTAGTGAGTAGAGTAGTAGAGTTGTGAGTAGTGAGTAGAGTAGTGAGTAGTGAGTAGAGTAGTGAGTAGAGTAGTGAGTAGTGAGTAGAGTAGTGAGTAGAGTAGTGAGTAGAGAGTGCAGATTAGTGAGTAGTGAGTAGTGAGTAGAGTAGTGAGTAGTGAGTAGAGTAGTGAGTAGAGTAGTGAGTAGTGAGTACAGAGTAGTGAGTAGAGTAGTGAGTAGAGTAGTGAGTAGTGAGTGCAGAGTAGTGAGTAGTGAGTAGAGTAGAGTAGTGAGTAGGACATCACAGGCAGCAGCTGTGCAAGCTTCTTACTAGCAGTGGCTGTGGGTGTCCAGGGGTGCAGCAGGTGCAGTGACACTGGGGCCTCGAGGGTCTCACTTAACCCAGACAGTGCTGTATTTTACTACGAGTGGCGGTGGAAGTCCAGGGGTGCAGCAGGCCTCACTTTACCCTGACAGTGCTGTATTTTGTTACCAGTGGTTGTGAGGGTGCAGCAGGTGCAGTGACACCGGGGCCTCGAGCGTCTCCCTTAACCCTGACAGTGCTGTATTTTACTACCAGTGGCTGTGGGTGTCCAGGGGTGCAGCAGGTGCAGTGACACCGGGGCCTCAAGGGCCTCACTTAACCCTGACAGTGCTGTATTGTACTACCAGTGGCTGTGAGGGTGCAGCAGGTGCAGTGACACCGGGGCCTCGAGGGTCTCCCTTAACCCTGACAGTGCTGTATTTTACTACCAGTGGCTGTGGGTGTCCAGGGGTGCAGCAGGTGCAGTGACACCAGGGCCTCAAGGGTCTCCCTTAACCCAGACAGAGTAGTGAGTGCAGAGTAGTGAGTAGTGAGTAGAGTAGTGAGTCGTGAGTGTAGAGTAGTGAGTGTAGAGTAGTGAGTAGAGTAGTGAGTAGAGTAGTGAGTAGAGTAGTGAGTGCAGAGTAGTGAGTAGTGAGTAGAGTGGTGAGTAGTGAGTAGAGTAGTGAGTAGAGTAGTGAGTAGAGTAGTGAGTAGTGAGTAGAGTAGTGAGTAGAGTAGTGAGTAGTGAGTAGTGAGTAGTGGGTAGAGTAGTGAGTAGAGTAGTGAGTAGAGTAGTGAGTAGAGTAGTGAGTAGAGTAGTTAGTAGTGAGTAGTGAGTAGTGAGTAGAGTAGTGAGTAGAGTAGTGAGTAGTGAGTACAGATTAGTGAGTATAGTGAGTAGAGTATTGAGTAGTGAGTAAAGTAGTGAGTAGTGAGTAGAGTAGTGAGTAGAGTAGTGAGTAGAATAGTGAGTGCAGAGTAGTGAGTAGAGTAGTGAGTAGACTAGTGAGTAGAGTGGTGAGTAGTGAGTGCAGAGTAGTGAGTAGAGTAGTGAGTAGAGTAGTGAGTAGTGAGTAGAGTAGTGAGTAGAGAGTGCAGAGTAGTGAGTAGTGAGTAGTGAGTAGAGTAGTGAGTAGTGAGTAGTGAGTAGAGTAGTGAGTAGAGTAGTGAGTAGTGAGTGCAGAGTAGTGAGTATAGTGAGTAGAGTAGTGAGTGTAGTAGTGAGTAGTGAGTGTAGTAGTGAGTAGTGAGTAGAATAGTGAGTAGAGTAGAGAGTAGAGTAGTGAGTAGAGTAGTGAGTAGTGAGTAGAGTAGTGAGTAGAGTAGTGAGTAGAGTAGTGAGTAGTGAGTAGAGTAGTGAGTAGAGTAGTGAGTAGAGTACTGAGTAGAGTAGAGTAGTGAGTAGAGTAGTGAGTAGAGTAGTGAGTGCAGAGTAGTGAGTAGTGAGTAGAGTAGTGAGTAGAGTAGTGAGTAGAGTAGTGAGTAAAGTAGTGAGTAGAGTAGTAGAGTAGTGAGTAGAGTAGTGAGTGCAGAGTAGTGAGTGCAGGGTAGTGAGTAGAGTAGTGAGTAGAGTAGTGAGTAGTGAGTGCAGAGTAGTGAGTAGTGAGTCGAGTAGTGAGTAGAGAGTGCAGAGTAGTGAGTAGTGAGTAGTGAGTAGAGTAGTGAGTAGTGAGTGCAGAGTAGTGAGTATAGTGAGTAGCGTAGTGAGTAGAGTAGTGAGTAGTGAGTGTAGTAGTGAGTAGATTAGTGAGTTGAGTAGAGTAGTGAGTAGAGTGAGTAGAGTAGTGAGTAGTGAGTAGAGTAGTGAGTAGAGTAGTGAGTAGTGAGTTGAGTAGTGAGTAGAGTAGTGAGTAGTGAGTAGAGTAGTGAGAAGTGAGTAGAGTAGTAGAGTAGTGAGTAGAGTAGTGAGTAGAGTAGTAGAGTAGTGAGTAGAGTAGTAGAGTTGTGAGTAGTGAGTAGAGTAGTGAGTAGTGAGTAGAGTAGTGAGTAGAGTAGTGAGTAGTGAGTAGAGTAGTGAGTAGAGTAGTGAGTAGAGAGTGCAGATTAGTGAGTAGTGAGTAGTGAGTAGAGTAGTGAGTAGTGAGTAGAGTAGTGAGTAGAGTAGTGAGTAGTGAGTACAGAGTAGTGAGTAGAGTAGTGAGTAGAGTAGTGAGTAGTGAGTGCAGAGTAGTGAGTAGTGAGTAGAGTAGTGAGTAGAGTAGTGAGTAGTGAGTGCAGAGTAGTGAGTAGTGAGTAGAGTAGAGTAGTGAGTAGGACATCACAGGCAGCAGCTGTGCAAGCTTCTTACACTCACAAGGAGACCACAGGCAGCTGAGTTGCAAGCTTCTCCCACTCACAAGAAGGACATCACAAACAGCAGCGGTGCAAGCTTCTCCCACTCACAAGAAGGACATCACAAGCAGCAGCGGTGCAAGCTTCTCACACTCACAAGAACGACATCACAGGCAGCAGCAGTGCAAGCTTCTTACACTCACAAGGAGACCACAGGCAGCAGAGGTGCAAGCTTCTCACACTCACAAGAAGGACATCACAGGCAGTAACGGTGCAATATTCTCACACTCACAAGGAGATCACTGGCAGTACACACCACATGAACACACTCCATAACACATAGCAACAATACATTGGCATTTACAATGCCATTAGCTCAAACTCAAATAAATCCGAGCCCGATTGCATTTCCAATGCTTGTTTTCTTCTGCTCTGGCTACAAATCAGCTAGACAGCGCTGGCTTCTCCAACTGTGCAGGAACTTAGGGTTTGTGCATTGTAAGGAGGCATTTGGGGGCCCATTAGGATGCAGGGTGGATCGCCCCTGCCAGGCTGGCGGTATCCACCACCAGCCTGGCGTTGACCGCGGCGGACGGAAAGACCATCTGCCGCTTTTCCGCCCCTGTCGCCTTGCGGCTGGAGCGGAAAAGGTTTAATATGGTGGCGGTGTCTATCAGACACCGCCAGGCATATTAGCATGGGCATTTTCAAATGCCTTTCCATGGCGGTAATGCCGCCATGGAAAGGCATGCGGAGACACCCTGTGGGGGCCCGTTGCGGGCCCCCAGGGACTCCGGGGGGGGGTGGGGGTGCACATGGGGGGTACCTATGGTACCCCTCAGCATTGCAAAGTACAACGTGGCAGGCACCGCGCGGTGCCTGTCACGTTGTGCTTTGTAATGCACTACACGCATATTTAGCATTGCGGCAGGCGGTGCATTCAGCACCGCCCACCGCAATGCTACAGATACAGGATGCACCCGCCACTGTGGCGGGCGCATCCTAATGCCCCCAACGGGACCCCCGCCCTTATGGCGGGCGGTCCCTCCACACGACAGGATCCGTCATCTAATGGGCCCCTAGGAGTACAAAATTATGACACTCACATGCCCATTGTCTTTGCTGTATCGCCCCGCACACTCTACGGAGTCCGTCGTCATGTCGGTCCTGGACACCCTCAGGGAGGGTATGGATACTAATCAGCACCAGGCCCTTGTGCTCCTTGATCTCTCAGCCGCTTTTGATACGGTGGATTATACCATTCTACTTTCCTGTGTCAAGGCGGCGGGGATCGGAGGGACTGCCCTGGTCTGGTTATCCTCCTTCCTGAGCGGCCGCACCCAGGCCGTTCGCCTGGGTGACTTCACGGCGGACGTCCGGAAAGTTCAGTGCGGGGTCCCCCAAGGATCTTCTCTTTCTCCCCTCTTGTTCAATCTGTATATTGCTCCCCTGATTTTCTCTCTTCAACAGATGGAGGTCGCCGTATTCAATTATGCGGACGACCTCCAGCTGGTCTTCAATCTCTCTTCTCCCTCTGCTGTCCGAAACTTTCAAACTGTGATGCTCCATATCAGGGACTGGATGAACCACAACCACCTCAAACTCAACCCTGACAAAACCGAGCTGGTGTTGACGGGTGGTTCATCCAGCCCCTGGTCCTCCCTCTTTTGGCCCCCCTCTCTTGGTCCTTCTCCTGTTCCCTCTCCCTCAGTCAAAACACTAGGTATAAAACTTAATTCTCAACTCACCCTTCACTCCCAGGTTAGCTCCGTCGTATCTTCTTCTTTTCTTTCACTACGCACTATTCGCAGGGTGTCTCGCTTCTTTACCTTTTCTGCCCTCAAACTTATCATCCTGGCCATGGTGGTGTCCCGCCTGGACTATGGTAACGCCCTGTATGCCGGTATTCCTGCATACAGTCTGCGTCGCCTACAACAGATACAAAACCAGGCGGCCCGCCTGGCCTTCAATCTCCCTAAATTTCACCACTCTACCCCTCTTCTGAAATCCCTACACTGGCTTCCTGTACAAGCTAGAATCCAATTCAAGCTCGCATCCATTACTTTCCTGGCCCGACTTGGCATGGCGCCAGCGTTCATCTCCTCCGAGATTGTCTTATATGTTCCCACCAGGGATCTTCGCTCTTCTTCCCAGTCCCTCCTCACCATCCCACGCTTCCGGAGAAAGAAATGGGGAGGCTCTAAATTCGCTGTCCTTGCCCCCACCCTCTGGAATTCCCTCCCCCTTGAACTTCGTTCCATTGCCCTCTACCCACAATTCCGTAAATGTCTTAAAACCCACCTATTCACGAAGTCCTTTGAATAAATACTCCCTTTGCCCTCCTTGTTTGTAACCTCAGAGTCCGTTAGCTATAGCGCCAAGAAACCGCTGGTATACGTGCGCTCTAAAAGTACTTTTAAATTCAAATTCAAAATTCAAATTCAAATTCAAATTCAAATTCAAATATCTCGATTCCTAGCCTCGATGTGGTGTACTCGCTGGATGTTTCTAAACTCACCACCGCTGCTTAAAAATATGTATTGTTCGCAATTTAATTTTTTTATCCACATTTTTTCTCCTTCCAATGTTTTAACGTAAAGTTCGCTGATAAAATGAGTTTTAACTACTGATAAAATTGCAGGTGCAGCTGCTTATGTCCCATGTGGCCCCTACATAGGGGAAATGCACATGGTAGCCGGATGAGGACGGGTTACAGATATGAATTGCCCGGATCTACCACCTTGTAAATCCTGTGATGCACTTTAACGCTGTTAAACTATTAATTTGCATAGCTATTTAAGGGGGCCGTTTTAGAGCACATGTTTTTAGGTGCGGAAATTTTATGTGTATGCACTTTCATGGTCCAGGACGACTGAAGTAAAGTCTTTTGGAATGGAATGGAAAGTAGACCAATCAAGCTTGACAGGAAACATACAGAACTGGGGGGTCTGGCATAGAGAGTGAGCAAATTTACAGACATTCTCACATGTATCCCTAATTTTTAACTAAAAGAGAACATAATGAGGGTTGCCAGAGAGAAAACCCATTACATTTGAGGGACATAAACTGACACTTTTCCAGGATGTCTCCCTGGTCACTATCCAGAGGCACAGGGAATTTCATACAATCACTCACTATCTAAACAAGCATTTGCAATGCAATAGGTCTCGCATTTGTGAGAGTTTAAGCTGTTGGCATTGTAAATGTCAATGCCTTTTATTTATCTATTTTGAAAACCAACAAATAAATAAAAGGCATTGTCATTTACAATGCCAATTGCTTAAACTCTTGCAAATGCGAAACCTATTGCATTGCAATTTGCAAATGCTTGTTAATAAGTATTTTGTTTTCCTGGATGTCCGCGCCTCTTGCTGCCTCACTCCAAGCACACTGAAAGGGAGCGGGTGGTGGAGGGAAATGCTGCGGCCACTTTAAGGAATTTGTTTAGGGTATTTAGGTATCGGTGGTGTGACACACAAGTGTTTTTTCACATATTTTTTGTAAATAATATTTTAATTAAATGCCATGACTGTATTGCTTCCAGCATTTTTGTTGTTACTTTTCCTATATAAAACGAGTTTGAGCTAATGACATTGCAAATAACAATGCCTTTTATTTATGTTTTCGTTTTTAAAACATAAATAAAAGGCATTGTCATTTACAATGCCAATAGCTAAAACTCACGTTAATGCAAACCTATTGCATTGCAAATGCTTGTTTATTATTGGGGAGGGAGACATGGAGACCCCTCATCGAGCCTTTACAGGTCCCGAGGACCCCATCCTCTGGAGCCGTATTATTGTTAAAGGGGAGGGGGATGCGCAAGCCCACATACACTTATGCACACTGAGCAAAGAGTATTTGAAAGGAGAAATTAAAAGGTAAGCAGCAACACCCTCTTGATTGTCACGCTCAGTGCTGATACTCTAATCATCTTATCCCACAAAATGTTACCATTAAACACCAGTCATCCACACGCTTACACTCTAATGCTGTACTCTATAAAAAGCCAAACTTGTCCATGCTTGTTAAAATAGCCAAAGTTAGGTAGCTTGGGTACAATGTGACAAAGGAAGGGAGGTTGAAAGTTTTATACTTCAGAGAATATAAAGAGAACCACAGACAAAACAAGACGTGCGCGCGCACGCGCACTGGCAAAAACTAAACCTATCGTGGGGCGGGACTTCTGTTTTGTGAAGCCCGCGCCCACGGAGTGCCTGGCCAGAGGAGCAGCGCGGAGGCTGCAGATGTCCGGAGTGGCGGTAAGTGGGCCTTAGTTGTAGGGGGGGTGGGGGGTGCGCTTCTGTGTATGTGTGCGGCGGGGGCCGGGGGTCTCTGTATGTGTGTGTGCGTGCGTGTGTAGGTGCGCTGGTGTGTGTGTGTGTCTCTGTGTGTGCTGCTGCGGGGGCGGGGGTGGGCGGGGGGGAGGGGGGTGTCTCTGTATGTACGTGCATGTGTGCATGGGTGCTCGTGTGTGTGTGTGTGCGCATGCGTGTGTGGTGTTGGATTGCGAGAGCATGTGAATGGCAGGCAGGGGATGTGCACAGCGCCGTGCGCGCCCTCGAGGGCAAATCGGAGACGGCAGAGGCTCGTGCGTGTACACCGTCTCACATTCCCCCAGACACGCCAGCAAAAGATCTTTCGCAGACAAAAGCATGCTTCGCATGCTTTTTAGGTCTGCTCGACCTAAAAACAACTACATCAGA
The DNA here is from genome assembly GCF_964261635.1 of Lissotriton helveticus. Lineage (NCBI taxonomy): Eukaryota > Metazoa > Chordata > Amphibia > Caudata > Salamandridae > Lissotriton > Lissotriton helveticus. The sequence goes on along the minus strand of NC_136071.1, from coordinate 1,002,188,881 downwards.
TATAAGGATACAGCCTTAAGGAGGGGTTGGGCAGGGAAGTTGTTGAGTCTTAGTCATACATAGCTGATTGCTCAACTGTGGTCAAGCATAGGGCAAAGTAAAAAAAAAATACAACTTGGAAAAATGTTGTTAAAATATTTTTAATTAAAAGAATTAATTAATGAATTCTTTTATATACTTATTTTAAATGTAGAACCAAAGAAAAAATACTACAGCACTAAATTAAAGTTTTAACCAAATAAATTATTGAAAATGTATCAAATTACATGAACATTATTTTTCTCAAGGATAAATTAAAATATAATTATTATCTAAAGAATTCTTTATTATGTATTAATAATTATTACAAGCGACATAGCATTAATTCAAAGAAATTTAATTATATTTCATAAAATAATTGCTACGTTTAATTTTTAAATGCAAAAAACGGTATTCTAATATGGTATAATTACATTTAAAATATGTGACATTCTTTAATATATGTAACATTAAATTGTATTTATTTATATTTTAACTAATTAAATTAAATTAGTTTAACAGTATCTCTAATGGGGTTGTATGATTTATATGTCTCTAACTCTATTGATTTCCATGGGAGGGTGTTGCAGTACCAGTGGTTAGCCATGTATGGTGGTGGACTTTTCAGCTCTGAGCTGTAGTATTTACAACCATTTTGGGTCCCTTTTTGGCTGTAGTACCTTCAGTTTCCAGTTTGGGAATATGAATGGGCTTACATGTTACTAGGGGGAAGACATCCCTACACGACTATTACTTGATCGCTCATCACCCCTTTCTATTCTCCAACTCTTTAGTAGTAAGTATTACTTATTTTCTAGCACCGCCCATTGTCCCTCTCATATTTATTATTAAAACAGGTGTAGAGACAATGCAGCGATGTAATTGCAGAGAAAAAGATAGAAGAGGAAGAGGCGTACAATCTGGATGTAGGTTTGTGAATTGTATTTGTATGTTTTGTAGTACTGGAAAATGCATCTTGTGAATATGCCCCATAGTCTCCAGGGCGTAGGGCATGGAACCTGTTTAAGACTCTCACCCATCTTTGGTTGGAGGAGCTGTTTTAATTTGCAACACAAATAAATTGCCTCTGGTAGTGGCCCTCTTCTGTTACAAATGTAGTTTTATCCATACCATCCCTGGGGCTTCTGCTTGTCAGGTTTTGGTGCTCTGATGAATCTCTTGTGGTCAGTCAGACTGCAGTCTCCCTGGTATGGGCTCTGGTCTTGGCGACACACTTCTAGGAGCTGTAATGGGATGCAACAGGAGTCATCTGATCAGGGCGCTCACGCCTTCAGTACCTCGGCTGCCGATGACAGCACAAAATCTTCTGATCAGTTTAGCCTGAGGCACCTCTGGGGAGTGCAGGGTCCTTTCCCCCTATGGAGCACAACAGGTTTGGCAGCCTTTACTTCTGGGGGTGAGCCGGAACCACATGGCATGGATTTGAAGTGCCACAGTCAAACCATCCACTTTCCTGGGCACACACACAGTGGATGCCTTAACCAGGAACTTATCAGAGGAGTGACTTGGGCCTGCCAATTGGGCATACAGCTCTTGGCGCCTTGGCAGTATGACTGAGATAATGCAAGGACATATCCTGATGCACTTCAGCAGTGGTATTGCTCCTTCAACAAAGTTGCACCAACAGATCAACACTCCTGATCTCATCTGCCGCATTTAGGTGATGAGTGTCTGCTGCTGGATGGACCAACCTGTCAGGGTCTAAACCTGCTATATCTTCCTCCTTACCTCTTGCACAGGCTCATTTCTTTGGTTCAATGGACACATTCAGCAATTCCCCCTTACTCCAGGGGATGCTCCCTCATCTCTGGGGAGTTGATTGTGAGATGAACACCAATCCCTGTTGGTGTAGTAGAAGTACTACACCAAAAAGGGTTGGTGTCCTCAGGAAAGAGTACTCTGAGGAGATAGAGACTAGTAATATGTAAATCAGCCTTGGTCCAGCTCCAGTAGTGGGTAACTATGATGATACCAAGGGTTCAGTGACTTAATATCGGGGGACATAATATAGAATGCCCAAAATATTGACTCCAAAATATCGAAGTACAGAATATAGAATCCCTATCTACAAACAGGTAAGTACTAAAATATCGAATCCAAAATATAGAATGTTAAAATATAGTTAACTAAAATATCGAATTTTTTAAATGTATTAAAAATAATATAAAAGTAATTAAATATTAAAAACAATTAAATAAAACATAGTTAAAATAATGTAAAAAACCTTAAAATGTAAAAATAATAAATGTAATTAAAAAAAAAAGTAGAGAATTTGTTGGATAGTGAGAGGGGTAAAAATTACTATTCCCACTCCAGTGAGTGCAATAGTAGGGAAAGCGTTGGATAGCTTAGAGGCAAAAATTACTAGTCCCACTCCAAAGAGTGCAACAGTAGGGAAAGCGTTGGATAGCGGGGGGTAAAAATTACTATTTCCACTCCAGAGAGTGCAACAGTAGAGAAATTGTTGGATATCGTAGGGGAAAAAATTACTATTCCCACTCCAGTGAGTGCAACAGTAGGGAAAGAGTTGGATAGCCTGGGGTAAAAATTACTATTCCCACTCCAGGGAGTGCAACAGTAGGGAAAACCTTGGATAGCGTAGGGGTAAAAATTACTATTCCCACTCCAAAGAGTGCAACAGTAGGGAAAGCGTTGGATAGTGGGGGGTAAACATTACTATTCCCACTCCAGAAAGTGGAACAGTAGGGAAAGCATTGGATAGCGGGAGGGTAAAAATTACTATTCCCACTCCAGTGAGTGCAACAGTAGGGAAAGGTTTGGATAGCGTAGGGGTAAAAATTACTATTCCCACTCCAGTGAGTCCAACAGTAGGGAAAGCGTTGGATAGCGTAGGGGTAAAAATTACTATTCCCACTCCAGAGAGTGCAACAGTAGGGAAAGCGTTGGATAGCGTAGGGGTAAAAATTACTATTCCCACGCCAGAGAGTGCAACAGTAGGGAAAGTAATGATTTAATATTATTTTTAAATTAAATTAATTATCAATACCAATAAAAAAGTAATTAATTACCAATTAATAAAAATTAATTACCAATTAAATACATTAATTACCAATTAAATACATTATTTACCAATTAATAAAAATTAATTACCAATTAAGAATTCATTATCAATCAATTAATTATCAAAACATATAAATTAAAATAAATATTAACTTTATTACAATTAAATTACTTCCCACCCTATTCCCCTATAAACCCACAACCCACTCCAAATAAATAATACTATTAAGATAATTATCAATTAATCAATTAATAAAAATTAATTACCAATTAATAAAAAATAATTACCAATTAATCATTAATTATAAATCAATTAATTATCAATACATATAAATAGAAATTAATATTTAATGTACTATAATTAAATTACTTCCCACCCTATTCCCCTATATACTCCCACAACCTGCTACAGAATTAAATTAATCAAAAATTAAATGACATAACATTTATTACTTAAAAAAAATTAAACATACATTACAAAATTAATACATCATTTTATTACATTTTTTTCTCAATAATATGGAAATTGATATTTTAAATTCGATTATATGAAAATCTATATTTCATACCCCAGATTCGATATTCTGACTAACTATATTTTGGTAATTCGAAAATCTGGGCTGTCTATATTTTTATTTCGATATTTTGTGCATTCTATATTTTGGATTCGATATTTAGGGTGTTCACCAGTACCAAGGCCTTGTTCCCCATTGGACCCAGAATCTCAGGGTCAGGGTAAGCCAACCCTCCATGCTCATTATAAGCTTGTGTATTGCAAAAACGAAATGTGTTTGCCTGTTGATTAGGTCCTTGATTGATTCTCACAAGTGTATTGAAGCATTTGTTTTCTGTACCCAGAGGTGATAAAAAGGTGTTTTTCATAAATACGAAGGCTTCCAGGCTGAGGTTCATGCTTCAGACATTTCAAATATGATCCATGCAATTATTATTTTACGGTCCAAAAGAAACTCCAAAGTAGCAGGTTCACTGAAAGCATACTTTTACCTATATAGATTTGATAATTGATGTTATATGTATGTTTGTCCATAAAATGTTGAGCCCTAGTAAATACACCTGTCTAAATACCCAAAAGGGTCTTTAACAGAGGTCCCGAGGAATTTCTATGATCTGTGAGGGCAAGAAGTCACAAACATGTCAACAGTTTTCTAGCTGTGGGCTTTCAGAATTATATTTTCACACAAGTTCAAATAAAAAATAAATAAACTCATTAAAACCTAACCACTGCAAAGATTGAATCACTTACAAAACCACTATCTATAAAACAAATGTCTGAAGGTACCTCAACCATTGAGGTCCTTTGTTCTAAAAAAAGTTCTCAGAAAAGAGTGTCATCATGGAGACCGTTAGGTACTGCATACCCCACCCAATGTGGAGCACAACCCGATGATGAAGCATGCCCCCTAAGTGGATGAAGGTCAGTGCATCCTTAAGAGGAGGCTCATTGAGCCTGGCAGTAGGTGACTTTAAAGAACGTACCTCTTGAGATCATACACAGAATGTCACACTATTTGGACTGAGTTTTATAGATTTTGGGGGATGTGTGAAGGACTGAAAATAGTCCCACACCCTGTTTTGTTATTAATGAACTAGTCCCAGTAGAAATATTCCAGTCCGAACTGCCAGGTCTGTTCTCCCTGGACAGGAAAGCAAACGATGACAGGATGATTTTGACCTAGCATATACCAGCCAGGCAGGAGGACATAACAACCAGATGTTAAAACTGGGGGTGGGAGGAACTCACAGAATTTCACTCTGCATAATTCCTTGTGAGATTCTGCAGAGTTCCACCAATGGGTGGAAATTTGCACACCACACTACTTGCACTGTGATTTAGCACCGGTAGCACATTCCACTCAAAAGAATCAGCGCAAATGGCACCATGCAGTGTGCAAGAGGGTGCAGCCATTCGACTTGATTCTGCTGCCACTTGAGTAGAAAATATATTTGAGAAGCTGGCCTCTAACTTTGACCAAAAGGGTTACAAAATCTCACCGGAAGTCCTCCTAATGACCAGAACTCTCGCTAGGGGATGCCAAATCTCACTTGCATTTTTGGAGCCTTGCCGGAGAAAACATTCCTTCACATGGCAATTAGCGGTAGTTGCCTGGAATGCTACATTACAAGAGTAACGCAGAGTCACTAAATTTCACTACTACCTCACGCAGAAAGTAATTTTCCATCCAGGTGTGGAAAAGTAAATTTTGCCATGTTCTGTGTCCCTACGCCTCATCCATCATATGTTATGTGTGCATGACCAATATGCATATGTTATTCCCCATGTCCGATTAATGACGCAATTACAGTTGTGTCCACCTTTAGTATGCTAGTTTCCAGTCCTCGTGAATACTACGAATATCAGGCCTATGTAAAGTTACGTTGCCACGTTTCTCAGTGTGCACGTTATTCCATTATGAAGTCCCCGTTTCCAGGCCTCAAAAGGGCCCGGACCACAGATTCAGCTCCTGTCTCCTGAAGTCTCGCTGAGGAGCGATACAGCCCCCACCTGTATCCTCGACCCTTCACTTACTTCCTGCCTCGCAGTGCCCGGTGCAGCCTGGCTCTGCCTCTGAGTCTGCCAAAAGTATGTTATAGTTCCAGTTATCAGTTCAGTCCTCCTTCCCCGCATTCCTAAGCTACTGAACTGCATCAATAGTTTCCGTCATTGTCTAGCCTATGCGGCTCCACGTTAGAGAAATACTGTATTTAATGGTCATTTAGTATTCTTCATCACACACTACATGTAGAATAATGCATGGTCCAGTCTTAGAATCAAGTTAGCCTTTCCCCTCATGACTTCTAGTTTATATCAACATGTTCCCTAAACATCAGATACTAGATAGGGTTTAGGTACAAGTCGCTTCGACCCTCCAGACTTTAGTCTCTGCTCCTAGCACAGAGTTCATAGCCCCCAGCTTCTCCTAGTAATACGTCATTGCCAGTTTGCGCACACCACCAGGTTAGAGGTCCCGGCTCCTTAGGTAGCCCCCTCCTATGTTTCCGCCCCATTCATGACATATTCTGTTACGTTTGCACCACATGTCTATGTATACGCCCAGTTACACCTACTTTTACTGTTATCTTTCGCGACTGCTACGCGTCACGCCTTCTGCTCCACCCACTGCTACGCCTACTGCAATGTAATGCTATGTGTTTGCGCTATGTATATAAGTTCATGTATTGTTATTAAAAGTTAGCGCGCTCATCCCAGACCCGACCCCAGCAGCTGCTGGGTCATCCTATGCAGGTTGTCCTGATCCTGTCCTTATGCTGTAATAAACCTGCAGAAACTCCTACTACCTCGAATCTTGACTCTTATTTATTGAGCTATCTGTTATGCTATATGCCTAGTCAAAAATAGGGTATTATTTATTTATTTACCACATAATGGCGCCCGAACAGGGACTTGCCCTTTCCCCACGCGTCGGTGAAGCCACGCCGACCCCCTGACCCTCTACAGTCGTGACGGAACTCTTCTGCGCAGTGGCAGATATTTCTGCTCAAGTATCCCTCAGGCCCACGGAGGAGACGGAGGAGGCGGTCCAGCATCCGAACGAGACGGTGGAGGAACGCGGCGAGTCCCGACCAGAGCCCAAGCCGAGAGTCCAAGGTCCGAGGTATCCGGAGGCCCACCCGTAACTGAAGTCCGAAGTCCGTCGTCGTCAGCCCAGTCCCGTCCGAGGCCTTCCGTTCTTGCTGCCCGGTGAGTACCATTGCTGGGGTAGTATCTAGACAGGACCAATCTAAATTGACTCCTGGTCCGTGGGTTGGTGGTACCCAGACTCACAAACGAAGTGTTCACCTAGGTGGATACGGGTCTTGATGCGTTCCTTTATGGGACCGGTATGTTCCGTACTGTTTCAGCAGTGCATCCAGTAATTCTAGTCTGTTCCGTTCTCGAGAAATTCTGTTCTGTTTCTGTTCTCAAGTATTCCAGGTAATATTCTGTTCGAACTGTTATGTTATGATATTGTTTAATGTAATTCCAATGTCGTGGTATGCCTGAATTGTTTTCCCAATTGTTATTGTTCTTCGTGTATTGTATTGTGTTCCGATTCAAGTTTACAATGCCGCTCTTTTCAAGATTACGTCAGCTAAAAACTAGAAAGGGTTTATTAGAAGAAGCAGTTCCTGTCCCGCCTAGGGACAGTCCAGGTCACTTTATGTATCAGAAACATGGCATAAGCGCCATATTGTATCTAGATTTATGGGTAGAGTATACCAAACAGTTAGAAGAAAAGTATAGATGGCCCGTATCGGGTACATGGGATGCCGAATGTATCATGCGAGTAGAAGAAGCATTATGGAAAAAGAAAGCCAGACAGTCACAGAAAGATGCCATCGAGTTATGGCGTAAAGAAGCGCATAGAAGAACCGAAAAGGAAGTCAGAAAGTCAGAGTTAAGTAGAGAATCCCAAGAACGAGCCCAAGAAAGAGAATTAATCGAGATAGGTGAACGAGTCAAAGCCGAACAGTCAGACAGACAGAGGCATGCCCTCATTAAGGGTATGTATCCTCTTCTTGCCGAGGGCTTGCCAAAAGCGACCCCAGAGGCATCCAGTAATTTCCCGCCACCATTACTTCCGACCAAGCTACGTCACAAACCGACCGCAGCTGATATTTTTATTTCGTCCTACTTGGACGACACAGTCCCAGAATATGCAAATCCTGTTCGCGCTCCGCCAGTCCCTGTAAATCAGGCACTTCCCGCTCCTCCAGACACCGGAGTACCTGTTACGGTACCCCCGGTCCAGCCCGCCATACAAGTCCAGCCTACATTTCCATTTCCCACTCTGCCAGGACGTAGAGCCTCAGTAGACGACTCCAGTTTAGGGGCTGCAGGAGGAGGTCCTCCTCAAACCCCGCCGCCACACAAGCGCTTAACGTTAGCCGAATTACATGCACAAGCATCACAGCGTACGCCTAGGTATCAGTCTGTTGCAGAAATAAGAAAATCCCTTGCCGAATGTTGCTATGATCCAGTCCCAGGCGAGGATAATATGGTTTTATATTCATTTCGCGTAAGAAAGGTGGCCGAGTATCTAGTCACCTTACCGAATATGAAAGAAGATCTAGACAGAATATATCGTTTCATCCGTACAGGGGATGATCCAGAAAGTATTAGCGAGACTATGTCTCAAAGGAAAGCCGAGATCCAGCTCATGATATTAAAGTTCCTGATCAATTGTCTAATAAGAGAACAAGATTACCCGTCTAAAGATTCCGCTGAAATGAGAATCCTGACAAGGTGGAGTGATAATATAGCCGAGGGTAAGCACAAGACCGTCGGTGCTATGGAGAGTATGTACAAGAAAATCCGTAAAGAGATAATAAAGATACACGAACAGCGTAAAGCAGCACAAGTAAGCGAGAAAGAAAGTATCTCTGATCCCGAAGAAGAAGAGGACGAGAATCCCGCCAGAATAGCGTATGTAGGAAAATCTAGATTTCCAGATCGCCATTTACGCCTAGAACCCAAGTCTATTTTTCATCATTCAGCACCAGAACAAGGTTCTCTAGAACAAGTATTTCAAGCTACCGATCACATTCTGAAATCACGAATCGGTTATAGTGAGTTAAGTACCATGCATGAACAAGAACTAGCCCGATCAGCAGTCCGATGGATTACTGATTCTACCACTTTTCCAGACGAAATAGTGGCACAAATGTTTCTGAAAATGCCCCCAGCCGAGCAACGACTGGTGGGTATGTATATGATTCAGCACCTCATTACTCTGTATGAGGGTCAACACTCTGATCCAGGTCCGTTACATGATATCCTGAACGAGTTACTCCCGTACAGATGGAGAGGTCTAGGTACCGATTTAATTAGTGTCATTCTAGAACAACGCCACAAATATAGAACGTTCTTGAACCCACATTTTGTTCATGTCTCACCCCCAGAAAGTAAATCATTCTACATAGACCGACAGAATCCGTTACGAGAAGTCCACCCAGTCAGAGGGACGGGTGGCGAAATGCAACGAGTGTTTGTATACACTCCAATAACAAAGATGGAACTTCTTGAAATGAAGAAATTAATTCCCTGTCATGACAAAGATCCAGCAGGGTTCCATAGAGAATTAAAAGACATGCTCCGTATGGGAGAATACACTTACCCAGATATCATTAAAATGTTAAAGGTCCTGTTACCCGCAGGGGTGTATGAAAAGCTAAAGGAAAAAGAATGGGAGGTGGGAGAGAAAAAGATCGATTGGACAGCTCTAGAAGCTGAAGACAAGGCTCGAGTACCAGGTACCGGTCTTGGAGATAAATGTAAAGAATTACCAGAATTATTGATTCAAGTTTTACCCAGATTATTGACAACTAGAAAAGAAGACTGGGATGCAATCTCAGCCTGTAAACAGAAACAAGACGAAGATATTAGTGATTTTTATTCTAGATTTGAAAAATGTTTTAGTATTAACAGTGGTCTCAAGACAAGTAGTGAGTCATACCCTCACCTTTTCGTTACTAAATTAGTCGAGAATTCAAGTCCTCAAATTAAAAATCGAGTTTTGAAAGTCGAAAGCACCTGGCAAGCAAATACTCCATCCCAGATGCTCCAGATGCTCCAATACCACCAGAATAGAATCAGAGAAGAGCAAGAACACGAAAGAAAACGTATGAAAGACACGAAAATGAAAGTGCTAGTTGCACAATCTGTTCCTCAAGACAGTCAGAAGAGGGGTCCGAATCAAGCCAGTCATCCTGCAGCTCCCGTTAAAGGGAACTGCAATTATTGTAAACAGCCAGGTCATTTTATAAACGAGTGTGCAGTTCTGAAACACAACATAGCTACTGGTAAGACTAAAGAAAGACCACGTCCGCCTAGACAAGAACAAGTTTCACAGACTCCTCAGTCACAGAATGCACAACAGACAGTTACAGTACCGCAGCCTATTGCTGCAACACAGCATGTCACATCACAGATGTACCAGTATGCACAGTCCGAGTATCCAGAGTATCAGCCATATTCATGAAACAGCCTAGAGAGGGAGGTAGGCTTGCCTCTCATCGAGATACCTGTAGATCAAGAAGGTCCCTATGTTCACAGTCAAGTATTAGGGAAAGACAGAAAGTTTTTGATCGATACAGGGGCAAGTAGGACCACAATTAGTCATGCCGAAGTTCCAGGGGCTCCGCTCTCAGGCTCAAGAAATGTTTCCCTTGGATTTTCAGGAAAACCCATTATAAATGAGATCTCAAAGCCAGTTACTCTAGAAGTAGGTCCATTGTCCCGCACTACTGATCTGTTACTTACTAAGTCATGTCCAGAAAATCTATTAGGCATTAAGACACTGAAAGAGTTAGGTGCAGTCATTTGCTGTTCCCCAGAGGGAATACGTCTGTTCCTACGTGACTTTAAGGGTCACTATGTATTACGAGATTTTGATTCCAGACTGTCTAATGTTCCGCAGCATCTATGGGCGCAAGGTCCAACTGATGTTGGTTTTATGCAAATCACACCCTATCGTGTGACTCTCAAACCAGGTGTAGTGTTACCACGAATCAGACAGTACAGATTGCCACCTGAGGCTGTAGCAGCCTTATCCAAAATTATTGACGAGCTCATGGCTCAAGGAGTAGTTGTAGAAACTGACTCCAATGTATGTAATTCTCCGATCATTCCAGTCATGAAACGTACTGATCCAAATGCACCCCCAGTATATCGATTAGTGATTGATTTACGAGAGCTTAATAAATGTATTATTCCTCAGTACCCAGTAGTCCCAGATATCTCTTCCCTATTAACAGCCATTGATTCTGAAGCCACGTTCTTCACTGTCATAGACCTCAAGAATGCATTTTTTAGTGTTCCTATTCATCCAGACAGCCAGTTTCTTTTCGGATTTTGTTTAAATGGAAGGAGCTATATGTTCACACGCGCTCCTCAAGGTTTCACAGAAAGTCCTAGTATTTACAGTCAGGCACTTAAGAGACAACTAGACAACATTCACATGCCAACGGACACTGCCCTGCTCCAGTATGTCGATGATCTACTGATCACAGCCCGTTCTGAACGTGCTTGCGAGCGAGCATCACTTACAGTCTTGTATTTTCTAGCCGAGATGGGGCACAAGGTGTCCCCTTCGAAGCTTCAATTCTGTGTCCAGCAAGTGGTCTACTTAGGACACTTACTGTCCAAGAGGGGTAGGCAGTTGACACCCGACCGTATCCAGTTAATAGCGAGTCTTCCCCAGCCCAGAACCCAGAAGGAGGTACGTGCTTTTATCGGCCTTACTTCTTATTGTAGGCAATGGATTCCCCAGTATGCATTTCTAGCCAAGCCACTGATACAGTTAACGACACAGGAGGCAGCCGTATCGACTGTCCTCCCTTGGACATCTGAACATACACTTAGTTTCAACGAGTTAAAGAAAGCCCTATGTCAAGCTCCAGTTCTAGCTACACCGAACTACAGTAAGCCTTTTACACTTTTCGTTACTGAACGTGAAGGTACAGCATTATCTGTTCTCACACAAGATCAAGCAGGACAATCCAAGCCCTGTGCTTACTTTTCTAGCACATTAGATCCAGTCGCCCAGGCGTTGCCTGCGTGCCTTAAGTCAGTTGCAGCCACCGCACTAGCTATCAGACAAAGTGATTCCATAGTTTTAGGACATTCCCTGACAGTACAAGTTCCACATTCCGTGGAAGTTCTTTTAAACCGAACACAAACTCAGCACTTGACAATTGCACGTTTAACAGGTTATGAATTGACACTGTTCCAGCCACACATAGAAATTAGACGCTGCAACGTCCTGAATCCTGCTACACTGTTACCATCAGTCAGTTTGAATCCTGACCCACATGACTGTGTGGAAGTAGTTAACATTACGACAAAGCCAAGACAAGACCTGACAGACATTCCGTTACCAGATCCTGACCTGACACTTTATGTGGATGGTTCATGTATGAGAACTAGTACAGGAGAACTAGTCGCCGCGTATGCAGTGACTACTGACACCGAAGTTATTGAAACACACCGTATTGATACCCTGTCCGCTCAAGCAGCAGAGCTAGTTGCTCTGACACAAGCCTGTATACACGCCAAGAACCTGAAAGTTAATGTTTATACAGATTCACGTTACGCATTCGGAGTTGTACATGACTTCGGAGTGCTCTGGCAGGAGAGAGGTTTCATGACTTCTCATGGAACCAAGATTCAGCATGGTCTCCTTATTCAAGCTCTGTTAGATGCCATACATTTACCGACATCCATTGCTATCATGAAATGCAAAGCACATACGAAAGTTACTGACATTATTTCCCAAGGTAACGATCTAGCAGACCGCACAGCCAAGCTTACAGCACAGACTCTAGACATTCCAGTTAATCAGACACATACTCCAGATCCGACTACATGCATGACAGTTAAGGACCCTACACAAGATGTCATAGATATCCAGTTACATGCTACTCCCGAGGAAATCAAGAAATGGTCCGAACAAGGAGGGGTCCAGACAGATCAAGGATGGTTAACAAAGGGTAGAGCCACATGGTTTCTCCCCGACTCTATGGTTCAAGTCATTATCAATACCGCACATAGTCCAGCACATTTAGGAGAAAAAGCTATGTTAGACAGTATCCAGAACATTTGGTTCAACAAGCATTTACGAGCTGCAGCCAAGCAGAAAGTCCGTACCTGTATGATATGTTGTCAGTTTAATCCAGGTAAAAGTGTCCCGGTGGAACAAGGTGGTTTCCAGCCCCCTGACCACCCTTTTGAGGTCCTCCAGATGGATTATATTCAAATGGAGCGATGTCGAGGTTTCAAGTATGTCCTTGTAGTAGTATGCGCTTTGTCCAGGTGGACAGAAGCATATCCAGTCCCAGATTACACAGCCGCGACCACTGCCAAGCAGTTGGTTCGTGAATTCTTCCCTAGATATGGACTCCCTAGAGTCGTATATTCTGATAACGGTCAGCCATTCTCCTCAGAGTTAATGAAGCATGTTTCCCTGTTGTTAGGGTACCAGTGGAAGTTCCATTGTGTACGCCATCCTGAAGCAGCCGGTCTGGTCGAGAGACATAATCAGACCCTGAAAATCCGTATTGCAAAAGTTTGTAAAGAAAAAGGTGTGGACTGGCTAGTAGCTCTGCCAGTTGCTCTATTTTATATGCGCATGGTCGCACATTCCAGATCAGGTCTGTCCCCGTATGAGGTCGTATTCGGCCGCCCCCCTAACATGTGGGGTACTCCTAGACCCCGAAGTATTACCGATGTTTCATGTAATATGTTGACAGATTACCTAGCTTCCTTGATGTCTGCCCTCAACTCATGTCGTTCACAGGTTGCCGCCGCCTTTCCAGACAATACCGAGGTGGCACCGCATGAAATCGTTCCAGGTTCCCTTGTGATGGTCCGGAATTTTGACAGATCAAGTCCGCTGGAACCTCGTTGGAAGGAGCCACGTCAGGTCCTCTTGACCACCCGTACTGCCGTCAAGCTGGAAGGCAGGAAGGGGTGGGTCCACCTTTCTCATGTAAAACTTTTCAATGGATTGAAACCCGTTTCTAAAAACATTTCCAAGGAGTCCCAGGATTTTAAAGACTGCCGAAATATTGTTCTTAAGGACTGTCCCGCAAAAGACATTGTTACAACCCCTTCCCTGTTAGAGAAAACTCCGCAACAGGAGTATAAGCAAAAACTACGGTCTAGTAAGTCAGTCAGTTTGATTGTATAAGTCCTCCCCTAGGTGAAACGGTTAGATTGTTTCTGACATGTATAAAATAGACCCCCATAGTGAGAGAGTCAGTAAAAACTCAATTCAATGTATCGTTTTTCTAAGTTTCATATTATTCATCAGCCTAATGATTTCCTGCACCAGTTATGCCTTTTTCCTATATTTTCCAGTTTCTCATGTAAATAAGTCTGCTAATGCTACAGTAGAGCACACGTTTAGTGATCTGCCTCCTCACGAATATTCTTACCGCCTCGCTATGCGTAATAATTCATTTATCCGTATGTTACATTATTCACACCAGACCAGCAATGCCACTAATTGTTGGGTGTGTGGTCGACTCCCCCCTTTCCAGACACCGAAGGGAGTTCTGCCACTCTTTCCTTATCCATTCTCACATAATGGTTCGTGTGGAGCATGGTCCACGTTAACGTCATCCGCAACAGATATGTCTTTTCTTAACAGTACATGTTTCCCAGACAAGCAAGGTCTCCCCCACAGAACCGGGTTAGATCTAGAAAATGAAGTGTATAATTTAGGTAATTATTCGTCGAATTTCATGGTCCTGAATGTTCAGTCTGATACTACTCCAGACTCACCTGCTATTTCAGTACTACCAGTCAAAGGCGAATTATGTGTCCGTAATTATGGTTCTGTACACGTAGGCCATAGTGAATGTACTACTGTTATTCAGTATAGTGACAGTGGGAAATCTATTTTTAAAGCCTCACGTCATTCTTATTTTGTTTGTGGTCAAATTGCATATGTTCGTCTGCCCCTCGATTGGGAGGGAACCTGTTACATTGCCTTCCTACTGCCGCCTGTTTTTCTAGCCCCACCTGACTACCATAGGAATTCCTTCCTAGTACATACTAGACACAAGAGAAATCTCCCGATTGTCGATTATACTGAAACTGTCGCAGAGCAATTCATTGATATAGATAAAGGTGTTTTCCCTTATTTAGGCACAGTTGTAAATAGTAAGCTAATTCGTAGGTTAACAAGAACCCTTGAAGCAGTAGTAGATGAGACTGCCTCCGCTCTAGGTAACTTAACTGAAGAGCAATCCTTTATGAGAATTGTCGTTTTACAGAATCGTCTCGTCCTTGACGTCATACTGGCCGATAGGGGCGGGGCCTGTAGAGTCCTCGGATCTAGTTGTTGCATTTTCATTCCAAATAACGCGCCGTCTGTTTATTCAGCTATAACCAGACTCCATAAAATTGCCCATCTGTTACATCAAGATCCAGGCACCTGGACATGGTCCGGTTGGTTCTGGAATATAATTTCCGCATGGGGATGGAAATTCCTGTCCTTTCTAAGTATTGCAGTAGCGATCATATTTAGCTGCTGCCTCTGTATACAATGTGGCCCTGCGATTTGCAGCATGTGTGCTACCTCTTGTATTCCTAGTCCTAAGCCCCGTTCTAAGTCCCGTTCCAAGATAATTCGAGACGAGCAAATGATACTGTATGAAATGATAGATGGTATCATGAAAATTGATGTTTCCTGATGGAAACGTAGTGACAAGGAGGGAATGTGGAAAAGTAAATTTTGCCATGTTCTGTGTCCCTACGCCTCATCCATCATATGTTATGTGTGCATGACCAATATGCATATGTTATTCCCCATGTCCGATTAATGACGCAATTACAGTTGTGTCCACCTTTAGTATGCTAGTTTCCAGTCCTCGTGAATACTACGAATATCAGGCCTATGTAAAGTTACGTTGCCACGTTTCTCAGTGTGCACGTTATTCCATTATGAAGTCCCCGTTTCCAGGCCTCAAAAGGGCCCGGACCACAGATTCAGCTCCTGTCTCCTGAAGTCTCGCTGAGGAGCGATACAGCCCCCACCTGTATCCTCGACCCTTCACTTACTTCCTGCCTCGCAGTGCCCGGTGCAGCCTGGCTCTGCCTCTGAGTCTGCCAAAAGTATGTTATAGTTCCAGTTATCAGTTCAGTCCTCCTTCCCCGCATTCCTAAGCTACTGAACTGCATCAATAGTTTCCGTCATTGTCTAGCCTATGCGGCTCCACGTTAGAGAAATACTGTATTTAATGGTCATTTAGTATTCTTCATCACACACTACATGTAGAATAATGCATGGTCCAGTCTTAGAATCAAGTTAGCCTTTCCCCTCATGACTTCTAGTTTATATCAACATGTTCCCTAAACATCAGATACTAGATAGGGTTTAGGTACAAGTCGCTTCGACCCTCCAGACTTTAGTCTCTGCTCCTAGCACAGAGTTCATAGCCCCCAGCTTCTCCTAGTAATACGTCATTGCCAGTTTGCGCACACCACCAGGTTAGAGGTCCCGGCTCCTTAGGTAGCCCCCTCCTATGTTTCCGCCCCATTCATGACATATTCTGTTACGTTTGCACCACATGTCTATGTATACGCCCAGTTACACCTACTTTTACTGTTATCTTTCGCGACTGCTACGCGTCACGCCTTCTGCTCCACCCACTGCTACGCCTACTGCAATGTAATGCTATGTGTTTGCGCTATGTATATAAGTTCATGTATTGTTATTAAAAGTTAGCGCGCTCATCCCAGACCCGACCCCAGCAGCTGCTGGGTCATCCTATGCAGGTTGTCCTGATCCTGTCCTTATGCTGTAATAAACCTGCAGAAACTCCTACTACCTCGAATCTTGACTCTTATTTATTGAGCTATCTGTTATGCTATATGCCTAGTCAAAAATAGGGTATTATTTATTTATTTACCACACAGGCCAAAACCACATGCTGGATTTTGACACCCTATATTCAGATGCCAGAGTTCACCAGCTAGATCTTGCAACTATACAGCAGACCTCCTGTGCTGGAGCCCTTTTGGCAGCCTAGCTCCAATGCAGGAACCCTTGAACCATGGTTCAAGGGTGAATGAGTTGCATGCAGGATTGTTTTTGTGCAGGAATTGACACCAGCCTCCACATAAGCAATCCGGAGAGGCATATTTCTCTTTTTATGTGTGCTGCAGAAGCACACATAGAAAGAGCAAGTAACGAGGAGAAATATTGATATTTCTACTCATTACACCTCACCCGAGAAGGCTTATCTTTTTGGCCCATTCCCAGGTCTACCAGTTCTAATACATTTGTAAGTTTATCACAAACTATGGGAGTTGCATGGCAACACCCACGCAACACCTTTCTGGGGCAGAGTAAGGCAACACAGTGATTTGCACTGCGTTGCCTTATTCCAGATCTATGAAGCCACACTGGGCTAGGCAATGTGGCCTTGCATGCCACCGGCTCGTAAATAGGCCCCCAGATTATTGAAAAGTTTTACTTACTGGGAAAGAAATTGCAGAAAGAAAAGTTAATAGTCTCTTCTGTTGGGAAGAGCACAGTTGATAGAGTTATTAAGAAAGAGAGGAGCTGGGACTGCATTTTATCAGTATTATTGTCCCACTCCTGTGTTTATTATATGTAGGGAGTATTGGGAGACATTGCTTTTCTTCAGCACAGCTGTCCTCAGAGAGTTAATAATGAGTAAAAATAAGAGGCAAATAGATGTAGTTATGGACGTCATGTGGGGGTAGTCAGGGGAATGTCTGTACTTCATTGTAATGACTCCACTTTGCATTATTACTCAGTGACTATGATTGTGCAAAGTGCGACGGAGTCTTTTGAAGGACTGGGGCCTGATTTACACACTCTAACATCTGCTGCACCGTGATGACTGACCTGCTGCCTAGGAGGCCAAGTCCTGCTTATAAATGCACGCTGTACGTGGCATTTAGGAGAGAAGCGTGGTGTCCTTGGAGATATTGCATCATTGTTTTCGTGAAAGGTTCACGGGCCTGTAGAGAGTAGGGATTGCCAGCAGCAGACTAAAAAGTTGTAAACCTGAAGTTCAGCACGCTATGGTCTTTGTTGCATATAATATCCAGCCTCGTTCACAAGCAAACTCCCATCCAGGGAAGTGGAGGGTCGAACAGTGTAGGTCTGTTTAGTGGTTTTAGTGCTTCCCACCTGCATGTGTTCTGTTTCACACATTACTACTTCAATAAAAAAAGAGCAGTGTATGTAGTGTACACAGGTAAATAAAGGCATCTGAAGATTCCTCACCCCGGAGGAAACTGTGCAGATGTCTTGAAACTATAGTTCTAAAACCAGGTCTTCATTAAAAGGAAGTAGTTCAAAATCGACTAACTTGTATCAGCAAACCACCTGTACAAGTTGCATAGAAAGTGAAACCACAACTAGGTAACTTGTTGAATTTCTCGCTGCATTTACTAAGGGAGCCATAAACTTCTACGGGGTACATTGCTATATGAAAGTTTTCAAAATAAGCAGTGAACATGACATGAAGTAACATTTGGTCAACTGTAAGATTGTCATTCACCAAACATTGGAAATGGCAACTGAATTGATTTGCGATTAAAGATTCAGCCAAGGTGGAAGCTGTAGATTTGTAAGTATCAATGGGGGCTAGCTAACTTTAAGGGGGAGGAAAAGAGTGACTCAGGTACGTCAGACAATACAAGGAAAGCGCAATGTTTTCCTTTGAAAGCCCTCACCCACCGACCTAGTCGGTGGCATGCTTCATCATCGGGCCCACCACAGTGGCACCGAATGTGCCCCGGGTGTGCTGCAACGCCAGGAGACTGCGGAGCTGGTATATTGCTGCGTGTGCAGTGAAGGGGTGAGAAGTGAAAGTTTAAAAAGCTATACAAGCGGTCCCAGCACCTGAGGGTTAACAAGTGTTTAATAAACTGGGCCTCCGTTAGCTGTTTAAAAAGGCGAAAGGACAAAGTGGAGTGATTAATGATCTCCCATGTCCTGTGTGGTCTACATGTTTCTGCCAGTGCCTTTTCTATTATAAGCTGGCTTTCCTCAGGACCAAAGAGTTAAGTGAAAAAGTGCAATTAAATAATAAACTAATAAACTATATTAAGTGATTGTGTTTTTGTTGGCTATGTGTTGCGCTCGCTAAGGCGCTGTAGCTGTTAGAGGGGGATTCCCTCAGGCTTGTCTACATAAAACACATAGGACAAAGACAAGACGTACAGGGGAGAGTCATGTTAGGTTGGCATTTTTTAGAACTCATGGTGGCCGGCTCATAGGGTGGTGTTCGACATAAAACCGGCTAGGGTGAGCTCATAGCGATTGTATGAGGCTAGTGAGACTGTAAAAACAACCGTAGGTGGGTAGTGGTGGGCTAAAAAACGAAATCACAAGGTGAGGTACAGGAAAGTACTAGTTCTAGGTCCTCACTCTGTTATTTCTCTGTAAAAAGCCTCATGGGTCGCCTGGCAGAGAAAGAGACCCTGTGGAGATAAATGAGGTTCACAAGGCTGTCTAACCTGTAGGAAAGAAGAGTTTTGGCTTACCCCATGGTGTTGGACAAGCGGTTTTACTCACGAGTAGTTCGGTCTGGTTCCTCCTTGGACCTATTCGTCCTTCCGCGGCGCCCGGTGTGAGCTGAGTGGGCTGCCTCGTTTTCTATTTATATGGTTTTGTAAACTCGGTACACCTGTTCAGGTTAGAAAGAGGGAGGGGTGCGCGGTAAACGCTGTCTCATGCCGAGACTGGCTGCGCATGTGCGGAGGAGTAGTGCGCGTTGGCAGCGCATGCGCGATAGACTGTTTTAGCGCATGCGCGGTAAATTGCTATAGCGCATGCGCAGTAGACTGCAGTAGCGGTATTGTGCTTGCGCATGCGTGATAGCGAGTAGTTCAGTAGAACTAAGTCTGAGATTTGCCGGTGTTCTATGAAATGGCAAAATTAACTGATTTAGTTACATTCATGTGGCTCAGTCAGCAAAGGTATGCTGTTGTCGATTGAGACAGGCATTAGAGGAGAAGAATGGGCTAGGGAGGGGGACGTTCATGTAGGAGCATGGTGGCACTGGTACATCACGAGTTTTTGCAGGAGTGTCTATGTGGCCAGACTGTTCCACGGGATGGAATCATTAAGGCCTTTGGTATGGGTGGAAAGACGGTAAATCCAGCGTTGTTCCTTATGTAGTAAGAGTTTCTCATCCCTGAGGTTGTCAAATTTCTCAATGACAGTCCATGTGAAGTCATTTGGTGTGTGGTTGTGGGTCAGAAAGTGGTCTGTAAGCTTACTGATGTTTTTCCCACATCTTATGGTGCTTCTGGGTTCCGTCTCTTGCCCCTGCCTCTCCTGCCCCGGGATAAAAAAGGGTATTGTTGCTGTTGATTGCCTTGAAAGAAGGGCATGTTGCCCTGAGGGTACATCTGTGGGTATCCGAAGTATGGGGGTGGTAGATGTCCGAAAAGAGGCGGTGGTTGGCCAAAGTTGTGGTTCTGGGGACCTTGCCATGGTTGTTGCCAGTGTTGTCCACGTCTGCCTCTCCCTCTCGGGGTATTTTGTCCTGAGCTTGAGTTGCTTGAGGCGCTTGAAATGGAGCTGTTATCTGAGTTGTCAGATGATTTTTTGGCGGGGGTATAGTCATCTTCTGAGTACGGGTAGGTTTTAGAGTAACTGAATCTTTTCAGATCCTTTTCAAATTTTTTAATTTTTGTCTGGGTGAGGTAGTCTTTGTATTCAGCTATCTCGCGGTTCTGGTCTTCAAGTTTCTTTTTGATCCCTGTCACCGTGGTTTTAAAGTGTGACTCCGTTGCCTGGATTTCAATCATGATTGCGTCTGATAGGCGTTTTGCAGTTTTGATGATAAGGACTAGCCAGTCCCTGGTGCAGTGCCAGGCGATCTGGGCCCAGTCCTTCCGGAATGCTACATCATCTAAGAAGATCCTGGGGGCGTTGGTGACCAGGAGGCCAGTGGGGGCTGTATTGGTTCGTAGGTATTGTGCCAGGATGACTCCATGTAGAACAGTCCGAATCCTGTTCCTCTTCTTCTCCGTGAGTGTGTCCCAGTCAGTCGATTGGGCCCACAGCAAGAAACTCCCTGCTCAGGTTTGATAGTTTTCACCCCCGACACCTGAGGGAAAACCTGCCCTATGGGCAATTTTTGCGCATCAGGCGCAACTGCAGCAACATAACTGACTACAAGCAACAATCCAGTGACCTAGTGCACAAACTAAGGGACCGCGGCTATCCCTCTAGGATAATCAATAAAACTTGCAAAAGAGCAAGAAATCAAAACAGGGACGCTCTCCTAGAAACAGTCCAAAAACCCGAAGAAGATCCTGTGCTTACCTGTGTAACAACGTACAACACAGCATCTAACCAAGTGTCTAACATCATCCACCGCAACTGGAAAATTATAAACTCTGGCACTAGGCAGTGGGAAAAGCCTCGCTTTGCTTATAAAAGAGCAACCAACTTGAGAGACCAGCTTGTGAGCACAAGACCGCGCCCCAAACTTCAAGATAAAGACAACACCATCACTAATGCATGGGGCCTGCCTAAGATCACTGGCCACCAACCCTGCAACAACTGCAGTGTATGCCACCTGACATCCCCTTCTAAAACACTGACCTTGGAACCAGGCAAGACCTGGACACAACGACAGTTTACGAACTGTAACTCTTCAAACCTAGTTTACCTCATCACCTGCAGATGTGGCCTCCGGTACGTTGGCATGACGACCAGGAAAGTGCGCACCAGGATGACAGAACACAGAAGCACCATAAGATGTGGGAAAAACATCAGTAAGCTTACAGACCACTTTCTGACCCACAACCACACACCAAATGACTTCACATGGACTGTCATTGAGAAATTTGACAACCTCAGGGATGAGAAACTCTTACTACATAAGGAACAACGCTGGATTTACCGTCTTTCCACCCATACCAAAGGCCTTAATGATTCCATCCCGTGGAACAGTCTGGCCACATAGACACTCCTGCAAAAACTCGTGATGTACCAGTGCCACCATGCTCCTACATGAACGTCCCCCTCCCTAGCCCATTCTTCTCCTCTAATGCCTGTCTCAATCGACAACAGCATACCTTTGCTGACTGAGCCACATGAATGTAACTAAATCAGTTAATTTTGCCATTTCATAGAACACCGGCAAATCTCAGACTTAGTTCTACTGAACTACTCGCTATCACGCATGCGCAAGCACAATACCGCTACTGCAGTCTACTGCGCATGCGCTATAGCAATTTACCGCGCATGCGCTAAAACAGTCTATCGCGCATGCGCTGCCAACGCGCACTACTCCTCCGCACATGCGCAGCCAGTCTCGGCATGAGACAGCGTTTACCGCGCACCCCTCCCTCTTTCTAACCTGAACAGGTGTACCGAGTTTACAAAACCATATAAATAGAAAACGAGGCAGCCCACTCAGCTCACACCGGGCGCCGCGGAAGGACGAATAGGTCCAAGGAGGAACCAGACCGAACTACTCGTGAGTAAAACCGCTTGTCCAACACCATGGGGTAAGCCAAAACTCTTCTTTCCTACAGGTTAGACAGCCTTGTGAACCTCATTTATCTCCACAGGGTCTCTTTCTCTGCCAGGCGACCCATGAGGCTTTTTACAGAGAAATAACAGAGTGAGGACCTAGAACTAGTACTTTCCTGTACCTCACCTTGTGATTTCGTTTTTTAGCCCACCACTACCCACCTACGGTTGTTTTTACAGTCTCACTAGCCTCATACAATCGCTATGAGCTCACCCTAGCCGGTTTTATGTCGAACACCACCCTATGAGCCGGCCACCATGAGTTCTAAAAAATGCCAACCTAACATGACTCTCCCCTGTACGTCTTGTCTTTGTCCTATGTGTTTTATGTAGACAAGCCTGAGGGAATCCCCCTCTAACAGCTACAGCGCCTTAGCGAGCGCAACACATAGCCAACAAAAACACAATCACTTAATATAGTTTATTAGTTTATTATTTAATTGCACTTTTTCACTTAACTCTTTGGTCCTGAGGAAAGCCAGCTTATAATAGAAAAGGCACTGGCAGAAACATGTAGACCACACAGGACATGGGAGATCATTAATCACTCCACTTTGTCCTTTCGCCTTTTTAAACAGCTAACGGAGGCCCAGTTTATTAAACACTTGTTAACCCTCGGGTGCTGGGACCGCTTGTATAGCTTTTTAAACTTTCACTTCTCACCCCTTCACTGCACACGCAGCAATATACCAGCTCCGCAGTCTCCTGGCGTTGCAGCACACCCGGGGCACATTCGGTGCCACTGTGGTGGGCCCGATGATGAAGCATGCCACCGACTAGGTCGGTGGGTGAGGGCTTTCAAAGGAAAACATTGCGCTTTCCTTGTATTGTCTGACGTACCTGAGTCACTCTTTTCCTCCCCCTTAAAGTTAGCTAGCCCCCATTGATACTTACATATAAACCCAGGGGATACGGGCTAGCATATCTAGTCCTCTCTCTCTCTTTGATCTGAATAATAGCTGTAGATTTGTGTCACCATCTATGGTGATTCACGGAGGTAGGGGACCCGTGCTCCAAGTGCCCTGCTACGTCTGCACCAACTCTACAATTTTAGAGTGGAAGAGATTAAGGAACCCCTGAGGGAAAGCGAAGAAAGGAGATTGGGTCACAAAACTCCAATGGTTTCCTTTGCACGATATGGACACCACATCTGAATGGCTCAGCAGCTGTAACAACAAGAAAAGTACAATGACTTTCTTATTCCACTGACAGAATTATATTATACACATTTATATGACCATTGGGAATAAGAAGCTGTAAACAATAACCATTGGCTGGCTGTACCCCTAGACCGACTGGCACCTTAGTGATAGCTAATGAATTATTTTCTGTGCTATTTCTCAAGGAATGTACAATTGCCTTCATGTACTTTGATTCTTTTCAGAGAAGTTGTGAGGCATATTTTATTTCATTATTCCTGATACATCTCAGGAATCAGGACTGGTCCATACATAATCAAGAAACACCTTTTCTAAGGGCTGATATCATGTACAGGCCGAGCTCGAGGTCGGATGGCAGGTAACCATAATAAAACGGTTTTTGTGGAAACAGAAGCGATCAAGGATGAAACCGTAAAAAACAAGTGCACCTTCGTTTACTAAGAGACAAAAACTGAAGGGAGTAAATAGTCAAAGGCCGAGTGCAGCAGAGAAGAGAATTCAGGATTAAAAAAAAAAAATGTCCAGAAATGACCTAGCAGTGACTGACCCACAAGTCGAGGACCACAACTGCAAACACAGGGAGACGCCATACAACGCGGACAGAGACTGTTTGACCAGAAGCAAAATAGTGACAACGTGCAAAGCTAGGAGGAAAACAGGATTTGCCGGAGGTAAAAAACATGAAGTAAAATCCGTGTTGATGAGCAAAAGTGTCAGCACACGCGAAAGAGATATAAGTCTTCCCAACCAAATACAAGGCCAGTGGAGGAGAAAGGGCATGCCTTTTGTCTCTGCTTATGTTCAACACAATTGCCGCACTCCAGGCTAGGTGCCTGAAGCAAAGCCTGCTTTTCAGGAGTCTTTGATTAAGGCCCACAGAACTGATAAGTGTAATGCTGAGTGTAATGTCAAGGATATTTATTGTTAAGGGTCTGATAGACACCGCCAGCCATGTTAGAGCTTTTCCGCCACGGTCGGAAGGCGACCGCGGCGGAAAAGCTGCGGACGGAATCCCAGACCCACCAACCATCCTAATGTGGTGGTGGGTCTTTCGAGGCTCCGCAACGGTTTTTCCGCATCCTCCCGGCCCGGAGGATGCGGGAAAACCGCAATCATAATCTGCCCCTAAGTGTGGTGAAGCTGGGCGTTGGCATTCATGATAAACTGCTAACAGGATGATGCTTTTACAGCTGAAAAGGGATAACCATATGATGTTCATTCATTCTCCAAGTTAAATATGCAAATCTTGTAATGCCCAAAATGTGTGCTTGCAAGCAGCAGTAAAAGGGGCCATAAGGTATGGAGGATTTCCTCTACCAAGATGAAGAAGTCTTTATTGGTTGCCCACCCTATTTATGAAAAACCAACAACTACCTAGGTGGCAGTGTTCATTATAGCATTTTACTCCTCACCTCCAGTCTGCACACTTCACCCCTGGTTCATCCACAGGGAGAGCTTTGAGTGATTTTTTTCACCAGGTGTTGGAAGTCTTCATACACTCCACAGAGTGTAGAGAAGAAATAGATCCAGTGTATTAAAATCTCCTGCAGTGGACTTAATCTATGATATATATTGGTATTCTCATACAGAAATTAAATTAGCATTGGCATAGTCAATAGGTCTCGCTTTTGGGACCTTATATTTAGCTATGCAGCACAATATCCTTGGTGCAACAACATCAACTGTTGCATGGCTAAACACTTATAAGGTCCCACAGGCGAGACCTATTGGCTATGCCAATGCTTGTTTTATTTGCTTTCTGGTACTCGTAGTCTTGTTTTACTGTTCTAAATACAGGCCTGCAAGGCTGGGAATACCAGGAAGACTGGACTGATGGTTTTGCTTGTGTAACATGAAGTAACTTGAGTTCTACATTCTCTTTCCGTGGCAGGTCAAAATCATTTGCTGGTCTTTTTGTCATTTTTGTATGTTTACTTTGGTACAGGTTTGTAGGATGTGGCATTATGGGCCAGATGTAAGTAGCTAAATACCGGTAGGTAACGGCCGAAAATTGGTGAAATTACCGACCGGTATTTAGCCCTTCCCAATGTAGGAGGCTGTAAATAAGGATTCAGTAATTTACCGATTCCTTATTTTATGGAATCAGTAAAACACTGATTCCTTATTTAAAGGAATCGGTAAATTACAGAATCCTTAAAACCTATGTAGGTAGCACTTAAATGAGTGCATTTTTGCTTTAAGGGCATGTATGTGAGCCACATGTGCACACATGTATGATTCAGGGGTGCAACAGTGTGTCAATGTGACACCCTGCCACCCTTAAATATGCTCCCGCTATTACTGATTCGGTAATACCGAATCGGTAATAGTGAATGGCTTCCCATTCATTCCTATGGGCCTCCAGGCCCATAGGAATCAATGGGGAGGTAATCCTTAATACTGGATCGGTATTACCGATTATGTAATAAGGAATATTACAGAATCTGTAAATTTTACCGATTTTTTACCTACATCATATTTACCGATTACTAAATACCGAATCGGTATAATTCGGTATTTAAGAATCGGTAAATTGAGATTACCTACATTGGGCCCTTAGTTCCTTATGTGTTTCTGTCCATCTTCGTTTTTGGTTCTGAAAATCTGGTCACCCTAATAATAATAGCATATTTTATTTATAGCGCTTAGAAAGGAATTAGTGGAATATGAAACAGTATTTCAAAAACAAGTTCTTATTGGAAGGCTGATTTCTAGTTGAGGCCTCCAGGTTCTCGCATGCGGTTTGGTAGATCTGGAGCAGCTTGAGTTGGTGCTTGGCTCCTTCCTGAAATGCGAAAGTCTCTTTATCTGAGGCGATCAAGGTGGCTAGTAAGGGAAAACAACCAGCTGAAATACCTTTCACGGATCGTGGTATAACACTACCACTATTTGATATTTTTAATTTCTGTGCTGAACCAGACATATGTGATCATTCATTATGTAGAAAGCTAGTAGGATTGCGTAGTGATTTAAAAGCTCACTGCTAAAATATGCACTGTTCTCCAGTTGGTGATAAACTGAGTAATATCCTGTCATCTACAGCACTTTAGAAATGGTGTGGTATGAAGCGCTACACATAAAGAATTTTGTTTATATAAATTGACAGCTGGTAATGCTTTTCTGCACATGTTAGACATGCATTTGCATAGACTGTAAGCGGATCATGAAACAATGCCCTTGATTGATTGGCTGCCAAAAAATTCATTGAAAGCGAAGCACAAAACCTGCCTTCTTCAAAACCTAGCCAGATTAGCCGAGTCAATTTACTAAGCAGCGGTTCTAGGCTTATCTTTCCACCCATCTCTGTCACGCATTATAGGGGGTTTGGGGGGGGGGTCAATCTAGAATTAACTAAAGTGGTATCAGTTTGCACACACTACGTAAATAGACGATGAAAGATGCTTACAAACATTTACAATGTATGTCCACTAGGTGGTGCCGGCTACACGTTGTACTGGCAGAATTAATCTGATATTCTCGTTTCCTTTTATTGATAGATCTCTATGCCGTGTGATATAAACTGTACCCCACTCCCCCCCTGGATAATCGGCGCTCTTTGCGACCTGTACTACGCTGTAGTGTTGAGAACCCCTTAGAGAATAATGCCAGCTGCTCTGCACCCATTTAAATGTAATGCCCTAGCACAGGTAAAGTGAGGGGCACTAACCCGGTCTAGCCAGGGCTTTAAGTGGGATGAAAACAAGCGCACGCCTTGTGCTACAAGTGGGAGGGGTGGGGGGAGTGCGAGAGCACACAACGTTTCCTATGCGGGACCGAGCCAGGGGCACCATGTGTTTGTAAGTTAATTACAAACATATGGTGTCAAGCTCGCTCCCACAAGGGAATCACCAGACGTGCACACGTTGCCATTAAAGGCAATGGAACGCGTGCACGTTTTTAGGGCAAAAGCTGCATCGATGGCTAAAGGTCTTTTTCCAAGCAGCGCATGGGCGCTGCTAGGCGAGATCTAAAAAGAGGGCTGAATATGACACTTTATGTTTTTGTAGTCGACATGTTCCTTGCCTGTCATATGCCCTAACAAATTCATGCCAATTCAACAGGGCTTGTGGCCCTAATTTTTTATTGATCTGACTGGCGTCTGTGGTACCTAGCTGTATTTAGGTAATAAAACATATCAGATTAACTGCTTATCACAGATGTCATTTGCTGTCACCAGTACTGGGGTTGGTTCCAGTACTGCAAACCTACTTTAGTGGCTCTGGACCATGGCAGGACAGAAACACTTACATATATTGAGCCCACTGTAAGTGCTACACTGATGTGGACACTGCAACCTCCATGCAAAGATAGAAAGCCCAAGACAGCTGTGATAAACTACATGAACATGTTCAAAGCAACTTGACTTGACCCCATTTCAAACTTTCTGGGAGGGCACAGAGTAAAGTAGCCATGGCCAAGTCACATTACAGACTTTACCTATCCATGCAATCAATGCACAGATCTCTGATCTAAAATCCTACAAGGTTAGGTGTAGGATTCTACTATTTGGAAGTCCTGGTGCATTAAATTAAAAGAGACAAAACACCAAGGAAGTAATTATATATAACCATACCATTTGTCAGCTCAAGCAGCAGTCAACACCAAACACATATAAGACAAAAAGCCATGGTAAACTAAATAAATTGGCAAAGCTCAAGGACTCACATACATGAACTAACAATGCATGAATAAGAATACAACAGCCAATATTGTACTGTAAACAAAACAACAAAAACCCCACATATCCCAGATAGACGGAAACCTAGTAGGGCAACAAGAACCGCTCCACTAGGATGAATTCCAACCAGAGCACTTACCATACTACAGACACTTTCAAATTCCAGAAGGGCATTAGATATGAAGTTCATGAAGCACAACTGTTCCTGTATTTATTCATTTTTTAATGCACTAATACAACGTCAAGCACCATTTCATAACAATAGATGTCAGTGGGTATATTCCTTTTACATGAACCAGAAACTGGAGAACCTTATCAGCCCTGTGTATGTGGAATCCAAAGCTGACTATGATGTCGGATGATGGGATACGGTCCCTCCAGTGGAAGGAAGCAGGCTATGGTTAAGGCATATAATTGACATCTAGCTCTGAACCCCCTAAAGATTCTTTATGCTCTCCATAGGTGTGCTGGTGTGGGCTATATTGCAGACGTCGAAGCTGGACAACATGTAACCAGGAGGGTCGACGGGTGGAAGAAAACGACTCCTATACGAAATGGTGGGTTACTGATCCCTCCCCTCCTTCCCTTCAGGATGATCGCACGTCATGGCAACTGTTGTCAGGAACCGAGGAGAAAGCAAGCGGCTCCTTTAATTGGGCGTACACAGAGGACGAGGACACACCCCTGCGTGACGTTGGTTACACGGCAGTGGTGAAAAACCAGGAAGGAAATTGGTTGGCGTGTGACAACACCGTGGAAGAGACCGAAGGAGTTGCGAGGAGATCGGAGGACGAGGAAAGCGGAGCGCTGAAGGCAGGACGAGAAGTAGACGAGCCAGGAGGCCAACGACACAGCGATTCGCCGTGCCACACTCCCGAGGGAGGAGTGTGGCTGCGACAGGTACAGCAGCGGTTTGCGAGCTGGGTGGGGAAGCGGGGTGGTACACCCCAATAGAGCAAGATACAGCTACAACTGCTCGTGTACATAGCCCTTGTACATACCTGTATATATTCATACTCCCTCCTCCCTCCTCTACCTCCCTTATCCTGCACACTTTCCCCACTACGTACCTTTGCACAACCCGGAATGTAAAGCACGAGTGTATCAGCGGTGCCCCCTCACTTACCGGGTTCCCTGGGGTCGTATCGGAAAAGACCTTGAGTCTTAATGGTCCTTTCTCTTTTGTTTCCATAAATACCCTGACCTACGAGAGAGAGAACTAGAAACCAAGACCCCTACCTCGGACAGGAGAAGACCACTTCCCAGTCAAGACCGGAAGAAGTCTAGAGCCATCACGGATCCATCCGAGTTTGCTCGGGAGAGATTGACATTCCGCCATCGGAACCCCTTGTTGAAAATAAAACCTACTTTAACCCGAAAACGTTTCAGTTCCCTCACTGTACCCACGTCACACTACACTTGTACTTTTAATTAATGAGTTCAGTCCAGTGTGCTGGAAGTTCGTGACCGTTACCACACCTTGCATATGCTGAGTGAAGGAGAGATCATATTCAAAGATGGTGCCAATGTTTCTTACCACCTGTACTGCTAGCCCAGCTCAGTTGGTCAGTAAAATTGAAAGGGCGTCTCCATGACATATCCTGATTCTCCTTCCAATATTACATTTGATTAAGCATTTAGTGAACTTTGTCCACTGCTCTAGACTATATAATGTTGACAATTGTAGAACATTATGTCAGGGACGTGATACTCATTTAACATAATAGCAGAGAGAGAGAGATGAAACCTTCATGCACCCCATTCAATGATCTTGTTGGATGATGTGACAGTGTTGATTCTAACTTGTTGACTTTGACATGTGAGAAAAGCATCATTCAATGTAATGCTTCTCCTGTGAACCCAGACCAGTTTTCCAGATCATCTAATAAGAGCGCATGATTTTATTGGGACTTTGCTATGCTGGAGACAAGCCTTGGGTACTTCTAATATGTATGGTGATAAGATGTCTTTGCAGTCTTTGATGATCACTGATGGGCACAGTTTGTGCAATGCCTTGGAAGGCTTGATGTTTTTCTACAGCTCAGAGATCTTGTTAGTGGATAACTGAAGTGAATGCTGCCAGTTTTAAATTGATTCTCATAGTGTTGATTGGAAAGAATGCAGACTTGGGGCTTCATTTAGGGTTTCTGGAATCAGAACAATTCTGTAAACTGGTGATCCTCCTACATGACCAAACCAGCAATTGGCACACTGTATTTAGAGTTGGGGTACCGCTGATACTCCGCTGGCTCTGATGGTGGTTATCCCATTAGTGGTCACACACAATGAAGACTATGGGTTTCCTGTCCTAACAGTGTGTTGCACATTCACCCCACTGTATTCATAATTGCCTCTGGTAGTTAGATTATTTCCCACATTTTGACCCATGTTCTTCATTGTTCAAAATACCTTTTGATGAATCATATTAATCCAGGAGCTTATGTTTCCTTTTTCCTTTATTTTGTTAGTTGGTCTTGTAGAATGATGGCATCAGCATGCATTGCTTTCCTTTTTCAATGGGGTTGGTATATTATATTTACTTCCAGGCTTTAGTAAGTCACATGTACCAGTTTGTGTGCATTTCTGTTCCCACTAGCTTGTTGTCATGGGAAATCTGTAGGTACTATCAGATCAGGGTCAGTGCTTAAGTGTCTCCAACTGAGTGTGGTTACAATGGTCTAGTTGTGAATAATACATGGTGCTGGTGAAATGGCATTCAAGACCATCCAATGTTACAATTCAGTGTGGCTTAGGTCACAGCGGTGGAGCCCAAAAAGGGTTAGTTGTGTCTTCATGATGTATAGAACGATCCAAAGTCTGAATGAAGATTTGTATATATAAAGTTTATTTTCAACAATTTTGGTTAACACGCAGGTTATCCAATCGGTAAGTGAATCTTGAGGAAAAGTTCATAATCAATCATAATAGGAAAAATCCCGATGCATTTCGGGCATCAACATGCCCTTCTTCATGGAATGGTCTGAAAAGCCAAAAATAAACATGCGCTATATCCAAATATCAATGCATAAAACAATGTCTAGCACCAAGACACCAGTGTCAAACTGCAAGGTACATGCTGAGAATCAGAGTACAAGTCAAGCAAGGAAATTCAGAAATGTGTCTGTGTACGTGAAAATTAATGGTGAACCAATAAGTAGCGTATAAAACCACCGAAGTGTGTGACAGTGATGACGAAAAAGAAAGCATGCTGTGCTTATACAGTGTAAGAAGGCGGAAAAAATGTATGGGGTGAGTCGTATCAATCATTGGTGAGCAGTGACGATTAAGTGAAGTATATACAAAACTAAGAAAAAAATGTCAAAATCTTACTATGAAGAATATTATAGTGCGTGACAACCACAAACGGGTTGAAATACGCCGGTCTTCCAACTCTGTAAAGAGTAACAACAATATCTATTAATAAATTCAAGAAGGGTGAAAACGATACCTGAAGGGCTAAGCATGCCAGTGGGGCAAACTTACGTGGTGCGTGGAGCGGACGACTACATGTAGTCAAAACCGCGTGTTTAGAACCGGCACGGGGAGCAGGTGAAACGGGTAGTAGAGTACTTCCGTATATGAAGGCGTGTGCAAACGTCAAAGTTTGGAAAGAGTGAAAGGATAAGTGGTCACGTGATCGGGACAAACCCAGGAAATGGTGAACAAAAAGAAAGGGCTATCGAGATTCAGTGTGGAGAATCTAGTGGCAACCATGATAGGAGCGAAATGAAGAAAAGTGTGTGGATCTGTCAGAGAAAACAGATGTCAACAGAAGGCAATATATAATCAATATATGAGAAGGAATAAAAGTGAAAAACACAATTGATGTAATAGAATTCCAGACATGATGAAAAACAAATGATTAAATTAGAACAGATATGAAAAGTTAAATCTGATCAGTATATATCAAAATAAATACAGTATTACAGCTAACAAAGAAACTCCATTCTATCATTGAGCCTTTCGGCTGCATCGTGTTTAGATAACGGATCCAAAAATTCTCTCTCTTTAATAACAAATTCTTCAAGTCAGTCAGTCAAAATACGCTTTATTCGATTTTTGTTAAAATCATAAAAGGCAGTACATACAGCACAAATAAAAATCATATTGCAATTTACATACAAAAAACATTAATTATAATTTAGATTAAAATTTAATTGAACACACAGGACCAACATTTAAAATGAGACGTTCCCTGGGGCTTGTTTGTTTCTTAATCTAAATGCAGCCGTTAGGTAAGATGCAACACGAAAAATGATGTGCGTGTTGCCCAACATTTGAAGGAAAATTAATGCTGGCCTAGCCTGGAAAAAGCCTGCATCCTTCAGAATAGGTATTAAATATTTCTCCCTAGCGGTGGCATAAAGTCCACAAAAGAACATAAAATGTAGAGTATCTTGGGTAAAAAAGTTGTCGCATATGCAAGGTGGAGCGTCCTCAGGTTTTGCCCAAGTAGAAAAACAACCAAGTGTGTAGGGGATCAAGTTCATCCTAAATTTAATAAGCAAAACTCTATGGAGGGGATTAGTGACAATTTTTAAGTAAGGTTCCAGAGAGGGAGTGGTACTTAAGATCAGATATGCTCTTACTGACGGTTTCATTATTTCCCTCTCTTCTCTCTCTAACCGTGCCCTTTCAAGGAAATGATGCTTAATCCACCCAATATCCTTTAATCTAATATTTGAAGGGGCTGAATAGATCTCCGGTCTCCCCAGCGCGGCAAATGAGGTTTTAAGGTATCTCAGTCAGGGTATTCTCAAGGCGTGGTCCCTTGATACCACATCCAACAGAATACCATGGTTCAGCGTCAGCTCTGTGTTCAGCCATGTTTTAATCCAAAATTGTTCAAGTCAGTTCCCTCAGGGTTTTCAACATTTTCCAGAATCAGGAATTTCAATTGGGAAACATTGTGTATTAAGCTGGTAAAATGGGAGGCTAATGCTGATTTCATGTTTTTTAAACGAGTGTTACTCTTGTGTTCCAAGATTCTGGTGCAAATCTTTCAGGAGTTTTTCCCTACGTAGCAAAGCCTGCATGGGCATTTGATCATGTAAATGACCTTTGATGAGTTACAAGTCGCGTTAACCTTGGGTTTAATCGAAAATCCTTTCATGGGATGATTGAATGTGGCGCCACGTATTACATTATTGCAATTACTGCAATTAAAACAAGGTTGAAGGCCTTTATAGCTGCTGTTTTTTGGGGCCCGATCAGACTTAGTTAACATTTCCTTAAGGTTAGGACCTCTGGTATATGCAAACATCGGTCTCTGGAGTAAATGTTGCGAAAATCTGGTTCGGCAGTCAGTATAGGCCAGTGTTTTTAGATTTTTCTTTGATACTGGTCACTCAAAGTTGAATATTTCGATGTAATTACCATCCTGGTTTGTGGCGACTTGCATTTGGGTGTTAGTAGATCAGTTCATTTCTGAAGTTTGCATCTGTCAATTGCTTTCTTCAATACATGAGTGGGGTAACTTCGTTTCAGAAATCTGCATTCCATTTCCTTATTTAGCTAGTGTCTGATCCCATGAAAAGTGACGCTCAAATCTGGCCCTGTGTGAGATTCGACCAGACATACTAAAGAGTGCTGTTGCAGTCTAATTTTACATTAAAGTTTGCAGCCCCCGAAAGTACGGCTCAACTCTGCCCCACTCACCGGACTGTGGTGAAGCCCAGGACGGTCCGCGGGCGAGGAGCCTTGTATCAGCGAGACGAAGTGGACGTCGAGAGGGACTCGCAGTGGCAACAAGGTCGGAGTGCTCCAGTGAAGCTGGCGTGGGCTCCCCAGAGCTTTACCATCGACGAGGTGACCTACGCTCCGGTAAGGGGAACGGCATTCTCACTGAACTGCAGAGCCAGAGTCCTGACTCATTCCTCCCCAGCAACAGTGCCTGACCTTGAAATGGCCACCCGCACAGGAGCGAGCTAGGGGGCCTGACACTTTTCAGAGTGGAAATACCACCGGATACCGGGATCGCAACAAGGTACAAGGTACTTCTACACTCCCACCCGCCAGCTCCACTCCACCAGCCTCGCTCTCGCCACCGTTCCCCGCATCCAACGAACCACCTCTGGCAGCAGATCCTTCTCCTACCTCGCTGCCAAGACCTGGAACACCCTACCCACCTACCTGCGACAGACCCAAGACCTACTCGCCTTCAGAAGACTCCTCAAGACCTGGCTCTTCGAGCAGTAGCAGCCCCCCCCTCCCCAGAAACCCTTACGGGTAAGTAGCGCGCTTTACAATTTGGTTGATTGATTGATTGATTGATTGATATCAGAAGCAGGTCATTCCAGACCCCTATCAAAGTTAAAAATGTCCAGAGACAGGCTAGAAGCTTCAGGATCCCACAAAGCAGGATCCCGAGATGCCTGACCTACAAATGCCTGCCACCCCTCAGATCAGCAATAGAAAGATGCCTACTTGAAGCACATTGAAAGATCCGGTGCTACCTCGATCCCACTGTCGGTGTATAGTGAAGAGCTCTAGATTACAAACAAGGCAGGAGCTTGAGATGCTTGCCCCTAAAATTGGCAGCCATCCTAAAAGCAATGTTAGTAAGTGGCCCACCTTAAGCACATAGGAGTATCCCGATTTACCTTGAGCCCTCAGACACTGTAAAGTGGGGCATCTGTGATCCCGAATGCGTCCTGTGACGGCCTGAGGTGGGAACAGAGCCTCAGGTCACAGCGAAGTCACAACACTCATTGTAACCAATTGCACACCAGAAGCCCCCTAACCTACGCGAAGAGGATCCAGCATTACTGCCTAAAGAAGACATCTGACAACCTCTGAGACCGTCACATCAAGAATCCTTAAGGTCAGTGGTGACAACGCCTAGGGGCTGGGCCCCAAATTGTCTACCAGGGACCTAACTTGGTCTGGTCTCAAGAGAGCCCCAACTCAATGCCACCCCAATACGGTCTTGGTCCCAGAGGATAGTGCAGGCTCCCCCCGGTCTCTCCTCTAATCACACCCTCCCGGAGCCCAAGTCTACGTCCCACTGCCACACCTAATCACAGGTGAAGCGACCACACGGAAAGTTCACACCAAGGGTCACCTTCCTTTGCTCATCTAGCAATTAGCCCCCCTCCACACGAGTGACTACTCCTCAAGCTTCCCCACTCAAGCGTTCCCATCCATCCAACCTGCCAGATAGCTGGCTCCCCTCCGATAGGCACTCTCCCCACTCTACACCAACCAACCAGTCAGACAACTTGCTCTCCTCCTCATGGCACTCTCCCTACTCCACACTAGCGGAAATACCCTTCCTTACTAACCTAGATAAGATGCCACCGGCCACTCTTATGGCTGCATGCCCTCGATCCCCTAATTACCTGATACCCCACGGTCAAACTCATTTGCAATCTCTTCCCCCCCAGCCTCTCTAGTAAAGCAAAAAGGCATCTCAAACACAGACTGATCAGACAACACTCCGAAACTCTATTCGTAGACACCTACCACTGCTCTTCTAGAGGGCAGTTAAAAATGGACTTTCATTTGTCACATTGTAAGACCTGATCACTGGTTCTTCATCCTCAACACGCATGTTCTCATCTCCAAAACTACCATCACAGCCCATAGCCGCAAACTGACCACCTCTCTCCCGAATCACCAGTCCCTAAGCGGTAATATCTCCATAACCATCTATGAAAACAGAACTGTCCTAATACAGGCTAAGAGCGATAACCTCGAGTTCTTCGACTCTCTTTTTCTCGGGCTAAAAAAAGCTCCTGTGCACAAGACACAACTTGACCCGACCCCTCCCCTTCCCCCAATGAGCCTCTCCAACAAAAAAGGCAATGGACCCCTCCCACGCCCTCTCCGCGATCCCACCTCCTGCCCTCCAGTGACATATACCTCCCCACTACCCCTCTGAATAAGGACCCCGTCCCCTCTGACAGGCACCCCATCCAACCCAGCCCCCCTCCCATCCCAACTCGCCATCCAGAGAGGAGCGTTACCCCCAAGCTCAGCCTCCTCACACCTCCCCCACTCCCTGCCCATCTAAATCGCGACTCCCAACCTGAACCAATACTACTCCAACCCAGGAGCCCTCCCAGAAACAATCCGGGCAGCCCCTGCCCCATTAACCAACCTGACCGGACCACTCTCCACCCCCCCCGGACATTGGTACCCCTGCCTCCCTCCCTCCCTCCCTTCATGGATAACTTGATGCAATGCCTCAACCTACTAGAATCCCAGCTCGAAATAGTAACACAAGGTTTGAAAGAAACCC
The DNA here is from genome assembly GCF_964261635.1 of Lissotriton helveticus. NCBI lineage: Eukaryota > Metazoa > Chordata > Amphibia > Caudata > Salamandridae > Lissotriton > Lissotriton helveticus. The sequence continues at coordinate 1,002,152,680 of NC_136071.1, read as the reverse complement.
TTCACAACCTGGCCATAATCCGAAAGCCAACTCAACACTCTGCCGCTCCGCCAATTCCCTCCCAACCCTGAAGGAGTAAAATTACACCCTCCAGTGGACCTCATGCCCCCCTCCGTTCTTGACCCTCGACCAACAATTCAGGAAATGAGATCCGCTCAGATAGACCCAGAAGAGCAAAATCCACTCTTTCCCCTCAGGAAGTGGCACTTCTTGCTTTATGCTATGACCCCCCCCCCCGGGGAACTCCTCCCCCAAATCCACACTTCCCTCCCAGGAAACGGCACTCCCTGTCTTAACGTATGTCCCCCCCTGGAACTCCTCCCCCAAAGCTTAGATCCAAGTAATTATGGGAGTCGGAAGGGACCACCTACCGCCAAGAGCCCCCAGACCCCCAGCTCACCTAACCTCCCTACCCAGAGCCCAACCTTCCAAGATCAAGAACGAAGAAGGTCCCACCACTAAATGCTTGCTCATAAACTGTAACCCTGGGCGAAGCACTACGCTACGCTCGCGTAGTTTGCAAAGTTTGCTCAAGTTCGCACTGCGCGAGCTGCACGTAGCACAGTGCGAACACGCGTAGCGCAGCGTAGCGTAGTGCAGCGGTCATTTTTTGCTTGTTCGCGGTCCTCAACGTCATGTTCGCGACCGCAAGCAAGCAAAATGATATCCCTGTGAGACTCTCAACGCGGGGAGGTCAGGTTTCTCATTGCGAGTGGTTGTGCATGCTCGCGACCGCTCGCCATGAGAAACTACCAGTTCGCTTTGAGAAAGCTGCCGCTCGAGTAAAAATCTACTCGAGCGGCAGAAAACTACAGCTTGCACTGTGCAAGATGCAGTTTTCAATGATTGCACAGTGCCGGATGCTTGTTCGCACTGTGCAATCATTGAAAATGCATCTTGCACAGTGCGAACATGCTACTACGCAGCTCGCGTAGTGCTACGTGAAGTTAGCATAGTGCGAAGTGCACTTCGGGTAGCTTCGCGTAGCGCTACTTCGCGAACTACGCCCACCCCAATAAACTGTAGATCTGCCTCTAAGCATGCATCTGAACTAGCAGAAGCCATCCTCTCCCATGATTTATACATAGCTTTCATCACGGAGACCTGGCTTAACAATCTCTCCTACACTATTTTGGACATTCTGGTGCCTACCAGATTCACTTTGATTAACAAAGATAGACAAGTTCACAGGGGCGGAGGCATAGCAATTATTCACAAGAGTAACATCTCCATCACGGAAATTACCTCTTGCTCGTATAGCTCCTTTGAATGTCTCTCAGTCAACATGAAGACATGCGCTAGCAGGCCACGACTCTGTCATCTCCTATACCACCGTCCAGGCAACTCCAACGAACTCGGAGAACAACATTCCGACCTGTTCGCCCACTGCGCACTCGGCAACTCTAACAACATAATTCTGGGCGACCTCAATCTAAGATGGAATGAAACACAAAACCCGCTCATTCACTCTTTAAATAGCCTCCTACTGGAAAATAATCTGACCCAACATTGCTCAGAAGAAACACACCATAGAGGAGCAATCCTGGATGCAATTATTAGCGAAAACAACGCAATCTCCATTGACCACATCATTCCCGAAGACTGGTCAGACCACCACATCATTCTCTTCCACATCAACCAAATGGTCCAAACTCAACCCCCCAAGCAGGACCCCCCAAAATGGGGCAGGAACACAGCTCAGATCCCTCGGTCTGACCCAGAAAAAAGAATACGTTTGCTCCTCCCCAGCTCGACTGATCACCTCTCAACGACTGAACTTACCTCTCTCTACAACGTCAATCTGACACTCACCCTGGACCACCTTGCCCCCCTGAAATAAAAAAAAACAAGTTCATCCCTTCTAGATCATGTTTCACCACTGATATCAATGAAGAAAGAAGACAGCTCAGAGCCTCAGAAAGAATCTGGAGGAACAATCCCTCCAACCGCCATCGTGATCAACTCAATGAAGCTCACAGGAACTACAAAAAGCACATTAAGAATAAAAAGACAGCTTTCTTCTGTTCTGCCCTAAACACATCAAAAAACTGTCCCAAAGAACTCTTCAATATCATCAGGAATCAAACTTCCAAGCCTACGTCCTCTTCAATATTGGCATCCAAAGAACAATGCGACAACTTTGCCGCCTTTTTCAATGACAAAATCGCCACGATCGACCTCTCGCTTGGCTCAAATCTCTCTCCCGCCACTGAGATCAAGGCACACAAAATTAAGCATAGTGCCTCCGTGAACCCCCCTAAACACTGGTCCTTCCTTCATCCCCATTCAGGAAGCTGAGATAGTCAATCTAATCTCCTCTGCTAAACCCTCATCTCATGCTCAAGACCAGCTGCCCCCGCGTCTGGCCAAAGACCTGAAGCTCACCCTAGCCCAGATATGGTGTAAGATCATAAACAGCTCTCTGAGCTCTGGAATTGTACCAGACGGCCTCAAAGTAGGCCAAGTTACGCCACTACTGAAAAAACAGGACTTGACACTGAGGATATGAACAACTTTAGACCTGTTTCAAATTTACCCCTCCTGTCCAAAATCCTGGAAAGATGTGTACTCCCTCAGCTGACCCAACACCTGGAAACATCAATCTCCTAGACCCCCATCAATCGGACTCCAGAAAAGGCTGTAGCACCGAAACCTCGATCATTAATGTCCTAGACGATCTACACAAGTCACTGGATTCGGATCAATGCTGCCATCTCATCCTCCTTGACTTATTGGCCGCGTTTGATACATTCAATCACTCTCTGCTCCTCAAGGTCCTTCAAGAAAGGGCCGGGCTTGAAGAGACAGTCCTCCACTGGTTCTCCTCCTTTCTTCACAACTGCACACAAAGAATAAAAATCAAAAACTTTGAGTCCAACCTCCAACCAGTCACTAGAGGTGTCCCCCAAGGGCCAGTGCTTTCCCCTCAGCTTTTCAACATCTACATGGAACCCCTTTCCTCACTACCTAGGAATTCTAACATCCCTTTCCATCTTTATGCGGATGATACGCAGCTTTATCTGGAAACCACCTCCATCGACGACATGCAGAGACTTAATGACACGCTCAAAGAGGCTCAACATTGGCTCACAATCAACCACCTAAAACTCAAACAAGAGAAAACGGAAGTACTCCTCATCTCCAACAGAGACAAAAAAAAACAAATTGAAGAAAGGCTGAAAGCCATTGACGCCGTCAATGGGACCCTCACCTCAGCAGACTCGGTAAAATCTCTAGGTATGACCCTAGACCTGAAATTGAACATGAAAAAACACATTTCAAGATCCCCAAAAGTGCTTTTCTCAACCTGAAATTACTGTACAAAATAAAACCCTTCCTTCCCCCTAAATATCTGCAATAAGCCACGCAAGCACTGGTGCTCTCCAGAATTGACTATGGGATCGCAACCCTGACAGGAACAGCAAAATCTCACCTAGCACCCTTAAAAACAACCTTCAATGCTGAAGCAAGAATGGTCACAGGAACTAAGAAATTCGACCACATCTCTCCTGCACTCAGGGAACTTAAATGGCTCCTAATTGAACTGCGAGCCAGTATTAGAACAGCCTGTCTCACGCACAAAGCCCTACACACAGGCAAACCGGAATACTTAGCCGCCAAACTCAAAAGAGCCGGCCAGTCCAGGAACCTCAAGACCTCTAACACCCTATTACTCATTCCTCTTAAAGCTCGCAAGCAGAATACCGCAGCTAAATCTTTTACTGGAAATGCCCCAAAAATCTGGAACTCCACCCCCCACATCAGAACGATCCCCTCATTCCATAAATTCAAGAACCTGCTCAAAGTCCTCTTCCTAGACCGTTCTCAAGCGAAAAGATAAGATCCAAGGAAGCTCCTTTCAAGTTTCTCCATCTAACTGTATTCTCTGAACTGTGGACTCTAACCCAGAAAACCTCTTGGTCTCCCATCCTGGTTAACATAGAATCCGATTAGACACTTGTCCTGAATGAGCGACTTCCTACACGCCCCATGCTCGTTCGCTCTCGTATCTGATCTATACCCGCCTCGAACCTGCATGTTCTATCATAATATCTGTACTGTATATCTGCACATATCTGTACATGCTGTAAAGCGCTCTGATACCCTCGGGTCCGGCTAGCGTTATATAAAACTCCTAAAATAAAATATAATAAATTTACTTCCTTAGCTTTGCACTGCACGATTTGTGTCTTGTGGTGTGAGAGCTCCTCAGATTTCATTACAGGTCACCTGCAATTTTCGTCAGTTCGATATCAAAAGTTTTGTTACTGAAATTACGTTGACCAGTTTAAGATATTTTAAGATGTCATTTCAGTTTAAAATTGGAGGCTGGTCACTGAAATATTAGGTTTCCGGTATACTTTTTTCTACAAGTAATCCTGTAATGCACAGCTGAAATAACGACGAAGAGCATTAAACTCCACATATAATATATACACGAGTGAAGATAAAAAGAGAAACAAAGGGATTCAGAGCTATTATGCTCTAGGAACAATTGCTCATATTCGATTCATGTAATCGATCTCAATTCAAAAGTATATTTCTTGAAAATATTATAACAGTCTTCAAAATTCAGTTGTTAAGAATTTTTTGCCAGTGCAAGAGGAACTAAGGTTTCAGGAATGTGCAAATAATTCAAGATAATACAAAACAAGAATCTACAAGATAAAACTCTAGCTAATGCACTCACTGGAATGTTCTCATATCCATAAAACACGGAGCCATTACAAACGGAGTCCTATTTTCATATTATAGCAAAATGGCATTATTTTTTTCCTCCTGCCCTATTGACCAATATACATACAGAGGAGCAGTATGTTTGCTTCTATATAAATGTATATCACTCAGTCTATAATGACAAGCTATGAGAATGTTAAAGGATTAGAGTTCATATAGAGCAAGGGCTGCTTTGGTTTGTTTGAACAAGTTCAGCAGATGCTGCTGTTTCATCCAAAGTGGCATAGAAATGCAAACTCATTCAAAAAGAAAGATGGCCGCGGACGGGTTGTGCTGAAAGGTCGCAGCAAGACCTCTCTCCAGTCATCATGATGGTGACGGCCTTATGATCAGATAAATGACCCCCGATGGCCTCTGAATGGAGATGGCAAGGGCGAGTCACATCTTCCGTCGGTGCGGTATTTAAATACCGATTCATAGCGGAATTTCTGTGGCTAAAGGGTAAGCTTCGCGACCTTATGAGCTCCCTTGGCTCTAAAAGATCTTTGCACCAGCAGTCAGCTAAAATGCCCCCACGCCCTGCTAAGATCGACAAAGGGAGAGAAAAGGCAAAAGAACAAGCAGACACAGGGAACAATGCCCCCGCTGTAGAGGCCAAGCTTCCTGTCAAGAACCCAGGGGCAATAAGGAAAACGGTGGCCCCACAGCAGAAGAAGAAGACTGAGCCACGGGGAAAAACCAGCGCTATCACCGGCACTGTTTTGAGTAGCCCCGCCGAGACGCACTCCGCGATGCCGGGAAAAACCGCTGACAGGACGAAAAAGAGCAAATCCAAGGAGACACCCCTCAGGCAGCCTACCTTGTCGGAGGTTTTTACCGCACGATCAACAGGGCAGAGTGACGGTATGCCTGGTAGGCACGGCGGTAGCAATCCTGGAGGTCTGCTCGATGGTGGAGGCGTCCTCGAGGACGCTGCTGACGTTCTGATCGCTTCCCCGACCGTTGCTATGCAACAGCCCAGCCAGAGCGCTGTGAGCCGAGAGATCATCGTTTCTGGGTTCCAGGATGCAGAACGGTCGCAGAAGCAGAAAGAATTAGCCTCTGACTTGCTATCGGGAGACTTGCTGCCGGCACTGGCGGGGAGTGCATTCAAAGGTGAGACTGGGAGCGCTGACATGTTGAGTGCTATTATGTCGCTAGAGGAGGAGCTGCGTGCCTCAAAAAATGGCAAGGCCACATGGGGGAGCTTAGTTAGCCTTGCAAACAGAGATATGTGTACAGCTGGGAGCTCTGGATATCAGGAAATGGTGAAAAAAGGTGATGGGGGCTCATTGGAAGGGAAGCACTTTTAGTCTTTAAATGAAGACTCTGACTCAGTCCAGCCTAGTGAAGAGACCTCTGAGGAAGAGGGTGACGATGACGAGGATCTATTGTCGGGCTCTAGTTCTCCAGGTACTGATATGGGTAATGATACTACTCAAAAGAAAAGGCAGTCAAAACCGAGTAGACGGTTGGCAGGCTCCCCGGGGACACAGAGAAGCGGCTCCTTTGGGATTATTCAGCAACCTCCCAGACATACCAGGATGAGGAGTCAGTTGGTTCGTCAAAGCACAGTGCCCCATTTGATCTCTTGTTCAACATGTTGAAGCAAATGCAGGCTGAGGCCAGATCAGTGAGTCGAAAAGCAAGGCAGGATTCTAAAAAAATACAATTGGCTTTGAAGAAGACGAATAAGCTTTACGATGATCTTGTTGGTAGAGTTACAGAGGTGGAAGAGCGAACGGGCAAGCTTGAAGATGATCTTGGTAACTGGCAATCTTTTAAAACGACACAGGAAAAGTTGTCGGAAGACCTCCCATGGAAGATGGAGGATTTCAAAAATCGACAGAGACGTAACAATGTCAGACTCTTGGGTGTGGCTGAGGGGCTGGAGGGGGAGGACACCAGGCGCTTTGTGATAAACCTACTTGAGGGTGCGTTCCCGGAATCCCAGTGGCAGTGGGACAGGGAGATTCAGAGGGCACATAGGTTCCCTTTCACTCAGAAGAAGGTCCACGGCGCAGAAGGAGGAGGCCAGGCATCCTTTCCTAGAGCTATTTTAGTATACGTAGGGAACTTTTTGTTACAACTAGAAAATATTGACAAGGCAAGACCTGATAGGAAGAGATCTTTTAAGGATACCACATTCTTTGCCAGGCCAGATTTTTGTCATGTGACGGTCGAGAGAAGGTGGAGGTTGAGGCAGATGATTTCACAATTTCAGGCTCTGGGATCAGAAGCCTACCTATTGTTTCCTGCCAAGCTGAAAGTTGTCACGAAAGGGAGAGTCAGAATGTTTTTATCAGAGATTAAAGCACAGCAGTATTTGGAAGAGTTGAAAAATAGGATGTACAAGGAATAGAATGAACTGATTTGCTGGTTTGGTAGTGAAGCAGTAGCACCAAGAGGCTTGTGGGTCTTAAAAGGGCATCGGGTGAGGAGGGGTTTCTGAGGTGGTTACCTGCTGGAGAGTGGTGATGGGGGAGGGGGTGCGACTGACGCATCTCAGAAACGGTCACACATAGGTCATTCCTGACCTATTTGCCTGTAGTGGGGGGGGACGGAAGGGGAGGGGAAGGCAAGGGAGGGGGTTGGGGGTTTTAAACACGGTTAAAATTGTTGCTTTTTCTGGTGTAATAACACACATTTTCACTGAATGTTGGATACAGTACAGGCAGTACAGGCAACGCATAAAGAATGCAGAATGTTGTTTTCATATTTTTTACATTTTTTCTGTTGTAGGACGGTTTATGAGCAGAGACATGTATGACGTTTTTTAATGTCTTGTAAGATTGCATCAATTAATGTATGCGGCCTCAACGATTCTAATAAGAGATTGAAAGTAGCAGGATTGCTGAGAGCTCTCCATCTTGACCTGGTATGCCTCCAGGAGACCCATATTGAGGCAACGCAGGTATACCTTTTGGATCAAATGGGGTTTGCAGTATTAGCAGCCAGTAAACAAGGAACTAGGACTAGAGGGGTGGCAATCTTGGGGAGGAATAGGGACGTGGTGGTTCGTAGGAAAAAGGAGGATCAATGGGGTTGGTGGGTTATAGTGGAAATATGCTTTAAAGGGGTGAGGTTTACTTTGGTTACAATATACGGCTCCACCGATGATGATCCGGATCTGTGGCAGTTCATTGATACGGAACTTGCCCAGTGGCCAGAGCCCATTGTTGTTGCGGGGACTTCAACATTCATGACCCAGAAAGTTCTTTTACAGAACCGGGGGGGAGATATACAGGGAGAAAGAAAAAAACACACATTGCACTAGCCAATATGGTTCAGCACAACTCTTTAGCTGACCCGTGGGTGAAGCAACATCCTTTTTTGGATAGTAGTACTTTTTTTTCCGCCCCTCATAAAATTTTGGTCAGATTGGATTACTTTCTAATTTCTAAATCTTTAATTCCTGGTGTAAAATGGAAAAACCACCTAGGATTATCTCAGACCACAGCCCCCTGGTGTTAACATTTAATATTCCTACGGTTCAGAGTAGGAACACGCAGTGGACTTTTGAACGTATTCTATTAAAAGATGGGGCGTACCAGAAGCATATGGAAACTTGGATAAAGTTTTTTTGGGATATAAATAGAGGCTCGGCATCTCCAGGGGTGGTATGGGACTGCTTCAAAGCTGGCGTAAGAGGGGAGACGATGAGCTTTGTGTTGGCAAGACGAAAAAGGGAAAGAATTAAAATTGAAGAAATTCGGCAAAGGTTAATTGTAGAAGAAGGAAATTTAGCCACAGCTATAAGACAGAACATCTCACTAGAGCCCTTCTTGCTTAAAATTATAGCCCTCAAAGGGGATGCTATAGAAGGCTTCAGTGGGAAAGCAGCTGAGAACTATCTGGTTAAAAAGCAGGATGCCTACGAACTGAGTGAAAGTGTTGGTCATATCCTGGCAGTGCGAACCAGGCAGCGTATAGCTGCAACCGATATAAAGGAGGTCCTGGATCCACAGGGGGCTTGTGTTACAGATCCAGACCTGATAAGAGAAGTCTTCAGGAAATTCTACGATGAATTATACGCCCTAGGTGATGCAAGGAGCCAGGACGAGATAGATAGATATCTTAGCGTTATTCTTTCCCCTTCTTTGTCTCCTGAGGAGAAGGAGATATTAGATGCCCCACTGTCTTTGGAGGAGCTTACTGGGGCTTTGGGTAGCCTCCCCTCAGGGAAAGCAGCTGGGCCAGACCAAATTCCGGTTGAATTTTATAAAGTATTCCAAAATGTATTGTTGGCTGACATGTTTGATATCATGCTACACACACAACGGGGTGGTCTACCTCCAGAGTCCTGGGGCGGTGCTGATATTATTGTCATTGCAAAAAAAGGGAAGCCTCCAACACTTCCTGGTTCATACAGACCTATTACTCTGATGAATTCAGACGTCAAAATATATTAAAAAATGCAGGCAAAAAGGCTTGCAGGGAGTATTGAACATCTGGTAAGCCCATCACAACACGGCTTTATACCTGGTAAGGGCACGACCCAGCATGTCAGAATGGTAGTCACTATGTTGGATGCGGCAGGGGTCCTGGGCGATCCTATCGCGGCACTCTTTTTAGACGCTGAAAAGGCCTTTGATAGGGTCGCCTGGGAATTCCTATGGGCAGTTCTGGGTGGAGTGGCATAGGTGAAGGTTTTATAACAGCCATACAAGCCTTGTATAAGGACCCAACCGCAAAGATCAGAGTGAACAGGGGGCACTCGGAGGCAGTTAAAATTCTAAGGGGGATGAGGCAAGGGTGCCCGTCATCCCCACTGCTTTTTGCATTGTATCTTGAGCCATTACTACGAAGATTGGAAAGTAACGAAGGGATTCCACCAATGAAACTGAATGGCTACACAGTCAAATCTTTAGCTTACGCTGACGATGTGGCTGTTCTAACCCCGGACCCAGACACAGCTATCAGGGGGGTGGAAACAGAGGCTCATTTGTTTGGCCAAGTCTCGGGCTATAGTCTAAATAAGGCCAAGACACAAATCATTAGGAACCATTTCACTAGGAGTATTGACAGCAGGGTGGTTAGTTCAGCAACGTATCTGGGGATTTTAATTTCCGCGAACTTGGATACTGTGGTCGAGATCAATATGGCTCCGTTACTGGCTAAAGTTAAAAAAGACTGAAAGAGGATGAATAATTTGCATCTTTCTTTGGTGGGGTGCACTAATGTGGTGAAAATGGTAATTTTACCTAAGTTTCTCTATTTATTTAGATCGATTCCCCTTTTTTTTTAAGCCAAATGGTTTAACACGCTAGAAGGCATTTTAAATAGGTTCATAAGGGCTCATGGAAGAACACGGAGGGCGTATAGATTTATGTCTCTACCAAGAGAAAGAGGGGGTTGGGGCGAGCCAGATTTTAGGCTGTACTATTTTGCGGCTGCTCTGCAATATATGCAGGGATTGATTGGAGGGGGTGGTATCCTACAGAAAATAACAACTATGTCCACGGAAATATATGCAGTAATGATAGGGCAGGAGGCAGAAAATTGTTTCTTGTATCACGCTGAGTTAGGTTATTTTAGAAGGAAACAGTCAAAGACTTTTAGTGCAGCCCTTAAAATATGGAATGCCTTTCTGAAAAAGTCGGGCCTGGGTAGATACAACAGGTATACTAAATTATATAACAATAAATCCTTTCCTCCAGAAATCTTCTCTGATTCAGTAATGGCTGCTTGGGAGGTTAAAGGAATTACACAGATTGGCGATTTAAGGAATCCTGAGGGAATAGTACAGTTTGGGGACCTTGTAAGTAGATATAGCGTAGACAGAAGAGATTTTTTTAAGTATCTACAGGTCAGGAGCTTCTTGAATAACAAACAGGGGGCCCACTAGGGTACAATTGTAATGACTTCATGGAGAATATAACTACCGGTGGAGAGTCTACGATTAGATCAGCATATGCGTTCTTAGCAAGTGGCAAACCGGATGACATAGATAAATATAGGAATAAGTGGGGAGAGAAATTAGGGGCTGAACCTGCAGCCTTTCAGGAGGCATTGGATCTGGGCTGCACTATCCTGTGTTCAGCTCCCCTCCAATCCCAGCACTATAAGACCTTATATTCACTCTACCACACACCAGCTAGGATCGCTAAATGGGGGGGCTCTGAGGGGACGACTTGTCCCAGATGTAATTCCTCTGAAGAAGACATTGTTCACATTTTTGCTACCTGTCCACAACTTCACACTTTAATTAAAGACATAGAGGGCTTCATGGATAGGTCATTAGGGATACAGATAATTTTAACACCCATCTGGATTCTGTTGGGAATTGGGCCAGACGGAAGTAATATTGGACACTCTGATTTTATTTTTTTTGCTTTGGCAGTCTACAGATTAACTTTAGCAAGGGCTTGGCTTGACAAGACGCCCCCGCTGATGCAAATCTGGTTGGCGAATTTAATAGCCGCATATAATTTGGAGAAACCTATATATGCTAGGAAGGGAAGCGTAGGGAGAGCTCGAGGAGTAAGAATTTGGGAGCCTTTAGCTCGTTGGAGGGATGGGATAGGGTAATACGAATACGATTCTGATCAGGATTCTGTTTAAATTTTGATTTTGGTTTAAAATAGGGGGATCTCAGAAGATTCAAACTATAACGGTGTGGTTATAATTTCCTTTCTCTTTTTATTTATTTCTTTCTGTAAATGCTTGTACTGTAATACTATAATGAACTTTTGTTTGTGGAGTAAACAAACTGCTGAATGTATAATGTGTGTGTTCGAAAGTATAATAAAAAAATAGAGTTATAAAAAAAACAAAAAGAAGAGAAAAATATGATTCATTACTAAATATCAGAGATGACACTTTTAATGATTTGTTCTGCTGTACCATTGCCACCATTTGCATTTCGTAAAGACAGTTATTGGGTCAAATTTATATGCATACCTTCAAATGTATGTATTTATTTATTAAGGAGGTTTGTGAGATGCTATGTGTTGCCTTTCAGAGTAGGACGAATAGACTGATTGTTAGATGAAGAACTTAAGATTTAATTGGGAGGAATATTTTACCAAGTCCTATATTTTTATCATGACCCCTATTCCAAGGCAATCTTAATTGAAGACAAGTCTGAAAAATTCCAATTTTCAGAAGTTTTTTGGGCATCATAGGTTAGGTTTGGTTTAGCTCTCAGATTAGGGTCAACAGTGTTCAACAGTTTTGGTCCTTGCATGACCAGAAATCCAGTACCGTGTTGCATCATCTAGAGGGGTCATTGGTTGAATCAACAAGCAAACTTTGAGAGATGGTCTATGGTGGGTCTTCTGTGGTAACAGTTTCTGCAAGAATTGCCCCAATATGCTTTGTGGATGGTATACTAGACCTCAGATTTAATCTTGCATCTACCGATACCCAGTAGAGAGTTATAATGGAGAGTTCAATGTGGCCTCACTTTCTCAGGTTAAGGTATATTTTTGATGTGCGGTTCTGAAATCATTGAAGCCTGGCAAAGAGTTTCTTGGGTAGAACACAACAGAAGATGTTGCAGTAGCTTAGGCATACCAAGATGGCCACTCTGGTCAATTAGATTCTGTATTTGCTTTGAAGGAGTGAGAGGTCCTGAGCTGTTTGTGGACATCGCTTACCATGGCGTAAGCTTTGGAACTAAGGTAAGGGTTGATTTGGAGAGGATTCCTAGGTTCTTGACATTTGATAATGTTTATGGACGTACTCCAAGGATAGTGCACCAGGCAATGGTAAACACCAGGTTTATGCACACCCTTCAGCTAAATTTTGGTGTTGGCTTCTCACTATTGCCACTTACAGTTTACGAGGCTACCATTGCATCTAATCCTACAAAACTACAGCTCTAACGTCCACTTTGGGCTCTAATTGGAGATGGATGACTTATAAGGCCTTCAAACTATTCACATTAGCATGGGAAAACAGGATGACCCATATTTAATGAATTAGGTATAATCAATATGAGTACATTAGCCATGGCTCATGCTAATGAAAGCAGCTTTAGGGAATCTAGCATTAGGGTTACACCATCCAGTGACAAGGGTGACTAACTCACTGAGTAGTTTATCTGGGAAAATAACGGAAATGATTTCCAAACTAGCCAACCCAGAATGTGGAGGTTTTATAGATCAGTACCGTATATGTCTTTTCGAAGAGACATAGTGTATCAAACTAGTCTGCTTATCAGGTACACTATGTTTTATGTTAATACATTTCCCAAGTGAGTGGGATGCCAGTGTGGGGGCCTATAGCTAAGAACTGCTTTGAATTTTACCTTTAACAGATACATATTACCTCCCATGATATATTGGGCATTATTGTAAATTTATCAATAGGTTTTAAACTCAACGTTTACAATATTTACAATCATAGAATGCTGGGGAATGGGAAACATGAAACCTTGTCCCATTTTGAGTCACATTTTTAGCCTAATATTGACCAAGGTCTAATAATCATCGCAGGGGAATTTAATACAACCTATGAACCCCTGGACACTGCTCAGATTCTAGTCAAGGTGATGCAAGATGAGATGTGGGCTATTCCCCGACTAGATCTGCCCTCTATAAAAAGCTGGTCTACTACTGCAATACAGCTGACAGCACTAACCATGAAACTGGATCTCAGGTCATATTACCCAATCAGATAACAAAAGGACAGCATACCTTTAAAGCAATTAACCATATAAGCAAGAAAGATTGTATTATACTAGATCTTCAGTTATGGAGAGATATGATAGATGTGGCAGTAATAGATTGTAATGATAGCTGACACAATTCTCTTCATCTAACTATGAAAGCCATCCCTAATTTTGTTGAAGGCCATACTAACATGCTAAACAGCAGGGAATTGTTTGAAGCACATGATAGACGGTTCAATAAATAGGTCAATATACAAAACAGCTATACATGCAGCTCTAATATTTAGAAAGGTTAGGAGGTGATTGAGCAACTAAAACCAATGGTTTTTAACCATACCAGTTATAACTTGATTGCTAACATACCAGCAAACGTTTATGGAAAGATGAAGCCAACCAGTCATAAAAGTAGACAAGCTCCGTGGCATAAAAGGAAATGTAAAGAGTCAAAATCTTATCTACCAACAGCAATTAGGAGCAAACATTGTGAAAAGACCAGAAATACAAGAAATTTGTATAAAAATGCAAGCAATAGCAAGGAAGATAGAATGGGAAGGTCCTACTTATCAGGACTCACTTATAGCAGCAGAACCAAAATATAATAAAACATTCTGAGACACCTGCTCATGGTAGTCTTGTAATGGAACTACAGTTGACTTACTCATCCATCAACAAACTTGGATTGATCACTTCTCAAAGTTATTTTCAAATGTTTAAGACAGCAGTAACAGATCAGGGACAGCAGAACCAACTGTGACATCATTGGCTATTAAGCTGCTAAATATCCTTGTGGAGGGGCACACTCCATGTGTTAAAAAGTATGATGGTCCAGATAAAATCCCTGGGTAAATTATCTTAGCTAAACCATGCTTATGGGCATCTCATATTAACACTCAAACAAATGCTATTTGGGAGGCTTGGAAATACCTTATAGTTGGAAAGGGTCAGAGATACTTCTGATTTATAAAAAAAAAGAGCAAAGGGATTATCTGTGCACTTATAGACCAATATGTTTGATAAACAGCTTGCAAAACATTTTATGTCATCAAATACTTAACAAGCTCCGAGACTGTATTTTGGAGTGTGATATTTTATCCACTTTTTAGGCCAACTTTAAAAGGCAGGTCAGTACAACCAACCAGGTCTTTGAATTCCTAACTATCTATTGGAAATCTGTCATTTTAAATAATGGCGACCACTATGTTGCCTTCATGGATACCAGGTCTGTAGTTGAACTGATACCATATAATAAATTATAGTCAGTAGTAGGACAAATGGCACTGCCGAGTGACATTTTATCTATACCTATTAGGCAGCACAGCAAAAAGTTTGCATAAGTGAATATGGAGAAATGGGGAGAATTGACAGAACACATCACAGTAGTGAAAAGGGTTCGTTACGGTTGTGTCCTGTAGCTAACACCGTTTTCCTTATGTATAAATAATGTAATCACCTATCTCGACACATGTATACATGGTTCACCAAAAGTAGCAAGTCATAGGGTAGAAACACTGCTTTTAGCGGATAGCATGTTAATGAACTTAAAAACACCCACAAAGTTGTTTGCCCTCTTAGATTGATTCATGGACTTCTGCTGTCAGTCAGGACTGGAAGTAAACGCTTCTAAAACCAAACATAAAAGCTTTTAATCTGCACAAAACCTATTGGGGAAAAACTAACGATGAGAGGATCGAAGCTAGAAAGGGCCCTGGACTTCTAATATCTGGGGTTAAAAGGATCAAACAATGTGTTGTGTCCATGCAGATTATGGAAAACGCCTGTAAATTACAACACAGCAGGGATAAAACAGGGAACACTATCAAGGGTCTTGTAACTGGAGTTTCTCTAAGAAGGAAAATGTAGTGGTGATTCCATGAGTTAACATCTCTCTGTTCCCCATAACATGAACACATTCTTTAAGAACATTCTATGAATGTTGGGTGTAATTGTATACATATGGGTTATACTGTCATGCTGCCCACAAGGTACGTAATCTTGCCAGTTATCTGTTCCCTCCACCCCCCACCCATGTTAGATGCCACCAATTTCTCCATCCTCCTATCACTATAGCTCGGGATTCTGGGTTATGTTCAGAAGTTACAACAGGAAGCCAGGAACTATTTGTGTGTGGCTAAACCTGTTTATTCATGTTCCAGCCGGTCAGTTTTTGGCCTGCAAGACAGAAAGAACACTTGGAGATGAGAAAATGTAGCTGCTGCTTCCCACCTTGCTGATATCAGAAGGGAACCTAAAGGGTAGCATTACTATATATGGACCAAGGATATACTCCTTAGTGTGTGTCCATTCATAATGAGATGCCTGACCACCATGGAGGTGAATTACAAATAGAAATTACATGATTTCATCCTAATATTTTAGTGTTACTCGGCCCCAAGTGTCTGGTTAATTGTTCACAAACTTCCACATCTCTTGTTAATAAACATGCTTTGTGCAATATGTGGGACCCATTTGTTGTTGGGGAATCAGGACACTGACTCACACCTCTTTCACTCGGAACTTAACACCAGTAAAAATTCCAAAATCCTAAATGATCAATACGGGCAGAAAGTAATCGGAGAATAACATTTATGTATTCATTTATGTTTTTACTTTAGTAAGGTGTTTTTAGCGCCCTGACCGTGGTATCAAAATATTTGGTAAGTTTTTGCATACCATTGCAAAGAAAACACGGGAAGCTTAGCAGTGGTCACACAATGGCGTTACAGTGACTCTGGCAGAAAACCAACAAGACAAGAACTAGGCAGAAGGAAGCTTCCCGTTTTTCAGTTTTTGTCCAGATTTTCTTTCAGATATTGGTTGGAGGCATAGCCAAGGCAGTTTTTATAAGTTGATGTAAAGCCCTCTGCGGCAATAACTACCCAAACATCTTGTGGCAATTCGGTTCATACTATAGAATACTCCGAGCAAAAGTGCTTTCAGGCAACAAACACAGCCTTATCACGTTGACCCACAGCACCAAGCCTAATCATTTGGCTGCATTCTGGCAAGCAGTGTTGCGAGACAAATAATAAGTACACACATGTCTGTATTTTGGAGGAGGGAGAAACCAATGCAAGATGCTGGCATTCACATACATTTTAGAAAGTCCTACTAAGAATGGACAGCAATCTACATATTTAAGTGGTTATTTGAAATTGGGTTAGTGGTTGAGAGGGTTGAAACCCCATTCAAGCAACAACCGCAATTCCTGTCAGGGTGAATTTACAAGAAAACCCCAAATTAACCTGTGCTCAACTCTCTAGTAGCTTGCCACAAAGCAGTCACACTTAACTGAGAGGCAATTTGTAAAGTATTTATGCATCAATTCAAACAGTAATAAAGTGAAAACAGAACACAAGAAAAATTCTGCACCAATTTAGAAAAATAGAGTACAATGTATTAAACTATTTGACATCAAAACAACAAATATCCAATCAGTAGAACCGCAGATATGCAATTTAAAAATGTTTAGGTAAGTATAGTGCCAACATGCAGAAAGGCCACTCACAGTTATCTGGTTGTGCGAGACCTGGTGAAGGTCACAAGTTCAGACTGACCATGATGGAGTGCAGATACAAGGACAAGGCTATTACTGATGAAACATTTACCTTTAGAATCCAGCACCAAGGAGGCAAGATGGCGGCCGCTGTAGCGGCTGAGTGAGTTGGTGTGCAGAGCTCCTACCTGTTGCTGACCTGCCTGGCGTCTTTCACTTGCTTCCTGTGTGTATCGATGTGCCGGCGTCCCAGCGTCCAGTGTGGGGTTGTTATCGAGCTACGGCCATGCCATCTCACGTTTCTCTCTGCGACCTTGTAAACCTGTTGGCAAAGTGAGCGGCGTCTGTCGAAACGGGACCGGGATTAAGGTTTCGACGATCACCTGTGCCTCTGCGCTGTGAGGGAGGAGTGAGAAGGTGTGCGGCCAGTATTCTGGAGCGTCAGCGCTATCGGCGTTCTGGGGAAAGAAGGAAAGAGACCGGTGTGGTTACGGTGCTCATGGAGTTTGAGAGGCTTCTGGTGCTTTTGGTGCTGGAACAAACAGCGAGGTGAAGCGGAGCCAGCTCGTATCGGTGGGCTCTATTGGAGGAGGACTGAAGGCTTTCGTTTAGTAAGAGCTACAGCTGTCTACAGCTCGTAGCCCTGGATTACAGGAGTATTTGAGGATTTTTGGGACTTTACTCGAGCAGGTATCAACTGTCTGTAATATTTAAACCTTGCTCTGTTAAAGGGGAAGGAAAAAGGATAATAACTATGGCGCCAAAAGGCACGGGGGTAGAGGGAAAGGCGCAGCCAATACTAACGCTGTCGCTTCTTCTGCACGTAATGAGGACCTTCCATCTAACATAACCACTACGCCTGTGAGCAGTTCTAATGCTCGAGTGCGTAATGAGAATACAAAAGAGCGTACAGTACTTGATTTACTTAGAAAGAAAAACACTGTTGGTACACCGAGTGTTGCTAGTAGTCCAGCGCAGATACCTCTTACAACTAAGCTAGTAAATGGACATGGTGTCGCTGATCCCTCAGGTGCAGTCTCTAAACAGCGGAATATATTGAACCCCCTACCTTCACCTGAAATGTCTTTAGTGGAAGTTTCTCAAGAGCAAGATCTGGAAGGGGAGCTGGCGGCTCTATGTCAGGCAGTCGGTGAAGTTAGAGTCTCACCCCAGGCTAATAACGGCCCCCGTTCAGACAAACTGCAGGATAATGATTATAATAATGACAATAATACTAAGAATAATTTGGGTAAGGAAAAGGATATCCTGCTCTCTGCCGTAAATGACGTGGAATCTGTAGGCTCAGGGGGCCAGTTCTTCTCCATGTCAGATGTCTCTGTAGTGTCAGAGGGAGAAGGAGAGGACGGGGGTGGAAAGGACAATGAGCAACTTTCTTTTTCTGGTGATTGGGGAGACAAAGCCAATATAAGCTTAGAAGAAGCTGTTTTATCACCAGATTCCCCGATCACTACAGTTAGGAAAGTCCTGGAAATACAGAATCCCCCCCTTATTAGCAGCTCTAACATGATGGGCCAGCCAAAATGGCAGGGGCTGCCGTAAGCTGATGATATTCAAGGAGAGGCGCATGATTTTGGAGGAGAAGAAGAGATCACGCTAAAATCAATCTATAACCTGCAAACGTCC
Source organism: Lissotriton helveticus (assembly GCF_964261635.1). Classification (NCBI taxonomy): domain Eukaryota; kingdom Metazoa; phylum Chordata; class Amphibia; order Caudata; family Salamandridae; genus Lissotriton; species Lissotriton helveticus. The sequence continues at coordinate 1,002,134,210 of NC_136071.1, read as the reverse complement.
ATGTATAAAATTATTATGGCTCACAGGGAGGAAACCAAGGCGGAGGGGCTTCGGACACAGGGAGCTGTTCGCAAATTGCAGAATGTGGTTCGCCGATTAGCAAAAAACTGCACTGAAACTACCACGAGAGTTCAGGAAGTGGAAACCCGGGTTTCAACTATTGAGGATGAGCTCTCCAGCCAGAAAACTTCAATTAATCAGATGCAAAAAACTGATCAAGATATAGACTGGAAGCTCACTGATCTGAAAAATCGGGCACGTCGGAATAACTTGCGTCTACTGGGGATCCCGGAAAATTCTGAGGGAAAAGATGTGAGCCGATTTGTTGTTGATCTCTTTGCCGCAGCTTTCACTGACCTTAAAGACTGGGACTGGGATACTGAGATCATAAGGGCTCACCGCTTTCCCTCTACTCAGAGACGTGGTGCAGGGGGGGAAGCAGTTCAACCCAGGGCAATTCTCATTTGTCTGCATAATTATCTCCTCCGAGAGATTTTGTATGATTTAGCCAGACCCGCAAAAACTAGGAAGGGATTGGGGCATGAATTCTTTGTCCGACCTGATTTCTGCCAGGCAACTGTGCAGCAGCGCTGGAGGCTTAGGCAGTTAATGCCACCTATCCAAGCAAAGGGGGGCCAGTTGTTTTTATTAAACCCCGCAAAATAAAAAATTGTCTATAAGGGGAAAACAACCTTATTTGTATCTGAGATTAAAACTCAGCAATTTATAGACACAATGTAAGGCTATCTAGGGAAAGATTTATTTCCTCTTCCTCTTTTTTTTTTGCCGGACGGGGTATTTTTGTTTAGGGTGTTAACTAGGTACGACCAGGTATGGTCAGCACAGACAGGGAGATTGCTTCACACCACCCACCATCAATGAGGACTTCTGTCCTTACGCCTCTGTTGGGTGGGTTTTGTGAGGGTGGGGGGGCAGGGGAGTTGCATGGAAGGGGGGGATGGAGGGGGGGTTTTGGGGTCAAGGAAAAACAGTAAATGGTCAATTATTGGCAGCTAAAACTCAAACTGGGCTCGTTTTTGTGCTTTCTCATCTTAATATATTCGATATTCTAAATAATATGTCCAAGGTCTGTGATAAGTTTCCAAATAGACAGGATAATGGGTAAAATATCGATTTGCTCATGGAACGTGTGTGGGCTAAATGACAAAAAAAAGAGGTATAATAGGACAGATGTTGAAAACCATGGGTGTTGACATTCTATGTATTCAAGAAAGTAATTTAGCGTGGAAAAATAGAGGGTGGCTTAAGGATCTTGGGTTAGAAATTGTCAGCTGCTCGTGACAGACCTCTACTGTAGGAGGAGTGGCTATATTAAAAAGATTTGGGTTGGGACAGGTTAAAAATATCAAAGAGGACCCACTGGGTCGCTGGGCTATAGCTGCATTGAAATTAGGTGATGTTACTTTGACTATCTGCTCAGTTTATGGGCCAAATGCTGACGACCCCTCTGTCTTACATCAATTAAGCATTGAATTAGCCATATGGCCGCCTCTGTTAATTATGTGTGGGGATTTTAATTTACATTTAGATGAGACTTTTGATGTATCTAGTGGTAATCCCTACGTCGGCAGGAAGAAAAATGTATACATAGCTGTCCAAGGATTGGTCCAGGAATTTGGGTTGATGGATATAGGACATGTCAGGGCTGGGGGGTTGCCTGGGTGCACATTTTTTTCCGCCCCACACCAGAAGCAATTTAGGCTTGATTACTTTTTTGCTGCTACAGCCCTTATTAACACCTCTGCAAATTTAACATATAGGGTTTTACCTAAGGTAATTTCTGACCACAATCCTATTGTTCTCAGTCTTGATTTAAATTTTTCACCAACCCCGAGACCATGGTCTTTTGACCGTAAACTCTTGTACGACTCATCCTATGTTGAACATATGAGCAAATGCATTCCTGAATTTTTTGAGAATAATAAAGGGTCTGCTGCTATTGAAATAATATGGGATGCGTTTAAGTGCGGAGTTCGGGGTGAAACCTTGAGCTATTCGCTTAGAAAACAGAGGGAGATTAGAAAGAAGGGGGAACTTGAGATGCACAAATTGAGAGACCTTGAGATACAACTCATGCGGGCATGCAATGCAGGATTGGATACCAATAGCATCTTAAAAGATCTATTGGTGCACAAGGTCAGGATCCATCAGGGCTTTGCCATGAAATTCGCAGAACAACTTACTGCATTTCGTGCGGAAGTTTATGAAGTGGGGGGAAACTCTGGGAAACATTTGGCTAAAAGGCTGCGGCAGAAGGCGGTGTTTGCCTCAATAGACAAAATAATGGACGACGCAGGGAAAACTGTCAATGATACTTCAGAGATATTGGAGGTGTTTCGTGGATTTTATTCTAGGCTTTACACAGAGGACGGTGGGTCGGATCTTGAAGACAGGATATCGAAATTTATGGAATCAACTGCCAATGGTACTCTGGCAGTGGAGGAAAAGAAACAACTAGACCTACCTATCTCTTGGGAAGAAATAGAGTCTTCCCTTATATCTTTAGCGCAGGGGAAGGCAGTAGGGACTGACGCTATTCCTCTTGAATTCTTTAGAGTTTTCCGATCCATTTTAAAGCCTGAGTTAGTCTCTTTATTTACAGCAGCACAGCAGGTTACTCCTCCTCCGTCGTGGCAAGAATCAACAGTCACGGTTTTTGTAAAAAATTATAAACCTCCCCTTCTCCCATCTTCTTTCCGTCCGATTTCATTAATAAATGCAGATAGCAACATTTTCTCTAAAATCTTGGCTTCCCGACTTTCTACTGTCATAACTCCACTGGTTTCTAGATTCCAACACGGTTTTATCCCTGCACGTGACACGACTGACCATATTCGGCGACTCATCACTTTTCTAGATTGGGCCCAGGCAACCCGATCGAATATTGGAATAATTTTGTTAGATGCTGAAAAAGCTTTTGATAGGATTGCCTGGGCTTATTTGTGGGATATTCTGGACAGAAAAGGATTTGGTGAGGGTTTTATAATTGCACTTAATACTATGTATGCCACCCCTAAAGCACGTATTCGTGTAAATTCACAGGTATCCTCTATTTTTCCAATTACCAGGAGTACCCGACAGGGGTGCCCCTGTTCTCCTTTACTTTTTGCATTTTATATTGACCCTTTACTTAATTATTTTAATTTGGAAGAGAAGATGAAACCAGTTTGCTTGGCCACTGTAAATTATCGGGCATTAGCATACGCTGACGACATTGTTGTTGTCACAACCGATGTCCAGAATGCGGTGCCAGCAATTAATGACTTGGCGTCAGAGTTTGCACATTTTCAGGGTATAGATTAAATCTGTCGAAAACCCAGATTTTATGTGCAGGGCATAATATGCTGACTAACTTCCCGAATGTTTCTGAGGTCACGTACCTTGGGATTAAAATTTCGCTACCCTTATCTGGTATCCCGGACTTAAATATGAATCCAGTGCTAGCTAAGATCAATTCCACACTGGAACGGCTAGATCATCTACACTAATCCCTGCATGGTAGGGTCAATGTTTTAAAAATGCTGATCTTACCTAAGGTTTTATACCTCTATCGCTCAATACCCTTGGAATTTTCCCCTACTTGTATTAGAAATTTAGAAAGGGCAACATCTAGATTTCTATGGGGGCATAGACGACATCGAAAGGCTCTCAAAAAAATGATTCTCAGCAAAGATTGTGGAGGATGGAATGTTCCGTATTTTTTGTTTTATTATTTTGCGACAACTTTGCAATTTATTAGCCCATTGATAATGGGGGAGAGAGCTCGAGTACCTGCCTGTAGCTCTCCCTCTATTTATGAGATGATTTTAGGAGAAGGAGCAAAATCCCATTTTCTTAAGATGACAGAGCCCAGTTACTATAAAAAGACGAAATTCAAGACGCTGAAAGCAGCATTTGAGGTGTGACAAAAAATCCGGAAACATTTGAGATTAACTAAATTGAATGCATATACACCCTTTGAAGCACCTGGCTTATTACCATCCGCAATTTTTTGTGATCTCTCAGCGATTAGGTGGAACTCAAAAGGTGTTTGTTATTTGGGTGACTTGCTTTGTGGAGGCCAGTTGGCCTCTTTTCAGGAATTACAGAGCACTCTTTAAGTAAAAACAATTTTTTTAACTTTCTTCAGATCCGTAGTTTTCTTCAAAATTCATCATCTGTCTCAGTTACTAATATGAATAAAGTCCCCCTTTTTGGATCTTTTACAAAAAAAAACATCAATAGGTACTCTTTATTTTTGTTTGATGCAGGAATTTGGGGATGACTTAGTTGAATGTGAGGGGAGGTGGGCAAGCAAATTGGGGATATGTGATATTAATGTTTCTGAGTCAGTTAAACTTGCCTCCGAATGTTTAATAACTGGGATGATGAAATCTCAACATTTTATGTGTTTACACGATCTCTATTATACTCCTAGCAAAGTTGTTAAATGGAGCACTACAACAGGGACAAAATGCAATCGCTGCGGCTTGTACGCAGCCGATGCTGTACATATGTTTTTTGGTTGCCCTAAGCTTGGAGAGTTTTTTAAACAAATTGAGAATTTTTTGATTGCCGTGGTAAAGTCTGATGTTAAAATAACGGCAGAGATGGTATTAATTGGTTTAGATTCAGGTATCCTAAGACCTAAACCTTTAACCTGTTTTCTTTTTATTTGTATGGCAGTAGCTTGAGCATGTATTACTAAGGAATGGATTAACACAGACCGTCTTTTTTTTTTGTTGGAGGGAAAGATTATTATATATGTATAATATTGAATCTGCTATATACAGACTTAAGGGGGTCAAAAGAAGAACTCTGGGTGTAAAAATTTGGGAGTTTATAACTGAATAGACCTAGACATTGTTTGATGCTGTTTATGTTAGAAATGATATGCCTTTGTTTTTCCGTTTATTCTTTTTTTATTTTTTTTTGTTGAATACGTGATTGACCATTGCTGTATTTCCTTGCATAAAACAATAAAATAAAAAAAAATAAAAAAAAAGAATCCAGCACCAAAAATTCTGTTCAAGGTTGAAGGGGCCGCGAGGAGCAGAGAGATCATCATAGATGGTCATCAATGTAGCACACAGAGCAGGCTGGGCATCACTGATGGTCATCGCTGTAGCTCGAGGAGCCTGTCAGACATCGCAGTTTTTGCTGGAGCTTCACATTGCCAGTCTCCGCAAGCTGTTGATGCAGTAGCACAAAGTGCATGTCTCATGGTACCCGGCATCCCCAGTGCTCTCTGTGGTGCAAGGGGTTGGGTTCACCAGAGTTCTGCGTTGGTGGGCATGTAGGTCACTAAATCTTGACACAAACAGGTGGTCGCGATGAGCCCAAAGGTTCAACAATACTTTGGAGAGGAGCTCTGCTGATGCGAAACTCTGGGCCTAATTATAATGCCGGGCGGACGTTGCGGAATCAGGACCGACCGACCTGCTGTAGGCGGTATCGACCGCAGTATTACAGTGCGACTGCACATGGTGTGGTCCCATACTCCCATTTCTCTATGGGAGTTTATGCTGCAGCCATAAACCAGCCATAGCACAAGGTCCCCATAGAGAAAAGGAAGAATATTTTCATCTCTGCACTGCTTGGCTGGCACCTCAACATGCAGGGATTAACAGGGCAGCTCTATAGTAACCCTGGGCGTAGTTCGCGTAGTAGCGCTATGCGTAGCTACGCAAAGTGCACTTCGCACTACACGAGCTACCCGAACTGCGTAGTGCACTGTGCAAAATGCTGTTCGCACTGATTGCACAGTGCTGGATACTTGTCCGCACTGTGTAATCAGTGTAAACCGCATCTTGCACAGTGCAAGCAGTCGTTTTCTGCCGCTCTAGTAGATTTCTACTCGAGCGGCAGCTTTCTCAACACGGACTGGTAGTTTCTCATCGCTAGCGGTCTCGAGCATATGCAACCACTCGCAATGAGAAACCTGACCTCCCCGCATTGAGAATCTCGCCGGGAGGTTTATTTTCCACACTCGCGATTGGCAATTTGATGTTGCTGATCGCGAAAGAGGATAAAGTCTTGCCAGGATGTCATTTTGCTCGCTCGCAGTCGCCAACTTGACGTTGAGGACCGCGAGCAAGCAAAAAATAACTGCTACGCTACGCGTGTTTGCACTGTGCTAAGTGCAATACGCGTAGTACGTAGTAGCGCAAACTTCAAAAACTACGGGAGCGTAGCGTAGTACTTCGCCCAGTGTTACTCTATAGGTGCCTCCTCGGACCCCAACCGGAGGCCGCAGGGAGAAGGAGACCCTGCTAGGGGTGTCCAAATTCCCTTTTCGGCAGGCTTTCTATGTCGGAAAGCCGAACATGGAAAGACCGTAGGGATAATGGTGAGGACTCTCACTGGTTGCCGAGCTCCTTGAGCCCGTCGGAATCCAACCAGAATGACTGTCTGGTTTCACTTTTGACCGCCTGCATTGTAATGTGGTGGTCGAAAGTGAAATCTACGATGTGACTCGTTTTCTGAGTCACATCATAATGAGGCCCTAAGTATCCATCCAGGACCCGAGGTACAACTCTTAGGGGTCAGGAACTAACTCCAGTAGAGGCCACTCAGGCTCAGGCAGGTTCAGTGCAGGTCCTGGCAGCAGTTCAGCTGTGCAGTTTCAGGGAGCCTCTGGAGCTTGTTTTGTGCCTGAATCTTAGAACAGGATGCAGTCAGCTGACCCTTGGAGTCACCTCAGCCTGAGATGTAGTGTCCAGTCTTCCTTTTCAGCAAGCAGGGCAGTAGGCAGCTGGGCAGCAGAGTAGTAGGGCAGCAATTTAGCAGTACTTCTGTAGCAAAGCAGTACAGCAGATCTTCTTCTGTAGCATCCACAGGTCCAGGAGTGTATTGAAGAGTGGGTCTGGTGGTTTTCTTTTTATACCTGGTGCCTTCTTTGAAGTAGGGGAAGTTTCTAGAGAATTCCCTTTGAAGTCCTAGGAGATTCCCGCCTCCCCTACCCTGACTTCAAGCTGGCTGCATGAACAATGCAGTGGTGACAACTCCTTTGTCTGAAGCCTATTCAGTGGCAAGTGGGTCTGTGCCCTGCTCCTCCTCCATCCTGCCAATTGATGGCCCATCCAGGCACATCTAATACCTATATTGTGTGGCTTTCTAGAATGAATTAACAAAGTCCAACCTCACACAGTCGTGTGACTCAGGAACAAGCTGGAGACACCAACTAAATAGGGTAGGAATATACCAACTTTCTAAAAGTATCATTTACAAAATTGTAACTTAAAATCTAACTTTCCATTAAAGAGAATTGTTTATTATAATTTCTCAGACACCAAACATGATATGTTACCTGTTCACCATCAAACGTTAGTACTTGTTAAATGTAATAAGGCAACCCAATGTTATCCAATGGGAGAGGTAGGCCTAACAGTAGTGGAAAATGAATTTTTGAGTTTCTCACTAAAAGAACACATAAAACTTAAAAGCACATGTCCATCCTTTTTAAATACAATGCACCCTGCCCTATGGGCTACCTAGGACCTGCTTTCTGGTGACATGCAATAAAAAGGGAGTTTAAAGCATGGCAAGTCAACTTGGCAGTTTAAAACTGCATGGGGGCTGCAGTGACAGGCCTGAGACAATTGAATGGGTGACACAATGAATGCTGCAGGCCAAATAGTAGAATTTAATTTACAGACACACGGTACAGGCAGTACCACTGTTGTAGGGACTAACAAGAAAATTAAATACTCCAATTGGGTGTAAGCCAATTCTAACAGGTTTAAAGGATGTATCACAAACACTTTAGAACTAGTTAGCAGTGGTAAAGTGCACATAGCCCTAAAAGCCAACACAAATCGGTGCTATAAACAGGAGGGTGAAGGCAAAAAGTTATAAGTAATACAAGTATATTTCTGCAAGTTGCTAGCAATTAAAGCCGTGCATGTTGACAATAGTGATATGGGTGAACAGTTTTAGCAGAAGAAGGAAAATGTTGCCACTTAGAATAGAGTATTTTATAGAGGACAGATGTCAAGACATTTTTAATGTTTTCACTGGTGAGAAGAAAGACATTCAGAGGGGTTAAAGGGTGAAGTGTGACCATTTGCAAATTTTACCATTCTCCACTGCAAGGCAGAGGGCAAAAGGGCTACTATTTTATGAGGCCCACATCTGATGCATGTGTGTTTTGTGTGTATCAATTAAAGGACAGTGTATTTCAGTTCAAATGAACTTATGATGCAAAATACCTAATTAGCAGTACCAGTTCCTATACCATGAAACCGCTTTCTGTGCTTAACTAGTGCAAAAGGGACCTGTACGCTTCTTATTGAAGTTTTCAGTCCATTCATTGACCTGAAAAATCTCAGAATTAAAGGATGTTTTGTTGACAGCAGAGCCCGGAAACACAGGGCAATAATTGTATGAACATGTGGATGCACAGCCAGAAATCTTTGAATAGTTTTAAAGCCCATTCAAGACAGCCACCATGTGCCTATAGAAGCTACTGCACAACCGATCTGCCAATCTAGTGTACTCTATTACACTGTATGCTACTTCAGCATATGCCACTCCACTCTATACTATTCCAATGTATGCCACTATACTGTACCTCACTCCACACTATGCCAGTCCACTCTAATGCACTCCACTGTATGCCACTCCACAGTACTGCACTGTACGCCACTCTACTTTAACACAATCCATTGTATGCCACTGCACTGTTCACCACTCTACTGAATGCTATTCCACTCTATGCTGCTCAACTGTATGATACTCCAGCCCACATCACTCCACTGTGTGCTACTACATCATACACCAATACGCTGTACACTGTTCCACTGTATGCAACTCCAAAGAATGGCACTCCACTTTATGCTTTTCCACTATATACAGATCAACTGTACACCAATCTAATATACCCTTTTCCACTACACACCACTTTATTCTACTCTATCCCACTCCATTCTATGCTACTCCACTGAATGCCACTTGACTCTATGCTAATCAAGTCTATGCCGCTGCTCTGTACACCCCTCCATTATATGCCATTCCACTCTATGACAATCCAGAATATGCTATTACACTGTACATAACTCCATTCTATGCCACTCCACTGAACGCCACTCCACTTTACGACAGTCATCTCAACCCCACTACCCTATTCCACTGTACGACACTTCATTCTTTGCCACTCTACTGTATTCTGTTCCACTATATGCAACTGCAGTGTGCCACTCCAATATATGCCACTCCACTCTATGCTATTCCTCTACTCACCACTCCACTCTACAGCATTTTAATCCACTCTGTCAACACACTACAACACTTTCCAAGAGTCAACAACACACCTACAACACACCACTACACTGTACTGGACAAAAAGCAACTCCAATTTATAACAATTTACTCAATGCTATGCTGTGCCTGTCCACTCTGCTGCACTGTACAATAGAACATGCCACTACACTATATAACAGTTTACTCGACTGCATGCTAGGCCACTCTACTCTACTGCCTGCACTCTACGATACTTCCCTCTACCCCGCTCCACTCTACCCCACTCTAATGTACGCCACTCCACTGTAAACTAGTTCACTCAATGCTATTACCTTTTACGCCACTCCACTATACCACGTTCCACTTTACTCCACTCAACTCTACTACACTCTGACACTATACTCTACAACAGTACACTTTACAGCACTCTCCCCAACTCTAGGCAACTACACGCCACTAAATGACAATTCCAAACATTTCACTTTTTTTATTACAAATGAAAAAAACATTGAACTTTAATAAAAACAAAAGTTTACACCTTTGTTCTAGTTAGGAAAACGTTATTTATTCTTTCCATAAACCAACCTTAAAATACCCAAACATTAGAAATTCTTCAGTTATAGTTACACCTTAACTTTATAATTTATGTACCACCTTTAAATCAATATAACTTTCTTTTTTTATCTATAAACAAAAGTTGAAGTACACAGAAATTTACATTTCTAAACTTATACTTTTAATTTATCATTTATGCACCTTCAAATTTGTATAACTCGAGCACCTCCATACACCATGTATTTAACTCATTTTATTTCATTTATTCTTTATTTCGGTTCAAAATAATACCATAAAAGATGCATCAACAATATACACATACAATTAAACAATACATATAGCAATTTTGAGTTCAAAATGGAAGAACAGCTCAGAGTATGGTAGGGGCAGGTAATCCAAGTCATTAATGCAATTTCCGTACCCAAAAATTCTATTAAAATATTTAAATAATTAAAACTTAGACATAGGATTTATAAAAAGAACAGTACACTTAGTACTAAGGGCATTATTTCTTAATCTAGTCCATGCTTGTCCATGATTTTATAAAATTCAAAAATGTTCTACATAGGCCAACCATTTCCAATAATTCAAATAGAAAAAGGAATTCATCAATTAATTTTTTGCATTTGGGCCAAAAATTAAAACTTAAACATACAGTTTTTTAAAAGAACAATGCACTTTGTACGAAAGTCATTATTTCTTATTCTAATCTATACTTGTTTATGATTTTTTTTAAATTCAGCATTGTTTCTATATAGTCACACTACTTAAAATAGTTTCAAGTAAAATAGTAAATTCATAATTTCGTTTTTAGCATTTGGGCCATAAAGTGCATGTACATAATTATAGTCTCAATCCAACTTATGCTCTTATAAGACTCACATTATATAAAAACCTACTAACACTGAAAACAATTTTTTGGGATGTATCTGTTTTCCGTAGTCTTCCTGCCTCAGTGCAGGCTCTAGTATTCAAATTATGGCAGATGGGTTCAATCCATTTGTTCCTCGGTTTGCCATATGCTGGGCAGAAGTATAATACATGTAAATCATTCTCCTTTGGTGCATTTTGACATAGTTCACAGGATTCATTACTATTTCTATCGCTGTTTATTGCCCAATTTGATGTGTTTGCGTTAATGTTTAATACACCATACCTGAACTTCATATACAAGGCCTTAGCCAATGGTGGATGTATCTCATCCATAAAAGTTTCAAAACTGGCTATTCCCTTGAATAGAAGAAACTTGGTTCTCAATGTGCCGTTGCCCGCACAATGTAACACATCATTTTGGATATTGGTTCAGAAAGTTGTTCTAAACAATTTTTTGCTAGACATAGTTAACTGGGCTGGAGCTTTGCAAAAATGCTTCAAGCCTAATTTCTAGAACCAAAAGGAGACATGTTTTATCCATGGGGTACCTCTACTTTTGTGAATGTCTAAAATCTCCTGCAGACCCTCCTTATAGCTGGTCAATTTAGGAGTTGACCAAAGTCGTACCCAAAATAATATGGGTCTTAGTACTGTATGTCGGTCCGTGCGTTTGACATTTAAATCCAATAGAATGGGTATTAATGGTGTTCTCACTGGCAGCCCCAATACTCGTCTAATGAATTTGTTTTCTCCCAATTTAAAACTCCTTTTGCAGTGTGGTCCCCAAATTTGAGCGCCATATTACCAAGTCGCTTGTACTTTGTATTTGAAGACCTCCAGAGCAGGAGCCATTGTCTTTGAAGTACTACTCCCATGCATCTTTATTATAGGAAACACATTTTGGAGTTGGACAATCTTATTTTTTTTCAACTGCTGTTTCCAGGAAAGCTTTGTGTCCAACATTAGCCCTAAATAATTAAAATAGTGTACATACTCTAACTTTTGGCCACTAATAGCTACATTCTTTTTAAAATACTTGTGTGGATTTAATGGCATGTACTTTGTTTTGCCAGAATTTATTTCAAGGCCCTTTTCATTGCAATATGTGTTAAAAGAATTCCATAAAGCTTGTAAACCTTTAGGGGTTTGAGATATCAGTATGGTATTGTCAGCGAATAAAAGAGCTGGCATGAAATCCCCACCCAACTTAGGTGAATCATGTGCAACCCCGAGTAAATAACTCATTGACATAGAGCAAGAATAATGTGGGTCCCAGCAAGCACCCCTGACGTACACCCCTTCTTACCCGGATTGCCTCTGATAATTCACCACTCGGGCCCCATCTTACTTTTGCAAAGTTGTCTTCATGCAATCTTATTATTTGCATCAGGAGCTCACAGAGACGCCTTGGTGTTTCAATGCTTCCCAGAGTGAATTTCAAGGTACAAGGTCAAAAGCGGCCTTTAAGTCTACAAAAGCAATATATAAATGGCACTTTTTTATATTTGTATATTTCCAGCGTAAACATAAAAATCTAAAAACCTGGTCGATTGTACTCGCTTTTATTCTAAATCCTTCCTGGAACTTTAAAATCACATTATTCTCATCGAGCCAATCGTTCAGTCTCAATAAAATATGTCTAGAATAAGCTTTTTGTAAAATATCAATTAGGCTAATTGGTCAGTAATTTGCAGAGTCACTATGATTACCTTTTTTTAAAAATTTTAACAATTTTCGCCCCTTTCCATGTTTCCGGTATTGGTGAGCCTGCAGCAATAGCGTTACAAAGGTAATTAATATAGGGGCCCCAAACACTACTATCATGTTTCAGTAGGTCTCCCGGTATTTTATCAGGCCCTGGGGCTTTCCCTGGTTTAACGGCTTTCATTACCAATAATGTTTCTTCCAAGCTAAAATAGAGATTAATAATAGTGGAATTGGGAGCCACTAGTACGGAACTAGGTATCTCTATCGCTTGATCATCAGCATAAAGTTTAGAAAAGTGGTCCTCCAAGTTTTTGCATCCAGAAAGAGGTCCTTGGCATCCCTAATTATCTTCCTGCCTTTAGCTATTATGCGCCAAAAGCCTACTTGATCTTTGGATTTGGCCGCTTCGATTAGGTCTGTCCAAGTGTTGTCCTCCCATATTTTTTTTGCGTGAGCTAGGGTTTGCTTATATTTAGTTCTTTTCTCCCTTATGACTGTTGCATTATCATTTTATATTGACAGTATAAGGTCAGCCTTTGCCTCCCGACACTCCCTATTATACTATGGGTTGGCACCTGGTTTTACACCTGTTCCTGCTCGACTGAGTTTCCCTGATAATTTACTCAGTACTGGTGCCAGTGCCTCCTGCAATAGTTGGTGTGCAGTCACAATCGGAAATTCTGCTTCTGAGGCGTCTGGGGAAAATTGGACAGTATCAGCAAAGATAATATATATTTGCATCATGGATTCAGCTTTTCCTACTATATTTAGCCATTTTAGAGCACAACAGTTATTGCTCACTATGCTAACATCAGGAGAGGAAATAATTTCCTCATTATCCCAAACTTTGCCGATAAATAGGTCTGGTATTACCTACAGATGCAGAGGACAATGGTCGCTATCAGACCTGTTATCAACTTTCATGTCTATTATGTTTGGGCAAAAATCAACAGATGCTAATATATATTCAATGCTACTCCTATAGTTACCTCTACAAAAGGTTGGAAGATTTGGTTGGTCCGAAAGTAAACGGCCATTACAAGCTCTAAGCCCTTGACCTATTATTAGTTTCATAATCTGCACACTGCTATAGAGCAAGGCACTATCGGGCTACTTTGTAGAGCTGGAATATTATTAGTGATATCCTCGTCTTCAAAAAGATTATCAAACCCCACCACCGGTTCGAACTTACAATTGAAATCGCCCCCAATAATTACCATTGCACCTGTCTCTATTGAATTCAAGAATAAGTCCAGTTGATTTATTACTACGGATTCCTTTGCAGTTGGACTTGGCCTATTGTAAACATTAATTAGATATAATATTTTTTTATCCTGTGTTTTTATTTTTACACCGGCCAGATCCTCAGATGGTATATGCAGTTCAATTGATTCTATTTTGAGGGTTATCCTAATCCATATAGTGAGGCCCCCCGAGGCCCTACCTCTCGTTGATGGAATATCATTTACATGAAAGGCCTTGTACCATACCCTATATGGGGTTTCCAAAGCCCAGGTCTCTTGTAAAAATAAAATATCACTATGTTCTGTATATTCCATCCATTCTGTGTCTCTAATGTTCCTGTTTAATCCTACTATATTCCAGGATGTAAATCTTATAGCTTTCCCACTATTTGCTGCCGGACTAATTATAATTGGCCTGTTGGGACTACTAATTGGGTCAGGAGAAGCATTTGTGGGCATAGATAATGTCCATTGTTGCTCCTCCTCCCTAATAGTTGTGTATAACTTATATGTATTGTGGTCGACTGACTCCCCCTGTCCCTCCTCTTGATGGAGTATATTTATGTGCTGTTTTTGTCCCCTACCTCTATTTATTACAATTTTTTTCTGGAGGGGGTATTTCACCAACTATAAATGTTGGTTGTCATTACACTGCATCTAAAGTAGATAAGGCCTGGAACATATTCGTAGATAGTATTGAAGCATCATCAATAGCTGGTAACCTGGGATTTGGTTTGTAGATATACCCCAATGGGAGAGCACTAATGCAGGTGTTTTGGGTAAAGGTTTCATCTCCGATATTTAGTAGCGATTGAACCGTCTGCGGGCAACGGATGTTTACTATTATACAATCGCCATCTATATTCTTGGGGGAATCGCCGAACCACTCTACTCTGCAGACCATGAAGATTTCATTGGTATTTCGTGGTCTAAAATTTGTATGTTTTGTCAACCAGTCAACTGTTTTATTTCGCAGCGTCATCCAAGATTCACTCTGTCCATTTGTTAATGCTGGCACCCCTGCTAGGATTAGTACATATGGACATGAGGCAGGTGGTAGGCCTAAGATATCAGAGCTTGAGTTCAGAAATCTATCTTGTGGGTTTGGTGTTCTATCTGGCCCTGATCCCCTCATTGTATCACCCCTATTTTGCACTTTTTCCCATGTACCCCTTCCATTGCTGTCTCTTCGAGCTATTGGATTGGGCACAGAGATTTCCTTTAGCCTACTGCTCTCTCTAATAAGACTCTGGGCCCGGGGCTCCTCTAAATACTTGAAATAACAACCCCTTTTTTCAGTACAAGGATTAATTCTATCTATTTTGTCTCTCATGTTACCTACAGTTGTTATTGAACTGATCAATCTTTTGCTCCATGCAGTCAGATCTTTCATCTAGTAGACCACTTATCTGGGTTAACACGGACCTTAATGCTGTTTCCAATATCCCGGTAATTGCATGCTCGAGAGCCTCAGGGTTTACATTTTCTACCTCAGTAGTAGGAGTAAAGTCTGCTTCTGTCTGTGTGCTACATGTTTTTAGCATTGACTCTGTTTGATCCTCTATTTGTTGGTTTATCTGGGAGTTGGACCTTAAACGCCTTGTTTTCTTGGGTTCTGACGCCCCCCATGGCACGTTTCTGCCTAGTTCTAGGAGCTTTCCCTTTAGCCTTTTCTATTTGTTTAGGAGATTGGCATCTAGTTCCTATGTCTAGACTATTATCGTCATCCTGTGCTTGATTTGGGGATATTGGAATTGAATTTAATGAGGCGGATGTTTCATGTCCACTTTGGACTATTATTCTAGATGTTAAAGGTATGTTTGCCTCTCTAGACAACAGAAACTGTATGGGGTCAAGTCATAATTGCCTTTCTGTCAATCGTATCTCATGGGTCAGCAGCGACTCTGCTCTGATTAGAAAGGCATCTAAAGTGCCTACTGCACCCTTACGTTTATCCATGCTCCAGGTCCATTAACTATCCGTGATTCAACAGTACTTCTGAAATCAACCTTGGAAGCAGTACTACGAGGAAAAACAAGAAGACCCCAACTACACTTGTTTTTCTACCAGTGAGCTATTACCTATTTGTGCCTACTACTCAAGGGATACAATAACACTAGGCTAAGGACTGATTCTCACCAACCTAAGATAGCTCCCACCTTAATATGCCCCCCCAATATCCGTTAGTACGTGTGACAATGCAATCTACAATCCGTTGGTCCTTACATCTCACAGATCCCAGTTCTCAATATGGTATTAGCAGTTATCAACAAGGTCTCAAAGTCTCAATGCAGACCAGTTCGTTATTAATGGTGTATGGAAAGGCTCGGGAGAGATTATTCATATTATTCATCATCTGTGGCAATCGATCTAATGACAAACAGGGAGGCGGGGTAGCACTCATTCATAAATCTGACTGGCCAGTTGTAATCCCCTCGTATGAGCAATTTGACAACATTGAGGGATTGCTTTTTTGTATTAAGCTATCCGCATCTATTTCTTGCTCAGGGCTCTTGATCTATCGCCCTCCTGGTTCCAGTATCACTCATCTGCCGGCCCTGTCGGATTATATTATTCAGACCAGTACCTGTTATGCTAATTTTACAGCCTTAGGAGATTTCAATCTGCATGTGGATGATAAGACTAGTTCTCACAGCAAATGTTTTCTATCGACACTCGCTGCATGTAGTCTGAATCAATTGGTGGAGTGGCCCACGCACAAAGAAAGACACACACTTGACCTAATTTATACTAATCTTGCTAATATCGTGGTCACTAACTCCACGCCGGTGATTTGGTCAGACCACTTTCTTATCTCCTTTACGATCGAGCTACCTCAGTCAGATAGGCCTACCATAATTCCTAAGACCTCAGGTAGAAATTGGAGTCGCATTACTCTGGAATCGCTCCAAAAACATTTAAAATACTCCCAGCCCTATCCGGCTCCAGACTTGAATTCTCATATTACCAATCTAGATAACTGGTTAGGCCAGGCAATGGAATCACTTGCCCCACTGAAGCCTATTAAAACCGATAGGTCAGGCCATCAGCCCCATAGTATTCTGATGGCCTTCATCAGGAAAAGCATAGTGTAAAGCTCTCGAACGAATCTGGAGGCAAAAGTACTCAATTGAGAGCAAATCCATTTATAGAGCTGCCTTAAAGGAGTATCGCAGATCAATTGTGGTACACAAAAGGGACTACCTGACCAATAGAATTAATAAAGCCAATAATGGGGCCAGAGAGATCTTCAATATTGTTAGATCTTTCATGGACCCTCAAGCAATGAATAGGAGTCTGCCAGCCACCCAGTTTTTCTGTAATAAACTCTCTGATTTTTTTGAGGAAAAAATTGAAACTATATATGCCTCCTTCCCCACTACTCCCAAACAGAGAGAGGAAGAAGATACTCTGACCGTGTTATGTCCCGTCCTTTTAGAGTTTGAAGTCGTATCAGAAGAAGTCACTCTTGTTGAATTACAGAAATGTAAATCCGGATCACCTAATGATCCTTGGCCGGCTAAGAAATATAAGGCACTAGCAACACTTCGTAATCCCTTCCTCAATTCCATCTGGAATGATTCCTTGAAAACGGGAAAGTTTCCTGACAAATGGAAACATGCCTCCCTGATACCCATTCTTAAGAAACCTAGTGCAGACCCGGACAATCCAAGTAATTATAGACCGATTTCCCTTCTGCCTGCTCCGGCTAAGGTCTTGGAAAAATTCCAACTTGCCAATTGTATAGAAGCCAATGGACTCCTGCATGAGACTCAGCACGGTTTCCGGTCTGGTCACAGCACGGAGTCGGCACTGATTGAAATGGCCGACTCTGTGAGATGGACACTGGATCAGGGATCGAGGGCGGTGTTGGTGCTGCTTGATCTTTCAGCAGCATTCGACACCGTCTCTCATAAGATCCTGCTGTAAAGACTGGCTACTCTGGGAATAGGGGGTACTGTGCTGAAGTGGATCGCTTCTTTTTTATCAGAACGCACTCAGCAGGTTTATACTCCCCCTTACACATCCCTTGCCAGACCACTTAAATGGGGAGTTCCTCAGGGCTCCTCCTTGAGCCCGCTCCTCTTTAATGTCTATTTCACGCCGTTGGCTGAAATGATTGCTCAGGCTGGAGTTAAAACCACTTCCTATGCAGATGATATCCAGCTCCTTTTTACCTTCGAAGAGCCCACTGCCAAGGCATTTGATTTTATGAAAACATGCCTCAGGAACATATCCAGATGGATGGACTCTAATTCCCTTAAGCTTAATGCGGGCAAAACAGAGATTCTGTTTTTTAACACACCATCCCCATTGTCATCCAATTGGTGGTGGCCGGACGATTTGAGTCAAGCCCCCGTACCAAAAAACTCAGTACGGAACCTCGGGGTTCCTGGGATAACCAGCTTACCTTTGAAGACCAGGTGCAAACGGTAGCAGGATCCTGTTTTGCAAAGATCAGAACAATAAAAAGACTCATTACCTATCTGCCCACTGACTGTCGAAAAACAGTGGTTCACGCCCTGATAACCTCCCATCTCGATTACGCCAATGCACTGTATGTAGGCATTACGGCCGGTCTGTGTAACAGACTTCAGACGGTCCAGAATGCAGCAGCTCGTTTGGTGGAGGGTATTCCTCCCAGACATCATATTACCCCGCATCTCCGTAAATTGCACTGGCTGCCCGTAAGTAAAAGATGTCAATTTAAAGCTATGACATTGGCCTACAGGGCTACGCAGGGCCAAGGCCCGGTCTATCTTAAAACTTGCTTACGTCCTTATCATAATGCCAGGTCATTGCGCTCAAACTCTGTTTCTCCTAGTCACTCCTAGGTTTAAGAGAACTCGAAAGGAAGGGAAAACTTTTGAAGTTTGCGCCTCTCAGCAATGGAATAAGCTCCCTTTGTCCCTCCGAGCCTGTCCATCTGAATCTCTATTCCGTAAGGCCCTCAAAACCCATCTTTTTGATCTATAATCTGTCTTATATTTAACCACTGCTTCCAGATTCATTAGCGCCGGGACGCCCCGTTGGGGCAGCTGCGCACTTTACAAAATACACAAATAATTACTAAAATAATAATGGAAAGGCTCGGGAGAGATTATTCCACGTGAATCTTACCCGCTATACTCCGTCTGAGAAAACAGAAACCAAGGGAGGTGGCCCTGCCCCGCCTCTTCCTGTCCCTGATGGGCATGGATGGGCCCACCCTTGGCCCGAGCGTGCCCATGGGCGGCGTGCAATGGTAGGTCCTGTACTGTTACTGGGGTCCTGCTCTGCGGGAGCCCTGGCCTCCTTTAAGCGCCTCCTGGCATGCTGGTAGCGGTGCCCGGCGTGGAGCGCCGCAAGGAACGATGGGAGGTGTAGTCCTCCGACCTACGGCTGCCTGCTCCCCCACGAGCAAGGGTAGGTCCTGTACTGTTACTGTTAACTCACTAATCACACTGCAGTAACTAAAACTTGTGCCTTCTCCATGCATTGCTAATACCGTTTTATATTATCTCACTTTTACCATGCAAAAAAAAACATATTTAGGTGAACAGTTATAACATCACAAATCAAATCTTCTGTGAGAACACAGTGAATGGTAGAGTGGCGAGTCATAGTTAATGTGATTTAGCTGCTGAGCAGAGTACACTGTATTTGGAGGTGCACAAGTTATAATAATTTGAAGGTGTTGCGTAATTTATAAAATAAAAGTACACGTTCGGAAACTTGTTTGTGGATAAAGATTAAATAAATTATATAAATTTAAAGTGGTGCTGAAATTTTACTTATTTAAAATGTTTAAATGTTATTTAAAATGTTTAAATGTTATTTAAAATGTTTTAAAGGTAATGCATTTAAATTGTATTAAAAGCATAGCTTTTAACCAAGTTTACTGTAAATAAAATCAATAAAATGTTGTGAGTTGTAGATTAATAATTATCTAAAATTGTTCTATGTTTAGATTTTACATTAAAATAATTGTATGTATTCCTTCTTAATAAAAACTTTAATAATTTCCCTATATTTTCTTATGTGTAGTTCTCCTTCATATTGCCGAACGTTTCCACAAATAGCCACAAAGTTACTAATAGTAACTTTACAGTCGTAAATTGGATTATAAGAGGCTCCACCCCCTCATTTGAGAGCAAGGGGATTCATAAGCCTACAGCTAGGGGTAAATCCCCTCTTGGAAATGGTGAGCAGCCAAAAAGTGGAGATTTGCTTAAATGTAGGGTGCAAATGAGTAGATCTACTCTTGTAGATTAACCTTTGTGAATAGGGTCACGATTTGTATGAGTGCACAAGAAAATCAATGCATGCTTGAACTACTTAATGACGACATTTTAAAATACTCTGTGGAACAGAAGTAAGCAAACACAGTGAAAGGGTTAAGGCCATTTAAAGATGCATAACTTTCAGTGCAAGCAGCAGCAAAGGCTTATTAGCATTGATAGGGGAGATTTTCAAGGAAATAAAAAATATGTATAAGCTAAAATGTTAAATAGTCCTATGGGTCTGTGACACTGAAGGAGACTATTTTGGAAGCTCTTGTGCATATTGTGCACAAGTAAAATGCCATCACTTTTAATGGTGCAGCTAACATCTGAAATTGACTGACCCATTGCCCCGTGCTGTATGCTCTGGTGCGTGTTAGCAAATTGTGAATGACACAACATCATATCAATAGATGAAGAGAGCTTACTGAAAGTCCCTGAAAGTCTGTATCTATTTATAGGTATTTCGTAATTAATTTAAGACCATGCGAACATTCCTACAAATAAATGCGGATTTATTATTGAAATCTACAATACCAAATCAATCTTTTGAACGGTATCCTTGTATTCTACCTGTAGATATACAACGTGAAATTAATTTCATTAAGCTGCCAAGCAAACCAAATGTTCTCTAATTGGAGTGTAACTAGGAACTATGGACTTTAGCTGTGTTAAGAAGCATGTCCACGAAAACATTACAGAGTAATATTTTATTTTAAACTTATTGTGCTACAGTACATTAGTAATAAGTTCCATATCCCTGCCAAATTTCTTGTTAAGCAGTTCATACGATTTTGGCAGTGGATTTTAAAAACACTTTTCCAATGCACTGCTCCAAGGGGAAAAAACACATTAACATTTCATCTGTTGAAAGCTAAATTAATAGATCAAAATAAGTCTGAGCCAAGGAATGTCCCTGCTGTGACTGGAGTTTTTGGCTTCAGACTTGAACATGTGAATCCAAGTTACAAAGTTGCCTCTCTTGTTGGGAGCAGGAACCATTTCCACAGTTTTCAAGATGACACCGTGCCGTTTTTCCTGCAGTGGATGTACCTTTGCTCTTGTCCTTCTCATTTGGCAGAAACATATTTAAAGGGGAAAAGAGATCGGTTGTGCCTCTTGCTGAAAGTCTGACACTCATAAAATGGCAGACAATTTGTGTTCTCCCAAGTAATATGGGGGAAAGGCTTTTGGATAGAACTTGGAGCATTCCATGGACTATCCAAGCAGCCATGAAAAGATGGATACATTGAGCAAATCCATTCTAGGAACAGCTATTGCTGTTTTGTAAAGTATGCTTAGGGGTGCACTACACAAGCACATATACTGTCAGCAAAGGTGTAATGTAAAATGGGTGGGTCTCCCTGCAGAATGTGAAGGGGTCCCTGAGTCTCCCAACTCTCAAAGATATTCAATGGGTTTGGATTGGAATTTGGGGGGCCCTTAATGTTTGGACCCCCGTGCTGCAGGGGCTTGAGTTATGCCCCTGATGGTCCATGCAACAGCTGTCACGTGAACACAATTTGTGCATATACATCCTGGCCTTTGAAAGGTCCTTGAGACTCCACATGAGAGAAGTGTCAGAGACTGTTCCAGTATTTCTGGGGTCCTTCGTCACCTACCTTCTATATGGAGTCTCCAGCACACTTTGCCAGAACAACACTCTTGCAACTCTGGGAAATACAGTGCTTTGCCCTCTGCCCCCAGTTTCTGTACATAGGTCTCGTGTGGTGTGTGCTGGAGGCCACAGACTTGTTGAAGTAACAGGATGTTTATCAGCCCTTTGCAAATTGCACCCCCTTCACAAATGCACCTCTGCAAACATTGTCCTTTTCTGTTTAATTGTGAACATCTCCCAGAAGAGGAAAGTAATAAAACTAAGGGGATCGTGACATATTTCCAAAGCAGTATTTTCATAAGCTGAACATTTCTACACCCACAGCTTCATAAGCACCCACCATTACAACCATAAGCAAGGAGCGGGCCTCCTAGTTACCAGAACTCCATCGAAGCACTTTGGGACGTTGTCAGTGGTATGGAGTGATATTTAAATGCTGCAATACAATATACGGTATACACAATTTCCAGAGCTTCTACTGTCTGTAACCATGAAACCAGTCATCTGCAATGACGATAAATAACACAACACTTACTCGGTGGTAGCAGTAATATGGCCAGTAATGGGATTGACATAAGACCATTAACAAATAACATAAATGTTGGTTCTATAAAATTCAAGCTCTAGATCACACATGCATGCACATATGCAGATGCTATATATCAGCAGACACCAGTGAGAGAGCACAAATCTGAAAATGTAGAAGTGCACCATATTTACAAGCACGTAGTATTAGTTTAGTGTGGAATATACAAGAGTGTCAATTTATATAGAGAAAATATATACATGAGTGTTTAATTAGAATAGAGATGCATATGTAAGTGTGAAAAACTAATGTAGAGGTTGTAGAAATGTTAAAATGATGTTGGAGTCACACGTTAGATGGCTGAGTGAAACGAAATGTAATTCTGCAAATCATGAAAATGTGTAGGCCACATGGCATTTCACAAGAAACGAAAGATGCTGCTACACTTTTAAGTGACTTGGATTCTAATGTCATTTTACTGCAAAGTATTATTAACCATGGAATAGAAATATGTTTTAAATAGATGTGTTACATTATAGTAATGTGTGTTAGTTAGAATACTGTTTAAACAAAGAAATTTAATGTGCATATTGCAGAGGCCCGTTTCATGTAATTCTAGTAGGCCTGAATAGATAAAGTCGCTACTTTGATCTGCATGAGCTCGTTAAGGAGAGGTCGCACAGAGCACGAACGATAGGTCTGTTCAAGATGTTTTATGACTTCTAGATATGGTAGAGGCCGGAATTTGGGGCCTACCGAGAGAGTGTCTGTTTGCAGGTGCAAGGGGGACTTAAATCAGAAATAATGAATAGGCCCTTGTTCAGAGGCGCCAGGCACAGGCCTGTAGGAGTCTTCAGGAATTTTAGGGGGTACCGCCTGGTCGGAGAGAAGCCTGGGAAGCAAGGTCAACTTTAATGAAGAGTCCCGAGGAGCACCAGCACGGAATTTGCCGCTCGAAACTGCACCACGTGAGAGGCGTCTCAAGGGGCGTTCCTATTGGAAATGTGATTTTGTATTAGTGAAAGCACCCCGGGGTGGAGTTAGAGCAGATGATCTGAGGAACCTAAGAGAGCGGATGGTTAGGCAGATAGGGAACTGCAAGACTTCGACTTTGAGACAAAGACTAAGGGAAGTGTGTGATCTTCTTTGGAAGTCACCACTGCTGACACCTTTTTAGGTAAAGATCTTGTTAAGTAGGGATGTCATTTAGTCTAGTGTAGGGACAGTATAACCTGAACTTTCCTTTTCTGTAAATGACGCATAAGCTACAGCTTGTGTCCATATTGGTAACTTTAATGCTCTTTGAATTTGTTTTAGTTATATCCTTTTGCCGACTAAGAGCATATAGGGAATTCTTGTTTGTATTGATTCCTGTATATCTTTTGAATCTCATTCTGAGATGCTTGTATCTCCAGATAGCTTTGGCTTTATAATAAACTTTTTAACCTTTTCCAGTGGTAAGTGGTTCTTTAGAGTGGTGTAAGTTCTTTCTTGATTAACCTAGTAGTGGATTGCCTTTTACTCAATGACAGGTACCAACGATTCAGTCGACCTGAGCTGGGATCTGGTAAGATAACAATAGACCAGAAATCCCGCGTTAACAGTTGGTAGCAGAGTAGGATGGTTATCTTCTTGAGGAAGGTAATCTAGACTAGGTTAGTTTACCCCAAGGTCCCTAGAGTTCGAGAGGTGGCCTGCCGAAGAAGGCGCTGACGGAGAGAGAAAAGCAGCAGTATCGGACGAGAGTGAGTATAACAAGGGTCATGCGTGGACAGATTGCGGTGTTTTGTGTTGTATATGTATTGTAATGTCTTGCAGAGTTGAATGCCTGTAGCGTGATTGTGAGAAGGTTGTGAGCGCGCGCAACCTGGTAAAATCTTAAGTTCGGGGTAGAGCTTAAGTGGTTCGGGTGTATCGAACATCCAGAGTAATTGTCGACCAGAGTAAGGGGGTCATGAGGTACCATTGACCGCCGCAGGACCGAGATAGGGGGAGTGTAAGAGTGAGTGTGTGAGTAACGGACGCTGGCCGAAAGTTACTGTGTGTAAGTAACCTATCAGAGAAGGCGATTGTCTGGACGTAAACGGAAAGACATTTCGCCAGTTAAGGTGACAATTACAGA
Organism: Lissotriton helveticus; assembly: GCF_964261635.1. NCBI lineage: Eukaryota > Metazoa > Chordata > Amphibia > Caudata > Salamandridae > Lissotriton > Lissotriton helveticus. Next base: position 1,002,110,062 of record NC_136071.1, on the reverse strand, counting down.
TAGACTGTGGGCGTACAGTCAAAGAAAGGTGATCGCTTGGACGGAAGTAATCATTTTTCAGAGTATGAATGGGACGAATGCATAACCGCGGAGACGAGCTGAGAAAGGAGGGGTACCGCTGCGAAGGGGGACGAGTGACGTCAGCGAGAGTCGCGCTGAGATAGGCTGGTTAGTGAGAAGCCGCGACGTGATAGGACGGTTGGTGTGACGTCGGCAAGAGCCGCACTGAGATTGGGCGGCTGGGGTGACGTCAGTGAGAAGTCGCGTTCTGATAGGCCAGTTAGCGAGAACCGAGCTGAGATTGGTGGATTGTCATCGGGAAGTAAACAAACGCGGAGAAAATAGAAATATTGTAGGTTTTGAACATGAAGTGTTTTAAATGTTTGAGAGAGATTTTTAAGAGAAAAAGAAGGAACTCTTATTACGGGGAAGAGGCACCGCCAGAGGGTACACCAGCTTACTACATGGCAGCGAATGTTGGCTTGCATACGATACTATGGATTAGTGAATGGAATAAGATTTCGGAAGGGATTGAAGAACTGACGTTTCCTAAGTATGGAACGTTCAAGTTAGAGGCGTTACATCGGTTGAAATCAATTATGTCCTCATTGAATCCTCCGCCTAGACCAACCCAGTTTGAGGCCCTAAATGCGTGGCTTAGGGCGGCACACGACAGAAATCTGAACAGGCGCCAAGAAAGGTTGAAGCGATCAGTAAGGGCAGTGCGAGATGCCAAATGGGATGCGGACGCCAAGAGGTGGAGGGTACAGGCTATTGAGGTGGATAAATTATACCCAGTGAGAGAGGTGACAGGAGAACAGAGGCTCATGGAAGAGGATGAGGAGAGCGAGTCGGAGGACAACTTGATAAATAGGTTGCTAATAGATAGACCGCCTCCGAACGTTGGGAGAATGGAGGATAGGGGACTCGCAAGGGATGATGGGCCTGCCATAGAGGGATATGTACCACTCCCAATATCAGAGTGGACACCGCCCAAAGGAGAGGAGACACCTCAGCCTAGTACAGTACCGAAAGTAGTCGGAAGGTTTGTGGTGCAGAAGGTACCGGAAACAGAGAGGGTTGAGTCCTATGGGTTGCCAGACGCTCTACAAGTACCCGTTACCATAGGTCCTATAGTATCGATTTACAACCCCGAGAGAGACAGAGAGGAAGAACAGATGAGGTTAGATAGAGAGAGAGCAGAAATGGAAAGGAGAAATAACACGACAAATGCCTGGAGACAATTGCCAGGACCAGTGACGTGGAGCATCCCATTTGATCCAGCAGTGGGTCCCACAGCAGAACAGGGGGGTCAGAGAGGACCGATGGACCTGAGGGGACCACGGCCGAAATCCTTTAAGGAGTTGAGGGCCGATTTGAGAGAATGGGAGGGGTCCACAGAAGCACCAACCAGCAGGCCAAGAACAGAAGCAGAATGGGGAAGCCGAGGCAACGGAACATTGTCTCACTGCGGGGCTAGTGCAAGTAGTCAGGAGTGGGATGGTAACAGGCCGGAGAGTAGAGGAGTTATACGTCATACTGACGGTGGGAATGAGCAGGAGAGACGTGAGAGAAGTACAAGATGTGGGGAGACGTCTCGTCTCATTCAAAGCGAGGGAGACCAGCGGACCCAAGAATACAGAGAGAGGCTTAGATGTACTCACCATGCACCTAATGAGAATGTACAGCACTGGAGTCGTGGGAGCATGGGGAACAGTGAAAGATCTTGCCATGGGTCGAGAGATCAGGGACCACCGGCAAATGACGAGGAAAGGGGGAATAACGGAATGTCATACCATGCATCTAGGGAAATCATGCAGGATGGGACTGGTGGGATTATGAGAAATGGGAAAGTGTTTCACCATACACCCAGAGAGGATGGAACTGCATGGGACCTGGAGAGATGGGAACAAGGGAGGACTCCCCATAACTCGCCTGAGCTTAGACGTAGGACTCGGAGCTGGGATGGGAGAGATGTGAATGGACCCCCTAGAACTAGCATACTGAGAGCTGCAGTAAAGGCCAAAAGACTCGATGTCACTAGCTTAAAATCTGACCTGGATGAGATAATAGATGGAACGTTGCCTTTAGAAAGGATTGACCTGTATGAACAAGATGAGTTACTGTTTATAGCAAAAGATATTACCCGAAAGGCAAGAGCAATTCATGAGAAACTGTCTGGACTGGCAGACAAGTATATGGTAGACTTGTCCAGAACGAGGACATTACAGAGTAACCATAGGTTGCAGTATTCAGATCAAGACTTGGATGAGAAGAGAACTACAGGGTTAAAAACACACATAAGGGAGTTGATAACAGGAATAAGAGCGTGGAGAGATCTGGACAAGTGGGAAGAGAGGTGGTCCAAAAGGGGTACTGTCAGACGGAGCACGAGTGTGATGTCTCCGGAAGGAAGGGTAATGCAGATGGAGGCATTTCCTTTGAGGGAAATATCGAATGGAAACTATGTACATGTGCCCTGGAGTAGAGGAGATTTGGCTGCATTTACCAACTCCTTTCCGAAGTTAAGGGACAATCCTGTTGAGTGGTATAAGCAGGTAGAAAGGTTTGTGAAAATATCGAAGGTATTGTGGATTGATTTAAACACCTTGTTTGACATTGTGGTGCCAGGAGATTTGTGGACAGCATGCAAGACTAGCGTCGAGTGGCCAACGGTAGAACCAGAAAGGAATGCTGCCACAAATGGACCGTCTGAAACTGTAATGTTGAAATATGAAAGAGTAATAACTTGGCTGAAGGAAAAGGTCCCACCACAAGACATAGATTGGGTAAAAATAGACCGAACTAGACAGGAACCCAAGGAGACAGTTCAGGAGTTTTATGAGAGATTGCTGAAAACATTCAAACAATACAGTGGACTCGATGTAATGGATCCCAAGGATATAGGACAGTTTGTGTCAAAGTTTGTATTGGGGTTGAGACCTGATATTTGTTTGATGATTCAGCAACATTTGATTTGTTGGCAAAACAGACCATTAGATGAGATTTTGAGGTATGCCAGGTACTGCAGTGATGAAATAGATTCCAAAGCAAAGAAGCTAAAAGAGAAGCTGATGGTAGTACAGTTGCAGTCAGCTGGAAAGAGTGGACAGCAGCAGCAGGGTACAGGGACAATGAGACGGAAATCAAGCAATCAGAACAAGGATAGTGAGGAAAAAGTGGGACCTAGAATTGACATTGCTACATTGAAAAGAACGACAAAGTGCCACCAGTGTCATCAGGTGGGGCATTGGAGACGCGAGTGTCCCTATAACCCTGAGAATGGAGAATTAGAGGTAGAGGAGGAGGTTCCAGAGGTTCCAGTTCAAGGGGTACCAGTGCCGAGAATCAAGGTGGCCAAAGGGGGGACTTCGGCTCCACGAGCTCAGTTTCCGCAGCCACCAAAGATTTCGACCGGGGGAAAGGTTTTTAGACAAATGCCTCTTTTCATAGATGAGGAAAAAGGTTATTACATTGATCCATTGACTGGCCAACGTGTAAGCAAAGAAGAGGACTGTACCCTCGGGGCAGTTCTGGAAGTGGATCAAAGGGGACCTTTTGTTGAGGCTGAAGTGGCAGGGTGTCCTACGACATTCTTGGTGGATACTGGAGCTACTCGATCAACTTTGAGGTCAGCAGTGGTTCCGGATCTACCAATGTCGGGGGAAACAATTCAGGTGGTAGGAGTCGCAAACAAGAGAATGACTAGCCCTTTGACGGAACCAGTGTCAGTAAAAATCGGAAATTACATGAATGAACATCAGTTTGTAGTATGTGATTCAAGCCCTGTGTGTTTGTTAGGAAGGGACTTATTGTGCAAACTGAATTGTACCATATACTGCACGCCTCAGGGAGTAGAGGTAGAAACGACAGATGATGATGCTACCTTCAAAATTGTGAACTCCAGAACATGCATAGAACTGTATCCTACTCTAACTGTGGAGGATCTTCCTTGGGACTTACGCGAGGCAGTATCATCAGAAGTATGGGATTTTACAGGAGAAGAGATAGGATTGGTCAAAGGGGTAGAGCCAGTGAAGATCATAGTGAAACCAAATGTCGATTATCCAAGAACGCCACAATACAAGCTGTCCCAAGAGACGATTGCAGGAATAAAACCCGTGATCGACTCTATGATTAAACAGGGAATACTGAAAGAAATCGTGGGAAGTCCATGCAACTCCCCGATTATGGGTTTGCAGAAACCTAGTGGGAAATTTAGAATAGTACAGGACCTACGAAAAATTAATAACATTGTTGTTTCATGTTGTCCATTGGTACCGAATCCATCAGTGATATTGTTTCAGATACCATTCCAAGCTGAGTGGTTCACAGTGATAGATCTTTGTCAGGCTTTCTTTTCAATCCCATTAGACGAAGAGAGCCAGTACCTTTTCGCGTTTAAAATGGAGAATCGCGTCTTAACATGGTGTAGAATCCCACAAGGGTTCACAGATAGCCCATCAATCTTTAATCAGTTACTGAAAAAGAATCTTGAAAGTCTGGTACTGCCCCAGAATTCGGTTCTGGTCCAGTACATAGACGACCTACTTGTTGCGTCAGGAACAGAAGAAGCTTGCAAGGAAGACACCATCGCCTTGCTGAACCATTTAGCTGAAAATGGACACAAGGTATCTCCGAGTAAATTGCAGTACTGTCTGACAGAAGTACAGTACTTGGGTCATCGGATAGAAAAGGGAAAGCGTAAGGTGTCACCAGATAGAATAGAGGCAATCATGAAGATGAACTCGCCTACAACACAGAGAGAAGTCAGGATGTTTCTAGGAATGGTTGGTTATTGCCGACAGTGGATAGCTAACTTTTCACTGAAAGCAAAACCCTTACAGAAACTGACGCACAAGGAGGTGAGTGATCCGGTACCATGGGACAACGAGTGTTTGATGGCGTTCCTACAGCTGAGAGATGACTTGTGTCGTGCTCCGGCTCTGGGGATGCCGGATTATGAAAAGCCCTTTTCCCTCTAATGCTGCGAAAGAGAGGGCTGTGCTTTGTCAGTCTTAGTGCAAGTACATGGGAATGCCCGTAGACCAGTTGCATACTTTTCGGCTACCTTAGATCCAGTAGCCGCAGCGTTGCCCGGATGTCTCAAATCCGTTGCTGCAACAGGTATCAGCATTGAGCGTTGTGAAAGCATAGTGATGGGACACCAGTTAGTGGTGTATGTACCTCATTCTGTGGAATTGTTAATGACCAGGACCAAGACCCAGCACTTGACCAACAGTAGGCTCACGCGCTATGAGCAAGTTATTCTTGCTGCAGAGAACGTGACCCTTAAGAGGTGCTCTGTCTTGAATCCTGCTACTCTGATGCCACTTCCTAATGACATAGAAAGCGAAGACTGTGAAGATCACGATTGCCTTGATGTGACTGAACTATGCACGAAGCCCAGACCAGATATTGTAGATGAACCATTGATCGACCCCGATGAGATTTACTTTGTCGATGGTTCATGTTTAAGAGACGATACTGGTCGGTTGAGAGCAGCTTATGCTGTTTGCACCATTACTGGAGTTGTGGAAGCCGCTTGCCTGGAAGGAGTACACTCCGCTCAGGTAGCAGAAATTGTTGCATTGACACGTGCCTGTATAGCAGGTAGCAAAATTAGAGTCACCATCTATACTGATAGCCAATATGGTTTTGGTGTAGTTCATGATTTCGGGCAATTGTGGTCTCAGAGGGGTTACATGACCTCCTCTGGTTCGCCAATCAGAAATGGAGAATTTGTGCGGCTGTTGTTAGAAGCTTTACAGGGTCCAGCTGAAATAGCAGTTGTAAAGTGTGTAGCTCATACGAAAAATTCAGATTTCGTGTCACAGGGAAACAGATATGCAGATGAAGTTGCCCGCTATTGTGCGGAGCATGATTACTCTTTCACGGAGGTGGAAGTAAGTGGGGCTCAGGAAAGGACAGAATTGAGCATGATGTTAGAAACAGTCGATACTTGGGAAGATTTGAAACAAATGCAAGACAATGCACCTGAATCTGAGAAGCAGGCGTGGGAAACAGCAGGGTGTGTGAGAAGCTAAATGGATTTTTGGATTTCAGCAGATGGAAGGGCCGTGTTACCTGAGGAGTTAGCGAGCCCAATGGCACGACAGATACATGGTCCAGTGCATTTGGGAAGGGATGCCATGCTGAGGGTGTTCAGGCAGACTTGGTATTGCCCAAAGTTTAGGATTGCAGCAGAAGCAGTGTGTAAGCGATGTGTTACTTGTCAGCAGTTGAACATAGGGAAAAGAACACCAGTTACACTGAGTCACATTGGGAGGTCTGGGGGGCCTTTCAACAGAATGCAATTGGATTTTATTGAAATGCCAAGGGTCAACCGCCTTAGGTATGTTTTGGTGGTAGTATGCATATTTTCCAGATGGGTTGAAGCGTACCCTACACGTAGGTGCGATACACTCACAGTAGCAAAGTTGTTGCTTAGAGAATTGATACCGCGCTTCGGGGTGCCTGCCTCTCTGGAATCGGACAGAGGGACACATTTTAACAGCGAAGTTGTGAAGATGCTTTGCTCTGCATTGAACATTGATCAGAAATTGCATTGTAGCTATCGACCAGAGGCTTCAGGTATCGTGGAACAGATAAATGGGACGTTTAAATGTCGAATTGCTAAAGTGTGTTCATCAACTTCCCTAAGTTGGCCTGATGCTCTTCTTTTGGTCCTTATGAGCATGCGTAGCACACCCGACAGGAGGACAGGTCTCTCTCCACATGAGGTGTTGATGGGGAGGGCAATGAGACTACCAACTATCCCCACAACTGCATTACTGAACATTACAGATGACCTGATCCTGGATTACTGCAAGGGGTTATCTGACGCCATTCATTCTGTGTCTCTTCAGGTACAGGCTGCAGAAGTTCCAGCTTCAAGAAATCAGTGCCACGACCTGTGCCCAGGAGACTGGGTGCTGGTGAAGAAGCACGTCCGGAAGAACTGCTTGGACGTGCGCTGGAAGGGGCCTTACCAGATAGTCCTAATCACGAACACCGCCGTGAAGTACGGAGGACTGCCAAATTGGATCCACGCTTCCCATACTCGAAGAGTTCCAGCACCCCTGGAAGAAACAGCTCCTCTCACAGACGAAAATCCAGTGGTGGAGGAAGAATCACAAGAGGGGATCAGTCAAGCTGTGGGGGTGTCTGAAGAAGTTGGGAGTGTCACAGATCCAGAAGAAGAAGGAAAACAGAACGGCAGTGAAACTGAGGTTGCCACTGAAGGAGAAAGCTGTTGTGAAACCAACTCAGAGACACAGCAAGTTCAGAGTGATCAAGAACTGAGTGAACGGACAAGAAATAGGAGAACAAGGCGTGGAGCGGCTACCTGGCCTGAAAGAAAAAGGAGGCCAAGCTTGAAGCCAGCTCGAGAGGAAACTCTTGCTCCTATATCCGAAGACTCAGATCCAGAAGAACGTGCACAAGGACAAGAGCAGGAAGGTCCGAGAAGATCAAGGAGGGTGCGAGTGCCTTGCAGAAGATACGCTACTCCTGAGTGGACCTACCTCTCTACAGATGTCCTCAGCGGGACGCAGAACTGGGAGGGTGAGGGAAGTGACCCTGACCAGAACTGACCCGATCATCACAGTGGAAGTAAGGTTCTTGATACCAGGAGCGGAGGTTGAAAGATTGCTGACACTCAACATTGTCTATCCTCCTCTTCTGAGCGGAATAAGAAAGTTGATCCTAGAGACAGTTGAATTTCCATGTTGTTGTTCGAGGTGTCCAATACTTGAGGGAATCCTTCTTCGTATGGAAATATTCGAGCAAGTGGTGGAACTTCTTGGAACACGCATAGTTTCGGATTACTAAAGACTTTGCAAAGAACTTTGTAAATACAGATTGAGAGATAACCTAGTGCCAAGAAGAAGAAGGAGAAATTAGGGATTTCCATTTTAGAGGATGGAGAAGGACTAAGGTTGCCTATTGCTACAGAACTCAGAGACTGTTTTTGCGGAGGGGATTTTTCAGCTTCCAGGAGGTGTGGTTTGAAAGATTGGAGAAGCAAAGAAAAGAGACTTGTGCTGTGAAAGAAAACCAGAACTACACTGTTTTGAGACCATGGAGGCTGGCAACCCGAACCGCAGGGCAAAATGCATAATAGGCACACTTTTAGGGGTAGTGATTTCTCTTATAGTTTTAGTAGTTACTGTATCATATATAGTGGGACATGAAAATGATGTGAAAGCAGAAAAAGAAGCAAAAAGTGTACCAACACAGAAGCCTCCTATGATTGGTAAACAGGGGGAAAATACAGCGAAAGAGAAAGCTTTGTTAGATGCTGAAATAAAAAGATTACATGCAGATGAGTCACAGGGGAATTTTAAAACGAATGCTTATGCCAAATTGCTTTATGAATATATTGATGTCATGGAGGCGAAGAACTGCTACGTCTGTATGCAGTTGCCAGCTTCTGTAGATGAAGGCATCAGATATCATCATCTTCCATTGACCTATGGAATCTCATGTAGTTTGTTGCTGAGCATATTTTATGAACGAGAGGGGTTCGAGTATTACTTCTCGAACTTCGATTCAGTATTGCCAGAGGTGCCAAATTATAAACATCTCAACAAGTGGGATTATTATAAGTGTGAAGACAGGTTACAGAAGTTTTTCATTCCATGGAGAACATTAGATACTTCGCATGCCCGAAGAAATAATTTGACTTGTAAAGTGTCAGAAATTGAGAAAAGATTTATAGGGCAGGTGGATGATCGATATAGGAGACAAAAGATCCTAAAAGCTTCGGGACAATGGAAAACAGATTGGACTCGGGAAGAAAGAGAACACCAAAGAAAGGGTAGCAGTGGTCCAATAGCTTTAGACCGGGAGAAAAGGGGAGAGCTATGTATACACAGAAGTCGAACATATTATGAGAATGTGTTTGTAGGAGACGTTCATTGTGAACATGCTTTCCAATTAGAGTACTATTCTAAGGATTTCCTGAAGGAAAGGCAGGTGATCCCAAATGTATATTTTGTCTGTGGAAGAAATGCATATGTGAAACTACCAGATAATTGGTATGGATCATGTTATTTAGCAATTGTCTTCCCCAAAATATACCATGCTGAGAACTTAGAAACCAAAAAGAGAGAAACATCAGCTAGAGGAAGAAGGGATGTAAGCGCTGAGGAGGTAGTTGGAGATGTCTTTGGTGCTATGTTTCCTATTTTAGGGATAGCACTAAATGATGTTAAGATAAGAAGATTGGCAACAGTTGTAGATAGGTTGTCCGCCAGTACTGCTACATCTTTAATGCTGGTGGAGGGAGAGATGCAATCGATAAGGGCAATGGTTCTTCAGAACCGACTTGCTCTAGACGTTCTGTTGGCCAAAGAGGGCGGAGTCTGTAAGGCTTTGAAGGTCCAGGAATGTTGCACTTACATTCCAGACAATTCAAAACCTCTCGAAAAGTACATTCGAAACATTACTGAAATACATAACGAGATAGAAGATTTGACGAAGGTAACAGTGTGGGAAAAGGTAGGTCAAGGAATGGGTAAAGTTGGAGGTTGGTTTGCCAATCTGGGAAAGAATATCATTTGGTACATATTGAAACCTATCATCATAATAGTGATTTGTATAATCACTTTGTGGGGATTGGTGAAACTGTACAAATGGTATAGAGCAAACAGGTTGCAAAGATCTATGCGAGAGCAGGGGAGGAGATTAGCTGCGATGCAGGAGAATCAGTACCGGAGTCTAAGGGCTCTAGAGGAGATGAAACGAGGGAAGATTGCAACGACTTCGGTTTGATACTCTGTACCTTAGAGAGGGTGTTGTGATGATGATGACTACTGTAAGTCATCAAAGGGGGGATTGAGAGGGCACAAATCTGAAAATGTAGAAGTGCACCATATTTACAAGCACGTAGTATTAGTTTAGTGTGGAATATACAAGAGTGTCAATTAATATAGAGAAAATATATACATGAGTGTTTAATTAGAATAGAGATGCATATGTAAGTGTGAAAAACTAATGTAGAGGTTGTAGAAATGTTAAAATGATGTTGGAGTCACACGTTAGATGGCTGAGTGAAACGAAATGTAATTCTGCAAATCATGAAAATGTGTAGGCCACATGGCATTTCACAAGAAACGAAAGATGCTGCTACACTTTTAAGTGACTTGGATTCTAATGTCATTTTACTGCAAAGTATTATTAACCATGGAATAGAAATATGTTTTAAATAGATGTGTTACATTATAGTAATGTGTGTTAGTTAGAATACTGTTTAAACAAAGAAATTTAATGTGCATATTGCAGAGGCCCGTTTCATGTAATTCTAGTAGGCCTGAATAGATAAAGTCGCTACTTTGATCTGCATGAGCTCGTTAAGGAGAGGTCGCACAGAGCACGAACGATAGGTCTGTTCAAGATGTTTTATGACTTCTAGATATGGTAGAGGCCGGAATTTGGGGCATACCGAGAGAGTGTCTGTTTGCAGGTGCAAGGGGGACTTAAATCAGAAATAATGAATAGGCCCTTGTTCAGAGGCGCCAGGCACAGGCCTGTAGGAGTCTTCAGGAATTTTAGGGGGTACCGCCTGGTCGGAGAGAAGCCTGGGAAGCAAGGTCAACTTTAATGAAGAGTCCCGAGGAGCACCAGCACGGAATTTGCCGCTCGAAACTGCACCACGTGAGAGGCGTCTCAAGGGGCGTTCCTATTGGAAATGTGATTTTGTATTAGGGAAAGCACCCCGGGTGGAGTTAGAGCAGATCATCTGAGGAACCTAAGAGAGCGGATGGTTAGGCAGATAGGGAACTGCAAGACTTCGACTTTGAGACAAAGACTAAGGGAAGTGTGTGATCTTCTTTGGAAGTCACCACTGCTGACACCTTTTTAGGTAAAGGTCTTGTTAAGTAGGGATGTCATTTAGTCTAGTGTAGGGACAGTATAACCTGAACTTTCCTTTTCTGTAAATGACGCATAAGCTACAGCTTGTGTCCATATTGGTAACTTTAATGCTCTTTGAATTTGTTTTAGTTATGTCCTTTTGCCGACTAAGAGCATATAGGGAATTCTTGTTTGTATTGATTCCTGTATATCTTTTGAATCTCATTCTGAGATGCTTGTATCTCCAGATAGCTTTGGCTTTATAATAAACTTTTTAACCTTTTCCAGTGGTAAGTGGTTCTTTAGAGTGGTGTAAGTTCTTTCTTGATTAACCTAGTAGTGGATTGCCTTTTACTCAATGACAGGTACCAACGTTTCAGGCGACCTGAGCTGGGATCTGGTAAGATAACAATAGACCAGAAATCCCGCGTTAACACCAGTGCACACACAAACTAACACATCTCTCTATGGCCATACACAAACTCGACCAGACCTCCCTGACCCATGCTGACAGAGCACATTCAGACAAGCAACATAGCAGATTCAACACAAGGAATACATATATCAATGTAAAGAGATTTGCAGAACAGCAATGCACACAGCTACTCGGATCTATAGGCATCCATGCACCAGACCATCAGATATTCTGACTCTGCAGAAACAGAACACCACATCACACAGATCAACAGATATACAGGTACCCATGCACAAAGGCTAATATGCAGATGTTCACACAAAGAACACAGACTAATGGTGGATGAATTTCCCCCAAGAAAAGTGAAACATGGGAATTTCATTCATGTTTTTTACATCCGCAGAGTGGAATTGGACCTGATTTACAACTCCATAGGCAGAACAAACATAGTTGCTTTTTGAAACACTGCAAGGGTCTGGGTAATTTATTTACCTTAATATTAGTTGTATTAAGGTAAATACATTGCCTATGACCCCTCTGTGCCCTTCAAAGCAACTTGCCCAGCATGGAAGTATGTGTGCAGTGCATGCCTGCAATTCCTCCTGGCAGGCAAGCACCACACTCAAGCTCCCCTGCTAGGGAAGTTTCTTTGAAGATCACTGTCAGGGGCTAGACATTATAATGAACTCAATGTAATTAACATTAGGTTAATTACAGTATCCAGCCTCTAACAGTGCAAGGGGCACGCACACTAATTCCTCTTTTTTTTCAATTGTTCAATGTCCAGAACGAGGAAATCTTGTTTTATTCCAGAATTCCTCCCTTTTTCCAATTCACAAGATGCAAAAGCCGGAATGGCAAAAGTGTCTAGTTTAAAATCCTCATACCGATGAGGGAAAAAGTGGCATTTCATTCTCTCTCTCTCTCTCTCTCTCTCTCTCTCTCTCTCTCTCTCTCTCTCTCTCTCTCTTTCTCTCTCTCTCTCTGTCTCTCTCTCTCTCTCTCTCTTTCTCTCTCTCTGTCTCTCCCTCTCTCTCCTCAGTATGTCTTGGACATTCATTTTAGCAAATGATTGTAATCAAGTCTGTAAGTCCAATTAGGTTATGTGCAGCGAATAAAGACCGCTACTCCCAGAAAGCACTGATTTGTTAAATGAAAACCCAGGCCTACCATTCCAAATTTAATTTCGTAAAGTAAAGAAAATGTGATAGTTGCAACTGAGAATAATTATTTTTCTCTGTTGAAAGATGCTTCATAATTTGGCATTTGCTACAGTTTTGGTACCTCGTTTGGTACTTGCTACAAACAATGCATATATTTAAAATTTTTGTCGTTTTCTTGCCTTTGAATTTGTTTGTCTATCTTTAGTAGAGAATTGTTGGGTCATTAGCACTAAATCTGTCTAATGGACAGTGAAGGGCTGCAAGGGCTGCGGAATGTTGAAATAGCTTGTTAGCCCACTCAGGGGAATAACGAGGAGACGCAAAGACTTGAGCTGTGTGGAATTGTATCTGCTTCAATGTTTTCTTATCTGAATAGGGTTTCTTCCTAGCAGCACGACCAATGAAGATGACCGATACAAAATTAACCTCATTCGTTGCCCATTCGTAAAGTCCCACCTTTGCAATCCTCTCTTATTCAGCCAATGACAATGCTTGGAATTGCACCGTTACTTACTATTATTATTCCTTCAAGTAGAATTGGCATGTGACTGTAGCAAGAAGCACCGATGAAGCCAAGTCTAAAAAAGACTTGGGCTATTTCACAAAGAAAGTTGTAAATCTCTACCCGCAGGGTTTTATCCTCCCAAAGATGCAGATTTACAACTTAGAGGAATTCACAATGCTCTCCAGCACGCATGGAAAGCTGTGATATTCACAGGTTCCAGAAGTCATTAGGAAAAGCTTTTTTGAATTATGATGTTGGACTATTTGGAAGAGTATCTTCATGTATAGTTGTACATGTTGTACAATTACGTATTGTGAAATACCATTTCTATTTAAGGTGAAATACAACTGCTTTCGTGCAATGACAATTTTGTTTTCTCTACAGGGGAAATGGTAAAACAAATATTTTGCCCGTGTTGAGAAACTGCTTTGCCTACACTCCGCACAATTTGGCTGTTCTTTTCTCATCTTAGAAAGGGATTTATCCAGTCCCTGATGAGGAGTAAATATCCAACCACTCCAACCACACACTACTCTAGAGCACCCACGTGCCACTTCTTGAGAGGGATCTATTGTTGTTCAACAGTACTCAAGTAAGACTTACGCCAACTAATGGCTCTGTCAATCCGGCCTAGGGTACTTCTTGGAATAAACAATTGTATTATTATGTAACTATGTGTCCAGCATTTTTGTGGCTAACAGCAGTATCATAGGTAATCAATGCAATGAAATCTTACACTTTCTAATACAGGGAAGACAGTTACGTTCCCTACAACTAGCTCTCGTTATCCAAGCAGTTGTTTGTGTATTTATTAGCTGTGATCTACAGCTATTTGGAAGTGTTTCTGAAAAATGTCTTAAGGGTGTCATTCCTAGCATTTTTCATGGAACAAAGTTCGTGACCTCATATTGTAACTGGCAGATATTGTTCCTCATAAAAATGAAAGGGATTTCATTTTTTCCAACATTTCTCGAACTGCTATAATAAAATAGGAAAACGATCAAGTGTGTGGTAAGGAAGGACGTCAATGTCTTTAAAACAAGTGGTGTTTAGCTGTACAGGATGAATAGGAAAACAAATTAAAAACACATTAACCTGCCATACATTGGATTTACCTTCTTGTGCTATAATTAACCCATAGTATGTTGCTCCTGCACATTAATCTTTCAGATGAACATAGATATAAATAAATAAAAGGAAACTGATTTATTTAGAGATTTTTAAAGTCTTTTGGCCTAGTAGGGATGTGAGCCCCACACATAACAGAACTTTGATTGTCGTCTCACGCAGGTCATGGGAGGGGAGCTGCAACCATCCAGATGTTGTGACTGCAACTGAGTCTCACGAACAGGACCAAAACAGATAGCTACTATGGCTTAGCTCATCCCGGCTCCCATACTGGGTGCAACTGAATGTTTCAGTCAGTAGGGAGGCACACAGTTCTCCTCCAGAAACAATATAGATGAAAGAGGCGGTTCTTGTGGCCTCACAAACCGAACTTGGCTCTATCGATTTGGCTGTGGCATCAGGTAGAGTAACATCTATTTTCGAGGCTACAGTTAAGTCTATAGGGGAAGCCTTTTGGGCCAAGGGAAACAATGAAAGGAGTAGGCCTCAGATCAAATCCAAGGGAATGCATGCTTGGTTCACAGGAGCCTGCAGGAAAGCTAAGTCCCGACTAATTGAAGCCGTTAAAGGCAAATCCCAACTTCAAATACAGCTAGCCAGGAAGGAATATAAGAGAATACTGGGTCTAGCCAAAAAGGAGTGGGACGAGGCCTACTGGCTTACTCTTAAAGAAGCTAGTCTAAAGAAGGACCCAAAATGCTTCTGGAATGCAATTAGAGTTCGGAACAGGCCTGATAGGGACTTGATAACCTGTAACATTCCCAGTCAGGTGTGGGTTAAACATTTTTCTAAGCTATATACCCGCCAAGAAGACCAATTGCTGTCAAGCGCTTCCCAAGGGGGGACTATGGGTACAACATTGCTCCCTCTAACCTGGAATATTCAGCCTAGTGATTTTGATTTTACTATCAAGGAGGTTGAATATGCAATTGGCACCATCATTCCACAGAAAGCGGCTGGCCCGGATGGTATACCTGGTGACTTGCTAAGATCTGACACCTCAAAGTGGGGAAAACTCATCCATTCCCTACTTGTTGCTATGTGTAGGGGCGCCCCTGTCCCCTCCTCGTGGAAAGGGGCGGAGGTGGTCCCTATTTTTAAAAAAGGCCCTAGGGATGACCCGTCAAATTATAGGCCAATTAGCCTGCTGGATGTTAGCCAAAAAGTAGTTGGTAAGGTTCTACTGCTAAGAATCCTAAATTGGGTAGAAGAAAACAAAATCCTTACAGACTACCAGGCGGGCTTTAGAGTAGGAACTGGGACAATCGAGCAAGCCTTTAGGCTCATGATGGTCTATTGGAAGGTTGTGGTCGTAGGCAAGGGCAGTCTTTATCTCGCGTTCATCGATTTAAAGACTGCCTTTGACCTTGTACCCAGGGAGACCTTATGGACTGTACTGGCCGACATGGGGCTACCCCATTACTTGCTTGTGTTGCTTGTTAGGCTACATGAAAACAGCTTTGCCCAGATTAGGTGGGGACCAGATGGGGAAAAAACTGATAGTATCCCGGTTGAGAGAGGTGTGCGCCAGGGATGTGTCCTGGCTCCCACCCTCTTTTCTCTTTATATCAATGGGGTGGTTGAGCATCTTCGAAAACAACCTTCAGATGAACCATCCCTGGCTGGCGAACGCATACCAACCCTCCTCTTCGCGGACAATACGCTTTTGATATCTAAGACCCCAATTGGACTCCAAAGACTTCTTAATAATTTTCAATCTTTCTGTGCAGAACGTGGCCTGACAATCAACACAAGTAAGACAACATTTTTGGTATTGAATCCCCCTAAAAAACCAGTACGCCCTCCTATCTTGAATGCTGAACCGCTGGAAAGGGTTGAAGTCTTTGATTATCTTGGGATACGTCTCTCCCACAAAATGGACTGGACACCACATCTGGACAAAATGCTTTTAACCCACAAGAGAATTACAGGAGCTATTTTGAAAGAACAACGCTCCTGTAAAATAAGACTGTGGGCTTTTGGTCGGGTTGTGGAGCGGAAGACAAGGGCAAGAGACGTACTCGCGGTAATTGGGGTTTTATTAGTGCAAACAGCTGATCAGTACAACTAGTTCTCGTCGGGTGCCGTCGGGGAGATCGACTCCGGCTTCTCCGATGACGCTGGGTTTTCTCTTTCTTCCTGCTTGCTTCCGGTCCTCTGGGGGGAGCGTCGTCCTCCTCGGAGTCCGTCCCGGCCGTCGGAGTGGCTCTCCAGCGATCCCGCAGGGAGAGAAGAGAGGAACAAAGACCAGGTCAGGCGTATGTTCACAGCGTAGGCAGTACAGGGGCGGGGAGTGAGGGATCACCGGTGTGCAGTACAATCTGGGTTAACAAAGTGCAGATCCTAAGGTGTGGAGGGGGGGGGGGGTAGTTTAGACACCCGCTAGGGACAAGGACAGGCTACAAATCCCCAGGAGGCGTACCTAGCGTACGGGGTCTTCCAACCCAACCCCTGAACCGGTTACGCACCTGGTTTAGCCACGCACCTCCCCTGGGTGAGTGGCTGGGCGGATGGCGGGGTCGGTGGCCTCCTGGCTCTGCTCCGTCGGTTGTGGGGTTGATGGTAGAGTCGCCCTTGTCTCTGGATTTCTCCTCCAGTGGGTGTCCCTGAGTCCCGCGTCGCTCCTCGTCTCCCGGGCTCGGTTGTCGGGTCCCGCTGGTTCCGCTGTCTCGTCCGGCTCGATTCTCAGGCAGAACTCTCCTCCCGTGATCAGCTTCCTCCTCACTCCGCACGGCTCTCCAATCTCCCCGCCTCCAGGTGAACAGGCACACCTGCGAGTCGGCGTCGGCTTCTTTTGAAGGGCTGGCCTGATAGGAAGGCTCCTCCCACTCTGTATCGTCCTCTGCGTTAAAGGGCCAGTCCAGTGCGCCCGCTTCCTCCGCACCGGCACCCAAGTCCTGTGAGTCAGAGAGAGAGGGGGGGGGGGTGGGAACAAAGGTTAAGTCAGGACTCCCTGCGGGAGGGGCCCCACGGACCGATGATGACGTCTGAACCGGGGAGCCGGTCGGGGCCCTCCGGTACACCCCGCCACAAAGACCTATAGCTACTGTTCTAGAGATTTACTCGGCTAAAGGTGTTAGTTCTGCTCTTTATGGGGCCGAACTCTGGGGGTCATCCATCTCTGATGCTCTATCAAGATCTGAGAAAAAATTTTGTAGAGCGATTATGTCTCTACCACAGGGAACTCCTACGGTCCCGCTAATGTTGGACCTAGGATGTCGCCAAATTGATGATCTCGCGAAATTTCGGCCACTCTTGCTATGGGCGCGGCTGTGGCGTGTGGAGGAACTCAGTAAATATGCCCAAGGCCTCGCAGAAATCATGTCATTACCTGGGTGGCATAAAATCAAATGGTTAAGAGACATGAAGTTGCTGCTAGCTAACCTGGGCCTAAATGAAGCGTGGATAAATAGATCTTCTCCGCCGAAGTTTACGTTGAAGAAACTTTACTGGGATTGGATCTCCACTAAAAGAAATACCAGTACTACCATTGGCAGGCTAAGTGAGGACTTCTTGAAATTCAAAGACCAACCTAAACGGGAAGCGTATCTTGACATTATAGAAAAACCCTTTGATAGGGCTCTATATTTCAAATTTAGAGCAGGAACCCTTCCCCTCTATTCTTTTACCTTAAGCTGGAAATCACACACACAAACCATAGAGCTCTGCCCTGCGTGCTCCAAAAAACCAGAGACAATGGCGCATTTCTTGTTTGAATGCTCAGAGTATGCAATTCCAAGGAGGGTTTGGCTTAAAAATTTATGTCGGCAGCTAGGTACTACCAGCCATGTGACCGCAATCAGGATTTTAATGTCTGACAGCCGTCCTACCTATGCTTGTGTTTTAGCTAAATTTTTATCATGGGCTTGGTCCATCCGTCTTAAAAGGCTAAAATTAACTGTTTAATTCATTCTTAGAAAATGTACTCTTTTTATGAACTGCTAGCCAAATCTGGAAAGTATCATATGTGTGTTTTATTGATTCTTTTTAAAATGTGTATTGTGTTTTTATGTTGCTTTTATGATAATTTCTTTTTATCGAAATAAAGCCTTTTGACTTGACTTGATATAGATGAAAGGAGGCACGGGCAAGACCCAGAGAAAGGATTCTGATAATGTTTTTGTTCTCACATCCATACTGGATTCAGCTCAAAGAAGAATAGTGTAGCTCTCTGTTATGGAGAGCAGGGTTAGAGGGGCCTTCCGATTTCAGCACACTACAGCTCAGGGTGAAAAGAGGGAGGGGACCATAAGTGACCTCTTGACACTGATTCACATGGGTGACGCCTCCCTTCGAGCGGAGGAGGGTCGCCCCACTAGGAAAAGCCCTAGCCCAGAGCTGAAAAATAAAATGATGATAACGTTTATTTATTACCATTTTATTTTTTAGCAACCAACACGTCCTGAAGTGAGTGACAAGATGGGGCAGGCCAGTGCTGCTGTGAC
Organism: Lissotriton helveticus; assembly: GCF_964261635.1. Lineage (NCBI taxonomy): Eukaryota > Metazoa > Chordata > Amphibia > Caudata > Salamandridae > Lissotriton > Lissotriton helveticus. The sequence goes on along the minus strand of NC_136071.1, from coordinate 1,002,091,549 downwards.
GAGTGGCAGCAGCAGTAAGTTGTGCTTTTTAACATGTGCATATCTCTTTGACCGGCCAGCCAGAAATGTGCCTTTTAAAGTTCTCTAACCTAGCTGACTTAGACAGCTGTGTTAGAGAAAGTGCAGGCCTTCAGTGCTCTTAGGAGAGTTGAGTGAGGCCACTCCATTCAATACTAGCGCTGCTCTCATGCTGGTGAGAGCAACACTAGGATTTGTGAGGAGAGGTTTCTGCTGGGTCGCTTGTTAGAGGGAGCCTGCCAGAAGGCCGAAAGACGATGTCATGTTGCAGAGTCGTAAGTCTGTTTTCTTTATTTATTTGTTGTCACCCCCACACCACCACCCCCCCCCGTCCCCACCACCCTGCGTACACTGCTGATTCAGCCATGGAGAGGAAAGGGCAAGCTAACTCAGCACCATGCAGTATAGAAGGGTACCAACTCCAGTACTAATTGGAGAGCTGCAGCTGGCCAGGGTGCTTCACTCATGGCTGCTCTTTACTTATCCAGGCAAATAAGGACTCTAGTAGGGAAGGCGATTGTTTAAAACATTTTACAGATAGGATGGGAATGAAGGGGAATTGCAGGAAATCGGGTTATTCTTTTTATTTTTTTTAGGGAGCCTCTTATTCAAAGAGGATCAAAAAATAAGTTGAAAGATAAGAGTTAAACCAAAACGCTATGAGTCTTAGATATGTGTACTATATTGCTGTAGATATCTACTAATATTCTGGACGTTACTAAAGTGGTCTACATACTGAATAAAGAAATTATAGGATCACCTCACATTCTCCTGAGCTTTCTTTAAAAGCAGTGAAATTTGTTTTAGAACAGGGATCCTTCGAAAGACATAAACGCCTTAATACAAAAGTAGACAGAATGTTAACTGAATTTGAGTCAAGCCTTACCGATGCACATCAGGTGGGTGTAAAATCAAACAGAGTCAAGGGAAATTGCCCTCTGTAGCGCAGTCATGGACAGAGCATATCAAAGGTTATAAGAAAAATACTTCTTGCAGGACTGATTATAACAATCACAGCCCCCAACAAGCATTGGAAATGCAATAGGTCTCGCATTAGAAAAGTTGGAGTTATTGGTCTTGTAAATGACATATTTTATTTATTTGTTGGTTTTTAAAATTGCTAAATTGATGGCTTTGTCATTTACAATGCCAATAGTTATAACTTTCGCGAATGTGACACCTATAGCATTTGGAATGCAACATGTTTTGTATTTACGTGACTTAGATGGCAGCTCTGGTCGTTAGGCCACATCTCTAGAGAGCAGGAGAGTGCAGCAGGGGAGAGAAGCACAGCAATGCAATAGGTCTCGCATTAGGAAAGTTTGAGCTATTGGTATTGTAAAGGACACATTTTTTATTTATGTGCTTGTTTTGAAAATAGCGAAATTAATAGCTTTGTTATTTACAATGCCAATAGTTTTATCTTTCGCAAATGTGACACCTATTGTAACACAATATGTGTTGTGAGGGTGAGGGTGAGGGGTTGAGGGTGAGGGGTTGAGGGTGAGTGAGGGTGAGGGGTTGAGGGTGAGTGAGGGTGAGGGGTTGAGGGTGAGTGAGGGTGAGGGGTTGAGGGTGAGGGGTTGAGGGTGAGTGAGGGTGAGGGTGAGTGAGGGTGAGGGTGAGGGGTTGAGGGTGGGTGAGGGGTTGAGGGGTGAGTGAGGGTGAGGGGGAGTGAGGGTGAGGGTGAGGGGTTGAGGGTGAGTGAGGGTGAGTGAGGGTGAGGGTGAGGGTTGAGGGTGAGTGAGGGTGAGGGTGAGTGAGGGTGAGGGGTTGAGGGTGAGTGAGGGTGAGTGAGAGTGAGGGTGAGTGAGGGTGAGTGAGGGGGTTGAGGGTGAGGGGTTGAGGGTGAGTGAGGGTGAGGGTGAGGGGTCGAGGGTGAGTGAGGGTGAGGGTGAGTGAGGGTGAGGTGAGGGTGAGGGTGAGTGAGGGTGAGGGGGGTGAGTGAGGGTGAGGGGTTGAGGGTGAGTGAGGGTGAGGCTGAGTGAGGGTGAGGGTGAGTGAGGGTGAGGGTGAGTGAGGGTGAGGGTGAGTGAGGGTGAGGGTGAGTGAGGGTGAGGGTGAGGGTGAGTGAGGGTGAGTGAGGGTGAGGGGTTGAGGGTGAGTGAGGGTGAGGGTGAGTGAGGGTGAGGGGTTGAGGGTGAGTGAGGGTGAGGGGTTGAGGTGAGGGTGAGGGTGAGTGAGGGTGAGGGGTTGATGGTGAGGGGTTGAGGGTGAGTGAGGGTGAGGGTGAGTGAGGGTGAGGGGTTGAGGGTGAGTGAGGGTGAGGGGTTGAGGGTGAGTGAGGGTGAGGGTGAGTGAGGGTGAGGGGTTGAGGGTGAGTGAGGGTGAGGGGTTGAGGGTGAGTGAGGGTGAGGGTGAGTGAGGGTGAGGGTGAGTGAGGGTGAGGGGTTGAGGGTGAGTGAGGGTGAGTGAGGGTGAGTGAGGGTGAGGGGTTGAGGGTGAGTGAGGGTGAGTGAGGGTGAGGGTGAGTGAGGGTGAGGGGTTGAGGGTGAGTGAGGATGAGGGGTTGAGGGTGAGTGAGGGTGAGGGTGAGTGAGGGTGAGGGGTTGAGGGTGAGTGAGGGGTTGAGGGTGGGTGAGGGTGAGGGTGAGTGAGGGTGAGGGGTTGAGGGTGAGTGAGGGTGAGTGAGGGTGAGGGTTGAGGGTGAGTGAGGGTGAGGGTGAGTGAGGGTGAGGGGTTGAGGGTGAGTGAGGGTGAGTGAGAGTGAGGGTGAGTGAGGGGTTGAGGGTGAGTGAGGGTGAGGGTGGGTGAGGGTGAGCGAGGGTGAGAGTTGAGGGTGAGTGAAGGTGAGTGAGGGTGAGGGGTTGAGGGTGGGTGAGGGTGAGTGAGGGTGAGGGTGAGGGTGAGTGAGGGTGAGGGTGAGTGAGGGTGAGGGTGAGTGAGGGTGGGTGAGGGTGAGGGTGAGTGAGGGTGAGGGTGAGGGGTGAGGGTGAGGGTGAGTGAGGGCGAGGGGTTGAGGGTGAGTGAGGGTGAGGGGTTGAGGGTGAGTGAGGGTGAGGGGTTGAGGGTGAGTGAGGGTGAGGGGTTGAGGGTGAGTGAGGGTGAGGGTGAGGGTGAGTGAGGGTGAGGGGTTGAGGGTGGGTGAGGGTGAGTGAGGGGTTGAGGGTGAGTGAGGGTGAGGGTGAGTGAGGGTGAGGGTGAGTGAGGGTGAGGGTTGAGGGTGAGTGAGGGTGAGTGAGGTGAGGGTGAGTGAGGGGTGAGGGTGAGGGTTGAGGGTGAGTGAGGGTGAGGGTGAGGGGTTGAGGGTGGGAGGGTGAGGGTGAGGGGTGAGGGTGAGTGAGGGTG